>NC_069383.1:42510000-43838000 GCF_027475565.1 Acinonyx jubatus | reverse complement strand
TTCATATCCTTGTCAACCAGACACCAGGGAAATGATCGGATATGGCGGCTTGGTAGAATATGAAAAAACTCCAAATGTCATTAGAATGGGGGAAATCCTGCAGTAAAAGTAGAGCTAAAGTTTAGGTTTGGGGTGTGTGTTTGTGTGTGAGAGAGAGAGAGAGAGAGAGGGAGGGAGGGAGAGAGAGAGGGAGAGAGAGAGAACAACAAAAAAATTCCAGATGTGCAGCTACAAACCATCTGGTTGGAATGACTTTTGTGCTGGACTGTAATTACAAGCTATTTATTATGAATCTTGGGATCCTGTTATGGATTTTGACTGGCTCCCAGGTTTCTAATTTAGCAAAGGATTCCTATATTTAAGAAAGTGTGTGTCTTCCCATTTATCAGACCCTGAATTGTGTCTCATACCCACTCTGACCGCCCTGAGAGCTTTGAACTCCCCATGCCTGAGGACTTTTCCCTCCAGAGAGGAGATGCACTTGGGAGTGGCCCTTCCCTAAAGCTGCAGCCAGGTTTGCATAAGCCGTGCTAACAGAAGTTCTGCTTAGAAAGTGTGTTCACTTCCAGAGTCTTGGGGTGGGGGTGGGGGCAGGGTCGGTATCAAACCGCGGCTTGTGGGAACTGCACTTTGCCAAATGAAGTCACTGTTAATGATGCCAGGCAGCATATATCCCTGATCATTGCTCATGATGACTTCAGTGGTAGTGGAGGGACACTATTAATATTTTAAAATATACCTCTTAAATTTGAGTTGTGACCATACTATGTATTTTGCTTGTAACTTGAGAAAAATTATGAGAATCAGTTGAAGGGCTGTGACCTACAGTGAGTCTTGATGCAGCCATCATTATGAAGGAGAGGGGGAGGGAAAGAACTTTGGAGGGCTGGGAGCTGGGCCACCTGGGTTCAGATTTTAGGTCTACCATCACTTGAGGGACTGCTGACAGCTCCCGAACCCATCTCAGCCTCACTGGGAACAAGAATGTGCTCTGTAGAGTGGCTGCACGTTGGAATTACCTGGGAAGCTCGGGAAGCACCCAGGTCTCATCCTCAGATCAATCAGCTCGGAGCTTCAGGGGGTGGGAGACAGTGCCGTCTTTGTTAAGAACCACACAAGGGTCCTGGTTTGCAGCTAAGGATGAGGACCACAGATTGTGGGAGGAAATGAGGTTAGCTCCGTGAAGGACCTTATCACATAACAGACACCAAAAAGGGGGGGGGGGGAAGAATGGATTCCTCAGGTCATATGTATATATACCTTCTCTGAGCAGCAGTTTTCTTGTTTATCAACTGGGGATATGAATAATGCTTATCTTGCAGAAGTTAAGTAGGAATGAAAGCCATAGTGCCTAGCATATAGGAGAAACTTACTGAAGCTCAAATCTTGTTGAGGTTTGTGACATTGTATTTTTGGTGCACGTGTATCCGATCTGTGTATAAACAGGCATATACATCACGTTTGGGTCTTCTCTGAGACATTTTAACAGCTAACCTTTCAGGATAAAACCGAAGATGCAAATGCTCACCACACTTCATTAGCATAAGTGCTAATATAATGCAGCTGTCCCATGGCTATAAAACACTGACGCCTGTGTCTCTGCTTGGCGTGGGGAATATTATTTTTTCTCTAACTGAGCTGATTCAATACTCAACTTTGTCATTATTTGAGTTGGAACTTTAGATTGCTGCATTTTAATGCACTCTACTATTAAGGATTGTTGGACGGCTGTGTGCAAATATTTTTGTTCTCACGATGCAGTCCTGGCCCAGGTAGCCCAATGGGCAAAATATGATTTACACAAATATTATCGTTCCTATAGTGTATACTAAAGAGAAACCTTAGAACAGAGCGGGAGAATGCTTTTCTCTCGCTGTTCGGTTATCTGGGTTACGTTGGTTTCTGAAGAAGGGACTTTTCATCCCTTCTCGTGTGCCCTTCTCAAAAGTTCTGTGTTTCTGGATGACTATTTCTGTTCCAGAGAGAGCGAAATCCTATTTGCTTTCGTGAGTGCTCTTGCCAAGATGAAGGCAAGATAGGAAGAGGGAGGCTAGGAAAACCTGTGTCAGGCTTCTGGGGATTCTGTTTGGAGTTGCTTTCAAATGTCTCTTGTCTCTTTTTGCCTAGAACAAGGAAGTGACCTGTAAGAGAGAGAAGTGCCCAGTGCTGTCGAGAGACTGTGCCCTGGCCATCAAGCAGAGGGGAGCCTGTTGTGAGCGGTGCAAAGGTGACTTATGTCTTGGCCGCCTTCTCTTCTGGCCGTCGCTTCGGGCATTTTTATTTCTCTTTTTCTCACCTTCCTCTTCACTCAGCTCTTGGCTGGGGTGCAAGTGGGTGTTGGGAGGGAAGCTAGTGTGTGTGTATGTGTGTGAGTTTGGGGAGGTTGGTAATAATAGGGACTCTTCTAATGGAGGGAAGAAAGAAGAGTGGCCATCTGCATATTTGGTTTCCTTTCGAAGGCAAGTGGCTTAAGTGTGACAGAGATGCTACAGACATGATGCCTATGTATGTTCGTATGGACATGCACACTGTTTCTTTTGTCAAGAAGTTTCAATGGTTTCTCCTGGCTGCATGCTCACCCTGCCTTCCTCTGCCAGAGGAGTAAGCCTGAATTTTATCATTTTGATCCCTATTCATTTTTTTCTTAACTTCAAAAATGAATCAACGTTGCTGTCCTCACCTTGGAAGCCTCTCTAACATATTCTTACTCCAACCTCGTTTTCCACGGCCCTCCAGTGCACGCACTCTCTCTTGAACATGCTGTTCCTGCTGTAGCCGCTTAGCCTCGGCTCAGGTCTCTCCTCCTGAGAGACCTGTCCATATGCTGCCTGTGCTTAAGGCCCCCAGCCTACATTGTCTATGTTTCTGTGGCACACAGAAGTCCACATGGGTTCTTCATGGCTGTGCTTTTTCTCCTTCATCACCTTGTTTGCGTTCGTAAGTCTTTGGGGACGGGAGCCATGTCATGCTCTGACATCGCCTTGTGCCTAACAGAGGGGGTCCCTCGAGAGGCAACGAGAGCATCATGGCTCAGGATGTGGGCTCTGGAGTTACACAGTCCAGTCTCGGGCTGTGGAGTGTTTACCAAAGTTCATGGCCACTAGGAACCTCAGTATGTGACCTTATTTGGAAATAGGACCTTTGGAAGTATAATTAGTTAAGATAAGGTCATACTGGCTGAGGGTGGCCCCAGGTCCGATATGACAAGTGTCTTTAGACCAGGGAGTGGAGACAGGCAGATACACAGAGAAGACAACCATATTATGGGAAAGGCAGATATAAACGCCTGCGCTCTGTTCCCTGGGACTCCCGTTCAGTTGTTCTGGGGAGGGGGATAGGTGTTTGTCTTTTTAAATTTTTTTAAATGTTTATTTATTTTTGAGAGACTGGGGGAGGGGCAGAGAGAGAGGGAAACACAGAATCTGAAGCAGGCTTCAGGTTCTGAGCTATCAGCACAGAGCCCAACGTGGGGCTCGAACCCACAAACTGTGAGATCATGACCTAAGCCAAAGTCAGATGCTTAACCAACTAAGCCACACAAGCCACCCTCTGAAGGCATTTTTTTTTTAATGTTTATTTCTGGGAGACAGAGAGACAGAGTGGGGGAGGAGCAGAGAGAGAGGGACCCACAGAATCTGAAGCAGGCTCCAGGTTCTGATCCGTCAGCACAGAGCCTAATGTGGGGCTCGAACCCATGAACCGTGGGATCGTGACCTGGGCGGAAGTCAGACACTCAACCGACTGAGCCACCCAGGCGCCCCGGTCTGCAGCCATTTTTAATGACAACCCATGAGTCTCAATATTCAGCAAAGATCCTGTGAACTTTTTAAAACATACTATTATGTAAAATCCACATTTCAAGAATTAATGCCCAATTGTGTGTTAATAACTACAGTTATTGTAGTAAACTATTTAGTTAAAAAATTAAAAACTAAAAAAGCAAAATCAAACCCAACAGAGACAGACATTAGAGTTAAGCCACCACAAGCCAAGGAGCACCTGGAGACACTAGGAGGCAGGAGAAAGCAAGGAGGGGCTCTTCCCAAAGCCTTTACAGGGAGCACAGCCCTGCCAACACCCTGATTTTGGACTCCTGGGCTCCAGAACTGTGAAAGAGTAAATGTCTGTTGTTTAAAGCCACCAAGGTTGTGGTAATTTATTATGGTAGCCCCAAGAAAAGAATACACCAACATCTCTACTTAGGCGGGTAAAGATATGGAATCTCTCCCCCAGTTCCCTCCTATATATGGAGGTAATAATTGTGTTGGAGGCAGTTGAGTGGGAAGGTCCATTCAAAGTGCTTAGCACAGCCTGACATGTAAGCGTTTCTCAGTTAATTTCAGTATAGTAGGTGCTCTTTAAATATTTGGTAACTGGACTATAAAAATATACCTTCTGAAGCCTTTTTGGAGCAGGGGTGGAGTGGGCTGGGATGATATTTTTTCAGAGCCTTTTGCATCAACCATTTACCTATTGCCTTCTTCTTACAAGTTGGGAGTCAGATGTTTTACCCATTTGACTTCTGAGAGCTATCAATGTGAGGCCTGAAATGGTAATTTATTAGGAATCTCCCAAGCAGATGGTCAGATAAAGCGATTCTAGTGAAAAACACATTAGCGAGCCAGTGCGTGTCCAAGTTACTGTTGTTTCACCTTAAAGAAGCTCCTCTATTCATTCTTTATTTTTTGAACTGCTTATTTGCCGTCTTCATCTTTCAGCGATTAATATGGCTGCCTTGCCAATGAGAGGCCAGTTAGATACCACAGGATGGAAGCACCGTGTGTCAAGGGAACATGCCCAAGGCTTTGGGTTTGTTTCCCCATTAACCATGGTACGGCAGGGAACTTTCTGTGGCTGTAGTGTATGACTGTCTTTTCTGATTGTCCTGCTGTTTCCTTTATGGTCATTTTTCCCTCTGATTATCCTACCATCCCAAGGGAAAGAGATACCCAAAACAAATCCATTTCTTGAATGTTCTTTTTGAGCTTTAAGAAGATAAGGTTCTTCAAATTAAACTGGGCCCAAGAATAGACTAGAGAATTCAGCATACTGAGATCTCTTTCTGTTAGTAGTGTCAGCCTTTTGGGGGAGGTCAAAATTCCCAACCTGCCCTGAGGTGGTCCTTCATGAGAGAGACTCTTGAACACATCAGAATTCTCAAGTTCTGGAGGTTGATGTTAGAGACACCCCCTTCATTTTTCTTTATTTCTACTCCATCGCACACACTATTTGTCTCATGGATTTTAAGAGAAACAATTGTATTCGCTCTTAGCTACTGGCTTATTTATGTGTTTCTGATCAGAATAGTAACATATGCTCATAGAAGAAGCTTTGAAAAATAGTCTAAAGTGTAGGAAGGCAGAAAATAAATTTACTGATAACCCTACCACCAGAAGTTACAATTGTTAATATTTAGTATATTTCTTTCCATATTTTTCCCTGTGTAAAAGTGTTTAGCTAATAGCTTACTACTTATGTTGCATTATTTAAAAAAAGATTTCCACTTAAAATCAGGGCATAAAATCTTTGCAACTAACTTGGAAATATTGCCCTTGATGGGTACATGAGATTCTGTTATGGGAAGGTTATCAACATTCACTTAGTCGTTCTCCATTTCTGGGCATTGAGGTTGTATCTTAAATTGGAGCACTGTGGAAGGTGAAAGAAAGACAAACAGCTGAAACCAAAGAGCACACACAGTGAAATAAAAATGACTGGAAAGAGAGAATCAAGAGGAGATTACCTGGGTAGGGAGAAGTCAGTGTGAACCCACAGACCACGCTGGATTTGGCATCCAAAGGAATCTGGATGGACCTCTCCTTAACCCTTTTGCACCATTCGTTCGCGCAGGGGGAGAAACAATAATAACAACAGAAAACTAGCTGTGTTTCTCAGAAGTCCTCTTTGAAACAGCGTCCTCCATGCTAACACTGGGGGTTTTGACTTCTTACTCAAAGAGGGTGACTCAGTGAGGAATCATATTAATGAGAATTTTGTCAATAATACTTGACTTCAGAGCAGAGTGATGTTTAGGCAATATTGTCTCAGGGTCAAATAATTTTGATCAGATCAGGGAATAATATGCAGTTAGTTTTTCTTAGCAAAGAAATGGAGCCTCTGGTTTTGGATCAGTTAACACATGGTCAGCAGAGAACTGATGGACTTCATTCCTCTGTATTTTGAAAGGCATTTACATTCAAGGATCCCATCTTTATGCTCATTCTGAAGTTGCTCATCAGATAGATTAGGTCACAGTGAGGTCAGGCCTCTTGTAGAGATGAGCACAGCGTGTATCTGACCTGGTGGGATAGGTGGAGGGTGTGTCTACCAGGCTTCCCAGCAGAGACAGCCCTTCTAGAAGAGCCTTTCTACCAGCAGGTATGCAGAAAGGTAAAATCTAGCACTGCTAACTGGGTGAAGCAATAGTGAAAGCTTGATAGTTGCTTTGACTTGCCCTTGAATATTGTTTTTTGTCTGTCCTTTCTCTTACCTGAAGGAATCGTGAGTATAAGCAGTGATTCTCAAAATGCAATGGACTACAGGATCACCTGTTAAATGTAGATTCCTGGGCCTTGCCCTGCAATAATAATAGGAACTGGGATCATCTTTCTCTTTATTCAAATAGCAGCAGCTACTCTAGGTAATCTTTACTCAGCGCCAGGCATTGAATCCTCACAGGTACTGTCATAACCCCATTTTGAAGATGAAAAAAATGGTACCACTGAGACGCTTAGTGACTAGTCCAAGGTTACGGACTAGATGATGATGGAGCTGGGGCACAGACTATGATCTCACCATTAGGCTTGCAGGTCTGCTGTGTCCCTGGGCCCGGGTCCCTGATTCTACATTTCCAGGTCTCCACTGGGCGTCTCATGGGGGCTGAGGCTTGAGAACCACTGGTACCAGATAAAGGAAGGACAGGAGGATAAGGGAATGCAAACCACATGTTTAGTAGAGTGTTGGTTGATATCTACTTCAATCAGTGCGTCTTTGGGGTAAAAAATTGCTTTGCCCTTTGTAGCTGTGAGTCCATCTTGTTTCTCTGACTCTATGTACCCCTCTTATTTGGAAATTTTATATTACTGCAGTTATGGTATCAGATATAAAGTAAAATAGATTAATGACCAAGAAAATGTAACTAAAATGTTGAAGGGCTGGTGGATGCACACCAAAACTCCTTCCCATTCAATTGTGTAATAAATGAGGGGGAGTTTGATCCTCAAGAACTGACTAACCACCTACCATCATTGTTGGGACTTTCTGTTTTCTCTTTGGACTTTTCTCTCTTCCTCTTTCCCTTTTGAGCATAATTATGTAATTTAGACTTTAGTTCAATTTGCGTTAATACATTATCATACCGAAAAAACTAAACAAAAGGGAAAAAAAGTCCTATTCGAACTACAAAAACCCACTCTTCTCAGAAATAATAACCATTATCAACTCATTGGATCTTTCTCAGATATTTTTTAGTTTATTACATATTTATTCACACATATGTACATATATATGTAATTTTGTATGTGTGGCTTTATTTTTACATAAATGGAATTAAGTGGTATATAATCTTTTACAGTTTACTTAAAAAAAAATTTCAACAACGGTAGGACTTGGGAATTTTCCCACGCCAGTTCATGCTTTTTAACTGTTTATGGATTCCATAGCATACATGTACAGTAATTTATTTAACATCTCTCCACTGATAGATGTCTAGACTTTCAGTTTTTTGCTAAGAAGAGAACCAGCCTGTCGTGACTATTGTGCCCTTGTGTGTATGTTTCTTAAGAATTCCATGTGCCATGGGGAGAGGTGCGCAAATGTTCAGTTGAAAAGAATATAACTCAGTGGCCTCCGAAAAAGGCAAGGCTAGTCTCCTTTCCTATTCCACTCACAGGTTTTAGGACCTTTTTAAAAGGTGATGGATGAAACGTGGGAGAATTAGTGTTACACCTGGCAACATTTAGACATACTGACCGCCTTCGCCTTAAAAACTCACCACTGCCCATCTTGCCGATTCCCTTTTTAGACTGCTATGTGGGCACTCTTATCCCACTTCTTCCCTGTTCTCAACTTCCCCCATAGGACAGGGGGTATTTTCCTTGCCTTTCTGTGGTTCAGTGAGAAATGGTAGCAAGTGCCTTTTAAAGAACCTAGTTGAGGACGCCTGGGTGGCTCAGTCAGTTAAGCATCTGACTTTGGCCGAGGTCATGATTTTGTGGTTTGTGAGTTCAAGTCCCACGTTGGGCTCTGTGCTGACAGCTCAGAGCCTGGAGCCTGCTTTGGATTCTGTGTTTCCCCCTCTCTCTGCCCCTCCCTTGCTCATGCTCTGTCTCTCTCTGTCTCTCAATAATAAACATTAAAAAAAAAAAGCCTAGTTGAGGGCCATCAGTTGCTTTCCTGCTTTTCAATGTAGTCTAGAAAGCACTGACAGTTGTCAATAAGTTAAGACTTGAATGATACTATTTTCACAGAATTTTGCCATATGTTGGCAAGCTGCAGTTTTGAATTGACTAGATTTAGTATAGAGACTCCATAAAGAAAGGAGGAAATATTTTACTTGCCTCTTATTTCCTATTTATTTATTTATTTATTTATTTATTTATTTATTTATTTTGAAAGAGAGTGAGCAAGCAGGCTGGGGAAGGGTAAAGAGAGAGGGAGACAGAGCATCCCTAGCAGGCTCCACGCTATCAGCACAGAGCATGACACAGGGCTCCAACTCGTGAACCTTGAGATCATGACCTGAGCTGAAACCAAGAGTCTGACGCTTAACTGACAAAGCCACCCAGGCACCTCCTATGCTTATATTTTATTCTATGTGTACTGTCCTATATTTGGGCCACTTCTATAATCAGTGTTCATAGCTTATTTATGATTATGTGGGGCCTAATTTCATTCCCTTAAATAATTACAGATGTTTATATTTATTGCATCTTGGTCTATGACCATGCCCATTCTTTAAGGATCTTTACGAGTTATTCCCATTCTTTGTTTGAGGCCAGGCTGCTGATCAGGAACACACATTCATGATGACATTGTTCCTACAGGAAAACATGATCTTCTATACACCGATCACCTTCGGGTGTGATTAAAGTGGAACCCGTTTGTATCTCCCAAGAGCTGTGACTCAGATGCTCATGAGGGTGGTGGGCATTTGCCTTTCCAGTTAGTATCCTTGAAGCCCTGCGGGTAGTGAGGTATGAATTGTCTGATTGATTTTAAGACCTTATCTCTCTCTTATCTTCATAGTAGTAGCCCTGAAGGGACTTGTTTTCCCACAATGCAGGATACTAGGTTAGTCGGTTTATGCTCACCACTTAGTCCTTACAAGAGTGAGGTAATGTCCACCTTTTTCACTTTACATGTGAGGTAACTAAGGGCCCAGAGAGGTTAAATCATTTCTTTGCCAAGGTGTTAGTGACTCGAAGCTCAGCCAGAGGGTGTCCGTGTCCTCAAGGAGCTTGCTCTGTGGAGGGGCAGAAAAATACCCACCAGAGGGGAAGTTCCTAGGGAAGGGGAGCCAGACTGCAGAGGGAAAGGGAAGGAAGACAGCCTGTGGGTAAGGGACTGGGGAGTGTTCCAGGGAAGGCTTTCCAGAAGGGGCAACTTATTTCTATGAACAAGGAGTTAATCCCATCCAAAGAGGGCTGTTGAAGGGAAAGCTCCCAGGTGAAGGTCATGGTACACACAAAGACATGATATCGTTCTTAGACATTGTCTGCCACGCATAATCACTTAGGGAACTTGGTAAAATATCAGTTTCTAGGCTTTCCTTTAGACCTAGAGTATTAAAACAAATCTGGAACAAGTTTTTCTTTGTTTGCTGATTGTTTGGGGGAGGGAGGAAGGATCAGATGAAAATGTAATAGAATCCTATTACGACTTCTACTTATTTTACTCTGAAAAAGATGTTGATATTGAAATGAAGTTGTTGGGTAGATGTGCTTGAAGACGGAAATATGAAAACTCCTATTTCCAAAGAATTCTTAGAAAGATTGTTATGGGTATGTGTATATATGCATACATGCATTTATGTTCCTATTCGCTTCAATCAGATTGCTTATGTTTCATTCATTCATTCATTCATTCATTCATTCAACAAGTATTTTCTGGTCTGCATGCTGGGTATTTATTGGATGAAATTGCTTACCAATTTTTTTTTAAACTATTATGAAGCCCAAATATTCTTTAAAACAAAAAAGTAAGTTATAAATAGTTCTTCTCAAGCAAGTATTTCAGTATACTTCTGAGATTATTTTATGTTAAAGTGGTTATAAATTTTTATCCAAATAGCCCAAAACAACAGGGCAAAGATTAATCTAATTTGAAAAAACTCAATATTGTTTGATGAAAACAAATGAGGTCATTGAGAGACAAACAGACGGTCTTGGCAGCATTTCTGTATTTACTTGGACTGAGAATCACCCTTTAATTTCGGGTTCTTTCATGAACAATAATGTATTTGTTATCTGAATATATGCTTGTTATTAGTGGATCATAAATGAATAAGGTGTGTTTCCAACACTTATGGGTCAAATTCCATCCTCTTTCTTCATATAGAGCATGAAATATTAATTGTCTGCAATACTTTGATGAAAGATATAAGAAAATAGTTGTCAAGTGGAATTTATTTTCCACAGTCTTCTCTTGTCTTTGATTTCTCTGTGCTTTGTCTTACTTTTCTATGGGTTGTGATCCCATGGGTTGCATTTTTTAACAGTTTAACTTGTATATTTGATGTAAAAATTATCCTATGATGTCTCCTGAAATGAAAGAAAAGAGGCAAAATGTAAATATTTGCATGCTAATTTCTAAAATTAGGCCAATCATCCTGGGCTCTGATAAATAAAAATTAAGAAAGCACAGCCTGCCCGGAGAATTTTAAGGGGCTCGGGCTCATTTATAGAGACTATTTACTGACCCAGTAAAAGGGAACTATGAATAATGGTAAAAGATTGAACGTTATTAACTATATGTTGTCTTTATACAATTCAAGGTCATGAATAAGGGGCCTCTTCTCAGTGTTGTTTGGAGAGGGACCTGGAAGATGACCATACTGCTTGTGGTTGCTTGTGGGGAGGCAGTCACATACCATAGAATAGGAATGGACCTTTAAAAAAAGGCTTATTTAAAAATAATCACACTCCCTATGTTGACAGAGTAAATTGTCCTATTGTTTAAACAGTTTAAGATGGAAAGGCTGTTAGCCTTGTGCAAATCTAGTTGTTTGCTTTTAACCAGAGTTCTTTTGGCAATCCTAAGGGTGCATTGATTGTTGCCCAAACAAAAGAGTGGCTCTTTCCTCAACCTCAGTTTTCCCTTTTTTTTTTTTTTTTTAGATATGATCAAATTCTTTGGTAGATATTATATGTGATTTACCCAGATATAGTTTGCCCCAGGTTTCACACCCAAATAAGGAACCAGCTGCCTTCAGGTTAATGCTCTAGTTGTCATTTAAACTATACTTGGAACTAGAGTCAGAATATTTTGGAAGAAAAGACAAATTCCAATCTTCAGGTTTTTATAGATATTGTTATATTCAGCCCTGAGGGGGTGGTTATTATTATTCTGATTTAACAGATGGGGAAACTTTGCTTAGGGATATGAAGTGATGTTTTTGACTATCCCACAGTCGCTGAGAGGTGGGACAGGGGACTGACTCCAAATGCTCTGTTCTTCCTGGTATCACATGGCCTATGAGATAAGAAGGAGGGAGGAGAGACTTAGAGAATTAGAAGGGCTCTGGAAATAAAGGAGAGATATGCTAGCCTCAGTATTTGCCTTGCCATAGCCCTTCTCTCTCCATGGGCTTTTATAGGCTTGGGTGAACCCACAATTTCAAGGGAAATATGTGGGTAGAGAAGTTTTGTGGAGGTGATTGAAAACAACACGTGGCTTAGGAGGTGGTGACTTTTTTTTACTAACCGACATTTTTGGGGAATCCCTAACGTAACGTTTTTTTCCTCTTCAGTATCTGTGACTGTTTATACTGCAGCAATGTCCCACTGGGACAACTTAGATGAGTTTGGTCTTTCATGAGTATGTGTGTACCTGCTTTCATAAAATATTTTTAATAGAGAATGCATTCATACAATTAAAACTACACAAAGCATGTACGGTCAAAGGCTTTCTCCCACTTTTGACTTCAGCCACCTGGTATCCTTTACTGGAGACAACCAGATTCTTGGTGATCCTTCTGGAGCCAACCTCTGAATAACTGTGTATGTGTGTTTAATTTTCAACCAAACGAAAGTCTCCACTAGCTTTACTTCTAGCAGTTTTAATGTAAGACTCTAACCTATCAGTTAAACATCTTGGGGATCTGCAGTGCTCTGAAAGACATCCCACCATTGAGCTACTCATTTCCAGTTGTCACTGCTTATTTTTACCATGATTTTGAGCTTAAGAGAATTTTTGATATGTTTCTTGATGAAAGTTGTTAGATTAATGGAATGCCTGCATATATATTTTAACTTATGAAGTATAATTAAATATATCTACTAGCCCCAGAAATTTGAGTGCGGGTTGTTTATAGGTTTTTAAAGACAAGGAAAAAAAAAACCATAACAAAAGAACTAGAGGGGTTTATTTTTTTCCCCTCTTTTTCTCTCACTGAATAAAGATGCATAAAATGTTAGATTTCATAGATTGGCTTCCCATAATATAAACCATTTAAATAAAAATAACCTTACATGTTAAAAAAAATCTTGTTAACATTAAAATCATACTTTACAAAAATCTGTTTTAGTTGTTAAAACTAGTAAGAAAACATGAAACAGAGATCAGCTTTCAAATTTGTCTCAACCCATTTTTATTCAGGGCCTCTGTTTTTTAAATTCTGTAGGATTTTGGAAGGCAGTTTAAGTGAAGAGTTTGTGGTTGCCTTTAAGTTAGAAGATTAGATTTCCAAGGCTTGCTGCTGGCTTGGGTGTATCAGTTTTCACTCTTCTAAAATGGGCAAGTTGAGGATGTTTTCATTGTGGTGGAGGAGGCTGATGGCCCTGGTCTCCCTGTTGTATAAAATGTAAAGTACTTCAGTCAGGTGTGGGCCTGACAGCTGTATTAAAACACAGATGTTCTCTCCATTCAGCTGCTGATGCATAGTCTATGAGTTTTCTGTTTGTGCATAACAAGCGATGACAAACTTAGTGGCCTAAAATAACACTCTTTATTGTCTCATAGTTTCCACGAGTTAGGATTCTGGGTATGGTGTAGTTGGGTCTCACAGGTCTGCATTTAAAGTCAGCCAGGGCTGGGGTCTCATCTGAGGCTCAAGGTCATCTTCTAAGCTCATGTTTTTGTTAGTAGAATTCAGTTCCTTGCATCTGTGGAATAGCTTGCTTCTTCAAGGTCAGGAGGAGAGCATCTCTCTGACCTACAGACCTTTTTATAAAGGGTTCACCTATTAGGTCAGGCCCACTCAGGATAGTCTCCCTTTTTAATAGCTCAAAGTCAAACCGATTAAGAATGTTAATTACACCTGTAAAATGTATTCATTCATTCATTCATTCATTCATTTAGTTTTTGAGAGAGTGAAAGAGTGCAAGTGGGGGAGGGGCAGAGGGAGAGGGAGATAAAGAATCTTAAGCAGGCTCCATGCCCAGCACAGAGCACGAGATTATGGCCTGAGCTGAAATCAAGAGTCAGACACTTAACTGACTGAGCCACCCAGGTGCCCCTCTGCAAAATCTCTTTACCTTTGCTAAGTGAGATAGCCTACTCATGGGAGTGCCATTCATCACATTCATAGGTCATGCCCACTGTTAAGGGCAGGGGATTACACAAGGTGGATATGTCAGGGAGTGGAAATCTTGGGGTTCATCTTCGAAGTCTACCAACCATACTGAGAGCAGTTCTGGGATGCATGGCAAATAGAAGCATCTATGGAGAATGATGCTTAGAGCTAGGAGATAGGTTATGGATCACACTGCACACTGTAAGTGCTAGCAAATACTGACTTTTGGCTACTTTCTCTCCTTCTCCGGTTTGGTGGCCACCAAGCCCGCAAGGTCTGGTTCTTGCCTGTCCTCTATCCTTCTCTTGTTTTGGACTTCTCCAGATAGGAGACTTTCTTTCATTTCCTCTTGTGTTCTGTACTCACTTCCTGCCATGGGGCCTCGCACATACTGTTTCCTGTGCATGGGCTGCTTTTCCATTCAATGTCATGTAGTTAACATGTACCCTTTCTCACTGTAGGCATCACTTCCTAGATTCCACGGCTACTTGTCATAAAATCCCTCCTTCTTAAGACTAGGCACAATTGTCATTTAGCATTTTTGTTTTCTGTAACTCCCACTCAACTGGAGGCTTTGTGTAGGTAGCAACTGTAGTATTCTCGGCTGTGAGCCCTGTGCCTGGCACACCATGGTTGCCTACTGAATATATGTTGGCAAAAGGGCAGTGAGAGGAAGATAGGAAAATTTGGACCAAATTTCAGTCTTCCGTAGTTAGTAACTCATAATGTCAACTGCATAGTTAGTATATAACTACTCGGCCATGTGCATCTTAATACATCTTACGTCCTTTTTGGATTCTGCATAGCTTAAACAAGAGTTGAGTAAGAATTACAGGGAAAGAATAACAATGTATAAACAGGAATGAAAAATGGCTGAATGTTTATAAACCAGTCCCACGATCCTGATACTTTATTGTTTCTTCACTGAATTCCATAGAGGTTAAAAAAAAGTCCTTAAAATCACCACCGCCTCTGTGTATTTTTATGTGGTGGTGGCTGTAGTATATTTCAGTGATAACCTCAATGTAATTTTCGGTAGCTTTTCCTTGTATTGTACAAAGTTACCAAGTAATATTATGCAGTTAGGACTTCAAATTTCCTAGTTGCCTTCATTTTGATATGATTATCTGCTTTCTTTTATCACATCATATAAAACACACCTCTAATTTGGCTTTGAGTTTTCTGCAGCTGCTCTTAAAACTATTCTGTGACTGCTTGTAACTTGCCCGCCGTGAAGCGTAAACCTCTCTGTACTTTAAGATGATTCCCCCCACCCCTTTCCTGTCTTATGTTTCACTATAGGAATGAAATCAGTGATGCTTATCATCTGAAAATGTCTTGGAATCAAAACATTCTGATCTCCTTTGAGGCTTCTTATGGCATTGTTTCATGGAAGCTATCGAACTGAGAAAAAAAATAAAGCTAGGTGTTCTGAATGGAAAGTTGGGGTGCATCATTAGAAACTACAGGAAAGAAATGATTTGACGCAGAAGCCCCCAGTGCCTGTCTAGGTTCTCTTTGATTTCTTGCTTAAGTTTGGCAACTGCAAAATTGAAAGTATGTCTTTATGTGTGACATATATTTATTTATGAAGATGCAGGAATGTACATGCATCTATTTATTATTTTAAAAATGATCACCATGCTGCAATTATAACCATTCTTTTAAAAAAAATTTTTTTTAACGTTTATTTATTATTGAGAGACAGAGAGACACAGAGCATGAGCAGGGGAGGGGCCGAGAGATGGAGAGACACAGAATCGGAAGCAGGCTCCAGGCTCTGAGCTGTCAGCACAGAGCCCGACGCAGGGCTCAAACTCACAAACTGCCAAGATCATGACCTGAGCTGAAGTCGGACGCTTAACCGACTGAGCCACCCAGGCACTCCATCGATTATAACCATTCTTAATGAGCTTTGATCAGGGACTACTCTCTTTATCTTCAGAAAAAAATTGGTACTTTCTAGGTTTTGTTTTTGAGAGGAATCTCATTTTGAGAGCTAATGTGTTTGCCTTAGAAAACTGTCTGCTAGGGGCGCCTGGGTGGCGCAGTCGGTTAAGCGTCCGACTTCAGCCAGGTCACGATCTCGCGGTCCGTGAGTTCGAGCCCTGTGTCAGGCTCTGGGCTGATGGCTCAGAGCCTGGAGCCTGTTTCCGATTCTGTGTCTCCCTCTCTCTCTGCCCCTCCCCCGTTCATGCTCTGTCTCTCTCTGTCCCAAAAATAAATAAACGTTGAAAAAAAAAATTAAAAAAAAAAGAAAACTGTCTGCTAGAGAGGCTAATATTCAACAGAATTGATGATAATGCAGGTGAACAAAGTACATTGGTATGTCCATGAACTTGAGTGCATCCTTCACTCAGATGAGCTTATTTCTACCGTAGCCAGCTAATTATGCTTCCAGTAGCTTGGTGGTTAAAGGGCTCAAGATGTTTATCTGCAGACATGTTTGGGCATTGACCAGCTGATGTTTACCCCATGAAGCAGCCCAGTGCCTACCTGAGACTGTCTGGGGATTCTCTCAGCCATACCTGGGATAGACAGAGGGATCAGATTTAAAAATGCACTTGAGTTTTTGATGTTTTGGGTTCTGAGGACTGTGGTATGGCCACCTTGATGAGGCTGTGAATGCAAGGATAACAAGTTGGAATCCCCACCACATTCAGGAGCTAAACGCAAATGCCAAGGTAATATTTTCACGCATCTAGACAAAGGAATTCTGTGCTCTGGGGCCTGTGGATTAGAGGATAGTCATAAAAACTATCATTTGAAGAAGGAAGTAAAAGAGGACTAGACTTGGGATTAGATGCAGAATCTAACTAACTCTGCCACTTCTAGTTACTTGACTTTGCCAAGCCACCCCTTTCTGGACCTTGGTTTCCTCTTCTGTAAAACACAAGGGTCCTGACCCTGGATGTGCCTCAGAATGGCCAGGGCCGATTGTGAGATATTCAGATGCCTGAGTCCTACTCCAGACCATGTGAGTCTTAGTTTCCAGTTAGTGAGGCCCAGGCATCTGTATTCTTTATTGTGGTAAAATACATATAATTGTGATTTAAAAATGTATAGTTCAGTGCATTAAATGTATGCACATTGTCATGCAACCATTACCACTATCTATTTAAAAATATTTTTTCGTCATCCCCAACTGAAACTCTTTACCCACTAAACAATAAGTTCCTATTCTCCCTTCCCAGCCCCTGGTAACCTCTATTTTGCTTTCAGTCTCTATGAATTTGCCTATTCCAGGTGACTTGTATAAGTGGAATCATACGGTATTTGTCCTTTTGTGACTGGCTTATTTCACCTAACACAATATTTTCAAGGTTTCCATGTTGTAGCATATTTCATAATTTCATTCCTTTTTGAGGCTGAGTAATAATTCATTGTGTGCATAGAACATCTTTTGTTTATCCATTCATCCAGCAAAGTGGACATTTAGGTTCTTTCCACTGGGCATCTGTATTCTTAATTAGCCCCCATGCAGTTCTGATGTTCAACAGGCCTGGGAGCCACTGGAGTTAATGTTCTTCTGGTTCGGTTATGACTTTGTGTATAGGAGAAGGTTTAGGAAAAGAAGGGCCAGATATAATGTCGTGAGTGAAAATATGTGACTGTTGGTATTCTTAAGTTATTTATCTAGGTATATAGAATAAACAGCATAACCTTTGATGCCCATGAAATGTCCTAAACTCTAGCTAAATGTTCATGGTCTGCTATTAGGAAGAGAAGAAGCTTCACAGACCCAACAGCCTCCACTGTTAAAATACATAGCTCTGTACACAGTGGTGTGTTGGAGTTTGTTCAGTGACATCATGTTGGTCACTCGAAATAGACCATGATGTGAGTATTTACACCTTGGAAATTGTAACACACTGCAAAATCAGGGTTTTTCTCTTGTGTAGAGCTGATTATTAAACATGAGAAACCCACCACTGACTACATGCTAGGTGTTCATTTTTTTCTTCTTTTTAACAAATGCCACTAACAAAAGAAATGCATTTTATTAAAAAAAAAATTTTTTTTTTAGCATTTATTCATTTTTGAGAATGAGAGAGACAGAGCATGAGCGGGGGAGGGGCAGAGAGAGAGGGAGACACAGAATCTGAAACAGGCTTCAGGCTCCGAGCTATCAGCACAGAGCCCGATGTGGGGCTCGAACTCACGGACTGTGAGATCATGACCCGAGCCGAAGTCGGACACTCAACCGACTGAGCCACCCAGGCACCCCAAGAAATGCATTTTAAAGGATAAGGCTTTGTTGACAAGCTAAAATCCAGAAATCCATGGTTTTAAATCCAGGAAGCACAGATGATTGATAGCACAGAGCTCCCATTAAGCACCTCTCCTTGAACTCCATGTTAGATGAGGTTTAGGCTTATCTGTTGGTGGCGAATTCTCCTCATCTCTCTTCAAGTATGATCATGCCCATCAATGACTACTTTTCTTGTCAGATATTTGGCAATCTCTTCTACAGCTTCTGCCAATAGGCGAAGGTCGTTTTCAATTCTGTCCTGTTTTCAGAGAAGGTGAATTTTTCTCTTTAATGCCTTATCTATCCATGTTTAAATGTAATGAAGACCTGCCTCAGATTTTGTGGCATGATATCAAAGAGGGGCCACACACAGCTTCCCAGAAGACTCTTTAGTTTGGGCTGTTTAATCAGACACCTCTTCTGCTGGCCACACAGTCCTAAAATCATCCCAAGCAAATAAGGCAGCTCAAACCTTCTAGAAAAGAGCCCAGGTGAAAGAGGTGGCAGATAAGAAGAAAAAGATGGGTGTAGGAATCTGCATTCTTACAGCCGCCCCCCCTCAACCCGCCCCGGGCCCCCCAGGGATGTACTTAGTCCTTGGACTGCTCTTTGACAAATGCTTTATGAAAGTATACTTGGCAAACACAGGCAGGCTTCATCCTGCAGGGGAGAGGCTCCTAGATGATGTATACATCAAGCCTGATTTTCCCGTATAAAAAATTTTTTAAATGGTATAAAAAGGGGCATGCCCAACAGGGGTATTTTGCAGACATAGACAAGCTTGTTCCAAAATTTATATAAAAAGGCAAAAGACCTAGAATAACCAAAATAATTTTGTAAAATAAGAATAAAGGGGGAAAAATCAGCCTACCCAATTTCAAGACTTTTAATATAGCTGTAGTAGTAAAGATAGCGCGGTACTGGCTGAGGAGTAGACATATACATCAATGGAACAGAATGGAAAGCTCAGAAATAGACTCACATAAAATGCACAACTGACTTTTCACAAAGGTGTTAGGGCAATTCAATGGGAGAAGACTAACCTTTTCAGCCTGTGGTGCTGGAAGAATTAGACATACATAGGCAAAAAAACACAAAAAACAAACCAAAAAAACATGATCTAAACCTCATATGTTATATAACAATGAACTCAAAATTGATCATTGACTTAAATGTCAACACAGATGGCAATAAAGTACAAGAAGATACTCAATATCATTGGCCATTAGGAAAATGCAAATCAAAACCACAGTGAGATATTACTACTCACCTATCAAAATGGCTAAAGAAAAAAATAGCATGATTAACAAATGCTGGTAAAGATGTCAGAAATGTCTCACATGTCGCTGGTGAAAATATCAAATGAGTCAGCTACTCTGGACATGATTATGATGGTTTATAGAAATAAACATACACTTAATCATATAACCTAGCAATTGTTCTTTTGGGCAATTCCAGTCAGATGAAAACCAGTGTGACCTCAAAACTCTATACACAAATGTTCACAGCAGTTTTAATCATAATAGGCAAAAACTGGATGCAACCCACATGTTCTTCAGTGGTTCAAAAAACTGTTTTTTTTGTACTGTGGAATACTACTCTGCAATAAAAAGGGAAGATGCTATTGATTCATGCAAAAACTTGGATGTATGTCAAAACGATTTTTCTAAAAGAGCCAGTCTCAAAAGGTGGCATATTATATGGTTCCATTTATACATAACATTCTTGAATAACAAAATGATACAGATGGAGAGCTGATTAATGGTTGTCCTAACTTAGGGATAAAGGCTAGTGGAGTGAGTGTTGTTATAAATGAATAGGCTGAGAGGGCCTTGTCTGTGAATGTTTTGAATGTCTTTGAATGTTTATTGGTTACACATGTAATAAAATTGCATAGAAACACACACACACACACACACGCATGCAGCTACACATACACACTCCTGAGTGCATGTAAAGCCAGTAAAGCCAGTAAAATTTGAATAAGCTCTGTGGACCCCACCAATGTCCATTCCTGATTTTGATATTTTACTATAGTTATGCTACACATTAACACTGGGAGAGGCCGGGTGAAAGGTGCATGAAAAAAAACACTTTTTTTGTATCTTTCTGCGAATCTGTAATTCTTCCAAAATAAAAAGTAAGAGAAAAATGGGGGGGTGATAAGATATTTCTGACAATTTTTCTGCAGTAAGCCCTATGCATCCTATCTAATCAACCATAAAGGTTACATCTGTGTAATATGCTTCCCAAAGTATAAACATTGTGCAGGTCAATACATTAATCACACAGATGGCATGTCATATGTATGTTGTATATAACTCATTTCTTCTTCATGCTAGTCAAAGACATTTTCTCTGATGTCCTTGAAATTGCTTTGGGGAAACTGAGGGTCCCATTCATGACTCTTTATCTGTGACCCCCATAATTTACCCTATGAAATTGTTGGTTGTTTGGCTGTTGTCAAATGAATTTTATTTTCTTAGACTGCTGCTGTGTACCCCAAAGTGTGAAACGTGTTCCTATTTTGAAAAATGCATGAACCCAAACTGAGATGTTTGAATTTGATCTTTTGATCCCTTATTATTTATTGCTCCAAAAGGCCTATGGCATAGCATGACTGTTAACCAAAGGGAAAGACGTTCAGAACAGAGTTTAAACATAGACCCCAAAGTCAGGTCTTGCCTCTTCAGCCACAAAACCTGCATTTTACTTTATCATCTTGGTCTTTAGACATCACTGGAATGTGATGTTGAAGTATCACTGGGAGGCAGCATGTCACATTCCCCAGGGATGCCATTTTTACTTTTGAAGCTTCCACTTTCTGAGCTTCCTCTGTGTGCCTGGCAGGAACCAAATAATGAATGGAACATGGATTTTGGAGTGAGATAAAAAGAATGGCTGTATGACCTGGAGAAAGTAATTTAGCCTTTCTTGATTTCCTCATTAAAAAAAAAATAGGGGTAAAATGTTCTCTGTCCTGCATTTCTTTTCATGAGGATAAAATGAAATCACATGTGAAAACTCTTTGTACAGTGCCTCACCTTTAATAATTATGCAGTGACTTTTATTTTCTCTCTTCTTTGCTTTTTTCTTGTCGGAGGATTATTTATGTGATATTTCTGAAAATAGTTCTTGCAACTCTACTTTGGAAATGACCTCTGGCGACATTTTCCCTGCCCACATTAGAAAACCAGTCTGATGACTTAACAGGACAGTCTCTCCTGTTTCTATTCTTTTTCCATTTTTGCTCCATATGAGCTCAACCCAGTTCTTTCTCCTATGCCTGTTGAGAAGCAATGGGTATTGGCTATTTGACAATGGGGTGCTGAGGATGGAGTGGCTGTTGCAATGCCGATTCAGTCCAGAGGGAGAAGCACTCCCGTATTCAGGAGGGTTTATGGTAAGAACAGATCAAATGCAGGAATGATGGGTGATGTGGCTCATATAAAAAAGTTGTTGCAAGCATTTTTCTACCTTAATGCATTGCATATTTCCTTTATTGTATTAATTACACTAAAAGTTTGAAAGCATATTTTATTGCATAGAATACTAATTTATTTGTGGCTCATAGAATCTGTTTTATTACCTTAATATCAATGCCAGATATTGTATGTATTATAATCTTATGAACTTACGAGACTGGCTCTGTAAGCCACAATTTCCTCACTTTATGGTCTTCAATAAACACATAGATTAGAAATCCAAGTAAGTCACGTGGCAATTTTATGTTCCTTTATACTGGTGAAGTGAGCTGAATTTGCAAATCATCTATACTCCTCTGATATTTCTGCATATTTGGGATTTTATTCATAGAACCATCAAAAATTAAGTGAAATCGCTTTCTGCCATTTCTTTTTCTATTGATCATTTGATTTCAACGATATATTTAATATCTAATTGGAAAACAAAACAAAAAAAGCCATGAAAAAGAATGTTGTGGGGGGCACACACCACTGTTTAAGAACTCAGTTCATGGGGCTGATTCTTTCTCTTGGGATTGAGGAAATGGTTTGACGATAAAATTCCCATTAGCCAAAAATAAGCAAAATTGCCTGCAGGATTCATGGTAGGTACAGCCTTGGAGAGTAATAAAAGACTGTTTTAAATGAACTCCTAAGGACACGATATAAGCCCTAGAACGGCTAGTCAGATTTTATGTTTATCCCTCTTGATTATACTTCCATATGTTTCTGGAGAACAGTGTCTGAAAAGTGGTTCATTAAAAAAATTGTATTCGACTGGGGTAATTTGGGGCTTATTGACCAAGTCCCAGGGGTGGGGGTACCCTATCAGGTGGCCCGGAAGCAGCAAAGAATGACAGGACTGTCTGCTCTGCTTCCCTGTACCATGTGGCATGAACTGACTTCAAAGACCCCAACGTTGCTTTAAGTAAGTATTACAGTTTGCTAACCCTCCCCCCGTGAAAGACAAGGATAGACTAGAAATTTGGGGGACCAGAGTGGAATTGGGAAAGAAAGGCGCCTTCCTGAAAATTTACTTAAGAGGAGGCTCGCACAGCATGGGAAGAGGGGACCTGGAAACTGTTGATAGCTTCTCACTTCTAAGGTTTGGTAAGTACTGGATGCTCAAGGACTTTCCTTCATTATGTTCAGCCCTAGCTGCCTGGTCCATGGGCGTGGTAGAGTTAGTCAGTATTAGAAGAGACAGATTTTGACATCAAAGTTGCTCCAGGAAAGCTTTGCTGTTTCTGGAAGTAGAATACTGAATTGAACTGGTCCACCTGATAAGAGAAGATAGGCAGTCCAAGGAATGTCATCCTTTCAAAATTCTTTTCCTGTGGTTTGCAGGAATAGCTGCATGTTAGTGCTTACTATGTATTCCTAGTGAAATTAGACACTTCTTAAGTAACTGATACACATAAAGTACTGTCAGAGACCCGGAAAAGACATTTGAAAGGCCACTTACACATGGGGAAAGAGCACAGGAGCACTCCTTTAGTGGAGAAATTTCTAGGAAGGGTTTCCAGAAGCTATGACCTTGAGCTGAGTCTTAAAGGAGTTGGCCAGGCAAAGGAGGAGATCTTGGGTAACCTATGTGTCATTGTGGGGATGGTGGAGAAGGAGGGAATGGATGAGATCTGGGTTTTTTAAGAAGGGACCAGCATTTGCAAAATCAAAGGATGAGATCTTCTGGGCATATTTGGAGTGTGTTAAGTGCAGCACGTCTGCAGTGTGGGGAGATTGGGAGTAGCAGATAAGAGAATGCAGAAGTGAGTCAAGACCAGGCATGACAGCTGTATATGCTAAGAAGTTTCAATTTTATAGTAAAGGTTTTAAATCCTCTCCCACTTCCTCCTTCTAGATACTCTTATCCAATTGGTTTGGAGAAGAAAGGTTGGGGATAGATATCAGTCTACACCTCAGCCAGGCTATGAACCATTAGTCATTGATAGAGTGTAAGCATGAATGAGAATAAGACCAAGGTCTGAAAGAGCACACACGGTAGCCCATGAGAAACAGCCAGCAAGCCTGTTATAGCATTCCGGGGGGAGAAACAGCCAGCAGCTTAGTTGAAGCTTAGTTGAAGAAGGAGTGGAGACAATGGATAGGTAATTAGAAGAGAACATCTAGAAGGTGTGTGTGTTGTGGTGGTGGGGAGAAGGGTGGAAGAAAGGAAGGGTGGTCAGACACCACAGAGAATCCTGTAAGGTAAAGACGTAAGGTATTCTTACCTGTAAGGTAAAGAGTGTCCTTTGGATTGGGTACTTAGTAGGCAGCCGCAGCCAGAGAGAGTGATGTTTCAGTGGGATGGTGGAGGCAGGTAGCCCAAGGTGAAGACCTTGAATTTGCTTGAAGAAGCCTTCAAGTTTGTTATGGTTAAGGAGAGTAGATAATCCCAGGGACCTAGATGGAGTTCCAAGAATGAAAAAGAAAGGGCCGGAAAGGCAGGTTGGGGCTATGTCGGGAGGTGCTTGGGGTTGTTATTGGTAATGGTAAGATCCAACTATATGCTCTTAGACTAATGTTTACCTGACAGTTGAGAAGGTTAAGCCCTTTTAGGATGAGACCAGGTGGAGGTAAGGCTCATTAGAAGGCCAACGCCACTTTTTATGACCCTGATGATTTTTAACAGCTATTTTAGCAGCAATGATGAAAATGTGTGGTATTCTCTCTCCCTTGGGATAATGTGACTGTTGAAAGAGGTCACAGCTAATTGGAAAAATGAATTTTATTGCTTAATTGTGGATTCAATTTATTTGTGTACTTCCTGTTACCATTGCCACGTGTTTTCTGAATTGACTAGTTGACCAGGCCAAGCTTCTCTATAAGAGTATGTTTGTTTAAAAAAAAAAATGCTCTGAAATTCTTCCCCACCCTGAAAATATTTAACATATAAAAAGCCAAAATTACATACATAAGCTAATATAGCTAGTTGAGGTTTGTTTTTGTTTTAGTTTAGTTTTGTAGAGAAGAGCTATTGGGGGATGTGATGGTTTTGATCAGGGTTTCTCAGTGTTGGCGCAACTGACATTTTGAGTTTGTTGACCCTTTGTCATGCATTGTAGAGTGTTAAGAGCATCCCACTAGATGCTCATAATACTCTTATCTCCCAGTTGTGACAACTGAAAATATCTTCTAACATTATTAAGCGTTTCCTGGGTGGGGGATGGGGAGAGGGTAAAATTGCCCTAGGTTGAGAACTATTGGTTCTCAATATATAGTAGTGGTTTCATCAGAAAGTAACTACTTCCTCCTGCTGGAGTATGGATAGTTTCATTGAAGCTTGTGGAATCTGAGAAACTTTCTGTCATCAGAAGAAAACTAATGAATATTTATAAATTCCCGTGTCAAAAGTTGCTTTAAAAGTATTTAAATAAAAAGGAAATGCTACTTTACTGGTTGCCTGACCATTCCTCTGCCCCATTTACCCACCCTTTCATTTAGTTCCTGAATCTGCTGTCCTTTAATTTCAATCTCAATGCAAAGGATATTATGGAAAGGATATTATGCATTAGAAAGTGCCTGAATAATATCACCCATCTAGAACTGGATGTGAAAGGACCTAAATTCTCCACACCCAGTGTGGAGCCTCACGCAAGTTCAATCTCATGACTGTGAGATCATGACCTGAGCCAAAATCAAGAGTTGGACACTTAACCAACTGAGCCATCGAGGTGCCCCGTAAATGTTTGTTATAATTTGACAGAGTAATTTTATGCCTATGACATATGATACAAGAAATTGGGCTTCTATTTTGTGTTAGCTCTTTAAATGGAATTTTTTGAGTAGCTCATTTTTATTATATTTTTGAAGAGATCAGTCCACATTGGATTGGAAGAACAAAACCAAAACAAACTGTCTTTCACTGGAGGTAGTTTGAGAAGCACTGCCTTGAGGTATGATGGAAATATATTTTTGCTTCTCTTTCTACCCTGGCCAGTAAGAGATATTTAGTATATTCCTCCTGTGGGGTTTCAGTAAAAAAAGAGGGGCAAGACACTGCCTGTCTTCCCTATTAGCATAAAATTGGTGGCAAATATAATTTATTATAAAGAAATTTGCCTTACACAAAATAAGAGATAACATGAGGTAAGCATGAGGTTCTCTTTGATTGTATATGTAAGTCTTCACATAGCTCATGTTAGTGTCTTGCATTAAATAACATGTTTATCTTAGAACAGAAATCCAAAGTGCGGTGAAAATGTCCATTTAAAAAGTATTTTAACCCCAGGAAGTCCTTAGATACGCAGTCTGCTAGAATGTTTGGTGTCCTGGGTCTCCGTACTAGCTGATGTTGGTGAAGGCAGGTAGAAAAAGGAAAAGGCATGGACTGTACTTGCTAAAGAGATTAACACAAATGTTTTGAGTCTATTCTGTTGTTCAGACTCATCCAACGTTTGGGAAAATCTGTTCCATGGACTCAGCTGTGGTAGGCTGACACGTGAACATGAAGCAATGAGCACTTCACAGTTTGACCTTGTTCTTTGTATGTTAAACTGCAGTGGAGGAGCCAGCCTTCCAACTGACACTTACTTGAGGGAGAAAGCATTGCTAGGTTCTCTGCACTGTGGACCACTTGTTTGAATACCTTTTATCCCGTATTGAGTGGAATAATCCAGAGAGACCTGTCCCACTCCTGGGACCCTTCACGCATGACCTGGCATTGTGTAGGAACAGTCTCTTGGCTGGCAGTTCCTGCCTGGTCTATATGGTTTTGTAGTGTACTTCCTCCTCCAAAGTAAAAAAGGCAAGATCTTTGCTCGCTCTATTAGCAGCAGAAAATCGCCCTTTCTTTCAGTTTTTTTTTTTTTTAATCCAGAGGATGAAAATATATAACATATTTGGAAACTCCACTGGCAGACTTGGCAGGCGTTTCATATTTACTTGGACTTAACATGAATTGGATTTGGTCCTCTGATTTCCCCGCCTCCATCTCTCGGAACAAGTTATTTATTATCCAAGTGAGTCTGTGTTAGTGGATCAGACATGCGCATGGAACATCTATTGTAAGTGTGTTTGTTCAGTAAGATTTATGCTAGCCCAAATTGTTTTATATTGGTTTTCATTGTTGAAAATTTACTGTATTCATTCTTGGTTTGGCGTAAGTATTTGTAAGTGTGCTAGGGGTTCCTGTGGTTGAACATTTTATCACTGTAACACTTCATGCAAAGGAAATTAAAAAATATATAGTGAAAGCATTTCCCTAATATGTTTCCAATCAGCTGTGTACTTCAGTAATTTGATTTGTAGGAACTAGAGAGAAGAGTATTACTGAGCTCTTTTCAATCATTCATAATTCTCTGAGAATTCAGATCATGGTTCCAAGTTATGAAATTTTCTCTTGAAATTTTCTTCAGGACTTTAGGATTCTTTTTTGTGTGTGTAAAGAGGGCTTTTTTATTTTATTTTATTTTATTTTATTTTATTTTATTTTATTTTATTTTATTTCATTTCATTACCACAGCATTATCTAAAAGAATTCAGGGAAGGAGGTATGAGTCTTCTGTCTGTATCTTGGACAAGAAAAACTGATGTGGATTGAGGTTGATTGGCTTGTCAGAAGTCAGTCATTGGTACAGAGAGGCAGGACTTTTTATTTCTGCGTTATCCCGTGTATGTGTTCCTGCTTCTGTACTCCTTGGGCTAAGCAGTCAGACTGTAATTCCTAAGACCCTTTGCCTGGTGGGCTCCTCATAATCTAATATACAGTGACTAGTGACATAGGCAGTAACATCTTCCCTGAAAGTGTACCACACAAGGTGGAGGGCGATATTTGGTCAAGCTAAATTAAGATCTAGGCTGTGATCCTTGTGCCATTATTTCTTTGGCTCTTTCTACAGGGACTTAAGCTAATTGGCTTGTTTCCTCTTTTGAGGATCTCTGGCCTTTGACTTGTTTTTGCCAATGAATGAACATGACTTCTGTTTTGGCTGGTGAATTAACTTGTGATAACCCATAAATTTATGGTTTCAGATTTCCTTAATCTAGTTCACTACTTAAAGTAAGATCAAGGTGAAATGTGAAATCATAGCCCTTAAACTGGGAGGCAAGAGATGGGAGGTTTTCATCTGGTAAAGACAGTAGCTTGCCAAGAGTCTTAGATACATATAGAATTTCATAATCATTTCCTGTATTTTAATATCCTGCTTTTATTTCCTACCATGTTTTAACCTTCCCTCTTGACCTTCAGCAATTTTGTGTTCATTTAAGCCTTATGAAAAATCCCCTTTCACAGTGGTGATTTTAGCCCTGGTGCTCCTCCTACGTCAGTGAGCATAAAGTCATGAGGTCATGCATTTTGGCCAAGAGAGTACATCAATCCATGCTTTTCCATTTGAAAACATAGTCTTGGGGGTTAATCTGCTTAGTAGTCAAAGAATTAATGTAAGTGAAAACCAAGTGGATATTTAGAAGGCTTAGTTGTGTTTTGGAGAAAATAGCCAAGGAACATGATGGTTCCTGCTATTGCCAGTCCTGGCTTAGAAGACATAACTTCTTTTGCTCCAAAGAAAAAGGAAACACATATTCACTCTTGGTCTTTTTCCTGCTTCTGTGTTTCACGTTTAGGTTGCACCTATGAAGGAAGTACCTATAACAGCTCCTTCAGATGGCAGAGTCCTGCACAACCCTGTGTTCTACGTCAGTGCCAGGTAAAGTCTATTTTATTTTCCACTGAAAAGGAATCAGTAAAGTCTTCCTCAGAAGCACCTTTTAGACAGCACAGAAGGAAACAAAAAAAAAAAAAAAAAAGTGAAACAGAAATGAGAAACAAATAAAAGAACAACTGTATCCTTATACATATTTATTGTGATGTTCACCATAACAAGACAGGCACAGAGTAGATATTATATCGCACTTGCTTCCAGAAACATGCAGTGGAATTGTTCACCATTGTTAAATTGCGCCTGGAAAATCTCCGGAAAGATGTATATGTCCTTGGGGAAAATTCATGTCTTCCTGTGAGTCAACTTTGTGCAAAACATGAATTCCTGTTAGCAGAAAGAGGTATTGTTAGAGGATATATGTTTTCCTTCTCTGATTTAGAAACATTTTGAACGGGAGCCAATCTGTAAGCTTATTAAATCAAAGCAATTAGTACACTCTAACCTCAATGATTTCAACATGACAAATTTGAGAAACACCAGTTCAATTCCTAAGGAGCCCACTGTGGCTGGTGCTGGCTGCTCTCTGCCAAGGGTGCTGATTCTACAGGACTCTAGTTGTTATAGGGCTTCAACACAGCAAGAGAAACTAAAGGAGAAATGAAGAATCTAAACATTCAAACTCCTTTTCTTATCTCTAAGGAAATAATTTAAAAAATGCTCATCTAATTTTGGCATTATTTAAAAATTCTCTATAGAGAAGATGTTGTTAAATCATTTTACCCCTAGTCCCCTTTTACTGTCCCGGGATACGCTCTTGCATTGAAAGGGGAAAGAAAGGTTAGTGTAATAATGCCTATTACTCTTGGATCTTATCTCAAGTATATTGACATTTAGTTTATTGAAATCCGACTTTTATGTAGCCATGCTGCTATATACCCAGAGTGGGCACACTCGCTCCTAAGGTCATCAGTTATTTATTTGGCTAAATATTCATATCATTTGTGTAGTAAATCTAAATTATTTGTTAAAATGAGCAGGAGACAGAACAGATACCAATAACAGATTAATGGAATCAATAAATATTTGTTGAATTTTTGCTCTGAGAGCTGTAAATTCATGCTTCATGGAACAAAGAGATGAGAGCAGTGAGTTGTAATAATATCAAAAGTCCACAGTCATTCTAAAATTTGCACCACCCCACCCCACCCTGCTTCTTGACCAATGAAATTTCCCCTCCTTCAGAGGGGCACTCGGGAAGTCCTGCTTGCATGGAATTGAAACAAGACAACCCTCTGTCTTTTGGAGTATAGTATAACATTTTTATGCAACAGCCAGAGGTCTTGAATATCCCCAAATTGCATGGAACAGTGGTGACGTTTGCTACTTTCAGATGAAGACTTTGTTTGAATTAAATGAAAACTATTCTGTGGGAGGAAATAATTTGTAGACCGAGTAGCACATGAAGCCATTTTCAGTTGTGGACACTGAAACTCCTATTGCCTATCGTCTTAGGTCACCGGCTACTCATCAGGCCCACAGAGAATGATGTGGGAATATCCCATTATTATTGGAAGAGATCTCAAGGACTAACAGCCCTGGGAGTCAGGAAGGGCTGAACTGCAGAATAGAGCCCAGAGGGGATGTTATCTACCAAAGATGAACTTTTGCCTTTTCATTTTCTTTCTTTAAAAAAAAAATTTTTTTTTAATGTTTATTTATTTTTTAGAGAGAGAGAAAGAGAGAGAGAGAGAGAGAGAGAGTAGGGGAGGGGTAGAGAGAGGAAATGTAGAATCTGAAGCAGGCTCCAGGCTCCCAGCTGTCAGCACAGAGCCCGATGTGGGGCTCAAACCCACGAACTGAGAGATCATGACCTGAGCCCAAGTCAGATGCTTAACCAACTGAGCCACCCAGGCGCCCCAATCATTCTCCTCCTTTGGAAAAACTTTGCCTGAGTCCTACGTGTCAGTTTTAAAATATCATTTCATTCAATAGTCCTAAAAGCAACCCTCTAAGGTAGTTGTAAAAGCTCAGCTGGCACCTTCCCACTCCTGCTTATTTTCTTCCTCTGGTAGGGAATGAAACCTCACCTGTGGGTGCGGGAAATAGCCACTTACTGGTACCTCAGGGGAGGCTTCACTTAAGACACTTCTCTGCACAATGAGACAGTTGCGAACTCTCTAAGCTCTTCCCTTCTCAGGGCATGCAATCAGTAACAGAGGAGAGAGTGCAGTGTAGTGAGTGAAAAAAAAATACAGGCTCTGCCACTCACATAACGTGTTTCTTTCTCTAACCTCTCAGTCTTGCCTCCTGTGAAGTGAGGATGGTACATCTCATAGAGTAACGTGAGCAGTAAGTCAGTCTGTGGTTAAAGACACTTATGGTAGAGGTATGGACTGGACACAATAGGTGTACCAGGCAGGTAACAGGTAGTCTGACTACCTGGTTTATTTCCATTTGAGCTGAATTCTAGCTTCTTTCTTCTATCCTCCTACCAAAAGAGTTCCGATGGTGAAAAATTTACCTTTATTTTCCACTTTTACTTTTCTTACTAAAGAGAAAAATCTGAAGATCACAGACAGGAAATTCATGCTGGGAACAAATCTGAATCCTCCATCTGGATTGCAGATACTGAAGGGAAATTGATCTTGGGCCATAGCTTTTTGTATTGCTTCAGTTATATAACTGAAGCACAGATCCTTTTTTGATGTGGTATATTGTGATATTTTGACTGTTGTTCTTTTCTTTTCCAAATGTGATATAGACCACAATAAATTCCTCTGGTAGTGGAATCTTCAGGCCTGACAGATACGAAGATATTTAGGATATAACTTTCCTTGTTGGATTGAGATAATATGGTGGCAGACAGGACGAAGAAAATTATTCAGTTGTCAAATTGTTAATTTTTTTTCTTAGCATGTGCCACCCCTCCCTGCAAAACAAAATTAAACACACACACACACACACACACACACAAAATCCACTTATAAAATGGACAGAGAATATGGAGAAAATTCTTCAAAGGCTAACTCTGAAAATTAATTTAAAAAATGTTTCAATTGACATTAAAATACTAGAATCCCAAGATCCACTTGCAAGTGAGTCATTTGATTTCGTCATTAAGATCTAAAGGCTCTATTTTTCCATATATAGTTTGAACTTTAAAGTAGTTGTATCTTGGGGCGCCTGGATGGCTCAGTCAGTTAAGTGTGCGACTTCAACTCAGGTCATGATTGGTGGTTCATGAGTTTGAGCCCCGTGTTGGACTCTGTGCTGACAGCTCAGAGCCTGGAGCCTGCTTCGGATTCTGTGTCTCCCTTTCTCTCTGCCCCTTCCCCACTCTCTCTCTCTCCCTCACACACAAAAATAAATAAACATGAAAAAATTATTTTAAAAAAGTAGTTTTATCTAATCTCATTGTTTGATTTTTGAGAGCCAGGCTTTCTATGTGAGGCTGAGTGAAGGCAGAGCTGGCCTTGTTATTTCTAGAAGTGTGGTAAGGAATTAGGTCTCCAGATGCCAGGCTGGGGTATTATGCTTGTACTCTGTGCCTCATAATTAATGGCTTAAAGTAGAATAACAATTATAGAAAATAGAGTAAGTGTTGACAACTTAAAACAATTGTGGATGAACGCTAGACTCTGTCAACTACCGACTGGCAGTAAGATGGTCTTACATACTAGATTTAAAAGAAAGAAATTTGAGCCAAAGAGAAAGACTGAGGACAGGGTCAAGACAGGATTTGTGCCCTGAGTTCGAAAGCATCAGGGGTGTGAGCCGGGAGATGTGACCTCATTTGTGCCATGTCCTCTGGACTTGTCACCCACCTTCCTTTGCACTCTTGTGTTTGGACTCTTCCCCTATGCCCTTGGTTACTTGCCCAAAGTGAATCGCTCCTCAATGGGAATTCTGGGCTGACATGTTTGTGGCGTTCTGTTTTTCAGGAAGGTGTTGTCACAGAGTCTGAGGTGCGATGTGTTGTTCATTGTAAAAACCCTTCCAAGCATCTGGGAACGTGCTGCCCCACATGTCCAGGTAACATTCTCAGGAAGGGAAGGCTGCTAGACTCCCCGGTACAGCACATCACCGTGAAATCTCCGTGAGCTCTCTCAAGAGTGCAGGATTCTCCCCCTCCTGACTGGAACTTTCCTCACTTTGTGTCTGTGTACATAACGGGTTTAGAGAGCAAACTCCTTTGCACAGAAATGTCCGGTTGGACTCTCTGGTGTGCCCAGCGTGAATGCGATGTGCTGTAGGTCTTGGCACGTGGGTGCTCCAGGCTCCAGAGGCCTGCTTTCCACTCCACAGGGCCACAGGTAACGCTTACTTTGGAAGGAAAAGCTGTGGCTTTCTCTTGTTTCCAGAAATGTCTTTTTACTGCTTCATATTGCAGTATCTTGGCTAGAGCTTGCCTTGGTGATGAGGTGACCAGATGTTTTCTGAAAACTGAGAGCTGGGTCCCTAAGTGAATTTAGCTTAGGGTTTTGCCGGTCTCAGTTTTCGGTGTGGTGCAATGAGTTGAATCCACTGTCTTTTTAGAGGGCCCCACTGCCTAGCTGACAGCAAAGGATCTTTCCCTTCCAGTGGCTAGAGTGTTTCCTTTTACTTTTCTGAACAGGATTACAAAGGCCTCCTGCATCTTTTCTTGCCCTTAGGTACAAGCCCAGGGATTTTGAGGTGAGAGATTTTTTTTCTGATCCTTTAAGCCCCTGGCCCATGCTCTCAGACAGATGTTCTGAGTTTTGGTTTTACTCTCAGTGCTTTTCCTCACTGGAGGCAATACTCACAACCAGTACTCAGTTTCCAAGGGGCTTTCTGTTCTGCAAACCTTCCTGGGGAATGGCTCAGTACTATGCTGAGATGCTCTGCATACATGAGCCCTGCTCCCTCTGCAGGCAGCTGCTTCCCCTCCCCCACCCAAATACAGTCTGAGATGAGCCTGGACCTGAGTCCCTGTCAGAGAATCCAGTTTTTTCTCATCTTTGAATGACAGTAAAGACAGGTGCTCTCCACTACCTCTAACCTTCCTGAGTTCCCTGGACAGTCTTTTTTTGAGCCAGATTTCCTTTCCACATTGGGATTTCTGTGGAGCTTGTATTCTTGGACGAGCTTACAAGAAGGCCAAAAATTGGTGGAAAGTAAAAGATTTCTTTCCATAATCCAATTATTTTGTATCTATCAGTTAGCTTGTGTTCCTTTTGCCTCTGAATGCATTAAATGCTTTGTATTATGTAACCATACCCTTAAATGCCTAAAGGGACCTTATTAAGTTAGATCAGTAGTTCTCTAGACTGCACATTAACATCACCTGGGAAGCTTTAAAAAATAAATCTTGATGCCCTGGCTGCATTTCAGACCAATTCCATCAGCATCTCTGAGGGCGGAATCCAGGCCTCCCAGATAATTCCTATACACCGGCAAGCTTAAGACTGATAACAGAGCAAATTTTATATGCCATGTAGATTTAAAATTTATTGTAGCTCTTAAATATGAATTCAGTTGTGTTGAAGAGACTGCTGCTTTATTGGTACAGAATCAACTCAGTGTATGTAACATTCCTCCTCAGTTACGAGATCGTCGTGTTTTTAGGCTGCCTTTGAAAATGTGGGTATACAAAGAGCTGAGTGAGTTTATTTCAGCAGTTGAAGTTATCATATTTGAGCAACTGCTTCTTTCGCTTGGCTTTTGGTTGAGTTCCCTAGAAGGAAAGCCTGAACTCTGTGCCTCCACATACTGCAGTGCTAAGCCCTCCTGACCGTCCAGGGAGGGATGAGTTATGTCCGCAGTTCGCGCAAGAAGAAATTAGATCCAGTGAGAATAAGGACCTCTCCAAGGCCTGTGAGTTGGAGTTGGGGCCTGGTCCCTTTTCTTTCTTGGCCACTATACTGCACTGCCTACTTCTCCCCTCCGCCCCAAACGCACACTGTAATAATTGTCTGCTTGGGTCCAGATGCCCTGGGAGACAAATCTTTAAAAGCTAGCTTGCCAGGGCCACACGCTGGCCCCCTGACACCTCGGCAGGCTGTGTGCCTTTGGTGATGGGGTCAAGAATCAACTCTGTTCTCTGTCTTTAATTTCAAAGGCCAACCTGTGGGATGTAAATCAGAAGACTCAGAAGAGGCCACATCTAGACTGTATTATCATTTGTCTTGGGAGGGAGGACTCAGCCAAGTCTAGGTAGGGACAGTCAAGGAAAGCCATGGGGTATTCTCCTTGGTAATTCAGAAGGACTGACATCTGTCATTGATCACAGAATGGTATTCTGCATAATGACAAACACGTACAGTCTGCGGTTGGTTTCTTCCTGAAACAGATTTCAGGACATTCTTGTTGTTGGTTCTTTCCTTTTGTCTGACTCTTTACTCAGCGATGGTGGGTTGTGATGGGAACAGTTTACATAGAATTTTCATTTAAAATTCCTTTATTTAAGTTGTCAAATGTAGATTGTTGTGGTTGATCTGTCTGGCAATCTGTGACAAAACCAGTGTGCAAACACATGAAAGAATTGAAGACCCTTTGTTGGAAGCATGCTTTGAAAGGAGACAACTGGGCACCTGCCATCGTTAACAATGCTGAGATACAGCCTCTGGGAGGGACCCAAGTTTACTGAGTCTTTCTGCATCAGCAGGAACAGCAAAGAGGTGGTTGCATGCTAGCTCTGGGTGTGGGTATCAAATAGACTTTAAAACCACAGTTTCCCTCAGTGATTTAGCTTCAGACTCAGTAGCATTTGGTTTCATGTCTTTCAGTTGAACAAAGGGCTCCATATCTAGATTTAAAATGAATAGGTCCTGTAGCCAGATTAGGTGGTTATGGGTAATACTTGTTTCCTTTTATCAAGAACCAACTGCTTCAAGAGTTTGGTGAGTTCTGTCGATGACTTCAGGTGGCAAGCCTTTAAATACTCTCAGGGGCATGAGTCAGTCTCTCACAAGAGCCCCCTTTGCTGATTATTGGCACTACTGTGTTCGTTCTGACACTGTCTACCATGTGGAAAGTGACCTCAGCTATTCTGGCAAAGCATCTTGTGAAGACAGTCCTGAGGAAAGTGTCAGCCATAAGCTGACAGTCTTCTCATGGCCTGTTTGGCACAGGGGTTACTGGTCAGCCTGTGTTTCAAGTCGTTTGTGGGATTTCTTAAGAATACAGCAGTGTCCTGGGTACCTGGGTGGCTCAGTCAGTTAAGCATCTGACTTCAGCTCAAGTCATGATGATCCCATGGTTCATGGGTTCAAGCCCCGCGTCTGGCTCTGTGCTGACAGTTCAGAGCCTGGAGCCTGCTTCGGGTTCTGTGTCTCCCTCTCTCTCTGTTCCTCCCCTGCTCTCTCTTTCTCTTTAAAAAATGAATAAACATTAAAAAAAAAAAAGAATACAGCAGTGTCCTGAGGATCATTCTGAATTGGAGACACCTCCTGGTCTTTTCATCCTAGTTTTAGCCAAACTTAGTGGCTAATCCTTTTTAATACCGCATAGGGTAGGTCTGAAAAACTGTGTGGCATCTCCTGCCCTGCCTTTTCCCCTTCCTGCCCTGGTGCCCGACCCTGTGTGTGGTGCAACTGGTAGGTCAGAGCTGAGTTTGAATATCAGCTCTGCCACCTGCCAACTGGGTGAATTACTTCCTCTCTCTCAGCCATATTTCCCTCATCCATGGAGATAATTACAAGAGTCCCCACTTTGTAGACTCACTGTGAAGATGGAATGAGATCAGGGATACAAAGAGCCTGACAGAGGCTGGATATTCTCTGGATACTCACCAAGTGGTCATGTCATTTGTGTCATTTGCTGGGTGTGGCTCATTGTGGACTTCTCTCACTTGGCCTTCTCCTGTTTGCCTCTTCCAGCCCCTCTGGGGTTTAGTTCCCCTGGCTGTGGTCATGGTGGTCATGGGGAGCTCCTTAGACTTGTAGGGCTCGCCACTATCCAGTGTTCCCCCTTGGGCTGACCTGGCTTCCATCATCTTATTTGCTTTCTAGCATATTCAGGTTTCTGGACTCCTGTCACTCTTTTGTACTTTTTTTTTTTTAAACTATGAAGCGATCTTGTCCCCTGGTTAAAGAGGATACTCTGCCAGGTAGAGGCGGAGGTGGAGGTGGGAGCTAGATGAGGGAGATGGATGAGCACTGGACAGAAGCATCGTGTCAAGCTGAGCAAAGGCTCATGTCCTAATTCTAAACTTTGCTTTCTAGGTTGTGTGTTTGAGGGTGTGCAGTACCGAGAAGGGGAGGAATTTCAGCCAGAAGGAAACAAATGTACCAGGTGTTCCTGTGTTGTAAGTACTGCCCTGGATGTTCTAAGGGTGTCCCTTCTGGTTCATTGTGGGTGAGATCCACCAAGAACAGCCTTGAGTTTCTTTACAGTCTTTCCTCCTCTCCCTCCAGATGTGGAGCCAAGGAAAACGTCTGCTGCTCTAGGGCAGGTTTCTCAATCTTGGCACTCTTGCAATTCTGGGGTGGGTAATTCTTTGTGGTATGGACTATCCTGCACATCGTAGGGTGTTTAGCATTATCCCTGGTTATGACGCATTAGGTGCCAATAGCACTTACACCCCTCAGTTATGATAACCAGAAATGTCTGCAGATGTTGTCACATGTCTCCTGGAGAGCAAGATCACACCTGGTTGAGAATCACTGGTTTGAATGAAGGTTGAGGGAGGGAGGCTGGTTTCCCTCCACTGCCTTCTTCTTTGGGAAGATTTGGGTTCTCTCTTCTTTGGGGCAGAGAAGCTTCTGGCTGAGGCAGCTGTTGAGTTATTAAATGTAGTCAGATGGGAAGCAGATGGGGATAAGTGCAGCTTGCTTCAGTGTATTCTGTGGGGTGAGAGAACCTAATCTGAGGCTTGGTCATTTTCACTGGCGGGGGGTGGGATGGATTGGAGGAAATGGCCACTAAACTGTGGATTCAGAGCAGAGTAGGGACAAAGCCATAGACTTGCCTTTCTAAGAATTTTTGACTTGAATTCATATACTGAGGATAGCTTCAGAGTGCTTAGGAATGAAAGAAGAAACTTGGCGTATGCTATAATTTTAAAGGGATCTTTTTAATAAATGTATTTTAAATTTGGAGTAAGATCATTGGTGGTGATGATGGTAATGGTGACGATGGGGAATCTAGTCTTATTCAGTGCTCCAGGTTATTTACAGTAGGGAGTTAGCACAACCATATATTTTTAAAACTTTTAATCTTTTATAATGAAGAACATATAGTATGCATATCAGAATATTAAAAAAACATACATAGAGAACTTCAGTATCCTAATTTCACCAAAGTAGAATCAAATGTGAACCATCATAAATCATAGTCTTAGCATTTGCCATTGCTCTGCATGTCTTTTCTAAAGTCTTTCCCTCTCCCTACATGAGACATGCACACACAACCTAGACAGTCCATATTAAGGTAAACATGACCAAGAGTGATGGTTTTTGTATGGGGGAAAAGAAGGAAAGAAAGGAAGGGAGGCAGAGAGAAGAGTATATAAAAAGTATGTAATATGAGGTATATAATACCCATAATACTATAATAATATACAAAAATACAAAAGTAATTTCCTGATAAACAGAAGTTTGCATATTCAGACTCAACTGCCATGTTTTTCTCCTCTTGCTAATTATGTTTAAATAGTTTTATGTTATTTTTATGTAAATAAGCCATTAACTGCTGCCCATGTCTTAATTTTATTTCTTCCATGTTGGTAAAGTTTTCTGATAATTTTTTTAAAATTTAGTCTCATTCTTTTGGGTAAATTGAAGAAAAACAAGACACATTTCAGTAGGAAATTTTAAATCTGCATCTGTATGAATTGTCTTTTCCATAAAGGTGGGCCAAGGTTAGGCAGCTAAGCCTCCTCGGAGAGGAAGTTCAGCAGGTGGCAGGAGGATGGAAGGCTGCTGTGGTTTTACTGGTGACAATCACACAAAGTTATCCAATGTTGGGAACTGCGAATGAGTTTAGGAATTATATGTACAGGGGTCACAAACTCAAATGTGCTCAAGGCATTCAGATCTCTTGTGTTTGTAAACACAAGCATGCTGAACAAAACATACCTGAGAGCCAAGTTCAGGTGCCTGGAAGTCCTGCTTCCATTTTCAATTGAAGAAATAAAAATCCAGAGATGTTACTTGCCAAAGCTTTCCTGCTAGTGAGTCTTCTCCAGACATATATTCTGTATCTTTTCTCTATTCCTGTATTTTAATTTCCTAATTTCCTAATCCTGTATTCTTTCTAGCTCTCTGTGTTGCCACCCTTAACACATAAGGGGCAGTGAATGGCTTTTTCTTATGTTCCTAATGTCAGTTTTTAAGCTAATAAGATAAGTAAAAGAGAGGAGGGAGCTCTTGCTTGGGGATCGGACATTTGTATGCAGGCTTGGATATGAGGAGGGCCCCGAGAGCAGTTTTTCTTTTTGTGGACACAAAAATTTGAGGTGTAAGCTTTGTCTTTTTGTAGCTTGTTATTAAAATAACCTCATTTTTAATATTCTTTCACTTTGCTGCCTTTTGATGTAGTACCCTAAAAGAAAAAAAAAAGATAATGTCTTGGCAGCAAATGGCCCTGTTCTTGAAAGTGATGACTACAGATGTTTGCTTTAGAAGTAACATTGCAAATGTACAGACTGGCCCAGGGGTATGTATGTGGTATCTGTGTGCATATATATCTGTATGTGTGTACGTCTATATCTACAAGTGTATATATCCACATAACTATACAAATCTATATAAACAAGCTTATAAATATAAATGCAAACACACACATTTACATGTCCAAGTTTGGATTCCCCCAGAAACAGGCCCTGAGATAAGGATTTACATGTAAGTCATTTCCTTAGAGAGGACACTGGCAGAGGAGTGTGGTGATGACTCTGGGGAGGGAGGGGAGGCACCCTGGCGAGGGGGTGTCACCAAGCAAGTATCCTTGTACCCAACCAAGCAAGTATCCTTGTACCTGACCAGAGTGCACTCCTGCCGGACAAATTTTGGAAGCCAGTATGAGATTCATGCCTCAGAATTTCCTGCTGAGAGGTGAAGAACATGAGATATGTTTACAGCAACTCCCTTCTACTCCAGAGGGGTATTGATTGGGTACCAATATGAGCCTGCCACTCAGGTGACAAAGTGGCCTCTAGCAGTGAGAGGAAGAAGCACAGGTGCTGGCCATTGGGAGTCTGGCATGCACACTCATGTGGTAAGGGTGAGAGGATGGAGGTGGGGCAGCAACACAGTCAGCTACGGCATATTTATATTTGTATATGTATATGTATATGGCACATGTACACACATGAACTATACATTAATATTTTCATGTCTCTAAATATGTATGTATATATATGCATACACACGCATATACCCATATGTATATATGCATGCACATGTCTTTAGAACACTGGACCATCAGTGTTTTCCTTTGCTCATGCTGCTGGCCTGGTCTGGAACTCCTTTCTTTTCCTTCTTCACCTGGTGAGTGCTTGAGCTTTCAAAGTCGGTTATCACCACCCCACTGCAACTAACTCGGTGACCACTTCATTCCCCAGATGGTAGCGACCGCAGTTTTCTCATTTGTGTTCCTAAGGCTCTCACTGGCTAGCTCACCTGCCGTCTTTCCCGTCCTCCTCCTCTCACATGTGCGTGCATACACACACACACACGCACCCACACCCACACCCACCCACCCACACCCACACACACACACACACACACACACACACACACTTCCAGGGTAGCAGGTTGTAGCTTCTGCATGTATTTCTAACCTCGCCACTGAGCACTGTGAGTGTTCAGTGTCACTAGTATTCTTCTTTTCTATTGCTGTCTTATGACGTAGGACGCTGAAACCCAGTAATCGCTTCTCTTCCAGTGACAATTCTGCCCTTCAGAGCTGACCTGCGCCTTCTTGCCTGGGAGAATCTATTGTAGGTAGATATCCTGTTCTCATTAGGGTTCTGCCTGCCTGGGAGCACCCCATACAGAGTCATGCACATGTGAGGCATCCCCCGTGTGTACTCCGTCTCTGATGGATGACTTACCAACTCTCCGAGGTGCTCCTCGCTCTCAAGGAGATATCACATAAGCCATGTGGTGCCATGTGGCTTACATTTTACATTCGACCCTTTTTTGTTTCACTCTCTGAATTTGTGAAAATGGTCTACCCATGTTTTTGTGATGTGGTGACAGGGGCAGACCACCAGAAAAGACATTTCATCTTATTGAGATGGATTCCTTAGATAATGAAACAGATGCCTTGTGCATGATTTTACATCCTCGATTTAGGGCAGGCATTCCAGTATATACGGCATTCCAGACAGTTGAGAGCATGCTAACGTGTGACGATATCTGGGGAGGATTTCACAACCTCTTGCTCTTACTCATTCCAGAAGCAGAGCATCTAACATTTTTAGGTGTGAATATCATCGTGACTCACAGAAAAATGCAGCGCTTTACTATCCCTTGTTAAACTATATAACCCCCATGTACCCATTACATAAATAAGAGAGCCAAGAGAATTACTTCTCCAGAGCCCTAATACTAATCAGGGGGGCGAAAACTGGAGTGCTTCTGGCTGTTCTATAGAGTTGTCTGAGTCATACTGGAGTGCGTTCCCTATGGCACGTGTTCAGTGTGAACAGGTCCTATGCTCCTTTTAAAATGGAAAGAGGAGGATTCTTTCCTAACACAGAAGCAAAGAATTGTTTATAAAGTATACCAAGCATTGGTTAAAGTATACCAAGCAAAGAATTGTTTATAAAGTATACCGAGCATTGGTTAAAGCCTGCATCTGTTTCTTTTTTGTTTAAGTTTGAATTTTTACTACCTGCCTAACTGGACAGCACGCAGTTCCGTTTGCCTTTGTTTGGTCAAGTTTTCAGGGAACAGGATGGTGGCAGTTGGCATAGACATTTCTGTAAAACCCAATGTCTTCAGACTTGTAAGACTAAAGACCAAGGTGCCAATGAGAGATGTTTGTGTTCTCTTTTAGTAAACTATTTTAAGAACCCTATGGGCTCAGCGTTCTTGGAAATTCCTTACCGAAGGGAGTAAAGCCCACAGAGTTGTAGGATACTCTTAAAAGAGTGGCAAGTCCTCAGTCTGCAAAACGAGCCAAATTAACTGGCCAAGATCAATTACTTTTGCTGACAAAGGCGTATTAAGTTCAGAGGATTTTTACTAATAAACATGGGTTGTTAATGGGCTGTCTGTGATGAAGGAGCTGTACTTTATTGGCTCTTAGAAGCCATGAAGTCCATAAACACCTTTGCTCTCACTTACACTTTAGATATTGCAAAGTGCTGTCTCCCAGGGAAAGTGAAACTCCTAAGAAGGTTATTTGGAGAGAACAAAGAAAATGGAGATCTTCATGGTTCCCGTTCCCCTTAGACCAAATTCCTTAAGATGTTCTGCACAGCCTGGCTTGGCCCGACCTCTCCCCAAGCTCTCTGGCCTCATCTGTGGCCCTCCCACATTCTGTCTGCTCTGGCCCCTGGGCAGATCTTCAGGATCCTCATGACTCAAAGGGTGGACCCGACCAGCAGTGTTGGTCTTACCTGAGAGCTTGTTAGAAATGCAGAAGCCCAGGCCCTACCGCAGACCTACTGAATTGAAATCTGGAGTTTAATAAGATCCCTGGAGGATTTACTTGCCAAATAAAGTTTGAGGAGCATGGTCTAATATCTCATAGCCTTTACCTGGGCTGCCTTTTCTCTCCTTTCTTCTCCTTATCACCCCCCATGCTTAGCTAATACCCACTTATCCCGCACTCGGAAGCCCAAACATTTCCTTTTTAGGGAAACTCCGTCTGATTCTCAAGATGAGATCAGGTCATGTTGCTAAACCTTTTAGGGCAGCCCATACTTTACTTCCCAAACATTTAAAATGATTTATAATTAGATTTGTTTGTTTGCGACGATTGTATTTGACTCCGTGAGGGAAAAATGGTTTGTATCCTTAGTGCTTGATATGTAATGGGCATACATAGTAATTGCTGAATTTATGAACAAATGACTGCTGAGTTTGATTTTCCTTTCTTTCCCCATTGCCTCTCTCTCCACTCTGCTAATTTAGTTTCCCCCTGCACGTTTAGTCTTTGCAAGTTCAGCAGGGAATAGAGAGATGCACATCACAGTAGATGAGCTCAGAAAGGAAGATGGATTTATGTTCAGCTGCTGTAGCACTTATAATAAATTGCTTTGTATGGAATGCAGATGACTTCCCTGGAGAGGTCTTCTCTGGAACGTGCGCCTTAAGCCTCAAAGATTCCTACTACTCATGGCAGCAGGAAGATGCAACCGCAGGAAGCACTTGCCAACTGTCAGGACCACTTGCTGTGGCAGAGCTTTGAAAAGAGAGCATGATTCGCAACTTTTAGAGTTGACCTTGCCCTGAAGTAAGGGGGAGACATGTCTGACCTCTCCCTGTTCCAGTGTGTTCGGCTTCGGATTGCACTTCCCTACAATAGGAAGCAGTGAGACATCTCATTATTTCTGTGGTCACGTGGTGCCACGGCAATCCAAGTTACATATTCCCATCCACACGGCTGCTCCTCCTGCATGGGGACTTGGGACCCTCCATGCCTGAAACTTCTCACAGGGCCTCTCCCTTACTTGTTGTAATATGTGCAATTTGGCACATTTTAGACACAGGCTGTCATTATATCTTCCTTATCCACAGGGAGCAATTTGGCTACATCTGGGCAATAAATTGGAGAATTGAGCAATTATCGAGTGAATTGGATTAATGTGGGCAGTTTATCTAAATGGTGTGGGCCCCAAACCTTCAGAATAGTTTTCAAAAGTAGTCTGAAATGTTGGTATAATTGTTGGAATGTTCTGTTTTGCACTGTGGATGTACCAGCACCCTGAGGACAAAAAGTTCCTGGTTTTGAATAGTCAGTTGAAAAAAAGAGTCTTTTCTTTAAGATGTGGATAGCACTTGACCACTAGGAGGGGCCTCCAACTTGCTTAGAGAAGTAGCTGGTGCTATACTTATTTTTGGCTAGATCATGAGGTTCTGAATCCCGGTGTTTTATGTTAGAATGAATCGGAGCAGTTGTAATCTGTCAGCTAAGACTTCTCTTGGAAAGTCTATTGTAATGCCATTCTCTTTAGATAGAATCCGTAAATGTACAACTGTTGTCATGGGAGTGTCAAATTCTTGCTTCTTGAAAATGCCACCAAAATAACCTGTTTGTGAGGCAAAGCCAAGTTTTTTGCTTACTGTGTTTATTGGTCATTACCTTGACAGAGGCTTAAAATAATGTTTTAGAAGGAAGAAGGCAAAGGTGAGATATTTATGAGCTTTGGGTGGCAGGATCTAGTTGAAGGTGGGTTTTTCACTGTAAGGTCTTGATTTGGAGTGGTATACTGATAGACTCATATGATATACTAGGTCTAGAATTGGTGGGAACAGCGAGGCTAGGGCTCCAAGGGGGATCTTAAAGAGTTCATGAGCCTCGTTGAGTTATCTGTATTACTAGTTGAGTACTTTTAAGGAGTTCCTGACATCGACAGGAAGCTTACTTTTTTTGATGTTAAAAAGTCTGGGGATAACTGTTGTATATTTGAAATCCTATTTTAGCCCTGCCTCATATGTTTTCAGTCCAAATCCTAGATTTTAGTCCCTATATATCTCTTTATTTTTTTGTGGCGTCTAAGCTTCCTTATGCTTATTTCTTTATATAATTTATAACTGAAGCAGCCTATAAAGTTATTTTTCTACATAACATGGCAGTTTTTCTAGATGACTGTTGAACATTTATAGGAGAACACATACTTTGAAAAGAGATAGCAAATTATTTATTTACAGGAGCATTATTGATAGCAATAGCTACTTTTACTGTGTGTATCCTGTGCCAGATACATGTAATGATTTCACATTAATTTTCAATATTGTCCTGCAATCCAGGGAGGTATTAGCCCCATTTTTTTTTTTTGGTGAAGAAACTGAGATTCTGAGTTTAAAAGCTTGCCTAAGATCAAAGAGCTAATAAGAATTGAAATCTTGAACTGCTTGATTATAAAGCCACATGTCATTTCTCTCTCATCTACCCTCCCTCCCCCTGACCAATCAGTGTAATTTTGAGATATTATGTCTGATTATAGGCATTTGGAAGTGGGAAATGCCATTTGAATCTATGGAGTGAAGAGCAACCAGACATTTTGAGAGAGAAATAATGGTGAGGTGAGCATTTTTGGTGCAATTTTGGTGCAAGAGGTACAAACACAATAAAAGTGTGAATTACACTTCTCTCTCAGAAGTTCACAAGTCTAAGCAAGTTTAAACTCATACCAGATTTCAGCCTTGGGCATTCAGCCTAAGTATATGTCACCATGATGCCAGTGTGGATGAAGAACACATATCTGTTACCCTCACATCGGTTGGAGAACAGAGACACTGTGATCTATAGTATGTTTCCTCGCCAAGAAATTATGAATACACAAAGAACATGTGATAGTTGCTGGGACAGAGCCAGTCTCACTGCCTCTGCTTCTAAAGAGATAGAAATAAATGTTTATCTGATGGGGCCTATCTATCCCTTGCAGTAGTCACCAACAGAGTTGAAGCAGCAATTGGGAGAGCCTTCTTTAGAGATTATACAGAGGAGTTGGGTTCCCCTGGACATGAGTTTCAGTGGTTCTGTGAGTGGATATTTGTCCTCTCGGTAGAACGAAGGGGCAATTGTATGATTGCTTTTGAGCAGTTGCTTTTCTCCTATCCATCTAAAAGCAGATGCATTTACATATTTGAGTAAAGTTTGGTAAGAAAATGAGCTCGATTGGTTAAATCTCATCCCATTGTATCCTTGCAAAGATCATTCCATCAATTTTTCCCCTCTCCCTTTTATACTCTTTAAGTTCTGTCACAATGATGAGCCCCCTTTATCTCCTAAAAATCCAGGAAGGATATTGATTTTACTAAATGCTGAAGAATTTCCCACTTGTTTCGCCATTCCTCCTTCCATCTTTTCATCCATCATTTATCTCTACAGCCAGCCAACCATTATTAATTTAACGATGGTTGTCTACTATGTGTTAGTATATTAGGCACTGAGCACTCAAAGATGAAGAAGATTTCATTTTTACCTCCAGACAATTATAATCTATTGACTTGGGTATATTAAAAATACATCCCAAATTGAACCACCCTGCAGCATTTTTCGTGTACAAAGTATAAGATGATATTATATGATAATATGTACCAACTATATAAATTACATAATTTGTATAGAATATATAATTATATATAATTATATAATTATAAAAATTCCAGGTGGGATTCTATCTGACAAGACAGATAGAAACAACTGTACAATTCAAAGATAATCACTGTTGATAGGATTTGATACATTTCCTTCCAACCTTTTTTCTCCACATTTACATATAGTTATAAAGCTAGATAGGATCACATTCTGTATGCAGTCTTGTATCTTGGTTATTTTCATTTATCATTATATTGTGAACATATCTCCATCTCATTAAAAAGTCACCAAAAATTGAAAAATATTTTTAATAGCTACATAATATTCTATCAGTATACTATGAATTATTTAGTCATTTTTTGGTATTAAAAAACTAATGCTGTTCTCAGTTTTCACGGTTATGAGTAAACAACAAACATCTTTGAAAATTAATCTTTCTTTGTTTCTCTGATTGTTTTCTTAGGCTAAACTCATAGAAGTATAATTAACGGGTCAAGGATACGAACACTTCTGTGTGTGTGTGTGTGTGCGTGTGTGTGTGTGTGTGTGTGTGTGTGTTGCTAAAATAACTCATGTAAGTGATGCCCTAATTTCCACCTCAATCTTCAACACATAGGTGTCTTGCACCAAGAGTGCTTTTTCATTTGTAAGCCTTGTTTTCATTGACATTTTACTTCTGAAACTGAATATTATTCATATGTCAAAGTCTGTTGTATTTTTTCTGTAACTTGTGTTTTTATTTCTCATTTTTCTACCGAGTGCTTAAAGTTCTATTGAATGTATGTATGTATGTATGTATGTATGTATGTATGTATGTATGAAGGATATTCATCTCCTCCTTGTTATGCAAAGGTGTGTTTTTAAAAGCACAGACAAAAATGCTGTGTGTATAGTTGTACCTTAGTGTGTATGTTGCATGTTGGATACTGGCAGAGTTTGCCAAAAATCCTATGTGTTCTTCCAATCTTTTCTCTTCCAATCTTGATCCAAATATATTAACAAAATGTGAGTCTACATTTTTACCCCTCAAATGTAATTAATCTGAGACTTTTCTTTGTTTAAGCTCCTCTCTTTCCACCTCTGACCCCTTCATTTTGAGACAGTGATCTTCTGTACCTGTTCCTAGGCTAAAGTGAAGCTATTCTTTGAGTTTCTACAATGCCTCTTTCCTAACCCACAGCTCTGCAGTCTCTCTGTCTCCCCACAGGTTTCTCTTTGTCTCATGGTTCAGAGTGTGAAAGATCCCTCCTGATCGCTTCTCAGGCTGTTATTCCACCGGGACTCTTGTTTCCATCCTTTCCTACCTTCCCTCATTCTGTGGTTTAGATTTTGTTTCTTGTGGACAAGCATAACGTGCCTTACACCTTTGAGTGCAGTGTCTTGCATGTAGGAAACAGTAAATATTTGACTAAATGCCTGGTCTTACACTTTCTGATTGGAGTATCCATGTTCTTGGAAATGAGTTATACAATCTAGAGCCTTCTACCTTCCTACTTGGGACTTGGTTTCAATCTTCAAGGCAATAAGCTACATATTCGCGTTTTTCTTTCATTGAGCATAGTGACTTGAAGGGTTTATGATAAATCTGTAGAGGGAATAGAATCCAATCTAAAGTATTTTATTTTATTCTATTTTAATTTTTAAGTTTATTTATTTTGAGAGAGAGAGACAGAGAGACAGAGAGAGAGAGAGAGAGGAGGGGAGGTGCAGAGAGAGAGGGAGAGAGGGAGGGAGAGAATCCCAAGCAGGCTGCATGCCCGGTGTGAAGTCCAACGTGGGGCTTGATCTCGTGACCCTGAGATCACGACCTGAGCTGGAATCAAGAGTCAGACACTTAACTGACTGAGCCACCCAGGCATTCCAAAAACTGACAAGGAGACTTCTAAGTGGCCATGTTCAGAGGGAGGGGTGAGGGTGATGCCTCGGCCTCATGGGAGGGCAAGTGTCAGAAAGTATCTCTCTGTGGTGTGGGAGGAAGGGAAAGGAAACATCTATTAATAAAAGTAAAAAGAAATACTCCATTTTGTCAACAAAATAGAATAAAACATCAGTGTTATGATACTTTAGAATATTTCCAGATGTTTTGATCTTTTGTTTTGTTTTTGTTATTACCACGAAAACTTAATTTTTTAAAAAATTAGTACTATGGGTCTGCTCCTTGTTTCTGCTTTATGGCTCCCCCTCCCCTCCCTGTGCTCTTCCTTCCCTTTTCTTTCCCTCCTGCTTCCATTCTCCCTGTCATTTCCAGACATCCTTAAGCTGCTGTGCTTTGATTCTCATCAGTATCTCAGCACGATAGCCTGTTTTAATAAAGTAGTGTAACTCACTTTCATTGCCATCTTGGTCTCTCCTTGAATAACTGTCCCAGAGTTCTGTACACATGAGATATTCAGGAATTATCTTTTGAATGAATTGATTACACATTTTGGCACCTTTTAAATGTCATTCAAATGTTCAATTTGGAGGGTGGCAGTGCTTTTGTGGTCCTGTGAATGGCTTCAATTACCACCATTCCCTTTGAGTGGAATTTTAAATGATACCACTTGTTTAATGTAAGCAGCAATGTGTTGGGATCGCAGGGAGCCACACAGAAGAATATTTCCCCTGCACACATCCAACATTGTCTTCTAAAGCTCATCCCTGAGCCTACACTGAGTCAGTGCAGTGAATCATCCCTTGTAAACCCACCTAAATACTTAGTGTGGTTTAGAAGGTCCAGCTTGAAATATCAAGCAGATTTTGCTATTTGGAAAGGGGACAGGCCTCCAGGATCTGGATGAACCTTCTGTACAAGGAGCACCATGAAATGTATAAACAACCCAAGTTATATCCAGTGTCAAATATTATCTATCACACAATTCTGTGCACTGCTGTTTTGTTCTAGGGCCTCTTCTGTTCCCTATGATACACATCAGCATCAGACAATCTGATCATGATTAACAGTATTCTATTCCAGATGTCCTATGTGGGGACTTTTTAAACCTCTGAATATTGCTGGAGTTAAACACACACAAAAAAACTGCTACTCATAATGAACAAAAACAAAGGCCATAGTTTGTCCATGACATTCTCTTTAGTGAGGGGAAAAAACATACCTGTTTCATTTTCGGTCTGATTAAATATAAATTTGTAATGTAATCAAAACATCAATAAAAGCAGTTATTCCTTACAAAGGAGTATACTTTGGTCATGTTTTAAGAACAAAAATTCAATAATAGAAAAGTTACTTTTTAATTTCAAAATGAGTATGAAGAATTACTCTCATCACATCATTCATATTGATACACATCTTACTTTTTTTCACGCTTTAATCTGACAAAACAAGCTTTAATATACTTTCACATTTTGGTTGTAGGGCTGTGTTGACTTTAGGGTTCTTTTCCCATACCAATCTGAGTTTATGAATGTGATTGGTAGATGACAGGAGTGAGAGTTCTTGACATTGGTGGGAAATGTGTTTCTTTTCAGCTTCAAGTTCAAGAAAAGTAGAGGGAGGGGACTCTTGAGAATTTTTGGTTTTGTTATTAGGTTTTCAGCATCCATAATATTCATAAGCAATGGACACAGCTGTCTTTAATAACTAAGGCCGCTAACTGAAAGAACAGAACACATGCCAGCAAAACATCAGGCTGTAAGGATTTTTTCCAATGCAAAAATTTTCATATGTTGAAGCAAGATTTCATTTATAACCAAACTGGATGTTTACTCTAAGTTTCTATCAGTAAGTAAAAGCATTTGACTAAGCACTAGAAAAGTGCAGTGACGTTTTTGGTATTTTTAAAAGTTTTCCCTTTGCTACTACATTGTTCTGGATGGTTTTAGAGCATGCAGATGTGTCCTGTATCCCTTAGGGGGCATTGTGGTGGGCAAAAGGTCACTGGCCAGGCTGAGGAGAACTGGGGTCCTGTCCTGCTTCTGGCGGGAAGGGCTTATTAGAACCTTTTCAGTTCTATAATTTCCCAACTCAGAAAAAGCTCTTAAATTTCCAAGGAAGTAAGTTATTTGATGGACTCTACATACCAGCTAATAGAATTATTTTTTCTAATATAATAATAGGTCATCATTACATTTTAGAATTTACTTTTTTAAAAAAATTAATGCATTAATTTTTAATTTATTCATAGTGAAACTTGTTCTCTTTTTATACATATTCCATGAATTTTGACAAATGCACAATTAAATGAATAGTTAATACAATTATTTTTATTTTTCAACTTCTTAATGTTTATTGTTTATTTTTGAGAGAGAGAGACAGCATGACTGGGGGAGGGTTAGAGAGAGAAGGAGACACAGAATCTGAAGCAGGCTTCAAGGCTCTGAGCTGTCAGCACAGAGCCTGACGTGGGCCTCGAACCCATGAACCGTGAGATCATGACCTGAGTTGAAGTCGGATGCTTAACCAACTGAGCCACTCAGGTGCCCCTAAAATAGTTAATATTATTGTAAATTATGTTCAAAGATGCAAAAAGTCTACCTATTGTAGCTATACCACAACTTATATTAAAAAACTAAAAAGATTTTTGACTCCTAATCATAAAGCTTTTCTAAAATATCAAGACATGTCTGGTGCCTCTAACATATCTAGAATGAGGAGCAAGAGGATCTCATGCATTTTGGATCTTGTGAAGGTCTTTACTCATGAAATGTATTTGTGGGTTTTGTTTGCAGAACAATGATTAGAAGTAGAGGAAGCTTTTCTTTTCCCCCCTAACGCAAAGGTAAGACAGTACAACAGGTGGGGAGTGAGAGCCACGAATAGAACTCCAGTTGCTGGGTTCTATCATTTATGTTGCTGAATGTGTAGGTTGTAGCTTATTATACAACCCTAGATTCATCGCTCAGAGATGGAAAGGCATTTCAGTGCCTTGACATGTTTCCACATCAGTATAAAACCAAATGGTATGGGGTTGAGGGTTTTCTGGAAGAGTGTTGAGGTTCTCTAAGGAGAGTCACCTGGCCTTTTCAGCTGTGTTTGTTTCTGGAGAGCTCTGCAGATGTTAAGTGTTGCTTCCTCATCGCAGGTGTTGTCCAAATGTTGGTACAGAAGAGGCTTGAGTTTTCCACAGGGTGCAGTAGCTATGACCGTAATATTAGTAGAGTCACGTGATAGATGACAGGTGAATTCGGTATATTCCACCTGGAATCTGGCCCATGTGCCCTGGTGGGAGGACATAGTCTTTGGAATTAGTGGGGCGGGGTTTTAATTTAGCTCTGTTCTTTCAGCAAATGAATATACTTCTGAGCCCCACTTTCTTCATTCATAAAATAGGGGGCCATTTCTTGGCAAAAAATAGCCAGAAACCTTATGTCTTCTTCCTCCATCTAAACATGGTTGCCATAGCAAACAGGACCTACAAAGCTATTCCATGTAGGAAGAGTTTTATGCAAAATGGAAAAGATAAGGTTCTCTTGCTTCTTAAGGAAATAAAATCAAAGATTTCAAAGAAAATTTAGGGCTTTGGAGCCCCAAACACCCCCACCCCTATCTTTTTTTTTTTTTTTAATAAAAGATGTCCCAGATGGCTGTCTCAGGATTTCATGGGATGATACATATTGTCCTGCCTACTAACAGCACTTAGTAGATGCCTTCCTTTCCTACAGGACTGAATAATTTTTAGTCATAGTCCTTTCAGTGGCAGCCTGTTTGAATTTAGATTTTCGTTTGCATATCATACCTAAATATTTTAAACCAGAGTTTCCCGGATTGGTGTTCAGAGAAGAAACCTACCAGATAGCTTCTTGGTGTCAGATTATTGTCCTTCCTACACAAGGTGGCATGAACATGCTGCCTCTCTGCCTTGAAGCACCAGTACCTTTCTTTTCTCAGAAGGAGACAGTATTCTTCAGTCTGAGTCATTTTTTTCTCTCCATTTAAAGAGCTGCTGAATCTTCTTAGACACTATGGGAAAGTCAATGCACTGTTCTAGTAATATTCCAACCCTGCTCTATCCAGTGGAAATAGAAAGTGAGCCACATTTGCAATTTTTGGTTTTCTAGTAGCCACATTGAAAGAAGTCAGAGAGAAACAGGTGACATAAATGTAATAATATACTGTTTTTAACCCCTTGTATCCCAAATATTATCATTTCAATACATAAGCATTATAAAAATATTAATGGAATATTTTACATTCTTTTTTTTCTTTTTTCATACTACATTTTCAACTTCTGGGGTGTATTTCATACCTAAAGCCCTTCTTCTTTCAGACTAGCCACATTTCAAGTAGTCAGTAGTCTTGTGATGAGTGGCTACCATGTTGGAGAGCACAGGTCTAAACAATGATGAAAGGTGCACAAGAAGTTCCCGCATTCACACTCAACAGGACCTTCCCTCCTGCCTAATCCCATCACACGATATTCTATTTCTGGTCTGCCAGGTTGACATTGTGCTAAGAAATCAGGATGAAGTAAAATGGAAGTTATCCGCTAGAATAATCATTTCTAAAGGTTTGCCTCCCTCTGCTCTGAATGCTCCATTGGTATCCAAATGGTGACCCTACTTTGCTACCAACTCCCTCTGCCATTTGACCCTTCTTATCAAATTGACCTTGTTTATTTTTTTCCCATAGCTTTTTAATTGCCATTGATATCCTTTTTTTTTCTCTGTTATTCTCTCTCTCTCTCTCTCTCTCTCTCTCTCTCTCTCTCTCTCTCTCTCTCTTTGACCCCTGCCCTGGTAGAATATAAGCCCTGTTAGGGCAGGGACACTGTTTTGTTCATTGATATATTCTTACTAGTTACAACAGAGCTTAGCACATAGTAGGCACTCAACAAATATTTGCTGAGTGGATAAATGGATGAACAATACCAAGGCTTTGACATTCTAAGAATGAAGAATTCTAATCATAGTATTTACCAACAGTTGATTAAAATTTGAAAGTTCTGAATACCACCCTGCCCAAGATAAATAGCTTAATTTTCTTAATTTGGAAAACACAATCAAATCATCTATGCATTGGCTTTTTTCTGGTTTGGAAGGCCCACTAACAGACTTTTATGATGTTGCCCAGGTCAGCTAGACCTCAGTGGGAGTCTGATTAGTGCCCTCAAACACAGACACTGCTCAATTTTAAATGGTAACTTGTTGGAATGTCAGAACAGACTCAAATTCAAATTTAAGCAGAGTTCTCAAATGCTTTTCCTTCTTTGGAAGTAGATACTTAGGAATGCTCAAAATTTAGGAACTCTCAACTTGAATATTTAATGGGGTCAGGTTGGATTACCTCCTCTATCTTTACAAATCTTCAAACAAATCTCTCCCATTCAATTTCAGCACAGTCCTTGAGAATGTCATGAGCATGTGCATAGGGTCAAGGCTGAATGGTAAGAAGGGCTGTTGTTGGCTGGATCTGTGTGGGGAGCAGCACTAACCATGGGCTTGTGTAGCCAAACAGTGTGATGTGATCCTCTGGCTGCAGAGATCCTGCCAGACGCCCGCATCTGGCGCAGTGGCGGCCTGGCTCTTCAGAGAGGAAAGGCCAGTATAATTTAGAAGCCAGAAAAACTTTCCTTTGTCTTACTTGTTTTTTCTCCAAGAAGCTGAAGTTTTGAAGGCCTCAGCAGGAGAGAAGTCTCCCTGTCCGAGAGGCTCTCAGGATTTTGTGCCTTGTAGTATGAAGTTAGCAAGGAGCTCTCAGCATCTCTTTCCTCTCTCCCTGTATGCTCGCAGTCCCAGAACATAAAATTGGCAATGGCCATAAATATATTTCACACTAAATTATTCTTTCTAGTAGTGGAGCGGCCTCTTACCATTCTCTTACATGTTCCGAGAGAGGAAATCAAAACTTTGTCAACAGTCTCAGAGTCAAAACTCAAGATTGAAGTTTCTAGGCAATGAATCCCATTTTGACTTCCCTTTACCCTCCTGGGCACTGGGAACACAGTGAGTTTCATGTGCTGAGAACATGCCATTTGGTGAATGAGAATTTAAAATTCTAAGTTAAGGTCCTGTGGCTAGTTTAAAGCTTGGTAAGATAGTTTTGGATTAAAAGCAACAACCTAAGGAAGGAAGGAAGGAAGGAAGGAAGGAAGGAAGGAAGGAAGGAAGGAAGGATGAATGAAAGAAAATAAAACCAACAACCTCAGACTTTATAAAGGTATGTCATCCCCCTGTAAAAAAGCATCAAATATGGGAAGGTTTGTTCTAGAACTTTATTTTTATTATGTAATAATTCTTGTACTTGCAAATTTTTAATGTGTAAAAGGCTTTGCTGTACTTACTGGTTTATACCATTTGAGTGTGTACAAAAGATATAGTTTGACAAGAACTTTTTAATTCATTCAGAGAAAGAATATTTTTCTGAAATCAGTTTCTCCTTTCTTGCGAAGAGCCTTTCCTTCAACTCATTTTATTCTCCAATCCCTTTTTTTCTTTTTTCTATTTTCTAACTTTTTTTCTTTTTTCCATTTTCTATTTTCTAACTTTCTATTTTCTCCTTCTAAATACCTCTTTGGTTTCTCCAACTTCCTCAGAATTTCAAAGGTAACCATGGTCGTGAGTTGGAGACCATCCCAAACTCTCTGGTGGAGGGTGTCATATCCAGAGCTTTGTGCCCAGTATCTTCAAAGTTTTGTATTTGTCTGTCACAAGTTGATTATAATTGTGGTCATTTTTTCTGATCTACTAAATGACCCATTTGTAATTCTTTTCTGTAACAAACCTATGAATTATGAAAAAACTCACATGTTGACCAGTTTGATGAGAGAAGAGATGGGTTTAAAGACAGCTTGATCAAATTCTATTTGAAAAGGGGTACTGTGGCTCAAATATCCCAACTTCCTAATGCTTTTATGACTTTGGCATATTTTAGTGCCCGAAGTAAAACCATTCATTCATTCATTCATTCATTCACTAATTTGCATAATAACAGGTTTTGCTTTGGACCCACTAGAACTGAGAGCCTGACTGTTCTAATGCTGGGAATACAACCATGAACTAGAAAGATAAAAATGTCCACTCTCATGAGGCTTACATTCCAGTGGGGAAGGTAAGCAGCAACCAGGAGAAAAAGTTAAATGTATGTATTCCAAAGAGTGAAAAGTACTAAGGAGAAAAGCAAAGCAGAGAAGGTGGAGAAAGTCGTTGGGGTAGGGTAGATAGTGATTTTAAATAATGGGGTCAAGAAAGGGCTCACCATCGCCTCACTAGTGTATTAGTGTATTAGACTACAAGCTCTACCTGTTTGCAACTAATAGACACTTGTCTGTTCAGTGAAAAAAAGGAGCTGATAATTAAGAAATATCCAGAGATTTATCTAGACTAAATAATGAATGTAATGTAGGTAAGTGTATGGATTTCATATTGCTTATCCCTTTATGAACTGTAAACTGAGCCTTTGAGTTATGGTCATTTTAGAGCTTGCTATTCTGTTACTTTTTGAGAAGTTGCTGATACAGCTGAATTTGGGGTAAACATTCTTTTGATATTTTGCCCACAAAAAATGCTTGCACAAAAATGGAGAAATAGCACCATCATTCTAAAGAAACAAACCTGCCATCTTAAGTAATGGTTGAAACATTAAATATGTAGTACTCCAGCAAGAAATGTTTAACCAGAATCTTACTAGGAGGAAACAATCAGACAAATCCAAATTCAGTACTGGCCCAGATTCTTACAAAATGTGTGTTGTAAAGGAAAATAAAAATTTGTGCAACTGTTCTAAGATAAACTAGAGGAAAGTGACGTGACAACTAAAAGCAACGTGTGATCATGGACTATAGCTCCTGGATTGAAGAAAATACTCAATAGAAATTATTAGCAAAATTGGGAAGATTCGAACATAGACTGTATTTTAGATGATAGTACTGATTGATTAGTTGAATGTAAAAGTTACATTGTAGTTATAAAGGAAAAAGGAAAGTGTTCCTAGCCTTAGGAAGTACATGCTTAATTAAGGGTAGGATGTTTACAAATGATTTTAAACAGTTCAGAAAAAACTCTTTCTCCCTCTCTCCCTAAAAGTATTGCAAAATATTAAAAACTGATATTTCTAGATGAAGGGCATATGGATGTTTATTGCATTATTCTTGCAACTTCTCTGACAGTTTAAAATTTTTCAAAATTAGAGTGCCTGGGTGGCTTAGTCAGTTAAGAATCTGACTTTGTATTAGGTCATGATCTCGTGGTTTGTGAGTTCGAGCCCTGCATCAGGCTCTGTGCTGACAGCTCGGAGCCTGGAGCCTGCATTGGATTCTGTGTCTTCCTCTCTCTTTGCCCCTCCCTTACTCATGCTCTGTCTCTCTCTGTCTCAAAAATAAATAAGCATTAGGGGCGCCTGGGTGGCTCAGTCGGTTAAGCATTCGACTTCAGCTCAGGTCATGATCTCACAGTCTGTGAGCTCAGTCTGTGAGTTCGAGCCCCGCATCAGGCTCTGTGCTGACAGCTCGGGGCCTGGAGCCTGCTTTGGATTCTGTGTCTCCCTCTCTCTCTGCCCCTCTCCTGCTCATGCTCTGTCTCTCTCTGTCTCAAAAATAAATACAAACATTAAAGAATAAAAACAAAAGTAAATAAACATTAAAAAATTAAAAATTTTCAAAATTAAATGTTGGGGAAAGAACTGGAAGTGGTTGTAAAGTTTTTGTTTTTGTTTTTGCTTTTTTTGTTTTATCAGCTAACCCATTTCACTGTTCGTATGATGTTAGCTGTAGGTGTTTTTGTAGATGCCTTTATCAGGTTGAGGAAATTCCTCTCTATTTCTAGTTCATTGAGTATTTTTAATATAAATAGGTGTTGGATTTTGTTCAAATGTATCTTATGCATTTATTGAGATGATCACATGGTTTCTGTTCTTTGCTGTATAAAAATGGTGTATTATATTGATTAATTTTCATATGTTAAAAAAAATTTAATGTTTATTTTTGAAGAGAGAGAGAGAGAGACAGAGCATAAGCAGTGAAGGGGCAGAGAGAGAGGGAGACACAGAATCCAAAGCAGGCTCCAGGCTCTGAGCTGTCAGCACAGAGCCCACTGTGGGGCTTGAACCCATAAGCTGTGAGACCATGCCTTTCGCCGAAGTTGGAGGCTTAACCGACTGAGCCACCCAGGGGCTCCATAATTTTCATATGTTAAACTAACCTTGCATTTCTAGAATAAATCTTACTTGGTCATGGTGTATAATATTTTTTATATATTGTTGGGTTCAATTTGCTAGTATTTTGTTGATTTTTGTGTCTATATTTATAAAGGATATTGGTTTATAGTTTTCTTGTGATGATGTTTTTGTTTTTTGATCAGGATAATAATAGCTTTATAGAATGAATTGGGAAGTATTCCCTCCTATGTTTTTGAAAATTTTATAAAGGATTTGTGTTAATTTCCCTTCAAACATTTGGTAGAATTCAACACTGAAGCTATCTGGGCCTGGTCTTTTCTTCATGGGAAGTTTTTTGATTATTAGTTCAATGTCTTTACTTGTTATAGATCTATTCACATTTGTTTTATCTTTGAAAGTCAGATTCAGTAGTTTGTGTATGTCTAGAAATTTGACCATTTCATTATAGAACATCTAGGTTGTTGGCATACATTTGTTCATATTATGCTCTTATAATCCTTTTTACTTTGAAAGGTCAGTAGTGATGAACTTTCATTCTTGGTTTTAGTAACTTGAGTATTCTTTCTTTTTTTTTCCTGTTCATTTTCTCTATTTAGTTTGTCAATTTTATTGAGCTTTTTAAAGAACCTACTTTTGGTTTCGTTGAGCTCGATTATTCTCTGTTTTATTTATTTCCATTGAACTCTTTATTATTTTCTTTCTTTTTATTACTTTGAATTTAATTTCTCTTCTTTTTCTAATTTCTTAAGGTGGAGTGTTAAGTTATTGATTTAAGATCATTCATCTTTTTAAATGTATGTGTTTATAGGAATACATTTTTCTCCAAGTACTATTTTAATTGCATCTCTTAAGGATTAGTATGTTGTGTTTTTATTTGCATTCACCTCAAAGTATTTTCTAATTTTTCTTGTTTCTTCTTTGACTTTTTGGTGTTAGGAGTGCGTTAAGTTCCATATACTTTAAAATTTTCCTTCTGTTACTTATTTTTAATTTTACTCCATTGTGATTAGGGGACATATCTTTTATGATTTCAATCTCTTTAAATCTATTGAGACTTGTTTTATGGCCTAACACACGTTGTATCCTGGATAAAGTTCCATGCATATTTGAGAAGAGTATATATTCTGCTGTTTTGGTGTGTTCTGTATGTATCTTCTAGGTATAGTGTTGTTCAAGTCTTCTATTTCCTTCTTGATTTGCTTAGTTGTTTTATCTATTATTGAAAGTGAGGTATTGAAGTCTCCAATTTTTATTTATTGATCTATTTTATCTTTCAATTCTTTTAGTTTTTGCTTCATGTGTTTTGAGCCTCGTTAGATGCATATATGTTTGTAATTGTTATGTATTCCTAATAAAGTTCTTTCTTATCATTATAAAATGGCCATTATCTCTAGTAACAATTTTTATCTTAAAGTAATTTTTGTCTATTAATCTAGTCCCTTCTGTTCTTTTTGGTTACTGGCTGCGAAGGACATGTTTTTCGGCCTTTTTCTCTTATACCTATTTGTGTCTTTGAATCTAAAAATTGCCTCTGGTAGATAGGGCATAGTTGGATCATGCTTTTTTTCTTTCTTTTTTATGAATCCATTCTGCCAATCCCTGCCTTTTGATTGGCAGAGTCATAGTCTATTTACATTTAATGTAACTTCTAATAAGAGAACTTATATCTGCTTTTTTTAAATATTTGTTTTCAATGTGTCTTTTTGTGTTTGTTTCTAAATTCCACCATTGCTACTTTTTTTAATTAAGTAGATATGTTTTAGTCTACTATTTAGTCTATATTCAGTCTACTATTATATATATTACACATATTTTTAAATTATATATATATTTCATTTATATATCATATATTATACATAATATTTTAATAATAAATATTATATATAGAGAGAAAAAGAGCGAGAGTCATTTTCTTAATGGTTTGCCTGGGGATTATAATTAATATCTCAATTTTAAAATATGTAGTTCAAATTAATACCAACTTAATTTCAATAGTATATAAAAGCTTTGTTCCAATATATCTCTATTTTCCTTTTCCTTTCTATTATTACTGTCATACAAATTACACCTATATAAGTTATAAGCTATTGACACAATTTATTAGTATTGTTTTCCATGGCTTCTTTTAAATATTATAGGAATAAAAGGAGTGAGAGACAAATATACAAAAATATACATTCATACCGTCTTATATTTATCTGTGTAGTTACTTTTGATGGTCACCTTCATACCTTCATGTGGATTTGATTAATGTCCTTCCATTTCACCCTGAAGGACTCCCTTTAGTAGTTCTTATAAAGTAGTTCTGCTAGCAATGAATTCTCTTAGTTTTTATTTATTCGGGAATGTCTTGACTTTTTTCTTTGTTTTGGACAAGAGTTTTGCTGTATGTAGAATTTTTGGTTGACAGTTCTTTTTCACCACTTGGAATATGTCTTCTGGCTTCAGTGGTTTCCAGTGGGAAGTCAACAGTTTATTTTATTGATGATCCCTTGTAAGTGATGAGTCACTTTTATTTTGCTATAATGAAGGAAGATCCTCTTTTTTGCCTTTGTCTCTCTATCGTTTGACTATCATACATAGGCTTGATTGTAGATTTCTGTAAGTTTTTCCTATTTGGAGTTTGTTGAACTTTTTGGATGGGTAGATTAATGTTTCTCATCAAATCTGGGGAAATTTTGGCCATTATTTTTTCATGTAGTCTTTCTGCCCCTTTCTCTCTCTTCTTTCCTTCCATTATTTATATTTAGGACACCTACTGGTGTCATACATATATCTGAGGTTCTGCTTAGTTTTCCTTATTCTTTTTCTTTCTGTTCTTCAGACTGGATAATGGCAATGATGTACCTACAAGTTCCCTAATTCTTTCTTCTGCCAGTTCAAATCTGCTTTGAGCCTCTGTAATGATTTTTTATTCCAATTATTGCACTTTTCAATTCCAGTATTTCTGTTTCTTTTTTAAAATTTTTTAATGTTGATTTATTTTTGAGAGAGAGAGAGACAGAGCACAAGTGTGGGAGGGGCAGAGAGAGAGAGAGGGAGACACAGAATCTCAAACGGGCTGACAGCACAGAGCCGAACCCTGGGCTCGAACTTGGTAGCAGTGAGATTATGACCTGAGCCGAAGTTGGATGTTTAACCGATTGAGCCACCCAGGTGCCCCTCTATTTGTTTCTTTTTAACAATTTTTCTTTATATTCTCTCTTGATAAGGCATCATTCTTATACTTTCCTTTTTTTTTCTTTAGACATGACTTCTTTTGGTTCTTTGAATATATTTATAATACCTGAATTAAAGTCTAATAAGTACACCCTCAGAGCTTCAGCAAGGATGATTTCTTTTACCTGCTTTTTATGTATATATGTGTGTGGGTCATATTTTCCTGCTTCTTTGTATGTCTCATTTTTGTTGTTGAAAACTGGACATTTTATTTTTTATTTATTTATTTAAAAAAAATTTTTTTTCAACGTTTATTTATTTTTGAGACAGAGAGAGACAGAGCATGAACAGGGGAGGGGCAGAGAGAGAGGGAGACACAGAATCTGAAACAGGCTGCAGGCTCTGAGCGGTCAGCACAGAGCCCAATGCGGGGCTCCAACTCACGGGCAGTGAGATCACGACCTGAGCCGAAGTCGGACACTTAACCGACCAAGCCACCCAGGCACCCCGAAAACTGGACATTTTAAATAATGCAACATTAACAACTCTGAAAAATCAGACTTCCCCTTCCAGGGTTTGTTGTCATTGCTGTTTGTTTTTGTGGTTCTTTATTGTTGTTTTTTTGTTTGTTTGGTGACTTTGTTAGACTAATTCTGTAAAGTCTGTATTCTTTGTCATGGGTGGCCACTGAATCTCTGCTTAGTTACTTTTATGCCAGCTCATGATTGGATAGAGATTTCCTTGTGTGTCTTGAAACTATATGTATCCCAACCTTTGCCAAGGGGCTCTGTGTGTGTGTTGGAGCATGCTTTCAATATTCTAGCAGGACGTTTATAATTCTACACTGTTCTTAACTTCCTGATTGTGCAAATCCTCAAGGTCAGCCAGATGTGAGAGATTTGGGCCTTCTCAGGTGTTTCCTGGGCATGCATACTGTCTTGCACATGTGTGTGGCTTTCTAGATTCTCAGGATTATGTAGGATCTTTTCAAAACCCTGTCGAGATAACCATTCCTCAACTTTTCCTTTTCGGTTTTTTTGGTCAGTGTTTTGTTAACTCTAACTGGTAATGCTGCTTTAGGCAGCAACTATGTTAAACAATTACTACTAATCATTTTAAACAAATGCTTATCCTTGGGGATACGATAGAGTGAGCTCTAAGTTGGAGATAAATTAGACAAATTCTGAGAGTGAATTTTTTCAGTAAGCTCTTTGTGATATGAAATAGTGAGAGATGCTCTGGGGAGGGGATATTTGGGGAATTCCAAACCCATTCATCTCTCCCTAGTGGCTGCTAGGCTACTGTAGTTGTGAGGCTGTTGCCTTTCAAGGCTACTGTAGCACTGGGTAGAGAGGGACAAGATTAATGTAAGTTAAAATGCCATAAAACTTGCTGTTCTTATTGAAGTTCAGTTCTTTTTCCTTAATAAATACTCCTCAGATTATTGTAAGCCTTTCTTTCTTCTCTAGAGCTGTGAAAGTGATGATATGATAATTTTTGATGGTGTTCTCATTGCTTTATGGAGGAGTGAATTTTCAGAAGTCCTTACTCTACCATTCTAGAATTTGTAAACTGTCCAGAATCATTTTATGTTACTTTTACAATTCATTTTATCAATTCATTTAAGTACTAGGAAAGCCCTTGAGGTTAAATCTTTTTTGTGTGTGTCCTTAAGCTTTCTCTAAGGTAATATGTTTTTAGAAATGTGATTGCTAGCCAAATGATATTAATATTCTTACATTTCTTGTTATGCTTTGCCCATTTGTGTTCCACAGATACTCTCTTAATTCACATTTTAGTTCTTAGTATATATATATATATATAAATGTGTGTTTTCCTGCATGCTTAACAACTCTGGATATTATATGTCATTTTTCTATTATGACGTTAGAAATTTACAGAGTTCTAATTCCAATTTTTTTCTTATTTAAATAAGCTACTATAACAAGTAGGATAATGGCCAAAGTATAATCTAAATAAAAGCAATAATTTTTTTCTGAAGTAATCATTGTATTCCTCTCTATTTAAAGATATATACATAATGCTATTTTTGCCTTAAAAGCCTTAGGAAAAAAATAGATAAAATATGATGAGTTTTTAAATTCTGAGAGAGATTTTGGTTTATGTCTTCTAAATTAAGAGTTAGGTTTTAGGGGCTCCTGGATGTCTCAGTCCGACTTCAGCTCAGGTCATGATCTTGTGGTCTGTGAGTTCATGATCTCGCCATCCATGACTTTGAGCCCTACTTCGGGCTCTGGGCTGACAGTGCGGAGCCTGGAGCCTCCTTTGGATTCTGTGTCTCCTGCTCTCTCTCTCTCTGCCCCTCCCCCACTCACGCTGTGTCTTTCTCTCTCTCTCAAAAGTAAACATTAAGATAATAATAATTAAAAAAAAGAGTTACGTTTTACGGTGCATGAAGGAATCCTTAAAATTATCATGTATTTTTGGCTAGGTTTCACTGGAAAGGAGACCTTACCAAATTCTGTCATTTGCCAAGGAAAAGAGAAAGAATAATGATAAAACCAGAAAGCAGATAAAAACAGCCAGAGCTAAATTGATGAGTACTCCAGAAATCAAGATTTCTAATCTGTGCTGTTGTCTTTGGGTGACCCTACTGCTGCTTGGGGCAAGAGGCACTTTTTAGATAGGGTCACTGACATATTCTGCTTAACTAGCAATTGGGTAGATTTGACAGATGGACATCACTTAGTCATCAGGAGTTCCCAGTTATCTGAGAGTGTTGGTGTGTTACTTGGAAACAGTGATGTTTCTAGGACACCCGTATATTGTAATTTTTTCCTTCTCCTCTGGGATGCAATTGGAGAGATAGCTTCATGAACTTGGTGGCTCTAGTTTGACTGTTAGTATAAACTGGTACATTCACAAAGCAACCAATTCACATTTTATGTGATTATTCCTTTGTTTCAGAAATGGAGAACAGGCCAGATGGAAGGAGATTTAGGGAGCATCTTTACTCTTACATCTGTTTAAGAGTAGACCAGCCTTTATCTGCCAAGATACCTTCTTAATATGATTTTCTGAGAATTTTTTTCTAGATTAGGTCAGAATTCAGTGAATGGTGATTAAACTGTCCCTTCCTATATCTAATTCACTGTATTCCTTAACAATAATAAAATAAGATAAAAACATAGAACCTTAACATTGGAAAGGACATTGAGATAGTCTGCCAGGACAGACCCTGGGCATGTTGTTTAATCATCGATGAATTTTCTTATCCGTAAAATGACGGGATTGTGAGTGTCAGTGATACGCAAACCTTTCTATGCCCTGCTTTTAAAATTAAAAACTTTATACAAATATATAAAGGTTAGAAACTTTATACCTATTTTATTAAAATTAACATTTTAATTGTTTGAATAAGTTTCACATACACATGTACCTTTCTAAGGTACAAGATGATAAAATGTGAGAATGAAGTCTCCCCACTCACCCCATCACTCAGTCTCTTTAGTATTCTCTAGAGGTAACCATAGTCACTAGGTTTTTGTGTATTCTTCACAAATAGCCTATGCATATGCAGTCATAAACATATTCATTTCCATTTACATCTACCTAATTATCCTTACAAATGGTAATATTTTATTACATCGTGTTCTACATTACTCTTTCTACTTAATCATCTGTTGGATATTGTTTCAAATCGATGTACTTAAGCACTGCTTCATTATTTTAAATGGCTGCGTATTATTCCATTTGTAGGTAGAGGATAATTTATTCATGGGCATAGGGTAATTTAGTTATGGATGCAAGCGTATATTCTTTGTAATATTTTGATTTTATAAACAGTGATGTAATTGATACGTACTTGTATATATTTCATTTTGAAGTCCTAGAACTACAGTTGCTGGATCAAAGTGCACATTTCAGTTGTTGTTGGGCACTGCCACACTGTTCTCCCTGAAAGTTCAAGTGATTTTCACCTCCATGGACAGCGGGTGAGAGTGCGGGTTGGTCTATTCCTTGGTAATAGAGTATTTCCATTGTTTCATTTTGTCAGCGTGATTGGTGAAAAATATCATTTCATTGTAGTTTTAATTTGATTTTCTCTCCCTGTGAGTGCAGCTTAATATATTTTTGTATGTAGTACAGTTCATCACATTTAAAGAACCATTGATTATAAGACTCATTCAAATTTCGGAAGTGCTGACATTTAACAAGCAAACTTATAATTAATGATACATGACACTTGAGGCATATATATGTCCATTTTTGTGAAGTATCTGATGTATTTCTCTACTGGATTGTTGATTGTTTGTATGGATGTCTAAGAGCTTTTATAAATTAAACTGGCCCTATGTCTGTGATATGTAGTACATTTTATAATTTTTTTTGTTGCCTATTCTGTAACATTTTTCTCACACAGAGTATTTGGGTTTTTATGTCATTAAATTCATTGGGCTTTTCTTTATTAAAATTTGGATTTTGTGTCACTGTGAGGAAGGACTTTCCCAGTCTCTGAGATTAAAAATAATATTTTCCCCAGTTTTTTTCTTATTATTCTGATTGTTTTATCTTAGTATTATGTCACTCATCTTTTCATAATTTTCCAGAATTTTCTAATTATTTATCAATTTTTAAATAGTCTGTTTAGTTCTAAATAGCATCTAGTTGATATGTTTCTTGGAGTTATGCTTGGGCTTTCTCTATGAACCAACATGTCACTGACAATAATAATTTTTACTTCCTCTGTAAAGTGTCTATATGTTTCCATCCTTCTCTTGTACAATTGCTGACTGGCATCTCAAGAACAATGTTAAATGATACTGGTGATAGTGGATGTCTTTGTTTTGTTCCTAAATTGAATGACAATACCCATGGGGTTTGGTTTTTGAGTTGATATAGCATCATGTTAATAAGGAAGTAGCCATTCGATTCTGCTGTAATAGGAGTGAAATTCTATATTAAAGCAAAATTGTTGAATGTGTTTGATATTTAATGCTCTGAGAGTAGACTTCATTCTCTCTGAACTCTTAATGACTGGAAACGGAGATTAAATAGCTTTTCTGAACCTACCCAAACTGTGCTTCATGAAGGTGCTCTGTTGGAAGTGGGGATTTACTTTTGGGGAAGACTTTCCATTTGCTCTAGTAAGGGCCACATTGGTCCTTGTATGCCAGACAGGTGTTCCAATTATTGCCTCCTCCCAATGCAAGTAGCAGAACTATTCAACAATATCAGTACTATCCATATAATAGCAATTAGCACTGAATATAATGAAATGTAAAAAATAAATACAATAAAAGAGTAAAGGAGTGTCCTGTGGCTGGAAAAGTATGCCTCCCTACACAAAGTTTACGAATGTGTGAGAGCAGTCATTATCTTTGGTTGCCCTGTCAAGAGATAAGTGTGATGGAAAAAGCTGCTCTAAACTAAGGCTGAGATTTCCATGTTTCCTCTTTTGATCTGTTCAGTTCATTTCCGTTGTTTTTAGAAAATTGGAAATTCCCCCAAACATTTTTCTTTAAGAGCATTATTTTGCACGCTTCTCTAGGCTTGTACTGTGATTTTGTGTTGCCTGGTTGCTTGGGCACAAGAGCAGGAAAATGATCATCAAGTATTTTTGTTGAAATAACCCAATCTTAGAAGGAAGGTGACCTTCCAGGTAATTCTGATAAGCTACCATGTTTCTGTCTCCTACCTTAGCCCCAGGGGCAGTAGGTTAAACAGTTACTTCCAGCTGCAAATATGTTTATACATCCACCCTCTCTCACATGTCTTACAAATCACACACTTCATGGCACATGCCATGTCTTCTCATGTCTGTGACTCAGGACATGCAGTTTCTTATGTTTGTAGTGTTTCCCTTCAGTTCCTTTTCTGTTTACCTTTGAAATTTAGCTCAGATGTCATTTCCTGAGAAGCCTTCCCTTGTCACCCCCATTTCTTGCTCCTTCCTCTGTTTGCATTTTGTGCATAGTTCACTATTATCGTTTATCACATTGTTGTGTAATTTTCTCTGTTTCCTGAATACTAGGAGTGCTTATACATGCCATGGCATTAGGGAGGCTGACCTCCATTTTTTCAACGAGAAAATTCCAGAGAAATTTTTTGAGTCAACTTGAATAAAAACATTTTTGGGGGGTGCAGATGGGATAGTCAAAGGTCTACCTTCAATTTTAGCTTACAAATTTAGCTATGCATACATATTGACAATTGCTTGTTATATAAATGTTATTTAAGGGACATAGCTGCTCTAGTCTCACTTTTTATGAGAACAGTTTTATTGATACTAATTACATGCATCTTCGTCAGGGACCTTTGACATCAGCAGGGCTACTCTGAGTCATCAGTCATGCTTTTCCACAGTCAGCCATCTTCATCTTCATTTAAGTTGCTTGAGATCCAGTACTCATTAAGCTCATGCATGGCGTTGTCACAAGTATCCACTGGTACAACATGAGGGATATTCGTTGTTTTTGTTCATCTCTGCTGGGGTTATAGTCATGAATTTCACAATGTGACTACATGCTATAGTACTTTTTAATGTGAATTTTGACAAGTTTTGTTTAGGAGGATATTCTATGCTTAAAAAATGTGAACTTTTACTTTAAGAATACTGATCATATCCTTGTCAAATTTCTTTTCTTTTTTATAGATTCCACTAGTTGACCTCTTTCAGCTGGTATTGACTGATGTATATTCGGGCTAATGGGTCTTCCCTAAATAGTAATTTGATATTCAGAGTAAAGTAATTTAGAAAATGCCTTCTAAATATGAAAGATTTGCGACTGCTTGACTTTAAGGGGAGTCTCTTTTTCTGAAGTATAACTTTTGGTAAAATTTGGGTTAAAAATTTTAAATTTATATTGAGTAAGTGATGTTTTCTTTGAGAACAGGGTTTTTGTCTTATGCTTCTTTTGAACCAGGTACTGATTCTAGTAAGGTTATATGTTAGAAATTGAAATGATTAATCAGGGGCCTCTAGGTGGCTCAGTGGATTAAGTATCTGACTCCAGCTCAGGTCATGATCTCAAGGTTAGTGAGTTTGAGTCCTGCATCCGACTCTGCTGTCAGTGCAGAGCCCACTTTAGATCCTCTGTCCCCCCCTCTCTGCCCCTTCCCCACTCTCTCAAAAATAAATAAACATAAACAAACAAACAAATAAATAAATAAAATGATTAATCATTTATTCATTCGATTGTGGGAAGACAATAAAGTGAGAATAATTTTTTTCTGAGAATTGCTTTGAAGTTGGCTAAATCTAGCTTTCAATTTATGCACAGTATTGACTTCTTTAATTTTTTAAAATGTTTATTTACTCTTGAGAGAGAAAGAGAGAGAGAGAGAGAGAGAGAGAGAGAGAGAGAGAGAGAGGCATGAGTGGGGGAGGGGCAGAGAGAGGGAGACACAGAATCCGAAGCAGGCTCCAGGCTCCGAGCTGTCAGCACAGAGCCTGACGTGGGGCTTGAACTCATGGATTGCGAGATCATGACCTGAGCTGAAGTCGGGCACTTAAATGACTGAGCCACCCAGACACCTCTGCACAGTATTGACTTCTTATGTGATTTTTAGGTAAGCTCCTTAAACTCAATGAACCTCAGTATTCTTTTCTATTAAAAAGCTGAAAATGTGTACCTTACAAAATTGTTATGAAATTTAGAAATTATACATATATGCACACGTATGTACATAGATACATGCATGTGTGCATGTGTATGTATGAAAGGCCGTCTTTATTATTCTCTTCCTCCAGAACTTCTTTTTCTTCTACTGACATCTAAAAAGCATCTTTCCTCAAATTCTTTACCTAACAGGGTCCACAATTGCCTAGCTTTCTATCCTGCTTCTGGAGACTCATTCTGGCTATCTCTTTTCTATAGTACCACTGCACTTTTTCTTCTGTTCCCTAGATTCTGGCTTCTCAAGAGTGTAGTCCAAGGACAAGAGCAGGAAGAACACCACCTGGAATCTTGTTGGAGTGCTTCTCAGACTTTAATGTATATGTAAATCACTTAAGGATCTTGTTAAAATGCAGATTCTGATTCATTAGGTCTGGGGTGAAGCCCTAGTCCGCATTTTGAACTAGCTCCCATGTGCAGTGGATGTGGTTTGTCCATACTTCAAGTAGCAAGGACAGGGAATGATGCTGTACCTTTAAGAATTTATTAGAAACCTGGGCCACCTGGGTGGCTCAGTCAGTCAAGCGTCCAACTTCCGTTCAGATCATGATCTCTGGGTTCTTGAGTTCAAGCCCTGCATCAGGCTCTGTGCTGACAGCTCAGAGCCTGGAGCCTGCTTCGGATTCTGTGTCTCACTCCCCCCCCCCCCCGCCCCGCCCCGCCACCAGCCCCATTTGCTCTGTCTCTCTCACTCTCTCAAAAATAAAAAATAAACATAAAAAAAACAATGGAAAAGAATTTATTAGAAACTTGTTTCCCTGCCTCTGAAGGTATCATTGGAAGGAAATAAAAGGCATACTTTGCATATGCAAAGTTTCACAATAGACTGAGCTCACTCATCCTCATACCACTCTATGGAAGATGAGTAAAAATTTCCATTAAAGGAAAATCTTTTAAACCGGAATATAAATAAGAGCTTTGCTGCTTTCAGTTGGTCAGGGCAAGCAAAGCAAGTTTACACTGTACCTTGAAATTCCTTTGGATAAAGAGAAGAAGTACATTCCAGAGATCTGGGCCCTTCTTAGAAAAGACTTTTAGTTTGCTGGGAATTTTACATTGCTGGAGATATGAAAAATGAAAACCAGGTTCAAAATGTAGCCCAGAACTCACTGCTTGAAGTTTAAAGCCAGTAATATCTTCCCTGTAAAAATCTCTTTGGAAAGGCTTTCAGATCTGAGTCAGCTAGGGTGAACCCATTTTCCGAAATTTTGTTTCTGGAAGCATTTAATTGAAAGGAAAAACCCCAAGAATGCATCCAGAGTTGAATGTCATGCAGCAATTGGGAGGGCCTCGAAATAGCAACAATGGGAATAAATGAAGCCAAATGAAATCTGCAAATTATTAGGTTGAAATTGGTAAGGGGCATAGGAACTTAATAAGAGAGAAGTAAGAGAAGTCAGTTTTCCAATACAAACTGCACTGAGATGTTGTACAAAAGAGGACTGGGAATGAGAAACTTCTGTAAGCTAAAAAGATGGCAAAGGCTAAAAGTTCAGTGGAGACTAAATGCCTCTCATTTTAGTTTGATTTCATGTGGGATTTTAGTTTTAAAATCCCATGTAAATGGTAGTCCTCAATGCAGCCTCTTACAATATGTCACAAAAATAGCCCCCAAACCTCAAAGAATAAACTCTCAAGAACTCTGCAAATTGACATGGGCAGAAATCTAATTTGGTATCTCAAAGGAACTGGCATTAATCATAAGGCAAATAGGGCTTAGTTAAAGAAATGGACTTACTTTTCAGTTTATGACATATTTAATTTTCCTTTGTTTAAACTGTCTTCCAGAACAAGAGCTGATGTCCTGAAACACCTGTTCTTCATTCTGTTACCTGACACACACACACAAACACACACACACACACACACACATAACCAGACATCACTTCCTTCTACACCCTTGTAGATGCTTATAGATGCTTGTAGATGCAGAAAGACCCTAGGTTTTCTCCAACCCTAAAGAAAAATAAAATCAAAGAAAATATGCCAATAAACAAAATATACCAACACCACTTTATACCAATAAAGTATTCCTATAACAATGATCACAACCAAATAAAATGATCAAAGAAGTATGAACAACAAGCTTAGCAAAAGTCTGGGAGAAGGAAAATAAAAACTAATCAATCGTAAGAGTAAATTAAATTGGGTTAAACTATCCTCTAAAGAAGGTCTCAAATGGAATGAATATTAAAAATTTACAATCAGTGTTTCTAAACTATATTTAAAAATGATTAGCTCAAACTTTCTGAAAGGGCAGTGTCTTTTACTGCCATCTTTTTTAGGTTGTCAGACTTCTGGAATCCCCAAATGTCTCAGCTTGGAAGACCTGGCTCAATAGCAGACAGACATGGCCAAGAAGAAGCCAAGACCTAGAAATCGCATGCTGAACACTGCCTTGAGCCTCTCTCCTGGGCTCCAGTTGCCCCTGCTCATGTCTGCTGGTTATTCCTCGGGTACCATAACAGAATTCGTGAGCACCCCCGCCAACCCTGCTTCTCTGCAGTTCCCTGCCTCGGCAAAGTAGCACAGCATTTGGTCCACTTGAGAGCCAGCCACCTAGGAATTACACTCTGCACCGTCTCCTTCTTCCCACCTTCCACCATCCACCAAGCCCTGTGGAGTTTGTAGTGTAAATATTTCTTGAATCTATTCCTCTCCATCTTCACTGCTTCCATTCCAGTTCAAGCTATTGTCATCACTCAGTTGATCTCCTTTGAAGGCTTCCTAACTAGTCTCCTTATCTTTGCTATTTTTATTTTATTATTTTTTGTTTTAATAGGAAGATCTCGTATTTTCAATTCTTCTTTTGGATTCTTAAAACAACTCTATTGAGGGGTGCCTGGGTGATTCAGTTGGTTGAGCATCTGACTTGATTTTGGCTCAGGTCATGATCCCAGGGTCGTGGGTTCGAGCCCTGTGTCTGGCTCCATGATGAACATGAAGCCTGCTTAAGATTTTCTCTCTCTATCCCTCTCTCTCTCTGCCCCTCTACCCCACTCATGCTCTCTCTCTCTCTCAAAAATGTAAAAAAACCAATTTAAAAAACCAAATATATTGAAATATGACGTACATAGCATAATATTCACTAGTTTCAGTGTACAATTCAATGATTTATAAAGTAAATTTAGAAGTGTGCAAGCATTACCAAAATCTTACATTCTTTTCTCAAAAGTTTTATAATAAAAAATCAATATATTCAAAAGAAGAGAGAATAGTACAGTGAACCCTATGTACCGTCAATGGCCATCAGGGCAGAGTCTATCTTATTCCATCTAGACCTCCAACTACTTTCCTCATATACACTGGAGTATTTTGAAGCACCTTCTGTACTTAAGATTATTTCATCTGTACATATTTCAGTGTATATATATATTTTTTTAATTTTTTTTTTCAACGTTTATTTATTTTTGGGACAGAGAGAGACAGAGCATGAACGGGGGAGGGGCAGAGAGAGAGGGAGACACAGAATCGGAAACAGGCTCCAGGCTCTGAGCCATCAGCCCAGAGCCCCACGCGGGGCTCGAACTCCCGGACCGCGAGATCATGACCTGGCTGAAGTCGGACGCTTAACCGACTGCGCCACCCAGGCGCCCCTCAGTGTATATTTTTAAGAGATAAGGACTCATATAAAAAAAGCAGCAATGCACGATCACACCTTCAAAAAGCTACCAACAATTCCTTAATTTTACTTCAGCGTTCAGTTGGCATATAAATTTCTCTCTCACTTTTTTTGTAAAATTGGTGTGTTTGTATTCAGACAAGGTCCATATATTACAATTGGCTTATAAGTCCTTTAAGTTTCTCTTAATTCAAAGTTTCCATCTCCCTCTTTTTTTGTTGTTGTTACAGTTTATTTATAAATGAATCAAATTGTTTGTGTACTGGAATTTCCCAGGTTCTAGGTTTTCTGATGGCATTCCCATAGTGTCATTTATAGTGTTCTTCTGTCCTTTGGAAATTTGTAGTTCTATCTAGAGGATTGATCAGACATTGGTCCGATTTTCTAGAAAGAATATGTCATAGTTGATATCATGAACTTCCATTAGGAGGCACCTAATGTCTGATTGTACCCATTTGTGAGGTTAACTTTGATGTATGGATTCAGGTGTTGTCAGCCTGATCTATTCATTTGAAAATTTCTCATCAACCTTCCCTTTAAGAGATATAACAGCCATTGATAATCATTGCCTAGAGCCAAAAGCAGCTACCATGAACTTTTATTAGGTATTAAAACTTTTAAATGAAAGTTTGATCATGTCTTTCTCCTGCTTAAAACTCTTAGAGGCTCTTCATAGTTCCCTCTCCTTCCCCTCATTGCACATACCAGTGAATCTGATTATAGTCTCATGGGGTTATTTCATTGTCCATATATTACTCTGCAAGCTCCAGGAGGATCTGGACTGTGTCTGCTGTCCCATGTCATTGAAAGCCTAGGACAATGTCTGACAAATACTAGCACTCATTTGACACTTGTTGGGTGGATGAAATGAGTGAATAAGCTAACAAATTAAATCAAAGGAGGATTACCACATCTATAAAAAAGGCACATTGTGTGGGTTTTCTTTTTTTTTTCTTCCTCTCCTGAATGTGGGAGAATATGGGAAAGGCAAGTAGAGAGACTGAAAAAAACAGAGTAAAGCCAAGCAGAGCTGGTTTTGGAAGAGTCCAGGTGTTTTTGACAGATGACAAGCAGACATCGGAGGAGCGTTCACTATTTGCAGAGAAGGGGCAGCAGATGGGAAGCTTCCTGAAATGCACAGGATGGCATTAATGTTTAGGGAGCCACGTGAAGAGGGATGTCCTGTGCTCTGTGAATGTGTGAGGCAGCCCTGGGTCCCATTTCAGTGGCCCTTGAAGGCAGCATTGTGATGTGATGAGCTTGGGCCAGTGAAAGTAACCCATTCATCTGTTGACTGTGGAGCCTCCTGGCCACACTGTGGCCCCTTTGTGAGGCCAGTACCATGGAGCACAGCATTTCCTCACATCTGGGGAGACGTAGGCTCTGAAAACACCTAGTATAAGAATTCTGGTTGAGCAAATTAAGGTCTTATTGGAAATAATATGGAGGAATGAAGGTTGTAAGGAAACCTCTTTATAAATGGTTTATATGTTCACTAAGTAAGAGTCCAGTCAGCACGATAGAGAGAATATCTGTGTATTTTACATGTTAGCGAGAATAGAATGATTCATTTTCATTTATCATTAACTTTAGATTACTGACATTTTCAGTATTTCCCTCTTTTTAATTTTTATTTATCTTTTAAAGTTTATTTATTTTGAGAGAGAGAGAGAGAGAGAGAGAGAGAGAGAGAGAGAGAGCACAAGTTGGGGATTGGCAGAGAGAGAGAGAGAGGAAGAGAGAAAGAATCCCAAGCAATGTGGAGCACCCCTCCCCATGTGGAGCTCCAACTCACAAACCACGAGATCATGACCTGAGCTGAAGTCAGACGCTTAATGGACTGAGCCACCCCAGCACCCCTCCCTCTCTTTAAAGGGATGCTTACAAGTTCGTTTTGCTTTCTCATCAGTAATAGGCCCACTAGGAAGTAGCGTTTCTATCCCCTGTGATATCCTATTCCCTAGAAGGGAAGCAGAATATTGAATACCTATGTGATCAATACAGAGCCTCTCATTTTGTGCTCGGTGTATCATGACTGGATGTCCTCTGATGAGTCATCTAAATGTGTGCCGAAATTCAGGTTAAGGGACAAATATACAGAAGTTGATTATGCGTGGAGGATAAAAAAACTGGACTCTGGAGTCAGAGTACCTGAGTTTGAATTCAAATTTCACCACCAGTGAGCTGTGTGAACTTGGACAAGTTACTTAACTGCTCTGTGCCCTTTGTTTCCTCATCTGAAAAATAGGACAATAATAATAATACTTCACAGTGTTGGAGAAGATTGAATGTTTATTAAAAGTGCTTCGAAGAGTGGCCTATTACATAGTCAGAGGGGTAAAAGTGATACCTCCTAAGACTAATGTTGTCAGTGAAGTAAATCCACGCCTATGAGAAGTTTACCTGTAGAGAATATGAAGTGAGTGAGGAATGCTCGCTCTCCCTTATTACCTGTAGATGCCTGTGGATAAAAGCACCTCAATAGTGGCTCCTATGACACCACCGTCAACTTTCCTTTTGTAAGATGCAAGAAGCAGAAACGAAAAAGTTCAAAAGGGGACATGCACATTTGAGCACATGAAGACTTTGATTGATGAGAGTAATATTGTTTTTTCTCAACTGTCTGCTAATTCTGACCAGAAAGGGCTTCTGTTGAAGATGGAGTCCTCTAAACCCATGGGACTGAATAGGAGCTGAGCTCTGAGTCTAGAGCTCCTAGGCCCTCCTCCCAGCAATGGGGCTCAAGCAGAGGGATCTGAGGGTGTGTCCCACCTTGGGCCCAGTGCTTCTGGCAAATAACACATGTTTAATGAGCAGGTACAGTAACATTTGAGGAATAATGGCTTTGGTATTTCATCTAGATATTAGATCAGAAAACTAGCCTCTCCTCCTGCCCCCCCCAGCCCCCAAAATGACAGTGCACGTGCAGAGGAGGAGCAGAGAGAGAGAGAGAGAAAGAGAGAGAGGGAGAGAGAGAATCCCAAGCAGGCTTTGCACTGTCAGCACACAGCCTGATGCAGGGCTCGATCCCACGGACTGTGAGATCATAACCTGAGCCGAAATCAGGAGTTGGACATTTAATTGAGAAACGCAGGTGTCCTGTAGTTTTAAAGATTTTAAAGAAAACTCAGGGCCATAATCTATCCCCTGATCATATTTACTGCACAAATGAAAACTTCTGTTTGGGGTGGCATTGCACACATTGGTTTATCCTCTCTCCCGGAAGGTAATGGGATGTTTGCCAGTTATCTTACTAAAATAAAGAGACAACATGGTTCAAATATCCTTTGATCCCCAGTGATCCCCAGTGACTATATAAAACAGACCTGAGAGGGCTTTCCACTGTGATTGTTTTTTGAATAATTTTTGCATGTGCCCATGATCACTTTACTGACTTTCTGGAATGTTCAAACCTACCTGTTTAATGCAATATGGAAACATTTTTAAAGCACATTATTAAACTGGTCTGAAATTTCTAAAATTCAGTTTTCCCTTCTCTTTCAAAATTAGGGCAGTGTTTGCCCTGTCCCATCTCTAAAACTTTTTTCAGCTCTCCATGATTCTTAGATCACTGACTACATTTTAAGATCATATCTGCAATTTCTTTTAGTTTCTGGGTGGAATTAGTCTGAATGTGTACTGCAACTTGAATTTGTTTAAAGTGATGGGGTTGTCTTTATCAACTTCCATATAGTGGATGTTAAATTCTTTGTAATGTGTTGTCCTCTGCGGTTCCCAATTTTCCAGTTTTATCTGGGTAACTTCCTGCTTATACAAAACACTTTGTTCATCTTAAAATTCTGCCAAATGCATTCTTCCAGCTCTTAGGACAAGCAACAGGCAGGTTATCACTTAATATATGTTTATTGCAAATTCAGAATTTTTAGGTAAAATGTTTGTATTAGTTAATATTGTTGTTTATTACAAACAAGAGAAATCAACGTAATTTTAAATCAGAAATCAACTTGATATTAAAGCAGAAGAGATTTGTGAGAATTTCTAGAGACTGGGTAATGCAGGAGTTGGAAAATTGGCAGCTTTCCAGGGGAGTACCAGGTGTTCCCCAGAGGTTTTTTGCTCACTGTGCTGGTTAATAATGTGAGTGAGTCAGTGGCCTCAATTGCAGGCTGATCATTTAAGCTGGGGAAATTCTGGTTCCGTGGTTAGGAAGTAGTACTTGGGACTAGAAAGTTTTAAAATGCTGCCTTGTCATAAAAAAAGATTTACATTGTGCGTTCTACTATTTGGATGTACTACTAGGTGATAAGCAATTATATTTACAGTGGGACTGAAAGGGAAATGCCTGGTGCATATCAAAATGGCAAAATCTTTTCAGAGCTCTGTGTGATGCATAGGTGCTGTAAACACACTGGGTTCACAGATAAAACAATTGAACTACATGATATCCAGGGCTTTGACTGTAGTTCTGTGGTGAGTTGCTTTAGGGTTAGGATAATTATCACACAATCTAAGTCCTAAACATGGAAAGTATTGAAGCCATGTTTATGGGGAAATGTTCTTATCAAAACCATGGCATTACAACCAGACCAGGCATTGGTCTATTTTGGATGACTTCTTCTTTTTAGTGAAACTGAATTTCACTCAATTTTTAAAAGTCTCATTTTTCAGGTGAAGAAATAACTTTAATTTTCAGAAGACGCAACAACTCCCTTTATACAAGTGTGAAAGAAATAGTGGCCGGCCAATTAAATGTTAGGATAAGTTTTGTCTTTTACACATATATTGAAAAAAATTTTGACTACTTATAGAAATAAGTCTTAGGAAAAAAGCTGTAACAACAGGATTTACAATAAAAATCTTAGGCACAAAATTTAAGAATAATGCCTTTTATATACATTAATGTTAAAAAGAAATACTGTTAAGTACTGATATTAGTAAAAAGCAATTGGGTAAATACAGCAAAATATATGTGTATTAAAAAAAATGCTGCCTAGTGACGCTAGTCACTAGCCAGATTTGGGGACTGCTGGGTGAAGCAGTGATGTTCAAATTTAATCTTCTGAAGTGCTTGTTAAGACTCAAATCGCCAGGCCTCACTCCAGAGGCAGAGATTCAGTAAGTCTGGGGCCTCAGTAGGTCTGATAATTTGCATTTGAAAGAGCTCGCAGGTGATGCTGAGGCTGCCGGCTAGGCTTTGAGAATTACTAAGCAAAAGGGCTAGCCAGCTGCTGTTGCCATAGAAGCTTGCATGCTCAATGTTTTCTTATTATTTCTAAAATTTTAACCTCACTGTTATCTACGTGGCTCTCTCTCCTGGGAGAACCAGTCTGTTCTGCCGGGTGCGTCCACCGAAGATATTTGAACTTGTCAACACAGGCCAGTAGTTGTGTCATGAATGAGTACTGGGGAAGGGAGCATTCACTTCAGTGTGACTTGAAATCCACTACTTATCTTGTTAGTGCTGGGATCTTAAACCACTGACCGTGTCCTGGGCTGCATTTACCGAATTCTAAGTAACCAGTAACCGTACCTAGTTTGCGATTCAACCTTCCTCAGTAAGAGAAAACACAGAACTATTAGTTTGAAGGATTCCATTATGGGCTGCAGAAAAACAGGTTGACTTCAAGGAAGAGACCTGGAAATATAAGGGAACATTTCCCCTCTTAGCGACCAAATAGAAATCTGCCACTTTCCACCACTTCCCACCCTGGGTGCCCTAAAATATAAAGGGAAATCTCACCTTTAGCACATACTGAGAATTTTAGATGGCTCTAGCCTTTTAAAGCTAGCCTGAGCAAGTAGAGTCCTGGTATTGAAGGTGGGCTCAGTTTTATAACCTTCAGATCCTCATTTAGAAGGTCTGTATGGATCTCACCATCACGTTGGCCCTGGCAAGATTCTGCACACCTCGCAAAAGTTTAGAGATGAAACTGGACACCAAGACAGGTTCCGTATTTCCTTTACAATCCTAAATGTGGCTCACACTTGTTTAATGCTTCAAGTCTCTGATCCTTTTGATGCAGGTCTGCCTTGACTTTATCGCAAATACTTCCTGAGATGTTTCATGCCACAGAGAAGTCATGTTGCAGCGGAATTTTTGCTTGGAAGTTGTTTTACTTTTTCCCTGTAAATCTGGAAGATGAAAGACAAATTCCCAGGAGGTAAAAATCACAAAACAAAACTGAAAAAGAAAAAAGACGAAAACCATGTGGCTTTATGCCTTGTATTCCTTGTCTCACCTTGGAACTGAAATGTGCTGCTTGCCCTGACTCAGAAAGGGGTCTGATGGGTGAAGATATGAGAGCAGCAGGAAAGAGCCCAGTGCCTGATTGGCTTATAAAATCCTCATCAGTGCTCAGAATAGGAAAAGAAAACTGCAGGTTATCGGAGGACTGAGGAGCAGTAGCTCTACAAATGGATGATATGGTTGACATCTGATGTCATTATTCCACGAAGAGTCGGTCTTTGGGGAATGGGTTGTCCTGTTTTGGAAACAAGTTGCCTGCAGGACTGCATCACTGGGTCTAGAATATAACTTTGGAAAAACTGCAAAAGAGCATCACTTTCCCAACCAACTTCCAAACAGCTTGTATACCATGGAGACTTGAGTTTTGATTGTTTCATAAATCACATGGTATGGACAGCTGGGATTAGAAGGAATGTTAGCAGACCGGGAGCCTTCCTCTGGTCAGGGGACCAAGATCAAGGGCTCCGCTACCCAAGGTTGACTCTTGTCTCAGCAGCCCCCTCAGATTTTACTTCTGGGAGCCAAGATGCGTTAAAAACATTTTCTTCCCTATGATCTTAGTCATTTGTACTCTCAACCTCAATAAAGTCCTTGGAGAATGAGCTCACGCAGCCTTCATGGAAAGCTGCCTGATGTTGCTGAGTTTAATCTCCTCCTTGGAGTGATGTCACAGGTACAAAAGCATCCTTTTCATATTCAGGGGAGTTTAGGCAGCAAGGACCACTCATTCGGTCATCGATGCATTTCGCAAATACACGTGGAGCTCTGCTGTGTGCTGGGCCTTGTGCTTCACATGGGGGTACAGTTGCAGATAGGATAGATAGATAGTTCCTGAGTCATGGAGTTGTAGTGAAGAATGAAAGTAAATAAACCAGCAATTACAAACCATGTATAGTAAGGAGCATAAAATGGCATGAAGTACTCAGAATCTCTGCACATGAGTGATTGGTGCTCAGAGACTAGTAGAAGGTGCCAGTGAGTCTATACAGGAGGGAAACTGACCTTAGTTTGGGGAGGGGGAGGAAAAGGGGCTCTTCTTCAAGTTTTTCAGAAAAAGTAACAGCAGGCTGAAATCTTGAAAATGAATGTGGGTGTGGGTGTGTCAGAGGAAAGACGAATTTGGAAAGGAAGCAGAAAGCCCAGCATGCGCAAAGGCTCAGGGATCAGAGAAACCATGAAACACCTAAGAAATGGTTTAGGATGACTGTAGTGAGTAGTGGAAGCAAGAGGGGGAGAGAAGTAGTTGGAGATTTTCTTATTGACTTTTATCCTGAGAGTAGAGAGGAGGAGCTGAAAGATTTAAGCAGTGAAAAACTCAATTAGACTACCCCCTGGGGAATAGACAACGGCTTAAGCAGGCGGGGTGGGGGGTGTGGGTGATGGCAAGTGTGTTCAGTTTCTTCTGTCTACTGGATGTCCAGGTATAGAAGTCAGCCAGGGTCTCCAACTAGTCTGATGGTCGAGGCCATGGGAATAGATAGTAGTCACCTTTGGAAGCATATGCAGATAGGCAATGCTTAACTTTTAGTCTGTTTAAGAATCACATAAGGTGCTTGTTAAAATGAAGGTTCCTGAGCCCTACCCCAGGAATTTTGATTCCAAAGATCTGGGCACTCTACAGGAATCTGTGGTTTACCCAAACTCTCTGCATTACTCTGATGCATGTGGTTTGGGAGCCATACTTGGAGAAAATAAACCGTGAGAGTAAAATGAGAAGTCCTTGAGGGCACCTGGGTGGTTCAGTCAATTAAGCAGCCGACTCTTGGTTTTGGCTCAGGTCATGATCTCGTGGTTGGTGAGTTCAAACCCCACATTGGGCTCTGTGCTGACAGTGTGGAGTCTGCTTGGGATTCTCTCTCTCTCTGCCCCTCCCATGCTTGTGTTCTCACTCTCAAAATAAATAAACTAAAAAAAAGAAAAGAAAAAGAAAGAAAATGAGAAGTCCTCGGAGAAAACTTGACGGGCAGGGTGACTGGACTGAATTACCCAGAATTATCCCTTAAAGAAGTGTCTGCTGCATCCCAGTAGGCAAGAGTGCCAGTCAGTAGTGCGCAAAATGAGGACAAAGTGATTGTCAGTGTATTTTGCAGTTAGCATAGATCTTCCAGTGGTATCTTACCTTTTATAAGTGCATTTTCCCAGACAGGAAAATCAAATTATCCTTCCTCTCTGAAGAGCACATTTCTTTGAAAAAAAAATACATACACATACACATATACATATACATTTATATATACACACACATGTTGTAGATATGTGTGTGTGTGTGTGTGTGTGTGTGTGTGTGTGTGTGTGTATAAAGAGAGAGACTTACAACAAATGCAGGGTTAGTTTAACTGGCCCTTTACATTCCACTTTGTTAATTGCTTTATAAATACTCAAATTTGGTGGAGTGAGATATGCTTCACAAACCTTGCTGCAGTAGAATCACAGACTTGTGGAAGAAATGGCTCTTTATTTGGACAAAGCTAGTGGAAATATGGGAAGAGGATTTTAAACATTTTTTTGAAACTCTTGGAAAAGTATTTTAGCATGACTAGCTCCTAGACATGAGTTCCAGCCACTGATGTTTATTATCACTGAATTCTTTGGCAACACTGAATTATCAATTGTGATGAAGGTTTCTTTTATCTAATTAAGTGAGACTAATTGCTTTGTGCAACTTTGTAAGAGCATGTTCTTTTTTAAATTCTAGATGGTCCCTCAGTTAAAAGAGTTTAATCTGACTTAATGAATTGAAATCTAATCAAAAGGTACAATTTCTCTATAGTCATTACCCTAAGGAGAAGTAGTATTTACAGGACTTTATATATGTCAAGGACTGTGCATGATGTTCAGGTGATATTTTGCTTAGTTTTTATAACTGTCTTTGGAGGTAGGTACTTACATTTTCAGATGAGGCAGATATACCTATGCTCACTTAAGGAGAGGCTGAGCTAGAAGTGGAACCAAAGTCTGGCTGTGAAGCAAATCTTCAAAGAATTTGTTGAATTGTGACTCTTGCATTCATGTTCTCATGCTTTACTGAGGGCACCAGATCAGCATTCTTTTGTACTGATGCAGTAGAAACATAAAAGAGTGGGGCGCCTGGGTGGCTCAGTTGGTTAAGTGTCCGACTTTGGCTCAGGTCATGATCTCGCAGTTCGTGAGTTTGAGCCCTGCGTTGGGCTCTGTGCTGACAGCTTGGAGCTTGGAGTCTGCTTTGGATTCTGTCTGTGTCTCCCTCTCTCTCTGCCCCTCCCCCGCTCACACTCTGTCTCTCTCTCAAGAAATACATAAACATTAAAAAAAAATAAAAAAAAAACATAAAAAAGTATTTGTTGGGTTAATAATACTTTATTCCTGTGGACATGGTTATCTCAAGAAAATACCAGTTTGTCTAAGCTATACTCATCCTTTGTGTTTGGAGCATTCATTCATTCATTCATCCTTTTGACTAGTTATGAAGGACCCGACACTGTGCAGAAGTTTGAAATGTAGCAATGAGCACGAGGTGAGTCCCTGTCATCAAGGAACTTACTTTCTTGTGGAATATTGTTGCTCTTGAGATGTGACGGCAATGATGGGATACTAGCGAGCAGTAGGAGCTATTGAATTTTTAAAAATTTGATGATTATTCTGCTCCATGGTGCTTATCAATCATGGTTTCTAGAGTCATCTTGGCAGTGATGAAAGCTATCCAACCTATGTTGAAACTCCCAGGGCCCTGTCATCCAATGATGGGCCTTTTAGAGATTCTTTCCCAATTAGGGACTTAGGGAGGTGCTTTAATTTTGAAAATACTACAGACTCATCATCGAAAATGTTCCCAGTCAGTAGGATTTGCCGTCCCTGTCTCGTTTTTTCTGGGTGTGCTCTGTGAGGGTACTTCCAGGGACCCTGTCCCATGTTTTGCCCTCCCTTGTCCTGTGCCAGGTTTAGGGAATTCACAATGAAGAGAGCTACTCCAGCAACCTCTAAGAGAGGTTTCCTGAGGTTTCCATGGCCTCTAAGAGAGATAACTCTTAAATTCCATAAGGCAGTGGGGACTTCAAAGCATTTGAAGAAGAATCTGAACTTCCTTATGAAAGTTTTCTTAATCAAGAAAGTCCAACTCAGTGTTTAACTCAAATCTTTTTTAAGAGTCTATAAGACATATAATGGAGCCTTGTTATAGCCAACTTTCTGAGATCTACTGCTATGCCTGGTAGAAGAAATAGCCTGCAAGGGTAATTTAGATTTGGCTTCACTTAACAAGATTATGACTGGGTGGACCATTCCCTTTAACATTTGCCAAAAAAGAAAAGGAAAAAAAAGCCAGGAGAAGAGGCAGAAAAGGATCTATCATGCTGGCAAAATGCTCAAACATCCATTGCCTTTTCCCTGTAATAGCCCAGAGTTTGTCTCAGATACAGTAGTTGTCTCATGCTGTCTATGGTGATAATGTGACTGATCACCCTTTTGGGCTTCCCCTTGGAAGTCAAAAAAGAACAGTAATATATCTCTTGTCACAGGGGTTGATATGTGATCTGAGGGGCTTCGAGCCAACTTGGAACGCTCTTTAAAACTAGCAGTAAGATGAAGTAAGACTTGGGGGGAGCCACAGTGGGAAGGTATAACCTAAGGAAGCTTGGGCCGCACTTTACCCAAGAGAGGTCTCTTCAAGTAAGTGGCTTCACCGAGGAAGCATCCAGTTAATCCCCTTCATGTTGTATAAAGGCCTTTACATTTTCCCTAATGACACCAAAGAAATATTGACTTAGTGATACATGAATAATTTATCCTGTTTACACCAATGCCCATAGTTGTCACAGTTTGCCACATATGGCCCGTCCTCATACGTTGTTGGGAACCCAGACTCTTCAGTTAGAACATTTCCTCAGTGTATGCCTTGGCTGACACTGATGAAGTATGATGGACCCGGGATGAAAAAACGTGAACTTAACTCAGCGTAGGAAACAAATCTGATGTGTGTGGGTTGTGCACCTTTATGTGTTCTTTTGCTGGTAGAGGGCAGCACTGCTGCCATGGTGGGGAGGGAGGTTAGTCTTAGAGTCTGCTACTGCTCTTAGCTCGCTGTCCTTCTCCAATGTTTCCCCTGTTCTCAGACTCTCCATATTTCTTTGTCCAGAGTGCATCCCTCCCAACTTCCAACATCCCTGAAGAGACTTCTAAATAATCTCAAATCTCCCGAGACCCTAAACATACGAACCCGAACCCCTACTATACAAACTTGACATGAAGATTGGGTCAAGAAAAATTACAGGAGTTTCTAGAGAACATCAAATTATCCTAAATGCTGGGACATAGTTGTAGGAATTGTGTGGTGATCACACAGAAGATTTGAAGTTGTCTAAGTTATTATGTTTCGAATTCATTTTTGACCACTTGTAGGAATTTAATGGTGTTTTTGCACATTTTACTGAGACGAAAGTTTCTGTGAAGTTTCTTTAATCATTTGAAGAAGTAGACAGCCAAACTAATGGTTAAAATAATATGTGGGAGGGGCGCCTGGGTGGCTCAGTTGGTTAAGTGTCCAACTTTGGCTTAGGTCATGATCTCACAGTTCATGAGTTCAAGCCCATCGTCAGGCTCTGTACTGACAGCTCGAGCCTGGAGCCTGTTTTGGATTCTGTGTCTCTGTCTCTCTCTGCTCCTCCCTACCTCATGCTCTGTCTGTCTGTCTCTCTCTCTCTCAAAAATAAACATTTAAAAAAATAAAATAAAATGTTGGAATACATTTTGTCTCCTATCAAAGTAAGTCAAAATTGGGGAAAAAACAACAACAACAGCAATATCCTTGATTCCTATGGTTTTTTTTCAAGAAGTCCCATTTTACTACCACAGATTAATGGAAGTAGGATGGAAATACTAATCTGAAAGAATTAGAAGCCTGAAGGATAGAGTATTTTATTTTATTCATTTGTAATGTATTTTCATATTACTTAAGTAATATGTGAGTAACAAAAACAAATAAAATGTCTCTAGATGTTAATAACAAAACCAATAGTACCCCGCTTCTGCCCTATATCCTTTTCCCCATAAGTGAAAAATTCCAGTGCTTTCAGCTGTTTCTTCTGATGTCTTTCTCGAATAATATACATGTACTCCTCATTTTTTATTCATCAATTAAAATATTACTTATAGATTTCCTACAGTGGTTGGTGAGGATTATTTTTGTTCTTTTGCATATTTCTCTCCTTATTCATCTATTATCCTGAATGTGACATATTAATACCACTAATAATACAAATCCTAAATATGAAAGTGTTCATTAAAACTCCAGGCTCTGCACTCAGATTCTGTTAAAGTAGGTTCAAGATGGCCTCCTTTTTCCGCAATATACATTTTTAGCAAATGACTCCTGTAATTTTGATGAAGGTGTTCAAAGAAGATATCTGGAGAAACTAGCTGAGGGTTTGACTCTTGATTCTTCTCTAAGGTTAGGAAATGCAGGATTTCTAGAACTAGGGAAAGATATAAAGGCATAGTAATTTATAAGCAATGACTCAGGGGTTCTGTTTTAATGAATAGATAAAATGATCTGTAGACTCCACACAAATTTTATTTACGTAATTGCTGTTTATAAGTGAGATTGAAACTGGCTTAGCTCCCCCTAAACATAAAAAGTGTACCCCCTAAAATGGTTTGCCAATGAAAGCAAAAACCTTAATTTGGCCTTTTAATTCAGTGATTTATAATGTTTGAAACAATATTATGAAATGCTTTCTTTGATTTTTGAACATGTGTTTGTGTCTAGGAAGTATAGTGGCTCTCAGATGTAATAACTGGGGGGAGGAGGCAGAGGATAGACTCAAAAACTTGAGGTGCAACCAGGCAGAGGGACAGGCACAGGGTAGCAAAACCTTCACAGCCCAGCTTCAGACAGTTAGTGCCTGGGGCCTGAGATGAGGTCGGGGGGATCCCAGGAGGCAGTATCTCCTTCTGGGAATCAGGAGTGCCTGGGGCTCACGCATCCAGGGAGGCAAAGGTCAGATCCTCTTTAGGAAATCGTACCCACAAGAAGGAAGTTCATGCCCCTTATCCTGGGGTTCAGAGGCAGAAAGAGAAGTAACTCTAGGTCCTGGATAGCAGGCAGAATAAGTGTTCAGTGATTTAAAAGGGGCTCATGCAAAAGCTTAGCCATAAAGCATGAGTCACTTTGGGTGAAGGCAGAGGGGAGAATAGTACTGATTTCAGGTGGCAGGCATGTTTGTCTATGAACCAGATTTAGGACATAGCAGGGGAGCATAGGGTGTGTTCCTGGGTAGTTAGTTCCTAAAAGGAAAAGCTCTGGAGTTAGAGCTGCCAGGATATTTCTGACCTACCTGTTAGGATTTTACCTTTGTTTGGAAGTTGAAACAGTGTTTATTAGTTAGCTTGTCCAGCACCAGGGATTTTGGGAGGGCAGGGGAAGCCCATGACCAGGAGATGTCAGGATAAAGGCTCAAGAACTTCTGGAGTTTCAGGAACAATTCCAGATACCCTACATTGGGTTTACGAGTAGAACATTGCTCTTGGCCCAGCCTAGCAAGAAAGAAAGTAATCTAGTATCAGGTACCTCTGGGGAGATGGGAAGGTAGAGGATTGAGACTGGTTGACCCCCTACTTTCTTTTGCCCTGATTGCTGTAGGAACTGGGACAGGGTCATGGCTCTAGGCAGACAGATTTGGAGCAGTGGTAGGGAAACAGGACCAGGTAGAGTCAAAGGATGACTTTATTAGGCAATGAAACATTTCAACCACCATCATTTTTATGAATCACAGGTTCTCCACTGGATTATTTCTTCTTTGTGAGTCAACTTAATGCAAGGATTTCTTGGGTTTTGAAATGGGAGGAATGTGGAAACTTCTCATATATCTTTCTTTAGACGGAAATTCTAAACAAGTAGCTAAAAATGCCATGTTGTTGACTATAGCACATCAGGTCTGATTCTTGTAGGTTCTGGTTTATTCAAGACAGTGACCATCTTGTGAAGACACCCTCCCCAAAGCATACTGGAGGAGGGTTAGCTGGTGTTTCACGGCCATCAGATTGAATACCAAGAATTCAGAGTCACTAAAATGAAAATGGCCACTGTGTTTATTTATAAAAGTACTTTGTTGGTCTTCTAGGTTGAAGTTGATGACAGATGTGTTTTTAGAGAAAAGTACAAACTCTAGAGACACAAGCATCTGCTCTTTCTCAGTCTTGCCTCCTGGGTTTATACTGCATTTTTTACCCACACAAAAGGCTTTCTTTTTTTTCTATTGGATATCTGACAATATGGGTGTAAATGACTAATATGGATCCTTGACAGTTTTACTGGAGCAAAACTGGTGTTTTCAAGCTTTGATTGCCCATATCTGGCTGGCTCTGTGGGTGGTGTTGATTATCCCTTTGTTGTTCCAAAGTCCATATGGCATTACAGTCCACTAAGTGAATTTGCCGACGTAAGTGATGATGTACAGTGTTTCCCTGGGACCATAGAGTTCATTTCTGTGACCCAAGTGTGCTGCTATCCTTTGGTTTGTTTATCATGGTTATAAGAATTACTTCATGGAGGTAGACCTCAAGAATGCGAAAGTCAAGGCATTCGAGTCAGCGGTTCTCAAAGTGTAATCCATGGACCCCTGGGAGTCCTCAAGACTGTTTCAGAGGGTTTATGAGTTTAAAACTATTTTTATCATAATACTAAAACACTTTTTGCCTTTTTTGCTATGTTCACATTTATGCTGACAGCGGGTAAAAGTGCTACAGCCTTAGCATGGGTCAAGGCAGTGGCACCAAAGTGGTCATTATATTGGTCACCATCAGGTACTCTTAGTTAAAAAAAATTTTTTATAAGCCATTTTTACTTAAAAATTTTTTGGATGAAACAAAAAATTGTTTTTATTAAGTTTTACTCTTGAATACACATCATTTTAACATGAGAAGTGTGAAAAAAATACTGCTGAATATTGAAATACAGTGGATATCTAAAGGAAAATCACTTATGTGTTTATTTGAGTTGGGAGCTGAGCCAGCATGTTTTTTCCAGGGAATTCCATTTTTACTTGAAAGAATGATAGGCAGGCAAATTATTCAGACTAGGCATTTGGCAGACATTTTCTCAAAAATTAAAAAAAAGGAGTGTCACTTAAAAGAAAATAAATGGCAGTCTAGTGATAAAATCAGTGATAAAAATTTGAGCTTTCATGTGAAAATTAGAATTTTGGAAACCTTGTATTTGCCACTGTGAACTTGACATATTTCTAATATTTAAAGACTTTTATGAAGAGATGAAAGATTGTATTAATAAATGTAATTTCTTTTTGATATCTGATAATGAAACGTACCAACATTTGGGAGATCTACCTAAATCAATATTTTCCAAATGACCAATACATAGTGATACAAAATCATGCATGGGGAAAATTTCCACTTAACCTATGAGATATGGTTTTGAATTTCACATTACAACCAACTTTTAAAATTGTTGAATTTTGGTATAGCATCAAAAAAGAGTATCCACAATGATATGAAATGGCTCTTAAAATTCGCCTCTATTTTCTGACTACAAATCTGTGTAAGGCTGGAGTTTCTTCATATACTGCACCCAAAACAACACATTACAATAAATTGAAAGAAGCGAGTAGGAAAATTCAATATCTTGTTAAGCAAGCCCTTAAAAGATTTGCAAAAACGTAGAATAGTGCTGCTTCCCTCACTAATTGTTTTGTGTTATTTTGAATGGTATAGATATTTTTCATAAAAATGTGTTATCTATGTTGATGCAATAGATTTTTGTTCTTTTAAAATGAACAAGTTTTAAAAATTTCTCAGTTTTGGGGTGTCTGGGTGGCTTATTTGGTTAAGCCTCCAACTTTGGCTTAGGTCATGATCTCATGGCTCATGAGTAAGAGCCCCCCCTGCCCCCCTGCATCTGGCTCTTTGCTGACAACTCAGACCCTGGAGCCTGCTTTGAATTCTGTCTCTCTCTGCCCTTCTCCCACTCACGTGCGTGCGCTCTCTCTCTCTCTCCTCTCTGTCTCTCAAAAGTAAATAAACATTAGAAATTTCTCAGTTTGATTTCTTTTTTTTTTTTGAATTTTTATTTATTTACTTAGAGAGAGTGAGCACAAGCGCATGAGTGCACATAAGCAGGGGAGGGGCAAGACAGAAGGGGAGAGAGAATCCGAAATAGGCTCCTCACTGTCAGTGCAGAGCCCAATGTGGGGCTCGATCTCACAAACCATGAGATCATGACTTGAGCTGAAATCAAGAGTTGGACACAACTGACTGAGCCACCCAGGTGCCCTTCTTAGTTTTAATTTCTAATACAATAAATATTGATAGATAGGCATAGCCCACGTAAACAGCAACTCTTTGATAGGATCCATAGTTTTTAAGACTGTAAAGGGATACTGAGATTAAAAAAAAAAAAAAAAAACTGAAACAAAAACAAAAACAGAAAAGCAAAACTTTGAAAACCACTAGTTTAAGGTTGGCTTTCCACATATAGCCCAGATTAGAAATCCATGTCTAATTTAAATATAAATCATGTTTTGCCCCTTTCCCAGTTTTCTTAGCATTACGATTGCCCTTTGATTCCTGTGCGTCTGTCCAGAAATGCCCATAAGATATCTTTGCTGGACTCCAATCTAGAGACTCCCAGATATGCACATTGTCCACTTGAGAGGAGGAGACACCACGCGTGGGCTCCATCTACCTGAAGGGGAAGAGAGGAGTCCATGTGTAGTTATGGACAAATTTCATTGTCTTTCACATCTAGCTAACTCCTTTTTATGGAAAGATGGACAGCCAGCTGGAGATATGGTGACTAGCCTGAATGATTCTGTCTGAGACCTTTCTAGACTAAGAGAATTAGAATTTGGAACAGTGTTTATGAGTTCATCGTAAAGAATATCCTCAACATAATGAAATATTAAATGGGCAATAAAATGTTAATTATGAAAAAATCATGAAAATTGCTTGCTAGGATTTTGAGTGAAAAGGTAGATTACCCAATGGTATTGCAGTCTGTCAACAAAAACTGTAATTATTTATTAGAAAAATGCGGGGCGCCTGGGTGGCGCAGTCGGTTAAGCGTCCGACTTCAGCCAGGTCACAATCTCGCGGTCCGTGAGTTTGAGCCCCGCGTCAGGCTCTGGGCTGATGGCTCAGAGCCTGGAGCCTGTTTCCGATTCTGTGTCTCCCTCTCTCTCCGCCCCTCCCCCGTTCATGCTCTGTCTCTCTCTGTCCCAAAAATAAATAAACGTTGAAAAAAAAAATTTTAGAAAAATATATTATGATAGGCACTGGAGGCATAAATTAATAAAAAATAGTCCTTGAAGTGTGGATATAAAATTACCCATGCATGTTGAGACAAAATTGAAGGTCATGAGTAAAAATGAAAAATATTAATGGAGAAGCTGCTTCAAACCTCTCACATTTAACAAAATAATGTTTTTTTTGATATTATTATTTTAATTTCAATATCAGGGAAATAAGGGGCTAGAGATTGAAATTCATACTATTTTGATCCCTGCCTCTTGAAAACACTGGACACAAGTGGAAGAGAGACACTGGGAAGGGTACTGATCCTTCTGGCTGCTCCCAGTCTGGTGTCCTTGCCTGATCCCCAAAGCTCCTGCCTTTTTAAATTCCATTTGCACAGCTACTTGACCTCACCTAGCCCAGGGCTATCAGGGCCTCACTTGTAGTCCCATGTGGTCTCATCTAAAGGGAGTTACAGAGGTAAACAGCTTTTCCCTTGGATGTTTGTTTTCTTCCATTACCACCTACTGAGGAATCTGTAAGAGTTCTGTTTGTTTATAATATGTCACTTTTTACAGGCCACCTAGAGGCAGGTATTGAGGGGCAAGTTTGCTAGGCAAAAAACCAAACCAAAACCAAAACCGAAACAAAACAAAACCCCCTGCTCCCAAAAACTAGAGAAAGACTTGGTTGAAATACTCCTTAGCATATCCTACAAATACCTTCTTTTAAAGGCATGGAAACCACATATCCCACATAGTCTGCCTGGGGAATTTGTAGCCAGCTATGTTTTCAGAGGATGTGGGAGGTAGTTTTCATACTATGGTATTTATAAATATTCCAGAAATGCCACATATTGGTAGGGTGACCTGGTTTATGGAATTGGAAAAAGGCCATGTTGAAGTCAAGAATTCTTTTCTTCTATAGTAAAAAATGTGTAAAGGTTCTGAAAAAAAAAATCAAGATAATCCTGAAAAAAATTAACAGGAATCCTGAGATAACTTATATTGATAGTATCCCTCAAATGAAAAAAAAAAAATAAAGCAAAACATTGTTAAAATGGTTTTAGGAATCTATCAAAATGTAATGTTGAATTTGAAGAGTATATTATATAATGTAGTATTTATGGGAGGGGAAGGCTTTGAGGAGATGGAAATGCTTGCTCAATGAAAGAATATTGATTGCTCAATATAAGAACTTGTTTAACCAAAAATTGTCGCCAAGAAATTTGCCCGAAGAGCAAAGACCCTGTTGCTGTAGATACTTAGGGCAGGTGTATAGCAGTAAATTGTAGTTGACTAGCGTTTTCCGAATTGTGTTCCTCATTATATTGTACTGGAATATGTTCAGATGCCATTATAAAACGGTTCTGTGGTCAAATAAGTTTGAGAAACACCATATCCTATAATGTCCCTGTTGGATATCCATATGCATTGAAGGATAAGAAAAGTCTTGCAATAAAGAAAGCTATTTAACTTTGTTTTGCACAACCTTACTCTTTCTTTATAGGAGTCATGTAATGGAAGTCCTAGTAACCTCTTATGAAACAGGATTCCACAAAGTACTAGTTTAGGAGATGCTATAGAAGATAATTTGATTATAAATTACCTTGACGTCTTTGAGGGAAAGATTTGTGCAATCCAGACAATTCTTCTGGTGCTCTGAAAGAAGGCGGAGATAAACGTTGGCATATGTTGGTAAGGAATTGTCATTGTCTTTCTCATCAACTCCATCATATGGAAAGATGGAAAGTCAGCTGGGGCTATGACAGTTTGCCTGAGGGATTCTGGGTGCTGAAAGTCACAGCCACCTATTTCATATTCCCATTAGGCCTTAGATGGATTGTGGCTATGGTGCCCATTAATGCTCTTTTTTCCAGAAAAAGCATTTTTTAAAAAAAATGGTTATAGAGTGACCTACTGTATCTGTGGGGTTGCCTCACGTCTTCATAGGGAACACCAGCCTTCTTGTGGCAATACAGCAAGGGAGCGTGCCAGCATGTGTTACTTTCTAGAGTGAGATGAAATGATTATCTCCATCAACCCCCCAAACACACCCCTCCTTAGGAAAACAAACATTTGCAAGTTTATTTTATAAAATCTGTGTAGAACTTATATAAATATATTGTGACAGCAGCTGTCATACTGCATATATCAAGAAAGTGCTTTGAAACTTTATGCAAATACATGGGCGATGTATATACTACTGTGCACCCCAAAGACTACCCCATGTGTTCCTAGTGCCAAGAAAAACACAAATGTTCTCCAACTAATTCAGAGGAAAAGCCACCACAGCCCTATACCTTTCACAGCCCTGTTCTCTTGGCCAGTGAAACATACTTTGAATGGAGGATCCTAAAGAAAGCAGGGTGGGGGTGAGGGTGCTGAAGGTTCATTTTTATCAGTAACTTTTATAGATCAAGTACAAGTGCTGGGCACTTGAAGCATATTCACTCATAAAATTTTCACAGCAGCTTTGTGGGGAAAATGGCATTGTTTAGTAATAAAATAACCAAGACTCAGATTAAATAAATTGCCCAAGGCTACTCACTTATTCATTTATGGAGCTGGCTGGGATTCAAAATTAATTTGACTTTAAACATTTGTAAGAGCTAACATTTAATGAGCACTTACTATGCACCAGGCACTGGCCTAAAAGCTTTTCCTCCATCATCTTATTCTACGCTTTACATGAACTCTGTGACACTGAGTGCTGTTGTTTTACTAATTTACAGATGAAGAAATTGAAATTTAGGGAAGTTAAGTAACTTAGGCACAAAGTAATGAAGGCTAGAACTGGAGTCAGAAGGAGCCCTTACAGGGGTTTGTTCCTTTGAATCATGTGGTTTCCCAGTTTTCCTTCTTGATTTAGAATCTGGAAACTTTCCTGGTTTGTACTGAGCTTAAGGCACAGAGCTGCTCATGTCTTCATGAACTATGTTTTCATAAGCATTTAAAAAAAGCATTATCTGAAGTTTAGTATCATTTCCACATTCATGGGGATTGTTACTTCTACAGCTCTAATGTTAGATCATATTTGGAGTTTTGAGCATATTTCAATGCAGATACCTTATGTATAAATGTTAGATGAAAGAAATGGCCTCTTTACAAAGATTTTCAGTCTTTTGCCTATAGCATTGGAATATGTGTGTAACTGAGAGTCCCCTCCTCCATTACTATGTACCTTTCGGAATTAGGAATGTTTGAGAATAGAGTCATTTAAAATTTTTGCTATGAACATTCTGGTGCTAGCACTGCTCCTTACATTTCCAAGTTTTGAGAACTCTTCTGCTTTTTTTTTTTTAACGTTTTATTTATTTTCGAGAGACAGAGTGTGAGTGGGGTAGGGGCCGCGAGAGAGGGAGACACAGAATCAGAGTCAGGCTCCAGGCTCTGAGCTGTCAGTGCTGGAACCCATGTGAGATCATGACCTGAGCTGAAGTCAGACGTTTAACTGACTGAGCCACCCAGGCGCCCCCTCTTCTGCTTTTTAAAGTAAAACCCAGGATCCAGAAACCCATGGGGGAGGGGAAGGAAAAAAAAAAAGAGGTTAGAGTGGGAGAGAGAGCCAAAGCATAAGAGACTCTTGGAAGCTGAGTGCAAACTGAGGGTTGATGGGGAGTGGGAGGGAGGAGAGAGTGGGTGATGGGCATTGAGGAGGGCATCTTTTGGGATGAGCACTGGCTGTTGTATGGAAACCAATTTGACAATAAATTTCATATATTAAAAAAAAATAAAGAATAAATTCTCCATGTAAATGCAATAAATAAATAAATAAATAAACATTAAAAAAATGTTAAAAAAAAAAAAAGTAAAATCCATTAGACCCGTTGAAAACTGTGGATTTTGAATCCTTACCTTCTTGTGGTTGCTCAAGTTCCCCCACCATTGGCATATCTTATGATTGTTGTGATAAAATGTTGCAATAAATGTTGAAGGCAACCATTTTCCAGGCAGAATTGATCCTAGAGAATCGCCACTTGTGATTTCAAAGTAAGAGTCTGCTTGGGAGGGTTTGCCAAAAAGCAAACAAGAATTGAGCCTAGAGGCCATCTGAGACTAGACGGTTTAAAAGGCTCAGTAGATCATCCTCACCAGTGGGAACACTGGATTTCTTCGTGAGAAAAGGGCTGGATATTTCATCTTCTGTAAGTAGGCTTTCACTTAATCTGCCTGTTTTCAAGACATTGCCATCATCTTCCAGTTGGCCTGGTATAATAAAATGCTTGATATTTCTGAACCATTGCCTCCCCGAGTCCTAGTCCTCCCCCCCCCCCCCCCCCGCCCCACACGTATTTTTCTCTTCAACACTGGTCTTTAGAGAGAGCCCCTGGGCATGTTCTGAGGGGCTTGTGTCTGGTCCACTCACCACTAAAGTCCTGGTGGCTATTTTAAGTGGATTGGCTTTCCTTTGATTTCCAATCAAAGGTGGCCTTCCACTCTTCTTCCTTTAGTTTCATAGGAACTATGGAGACTATCCTTGGTTTTCACTGAAGCATTTAGGGAAGTTCTGACAAGCACTTGAACTGCTGTCCTAGCTATGGCCTAAACAACCCAGTCCTGAACCCAGTCCTTTCTGTAGGATAGAGCTTTTTTCCATTCCTACCTATAAGGTTAAGGATTTGACCTGTCCAGGCCTGGTTCTCCATCCGTCTTGAAAAAAATGTCTGTGGTTGCTGAGGTATTGTCACAGTTACAGAGCTATACATGGCCAGGCAAGCTTTCCATCCAGATGCCACCTCACACAGGTACCTTCCCTTTTCTGGCCTCTTTGTAGCATGTTCTGGCCAAGATTACAAGATAATGCTTCTGAACCTGGCCTGATGTTATTCCTCAAGATTGATTTAATATAATTCATTCTTTCTGTAAAAGGCCACTTTTTCTTTCTACCTGACCAACATATAAATCCATTTGTCAGAGAATATACCTCTGCCTTGTCTATTAGGTGCTGTTTCATATTGTCCAATGTTGGACACTGATTGACAGTCTTCTTAGCAAGTCAGAGTTCATGATACAGGAAATCTCATTTTCCTGGACTGGATAAAAGTCCATCTTCTACCATGGTCTGTCTGCCATTGTTTCCTCTTTTTAGCACTGCCACCATGTCATAGGCACTTTGCTTTTCAGCCTAGCATGGCTACTATTTCCACTCGCTTTGATTGCACATCGCTGCTAATACCCTGGAGACCTGTGATGATAAAGTGTGGAGGGGAAGTGGGAAGGACCAGGAACACTTTCTTTTCTGTGTGGTTTACTCAATTATAGGAATCCAAGATCAGTGGGGTCTGTATTTGAATGTCAGAGGTTTCAAGGACACAGATTTTTAGGCTTTATTTCCAGTATCTTTCTCCCCTAGTACCAACACAGCCATCCATGACACTGGACTTGGGATGACTGAGTGACAGATGCCAAGTTGTATTTGCAATAACGCCTTGCTTCTATGATTAGGCTTTGGAACCAATGATTCTGTTGTGTTAATCTCTTTCTCCCTTAGGATGGATTTTTTTTTCCCCCTCACCAGAGACTAAGTAGATGAACCTCTCCCTTTCACTGGGCTTGCCCAGACATGTCAGAATGCTAGCTTTGGCTCAAACTGGGACCCTCCTCCCACCCCTTCCACAGCTGTTTCCAACAGCCTGTATACTTCTTTTCCTTTGATAATTTTTGGCCTAGATTATGATCATCCCAAGAGCTAGCCAAGATTGGGTTGTAGCCTGTTTGTCTCAGAACACAAACTTTGAATTGGTTGAGAAGACCAATCCCCAGGGGCACCCCTAGTTTGAATGAATAGTGCCAGAAATCTCTGGTCTCCCTGGACAGTGCCCCTTAATGGAGGTCAGGGTGTTTATAGGACTCCTTCATATTTTACTTAACCATTTTAGATTTTGTTAGAATTTCAGGAAATTGTCACTTGATACAAAATAGAGACCTGTAAAAAGTAATGTATATTGAATGAAGATTTTGAAATTTTTTATTTAAAGAACACTATATGTAACACACAGAAACTCAAATGTTTGCTGAATGGGCAAACGAAAGCCAAAATGCTATAACTAGCCCACTGCTATTCAAAAATGAAAATGAAGTGTAAGTGTAATCTTATTTTTTAGCAGGGTGTTCAAGCGTACCGTATTTAGGAAATATCCCAAAGACTTGTTAAGTATAATTTTGTCAATACAGTGAGGTGATCCAGATAGACCTTAATTAGGACTAATTCATTTCAAGACAACAGATAATTTTGTTCCTCAGGAAACCTTACTGGAGCACACACATATTGGATTGACTTTCAGCTCTAGCTCATGACCCTCCAAGTAGGTGTTTAAGTGAAAACGAAACACTTGTGATGTTACTGTGGCTTCGCTGTGGAGCTAGGAAGACTGAGGCACTTGTGGAAGATAAAACTCTCAGCCTAGTTTGGGGCAAATGATAAATGCAAACGAAACATTGGAAATAAAATAAAACAATATATAAGACAGGTGGTGCACATATACTGTTTTTGGTAGCCAAACTTAAAAGTCAGCTGAAAGGTTTCAGAGAAACAGTTCCTCAGTGACGCTTGGCTTTCTGTCTTGGGGGTCAGTATTTGTAGAGACTTGCTCCTGTCGAGCCCTCATGGGGCCTCTTCCTCCACGCATCTCCAGTTTTGCTGTGGTGTGGACAACCTGAGGAATATGAAAAATGCCCTTTCTCCTCCACGATGGGGTTATTTCCTTCCTTTCAGGAATGGTTCATAACTCATGGGAGGTGTGAGTTCTGAATGATTGTTCTTTTCATCTTCCTGGAAGCAGGCCAGACTGAAGCTAAAGCGTTTGATGTGTCAGCAGTAGGCTTGTAACGGCTTTGACTACTTACATGAGGATGAAAGATTGAACTTTGATTAAAAAAAAAAAAAAGGCAAGAAAAGGAAAAGGGCTCATTTTCTTTCTTTTCCTTTTTTTTTTTTTTTCTTTTTGGGTGGTAGTTGAGAAGCATCCTACTGGGGTGGTCTGGGAGGTCCCTTGGAATCTGCAATAGGAGGAGGGTGTTCTCTTGTGGATTTATTTGCTTATTTTATCGATTGTTTGAGAGAGGGAGGACACCCTTGCTCACCAGCATCGCAGGACCAGATTCTCAGACCTTATCAGTAAGCCCCTACTGCTCTGCTCTGTGAGCCCTGGGAAGGGTTTTCACATTCCTCAGGGAAGATCACTTATGTTTCCAGCCATCCCTCAGTGCCTGCTTGTAGACACCAAACATACTATTGCTGGCCAACCTCTTCCGATTCACAGAGCCTTCCCCATCCCTTGCTTCCCAGGGCATTTCTTTAGAGGTTTCATCTGAGCGTGGTCCCATAGGATGGTCTTATTTTCCTGCTTTTAAAATAGACAAAGAATACAGTAAGATGTTTGTGGAAACCCGGAACTAGTTGGAATTTGCCCCAAACGGTGTTCCAGTCTTATCAGCAATGCGTGTGTCAGCCTCTGTGTGAAGTGGGGTGTGGGGAAGAGGAAGGATTTCAAAATTTTCTTTTCCAAAGCAAGCACATGAAAACACAAAAACAAGAACAACAATCCGCCATTCAGCTGAGTGACAAGACAGAGTTAAGAATGAGGACTCAACGAGGAATATAGGCAAATTTTACCATTAAATGCGAGACCTAAGCAAACACAATATGGAAACTTCCTTTTAAAATGATGTTAGAGGGGCACCTGGGTGGCTCAGTCGGTTAAGCGTCTGACTTTGGCTCAGGTCATGATCTCGCGGTTCGTGAGTTCAAGCCCCGCGTCGGGCTCTGTGCTGACAGCTCGGAGCCTGGAGCCTGTTTCCGATTCTGTGTCTCCCTCTCTCTCTCTGACCCTCTCCTGTTCATGCTCTGTCTCCCTCTGTCTCAAAAATAAACAAACGTTTAAAAAAAAATAAAAATAAAAAATAAAATGAAGTTAGAGAAACAGTAGTAAATGTGTTTATATCACCTGGTTATTTAAGAATCTAATATTTATTTTACACCATTGCAAACTCTGGCTCTGCCTCTGTGTGCACTTAAGCCCAGCGCTGTCTCCACAACCCAGTTGGACCTGCTGGTTTCTGCATCTGCTGGAAGCTGGCCTGATAATGCTGCCAGCAGGCTAAGACCTCACTGTAGGGCCGTGCAAACCCGTGAGGATGCCAGTACAGGCATTCTTCTGTAAGCGTCTTTGAATATGATGAGCAGTCAAACTCTCTGGGAGTCATCTGTCTGGACACCAGAGGACGTGAAGTCCCTACGGGGCTCACCAGTATAGGCCAGAGGGTGAACTGCCAACGTACTGCGTGGTGGGAGCTTGAGCTTGGGGGATGAGTGCTCACCAGCATGGCCAGCGTGCTGACCCTGAAGGGGCCTATTGGCCAACAGGAAAGCTTTCCTACATTATTAACACCTAAAACGTTGCTCCTGAAGATGTCCATTGACATTTATGAGTCGCCTATAACAATAAAGAGAGAGTGCGTAGGATGTGAAATTCAGATTGTCTGAGTTGCATATCACCTTCTGAAAGGTACAATGAAATGACTAGGGAAGAGCGTAGGAAGAACAAACAGTAATTGGGTGTGAACTTGCTCAGTTCAGCAACCATACGACCAGGATTTGTGTGGGGTTTTTTGTTGTTGCTGTTGTTGTTTTTTAATGTTAATTTATTTTACAGACAGAGGCAGACAGGCAGAACGTGAGCAGGAGAGGGGCAGAGAGAGAGGGAGACATAGAATCCAAAGCAGGCTCCAGGCTCTGAGCTGTCAGCACAGAGCCCAAAGTGGGATTTAAACCCACGAACAGTGAGATCATGATCTGAGCTGAAGTCAGACGCCTAACCGATGGAGCCACCCAGGCGCCCTGACCAGGATTTAAATTGAGATTCTTAGCTATCTTTTTCTTTCTGATAAAAAAAAGGAGGGGGGGGATTTAGCTTCTTCAAGGAGGGAAAGGCTGATAGAATGGGTGATTTTAGTGTTTTGTAGTCACATTAGGCCTGAAATATTACATCTGGGATGGCACAGTGAAATTAAATGTCATTTGTTCAACAATATATGTGGTAGGCAGAATAATGGATCCCCTGACCCCCAAAACATCCAAATTCTAATCCCCAAAACCTATGACTATTACCTCATATGGCAAAAGAGACTTTGCAGATATGGTTAAATTAAGGATTTTGACAGGAGATTATCCTGGATTATCTGGATGGACCCTCTTAAAAGAGTCCTTTTGAACAGAGGCATAAGGGTCAGAGTCATACAGATTTTGAGAATGTTTTGTTGATGCCTTTGACGATGAAGAAAGGAGGCCAATAGCCAAGGAAGGCTGGCAGCCTCTGAAAGCTGGAAAAGACAAGAAAACAGATTCTTCCCTAGAGTCCCCAGAAAGAACCCAGCCCTGCTGACACTTTGATTTTAGCCCAGGGAGACTGACTTCAGATTTCTGATTTCCAGAGCTGTACGATAGCAAATGTGTGTGGTTTTAAGCCACTGAGTTTATGTGGTAATTTATTATAGCAGCAATAGGAAACCAGAGCAATAATATAAACAACAATACAATTGGACTTGGAGACGTTAATTGATGGAAAAAATAAAAGGAATTTGTTTCAGGCTGGATTTTCAAGACAGAGCATCAGGTCATGGTTCTTTGAATAGGTATGAAAGATAAAAGGGTTTTATTTTTGTCAGTCCAGGGGGGACACTTTTCAAGGGTGATTGCTCAAGATTTTTATGGGTCAGAATAGGTACTTTGGTCAAGCTTTTGCTGACGTGTTCTGGACTCTGTGTGTATAGAATCAAAGTTAAGTTGTACTTTATCACTTGGAAACATAAGCCCATGTGTAGCACAATGTTCAGATTCTTGGGGTAGACAGTTTCCAGAGTCCTCACAGATTACGATGATAAAGCCTGCATTGGTCTCAGCACAGAACCACTTGGTGAATTCCGCCCCATCAACCTCAACCACAACTGCATGCTCCCTTCTCCTCCTGCTGCCCTCTTCCTTCGCAAGCCTGCGTAAAAGTGGCCCCCAGCCCCTAGCGAGGTGAAGTAGGGCCTGGCTCATGTCCCAGAGACAACTCCCCCACCTGAGAAATGTGCTCTATCACTCAGAACACACGCCTGGAGCACAGTTATAAGCTGGGATATGTGCTAGCTGCTGGAGGAACTCACAAGGTTAATAAGCCTTAAATGCTGCTTGTTAGAAGCTCGTGTGAGTGACACATTTTGCAAAATGCAGTGCCTTGGGTAGCAGCATTTAATTCATCTGGGAAAGTTATTAAAAATGCAGGTTCCTGGGCTGTGGCTTGAGAAAGCATTGGTTTATTAGTACAGTGGTTTTTAGCTGGGAATGATTTTGTCCTCCAGAGACATTAGGCAATGTCTGAAGACATTTCTGTTTGGTACAACCAGGGGACAAAGGGTGATACTGGCATCTAGTGGATAGAGGCCAGGGATGCTGTTAAACATTTTACAATGCACAGGATGGCTCCCTAAAACAGAGACTTCTCTGACCCCAAATGTTAATAATGCCAAATTTGAAAAACTCTGGTCTAGTGAGTAACTCTCACAAACACACACACACACACACACACACACACACACACACACACGTTATTATACCGTAGTGGTATATACATATATGTCAATGTAGCATGTGTATATGTATATACATGCGTCCTTGTGTATGTAGCATATCTATAAATACATTTCTCTAAGTAGACTCATCACTCATTACAATTTGGGGTTTTCTCTCTTCCATTGTCCACTCTACTCCTGCTCTCTCAGCTGGACAGCTTACCTACTGCCCATCTTTGCTTTGATTTTTTTCTGTTCTACACTGGCCAAGAACAGGGGAGGCTAAATACCAAGACCCATGGAAGTAACTGGCATGCTCTGAAAGTTTACCAAAATAAATTTGCAGGCCAAAAAGAAGCATGGATAAGGACATCCTTTTCCTCTTGTGAAGTTTTTGGACCCAATTTGCAATTCAGAGTGGGTACTCTATTCACAAATCAGCTTTGTACCATTCATTGACTGTTATGATATAAGAATTGTGGGTCACACATAATCTCTTTGCACTCAAGGTATATTTCTCCCCTATACTAGCCCCTCTCGGTCTTCTCTCCCCTGTTCTCACCTTCATCTAGAATCAATAGAGAACTCCATTCTCTTCAAACAATTGAACGTTGGGGGGAAAAATCCTTCTAGAATGTGGTTGAGTATAATTGATTGGTTCTAACTGGTTAGAAATGTACTACTCTGCTTCCCACCTCCTGTTGGGGAGCCGACTCTGCATGCTGTTCAAGGGATGAGTGCTATGTCATACGTTACAGTATGGTTTCCAGCCCTCAGTTCTCAATGGTCCTCAGGGGTGGGGGAAGAATCCTGCATGCATATGGCTGTGGTTTTATCATCTTGCATTCATTACTGTATTCAGGAAGATAGATTTTATTATGCAGCAAGACTGCTACTCTAGGGTAAACTTTCACACCAAGCAATTGTGTTCTTGACTAAATCAGCTAAGACAAAAATAAGGGGGTAGAAAATAGACTCGGGACAAGTTTCATGTCTTTCTTTTAAAAACAGCCACTTTTGGAGAAGCACTTGGATATGACCAAATGACCACCTGTAAAGAACAAACTAAAGAAAAATGGTGGAAATCGTAACTCACCAGTACTGTGGAAGTTCCCAGAGTTCCTTTCCTTGTTGACCGTATGAGAATAGTGATTAGTCCCTGTGCATTTTAACCATATAGAAATTTTCAAACATTTAACAAAACACATGGGGTCCTAGAAATCCTGCCAGCTTAGAAGGTGAAGTTGAGTGTTGCTTTTTGATATATCAGCACCAACAAACATTTAGTTAGTACCTAAAATGTGTAAAACCCAAGGAGATACAAGGTAAGTAGACGCAGACAGCCCTGAAATTATACCAGCTTATCAGCATCCTGTAGTTCACAGTGATTTGAGAAATTCATTTAGATTCTTAGGGCCCATCATGTGTGGTGGCTCTTCCTTTCATTTAAGAAATTTTTACTGAGTTATTTCCTTGAGCCCGTCATGTTCCTGAAGGATATTAGGCTCAAAGGTCCTTGCTGTCACCAAAGTCTAGCTTGAAGGCAAAACCAGTGTCATCTTGCCAGATTAAACTTCTATGTATGTGTCAAGAATACAGGAATATACACGAGAAAGGGAAAGATATGGAAAGATAGAGGGGGTCACTGGGAAATTAAGGGGTGTGGAAGGCTTCACAGGGGAGAAGAGGCCCCAAATTGACTTTGAATGAAGCAGGATTTTTATAGGGGTCAATGATGGGGGAAGAGAAGGAAAGCAGTACATATGAAGAAGATGGAAGGCCTCAGACGTGCCTGGGGACAATAAAAAATATATAATGGACTCTCCTCTCCAGGTTGATATTGTGAGGAAAGGAGATGGGAGAGAAGGTTATGGGGTATCTTGACCAACTAGACTAACTGTGGTAATAAAGAGCTAATGCATCTGAGTATTTTATTTTATTTTTTTAAAGTTTGTTTATTTTGAGAGAGAGAGAGAGAAAGAGAGAGCACGTGTGCGAGCAGGGGATGGGGAGAAAGAATCCCAAGCAGGCTCTGCGCTGTCAGCACAGAGCCCGACACGGGTCTTGATCCCATGAACTGTGAGATCATAACCTGAGCCAAAACCAAGAGTCGGACACTTAACTGACTGAACCACCCAGGCACCCCACATCTGAGTATTTTAATGCAATTAAATTTATTTCTTGCTCATTTAATAGTTCATTGTGAGTTTAGTGGATAGACTTCCACATAGTGACCCAGGGAAGCAAGCTCTTTCCATTCTGTGCAAAGTTATTGATATCCCCTCAATTCAGGTGGTTATCCATGTAGCAGAGATAGAAAGTGAGAGTGTGGAGCACTGAGTGTGAGAGACCTTTATGGGTCAGGCCTAGAAGCGTGTTATTTATTTCCATCCACCTCCTGTAGGTCAGAACGTAGTCAGTCGTAAGGCCTAACTGCAAGGGAGTCTGAGAAATGTAGTGTTGGTCTATGTCAGGAGAAAAAGAAGCAGGTTTTAGTGAGGCTATAGTTGCTTCTACAATTGACTTTTAGCCTGAACTTTATCCCAAATGCAGTGGCAACTCATCCTCCACGTTAGCATGGGGACATGTGCAATGGTAACATAGGCTCCATAAGGTGAGTGATTTTTGTATGTTATATTCACTGCTGTATCCTCAGCGTATCTAGGCCTTAAACAACTATTTGATCAAATAATGAAATGATGGATGGATGTTGGAAATGAATCCTGGCCATATGGAACTTTCCAGGTGGGTTCGTGGAAGAGAGCTGCGGCAGGGAGGCCGGTTAAAAAGAGTGTGCTAATCTGACAGAGCCGGAGTTAGTGCAGTTACAGTAGGAATTAGTACATTTTTAGAAACAGAAATGTTCACTTCTGCTATTTTAACGTTCTTAGTTTACAGCATAGCCACATCTCATAGTTTAACCAGATTCCCTGCTGAGTTGAAATCATAGAAGCAGGTTGTGAGCCGAAATAGCCTGGCACTTTCTTTGGAGGTATTAATTGGAACACAGCCTTGGGACTTGGGCTGTGCCACGATCCTGCAACCCAAACAAAATAAAACTTGACTAAACCAGCAAACCCAGATTGCAGTTCAAGTTACTTTAAGGGGCTCTTGGGAAACACAAACTGCATTTGTATTATATATGCAAAATCCGCTCTTTGACCTTATTGTAAGAAAAATTACTGGAGCCCACCTAATCTTTTGCCAGCTTTCCGAAGTACTGGACAAGTTAACTCCTATGCAATTATGTAATATTTTGTAAAAATTTTGACTTTCAAATATGCTTGAAAAATAGATGCTGATCCAACAAGAACAGAGACTATCAATGAAAAGAATATGTGCTCTGTGCACCTAAGAGAAGCCAACACACAGGCAGCCTCATGTGGCCCGAGGCTTCATGATTTTAGGAAGTTGCTTGCAGATGAATTTTTTTGAAATTAAAAGTTAAGGGAAGCATTCTGTCCTCCCTCTAGATTTAACTTTTGTGGTTTATGTATAAGCTGGGGCAGACCTCGGTGTCTGACCTAGACTCAGGTTATGTGCTTCTGAAGTCTGGTGAAAGGCCAGACTTTAGGATTATGCAGAGCTGAGTGAGGGAACCTCACAGAAAACAGCCAGGGATTCTTAGGAGATTTTTAGTGATTCTTGCTGATCTGGAAATAATGTAAAAACAACAGAAGAGCTTTTTGTGGTATTTTTGTATGTTCTCTCTTGGTTTGGGGAAGAATCTGACATTCGAGTGGCTTAAAAATAATAAATATTTAAAAAGACATAACATGTCCTACCCTTTTCATCCACCCCTACCAAAAAATAAACTGTAATAATAAAAATGGCAAGAGCAGGAAGGGAAACCAGAAACAATGGATGGCAGCAGTATGCTAGGATGGGCATGAATTTGATCCAGACGGCTAACGTCTGGTGTTATTGCATAAAGTGGTGGAGAAGGTGTGAGGAAATGCCGCAGGGAATCTTTCCCTTCTTTACAGTGTGAGTTCCTCATTTCCTGAGGCCCCTTGAGATATAAATTACCGGTTTCAGACAGCGGGTACCTGAGGGTCTACTCCTTTGCTTTCTAGCTCAAATCCCAGAGAAGCCAATCCATTGAAATTCCATTTGTCTAGTGATCTATTTACCAAATCGTCTGATTTTCTGAAAAAAAAAAATAAATTATTCATAAATTTAGTAGCAATTCATTTTGCACAGGATAGTTTTCACATGAACCTTACAAAGGTGTTGGGTGTAAATTGACTAGAAAGCACTATTTTTTTTTTCCTGCCCCAGCTTTCTGAAGATTCAATTACAAGTTGCTGAGGCTGGGAAAACAGACACCTCGGCAGAGGCATCGAGGAGGGGGAGTAGGCGTGTTGCATCTTCAAGTTGTAAGAAAGCACAGAAAGAGGGGAGAGATACTGATGGCTGGAGAAAGGGGGGCATGCTGGGATAAAGAAGGAAGGAATGGATGTCAGAAAGGAGGACAGGAAGGGTGGAGAATGAGGGGCAGGGAAAGATTCGAAAGCTCTAGAACTTCTCCCATAGGCTGCTAAGCCTCTGCCATTCCTTCCAATATCAATCATCTTTTGCCTTCCACTTGTGATAGAAAAGTTTGGTTAGCTGAGTGAATTCAGTGAAATGGTTCTTCTGAATATTGGCAGCATATCCATTTTCAGCGGATTGGCTGCTTCATGAAATCTAAACCTCCGAGAGCCATCCTAATAATACCTTTAAGCAGTTACAGAAAAGGAAGTATTCCTGGAGGAAGATGTCTGCAGAACCTACAGAAAGATGAGGGTCCGAAAGAGGAGGAAAAGCCTCAGTAACGCCCAGAGGACTCCTTTGCTTGCTTGGGTGTCGGAAAGGGAAGCCAACTTTTCCTGGTTTGCCTAAGACTCTCCCAGTTTTAGTACTGGAAGCCTCCAATCTCAGGCCAATGAAGATAGTTGACTAGTCTTGAGAAGGAAAAAGGTAAAGAAAGGTGGTGGGTGGGTGGGGAGAGGTAATACTGTAATAATCTCTTCAGGGACAGTCTTTTCGAGGGTACAGTTCATGTAGCCTCCAGGGAAGATAAAAGGAAAAAGGACAGTTGGGACAAATTATACAGATCTGAGCCGTCACCCCAAGGACCCAATACCAGGGAAGACCCTAGGTTTGTTTCAGGTATCTTGATTATACAGTATAAATGCACTTACTTTTCTAAATGTGCTTTTTTCTCTCTCTCTTTTCTTCAGGGAGGCAGGACACAGTGCGTGAGAGAAGTCTGTCCCATTCTCTCCTGTCCTCAACACCTTAGCCACATTCCCCCAGGACAGTGCTGCCCCAAATGTTTGGGTGAGTGACTGTTTTCAGATAAAAGAACAATGTAATTTATTCTTGGGAGTTTCTGCTGAGAGTCTTCATTCACATTGTTATGTTGGGGTTCTCAGGTTGTCCTGTTTCATGGCTTATTAGAAATAACTGCTTTTTCTGGTTAGAGGAATGTAAGGTGTGCCTGGTGTTTATCTCTTGTCTGAGGTCTCTACAGGTGTTTCTTTTCTCTTGTGCTTCCTTGTATCTGTAAACCTGGTTCACCAGGCAACTTGGGATGATAACCCCTGATGGCGAGAGCAGTATTGAAGAAACTGTCTTTCATTGGGCATATGACAATTGGTAGAAATGATTAGTATTTTAAAGGCATATGAAATTAACACATGGAAGAATATAGACTAGTGTTACTTTTAGAGGCAAAAGTATGCAGGAGGATGACACCAAAAGCAAGAGGTTTGGAAGGGAGCAATGAAAAGTAGCCAACAGGAAAGGAGAATGAGCTATTTTTTATTGAGCATTTGCTATTTCCTGGGTACTATGAAAATCACTTTACATGCTTTTTCTCATTGAATTTTCTCAAGAAGCTGTGCCGTATAGGTGCTAAGTATATCATTCTGATATGTAATATACATGCTGTGGTTAGTATTATTTCAGGAGAAGGGAGTAGATTCCTAGAAGGTGGCACAGCTGGTGAGTTACAGAGTTGATACCTGAATATGAGTTCCTGTGATTCCTAAGCCCAGGCTTTAACCTGCTGCTGCCCAGCCTCCGTGGTGATGTGGAGAGAGGCATATACATTGCCAGTTGAAAGAGACAGCCTGTGATGGAGAGTCTCTAGGGCAAGAGATCCTTTAGGTCTTGTTTATAATCCGAATGTCAGCTTCTTACACATGATCTTCAAACTCTTGAGTTAGTTGAGGTCAGACTAAGATTCAAAGAAAAGTAGCCTGACCCAGTGTGTGAATACAATAGAGCATCTCCCACTAAAATCCTCCAGCAACCCCACTAGAATCTTGAGGGATCTTTGAGGAGGCTAATACATTTCCGAGTCACCCCTGGCTTGGTCTCCTTCTGCTGTTTTTCTCTTAATTCTCCTCCTCCTCCTTCTCTCTCTCCTTTCTTCCTCTTCCAACTCCACTTCATCTTCCTCTCCTCCTCCTCCTCTTCCTCCTCCTTCAACGCCATTTTGTACTTGCAGGGACATTCCCCTCCAGTCTTTTCACATTCTGTGGTGCTACTGAATCAAGACTTGTGTAGTAGATTTTACTGAAGGTTTGTGGTCAGTGAGGGTGATTACCTTTTAGTGGAGCACAGTGAACAACATGAAATGGATCCTTAATGGATCCTCCTTTTGTTCTTAAGAGGTCTCAGCTATTATGCCTTTAGGAAAATGTCACTGTGTATCTGGGCTCCAGCGTCCTATCAGTTACTGTCCACACCCTTTTTTCTGAATCTTCTCTCCTTTCGTTCATAGCTTGCTTTTCTCAATTCCAGAATCCCCTGTTGATTGATTGTTTTCATTCCCAGCTTATCACAGCCATAGTCTAAAATCTATCTTTCTACAACCAACTTGTTGAATAAAGGTATCTTGTTAAACTAAGGCAGTTTTCTTTTCTTTACAGGATTCACCTGTCAACCCTTCATCTAATGTTTGCCCTCTTGCTGCATGTACACACACACACACACACACACACACACACACACACGCATGTAATACTTTTTAAGTAACTATGAAGTAATTAAAAGAACAAAAGAAAATTGTTTATACATGCCTGATTAAAGACATTTCCACTGATATGTGTGCTTCCTGGGTTGCCAATGTGTGCTTGTACTCCTGGAATAGAGTTAGCCAGTTCACTGTTGTTGAAATCGTCATGCTTTTGGTCATGGTGGACACAGCATTCCATCTGAGCAGGAAAGTCATTACAGAAGAGGTGGCATTTGGGGCCTGACATTGAAGATAAGTAGATTTGATTGATGCTTTGAAGCCCATACTATGGATGTGCTGAGTCAACTCAGAAGCTTCTCATATGAGGAATGGCTGTTGTATTGAATGCAGACTTTTCTGTCCATTTGTGGTCATAAGACAGACTACAAAAGGAACAGTAAGTCTTAGGAAACTTAAAAATCTTAATTCTCGCAAATGAGACCGTTTTGGGTTAGGCTAAACCCCAGTGGAATAATGTAGAAATGGCTTAACTTAGGCTGAATGTGGACTCTCTGAACCACTCTTTTGAATGTTTCATCTTAATTTGGGGCCATGATGACTTTGGAACTACGGTAAGATTTTGTGTTCCTCGGGGGTAAAAAGAAATATACCCACACAACAAAAGACAGAAAGGAAAAAAAAAAAAAAAGGAAGCACTAGGATACTTTCTAGATCCTGAAATCTTAGACTAATCAGACTTTTGGCTGGTTGGACACCAATTTGCTATGACATACTCCTTTGACAGGATTCATTTACATGACATGCCTTAGCCTTTTGCATTGCAAATTCTCTAGCTCTCTGTTTTCATTTTCAATGAAGAGACTCATCAGAGGTTTGTGTATACTGAGCACCCAATGCACCTCTTAGAATGACACAGCCTAGGATCACATTTGAATGCTACCACCGCTAATAACGATAACACTCATCATGTGCCACTTGTTGGGGTTGCTTAGGGAATTCCAGGCTCTATGGTAAAGACTTTACATCAGTATTTTTAGGTAAAAATTATCTTTGAGTGATGAGGTAAGTAGTTGGTCGTATTTTTTTCGGGGATATTATTGGAGAGTCTTTTTATTTGGCGACCTACTAGTGCATTAGTTCTCCAGTCTATCCATCCGTTTGTTCACCTACTCATTCATGCATCTATGCCACAATATTGGGTACTATAAATGTAGTAAAAGCTCCAAGCTATGGGAACACAGGAAGGGGCAGTTCATTCTAAGAGGTGAAAGGTCCTCTGAGGAATAATGTGGAGCTCAACCATAAAATGTATTTTCATTGGTAGGGAAAGAAGCTAGACTATATTTATGTATCTATATCCTGCCTCTTGCCTAAAAGGAATTAAGGTCACTTATAAAGTACATGAAGCGCATGTAGATGAAAGATAAGAAAAAGGCAAACCAGGTTATCCCAATCTTTAAACATTGCCCGATTGAAACAATTGAGTAGATGGCCTGCACACAGCTTTCTGATGCCTCAGGGCCTAGAGGAAAATCTAGAGAAAGGCAGAATTTTGTGTTTTGCAGGCAGTCCTCTAATTTAGTCTGCAAACTTCCACAAGCTTCCAGAAACTCAGGACCTGGGGGTGCACGTAAGAATGCCTGTCTTAGTTGGATTATTAACACTTGCTAGGAGCAAATACAGTCATTTAGTTAGATTTTGTCTAACCACAAAAGGGTTTTTGGTTGCCTACTTTCATATTAGCATTTTATTTATTTATTTATTTATTTTTATTTTTTTCATATTAGCATTTTAGGCAGAGAGGATGGTATGTTCCTGCAAGGAGGCATTATTGTTACCATTTTACAAGTGAACTAAGTGAGGCCTGGAGAACTACTCAAGGTCACTAGGGAGTCCATACGTGGGACCCAGACTATAACTCACTGTCATCTTTTGAGGCAAGTTTACTTCTGGTAGTAAGAACCAAGCTAGTAATTTAGTTCTGCATCTATACCGTATCCTAGCCTTGAAGTTGACTCTAACAGGAAGATGGCGTTTTTTGTGATTCCTGTTAATGGTAATTCCAACAATTTGAATTCTGAGAGTGGCATTTAGTATGTGCCTGTAGGTATTTTCAGCATTTCACTGGGCCTCCTGATAACTAGAGTTTGCTTTTAATCTTTCTATAAGAAGAAAGAGTGTGGAGGTGCCTGGGTGGCTCAGTCAGTTAAGTGTCCGACTTCAGCTCAGGTCATGATCTCACGGTTCGTGAGTTCAAGACCCATGTCGGGCTCTGTGCTGACAGCTAGTTCAGAGCCTGGAGCCTGTCTTTGGATTCTGTGTTTCCCTCTCTCTCTGTCCCTCCCCTGCTCTCTCTCTCTCTCTCTCTCTCTCCCCCAAAAATAAATACAACATAAAACATTTTAAGAAGAAAGAGTGTGGTTGTAAATCTAATGAGTGATAATGAATCTTCATCTTCTTAACATGTTGCTTGACTCAAGCAACATGTCAGGGATGTTTTTATATGCTCCAGGGAGTAGAAGCTCGCAATTTGAAAGAAAAGATGAAATTGGATTGCATTCTTTGTTTGGGGTTACTTTTTGGACCTTTTGATCATAAATCAAATCTTCATATCAGGGAAAATCAAGCTAATTCTACAGAAGTGTGATGCCTGTGAAAGCTTGGGCACTTGACATGTGGGTTGGATTCTGCCTCTATGTGCATTTTGAGTTAGTGCCATCCTTTATACCAATGGGCTTGTAATTTCTCCAGCTGAGATGCTATATCATTGGTTCTCCTTTTCACTCATTCTAGTCCTTCTTGGAATAGCTTGACTTCCTGTGCCTCTTCCCTGCCAATACCTACTTCCTGGATAATTTTACTTATTCTTTAAAATGCAGTTGAGGCATTGCATCTTCCAAGAAGTCTTCTCTGTCCTCCCTGTCCCCACAGTTCCCAGATTGTCTTCTTTCTGGAACTTACCATATTGTTGTATTTAAATCATTTTTGTGAGTTTGTCTCACCGGTAGACTGTGAACTCCACGAGGGCAGGTCAAATAGATCTGGTCATCTTGGTTCACTATGATGGTAATAAAGATTTGTTGAACTTACAGGATTCAGTGTGGAGTCAAGCTCTTTATAATAAAAACTTTCTAAATTAATTACTCCAGGGAACATCTGGCCGAGGACTATTTTTGTGCACCAGATTTACCTGGTCTTGTGAGAATGTTTAACAGTCCTGTGATAGAATTGTTGATGACAAAGTGGGAAATCCTGGCTTCTGTCTTGCATTAACCATGCTGTTGCTTCCCTCTAGGTCAGAGGAAAGTGTTTGACCTTCCATTTGGAAGCTGCCTCTTTCGCAGTGATGTTTATGACAACGGATCTTCATTTCTCTATGATAACTGCACTGCATGCACCTGCCGGGTAAGGTGGTTCTGAGGGGCTGTGATCTGACAACGATTGCACTGGGGACGTTACTGTTAACTTTATAGCCAAACATAATGATCTGTCATTTATTGGAAGGAGGCATTATCAATGCCATTTTACTACTTGAAATCATGCTTAAGGTTGTAAGGACGTTCAAACATAGGACCCAGATTACAATTCACTGTTACCTTCCCAGGACCTACAAGTTAGCTTCTGGAGGTGAGAACTAAAGTCTGAGGGACTGTCCTAAGGTATTTTCTAAAATCAGACACAGAGTGTCTCTGGCAGCGTTCTCTGGTTCTAACTATCCGAGATGAGCTCCTTAACATACCACATAATAAAAATGACTTTAATCACATTCAAGAGAAAAGAAAGGCAAGGATTTACAGTTCATCACAAAGATAAACCTGGTAGTTTGAGAGGGGAGTATTTATGTGTTGTTCATTGTACCATTTCTTACTTGAAAAGTAAGAAAAGCATTGCTTGCTTTTTTCAAAAGGAAACAGAGGCCTAATGACTGGTAAAGAAAGAATTCCGCAGCTCCAGAATTTTAAAGGAATACACGGCCCACATTCATTGACTGTGCTTATACAGTGATTTTTTTTAAACCAAGAAGAGAACCATCTTAATGGAAGATTTTAGAATCATTCATTAGTGAGTTAATGCAAACATCCGTGTGACATGAATTTAGAAGAATACATTTTGGCGGTGATGGTTGTTGTTTTGTCTTTAATAGCTAAAGGGCTAGAGAGGGAAGGAGGAGAGTTTTGCTCAATGTCAGCTCTGAGTCAGTAGCTGAGATTGGAGTTCAGAAGTTCCTGATTACTTGAGGCATGCTTTGTTAAGAAGCATGCACTACTTCAGGGAAGTGGCCGAGTAGGGGCTGAACTGTCTGTTCCCTGGCACTGAACACTGAGTATTTCCCAAGCCTGAGAATACTTTCCTGAGACTCCTTCCTCTCTTCCATGGTTTATATTTTCCTATGCTAAACCTATAGCCACTCCTTCTGTTTGCCTTGGCCTTCATCCTCATGACTTCTCTTCCTCTCCAGGAATTTCACAGGTTATAGCTTCCTCTTGAGGATGCTAAACCTTTGATGAAACACATCACATCCCCAAGTTCTCTTGATTGCAGGAAAGCCAGACGTCCCACGGATGGGAATTTGTTATGCTTGCACTGCTCTGGGTCTCATGGATTCTTTGAGAGGAGATCAGACAGTATTTCTCAGTGCTGAAAAGAAGTGTAATTAATACTGTTCCTTCAAGAGATTTGTGTGTGTGTGTGTGTGTGTGTGTATGTGTGTGTGTGTGAGAGAGAGAGAGAGAGAGAGAGAGAGAGAGAATGAGTTCACAGTCATCTTTGGGAAATTGGATGTTTCAAGAATCAGGCTACAATCATTTTGGATAATCATTGTTATTTTCTATCTGCTTGGAGCTTCCCTCTCCAGCATCTCCACCCAGTGCCATGACAGGTGCAGGAAATTATTTCATAGTACTCTGAACACAGAGTCTTTATGGCAGTGATTTATTTTTAAAACCAATTTTTAAAACACAGAATCTTTGTGCCTTTATATTTGATGATTCCTCTACCTTGAGCGACCTCATCTTCTTTCAATTTGAATAGCAAACTCCTCTTCATGCACAACAGCCTCTCTCAGATGTTAGCTCCTCCCCTAGTGACTGACTAGGGGACTCACATAAGTAGGTAATTGTCCCTCTTTTCTGCTACCTCTATACCTTTACTAGTTCTGTTAATGACATTATATTGCAATTTAATAGTTCACATGGCTCTCTCTCCTTTTGGCCTGTGAGCTCCTTGTAGACAGAAGCACATCTATCCATCTCAATATTCTCATTGCTTAAACTAGTGCCAGGCATATGATCTAATGGGTGGTGTGTGTGTGTGTGTGTGTGTGTGTGTGTGTGTGTGTGTGTGTTTGTGTGTGTGTGTGTAATGAAAGCTGGTGTGTCTACCATGAAGTATGCATTACTTGAGAGCTAGTATGTGTCCTTGTTTTTCAAACTAGAAATCAATACGTGCAGTTTGGCAAAGGACTTTTTTTTCCCCCAATTAATGAGTTGACCTATAATAATTTCTATGTGCCAGAAACTGTGCCAAGTACTTTAAATATTTCATTTAAGCTGCACAATAAACCTGAGAAGTAGGTTTTTGAAGATGAGGAATCTGGGGCTCACGGAGATGGATTTGCACAAGATAACATACCTAATGGATGAACTGGCATTCCCCCCTGGTCTTGTCCAATGCTGAGTCCTATCTATTATCTGATGTGGTAGAACCTTAAAAATAAAAGACAACCAATGCCATTTTCTTAAAAGGATCATCACATTGTTATATTAATCTTAGATGGATAAGTCAGTAGGAGTATAGGAGATAATACCAGAAGTACCTGTTGAAGTCATAGGATTAACATAGAAGCTGCAGAAGTTACATACGTTGATTTATACAACCTGTTTGAATGAGTTATCTCTCAATACTAACTAAGGAGAGGGCTTGGTCTCATTTCCCTATCATTGGTCTGATACTAATTCCACACTGTGAAGGGATTGTCCATATACCAGGGACCCTGCTTTCCTCCCTCCCTGCCTGCCACCAAGTCTCATAAATATTTTGCTCTTAACATTCATTCTAGCTGATAACCTACTCCAGTGAAATTGAATCTTGTTGGATGGGGAACTAGAAGAGTTTACTTTTCTTAAACTGCTCTGAACTTTTCTTCGACATGTTGTTCAATGAATTGGCAGGCACAATTTACTTGGCTAGAAATCAAGCCATACCTCTTAAAGTTACAGATATAAACTCATCATTTTCAGAGGTTAAGCAACCTGGTTAAGATTACATATTTAAAAAAAAAAGATTACATATTTTATAGAAGAGTTTAGAATGGTCAGTTTTGGCGTAGCTCATTCAATTCTTCTGTGGACATGGAACACACTAAGGAATTTTATCTTGAGGAGGAACATTAGCTCTTAATTTTTGCTATTTGATTGGATATCATGCCTTTATGCTAGACTCCTCAAAGGTGGCAAATGCCCTCGAGGAGACCCAAGAGAGTCATGTTAATGAAAAGCATGCAAGAGGAAAAGGGCAGGAAGAGGGAAATTGGTTGGCCCATACTGAATTGGACCTTCTTGCCACATGCTGGCCAGAGTGGAATCATCAGCTTCTTGAACGTTAAATTATAAACACTTGGAAAGTAGTGAGGGTATGCACACTATTCATAGCTTCTTCACCTTCTCATCCAGATATTTAGTCAGCAAATAACATTTTGAAGTAGATGAAAGATTTATTACAACAAGTTAAAATATGATTTCTTCAGAATATGTTTTCTTTTTTGGGGGAAGAGGGGGTGAAGAGAATCAAGTAGTCTTTATGCTCAGGGCAGAGTCTTACATGGGGCCCAAACTCACAAACTGTGAGATCATGACCTGAGCCAAAATCAAGAGTTAGTCACTTAACCAACTGAGCCACTCAGGTGCCCCCAGAATATGTTTTAAAGCAGTTAGTTGTGGATTGTTAAAGGAAGGCCACGTAAGATGGTTGGTAGAGATGGAAATCATTTTTAATTTCTGGTTTGCCTTTGGGTCCCCAGGACTCTACTGTAGTATGTAAGAAGAAATGCTCCCACCCTGGTGGCTGCATCAGAGGGGAGGAGACCTGTTGTGAAGAGTGCCTCCTGCGAGTGCCTCCAGAAGATGTCAAAGTGTGCAAATTTGGCAACAAGGTTTTCCGGGTATGTCACAAGCCAAGCTCATGGGAACTATTGTACTATACTGAAATGTAAAAAGCTCCAGATAAAAGGCAGATTGGAGTATTCCATATTTTGTAGACACATATGGTGTGTGTGTGTGTGTGTGTGTGTGTGTGTGTGTGTGTGTGTGTCTGTGCGTGCACAAATGTAATTATTTATATGGCAATATATATACATATTTTTAAAATCAAATATACATGGGGCAGAGAAGCAACTGTTTGAAAAAATGGTTTTCTTCAGCTTTATTTTTGCTTTATGAAGTGTTTTAAGCCTGTAAAACATTATTGCCTTTTCCAAATGTGGTCATCCAGTGATGGGGATTGAGCTGAAGATACCCCTCCACCCCCACCCACCTCTGGATGGTACTGTTATGGGAGCCCAAATGCTGAGGACATCTCATTCAGTCAGAGATGCTCAGTGTCCCTTTCCAAGATCCTGATGGTCCTATAGCTTAATACTTTTGGAACTTTTTACAAAGCTGCTTTTTCAAAGAGAGATTTTCTCACTTGGAAGATATTCAGGTAAGGATGTTCATGCTGGCACAGCCATTGAGCAAAGATGAGAGAGCCTTGCCCCAACTGACCTAGCACGGTTGTCTCCTGACCATCTGCTACTTATCAAATACTACCCGTAGTTTTCTGACAGCATAGCTGTGCAGTGACCATGTAAACGTCAGGATGAAGATTGTTGTATTTGTCCAAACTGCTTTCCATTTAGTTTTTTGGGTGGAGGGAGTCTTTCTGTACCTGAAGTATCATCTCAGGACATTCTTGAGACTGGGACCCTCAGAATCAAGTCAGATGTGGGAGATCCTCATGTTGTACTTGGCCAGATTTCCTTTTGCATTGATGGAGTTGGAAGGAGAGTCTTGATTCTTATGGAATCAGTAAGAAGACATGATGTGTCATGCCCAAAAGAAGGGGGTCACATGTGTGTTGTATTTACACCAGGCTTTCAGAGCCACTCATGTATCCTTTTTACATAAAGTCATTCTTGTGTTTCCAGAGCACCTGGATGCAATAGACCCCCTCTCACAATGGTATTGTGTGCAAAGTGCTTTCAAGGCTCCTGTACAAAGGTTCCTTTATGTGATGAAGCCTAAAATAATTTACAGAGAGTCATCTTTGAAACGCCAAGTCCTAGAAATGTGCACACAGAGAATTTGGACTCATCAGATGCCCTTTAGGACAGATTCAGTTAGGTCTTTGTTTCTCAAGAAATAAAAGGTTCTAGTAGTCCTTAAATAGCTTCAAAATGTGTGAAGGAAAAGGAAGAGGAGTCATCATCAAAATCTGAGATAGTTCCTCTGTTTTTAACAAATTTTTCTGCTTATATCTACAAACTCAGGAAGGAATCTTTGTTTTGTTTTCACATCCAACCCTTGTGCCTGTAATCTACTCTTGCATAAGCTAGGATGCACATCCCTGTGTGTTCTCCAGAGATACAGGGCTTCTTGTGGCTGGGTATTTGGCAACTGCATATTATAGATTCAATGAGCCAAAAATATTCCTCAAACAGCCCTTTCTGGGCTAGAAAATGTGTCCCAAGGTGCTATCTAGCTTTTGGGGAGGAAAGTATCAGACAGGCAGGGGCATGGTATCTCGGAGTATTCCATCTGGGCTCCACATATTTGGATGGCTTGCTGATCAAGTGTCTGCCTGGGCAATGAGAGTCCTGTGAATTAGCCTCTGTTCTTTGAATGGATCATACCCTGTGTGGTCCAGAACCATGTCACATGTGGGAATAAATTCACCACCTTTGTACATCTCAACTGCTGCTACCTGGAATAGCTTAAACATTTCAGGTCTATCACACAGGAACATTAGACCTTTGCTACTGCATCATGTTCAACTCATGCTTGTCTTCCAGGGTGAAGCTAAGTAAACAATGTAGGAGGAGCACGATGCAAATATGGTTTGGTTAGATGCATAAGAATTCTTTTTATATCCTGGAGGGGGAACACACACACACACACACACACACACCTACACACACCTTCAAATTGGGTAGGTGTAGATAGACACCTCAGAGTAATTTAGTCCGATGATGGATCTCTCACTCAGAGTAAGAAATGCTCTCCTTGGCAGAGAAATCCCAGCCTGTTGGATTAGCTCCCATCAGCCTCCAGCTGATAGCAGAATCTTGTGCTCTCTCCCATAGGATGGAGAGATGTGGTCCTCTGTTAATTGCACCATCTGTGCTTGTGTGAAAGGCAAGACAGAGTGTCGAAAGAAGCAGTGCGTTCCAATCAGCAGCTGCCCGCAGGTATGTCTGGAATGCAGGTTGACTTTTTCTTTACCTTCAGGTCTTGGGAAACGTCCTACCTGTGGCATGGCCACATGCCGTCTTCTGAACACAGAATCTAGATTTCCTGATACTTCTAGGTCCCCCAATAGCCACAAACCCCCTTTGCAAATTTCTCTCCTTCTTTTTTGCACTTCCCACCCAAATTCTAGCCTTGTAGGAAAATAGCTCCTACCTTACACTTGACCCAAGTCTCCTATTTCTCATTGACTTCTCCCACTTCTTTGTTTTAATGTCTCCAACTCCTGTTAGATCTGCTCTCTTGATCCTTTTGCTGGGTTTTCTGTTGAACACCATATTTTTCTCTTTTCTTTTTCCTCTCCCCAAATCAGAGATTTCTTCCCTTCGCCATTCAAAGTGTATGTAGTTGTTTATTAATAAACTCCCCAAGGGGTTTCTCTGGCCTAGCAGCACCCCCGACCCCTTTACTGACGTTTTCCCTCTCTAACCTTGGCCTCCACTGTAGCCCAAAATGGAAATAGTGCCCCTATGGAAATATCTCTTTTCAGAAACCCACAGTTCCAGCATGCTGAATAAAGCAATCATTATCTTCTACGGCTTGAGCTTCATTGAGTTCACCTCGGCAACTTGAAACCTTTCAAGGTTTTATGCATTTTGGGAAAATGTCAAACCTATTCAATACCTTCCAGTGAATGAAAAAATATATCCATATATTCAGGACATGTCCTCCCTTCTCTGTTATAGACAGCTTTTAATTTTATTCACATCTGTTATTATTATAAACAAAAAGTTGCTGTTTTTACTTGAGTGCCAAATGAGGCACAAAAAAACAACAGCTGTTGCTATTGCACAACTGAATGAAGGGGGGAGAGAAAAAAAGGGGGGAAAAACCCTAATTAGTCTTGCTTTAAAAAGCCTCAGACATAAAACTGAAAATCTCCCATAAAAGAAAAAAAAAAGGGGAGATACAATAAGTAGACTTGAACATGGTCTGCTTATAAATATTCATTGGGAAAAATGGGATCACATCATTTATGCCAGTCCTTGGGGAACCCTCACTGCTAATGAACTCCTGCAGCACATGTTGGTAATAATGGGCTTCCTTATTCTACAAGACAAAAACAGGATGCTGTGCCAACCTGGTGGCTCAAGTAACTAGCCCCAACAGGCAATGGTGGAGTTTCCAGCTTTACTTGAGTCCTGCCACTTGTGGCAGGGTTGATGGGTTTCATTGTCCTCTTGCTGTGGGGAGGTCAGCGTTCTTTATGTCCGTGGCATCTTGTTAGCATCTCCTCTGTGGGGGCCTCATTTGAGCCAGGAGCATCCAGCTCTCCAAGTGCAGACCTTTCCTCCCCCTCCTGGTCTTGTCAAAGCTTGTCTGGGCCCAGCTCCTGCCCCAGGGGCCACCTTTCTGCTTCTAGGCATCTTTCCAGCCTTTCCTCCGGTTTACATTTTCCCTCCTCAGGGGCCAACATAGGACTTTGGAAGATAACTTAGTTCTACCATGGAAACCCTGTTAAATGCTTATTTCCCCTCCCTTGCATTGCCTGGGGAAATTTAATTTTTTTTTTTTTTTTAAAGAAGCAGACTATATTCCCTGCTCTGTTCTTCCTGGCTACTGCTCCTCTTTTTTTTTTTCCAGAAGTGTGGGTGCCTTGTTGAAGGGTCTTATGGTTGGACTTCCTGTCCATCCTCCCCTGAAGCCCTCCCCAGAGGCAAAGGAGTGCCTTTTGTGAGAAGGCCTGTAGGGGGTTCCAGTGAGGACGGGTCATTATAACACTTCCATCTCATCATCACTGATACATACTGAGACTTTCTGTATAGTCACAGGACATTACTCTGTTAATGTTGAGACCACCCCTCTGAGTTGAGTGCTGTTACTAGACCCTTCTTACCAGTGAGGTCACATGTCCAGAGTTTTACAACATATAACTTGGGAGCCTAGACTTCATAGCTTGTGCTTGATTTATTCCTTATATGATTCAGTGAGATTACCAGCCGCACTCAGTTCCAGGAGAAAGGAGATGGCAGTTTCTGCCAAGGTGCAGATGTGGGGGTTCATATAGTCACCCTCTATTAAGGCCTTGGTTCAAATTGCTCTGTACTCCCTCGAGGCTACTACTCCAGGGGGAGCCAACCTCATTGATTTTGGCTAGAGCAGACCTCATTTGATCTTGTCCTCAGCTTCTTTCAGTCACAAGAAACTAAAAGGGGCCTCTGTGCCAAATAGAAATGAATAGAGCTTTAGGCAATGAAAATAGGTCCTAATGCCCCAAACCAAGGGAGAGCTGAGTGAGCTGAGAGACTAAGTTTTAAGTCACAAAGTTGTCATAGCTTTTAATGTACCATTTTAGGCCTGGCTCTGATGCAAAAATGAATCAGATGATGTTCTAGTTCCTCAATTATCAACCAGCATTTTTTAAGTCAGTATGATTTTTCTTTTGAGTACCTAAATCTATTCTATATGCAATTCATCAGTAGTGGCAATTGACCACATTTCTTTTTGTCTCTGAGCTTCATTGAGTCAGAGATAAGACAATGCCATTTTCTGATGTCGGCCCTGAGAGTATGTTTCCTTTTTTTAACGTCATGCATTAAAAAAAATGAGAAGCAACGGAATATAGGAGATTACATTGTATTTCCAGAAAGGTAATGGAAAATTACTCAGCATTTCAAAACCCTCAGCTTCATTGGCTTTGACTGGATAACAGTGACTTAACATGGATAGCATACCACTTGATGAAAGAAGAAATCCTGAATGAATGTGATCTGCAGCACAGATATTGTCCATATCCATAGGCCTGTGCTTGGGTTATGATGTACTGTTTGGGCCCCTCCAACAAGCAAAGACAGAATGAAGGCCTCACATGGATCGAGAGGTTGATAGACGATTCTCATTTTTATGTGTGTGCTTGGTCTCTGGAGGACTAGTCTGGATATAAGTGAAAAGGTATAATCCAGACTGTCTGCATCTTCCCTCCATGTGAAAAAAATCACACCAGTGAGTCCTTTAGATATTGTATTTCTCAGAGGATAAGAACAGGAAAGCTTTCTGAATGACTTTGCCTGGCGTTAGAACCTGATACTTCTAAGTTCATTTTCACTATCATCATCACCATCTGAGCATTGAGTTCAAATATAGCTTGGACTGATTTCATTAGTTGAACTGGTATTTTAAAAAGTTTTGTCTTCAGCATGCCCTGTTTCTTAACATTAAGCTCTTGTGTTTTTTGTTTTTTTCCTCTTGATTAGGGTAAAATTCTCAACAGGAAAGGATGCTGTCCTATTTGCACTGAAAGTAAGTTTACTCCTTTGGAAATTGCTATTAATATTTGCTTCACCTTTTATAATTCAGCAAGAAAAATGGTGGTATAAGTTTTTGTACATTTTGTGTCTCTAGGTATGGGATGGGGTCATCCCACTTTTCTACAGACTTTAAATCAGTTGGAATCCCCTCTCAGAAGCACCACTGAATCATTCCATTAGAGTTTGTTGCTAATAGAAATTTAGAAGTTAAATGGTCTGATGAGGTTTTAAGAAGGACCACATAACTTAATATGCATTTTAAGTAATAGCGTCTGCAGTCATAGCAGTTAAGATGATATCCAGTAAAACAAACAATATACATAATCTAGGAGGGATTTTCCTTGTATCATTATAAAGCCAAACACCCACACTTATTTCCTCCTCTCCAACCCCACCCTCTTTACCATTTCACCTTGGCACGTTTGGTCCTGCTATTGGCAGAGTTAAACAAGAGGTCTTTAGAGTGGCAATGGTTTGGCCATCCTGTTATTTTTTTAATGTTTATTTATTTATTTTGAGAGAGAGACAGAGGGAGAGACAGAGTGCACGCTTGTGTAAGCAGGGGAGGGACAGAGAGAGGGAGAAAACAGACTAGTGTTTCTCTCCTCTGCCAGCATGGAGCCCAACATAGGGCTTGATCCCATAAACCGTGAGATCGTGACCTGCACTAAAATTAAGAGTCAGCTGCTTAATTGACTGAGCCACCCAGGCACTCCAATCCTGTTCTTTTTAACTGAGTTCTTGAAGGTTCTCTCCCCAAAATGGCTTATTCTGAAAGCTAACTGAGACTGCACTGCTAATCACTCAGAGCATAGCAACAAGTTCAGTGTTATCCCCACATGTAGACATATGACTAGCAAATTGCCATTTTAGTCCTCTTCAAATTCATATGGCGTTGAGACAGCTTGCACTTTATCTATTTACTTATTTATTTGTTTATTTATTTATTTATTTTAGCTTTGTGTGTGCAGCTTTATAATTCAACATCTGAATACACTACAAAGTAATTACCACAAGTCTAGTTATCATCCATCACCACAGAATTGACCTTCTTCATCCATTTCATACACATACCTTTCCCCCATCACCTTCCCCTCTGGTAACCACTAGTCTGTTCTCTGTATCTCTGAGGTTTTTAAAAATTTTGTTTCTTTGCTTTCGATTATACATATGAGTGAAATCACGTGGTATTTATCTTTCTTCATCTGACTTATTTCACTTAGCATAATACCCCCAAGGTCCATCAGTGTTGTCACAAATGCAAGATTTCATTCTTTTTGATGGCTGAATGATATTCCATTATAGAAATATACCACATCTTCTTTATCCATTCATGTATTAGTAGACACTTAGATTGTTTCCATATCTTGGCTGTTGTAAATAATACTGCAATGAACATAGAAGTGCAGATATATTTTCAAATTAGCATTTTTGTATTCTTCAGAAAAATACCCAGATGTGGAATAGCTGGGTCATATGGTAGAATTTCCTGAAGAATCTCTATACTATTTTCCACACTGGTTACACCAATTTACACTCCCACAAACAGTGTACGAGGATTGTTTTTTCTCCACATCCTCTCTAACACTTGTTATTTCTTGTCTTTTTGATAATTGCCACTCTAGCAGCTGTTAGGTGATATCTCATTGTGATTTTGATTTTCATTTCCATAACAATTAGTGATGTTGAACATCTTTTCAAGTGCCTGTTGGCCATCTGGATGTCTTCTTTGGAGAACCGTCTATTCAGAGCGTTTGCCCATTTTTTAAATTGGCAAATTTGTTTTTTCATTGTTGTCATTGTTGAGTTATATGAGTTATATGAGTTCCTTATATAGTTTGAATAGTAATCCTTTATCAGCTCTATGGTATGCAAATAACTTCTCTCATTCAGTAAGTTGTCTTTTCATTTTGAAGATGGTTTTCTTTGTTGTGCAGAAGCTTTTTAGTTTGATGTAGTCCCACTTGTTTATTTTTGCTTCTGTTTTCCTTGCTTTTGGAGTCAGATTCACAAAGATGTCCCTAAGACATGTCAAGGAGTTTATTGCCTGTGTTTTCTTCTAGGAATTTTGCGGTTTCAGGTTCTTCATTGAAATCTTTAAACTCAGTTGAGTTAATTTTTTTTCTTTTTTTTTATTATATGAAATTTATTGTCCAATTAGTTTCCATACAACATCCAGTGCTCATCCCAAACGATGCCCTCTTCAATACCCATCATCCACCCTCCCCTCCCTCCCACCCCCCATCAACCCTCAGTTTGTTCTCAGTTTTTAAGAGTCTCTTATGCTTTGGCTCTCTCCCTCTCTAACCTTTTTTTTTTTTTTCCTTCCCCTCCCCCATGGGTTTCTGTTAAGTTTCTCAGGATCCACATAAGGGTGAAAACATATGGTATCTGTCTTTCTCTATATGGCTTATTTCACTTAGCATAACACCCAGTTGAGTTAATTTTTGTGTATAGTAAAGATACAGGTCTAGTTTCATTCTTTTCCATGTAGCTGTTCGGTTTTCCTACAGTCATTTATTGAAGAGATTGTCCTTTCTCCATCTTATGTTCTTGGCTCCTCTGTCATACATTAATTGTCCATTTATGTATAGGTTTGTTTCTGGGCCCTCAGTCCTACTCCATTGATCTGCATGTCTGTTTTTGTACCAAAAAAATATGATTACTATAGCTCTGTAGTAAGTTTGAAATCAGGGAGTGTGATACCTGCAGTTTTGTTTTTCTTTCTCAAGATTGCTTTGGCTATTTGGGGTCTTTTGTGGTTCCATACAAATTTTAGTATTATTTGTTCTAGATGTGTAAGAAATGCATTTTGATAGGGATTGCATTAAATCTGTAGATTGCCTCAGGTAGTATGGGCATTTTAACAATATTAATTCTTCTAATCCATGAATATGAAATATCTTTCCCTTTATTTGTGTCTCCTTCAATTTCTTTCATCAGTGTCTTATAGTTTTCAGTGTACAGGTCTTTCATTTCCTTGGTTAAATTTATTTCTGGATATTTTATTCTTTTTGATACAATTGTGAGTGAAAAATTTTAAAAAATTCTCTTTGTGATGTTTTGTTATTAGTGTGCAGAAATGCCTAGATTTCTGAATACTGATTTTGTACCCTGAAAGTTTACTTCATTCATTCATTAGTTCTAATTTTTTTTGGTGGATTCTTTAGGGTTTCCTCTATATAGTATCATGACATCTGCAAATAATGATCGTTTTTCTCTTTCCTTTCTGATTTGGATGATTTTTATTTCTTTTTCTGGCCTAATTGCTTTGGGTAGTCCTTCCAGTACTACGTGGTGAGAGGGGCATTCTTATCTGGTTCCTGATCTTAGAGGAAAAGCTTTTAGCTTTTCGTGGTTGAGTATGATGTTAGCTATAAGATTGTCATATATGACTTAATGTTGAGGTATATTCCTTCTATATACACTTTGCTGAAAGTTTTTATCATAAATGGATGTTGACTTTTGTAAAATGGTTTTTTTGCATCTATTGAGATTATATTATTTTTATCCTTCATTTTGTTAATGTGATGTATCACATTGATTGATTTGTGGTTGTTGAATACATTCTTGCATCCCTGGAATAAATCCTACTTGATTATGTATATGATCCTTTTAATGTGTTTTTGGATTTGATTTGATGATGTTTTGTTGAGGATTTTTACATCTATGTTTATCAAGGATATTGGCCTGTAATTTCCTTTTGGGTGGTGTCCTTATCTAGTTTTGATATCAGGGTAATGGTAGCCTTAAAAATGTGTTTGGAAGCTTTTCCTCCTCTTCAATTTTTTGGAAAATTTTGAGAAGAATAGGTATTGAATCTTCGAATGTTTGGTAGAATTCACCAATGAAGCTCTCTGGTCCTGAATTTTTGTTTTGGGGGAGATTTTTGATTATTGTTTCAATTTCCTTACAAAAAATTCATCTATTCAGAATTTATATTTCTTCATGATTTAGTCTTAGAGGATTGTATGTTTCTAGGAATTTATCCATTTCTTCTAGGATATTCAGCTTGTTGTCATATAATTGTTGATAGTAGTTTCCTATCATCTTTTATATTTCTCTGAGGTCAATTTTAACTTTTCCACTTTCATTTATGATCTTATTTCTTTGAGTCTCTTTTCTTTTTTTTCTTGGCTTGTTTAGCTAAGGGTTTGTCAATTTTATTTATTTTTTCAAAGAACCAGCTCTTAGTTTCATTGATCTTTTTAATTGTCTTTTTAGTCTTGATTTCATTTATTTACACTGTGATCATTATTATTTCCTTCCTTCTACTAGTTTTGGGCTTTGTCCTTTTTTTCAGTTCCTTTAGTTATAAAATTAGATTGTTTATTTGAGATTTTTCTTGTTTCTTGAGATAGGTCTGTATTGCTGTGAACTTCCCTCTTAGAACCACTTTTGTTGCATTGCATAGGTTTTGGTATGCTGCATTTCTGCTTTCACTTGTCTAGTTATTTTTGGATTTTTCCTTTGGTTTCTTTGATGACTTATTGGTTGCTAAGTAGCATGTTGTTTAATCTTCATGTTTTTGTATTTCCTTTTTTTTCTTGTAATTAATTTCTAGTTCCATACCATTGTGGTTGGAAAAGATACTTGATATGATTTCAATTTTCTTGAATTTATTGAGACTTTTATGGTTCAACATGTGCCCTGTCCTGGAGAATGTTCCATGTGTACTTGAGAAGAATGTGTATTCTGCTGGTTTTGGAAGGAATGTTCTGTATAATACCTAACTATTAAGTCCATCTGGTTTAATGTGTTATTTAAGGCTGATGTTTCTTTATGGATTTTTTGTCAGAATGATCTATCCATTGATGAAAATGGGATATTAAAGTCTTCCATTATGGTATTTCTTTCAATTTTTCCCTTTAGTTCTGTTAATATTTGCCTTACATATCTTGGTACTCCTATGTTGGGTACATATATATTTCTAAATGTTACATGTTATGATGTAACATTTAATATAAACTTAATAAATCATTTAATATAAATAAACATGACATTAACATAAAAATGTTATGTCTTCTCTCTGCATTGACACTTTTATTTTTATGTAAATACCCTTCTTTGCCTTTTATTAGTCTTTTTTTTTTAATTTTTTTAGCATTTATTTATTTTTGAGAGACAGAGATAAAGCACAACAGGGGAGGAGCAGAGAGAGAGAGGGAGACACAGAATCCAAAGCAGCCTCCAGGCTCTGAGCTGTCAGCACAGAGCCTGATGCGGGGCTCGAACTCACAGACTGTGAGATCTTGACCTGAGCTGAAGTCAGCCACTTAGCCAACTGCGCCACCCAGGCACAGTCTTTGTTTTAAAGTCTATTTTGTCTGATATGAATATGACTACTCCAGCTTTCTTTTCATTTTCATTTGCATGGGATATGCATGGGATATCTGATATGATAGATAGTCTATGTGTGTCTTAATTCTGAAGTGAGTTTCTTATACTCTCTTGTAGGCAGATAGTTTTCTGAAGTGTTTCATCAAAAGGGGAGTATTAATACTGTCACTGTCAAAGTGTTTTAATAAGCAGGATTAACAAATCCATGAAATCAATTAGAAAGTATTTTATAAACTAGTTAACCTTAGAGAAGTGGGCTTAGATGATGGCTGAAAGCAGCTTTTATATGGGCACAAGTTTGTTTATTCCACATGTTTAAAATCAGAGTTTATAGCTAAAAGGTATCCTGGTGTTTTTTTTTTTGACAATAGATACATATGTGATATATTATAAATATATTTATTGTATATATATCACACTATCTATGATAGAGAGCTATTAAACAATTATACATTATACACTAGATAGAAATGTTGATTGAATTAATGAAAATGAAATTGTAGATTTAGTAAAATAATTTTTATTTAAAGAGAATGACATACATAAAACAACTCAAAGAAAGCCAACCAAGTATGCCTTAGTAGAGCCCAACAGTTAGTGCAGGAAGAAGAATTACCTATGACTAACACACCAATTGATTTCAAAATGTGTATAAGTTATTACATTTAATCAACCTCCCAGAAACTCTGTGAGGAAACTTTGTTTTTGGATGGTCTGGAGGCTACCTCCGGCTTCTTTCCTTTCTAGATGAGCAGAGTAGAATTTAAATTGGTGAAGTTTTCCTCTATAGCCATGTCAGTGAAGATGTTTGCATTTCTCTAGAAAGCATTTCCTTATTGAAGCAGACACAGTTCAGAGGAACTCCTAAGATTTCCTAGCTAAGCTCTTCAATTTGTGTGAGCACAGATAAGTTACATCTGCTAATCACAGTGCTGTCAGGCAGGATCATTGCTTCTCAGTTTAATAAAAACATCGGACTAGTCTTGTGCAGAAACAGCACAAATCTTGAATTATCTGACTTTATGTTACAAGAATCAAGGTGATGATTATTGAGATAGTTGAACAAAAAGTTACATTTCATTATTAGTTTAGCCACTATGAACTAGCCTTGCCAAACCTAAAACAATGGTGGTTTATCGGAAAAAAAATGAGAAAAAGAATAGAAGGATGGACATGACAAAATAATACCAAGTTTTTAACAGGTCATATTAACTATTGTATTTGTAAACCTTATGTCACTAAGAGAGGCAGTTTGCAAAGGACAAAACCATCCAGCTGTTGGGGCACCGGGGAGACCATTGACCCTGTGCACCTGCATCCGGCAGGTCAGTGCGGGAAGAGCCCAGGCATGTGGTTCTTGGTCCAAATCTACGTGATACCATCAGATGGCTACTTCTCAATTTCCTTTGGTGTCCTTTCCATCTGTTTACTCTCTCTTGCTCTCCAGCAGGTCTCCCACCGATGCTATAAAACACATTCTGTTGGCAACGTTTATTTATTTAGATTGAGTTAAGAGATGGAATGACTTCCAGTTTTTTTAAGCAGTGCCCAGGTTTTCCTAACACATTCAGGTAGACATATTCTAATGTCCCTTAGCTGTGGCCTAAAGCTATTCTATTTTGAAATTCCTTTGGCATTCTATCCAGGATCCAGAACAAACTTTGGGCTCATTTTTTTCCTAATCTGTCATTTACAAAAGCTCTTCTTACATATGGGTTTCTAGAGAAGACCAACGAAGTACAAACTAAGTCTAGTGTTTTCTATACTGAGAACAGTGACTGGTTTCTATCTTATTCGAACAAAATCACACACAGCCATACACACCCTATTAGTTGCTGCAATTTTCAACCTCAGTGCTATGTAGTTTGACTAGGTAATTCTTTGTTGTGGGCTATGTCCTGCACATCGTATGCTGTTTGGTAGCATCTCTGATGTCTACGAACTAGAGGCCAGTAACACTTCTCTCCTGGAGATTTTGGCAATCAACAGTGTCTCCAGACATTGCCAAACGTCCCCTGGGGGTCATTTGCGATCCCCTTCCCAGGGCAAATGGTTGAGAATGATCGATACTCTTAACAAGGGTAACAGCAGGGTGAATGCAGACATGAACACCTGTGGTACATGTAACTTACTCTCAACACCCAATGAGTAGATGAAGTAGGAGAACAAACCTGGTATAAAAACGCAGACTAGAAGCCTCTGGATTTAGTTGAGTGTGTTTATATTTTCATTGTTTAGCCCTCCAAAAAAATTATAAAGGCATAATTAATCTTGACTGGTTAAAAGTCACCATCTTTGCTTTAGTTGCTAGGAAGCTAGCAATAAATTTGTAGCCCATCTCTAATAGCATGCAGCTTTTGCGTAACAAGTGACTCCTTACTTTGCCTTAAATGTCTCCCTTTATGTGATTTGAATCATTTAGTATGTATGCCCATAAGCTATTCACAATCCTTCTTGGAAGGAGGCAAGAATAAATACTTAGATTCATATATAGTTTCATACACAAATGAAAAGGATTGATTACATGGCTTCAAATAGTCTAAAACTTACTTTGATTATCTGTTGTCATTAAATGAGTGTCACATTATTTCCAGCACAGGTGACACTGGATTGTCTGTTTCTAAAATCCCGCCTAATTGCAGCCTTATTGACTGGGTTAGTCTGTCTTGGTAGTGTTTGGGGCTCTTGCAGACCCCTGAAAAGAATAGCAAAGAGGAAACTTGACGTAAATGTGTAGAACATTTTCACAGGCTTCTCTGCGAAAGTAGTAATTTGCAATTCATTAGGTAAAAAGCAGCAATTAGGCTAAACCTTGTTGTACTCCCCGTAGTAGAGCCGTCTTTGTGGGGTTGATCTGAAAGGGCAATGATAATTCTATCAAAATTAAAAAAAAAAGTCATATTAAAATCAGACCTGAAGGAAGAATGAAAAGCATTGTTGTCTTTTAATAACATGGACGTTCTCTCTCCTTGTCCAAATGAAAAGAATTAAATCTGGTTTGGGTGATTTATTTAAAATAAAATATTTGAAGTAAGCTAAATAAACTTTAGAAAGCTTTCATGCAAATGCTGTTTCTTGCCAAAGTAAGAGCTATAGCCTAGAGCGGATCCCACTCTGCCTGTGCTGGGCGTCACAGGACTGTGAACTGGGTGCCAAGAAGGCCACTGTCTGTTGTGCATGTAGCACTTGGTTTAAGTAAAATGCTATCTTACTGTGAGTTGGCAAAGTAGTAGGTGAAAGCTTGACCTAACCACCCAACAGCGAGACTTGAATCGGGTAAATTCTTTGCTGGCAGAATGTCAGTTTTCAGGCATGGAAATAATACTTAGTGGCAAAGTTTTCACTGATAAGAGAGGGGTGTGTGTGTGTGTGTGCGTGTGTAGACAGGGAGAGAGGGAGGGAGAGACAGAGACAGAGAGACACGGACTCTGAGAGAGAATTAAATCTCTTAACCATCTACAAGACCAGAGGCAACGAAAGGCAGCCCAGATGTGGATGCCCAAACTCAGACCCCATAGATTCAATAAGCTGTGCCTCTAGCTACATTAGCCCTAACCATCAGAATCCCAACTCAAAAGGAAAGTTCAAGATTACATAACACAAAGGCGGGTACGGTATACTGAGCACAGATGTGCATTTAATTGACATAACCTCAGCTACACGTCCCACAAGTAACAGGAAATATCAGATTTCAGCAACTCAGGGTGCAAGGAGGCTCACAGTTGCCAGGTGACTTTTTAAACCCTCCCCCAGGGTTAGTTTCCAGCTGTGCACAGCATTAGCGTGCCTGCTCTCAGGGCCCTGCCTGCTGTGTGCACCCAGGACAGGGGCTGTGGAATTGCTCTGGTTGGTTTTGGCACACCTTAATTAACTCCCTGGGCATGCCTACAGGTATCTCCAATTAAAGAGTGGCTGTAGGAGGGGGACTGCAACAACAATTTAACCAAACTGTGACCTCGAGGCCCACTTTATGAGAAATCTCCACTGACAGAGGTTCTGCAAATTAGTAATTCTGTGTTGGAGCAAGGTTTCTGGCCCCTGAGACTGTAGGCAACTCCAGGTCCCTTAACGCCAAGGGTCTGTCCTTAACTCAGGAAAGCAAGGAAAATTGAAACCAGAGCTCAAGATGCTTGTAGAATAAGAATTTGGGGTGTTGACTTTAACCCTGCCAAGGAGGTGTTAAGCTAAGTGGCCACTGAAGTTTCTGCCGGAGCATCTGGAGTTGGGTTTGTCGCCACTCCTGAGGCTCAACCAGCAGACAGAGGTGGCAAATAAAACCCAACTGTGTCACACGTGGTGGCTAGGAAATCCCACACCAGCAGGAGCAGCGTTGGAAGGGACATGAGGACACCAGTTTGTTGTCTGTTTTTTATGCTGTTCTGTTGTAAGGGATACCGTTACTTTACAATTTCTGGCCATGAGTTGGTGCAAAGCTGAAAGAGGGGCCTGAGGTTATCAGGGGTCATCTTTTATCTACCACCTGTTGTAGTCCATACAGGGCGTAAGTACTTGGTAAGTTCTGATGGTTTAGTTAACAGTCATCATCATCATCAAATAATAATGGCAAGAAACGCAGGAGCAGCAGCAGCAGCAGCAGCAGTTAATATTTATTTAGCGTCTGCTGTGTCTAACCACTTTCGTGGGCTGTCTCGTTTGATCTTCTTTATTTGATACTCACAGCCATTTTATAGTCAAGTGATGTTATCAGCTCCATTTTAAAGCTAAGGAACTGAGGCTTAGTGGTTAAGAAGTATGCCCAAGGTAAGTGTGGAGCCTGAATTCCTATAGTGAAATCTGGCCCCAGGGCTTGGGCTGGAATATCTACCATTGCCTTATTTGTCATTTTATACAGTTTAACAACCAGTTGCAATTGGGAAAGGAAGAGAAGGTCCGGAGGGCTTTATAAAGGTTAAGGATTAGAAATTGGAGAAGGATGTTAGGAGGAGTTTCCAATTTAATAGCATTTCCCTCCACCCTACCCTGGAGGAAATGCCCACTTCGGTGCCCAGGCTTTCATCTACGTGGTGACACCTCCACGCCTGCTTGGGTGCAGAGTGGTGATAGTTGGTGTTCTCTGTACTCCACTGCCAAATCATACTGGCTTGGTTTTCCATGTCCACTCAGTTTTCCAGATTCCACCCCACCCCTCACCGCCCCATCTGGCAACTCAGGTTGAGGTATTTTCAGTGATAAGACCTTTCCAAATTTTCGTACTTACAGTATTAAAATACTATAGTTTTAAACTTGAAATAACTGTGTAGAATTTCCACCAGGAGTAAGAAAGAAGAGTAGAGTTGCTCTGTCACTCAAACTCATCACCATTTCAGCACCAAAGAATTGTATAAATGAATGAACCTTTATTATGGGGTCAACCTTTTCACCTTCCAGGTGAGGAAACTGAGGCTCTTTGGTAATATTAACTGGAAGAGCTGAATGACAACCTGTGTTGTTGTTGTTGTTGTTGTTGTTGTTAACTTTCTAGTCCAATATTCATTCTTACATATGGCCTCCTTGGGTCTTTGCTTAGGAAAATATTCTTTATTTTTATGTTTTTAATGTTTATTTTTGAGAGAGAGAGACAGAGTATGAGCAAGGGAGGGGCAGAGAGAGAGAGAGGGAGACACAGAATCTGAAGCAGGCTCCAGGCTCTGACTTGTCAGTACAGAGCCCAACCTGGGGCTCGAACTCATGAACTGTGAGATCATGACCTAAGCAGAAGTCGGACACTCAACTTACTGAGCCACCCAAGTGCACCAGGAAAATATTCTTTTTTTTTTTTAATGTTTATTTTTGAGAGAGACAGAGTGTGAGCGGGGGAGGGGCAGAGAGCGAGGGAGACACAGAATCCAAAGCAGGCTCCAGGCTCTGAGCTGTCAGCACAGAGCCTGACACAGGGCTCGAACCCACAAACCGTGAGATCATGACCTGAGCCGAAGCCAGACGCTCAACCTACTGAGCCACCCAGGTGTCCCTGAAAGAATATGTTTTGAACAAAAAAAGATATATAAATTAATTACTAGACATCTGGTACATTTAATCAAGGCTGCCATCTTGAATTTTGGAAAAAGATGCATATACCCAGTTTTGACTGAAAGAACTGGTGACTAAACCCCCTTAGCATTGGTGTACCTAAAATACAGTGAAGTGACCAAACAAACAATATAGACCCTAGATTCTGAAATGAATATTTCACTTTACAGAAAACACTGTATAATAAATTATGCATTACTGTATGCAAAGCCGAGGCAGATTTATTCCTCTCTGGAGGTCACGTCTACTAAAAGCAAAACAAGAACAACAAAAACTGCTACATCTCTTGCCACTAAAATTGGTCCTATTGCCAGTAAAGATTTATTGGGTGTAAGTCTGTGTCAGTCTGTGTTGTGATGAACATTCTCTGTGTATCCTGTCCTCTGATCCTCACAATGATCCACGGAGTAGAAGCTCCATTTTACAAATGAGAGATCTAAGAGTCCGAAAAATAAATAGGGTGAGGGCAGCTGATACGCTGCTCTATGGGACTCCAAAGCCAACACTTATGAGAACTATTCTATGTTCCCTGTTGACTACATTTTTATTCGTTTAGAGGTTTGCCTCCAAACATACATGAAGTTTGCCAATTTCTTTTCTCTCTGCATGACTAGCGGCTTCTGTTTGAAAGCACTTGTATTTGCTCACCTTTTAAAAACGTATCTACATTTATTAGGTCACTTAACCTCCAGTCTCTTGGGTTACAACACTTGAGTTCTAACCTTCCCTGGGAGTTTGGAGAAATGACTCACTAGCTGCACTATGTAGTTCCCTTTGATGTGAAGTTTTTATTTATGAGTACTATCATTCTTTCTTCTTATCACAATCTCTTCTTACTACTCTCTGCCCCCAGCCACTCTGCCCCTGCTCCACTCCTCTGCTCTGCCTTTCCACATCTGTCCTGAGAACACATATCTCTTCTCCTTTTATTTTTCACCTTCTCATCCTGTGAGCTCACAGCTCTGCCTCCACAGCACCCCTCCTGGAGTTGCTCTCTCATTCAGGTTTCTGATTTCTGAGGACCTTCACATACGACTTCCTGACAAGATGCTAATATGGTAGATCTCAGCTCCTAATTTTTTTGGAGACCACATTCTTCCAAAGTACTGCATTTGAATTTTATTAACAGTTGCTACCATTGATTCTCTTAATTGTGTTGGTTGGGAGTTGGATGGAGAAATGAACGGCTGATTCCAACCCCTATTTGTTGACTGAATTCTGGCACCCCCATTAACCCAGCTGCACAGATTTGGGACCTTAATGTTATTTCTCATCGTTTTGGCCTTTGTCCCCCACGTTGCTAATAAGTCATCAAATCTTCTTGATTGTCTCTTTGTGTTGTTTTTCTAATAAATAATTCCCTTCCCATTTCCATAGCGGCCAGAGCTTTCACCTATTGACTGCAACTAACCTCTGTCTTTTCTCCTTCAGCCCTTTCTGTAGGGCCCTGGCCTTCACAAGAACTCCGGCTTCCTTCACTGTCTCTCGCAGTTTCCCAAAGTTTGTTTTATAAAACACTAGTGCCGAGGAAGAGTAATGAATAATATTTCAAAACAAACTTCTGTGATTAAATACATGAGGAAAATGCTGGGTCAAGTAAACTTAAATATGTCTCTTTGCTGCGGAATTGGCAGGGTCCTTTATATGCCAATGTGCAGGGTAAACTTTCAGGAGGGTGATAGACTATGGAGTACCTCCTGAACTAATTTGAGCTGCCGAGATTTTTTTTTTTTTATTTCTACTTATTTTGGCAGAGTCACAGGCAGGATTGATGTTTCATAGGGAACACATTAAGGAATGTTGGTTCTTTGGAATACATTTAAACTTTTCATGCTGGCAATAAATCTCAGGCCAATTTATTTAGACGTTTTGGGTGTCTCACATCTCCCGAAGTAACTCCCCACTCTGGTCAGATCGGTGTCCTGCTCTTCTTCTGCAAGCTGCCCCGTGACTTGATTAACCTTCTTCTTTTGGCCTAGAAGGCGTACTCTGTTGTAGCCCCAGATCTACACTTTATATGTCTTTTATAGATGGACTCAACTCACGTTGCCTTTTCAACAAGTCTATGTTTTACATGTTTGCTGCAGTCTTATCCAGCCCTATTTTCACCAGCAGTGGATATCGACTTGCTGGATTTGCATACTATTTATAATAATAAAACTAATAGTAACTACTCTCTGAGCATCTATTACATTCTCAGCACTTTTCCAATACTGTCTTTATCTTTATAACCAACCTGCAAGGTAATTGTTTTTAGGACCACGTTATAGGTGAACAAACTTGAGGTGATACTAGGTAGTCTGTGCGTGATTTTGTAGTGTTTAAGTGGCAAGACTAGGATGCAAACCCAGGACTGTCTTCAATGCAACATATTTCATGTTTGCAAAGCTCTAAAGTGAGATTAACTTACAGATTGAAGCCCACCTCTTTCAGCTCAGGTGCACAGCCCTCAAGTGATAAATAATAATTTCTAGTTTATAGACAGCAGACATATTAAGGTCAGAGCTTGGATGGCAAGAGAGATAAAACTGAATCTTCTCTAACAAGTTTGGTGAGTTTCCAGTATTCTGGAAGGCCCTCTGGAGGAAATGGATAAAAAGCTGGTACAGACCCTGAGTTTAGGAATGTGTAATGTAGTTGGGGAGATGAAATATAAACATATCAGAGAACCATATAATATCATTTATAATTAACTTCTAGATAGTGTTCTTAAGCTAAAGGTGATGGATTCCTTGATCAGTCTTGGGACAGAGAGTCCATGAACCTCTACGTTTGAGTGGATACGTTTCTGTGCATTTGGGAGGAAGAATGTCTCACACATTTCTTCAGATCCCCAAAGAGCTTTGTGATCCCAGCTAGTTAACAACAACTGAGCAGGATGCTGTGTACAGGGTATAAGTGGAGGCATCAAGTGGTGATGAGGAAGGCACTGGCCTCAGAGCTGCAGAGCTGGGTTGGACTCTGTCTTTACTGCTTTTGGCCGAGTGACCACGGGCAACATGGCAATGTCTTTGAACGCATTGCTAAGAAATTAGGGTAATAATATACAGCGTGCAGAGAAGTAGTGAGGATTAAAGGGGATAGCCAAAATGTGGAAAGCGTCTGGCATGGTTCCTGGCATAAACTAGTCACTTTAGACTACTCACCTCAGCTATCACTAAATGTATTAGTCTCCTATTGCTGCTATACAAATTACCACAGACTTTGTGGCTTGAGACAACACATATTGTTCTGAAGATCAGAATCTGAAGTGGTTCTGAATGGGCAGAATCAAGGTATAGCAGGGCTGTGTTTCTTCTGGAAGCTCTGGTGGAGAACCTGTTTGTTTGTTTTCATCTTTTTTTAACACCTAGAGGCTTTTAACACCTTTTTGGCTTGAGACCCTATTCTGTCTTCAAAACCAGCGATGGCAAGCTGAGTCCACCTTGTGCTATGTCACTGTGACGCTCATTTTTTTGCCTTTGTCTTTCACTTCTGAGGATGCTTGTGATAATGTTCATCCTGCCTGGATTATCCAGGATAATCTCTCCATCTCAAGGTCAGCTGATTAACAGCCTTAATTTCATCTGCAGCCTTAATTCCTTTTTTTTGAGAGCATTAATGAATGATCCAATTAGTTAACTGGTTAAGGAAAATCCTGTTGATAACCTGCTGTATGTTAGTCATTACCCATCTATTTTAGTAAGTTCAATGTGGGCAGTTTAGCTTTTTCTGCTAACATGTATTCTTTAATTAATTAACCCATTCATTCAACAAATATATATGGATAGCTAACTTGTATTATAGCAGGCATTGCTGTGAGTAATGCAAGATGAATCCATGTAATACGTATGTATATACCTCCAACTTACGAGGAAGTGTGCCAGGCACTGAGAACAGAACTTACATATAAGGAGTTTAAAACCTGATTTGGGAATTAAGGGTACATTCTAACTATAAGTTATGGAAGAAATTGATTTATCATAAGCCTGCAGTGGATTTGGTGGTGACATTTTTAACCCTCAAACTGAAAAACATAATGCATCTATAGGATGGAGCATTTGAAGTTAAGGCTGTCCCAGATAACCTGAACCATTGGTCAGTTTTGCTTGGGGGACTTAGAGGGATGCTGCGTCATTGGGGAAGGCACTGTGCAGAGTTGGCATTTGAACCAGGAAGTGAAGGATCCATGTACTGTGAACTGTCAAGTGTGGGATAGGCACAGGATACTGCAGGGGGGAAGGTGAGAGGAAGCACTGGGCTCCGTTGGGGAGGCCCTAGAAAGTCAGCCATGGCTTTGGGGTTAGGTGTATTTCAGATTAGATCTTGAAGGTATGGACTGCTTTCTTTGATTTTCTGTTTGAGACTGGTGAGTATATGGAAAATATGTGAAAAGAACTTTACATTCTTAACGGTATCCCTACTCAACTTAATATATGTGTGTATATATATATATATATACACACACTATATATTCCTATATATATACACTATATATCTCTATATATGTATACATATATACATATATATACACATATATATATGTATATATAGTGTATATATAGGTATATATAGTATATACTATATATATGTACACTATATATACTATATACACTATATATATGTATATACATATATACATATATAATATATATGTATATATATGTATATGTATGTATATATACATGTATATACATATATGTATATATACATATAGTGTATATATATATAGTGTATATATATGTATATATAGTGTATATATATATGTATATTAGTTTCAGGTGCCTATTCAACTTTTGAAAATCAGTTTTTCTTATATAGATTTGTAAGTCTCTCTGGTGAATTATAGATTTGTAGAAAGAAACCTACTACCGGCTTTCTGCTCACCCTCGCCCCCATTCGCACAGTAAAGTTAGATTAAATTTTTAGTTAAGAAGACAAAGATGCAAAATCTTCTAGGAATCCAGGTGCCGCTTGTTGGAGCATCTGTTGGCCCCTGGAGTGCACAGGGCAACAGCTGTCAGGGACACCTGTGCGTGAGGCCAGAGCCTCCTGCATGCAGAAGTTCAGTTTCTGCTGGGGCACTCACAGCCTTTTTATGTCAGAGGCTTACGTCATGTTCAGGAGGAGTGTAGACCAACAGCATCGGGGCTTGTGTTAAGGGCAGTGGTTCTAATCCCAGCCTTTCCCGGTTCTTTACCCAAATTTGGCACATCATCACGAAGCTTACCCACCTGGGGTTCCCTGCATGACCCAAGGACCCAGAGTCCCACAGGGCCTGATTCCCTGCAATTTGTGTTGAGAAACGTTTAAAGCCGTTTTTTATTTGATAGACTTTCTTGTGGTTAGGACACTTCTGGAAATGTGCTGATCTGTGTGGTGCTGTGGTGCCATGAGTAGGGGAAACCCTCCTCTTTGCAGGAGAAAAGGACTGAGGATGAGAGTCATTTTCTATGTTTTCAAAGTGATTTTAATGACTGGGGAAATCTTACGACATAGTAAGTGACGAGGAAATAAAATTTCATGTACAGGATAATCTTAACTGTGTTAAAATACACATACACACTGCACACACACACACACACACACACAATTGTAAACAGTGGTTATTTCTTGGTCGCAGAACCATGAATGATACTTTTTTTCTTCCTTACTCTTTTGTTTTTGTTTGGTTGTGTTTTGGGGAGAGAGGTTTAGAGTCTGTTTGATTTCTTTTAGTTTCTTTATAACATTCTGTATAATTTTCCCTTAATTTTATTTGACTGATGTTTTGAGAATAATCACTGCTCTCAGAAGGAAGGCATTTCATTAGAATAAATATATCAGTGGCTGAAATACCTATACCTGATGAGGTTAAGAGAAAAATATTGGAATTATGTTTTTAGAAACAGCCTGACTCTCTTAATTCTCGTTGCAATCTTATTAAAGCATGGAACATCAAAGCAATGTGTTTTAATCCAGTGTTTTTAATTTTGTAAGGCAAATATTCTTATTCCAAAAGCATACCTAGTCATTGTAAATAATGAAATGTAATGTAAATAATAATGTAAATACACATAAACAAGAAGGAGGAAAATACATGTCACATATAATTCTATTACTTAAGAGAAGAAAAACCCACTCTTAATATTTGGGTTTATATACTTCTAATGTTTTTTTATGCTTAGACATTGTGTACATATGAGGAAAACAAACCAAACCAAAAATGACATTTGGTGATTTTATTTAAAGGACTTAGAAAAAAACATACCACTACTTGTAAATTGGAATTTTTCTCTCCATCCTCTGACTTAGACACATTCAAACAAGGTTAGTTATAGAATGGTCCATTTATCTAGCTCTAACCATCACTCCAAGCTTTCCAGAATAGTGTGACCAGACATCTGGACTTTTTGGACTGCAGCTCATTTCACTGGGTCTGCTGGAAAAAAAAATGGTATGAGCTTACAATGTTCATTTGTGTCCCTTAAATGTTTGTCTAGCTTTTGTCCTTCCAGCTAGGTGGCTTGTGTGTCCCTGGAGATTCGCACTTTAAGCCATCCTCCAGTGCACATGCTCGTTGCTCCTGCAGGATCTGGCATGGGGACCTTGAGGTGCCAGGAAAAAGGGCCAAAGTTTCAAAATTATTTTAGCTTATGATACAAATGTCCCCAAATGCAACACATAATTCTCAAGCATCTTCCTAGTCATGAAATTTTGTTGGCCTCTTCTATCTCGCCGTTACACAGAAAAATCATTCTGATCTCCAAACCCCTCTCTTCCACAAGTTAGGGCCTCTTGAAAAATATCTTTCCTGACAGCCTTGTTCACACATGATTTCCCTCGCCTGGTCCCCCTGGATGTCCCTCATTGCTTTCTGCCCAGCTATGAGTAAGCTCAGCCTTCCCTGGGGCCACCATAGGCTATATATTTTCTGTTGCTTCTTTGAGGATTTGCTCAGTCATTTAACTGGTCTTATGTACAAGCACTCACATTTTGACTTTAAAAACAAAATTATAACAACAAAAACAAAAAACAGAAAAGCAAAAGGAAGAAAGGAAGGAAAAGCATCACTCATGGTTCTGCCACCCAGAAATAACCACAGTTTACAGTCTGTGTGTGTGTGTGTGTATTTATTTTAACACAGTTAAGATGATCCTGTAGACAGAAATTTGTTTCCTATTTTTCACTTAACATGTCATAAGTATTTCCTTAATCGTGAACATGATTCATAAACTTTTTCAATGACTAGATAATAGTTCATGTTATGGATTTACTACCAAGGGCTTAGCTGTTTGTTTAATGTTAGGAGACAATCTAAATATCCATTTTCTTACAATGTATCTGGGATCAATAGGCATGTAGAACAGCACTAGGGGAGGTAGTGATTCCTCGGTTAATGCTAGCTCTTACTGGTTTTATTAATAATAATTTGGTTGCAGTTGTCAGAAAACCAGCAGAAGCCCTGGATTGTCCATGGTGCAAGGAGAGGATTGCTAATTGCAGACTCTGGGCAGGTGGTGTAGGCATTTCCTCTTCCTGCTCCCAGCTGAGAGAGGATTTCTTCTGGAGTATTTCAGCTCCTCCATTAGTGCCTTGGCGTCTCCAGGCTGAGATCCATCTGTTTCAAGCTCGAAAGCTCAAAAGCCTTGCTTGGTTCTGGGTAATTTCTTGGGTGTGTTAAAAATTCTGAAAAAGCCCTTCTCTTGAATTTGGTGCATCTGGTGGTCATGTGACCAGTCTTTTTGTGGCACACGATAGTATTAACCCAGAACTATAATTTTCCTGATGCCACTTGGTGGCAAGGTGTCCCAAGAACTGCCTTGCCCCCGTCAATGAAAAAAACCAGCATTTTCATGCCAGGGAGAGATTCCATTTGTTAGAATGTGAGGGAAATGTGTGATGGGACAATTTTGAAAGCAGTCGTGTGGAGAGAGGACTGGAACATGCATTATGGGTTGGTTAGATAGGTGGGAACACTAGTTGGGGGTGGATATAGGATTAGGAAAGTGGGGGGTGGAGTTGGAGTCACAAGGAAAAAACGATTAAGGACAAGAAAGGAACAGAAATGGAGGGCAAATTAAAATTTTGTCGCTGAGCTCTCAAAGCTTCTCTCCCCATCCTGGTCTTCCACCCTCTTCCCCCAAGTAGTGCCTTTTATATATTCCTTGAAGTATTTGTTCATTGGAACTATCCTACACACAAAAATCTGTATCTTTTTGAGTCTCTATGAGTTATTGACAAGGAAAGCTTAGAACAGGCAGTTAATTTACCAAATTGCAAATACATGTGATTTATATGGAGTCCAATGTAATTGACATATGTAATGACATAATGTATCATAATACAAAACAACATTACTCTCCAAACACTTTAGAAATTAAAAGCACATGGTTGCCTTGGATCCCATTGGTCCTATCAGATCAGTTGGCACATCCTCCCTCTGTATTGACTTTTAATTATTCTCTTACATATTCAGAGCAATTGCTTATAGGATAGTTTCATATTCTTGACCTATGCTGGTGTTAAATGGAAATTGATCTTTTGATTATAGTTCTTTCATCATGTGGGCTGCTTTACCTAAATGAATTCCTCATTTCCTGGTTGTTCATGCCTCCCTGAAAACAGATAAAAAAATCTTTACTGGAGAACAAATCAATGCCAAATATTGTTTAAGAAAAAGAAACGATGTTTAATTTTCTCTAAAACTTTTTGAGATGCTCCAAGTGTAAAACTTTACCTGGGTTTCACAAATATTTGAATGAATGGTATTTTGAAGTGATGAATGCACTGGAATTTCCTAAATCTACTAAATGATGGGTTTACAATTTATTTTTCCCCAATTTTAGATTTTGATACACAGATAAAAATATCAAACCTTATATTTGTAAAAAACACAGGGACTATTAATTTTATTAGTACTTTGTTTCCTAGTGGTATTTAAACATGTATCTATTTGGCAACTCTATTTATTTGTCCTTAGTAAATACATGGGTGTTGAATATAATACCTCTAAAAAATGAAATACAATACTTCTAAGGAATGAAGACCCATGAGTAACATTTAGAATACGATGTTTCCACATGTTTTTGAATCAGTTAAATGGAAATAATACTATTACTTTGCTGTATTGTCATTTATGTTGCTGCCATTTATTTATTTATTTATTTATTTATTTATTATTTATTTATTTAGGTTTTGTTTATATGTGTTATGCAGTGAGGCCAGTTCTGTGCACAAAATTATCTTAGTTTTATTTCTCCATAGCTTATGTTAAGACCATAGAAGTATATCAAGGCTCCAAAACAGAGATGGTTTAAAAACTTGGAAGTGTTATAAATAACTTTCACGTATAAAAGTACCTGAAATATTGCATGCCCCGTGAGGTTTGGCACAGACTTTGAAAACAACCAGTTCTTTTTTTTTTAAGTTGATTTCCACTAGTGCATCTCTACTAAGACCCTCCCTTGCCTGGCAGGTGCTCCCTCCAGGTTTATTGCAGGGACCCCTGATTTCTCTTTGAATCCTTTGAATCCTTTATGACCTGCTTTTGTCTCTCACTCATCCGCAGAGCCTGGCGTTTGCACGGTATTCGGAGATCCCCACTACAACACTTTTGACGGACGGACATTTAACTTTCAGGGGACGTGTCAGTACGTTTTGACAAAAGACTGCTCCTCCCCTGCCTCGCCCTTTCAGGTGCTGGTGAAGAACGACGCGCGCAGGACCCGCTCCTTCTCCTGGACCAAGTCTGTGGACCTGGTGCTGGGCTCCAGCACCGTCAGCCTCCAGCAGCACTTGACCGTGCGCTGGAACGGCTCGCGCATCGCGCTGCCCTGCCAGGCGCCGCAGTTCCACATCGACCTGGATGGCTACCTCTTGAAAGTGACGACCAAAGCAGGTGGGCTTCTGTGTCTCTCTGGCTCTCGCCTCTGCCTCACGAACCCGCACAGCAACGCCGCCTCAGTGTTTCTGCAGCAGGCGTTGCCTCATCCCTGCTCACCAGGGCTTCCGCCTGAGACCTGGAAGATACCACAAAATAGCTGGAGAAATCTGCAAACCGCGGAGCCCTGCCGTCCGGCACCAGTCACACCACCCTTGTAATCTGCTGACATCCTCGTTCCGAAAACAGCACTTGTGCGCCCAAATAACTTCTTTCTCATGTTTTGTTGCAGTTTTAGGACATTGATGTCCAGCTTGGAATTGTCAGTGTTTCTCCCAGCTCAGCCGATAATGTGCAGTTTCACATCTGTGAGGAAGAGTTTTCTTGTTAGCATCTGTCCAAGGGGGGGGGGGGGGGATCCTCAAAAGGAAACCACAAATGTGTGTGTGTGCAGATGGGAGTGTGTGTGGCTGTGTGACCAGCAGTGCTGTCCATTCTGGACCGTGGGGAAGGTACTTGCTGGGTTGATGTCTAGAACCATGAGCTCCACTGGAAGATGCTTAGGTTGCTCTGAAAGCACTGTCCCCCAGGCTTGGGTACATGGAGGTGCTGCCACTACTCTTTCTCAGCATCCCATGTTACCTGAGACCCACTGGGCCCTCTATTCCACTCCACTGTTAGACACATCCCCCCAAGGCCAAACTGTTCATCGTTGCTAGCAGGTTACTCCCAGGGGCTCGGTGAAGGCTCAAATTCTTGCCTGCGGGATGGCATAGCTAAAGAGGCATCTTAGAAGCGGAACGCAGTCCTTCAATAGCGGCCCCCAAAAGTGAATTCAGTTCATTTACACATTCAATTATGTCATGGTTCCTTCCATGCTACCTTTGGCTGATGCATATTTTTGGATATTGAACTTCATGTTCTCCTGGTGTATGCTCTTTCGGTCAGCAGGATACTTGAGGAAATCAGTATGTTTCTTGCTTTTTGTGTTTGTGAGAATTTAACAGTGTCAAAGCATCAATTATGTTCCAGTTCCTTTAGATAATATGGATCCAAAAGGGAAATATTTGATAGAGCAGGCACTTCTAAAGCACTACAGAGTCTGTTCTCTGCTGTCCTTCAGAACCTTGTTAATTGTTTCACTTCAAGCCAAAATACATTTGACAAATTGATCTGAGTTTATGGAATGCCAGCTTAGCTAAACAAAGGCAAGGAGCCAAGGAGAAGCTTAGGGAGCTTTTATTTAGGGAGCATAACATGGTTGCAGTGAGAAAAATTTAAATATTAATGTATTGGAACATTCTATAAAGGGAGGATTCCCAACTTCACTTTGAATGTAGCAGGTGTCAAGAGATCTATTTATTCAATTTTAGAGGGCTTAGTCCTCCTCAGAAAATTCAGACACCTGTTGTTTTATTCAAATGCCATGTCACTCTGTAGACATAGGCCTCAGCTCATTCCTTTAACGAAGGCTACAGTTTGTGGCTCCCTGTAAATTGTGCACAAGATAGCTCATTATTATACAGCACTAATTAGAAGCACCTTGCTTATCTGTTTGCATGCCAGCTGAACACAATGGATTCTACTGATATGGACATTATTGGTCAACCACAGCCCAATTTTCAAAGGGATCCTGGATACTGGAAGATTGCTAACAGTCTAGGAGGTTTGATACTGTTCCCCTCATAGCTGGCAATACCGTACGGAATAAGTGTACTCTTGTAAGGATTCCACATTGTAAAAATTAGTGAAAGGATGAGGCTGCTAGGAAAATAATAATAGATCATAAACACCATAATTAGATTAGTGAATTTAACTCTTCTTGGCCTTGAACTCAGTTTTACAATTTCCTTTCTTCTTTCCATCTCTGTTACCATGATGCAAGTAAGTCATGTGATGCCCTTAATACCCAGCTGAACAATTACCCGTAGCATAAACTTTCTGCTTCCTAGGGAAGAACTGTATTCCTCTGGGCACTAACCATGCTTTGAGATTATCCTATGAATGGAACACTTCCATTTCCAGATACTAGTCTTCTCGCAAGACCAATCTCAGTCTGTACTACGCCTTAGGGATATATATATATATATTTTTTTTTATCACCTATTGATTGTCTACTTAAAATATCACAGTATATCCTTGGAGTGTTCTTCTCCCATAGATTATTTTTGTAATTTTGTAAGCCTCATATGATCGAAGGGAACTTTTTTCAAAATAACAGTTTATATCAAGCCTACAGCTCGGAGGCTGGTAAGTGGGGGAGAAGTGACTCTTGGCCCCTGTGTTTTATGAACTCAGCACTTCATGACGGAATCATTTGGCAGAGGAGCACAGGTGGCCGTGTGGCTTGGTGGGATTAGGCTGTAGCTGCCTTACCTAATAACAACCGGGGTGGTACAGAGGGCACGGGGCTGGTTTAGTAGCTTGAGAAAGCACTGCCCACCCCCATCACACTCCTACCCCAACTCTTGGCACTTAGTGAATAATTTAAAAATATTTCCTTTCTGCCATCTGTTCACTTCATCAACTCTACCTGAGAGAGTTACGTCAGCTCCACCCGAAGGCATTAACACGTGGGAGTGTGGTTTTTTATTTTATTTTTGGTAGAGTTCTACACTTTATGAACCTGGAGACTCTATATATATATATATATATATATATATATATATATATATATACATATATACATATGTATATATATATATATATATATATATACATACATATATACATATGTATATATATATATATATATATATATATACATATATATATATTTTTTCTTTTTTTTTCCTTTGGTATAAAATCTGAACAGAAAAACCATCAATGTTTAAGCATTACTATGGTATGTCTATAGATTTTGTACCTCCTCTGTCTTTAAGTTGGGCAACAGCAAAAGCAATAATGACCAAAAAAAAAAAAAAAGAACCAAAAAAACCCCCCCAAAAAAACAAAACAACAACAAAGCAAAGCAAAAACAGCAAGAAAATAAAAGAACAATGACTTCTCCCCCTCAAAAAACAAAACATAACAAAACAAAACAAAAAAACACAACCCCAAAACCAGTGGTGTGGAGCCTGGTCATACATTTGAAGGGTGAAAAACAAGTTGGTAAAACATTCACTGGTGAGAAGGGATAATTGGAAGGCGCTTTATGCAGTGGAAGGAATGTGGCTGCTGCTTACACCTCCAGATGGGACATGTGCTTTGGCTTTGGCCTTCTGACTCTGCCAGTTATTTCTACTCAGTTTCCCGTGCAGAGGAATTGGGAAACTCATCCCAGCTGTAGAAAGAACTAACCCCAGCCTCTCAAACACTTCCACAATGTTTTCATCTCGTAAGATGCCTATTTAAAATGTCTTTTGAAAGAGCAATTTCTTCATTTATAACTTATTCATTTTTTTGCCTGTCACTATTGTAATTTACTTTGCATGGATTTTACTCATGTAGAGGGTAATAATAATCATGCAAACACATATGTATATGATACAGCAATAGACAAAGCCATCTGTAGTTGGGTAAGTCGTCCCTTAGCACTGGTCCATGAAAATCCTCTTAATATAATAATAACAAAGGAAAGAGGAGGAAGAGAGAGTGAATTACAAATTATTCTCTTACTTTTGGGACCGTGTTTTATGACTGAGAGGTCAAGTTTTGAGAAGAGTTTGCTAAAAACGGTGGGTCTGCATCTTCCCAGACATGCAACGGACCGGCAATCCATTGCATGAAAAGAACATAATGACTGGCTTGTCCACTGTGAGTTGATTTCACATGAACTCAGTTGCCCAAACTCTCAAATTTGTTATATCATTGTCAGTAATGATGTTGGAACTCCTTTGGATATAAATTCTCAACCATTGTGGCATTTGGAAGAATAGTATTTGCCTACTGTCTAGGAAAGAGATTTGCAGTTTGGAAAATTTTGCAACATGGAAAGTCTTTGGAATTATGCTCTAAAAGTTAGAATGCTGTATGGAATTGATTTTCTTCCCTCATTTCTCTTGCTGGGCAGCTGCCTGGCTACAGGCTTGTGAGGTCATGTTTCTTCTATACCTTAGAGAGTTTATTACAAATCATATTATAGTTTGCTTGTCTTTTTTTCAAAATTGTTATTTCAGTGTCTTAACTAGCATGAAATTCACAATTTCTCTGGCTTTGCAGATTCAACTCAAAATGTATCAATTTACAGGGTAATTCATTCATTTAGTGAGTACACTCTAGGTGCCAGATAATGTATTTGATGATGGGGTATGAAAAAATATAAATCACTTTATAGGAGAATTGTAGTTGTCAGAGATGACACCATTGTGTCACAGAGATCCACAGAGGAGGGCAGTCCAGTGTGTGGATAATCTCACAGTGTGTCCTTTCTCTGATCATCTTGCCCCATCACTCTATTCTCTTCATCAAATTACTCCTAAGAGAGATTTTTTTTTCTTTCCAGGCTTTTATTTAAATTCCAGTTACATAACATACAATGTAATGTTAGTTTCATATGTAGAAGTTAGGGATTCATCACTTACATACAACACCTGGTGCTCTTAACAAGTGCCCTCCTTAATACCCATCACCCATTTAACCCATCCCACTACCCACCTCCCCTCTGGTAACCATCAGTTTGTTCTCTATAGTTAAGAGTCTGTTTCTTGGTTTGCCTCTCTCTAAGAGAGACTTTCTTATGACCTTCTTTCTTGCTTCTTTATCCAACTCTATTTAATTTTCTGAATCCAACTTCTTCTCCATACCAAGAGGTCTTCTCTACCATTTGCCTTGTACTAAGAACACTTCCATTCCTTTCATGTACCATACAGTGATTTCCATATGGGCCTGTTTATTTCTTGAGAAACCTAGTTTTACAGCACAGATTTATTCTGTCAATAACTCCCTAACGTGGATTTGTAACTCTTTCTTGTGGCAGTTGTGTGGCCTACTCACAGGAATGCTATTTGGCCAGCCTTCTCTCCTCTTGGATCATGTTCTGACTTAGGGAATATTGGCTTTAGAATCTTACTTCTGGGCATTTCTTACTAATCTGACATCACTCTGATTTTGTCTTATGCCAATTTTATATCCAGACAAGATCCATTCCCTCCTCCCCTGCCCTTCTCTTTCCCATCACTGCCTTATCCCCCAACTTCTGAGCATCTGTTGGACATTTGTCCACCAACCTAGTCTTGCAAGGTCTTCTAAGAGGAAAGTCATGTTGCTTTTTCCAGAGGCTCAGTAAAAGGCCAAATGAAAGACTAGATTTTGTTAGAAACCCAAGAGGGTAAGACTTAAAAATACATACAGGGGAAGACTTTCTCTTTTTCTGTTAAAAAAAAAAACCAAACAAAAACTTTTTCTTTGGGAAAAGAAATTATTACACAATTCTCTCTCTTAGGAGACAGTGACAGTGAATAAGGAGAAGTCCTAGGGCAGAAATGAACATCAGCCTTTTGTAGATGTTCTCCTGGTGTTCATGTCACAGAACTGGTACCTACTTTGTCTATTTGCTGGAAACTCAGGCACTGCCAGGGTAATATCAGGAAAAGAGTAAGAAAAGCTTCCAATGCACACCTGAAACATAAAGAAAAACTCTGACCAGAAAGAAGAGTTTGTCATTTGCACTGGAATGAACCTCAAAAGGCTTTTCATAAAAGTCCTCAACTTTATCTAATGCACAGTGTCTTCACACACAATATCAGGAGGTACATGAGAACATTTCTTCTTGACCTTTTAGTCAGACTGATCTGTGCTGTGTGACCACATAACCTGGCTGTCCTACATGTGATATAGAAATTCTATTCAATGGGGTCATTTCATCAGCTGATGGATCTTGGAAGTCTTGGGCTAGCGTATCTGAAAAAACATGAATATTTACAGACAGAGCCTCCAATATTTTAGATGGTCAGTTCTGCAAACTAAGAGAAGCCTATATTTTCTACCTTCCGGAGTGAAGATTATTTCCTTGGTGAACAAGATTGTACTGTCCTGCTGATTCTATCTAGCACATGAGAAACTTTCCCCCATGGCCTGGTAGCCTCCAGTGCCTTCTCAAATGTTGAAGTTTATGATCAGCTTGGGGCTATGAAGGTTGGAAGGGTTCCACAACAACTCAACCCTAGGAAACATTGATTAAACAGCCATCCTTGTTTCAGGGATGTCTGTAAAACAAAGAGGAGGCAAACATTTGTATTTATATAAGTGTTCTCCTTTGAATAGGATCTATTCAGAAGCTATATATTTATTACCTTGATACTTTCACTATAACAAATAACTTGGAAATTTTCATTTGACATTTGGTATAATTGCATGGAGGATTTTTGGATAAAAAGAAGATTACGTTAAAAACTATCATCTTTGTTATCTTTACATTTCTACATTTCACTTATCATTGGATAAATGAAAGCACAAGTTGGACCAACACAATTACTATAGGAAAGGGCAAAACTATAAACTTTAGAGGACCACGGTCAACGAATAGTCCTCTGCAAGGCAAGCCAGGGTACATAGGTATCAGGTTAGGACAAACTTTATATGGTTTAAAACTTCTGAACCCCAAAAAGTAAGTGACTCATGTAATGTCATACAACATTTAATGTGGTGAGATTAAACAGTAACAGGAATTTGGATAGACACTTAGTGTTCCTTATTAGAGGTTAGTCATATGTACTGTGTCCTTACATATATGCACTTGGGAATAATTGGTGGATTCAGAAGTGGTTGATCCTCTTTTCCTCTCCTTTTACTCCAGGTTTGGAAATATCCTGGGATGGAGACAGTTTTGTCGAAGTCATGGCTGCCCCTCATCTCAAGGGCAAACTCTGTGGTCTTTGTGGCAACTACAATGGACATAAGCGTGATGATTTAATTGGTGGAGACGGAAACTTCAAGTTTGATGTGGATGACTTTGCTGAGTCCTGGAGGGTAGAATCCAATGAGTTCTGCAACAGACCTCGAAAAAAACCAGTGCCTGAACTGTGTCAAGGGACAGTGAAGGTAAAGCTCCGAGCTCATCGAGAATGCCAGAAACTCAAATCCTGGGAGTTTCAGACCTGCCACTCAACTGTGGACTATGCCACTTTCTACCGGTAAGTACAGTGTTTTGGGGGATGGTTTGGGTTACAGACCAAGGATTGACCTGACCTTGAAACAGAGTATATCAAATCTTCCGGCGTACAAAACAAGGGCCCCCAAGTCACAGGATAAACACTTTTTCTTTCTTGTGTTGAGACTGATCTTATTTTGAGTACCACATTGTGTCCCAAATAAAGAAATTGTAGGGAGTATTTCAGAGCTGTCTCCTGTAGATCATTCTGTTTTTGTGTCTGCAGGCTCACTGGAAGGCTGGTGATTTTTCTAAGTGTTAGCTTGACTCTAAGACTGAGGAGTGCTTCCCAAATTCTGTCTCAACTACAGTAGTTTAGGATAGAGATGGGAATCTCAAACAACTCTGGGTGACTTGGGTGTTTGAGTGAGCTTGGTCATTTGAGGCCCGAGGAACAGTTCAGGTCTGCCTCGTGGTCTAGTCCCAAACATCTGCAGGTGGAAAACAAGACAGTGAAATGAGGATTCCTTAGATCTTGGCCAACTATCAGACTTCACAACCAAATTTAGGGGAGAGTAGAAAGAAGGCTTGAAGATGGAAGAAGAGAGGTCTCTCATTGAGAATATGGATTCTATAACCTTTTCTTCCATGCTGCGAGGCTGAATTTGTGAGTTGATGAGTCTGGCCTGGTTGTACTTCCATTTATTACACAATTCCATGGGTTCAAGAGCTATGACTGTCTATAACTTTAACCACCATGGGTGTGGGAGGAAACATGAGAAGACACAGCCCAAAAGGCCTTGTTTAAGTGATTTGCCTGTGCCTCTTAAAATGAGAAAACTCCTGTGGTCTGAAGCCACAGAAAAGTTATTTTTACTCTTTAATTGCCACCAGTTTATTTCCCCTAGTTCTCGTTAAATGTGATCTTTTTTTTATTTGATCTTTGGACATAAAAGATAAAGTTCTACAAAGACAGCTCAAAGTGGAGTGGAAAAAGGACTGTCCCTGTCATCACACACCCCTAAACATGGCTGTGTCTGCCAAATCATTTGGGTCCAACTCCCACATTTAGCTCTTTCAAGCCATTTTCCTGTTATAATTTGAATCCCTGGGTTCCCTTCTTCCTCTTTCTTGTACCACCCCCTAGACTGACCCCACCCTTGTCTATTGAAATTGAAAGATCATTTTTTAAAAAAGGTTTATTTGTTTAGGGGCGCCTGGGTGGCGCAGTCGGTTAAGCGTCCGACTTCAGCCAGGTCATGATCTCGCGGTCCGTGAGTTCGAGCCCCGTGTCAGGCTCTGGGCTGATGGCTCAGAGCCTGGAGCCTGTTTCTGATTCTGTGTCTCCTTCTCTCTCTGCCCCTCCCCTGTTCATGCTCTGTCTCTCTCTGTCCCAAAAATAAATAAACGTTGAAAAAAAAAATTAAAAAAAAAAAAGGTTTATTTATTTATTTTGGGGTGGGGAGTAGAGAGCGATAGAGAGAACGTGTGTGAGCAGAGGAGGGCAGAGAGAATCCCAAGTGGGTTCCTCACTTGACAGTAGATGTTCCCAACTCAGGGCTTGATCCCACAAACTGTCATGACTGGAGCCAAAATCAAGAGTCAGACGCTTAACCAACTGAGCCACTCAGGTGCCCCCGCATGACTTTTTAAATTGAAAAATCTTAATGTAAGACTTCGGAGTGAGTTGAAGAGCTGGGAAGAGAAACCAGGCTTTGTTTGGAATCTAAATACTCATCACTTGAAAGTCTGAGGGGAAGCAGTAGGGCATAGCAATTAAGAACTTTGTGGTCTTCTGGGGCTAAAAATACAGCCCAGCTTAACAACCTTGAGCAATGATTTAAACTCTCTAAACCTTAGTTTGCTTATCTGTGAAGTGGGGATAATAAAAGAACCTACCTGAAAGAGTTGTAATTCAGATTTAATGCGTTTATGAACGTAAATGCATGTGCCCAAATGCTATGTAATTGATGGATCCTGTAATTTCTTCAATTAATTAAATTAAATGATGAGCAACCATAATGACTCTTTGGGAAGCTCCCCTGCCTCAGTTGCAGATTTTGATTAGACCCTTCTCTGTCTAACATAGAAAGGAAAGGCTGTACTTCTCCCAGGGCCCCAATAGTCTACACCTTTGATTTTTATCCCATTTCAAAGGAGTGTGTTGAAAACAAAAATTGAAGAGCAGGGCTGCAGAGATTAGTCCCTTTTTGCAAATTTCTATTTCTTTTCCCTTTGGTGATTTATTTCATATTATGATCCCTGGACTGCAAACAGAAATACGATGAACACCTTGGCAGAAGTCATGAGAAATGGCATAGTCATGAACGGAGAAAACCAGAATTGTTAGGTGGCCAGGCAAATGTTTGCCTTCTGCCCTTGGAAGTTGCTGCAGCCACCACAGCACTATAGTGGGGGTTGCTTATTTGTGGAAGGGGCTTGATGTGCAGAGTTGGGGAGTTTATGAGAATGCTCCCGGGATCTTTGTGTACTGAGGTTTGGAGCACCAGATGTGATGGGAGATGAGCTCACGTTCTGCCATGCATGGTGTAGTGGCAGGGCACCCTTCTGCGGCCAGCCACTCTTTCCTGGAAGAGGCAGCGGAACTCAGTAGAGTGGAGCTGGACAACCTGCCTGTCACACATCCTGCTGATGATCTCGTGCCCCAACCACGAGGTGCGCCTTCATGCATTTTCAAATGAGGGTGAGGGTGGCCGATGTTGGATAGATTTCGGGTTTCTTCCTTTCTTTCAAGGATACATGTGACAGGAAAAAGAAGATAAACAAGGTCAACATAGAAAGGTAATTGTGTTCCACGGGATCTCCGATGAGGACCGAACCTCAGAGAGGTTTTAGGAAGCAATGGACAGAGAATGTGTTGAGTGATGCCGAGTTGGACCTAATCTCAACTCTGCGGTGTTCTAGCTGTGTGACCCTGGTGGCTAGCTGAGTTTCAGATTCTTTACCTATAGAATAGGTAGGACAGTAATGGCCTGGTGGGGCTTCTCCTCCAAGGACCAAGGTCAATGGACAGTGCCATGTTGTACATGGTAGACAGCCAGTACTGGCACCGTGTGTTGTTGTCCTGTGTCCCTTTCTTTCCCTAGAGAATCTTGTGCTCAGTTTAGCTACTTATCTCTCTGGTAGCTGATATCTTCTCCCGCTTACATCATGGAGAACTAATTGGATGGATTCTCACTGATAAATCCCTGGAACAATTAAAAGTCAACTCTTTCTTATTGGTAACACTAAATGAGATAGTATAAGAGAAAACTCCATTGGAATCTTTTTTTAAAAAAATTTAAGTTTAATTTATTTATTTTGAGAGAGACAGAGACAGCAAAAGTGGGGGAGAGGCAGAGAGAGAGAGGGAGACAGCCAAGCAGGCTCATGCTGTCAGCACGGAGCCGGACATGGGCCTCGAACTCATGAAACCATGAGATCATGACCTGTGCTGAAACCAAGAGCTGGACGCTTAACAGACTGAGCCACCCAGGTGCCCCTGCAATCCTTTTTATAAACGTGTTTTTGGGGGAGTCTGGGGGGGCTCAGTCAGTTAAGCATCCCACTTTAGCTCAGGTCATAATCTCGCTGCTCGCAGTTTCAAGCCCCACATCAGGCCTGTGCTGACAGCTCAGAGCCTGCAGCCTGCTTCGGATTCTGTGTCTCCCTCTCTCTCTGTTCCACCCTGGCTCACAATCTCTCTCTCTCTCTCTCTCTCTCTCGCTCTCTCTCTCAAAAATAAATAAACATTAAAAATAAATTTAAATAAAAATGCATTTTTGTCTTTTAAGAGTAATATATGTTCATTGTATGACATTTAAATAATATTAAAATGAATAAAGAAGAAAATGGCAATCATATATATCTCACCCATGTAAATTTTTGCTTATATATTTTATGTCATTGGTGGAATTTCTAAAATGAACCTGAAAACACAGTCATGACTGTGGTTGTGACCTTAGTTTTGAATCATTACAGGACTAAAGAGATTTGCCTTGATATCATGAAGTCATATACATAAATTGTATATAAATTTGACTCCTTGTATTTCCCCCTGACCCTCCAAAGAAATATGAGTATTTCCCTCAAGGACAAAGAATAAGGTCACATAGCATACAAAGGCAGCCTTCCAAGCACCACTGTGTTTGTGACAATGGAGAAGAAAGGGAACAAAAAAGACATTTCTCTGAGGAACTGGTACCTTTTTGGGGTTTTCTTAATTATATGATAAATTCCACAGGGCAAATTCTATTATAAGTATGAGAAATATTCTTATAAAGTGAAAATAATAATTATAATTTTTCTGAATTAGAATTTACTTTTGAGATGTCCAGGATTTTAGACATGGTCTTTTATTTTGGTCTTTTATCCAATTCAACATTTTAAATAGTAAACTATCATCTAAAAAATTGAAAAACTTTGTGAGTAAGAAATCAGCCAAAAAAATTTTTTTTCTCTTTTGGGAAACTTTTTAGGTTTTGCTAATTTTTATTCACAAATCAATTCTACCCCTCGTGAGCTGATTTGGCATAAAAATGTGATATTTAATTAAATATTAATTTAATCGTTGTGATCAGCATAATTTGGTTTAATTCATTAATCAAATATGTTTAGGTGCAAGGTAGTTTAATTATGAATCACATAAAATTTTTAGCTGGCTGCATTGTTAATGTGTCTTAAGTCCTAGAGTTGCTAATTGACTTGTCCTTAAATTAGATAATTCCCTTTAATAATGTTTTGCATTCTCCTTCACTGGTGTGTTATGGAGAAATTCCTAGAAGCTAGGGAGATAGTGTACTGTGGAAAAATTGATGCAAAGTCATTTGAATTCTATTTGGATTCACACAGAGACTTCCCCGAGGGGAAAATGTCTAGTATTTTCACGCCTCTCTTCTCGTTTCTCATGTTCACCTTACTTTCCCGGCCTCATGTTGCCTTGTCTATTCGTGTCCCGGATGCCAGCCGAGACATCCAGGAGGAATAGGCAGACGCCTCCCCCCCACCCCCCACCTCAAAAGCTCCCTGGAGACCCTCAGCAGCCAATATCAAATCTGCTCCCCACTGCTGCCTTGGGCCACACTGAAGAAAAACTTTGGCAGCCTTGGGATGGGAGAGGCAAGGAGGTGGGTTGGGCTCTGTGGGTCATACTGGGGAAAGAGAAGACCTAAGTTACTGTGTATGAAACATCAGCAATGGGCTTTTTCCCTAATGCAGACCCAATCCTGGATAAAATAGTAACAAGAAAGTGTAACCTCCCAGTAAAGCAGGGCTCTTAAGTCAGGGCAGGAGAGAAGTCAGAAGAATGAATGGGAACTGCCGCAAAGCCCAGACATTTGTAGACCACAGTCATCTCGGCGCTGTTTTCCTCTCTCTGCTCTCCTTAACGGGGTATAATTCATCAGAGCAAAAGCGCTGTTCACTTGTTCGGGATGGGAAAGTGTCTGGGGATTCCCAGTCTAGGAAATGTTCTTTTCTTTCCATGCAGTGGTTTTTACAGCTGTAAGGAATTGAAGTAATGCCAGAGGATTCACAGATGTGTCCTTCCTGCAGAGGTACCGGGAGGTACGGGGCGGGAGGTAGAGCAAGAGGATATTAGAACTTCGATAGCACAACGGTGTTGGATATACTGGCGTCCTGGGACTGACAGTGGCTTCCTTCCAGAAGATCACAGACTCTGTGGAGAACCCACTTTGTGTTTTCCTATAAAGGAAACTAATCATTTATTATAAAACAAGAGAAGAGATCAGGCAAGGAGTACAGACTTTGTGTGTGTGTGTGTGTGTGTGTGTGTGTGTGTGTGTGTGTGTGTGTAAGTCATATAAAGCTAACTACTATTCTATAATTAAAATCAATCTTCCCTTGCTTCAAAGAAGAACATGCTTAGAACGTTTCTCTTTACATCTTTTAATAACCTGCCTCAAATTGCTGTTAGAACTAGAGCCCTAAATCAAATGAGATGTTCATTTTTAAGTGTGACATGGGCCTTTCTTTTTATTTTTCTTTTGGCAAACTAATCTTTCAGGAGGAGTCCCTCTGAATCTGTCAAAAAGGTACGCTGACACCAGGTGGCAGTAGACACCTGAGTTGGACCACCTGTCAGACTAGCTTCCTACTTATTAGCACTCTCTCGCTCTCTCTCGCCCTCTTGCTCTCTGGCTCTTGCTCTCACTCTTAACTTCTGCCCTAGGCTATTCCTTTCACTGTACCTAAATATACAATGTACATTCCTGCTTCTGGGTCCATGTTATTCCCTTGCCTGGGATGCCCTCATTTTCTACATTGTTTTCAGCTGAAGGTACAGTTCAAGTCTCATCCAGGCTGCTATAAATGTTCTTTCTTTAGTTTCTTAGATATGCTGATTGTGCTCATCATTATTTAGCACCTATACTATATTGCACTGCCATTGTCTCCCCCGCATTGGATTTTAGGTTCACAGGGAAATGGGGAATATCTTTCCTACCCTTTTGCATTTCACCCAGCATCACCCCTGGAAGTCACCCCTGGAAGGAAATGTTTCTTAGCTCCCTTCCAAGCTCTCTCCTGTTTTCATCCTCTCTGAACTAACTGTGACTTCTGCTACCCTCAATTCCACATCCATCTTACGTCTTTATCCCCACACTCAGCTACACACCCATAGCCAGAATGTACATGCATCTCGGTCTTGTCAGGGAGTAGACTAGTCAGGGCAAGCAGCGCCTCTGGTCTACCTTCAATTCTCCAAGAACTATCCACACTTCTTATTGCATGAGCCTACTGCTGTGACTGCCTCTGGACCTTAGCACCTACCTGTGTCTACTCACAATTCACTTAAAAGCCACCTGGACCTCCCAGCTCCTCTTCTGTGTCTCAGCTAGGATTTGGCCTTGCCATCTTCTCACGCAGTATTTTCATCCACAGACACTTCTGTGTTGGTCTCTTTCAGTTGGTCTCAGGACCTCAAATTAGCCTCCTCCTCTGGAGGCACAGCAACTGACCTCCAGTGGGGTGATCTTGCCATGGCCAACTGACCCTGTGCAGTATTCTCACTCAGTATTCTCAGTACTGAGAATTCTCAGTATTCTCACCAAGGAGGCACACCCCTTCTACCTTGTCACTGGCCCTGAGCCTTCTGCCAGTTTAGAATCAAAGCCTCATTGTGGTTTTTCCCTTCATCTTTCATTTATTCTTTTCCATGGCAGCCACAGGTAGATTATTTCCTGTTTGCCCCACCAGCATAACCCAAAAGAAAGGTTTTAAACTGCCTTCTAGATGCCTGGATTTCAGCTCAGAAGGGCCCTCCAGGTTAGTCCAGTTTTCTTGGGGCCAAAGCAGAAAGAAAAATACATAAGTATGCTTAGAAAGGTACAGGGTTGCTTGGAACATCATTGCATCCAAGTCTAAAATCATCTCCTGTTTAAATTTTCATATCAAAAAGAGAGGAACACTATTGTTTAAAGAAGAAACAAAGAAAAATGGGACCTATCTTAGCAAGTAGGTTACCCTTTGGGGAGAGTTTGAGCCAACTGTATGGCCAGCCAACTACAAAGACAACCCTCCCTTCTGACACCACCAGTTTGGAGGCATTCCCAAATCACCTTCAGGGTCAACAATTTGCTGGAAGGACTAACATAACTCACCGAATGCTGTTACACTAGTGGTTATAGTTTATTATAGGGAAAGGATTAAGATCAGAAGAGACACAGGGCAGAGCCCAGGAAAGGGCTAAGCATGAGCCTCTGCTGTTATCTCTTATGGAGTCGCGGACTGGCATTAACTCCTCTTGGCCACAGTGCTGGCAATATTCACTCTTCACAGCGTACTTCCAATCAAGGAAGTTCACCTGAGCCTTTGGTATCCCAAGATTTTCCTGGGACTACCACCTCCTGTCTACATGGATGACGTGGTCTTCAGCTCCTCCTGGAGGCCATGCTAATGCCTTTCATACCCAGTTCCTCTGGAGGTTGGGACTGTTGTGATACAGCCCAAAGCCCCCACCATAAATCCCATTGTTAGAGTGTCTGGTATCCAAAGCCCCCAGGTAGAAAACAATACTCCAGATAGGCAGGGCATTCCAGGGGCCTGGGGATCACTCCCTCACACCCCTGGGGAGCCAAAGACCAGGGCCAGACTTTGGGGCAAGGTCAGTTTTTCACTATACAACCTGCCTGGCTCAAGGTTAAATCTAATTTTGATTTGATTTTAATGTTAGCTTTGAATTTATTTTCAGCATCGACTTCCTAGAATCCTGCAGTGTTTCTCCTCAGAAAATTACATTCTGGGATGCAATTAGATGAGGCTTTTGAACACAGATTTGAATGAGTGTCATTGTCACAGGTAAAACACTAATTATTTTGTAGCACCTCTCTTGGCTGCTTAGGGGATGCCTTGATTATTCTCAGTAAGCAGGAGACAGTCTGGTGTAGCTTCCTTACATTTTCATTATTTATGAGCGTAAGGCATTTTCCATCCGTGAGAGCGAGGCTGACGTGGATAGCGTTTTCTTCATTTCCCTGTTGTGGTCTGGGAACTCTGGTAAGAACGTCCATGGCTGGTCTCAGCGTCTCTCACTGTCCATTCAAGTTTTCAAATATCCTGCTCTGCCACGAGTCTGTGGAAGAGGATTTCATTAATTATTTACTTTGCTCCTTTTACAACTTTCAACTGAGCACCTGCTGTGTGCCGGGTACCTTTGCAGGTTGGCAATTCAGGACGGAACAAGAGAGACAAAAACTTTTCCTTCAGAGGACCCGGCGTCTATCGTGAGCAGACAACTATAAATAAGAAACAAGGTCACTGCCAACTGTGAGAAGAGTAATGGAGGAAACAGGCTGGTTAGTCAGGGAGGCTAACTCTGAATTAGGTGCACACAAAAAAGCTGCATGAGGAGCTCCGCTTTGAGTGGAATCCACTGCAGATGGGAAAGGACTGAGAGGAGGCCGGCCAAGGCAGGAGGAAGGGCAGAGGCCCCAGGGCTGGGAGGGTGTGGCCCATCTGAAGACCTGAAAGGAGGCTGCCACGACTGACACTTTGAGAAAGTGATGGGAATTTGTACCTCTTAATCCCCTCCACCTCTTCCACCCTTCCCTTCCCCCCAACTGCCTCCAGTCTGGCAACCACCAGTTTGTTCTCTATATCTCTAAGTCTGTTTCTATTCTGCTTTGTTCGTTGGTTTGTTTTGATTTTTAGATTCCACATATAAGTGCGATCATATAGTATTTGTCTTTGTCTGACTCACTTTGCTAATACCCTCTAGCTCCAACCATGTTGTCACAAATAGCAAGAGCCCATTCTTTTTTATGGCTGAGTGGTATTCCATTGTATATATACAAATCTTCCTTATCCACCATCCATGTATTGACAGATACTTAGGTTGCTTCCATATCTTGACTATTATAGATAATGCTTCATATATCTTTCTGAATTAGTGTGTTTTTCTTCAGGCAAATATACAGAAGTGGAATAAGTAAGTCATGGGGATGAAAAGTACAGCATAGTTAATACAGTCCACAATATTGTAATAGCTTTGTGTGGTGATAGGTATAACTAGACCTATCACGGTGAGCATTTTGTAATGTCTGTAAATGTTGATTCACCATGCTATAACCTGAAGCTAATATAACTTTGTACATCAACTATACTTCAATGAAAAATAATTAAAAAAAACACATACTTGTCAGGAAAATACAAGAAAGTAATGGGTATGCTGCCAACAGCCCTGTGATCTCAAAAGCACATCCTTGTCCATTGAGGTCCAGAGGAGACAACAACCCCAGCCAACACCGTGATCACATCCTTGTGAGACCCTGAGCAGAGTCCCTGCCTGGACTCCTGATCTAGAGAAACTGAGATAGTAAATGTGTGTTGTTTTAAGCCACATAATTTGTTGTTTAAGCCACTAACCTTTTTACACAGTGATAGATAGCTACTCTATGTAGAAAGCAATTTGGACTTGTCTTTGGATTTACTATTCTTTAAATACTGACAGAAAGTGCAATATGAGCACTCTTTTTTTTTTTTAACTATTTCAAACTTTCCCATTTTATATAGTTTGACGGGACACCACCAGTTCTGGGTTCCCTGTCTCTACTACGTGGTTCTGTACTTCCCTTAACACTGCAGATTTGAAAACTGTATTCTAAGTGTGTTTTTAAAAACCTTATCACTACTAAGCTGTAGCCTCCTTGAAGCTCTATGTTTTGCTCATTATCGTATGCCCAACACCTAAGAAGGCGGGTGAAATATTTATATTTCCTGGTACTCGAAAATATATATGTTGAATGATTAAATAGAAAAAAAAATGAATACACAAAGAAATGCTTTTTAATAAGTGATGGATAAAATGGAACAAAATGCCTGTGATTATCAGGCAGACTTTGGAATCTGCATTAATTTCTGAGCTCCTCCATTCCCAAGTTGTGTGCTGTTGGGCAGGTGAGTTCGCCTGCTGAAGCCCTGATGTGCCATGTGTAGAAAAGGCGGTAAGAGGACCTATCGGATTGCTCTGAGGGTTTGTTATGAGGCTTGCAGGAGGCACTCCATGTGGATATTTACTCCAGGCCTGGAATATGGCAAATGCTCAGTCAATGGCAATTTTATTAATAATATGATTTCATTGCTCTGAAATAGAAACCTGTTTTGTAGTTAGCCCTCAGTATAACCTATTTAGCCTGGCTCCAGAGCTTGAAGATGTGTTTTGGTTTTGTTCTATGTGATCATTTCTAGACCCAGCCAGAAGAACTTCTTCACATCTTGCATGGAAATGGATGCTTTTTCTTAAAACAAAACAAAGCAAACAAACCCAAAAGCCAGTTGGGAATTCATTAAAGTTTTCACAATGTGCGCTTCACAAATGGTTTCAACTGACAGTACTGACCCAGAAGGGGAGGGGAAGAAGGGACAATTAATTCTCTTAGATGAGCATTTAGATGTGAACTTAAAAAATTGAACTCATCCCTAATGAGGGTAGAGATTAACAATAGAAGCAGTTCATGTGTCATGTTTTGTTTTCTTAGAAGAATACAGAGTACTGGAAAAGAAGAAATGTACGCAAAATTCTGACTTTTTTCATGTCAATATTCTTTGCTTTCTTTAATAGTATCTGAGCATAATTTAAACTTCACATGACGCTTCAAGGTTCTTACTGGGGTATTAGCTACATCGTTCCTAGGAGACCTGGGAGGGGGGCTCCTGAGTTCTGTTTGAGGTTTAGACCTTCTTAGTAGCTCATGTCTTCTTGTTATGGCTTCCCCTTGCCCTATTTCCCTCTCTTCATTTCTTTTGTTGCTGTTGTTTCGATGTAGAAAATATTGTTGGTTAATACTGTTTGCAAATGAAGTATTTAAAGGTTCTGATAAAAGACACAAGGCTTTCTCTTACGAGGAAAGTCCTTTGGGATATGGACTGTATTTTTTTTCCTCTTGCCAGTGGTAACCAGACAGCTCAGAGCAAGTTTGTGACCCATTTCAATCAAATGTACAGAACTTCAGTTGAGGATTTTATTTCTTAAACTAATCACAATCCTGGTTTCATTTTTACCTTGTCCATTTTCCTCATTTACTAAGTTTCATTTTATTTCATTCTGCATGTAGTTTTGTAAGGTGATTTAAATCCTTTCTGGAACAAGTTGGGAAATAAGTGAAGTGATTATGGGCAAGGGATCTAACACCTCTGAACTTCCATGTTTTTCGTCATGAAATAGAGCAACGGTTGCTTATGAGGCTGAATGAGGTTCCCCTTGTAAAGCCCAGATGGAATGACCAAGGAGCTGACTTCTGCTGGCCGTATCAGCAGCAAGATATAGTGGCTTACGTGAGGACAGGCCTGAGCCCTGGTGTTTCACATCATCCTTTAGAAAATCAGGGTATGCAGTTGGGTGCCAGAACTAAGAATCAAGAGAACATGTATATGGGAGTCCTCAGAGATGGCCCTGGGTAGGCTGGCTTCCATCAGGCCACACAGATTTGTTGGAACTTTGATGTATTATGAGTACAGCATTGTGGCTCAGTGAAACCACAGGGACAGGTGCAGCATCTTGAGAATTAGCTGGTGTCTTGGCAACACCGTGGACTTCTCCAAGGTGTCATGGTGGCCCTTGTATGTTGTGGGAGCAGCTACAGGGCTTTGGTCCAGAGCTCAGAGCTGTACTGAGTTTGACAGCCATCTGGGACTCTTTGACCATTTCCCAATCGAGCTGGCAAAAATTTAAATCAATGGAGAGCGTGTGAATACAAAATAAGAGGTAACATTTTACATTCCTGGATCCTTCTACACATTTTCCTCTATTTACATGGAAATCTGCTATTCAATCTCATTTTTCTTCTTACCTGGCACATACAAGGAGTCGTAGGCATTCACACGCAGGCTTTCAGAGGGGAAATGGTTCAACCAGGGAAAAGAATTGAGAAGTGTGCATACGGTTAAAAAAAAAAATAAAAAGACCAAGGGGTAGTTTAGTTAAGGGAAATAAATGGTGAATTATTGTTTTATATATCCACAGTCCTCTTTTCTAGGCTTATGGTCAATTACTCATGTCTAGGAGTCAGTGAAATCAATAAATAATAAAATAGATATATATTATCTATTGTAAAAAGGATTATTTTAGAGTCACGATTGATTGATTACATAATTCAGTGGGCGCTGTTCAAGGTGCTGGAGATACGGCAGTGAATGAGATAAATGAGTCAGTCCTCTGGCTCACAGAACTTGCAGAACAGGCTAGTGAGTGAGGGGGACAAGTAAACAGGACTGTACATAGGGAGGGATGCATTTTTGAAAGAAGATGTACAGGATGCTGTGGGAATCTGCCAGGGGGTGGCTGCCTGGAGGAGGTGACTTCCTAAAACATATGTGGGGGTTAGTTGCACAAAAAGAGGAGGAATGTATTGGGGAAAAGGACAGAGGAAAAGGTTCCAGCCATAGAAGACTGCATGTTCGAGGCTGTGGAGGCCAGCAAGAGCCTGGCCCAGGCAGCTAGGAGAAGGGTATTCCGTGGTGCAGTGTCATAAACAATGAGGGGTGTGGACAGTGGGCCCGGAGGCAAAGGCCTCAGCCAGATCATAACAGTGTACGCCCCAGCATCCATCAGACAATGGAAGGGGCATACTGTAGTGTCATTCAGACATTAGCTGGAGCAGGTTGTTTGGAGCAGTGGTTCAGTAGAGCCAAAGCTTTCCATTTATTCCTCACTCATTTATTTCCTAGTTTTTGTGCACCTATTGTATATTCTATGCTCTCAAACTTTAGCAGGTTTCAGGATCATTTAGAGAGCTGATTCAGTGTGTTTAGGGTGGGGCCTCAGAATGTGCATTTCTAACAAGTTCCCAGGTGATGCTGTGGGTGGGGGACCACACCTGGAGAGCCTCTGCACCAAGTGGAAGAATTACAAGAAGAATTGCTTCCAGGTGTTTATGGGTCCTCAAGGGACTCAATTCTCTGAGATTTTGTCTCCTCAATGATCTTTTCTTTTTTTTTTGGATCACGGGGCTTATGTGTGGGTTTTGGTTTTGGTTTTGTCCTCTACAGTCTATCTCCAAATGTTAGAGATGAGAATGCAGAGGGACCCATGGCTTAGCGGGTTAGGAGCTAAGTGTATGCCCTCTTAGACCAAAGTGGTAATGGGACCTCAGTGGCATTTTCTGGTGTGTCATTCAAAGTACAAGCACCAAAGTAAATCTTTTTATGTCTGTTTTTGTGAGTGAAAGGGTACTGGTCTTACTGCCTCCTTGTTCATAAGGCCAGGCCAAACAGAAGGGCTGGATTTGCGCTGCTGGGTTATTTGTGCATCAGAATTAGAATCCAGGGTCAAAGTTCTCCTGGTTGCTGAGATGCCTTTTCACTGAGAGCCCGGTGCAGGGAACCACCTGGCTCACTTTTAGATGACCCAGGACCCAGCCAGTGAGGCGGGAGAGAGGACTGAACACCGTGTAGCTTTGTTGTTGATCAGGATCAGAGCCCAGGATTCCTGTGCAGAGTCAGGGCTACCCAAATCCTCTCTTCGCTCATGCACTCAGACAGACCCGGAGACAGGGGCCAGGATTGTGCGCCCAGAACGGCCGACAGGATGTATCTGTAAAAATCTGTTTCCTTTCTACTGGTGTTAGGCTTTTAAAGAGCCCGGTCAATGGGCACAGAGAATAGAGAAATAAATGCTTTGCAAGGAAATGGGGAAATCTGGTGACGATCCTGGAATTAATAATTCTTTTAACATGAAAGAGCCATTCCTTATGATCTTTACTGTCTTACCTAGTGTTTGGAGTTTTAAAAGAGAGAGAAGACAAGCTGGTTTGTTCATTGCATCACAAGCAAATGGCCCATGTGTGAGCATGAAGGTAGGATGCATTTGAGCTGCTCAAAGAATATGGGCCAGAAGACCTTTCAGAGCCCCTGAAAGCTTTTCCATATGAAAAGGAAACCAGGAAATTGGAGTCTTCATTTTGTCTTTGTGATCAAAGGCGGGAAGGAAAGATATTAAGCAGATACTGACCCACAGTTCTGTGGCCACCATTAGGGTTTATTGGCCTTATAGCAAATAAGGACTGTAGAAAAGCTGAGGTTGGTATTTACTTGAGGGGATAAAAAGAGTAAGATCCTGAAGTTGACTGGAAATAGAGGGCTGAATTACTAGATGATGAATCCATGGGCTTTGGTAATAGGAGGTACCAACAACCCTGTTAGCTAGCATTGATTGACATGCGTTATGTGCCAGAAACTCTGCGAGTCCTAGTAATATATTACAATGTTAATAATAATGGATAATGCTACAATAACAGAGGAGTAAGAGCTTACATGTTTGGGTGCTTGCTATGTGCCAAGTGGCCTCTAAGGGCTTTGCCTGTCTGTAGTATTCCATTTGTGTGGATGAGGAGCTAGAGTTTAAAGGAGTTAAAAATATCACCCAAGGTCGCCATGCAAAAAAGAGGCAGAGTCAGGATTTGAAACCAAATCTGTTTGACCCAGAGCTTATGCTTTTGACCATTACCATCATAATCTGGTAATAGTTCCCCCTTGTAACCTTCATCCTCAGCCCTAAATTTTCTCCATTTGCTAAACGGAGCTAAAAACACTTGGATTTTGCAAATGTTTCATATACTGCAATTTATTTTCATTTTTTTTTCTTTTAAAATAGTTTCTTTTAAGCAAAATTATCTGTTCAGGCTTTGGAAGTCTTATGCTACAGTTTATGTTGGCTGACTTTTAAGTAAACCAATTTCATCCAATTGGTCTTTTAAGGAGAAATGTATGAATTTCAAAATGGTGACGATTTTCCTACTCAAAAAAATTTTTTTAGTTAGTCTGTTTGTTTGTTTGTTTGTTTGTTTGTTTATTTTGAGAGAGACCATGCATGCATAAGGGGGAGAGGAGCAGAGAGACAGAGGGAGAGAGAGAATCCCAAGCAGGCTCTGCACGGTCAGCACAGAGCCTGATGCAGGGCTCAATCCCATGAACCCTGAGATCATGACCTGAGCCAAAACCAAGAGTCGGATGCTTAACCAACTGAGCCACCCAGGAACCTCTCTATTCAAATGTTTTTCTGGTCCACAGTATTATTCTAGCACTAAGGCACACTAGTGCCTGATACCACTGTGAACGGCTGAGTTCATCACGGAACAGAGATCCTTGGTTCTGGTGCTCTGCACCCGTAAAGTATTTCATATTTTTTCTTCTTTTGCTTTTCAAGATTGTTTAGAAGTAATTTCTAAAGAAAGAAATTGATTTTTATTTCACTTCCTAAGATGTTGAGATTGATGAGATACTGGTAGGATTCTTAAGTTCTGGGAAGTCACAGTCCTTGTTGAGAATCTGTTGAAAGCTAAGGGTCCTTTTTCCAGAAAAATGCATGCACACCTGTGCATGTAGCAGGGAATTATCTGTGTAGGGGTCAGTGGACTCTGGGTTTAAAAATCCTGCCTCTTTCCTCCCTCCTTCTTTCCCTTCAGCTGTTTAATTGATGTTTCTTGAGCCCTGTTAAATGTCAGGTGATGTTTGTGTGTTGGGATTACAGTGGTGAGTGAAATAGACATGGTCCCTGTCTTCATGGGGTTTATAGTCTAGTGAATGAGACAGGCAGTACTCCAGTGTCCTCACAAATAAATGTGCTATGATATGTGTCTGTTTCAAAGGAAAACTGGTGTATAAGAGGATGATTTTACAGGAGGATCAGACCCAGTAGGTGTGTGTATAGGGGAAGAGGGAGGCCAATGGATCAGAGAACTCCCTCTCCACAGAAAATGATATTTGAGCTGACATCAGAAGGATGGGGAGCAGTGAACCAAGCTCAGAGGCAAGAAGAGAGGGGCCTAACTAGGGAGTTTTGTGCCACATCCATATGCCCCTAAAGTGCTGATGTAGCCAAGCCTGAATTACCTGTGTGCCCATCCCAAGGAGCTCTGTGTACTTCCTGTGTTCAACGTAATAAGGTCCCAGGACACAGAATCTCACCTGTCAGTGTGATTCACTCATGTTATATGTCAAATCATATTTCCCCTGAAGGTTAATCCTTCTCATGGAGCTTTCAGGTGGGTTTTCTCCTCACCCTCACAGGTGACCATATCACTGACTTCGTTATATCTCGGGCAGGGCTTTATATTACTTGTTATGATATGCTTGGGCATGCCGTGTTCTTTCACAGGGCACATCTGGAGTGATCAAGGCACACTTGCTGCACATGTGGGCACACACGCACAGACACGCATGCCAAGCCACATCCACGCCGCCACTGCACGATCTGTAAGACACCAGCACGAGGTTCAGACCTTTGCTATTCTTTGTTATCCTTGGACCAGCAGTGCTGGGAGCTTGATAGAAATGCAGAATCTGTCTCTACTCTCCCCCTCCTGAAACAGAATGTACAGTTTTGATAAAGTTCCCACATGATTTGTGTACACATTAAAGTTTGATGAGTGCTGGTGTGGTTTTCAACATTCCTGCTTGGACCTAATCTGTGCTGTGTTGTTGAATATTTTTGTCAAAGGCTTCCATTAAAGGCTTGATAACACATTGAAGCTTTTGATCATCTATATTTTGTTTAAACATTTTTTAACGTTTATTCAGAGATACAGAGAGAAGACAGAGCGTGAGTGGGGGAGGAGCAAAGAGAGACGGAGACACAGAATCCGAAGCAGGCTCCAGGTTCCCAGCTGTCAGCACAGAGCCCGACACAGGGCTTGAACACACAAACCATGAGATCATGACCTGAGCCAAAGCTGGACGCTTAACCCACTTATGGGGGGCACCCCATAATTATCTATATTTTAATAGAACAATTTATTTTCCTCCTGCAGAGAAAAGGAGTCCAGGTAACTGTTTTGTGAGACAGTTGTAATTTGACTCTAGTGTGTCACAGGGGCTGAAGGCACGCAGTTGGGTCACACTTCCGCAAAGAGCTTTCACCTGTTCATGAGTTGGTCCCCTATTAGTTACTGGCCTTGTGCTTCATTATTTACATCAGATGGAAAGTCTCTTAACAGGACTTTTTGAAGCGACTAGGGATGCTGAAACAGGGCAAGGCAATTGTACACTGATCAGTGAAATAGCTCATATTTATGAGGCGTAAGGTCATTTGTGTTTGCTTCACCCTTGGTTCTTAAAAGGGTCTTCCCATACCTTGAGCCACAAGATTACAGTGAAAAGCAGCCCAGGCACTAGCATGGCTCCTCCATCTGCCCAGCTGTGCCTTTCACTCTCCACTCGGCCCATTCCTGCCTGCTACCTGATTCCCAGGCTCTGTCCTTCAGATCTTGATAATAGTAACTCATTCCCTGACTCGCTGGGCCATCTAGCCACCCATTTGCTTTCCCTTCCCTCAATTCTAGCATTGGGTAAGGCCCTTCCCACATGAGTCTCAGGCCCTGAGCACCCCTCGGGTGGTGGAGAATCACAGCTCAGGGAGAGTGCAAGAGTCCAGGTCTTAAAGTGGCAGAATAACTTTTCTTTGCACTTTGAAGGCATCCTCTATTTCCTAAGTCTAGCATGTACTGTCGCTCGCCTTGTATGAATTAGATCTTTTCTTTTCTTTTTTTTTTTCAACGTTTATTTATTTTTGAGACAGAGAGAGACAGAGCATGAACAGGGGAGGGGCAGAGAGAGAGGGAGACACAGAATCCGAAACAGGCTGCAGGCTCTGAGCGGTCAGCACAGAGCCCGACGCGAGGCTCGAACTCACGGGCCGTGAGATCATGACCTGAGCCGAAGTCAGACGCTCAACCGACCAAGCCACCCAGGCGCCCCTGAATTAGATCTTTTATTTCAGTTGCATTTAAAGAAAACCCCAATTAAACTAGCTTTAGTAGTAATGGGTTTAATCTGTAAAAATGAGTAATTGACTCGTGTGACTGAAAAGTCAGGGCATTTTTCAGTTTCGCTCATGGCTTGATTCAGAGTTTAAATGAGGTTCCCGGGGACTGTGCTTTCTCCAGTTCCTGCCACAGTGTGTCTATGTTGGAATATAGCCCCCCTGCCCCCCGCCCCAAATACTTCTTGGTTAGAGCTTCAGACAAATTATGCAGACACGGGTGAGTCTTTTCTCCCTCAAACCCCAGCAAGTCTCATGAACCTCCTTGGTTCTGAGTCTTGTGCCCATTTCTAAACCAATCAATCACCATAATTGGGAAAGTCACATGAGTTGACTCATTTAGACAAGTGGTTCTCAAACTTAGGCAGGCATCAGACTCATTTGGGGAACCCGTCCAAACAAATTGCTGACCCCACACCCAGAGTTTCTGATACAGCAGGTCTGAGAGTTTTTAACAAGTTCCTAGGTGATGCTGATGTTGCTGGTCAGAGGACCACACCTTGAGAACCACTGGTTTAAACTAATCAATGGCTATCACACAGAGACTGGGAGAGAGGTACCAACGTAATTCAAGGTCCTCTTTTACCTGAGGAAGGGAGATGGATGTTTCCATTTCTCCATCTCTAGCTTGCTTGCGTTCCTGTTAACCACAATTCCTGCCACCGTGTAGTGAGGAACACCTCTACCAGGGACTTTCTTAGGCTCAGGGAATGCAGCTGTGACCCAAAGTTTTTATTCTCATGACCTGGAAGGGTGGTTAGGATGCCAAGAATAAACAAATGCATGTGTAGTACATGAGGTGATTTCGTGTTCTACTGAGAAACACAGAGCAGGAAAGGGGACGGAGACACTGCTGGGGGCTGGGAGCAGTTTCCTGTAACTTGATGAGGAAAAGCCTCTTGGATAAGGTACCATTTGAGCTGAGAGCTGAAGAAAGAGGGAGTGAGCCCTACCCCAATTTAGGAAAAATGCTTTCCAGGCAGAGTCCAAGGGGCTTGGAGAGTTTGAGGAATAACAAAAGGCCACTCTACTGGAGGCAGAAGGAGCGAGGGGCAGAGGGAGAAAAAAATGCAGAAACATAGGGCTTTACAGACTGTGGAAAGGGCTTTGGGTTTTTTTTTTTTAATATGTTTTTAACATTTATTCATTTTTTGAGAGACAGAGAGTATGAGCAAAGGAAGGGCAGAGAGAGGGGAGACAGAATCCGAAGCAGGCTCCAGGCTCTGAGCTGTCAGTGCAGAGCCTGATGCGGGGCTTGAACTCAGGAACCATGAGATCATGACCTGAGCCGAAGTCAGCCACTTAAGCGACTGAGCTACCCAAAGTATTTACTGTGAGGAAGAAGAGAAACTTACCTGAGACATGAGCAGCACCTCTGGGAATAGGGATTTGAAATATGATAGAATAAACATGGGTGTAGAGAGAATGAACTGTGCCCTCATATTCAGTTAGGGTCCAACTACTGAAAATCCAGCACGGGGCTTTAAGTGGACCTGGCATTTTTGCTCCCTCCCCTAATCATTTCTTGTGACCATATGGTTTGAATCTAGGTATTCTACAGAGGATGGGAGACGTTATCCATCTGTCTTCTGGCCAGTGCCTCTTGATCCCTTGTCTCAGTTTTTTAGTAAAGTTGAATAAAAGATTATTTCTTCTGAATGTAAGCACTGAGTGATAACCCACCATCACATAAACTTGAAACTCTACCATTTCTTCCATTCCTCTTCCAGGCATTAGGGAGAAGGGATTGCTGTTGAATTTTGCTTGGAAAAAAGTTTTGGAAGGACACTAATTTTTTTTTCTTTAAGTAACTTCCCTTCAAAGGAAAGGAAGAAATGAAAAAGTAGTTCTGATTAAAATACAGGTGTCGCAGAGGGGTAACATGTTTCCGGTTCTGCAGGGCTGCTGAAATGGAAAAACTCTTGGGACCTTCAAGAGAATGAATCATGAGAGCGATTCTAACAATACAGATGAACCTGGGACACCAGACAGTCTCCCAGGGGGTGGGCTTATCCAGAAGCTGTGGTGCTGGGGCCCGTGGTGAAACCTAGCGTAGCCTATCTTGGTGCTCAGGAGCACTTAGTGACTCTATCATTTATTCCGTCAAGTTCATGGTCCTGAGTGTGGTTGTCGAGGCTCCCTGCCATCTGGTGATTCCTTATGTTTTTAGATTTGCTCATTTTTACCTACGTTGTATTCTAGCCAATCTGGCAACCCCTGAGTGCACTTCATACTTTCTCATGAATGTGACTTTGGTTTTGTTTGCTGTCATTTGCTGGGACTGTCCTTCCCTACCTCTCCCTGTCCCAACTCAGCTTAAGGACTGCTTAAATGCTTTCTAAAAGCATTTTCTGAAGCTAAAATTTATTCCCCTTCCCCTGTGCCTCTCATGCTTTGGTTGTTCCATTTTATGCACTAATTCCATTTGGCCTTGGATATATTACCATTATTCCTCTACAGGACAGCTTTCCTCAAGAGATAAAAGCTCTTGAGGAAAGAGGCCATTTGTCATGTGTGTTTATGTTCCTCTCACACACCCACCACATCCCAGCATAATGCTAGAGGGACTTAAGAGAAATTCCTGCTTTAATTGAGTGATGGTGATTATGGGCCATTGTAATCTTGGGGCTTGTCAGGCAATTTCCTTTACTTTCTCTCTCTCTTTCTTCTCTTGTCTTCTCTTCTCTTGTCTTCTCTTCTCTTCCCTCCCCACCCTCCTCTCATATTCTTACACAGTCTCTCCTTTTCTTTAGGAACACATGGATTACACTTTCCTAAGCTCAGGACCACTTTCCCTTTTTGTCTAGAAATTTCTAGAACCATCTCTAGAAAGAGAAGTGTGATTCAACCCAACCAAATGGTCTGGGGTTGAGCTATGTGTGTGCAGTGGTGGTTGCAGAGGCCCCAAAATGAGCCCAGACACATTCTGCTCCTGGATATGCTTAGTTCCCTGGCTTTCCCTTGCAAACGTATCTTCCCTCAGTTGACCCATTGCCTGGGTGGCAGGAAGAACATGAGATGTTCCCATCATGGATCTCCCAACCTGAAAAATTGGAGTAAGGCATGTTCAGAAACACATTTCAGCTTGGAAAAGGGAATGGAGAGAGCTGATTTGTGCATAATCTCAGGGCTGTGGGATTCCCAGAGATGTCCCTTACTTCATATATGTACCTTGATTTGCTTTCTTTTGTTCAACAATCTGTCTTCTGGATTTTTCTTAATAACAAATTGAGGTAGGAGGTACATCTTCTACAAGGTGGAGGGAGGCAAATGATGCAGTATGCCTTAGCTTTTTACGAGTATGTTAGTTAGTCATCTTTGCTCGTAACTGCTGTCTTTTGTGAAGTTCATCTCACAAATGAATTACAAGTTGAGGCATGTTGTGCATAATTGGGCTGTCAGGGCCATGATGTTGTGTGAATTCTGAACACATTCCGTACGTCTGCAGAGGCTGGCAACAGATTGTGAGCGTGCTCCTGGAGTCATACACGCCTTCTTGTCCTGATCTGGACTTTCTTAAAAGAGGCCTAAGAAGACAGGTTCAATTTGGGTTTCGTTCTTCTTCCCTCTAGATGACATTGGGAGAAAACTAAAAGCACCTGAGGACCTGTCAAAGTCAATCCTATTTATGCTTAGAAACCAAGTTCATCACAGAGGGCTAATCAGTGATGTCTGGGCTCACCAGTGATGAGAATGGTTTGACCTTTGACTCATGAGTCAAGTTATTTTTCCAGTGGAAGATGAAATAATCTGTGATATGTAGATTCCTCAGTGAGGATGAAGTTAGTCCCTTTTTGACTTATAGAGTTTAAGACAATTAAGGGTACAAAGTGCAGGCTTACTTCACAGTCCTATTTAAGAAAGGTGGCTGTGTCCTTTCCAAAGGGTCCATTTGCCTTGAAGTGAGTAGATAAACTATCTTCCATGTGATCAGAGGCACTGTTTCATTCAAGCTAACATTGCTCCTGAACCAAAGGAGCATCGAGACAATTTTCATTGCTGCCCTTTAACAGATGGAGGTGGGGGTAAACAGAAGAGATGGGGGTAATCAGATCACAGACCTATTTTCCAAATGTGGCCCAGTCTTTGAGGGACACATAAGCATTGGATTGATATTCAGGCCTTCAGTGTCCCAGCTCCCAAAGTCCATCTCGCAGAAGGTATTGTTGCTTCTTATCAATATAATATTCATGTGGACCTAACCACAGGTGCCACAAGACTATGTACCCAAAGCTTATGCCACCTAGGGGGCTTATTTCAAGCCTGGGTGGGAACAAACAGAGTGCAATCCTCTGTGTAGGGGTGTACTCCACACACTTATGGGGAAAACAACTACCCTAGAAAGGAGACCCTACCTTTCTTATGTGCTCTTCGTTCATATTTTTATTAGGAAAGACCTTTAGTCTTTTCTGCTTGAAACCTTATAGGCATAGTTAGGCATAATTGACTCTGTCCTGCTTTTCACACCCTCTTCAACCAGTTACCATCTCTACTGATTTATCCTAAGAAATTATGTATATGTCACTTCTTCCACGTACCAGCTCTATGATTAGGTAACTTTCTTGAGCTCTTTTTGTCTGTGGAATGGGATGAATAAGAACTATACTTTGGGTGGTTGTTAGAACCCACTGAGACATGAACACAAAGCATCTAGGCATAGAGAGCATGTGTAGATAGGGCACAGCCAGCATTGCTGTCCTTCTTCCTCTGAGTTTCTCACTCACAGGCACAGTGTGAGGACCTCATTCCCAAGAGCCAGCACCACTGCCCCAGACTCCTGAACCTGTGACCTCTGCTAGACTCTGTTTCCTCCTCTAGAGCTCTCTACCTGATGGGCTCCACACTCAGGTGCTACTTTGACCTCTTCGGTATCATCATCAAAGATCTTAAGTGTGGCTCCCTTACTTAATGGACAAAGTCCAAACTCGTTAGCTTGGCATTTAAGGATTGCTCCAGTCTCTACCCCACAAACTTTTAAAAATGAAACCTTTACTGTGTTGAATACAAGTGGCAAGAGTAGACATTCTTGTCTTTTTCCTGATCTTAGAAGAAAAGCTCTTAGTTTTCACCATTGAGTAAGATGTTAACTGTGGGTTTCTCATATATGACCTTTATTATGTTGAAGTATGTATTGAGATTTTTATCATGAATGGATATTGAATTTTGTCAAGTGCTTTTTCTGACTTCTATTGAGATGATCGTATGATTTTTTATTCTCCATTTTGTTGATGTGGCGTGTCACATTGATTGATTTGCAAATATTGAAACATCTTTGTATCCCTAGAATAAATTCCACTTGATTGTAGATGATACACGTTGTGGAGGTACATGATTGTGGATGATACAATACATGATCCTTTTCATGTATTGTTGAATGTGGTTTGGGAATGTTTTGATCAGGATTTTTGCATCTGTGTTCATTGGGGATATTGGCTTGTAGTTTTCTTTTTGTGTGTGTGGTGTCTTTGGTTTTGGTATCAGGATAATTCTGGCCTTGTTGAATGTATTTGGAAGCTTTCCTTCATCTTCTAATTTTTGGACTAGTTGAGGAGAATAGATATTTACTCTTTTTTAAATGTTTGGTAGAATTCACCTGTGAATCCATCTGGTCCTGGACTTTTATTTATTGGTAGGTTTTTGATTACCAATTCAGTTTTATTACTAGTGAACAGTCTAGTCTATTCAGATTTTCTATTTCTTCCTGATTGAGTTTTGGAAAATTGTATGCTTCTAGGAATTTATCCATTTCTTCTACGTTGTCCAATCTGTTTGGCATACAATTTTTCACAGTATTCTCATATAATCCTTTCTATTTCTGTGGTGTCAATTTTTACTTTCCAAACCCTCTGGTCCAGCCAGACTGACCAGCTCTGAGTGTGCCCTGCTCTGTTGTGCCTCTTGCCTTTTTCTTAGGCATTTTGCCTTGATTCTACTTTCTCATCTCTTCAAGTCCTACCCATCTTTCCATATCTAGCCAAATTTTAAAATATTTCCTGACCACCAAAGACACATGCCTTTTCTTTTTTCTGAATTCTTACATGCATTGACTACATCGATTGGCCGATCAATAACCAAACTACCTAGCTTCTTGTTGTGGTCATGAGTTGGAATTTAGATCCTCTGTCACCTCTTCAGCTCGTTTCCCACCTCCTCAAGCAGGGGGTGTAAGTGTCACAAAGTTGAGGACTATATCACATTTATATTTCACATCCTCTAGCATGACGTTCCTTGCCTTGGAGGCTCCCAGTAGTTACTTGAAGCAGGAGAGGTTCATCATGATGAGAATAGATCTTTTCTTTATAGAATTCTTTGTTTTTAGCATATATAAGCAGTAGATGTGGCAACTCAATGTGCAGCATCTTATTCTCCATTGGGACATGTCAGTTTGAATGACTTATTAACTATGCAGCATTCTCAAACTAATTTGTCAGTGTATCCTCTGGACATTAGAATGCTAATTCTCTCAGACTTTATAATTTCTGCCAAACCTCTGAGCATGGCTCTGGCTGACATCCTCCAGAGATTAAATTGGAGCAGAGGCAACTGACTAAGTAAGCCATTTGGAGTGTTATGTAATTTGGACTTAGGTTGAGTTTTTTTCGGAAGTAAAATAGCAATATGACACCGACTCTGGTCCAGGTGTTTTTCTCCTCTCCTGTGTGTTCTGGTCTTTAAAAAATAAATCTAGAGCAGCTCATGATGTTTTAGGATTATTTTTCCAATGCGACTCCTTTTCGTTTCATGGCATATCAGGCCCTATTTTTTTTTTGTGGGAACTGTGTGACATATGAGGTTCAATGCTCAACATGTGAGGTTGTATACTTTTGGTTCTTTGATGTGTTGAGTTTTGGTGTAATAGGTAAAAGTGAGGGCTTATTGTCTAACTATTTGGGCTCAAATCCTGGGTGCACCATTACTCTGTGCCATTAAAACTTTCTAGGCCTTGAACTCCTCATCTGTAAAGTACACATAATACAATATTTACCTCCTAAGATTTTTGTAACTGTTATATGAGATAATATATTTAAAGTACTTAGTACAAAGCTGTGATGTAGTAAATACTCAACAAATGTTTGTAATTTAAAAATTGTTGTATATTCATTTACCAGTGTAGTGATAGGGAATAACACAAAACGAAACAAACAAAAACCCCTTTCAGACTATGATCCTGGATCTGCAGGATTTTGTAAAGATTTTAAAATATCAGTGGGAGACCTGTGCTGATTCTTGAAGCCTAATTATTAAAAGTGATTTTGATAGGTAAATGGAAAACATTCATCTTTCCAAATATCAATTTGGACCTACATGGCGGATTGGACCTACATGGAGGGTGTACATTTTTGGCTGTTCCGGTGTTATGAAATGAGCTTGGCTTATTAGAAATGGCCTTGAATCATAACCCTGGATAAGTCAAGGAGGCATGTAGAACCAACAGAGGACACTGTCCTTAAGGTTTCCTGAAGGTGAAGTCAGCTTATTACTGGAGCTTGGAACTGACCTGCTCACTGAGGTCATACCAGAGACCTTGGTTTCCATGTTAATTTTCTTCTACTGTCTTCTCTTGGTCACCAATCTTCAGAATGCTAGAGAACAACATGATATGTTGAGTGGCAAATAGTGTGCTCCTCTCTCAAGGGCGGACATTCTCTGTTTTAGAGTTTCTTGTAATATTTAGCAGGGATCCTGAGTGTGAGTGGAGAGTAGGAGAGTGCTTCCCTGACTACATTGTTTTTGTCTGTATTTTTAGATACTTACATGGGAAACATGAAGTTAAGAGTTGTTTCTACCTGATGCCAAATTCCTGGGTTAGAACAAGAAAAAGATGCTGACAAGCCCCATGGATTTTTGAATGTTCCTAATCATTGGATACTCCCTAGAGTATTATTTAGTTTGAATTTTTACCCCAATATGGGTTACCAGATGGCCTTAGTCTTAGATTGAGCCTAAAATATTTCTTGCAAGATAATGGGCAGTCATGGAGGGGTTGGATTATGACTTTTTTAACTTTATTAAGTTTTTAATTTTAATTCCAGTATAGTTAACATGCAGTGTTATGTTAGTTTCAAGTGGACAATATAGTGATTCAGCAATTCCATACATTGCTCAGTGTTTATCATCATAAGTGTACTCTTGAATCCCCATCACCCATTTTATATCCCCTCAACCTGGATTGTGCTTTTTGAATGGATTGGTGTATTAGTTAGGGTTCTCCAGAGAAACAGAATCAACAGGAGATATAAAGAGATTGATTACAAGGAGTTGGCTCCCATGCTTATGAAGGCTAACAAATCCCTAGGTCTGTAGGGTGACTTGGCAAGCTGGAGACAATGGTGTAGTTCCAGTCGAAGGAGCAGCAGGCTCACAAGAACCCAGGAAGGGTCAATGTTTCAGTTCCAGTTCAAATGCAGCAACAACAAACAAACACGCAAAAACCAGAAAACCACACTGTCCCAGTTGGAAGGCAGTCAGGAAGAATTCACTCCTACTCAAGGGAAAGTCAGCCTTTTTGTTCTATTCAGATCATCAGCTGATTGGATAGGCCCACTGGCATTAGGGAGAATAGTCTCATTTATTCAGTATATAGATTTAAATGTTTATCTCTTCCAAGAGCACCCTCACAGAAGCACCCAGAATAAAGTTTGACCAAATATCTGTGTACCCTGTGGTCTAGAGGAATTGATCTGTAAAATTAAGCCTCGCAATCAGAGTATAAACTTCTACTTTGACTCAGTTGTCTAGGTCATACAACAGCTGTCCTTTAATTTGTTATCCTTTTTCAGATTTCTTGACTGGAATAATCCATACAATAGTAAAGAGACGTCAGCTCAGTAAGCATTTATTGAGTTCCTACTGTATGTGGGTACTGGTCAAACTCTGGGTGGGGGGCGGGGGAGGCGGGGACAAAACTGGACTGGTTATGATTTCCGCCTCAAGATTAAAACTTCCTCCATACCAGATGCCTGCTGCCAACCTAGTTTTAGAAGTTCATTTTCTTTAATCTAATCGATCCCGAGTGTGTCGGCACTTAAAAGGATTCTTTCAAAATTTGACTTTCTCATGGTTAACCAATACCAATGGATTATTTCCTCTCCACTTGCTCTGGCTTCTTTGCCATACTTGCAGAATGAAGGAGCTGCTTTGTATCCTTCTGGTTTTTAATGTTACGTAGAATCTGCTGACAGTCACTATACAGTGACAGGGAAAATGCCATCCCAGGAAAACCCTCCACTGCCCCAGAAGCCTTTCAAATGAAATCATGCTTCTGATGAGATTTTGAAGCGGTGACCTGATTTTGAACCATGTATCAAGGTTTCCACTGGCTCTCATGTGCCGTGGATTTTGCTGGCTGTTTCTCCATTGGCTCTGCTCTGTCGTTTGCATTTTTATCATCTTTGGTCTTCTCATGGGCAAAGGACACCTGGCTTTATAAGCACCAAGGTCTTATTACTTCGAATTGCCAATCCCAGGCCAGCATGTTCCAACAATTTCCCTGCTCCTTCCCCGCCCTGCTCCCCACACCCCCTCAGTGTCTGTATTTGTTGGGAGTGAGGGTGTGGGGCAGCAGGGTGAGCAGGAGAGGAGATGCACAGGTTAGCATTTGCTTCCTGTTCAGTGTGATTAGTGTAGCGCTGAGGGTTAGTGCCAGATCGCAGAGCCTCCGGAGAGTTCAGGAAAGGATGTAGTGATGAGAACAACAGCTGGCCTGCTGGTCTGGAAATCACAGAAGTAGTATGTTTGTCACTTTCCTCATCACTGTTGTATGTGCTTTCAGACTTTATATACTGTGTGTTCCTGTGATATTTGGAAGAATGCGTACAAAAGGATCTAGGGTGGAAAGGTTTAGTTGTGTCCTATGGAGACCCTGGAAGAGCTGCATCTGGGAAGGAAGTTTCCTCTGGGAGCCAAAGGTGCTGGCCTCAGACTCCAAAGCTCTTCTTCCTAATCCAGTTCTCATTGTCTTTTAATTTTAAAACTTATCGTTTGAAGTGAGGAATGCACCCAGATTGAATAATCAGATAAAGAGTGTAGAAGAATTAAGAGTAGAGCAATATTAATCCTTTGGGTAGTGAAAAATGATGCTAAAACTCTGTGTTAAAGGTATAGGAGGGACTAACAAGGATTCCAGAATGTATGTGGAAAGATAAAGATTGTTTTTGCTCTTAAAATGTGTCCAAGGGAAAAAGTCCTTCTGGTTCAGTGGTTTTCCTTTAAAGCTACTGGCCGAACCTGCTTTGAGAGCAAGGCAAGGAAAAGTAGGTGCTGGGATTTCCATAAGAAAGATTAATGCCTAAATTAGTTTTCAGTGACATGATCCTGTTAACAGCTCGTTGGAAAAATTATTGAGGGGAGACAGCTTTTTATTTATTATTTTTTTTCTTAAGCTTTTATGGACTCCCCTGCTGTTTCATAGAATTTTAAATGGGAAATCAGAGACTTGGTAGCATAATATTTCAGTACTAGATTATTAGCAGAGGTTTTTGTCCCGGTGAGCTATACCTGGGGTTTTACCTATCTGTGGCTGTGCGTCAACTCTTCGTTCAAATTTAATTTGTCCCCCAGTTACGTTTTTATGAATATGGTTTGTCTGCACAATCAATCAAACAGAATTCACTGTGGATATCTAATTGGATTGTAAAGACTTCATTGGTTGGATGAGGCTCAAATGTTACAATCGTTTGGAGACAGTTGGGTGGTCTGCTGGAAATAAATCTCCTTTGGGGATAACAAGGTGGAGTAAATCTGGATTCAAGGCTTTGGTTTGGATCTCAGCTGGCATGGGATGATGATAAGTAATTCCCTGGTAATCCGTGTGAAGCCCACAGGTTAACACCCTTTTCAGCCCTCTGAGGAGAAAATAGCGTAAGGCAAAATTATGGTCTGGGGGAATTTCTGTCAATTCTGAAATGAACCTAGAAGAAAAAAAATCTCGTATTATCTAAATGGTTGCTAAAAAATGGATATGACTATTTTCTAATAGAATTTATACAAACTTTTGTATACATTTTACATTTAAACACTTGGGAAAGTTTACAAGATTTATAAAATTCTTCCCTTTTAGCAAGTTAAAATGCAAACAGTATGCTTTGAAAATGTATCGCACACATTTCATAAATGCCACAGGAGAATTCGGAAACACAGAGCATGCAGAAAGTAAAAATAACTCCACCAAGATAGCTGTTTTATGTTGTTCGGAGGTGTACATGTGTATGTATTCACATATACACTTATTTTACAACAGCCAAACCATGTTGTATACACCATCGTAACCTGTTGTTTTCACCTAACAACATATTATTCATATCCTTATGTGTCAGTAAATATTCTTCTATACTATTATTTTAAATGCCTGTATAGTGTTTCATTTATTTTTGTTTTAATTTATTAAATAGTTATGTGAAGTTTATTATATGCCAGGCAAGGTTTTAGTTGAATTATAAATATTAAATCATTTCATATAAATATAGATGTAACATAATTCATTTTGCCATTCTGCCAATGTTGGACATTAAGGGTTTTTTTACAATGATTCTAAAAGTCATTGCAGTGAACATACCTTGCAGCTGAATAGTTGTGCTTATCCTTACTTCTTTAGGATGTATTTTCAGAAACAGAATTTCTGGTCAAACAGCATGAAAATTTTAAGGTTTTTGAGATAGATATAGATATAGATATAGATATAGATATAGATATAGATATAGATATAGATACACATATATATATAGATATATATATATATCTATAGATATATAGATACACATATATATACATACATATACATATATACATATATATATGTATGTGTGTATATATATATCTCAAAAACCTTAAAATTTTCATGCTGTTTGACCAGAAATTCTGTTTCTGAAAATATATACATACATATATATGTATGTATATATATATGTATATATATATATATATAGTGTGTGTGTGTGTGTGTGTGTGTGTATATTTCTAAACTGCCTTCAGAAAGACTAAGACAATTTTATGGTTTATCTAGCAATATGTGAGCCAGAACCCTTGCTAACAGAGTATTTTAATTAAAACAAACAAAATAAAACTTGAAAGAAAAAAAAAATTAACTCATGAAACGATACAATAAAGAAACAATAAATTCTAAAAAATTCAAAAGCAAAGAAAAAACTTCTTTTTAAAATGATAAGTAAAAATTGATTTCTCATTTTTAATGGTATTTGTCTTGGGGAGTTCTTTTGATGTTAAAGGTATTAACATTTTATAATACGCTGTAGTTTTTCCCCTTAGTCATTTATTTTGTTATTCTGGTAGTTTATATCATAGGCAAGTGTTTCTTTTCTTAGTAGTCATATGTTATCTATTTTTTTTTTCCTTTGTGGTTTATGGGCTTTCCCTTTGCATTTATGCTTATATGGGTTTTACTTGCTCTTAGATTGCATAAAAATATACATAAATTTTTAAATACTTTTATGGTTTCATTTATTGCTTTTTAAATCTTTAATCCATCTGGAATTTATTTTGATCAGGATACGTTTTTTTGTTTTTGTTTTTGTTTTTTTAACGATGCTTTCAGTACATAGGAGCGAATGTTGTCCATGGAGCTTTGGAACAAGTTGTGTAGGAAAATATCAAACCTTGAATTTAATAATAGTAACAGTTTAAAAAATTAACATTTATTAACTTCTTACCATGTTCCAGGTAGTATGATGAGAGCTTTGCTTGTATTATTTCATGGATTTCCAATAAGAAGCTCAGTTGAAAGTATCCTGCAGTTACCCTTTGGTATCACGGTAACCAGTCATCTTGCCAAAATGGTCCAGGACACTGCTTGGGGAGGTGCATAATTACCCAGGGTTCACCTGTGGGTTCCCTCTTTCTGTCCATGCCTCCCTGCTGCTGGGATGTAGTCTGGGCAATGTCACTGTCTCTCTTTTCCTGTTGGATTCCTCTAATGGTTTGTCAGTGCAGCTGTTCCGTGAATGAGTGCTGGCGCATCTTCTCTCTTACTGACAGCATTTATTGACACAATTGGCATTTTTATTGCCTTTCTGTTTTTAATCTAGGCGAGATGATTCCTGCACAATAAGCCTGGGTTTCCATTTTTAGGCAGCTGTCTTCATGCGGCCATGTGTTTTTTCCCCTTCCTCTTATAAGCTCCACCGCAAGCAGCAACATGTGCACATGTTTTTCCAGCATCTCTGGGAGTTCGCTCCCACCCCCATGGGCCCAAAGCCCAAGGGATTTACCTCTCCGACTGTGCTACTGCACACTCAGCTGGCCAAGGGCCACACTACTTGACTTTTGGGCCCCGAGTGTGTGCAGCAGCTCCATTCATGGATTCTCCTTGTCCCTTTGTATCTTTGCTCTTGAAACCAGATTCACTATGTGAATTGTTGGTTTGTGAAGTCTTGTTCACATTAGCACTGAGGTTCTTCTGTGCTTTCTTTCTCTCTATTGACCATTAAGAACCCAATTCATGAATTCATTCAGAACCATTTCCCCCGTGCCCAGTGGGTGCTAGGCTTGGGAATGTGTCAGCGAATAAAAGAGGCAGATTCTCCGTCCTCACTGAGTTTACAGCCTAGCAAGGAGAAAGACATTATGTGGTCACACGAGTAAATGTTATTGCTGACTGTGGTAAGTGCGAAGTGTGATGTAAGAAAAAGTGAGAGCGGTGTGAGATACTATAACATGAAGGCCATAGGTGTGGTCTAAGGCCGTAGGAAAGGTGTTGTGACGAAGGGAGCCTTAAGCTGCCATCCAAAGAGGAGTGGGCATGAATTAGGGGAGGGCAGTGCAGGAGAACTCCAGTGCAAAGGTGCTGAAGTTTAAAGGAGCAGGGCCTATTTCAGGAACTGAAAGGAATCAAGGTGAAGGCAGAGGATGAGTAAGTGAGATGGAGCTAGAAAGATGGGTCTAGGCCGGATTGCAGAGGTCACCGGCACGATTCAGGTCATCACACTGTCATACTAAAAGCAGGAAGTCAAGTGTGATAAGTGAGAAAGATTGTCATGTACTGTCTCTAAAAAATTATCCAATTATCAACTAATCAAATAATTCTTCATTTTGAACTAATCAATGGTTTGATCACTCGCAACTACATTAAGTGCTTATCATGTAAATGGCTTTATCCTAGGTGCTTCTGAGATTACAAAGAGGAAGCATATATAAGTCCTACCCTCCAGGTGCTGGCATTCTAGCAAGGGACAATAAGCATATGCACAAAAAGCTTTAATACAAGTAAGAACAGTAGAGATAAACACACACGTACAAATATTTAGAAATAGGATGATTGCCTTAGGAGAAAAGTGACTAATCTCTTGAGAAAATGGCGATGATATTCTTCTTTTAAAAAAGTTTTATTATGACTCATATACATACAATTCACCTATTGAAATGTACAGTTCAGCAGTTTGTATTATATCCACAGACAGATGCAACCATCACTGTAGTTGATTTTAAAACATTTTTATTACTGGGTCGCCTGGGTCGATCTCACAGTTCATGAGATCGAGCCCCACATCAGGCTCTGTGCTGACAGCGTGGGGCCTGCTTGGGGTATTCTCTCTCTCTCTCTCTCTCTCTCTCTCTTTCTCTCTCTGCCCCTGCTACACCAAAATAAATTTAAAAACTTAAAAAAAATTTATATTACCTCAAAAATGAACCTGTATGCTTTATCTACCCCTCTCCTCCCACATTGTCTCAACCCACCCTTGTTCCTAGGCAATCTTATATACTTTATGGTCATTAGTATGAATGGAAACACACGATACATGGCCTTTTGTGACTGGCTTCTTTTACTTAACATAATAGTTTCAAGGTACATCCATGTTGTAGTATGTATCAGTATTTTAGTTCTTTGTACAGCCAAATAATATTCCATGGTACGACTATACCACGTTTTGTTTACCCATCCGTTAGTTGATGGACATTTGGGTTGTTTCCACTTTTTGGCTCTTGTACCATATTGTATGGTACTGAATGGCACTGCTATGAACAGTCTTGTATTTATTTGAATAATTGTTTTCAATTCTTTAGAGTGAAATTGCTGGGTTGTATGGTAACTCTATGTTTAATCATTGGAGGGACTGCCAGACTGCCTGCCTCTGTTTTCCAGAGTGACTGCCAGTTTTCATTCCCACTAGCAATAAATTTGAGTTCTGATTTCTCCACACCTTTGCCAACACTTGTCATTATCTCACTGATTGATGATAGCCAATCTAGTGGGTGTGAATTGGTATCTCATTGTAGTTTTGGTTTGCATTTCCATGACAACTATTGATGTTCAACATCTTTTAATGTGATGGCATTAGTTCCTATGTTACAAAAATGAAAAGCTCCTATCATTTCCCGTTGATGAAAGAATGAGATGAAAATGAGACAGAATATAAACTCCATGAGGATAGTGACCTTTCTGTCTTATTCACAGGTGTAATCTCATTACTTAGTAGTAGGCAGTGGTAGTACACAGCAAAATATTGGATGGAGAGATGGATGGATGGATGGATGGGTGGATGAAGGAAGGAAGGAAGGAAGGAAGGAAGGAAGGAAGGAAGGAAGGAAGGATAAATGGATGGATAGATGAATGGATGGATGCTTTGTTCCTTCTGGTGAGGGTAGAGTAGGGATTTCTAAAATGGAATATAGTTTTTCCATCTGCATTGTGTCTTGCATTATTCAATTTATTGACTCTTTCCTATATTTACAAAGAAAGAAAACTTGTCAGGTATTAGATCTCTATAGCTCATTTTCTTTGTCTCTCTAAATTAGTCACTTTTCATAATTACGAAATTGTGGAAGTTAGGAGAGACTTTTGAAACCTGACAAGAGTAGCAGAAGTATTACCCCTGTCCAACCATCATTCATTAATAAACTTCCAAAGTAAATTAGGACTCTCAAGTCATTATTTTTCCTTAATGTGTATTATTATTGTTACACAGACAATAATGACTAAATGCAGGAGGGCCAGACTCTGACAATAAATGCAAATCCATATCCTCTCAAGCAGAATCTCATTTACCCTTAAGTTTTTGGGAGTTATCTATGATACAGTAAAATGTCAGAGCTTCAGGGCAAATTGCCTCATTTGTCAATGGGAGGCCACCTCAGAAACTCAGGTGATTCTGAATTTAAAACTGTGTTCTTTCTCCTTGTCACAGCCAATTTAATAAGGCCACCAGAGTCAAAAGTACTAAGCACATATTCATATCGGGGTGTCTCAAGGGTCTCTTGATTCAGAAGCACTGATCTCGGCTCCTCATATAAAGAGACCATATCTTATCCAGGTCCCTGTGGGGTCAAAAAGTCATAAGTAATAAGAAACAGACAAGTGAGCTCTTATGTTGACAATCACTTTTGACAGTCAGTCTCTTTAAAGAGAAGCAATAAAATCATTATCCTATTAACCCCAGGACCTTTATGATAACTAGAAGAAAGGCTTTCTAAAGTGTTATTATTGCCCTGTTTACTATTATTTTTTAATTTTCACTTTGGTCAGCTGTTATTTAATACCTTGGAAGCTGTGGGTCTCTGAAAAGTCTTTGCACAGCACAAGCCAAACTTGCTTCAAAAATCATTTTTCACCCAAAACCAGAAGGTTGAGATAGAAGACGTTCTGCCAATTTGGCATCAAAAAGGTTGCTGTAAGGCCAGTTAAAAGGACACTCTGCTAATGTAATAAATGCAGGCCATCCTAAGGGGATGAAAAAGCATTTTCCAGAACTTTTATTCGTTGTGTTAAAGATTTAAGCATAAGCCTCTGAAAATCCCTGAGAACGAAATTTCTACCTTCAGTGCATTTCTTTGTTATGGTTTTTCCACTTTCTTTTTTCTTAAGAAAGCCTTGAATTCATTTACCCTATCTTATTAAAACAAAACAAAATAAAACTTAGAGTTACGAAAGGTAATTTAAAAGAAATTATCCCATTATCTCTATGCAATGCTATTCATATTTGCATCTCTCTGTCTCTCTCTGTTTCTCTGTCTCTCTGTCTCTCTGTCTATCTCTCTCTCTCTCTCTCTCTCTCTCTCTCTCTCTCTCTGTAACAGACCTTCCCTGTTCAAAGGGGAGGAACATTTCCAGAGCAGATTCCCTGTGGGTGGGAGGGTGGCTAGTTGATCTGGGATTTATTGTCATGAGTGGGGAAAACCACCTTGGGTAAGTGGGAAGATAATGCCTGGCATATATTTGGTATTCAGTGAAAATTTGCTGGCTGGCTGGATAGATGAATGTATAACACAAACAAGCTGAGTGTGATGGTTAATTTTATGTGACAATTTGGCTAGGCAAATGTACCCAGATATTTGATTAAACATTCTAGATGTCTCTATGAAGGCATAGTTTAGGTCAGATTAACATTTAAATCAGTAGACTTTGAGTAAAGCAGATTACCGTCTGTAATGTATGTGGACCTTATCTGACCGGTTGAAGGCCTTAATAGAAAAAGACTGACCTCCCTCAAGGAAGAGGGAATTCTTCTAGCAGAATTGCCTTCATGAACTGCAGCATCCTTGTGTCTCCAGTTTGCAGTCTACATTGCAGATTTTGAACTTGCCAGCCTATACAATCTTGTGAGCCAATTCCTTAAAATAAATATCATAAATTTCTCTCAGTCTTTCTCTGGAGAACCCTGACTAATACAGTGAGTATAGGGGAATTTTCTAGATGAGTATACACATCACTGGCTAGGATTGCTAACACTTAAAAGCAGCAAGGGATGTATGACACAGGCTAAATCCAATGTTCAAATCACATGTTCCAGGGTACCTACCTAGCACCCATAGCAGAGAACAGCAGTGCTGCTCAAAAACCAGATGGGCTGAGCATCTTCCAGCCAAACACCAAATTATGTCTACATGGTTGAAATGTAGTGGTACACATGGGATATATGGGATTTTATATTCTGTTTTTCCTCCTAATAAAACATCATTCAACATTTTCTCCTTATGCTACAGAAGCTTCAAAATATTTGTAGTGGTTATAAAATATTTCATCATGTTCTCTATTGTTGGACAGATGTTTCTAGATCAACATTATAGATAATGCTTCATGGAACATCTTCACGAACATATGCTTTCTGATACCTTCATTATTTCTATAGGTAAACAATCAGTAATAGAATTGCTGGATAGCACAGTAGCAAGATTATATTGTCCTAAAGAGAATAGAAGAAGGTAGGAAATAGAGAAATAAAGAAGAAAAAACATTATAAATAGAAAAGATAAAAATATGGAAGCAAAAGTCCAGCTAGATCAGTAATTGGAATAAGTATAAATGAATTAAATTTCTATTAAAAATTACAGACTCTAGGGGCGCCTGGGTGGCTCAGTTGGTTAAGTGTCCAACTTCGGCTCAGGTCATGATCTTACAGTTTGTGAGTTCGAGCCCTGCATCGGGCTCTGTGTTGACAGCTCAGAGCCAGGAGCCTGCTTCGGATTCTGTGTCTCCCTCTCTCTCTGTCCCTCTCCCGCTGTCTCTCCCTCTCTTTCTATCTCTCAAAAATAAATATTAATTTTTTTTAATTATTGACTCTAGAATTGGATTTCTAAAAAAGTAGTTATATATGATATATGTGGTTTTCAAGAGGAATACGTAAATGAATGGCACAGAAAGATTGAAAGTAGAGAAAATGTATCCTAACGGTACCAATGAAAGCTATTATAGCAATAATATGAGGTAAAATAAAATTGAACATGAAAACGATGAACATACAATGTTAGAAACAATATGATAAGAAGATATTATAGTCATGAACCTGTCCATTTCCAATCACATTGACTTCATACATCCACCAAAAATTGTCCAACAGACAAGGAGAATATAAGAGCTCCTTAATCATAAGGGAATATTTTAACACACGATAAATGTGTGTTAAAAGTTGATAAGAACGCAGAAATTTGAACAATTGGAATTAAGCATGATTTAATCAACATATCCAGAACTCTGCATTCAAGAAATGGAGCATACATTTATTAGAGCATACATGGAATGTTGTAAAAACGTTGTAACAAATGACATTTATTAGACTCCAACAAGTCTCAATGTGTTCTGAAGATTGACATAACATCCAGGTAGCCAATCTATCTATCTATCTTTCTATCTTTCTATCTATCTATCTATCTATCTATCTATCTACATGCTTACAAGAATGCTTATTGAAGTATTTTTAATAGTAGCTGCAAATTGGAAATCTCTATTGCCCATGATTAAACTGAATGATCTAGATCTAGTGGTGTCAACATGCATAATTTTTCAGAACACAATATTGTGTAGAAAAACCAAGTCCAAGAGAGATATACAGTGTGGTACCATTTGTGTAAAATTAAAAAGAATACCACATATTATTCATGGATACAATTATATATAGTAAAAATATAGAATTATTATAAAGAAAGAATAAGCATTTGCCTTGAGAAGAAAGGAAAGGGAGCGGAATTAGGGATAGAGGAGATCAAAGAATTTCCACTATAATTCTAATGTTTTCTTCCTTTTAAAAACCTAAAACAAATACAGCAGAATGTTAACATTATTGAATTCTGAGTGCTGGGTACATAGCTACTTGCTGTATTACTCTCTGTTCTTTTCTGTTTGAAATATTTCATGATGAACAAAAGTTTGAGTTACTTGCCCAGGGAAACGGAGTTAGTATTTGGTATTTTAGTTTCAATATTTTGGTGTCCTTACTTTTTATTGTACAAGAGTTCTTAATGTTTATGATTTCCAACTGAATTCCTTCCATTTTTCTCAAGTTTATTTATGTTTAAAGAGTGACTTGATTTTTGGGCTTCTATTCTTAAAGTTTATTCTTTGTTTGCATTCTTACTCACTTTTCTCCTTGGCTCCCAAGTGTTTTGGTCATGAATATTAAACAATAAAGAATCATAGAGTCATCCTTCATTAGGAGAACACTTAGTTGTAAGGACAAAATACAAATCTGCCCTTATCACTGACTCAACTCTGAATTAAGCTTGATTGCCATTCAGTGAGCATCGTAACAGGACTTCAGAAGAAAGCAAGTCTTCTTCTTTTACTTTTCAGTCAAATAACAATCACAGTTACTAAGAATCTATGATATAACCCAGTGCACTGTGTGAAATCTAGAGCACAGTGGAGGACCGAAGAAATATGGAACAAGGACTTTTCCTGCACTTAGAAAAGATGGCAGTCTTCCTTTGCTTATCTACAGAAAGCTAAATGCCTTCTTGTAGCAAGGATATAACAGAACTGGAAGGAACAAATGAAGCCTCAATTATCAGCGTTTTGAAAGAAAAGAAAAGTCTTTTTGCCACCAACGGCTGGCCTCAGAAACTCCATCCCTGACTCTCCAGACCGAGTTTAAGCCTCCTCCTCAGTGCTCCCTAGTTCAGGATTGGGAGTCAGGGGAGGTTCATCCTACAATGTTCTTTGTAGCTCTTACCATAGCCCTTAACATGCTAAGGGTCTGATTACTTAGCTGTTCCCTGCCTAGCTCTAAGCCCCATAAGGGCTGGGACTAAGTCTGCCTCGCCCTGTGTCCTATCCTGGCCTCACATATAGGAGACGCTCAATGCATGTTTGTTGAGAGAGGGAGGGAGTAAATGAAACACACAGTGAACTCCTTGAGGGATGCAGCTGCATTTTCCTATACAATGAAATCACCATGAAAATATGGGAAAAATTAAACTTACCAATAACAATGATAATAGTATTTCAGAGATATGCGCATCAGAAGTTGTCCATCCTTGTGAAGGTTTGCTTTTAATACTCTGCAGACATCTTTAGTGGGGACAGGGGTGGAAAAGTGGGACAGGACCCAAACTCTTTAAAGTTTATTTATTTTTTGAGAGAGACAGAGACAGAGAGACAGAGAGAGGCAGAGACAGAGGGAGGGAGAGAATCCCAAGCAGGCCTCACACTATCAGCACAGAGCCCAACACAGGGCTTGAACTCATGAACTGTGAGATCATGACCTGAGCTGAAACCAGAGCTACTTAACCTACTGAGCCACACAGGTGCCCCTTCAAACTTTTTATTAAAAAAAAAAAAGGAATTAAAAGTAGGCTCTGAAAAAAATTAAGATTGAGATTTGAAACCCCTGGATTTATCATTTTATTCTAAAATTTCTAAGGAGAACCCAAGGTCCATCATCAGATGATGAGACGATCTCAGGCTATGGCATAGATGACAGGTGATGTACCATTCTTTCTGAAGCTGCAACCCCTTCCCTTTCTTTTCCATTTAATTCCTACTCAGCCCAAACTATCCATTTTCAGAGTGTAAGTGCTCTGGAGTTAGGGGTGGGTGGAACAAAAACCTGCCCCAGACCACTGCTTCACAAACCTGGCTGTGCAGAAGAATTACCTGTAGAGGTTGGTCAGATGCCAATTCCTGGGCCCCAGCCCCCACCCCCACCCCCAGCATCTGATTGAGTTGGTCTGGAATGGAGTCCAGTAATTTGCATTTCTACTCAACTCTGGGTGATGCCAAAGCTGTCCTCTGACTGCATTTTCTGTAGCTCATTTCTAGACCAAAACTTCTCAAATTTCAATGCACGTTCAAATCCCTTGGGATCTTGTTAAAACACAGAGCTCGATTTCATAGGTTTTGGGTAGGACTGGCATTCTGCATTTCTAACAAACCCCAGGTGAGACCCTATGTGAGGTCAAGGCTGCTGGTTTGATGGAAGGACCATGGGCACCGAATTCATCTGGACCTTTAGCTGCTTAGTGAATTTTCCTGCACGTGGACACCAGTCAGAGCAAAGACGGAGAAATGCTTTTGTTAAAGAGAAAGTCTTGCTATGAGAAATCTCAGGCAGTCCTATTATTTGCCCTTAACTCTTTCCTCCCTTTGAGAATTTTGGTTTTTTAGTGACTTTCCACTGAAAGCCCATTGTGAGTACAGAACTTTGAGAGAGATTAGTTCTTTCTTTGGAATGTTTCTAATAATGACCCAGAGTGTTCGTTTCTCTCCGAGTTTATGATATGTACACAGGGATGATTTTCTTCAAAGTTCTGAAATAACATTTGCCTCTGCAATTACCTGATTCTTGTGTAAAGGTTAATGGGCAAACATAATGTTCTCAGAGTGCATAGAAACTCAGGAATCAGTGTTTATAGTGCATTCTTTAATATCATATTCTTTCTTTCTAGATTATGGCATAGAAGGATAAAGTTATAAAGCTCAATGCCAATCAGTATTTCCAAATTTAAGTAAAAACTATTTTGATGAAATTTTAGGGGGAGCAGGATTATATTTTGACTCCCCAATTTTATTTATACAACAGAGATGGAAGAAAATCAACAGACTATAATGTGCTTTTAGCACTTTTAAGGTTGGAAAAGCTATTTAGCTTGTAGAAGATTGTAAAAAATCTGTATCTTAGTTCCCCTATTTTAAAAAAGTGAGTTTATTGACTATGTTGGAAGATTCCTATGCAGAATTAGGGGCTAGTGGGGATCTGTGACCCTGAAGAATAGGGCCTTCTTAACAGTAACTATATAGACCATGAAGCAAGATCTAGCTAGTGATGAGCATCCAATTCTGGGCTTCTCCGTTAGAGCTGCACAAGGGAGTCACTCTAGGGTTTTCTGGTACCCTGGGCACACGAAAGCCAATGAAGTCAGAAACTCTGAAGCCTGAGACCCCTGGCATCACTGAGACTTAACGTTCCCTGGCAATTTTAAGGTGCAGTGAGGTTTGAGAACCAGTGTTCCAGGGACCTGAGTCCTCTTCTACTTCTGAATTTCATTCTGTATTATAATCCTCTTGGATTATGATTCTGGCTTCTCTGAGTTTGCTCAGTCTGAGCCAGATTCACTGATCAGTGTTACATCTACCATTCCCTGCAGTTCTATGTTCTTCTTTTCCATTCATTAAACACATTTAGATTCTCCTCTGACTATTCATTTGAAGGCATCATTTCTTCATAATTTCCACTAATAAAGTTCCATATTGGATTTTATTTTTGTGTGAAAGAAATACGTGTAGGTTTCTTATGTGTTGAAATGATATCTTTTAATGCATTCTCCTAAGAGGATGCTGAATTGAATGTGTGTTCTCATTTAATTATCCATGGTTTCTGGTCTCTAATTTAGTGCCTGACACGTAAAAGGTACTCAGCAAATATTTGTTGAACATACAAGTCATTGATTCTTCTCTCTTCTTTAACTCTTATGCTCAAATAGTCAATCAGTTTCTGAATCATATTGATATAAGCTCTTAAACATATCTAAAATCTATTTTCTTGGTTGACTTAGTAACCATTGTTACCTTGGTGTAAATTATCATTATTTCTTTGTGTTTCCAGTTTCTATACCTCCTCCCTCAGCTGCATCCCTCTCCCGCAGTGAACACTAACCCTGTCTCCACACCCTAGCCCCCACTGAGCAGCCAAAGAGGTTTTTAAAAATTATTTTTTTCACAGGGCGCCTGGGTGGCTTAGTCGGTTAAGCTTCTGACTTCAGCTCAGGTCATGATCTCATAGCTTGTGGGTTCGAGCCCCGCATAGGGCTCTATGCTGACAGCTCAGAGCCTGGAGCCTGCTTTGGATTCTGTGTCTCCCTCCCTTCCTCTCTCTCTCTTCCCCTCCCCTGTTCTTTCTTTCTCTTTCTCTCTCTTTCTCTCTCTCTCTCTCTCTCTCTCTCTCTCTCTCTCTCTCTCAAAACTAAACATTAAAAGAATTTTAAATTATTTTTTCAAATGTATTATTTTGATTTGTATCACATTAATACTTACACAATGCAGAACTTTTTAAAATAAAAATAAAGTGTACTATATTATCCCAGGAAATCTCTTTTTGTTTATATATTTTATTTGCTTTATATAGATTCTGTATTTTTTAAGTCTCATTTCTTCTACATTGACTGGTTGGTATTGTGAATTGGATCTTTTTTGTAGAGTGTAGTTCCTAAGCAGTTACTGCTGGCATTTAGTAAAACAGTTTTTAGAGCTTCTCTTTTTCTGAAGTTTCCTAATTATAGACAATCACATAATTTGCATGCAAAGTGTAATTTTCCTCTTTCCTTTCTAAAATCTTGTCTATTGTTTGTCTTTGTGTGTGATTTTATTTTTTAAAAAAGATTTTTGTTTTTAAGTAATCTCTACAACCAACGTGGGGCTTGAACTCATGGCCCTGAGATCAAAAGTCACATGCTCTCCCGACTAAGCCAGCCAGGTGTCCCATTCTTGTATAATTTTAGAAGGCATAACTTTAGAATATCATTACTTAATAATAGTATTGAAAAGCAGCCTTTGCTTTTGAATTTACTGACATACCTCTAATGTTTCATCACTAAGAATAATTCTGACTTCTTACATTGAGATAGACATCATTCGTTGTGTTAAAGAAGCATTCTTTCGTTTCAGTTTTACCATATTTGTAAAGTTTTAAAACCCAGAATAAATGTATAATTTATGATATGTTGTATTGCACCTGTCAACATGAATACATAGTTATTCTTGTTTCATGTGTTAATGTGGAAATTATATCATTAAACATCTTGGTATCAAACCAACCTTGCATTTCTAAAACAAACACCACTCAGTTTAATATGTTATTCTTCTAATGTACTGTTGGGTTCTGTTTAATGATACAGTATTTTTTGCCCTTATTTTTGTAAATAGATAGTCTGTAGTTCTACTGTCTGTGCTCTCTTTGTTGTATTTTGATAGGTCCTTCCTTGTGTATATGCAACCACTCATGCCATATAAAATTACACGTAATTCCCTAAGTAGGTACTGTCATTTCAGGACTTAATGGCTATATGTGTTTCAAACTTATGCAAAACTGAGATCACTGGTCATTATTGGTCCCCCTTCAATGAAGTTTGCTCAATATACAGCTCACATTCTTAACTTGACTCATCATTCTCCCCTCTGCTGTTTGTCCTTTCTTTAATATCTCTATTATAAAGCTGATCATATAGCATAAAAATTCTTTTTATACCTGTTGCTCTCTATTTTATGTCTTTAAGGGTGGAGATTTTGACATCTTGTCTGTGTTTCGGCACAATGCCTCTGTGTAGTAGGTGCTTCGTAAATGCAATTTAGAGCAATGAGTGACTGAAGGGAACTCATACTTACATTTACCTCACCTTACTGCAAGGCTTCCTGGGAAGTACTGTGAGTTGCTCTTAGTATGTCACAGAAAATTCAGCACATATAACCTCAGTTGTGTTTCTATACAAGACCCCAAGTCACATATTTAAGTTACTTAATCTGCTGTGTTACTTTAATGTGGCATTCATGGCAGGGGAGCATTATACTCAGACATAATGGAGGACAGGATGGTGGAGACAGGACTAGTCATTCTTTTGTTTTTCTTTCATGAAAATATGTCCAGTTAAATGTGAGTGGGAGCATTCTTCATCCCACAAATGTTTACTGAGCACCTTCTACATGCTAGCAACTGTGCTGGGAGCTGGTGAGTCAGCAGGAAATTAGACAGACAAGAGCCTTCACAAAGTTTACATCCTCATTGGGGAATGCAAACAAAACTAAACTAATAATCAATGAGATACAGTAGAGTATGTGTGAGAGGGTGATGAAATGGAGATGGAGGATTTTTGTAGATACTGATGACCAGAGAAGGAACATCTGAGGACGTAGTCATTGCTCTGAAAGTTGAGAAGGTGCAAGCCACTCCTCCAGGACATTGGAAGATCATTTCAGCCAAAGGTAGCATCGAGCATGGCATGTTTAAGGAATGGCAGGGAGTCTAGTCCCATCCAAAGGTAGCGAGCTAAGGCTGGAAGACAGAGATGAAAATGTAAAGCAGGAAGGGCTTCGATCGTCAGGGGCATGTGGACCACGATTAGGGTTTATGTTCATTATATTTTTAATGTGACAAGGCATCTGTAGTAACTTTTGATTAGAGGAGCAACGTGATTTATTTTATATTTTAAAAAGAACATTTGGCTGCTATGTGAGGAATGAGGAGTTTATGTTCCCCTAAGTATTATTATGAGAAGTGTTTGCACAAAACACATGAGTGGCTGCTGTGTCCGGAAGAAAGCATATGAAGATATCCGTGCTATCACTGGAAAGATATGGGGGAGAAATTAGAATTTTTCACTGCTGAGTCATAGTAAAGTCTTTTTTGACCCCTCATTTTCCCTCATCCCTATCTTCTTCCCCAGTGCATGACTTTGAATCACTGTGTTAATACGAGCTATCCACTTTCCTCACCTTTTAACTTTCTTATTCCAATGCCTTACCAACTTCATAGCATCACTGACTGCCCCAGTATTAATCAGTCTTGTTGCTAGATTTTTATACAATCTTAAAAGAGATAGTTTATAGTTTTTTTTAAGCCAAATTGCATCCTATGATTGACTGAGCAGCATTATTATGAGCCATTATAAAACAGTAGACGGCCCAGAGGTACTTGTGAAGGTGGCAATGAAACAAAGCAACCTTTAAATTGATTTAGCAAAACACTTAGTTACTATTTCATGCTAGGCAAAACAATAATAAATCTTAAAGGAGGAATCTTTCTAGGATATTATGAAAAATAAAACCGGCATAAACTCATTGGTTGCTGTCAGCACTCATTTTTATGGTGTTTACATGAACGTTGGTAACAGAGAATGAGATAATTTATTTGGGACTTTTGGCTGATGTTAGAACACATCAGTAGGGATGCTCTGCCTGTAGCCATGGTGTTAACTTTGTCTCACACACACAAAATCACATTTTGTTTACTGAAAAATAAGGAACCCTCTTGGCTCAACGTATATCTCCCCTCTCCAGTGCCTGTTACACATTGTTAACCGGGTGTAGCCAGCTGGAGCTGGCTTGAAGTGGCTCTCTAGAGGCAGTTGTTAGACTCTCTTCCCAACACCATGCTTAGGGATCAGGGAAGTCATGTGGGGAGCCTGAAAGCAAATACACTGGGAGAATTTACACAACAAAAATTGGAATAGGCTATGCGTCAGGGGTTCTATTCTCCCCAACTCCCCAAGAGCCCGTTGCTAACCACTTACCATCCCTTCACTGCCCGGATGTTCTACTGGAAATTCCGCGTTGTTTAACTACAAACTCCTTGTCTTTCTTTCCTCTTGTTGCCGACAGTCTCTTCTCTGGCATTCTTTATTTGGTGACAGACTTTATAAACCCAGGCTCAAATCTCCAGAGGCATATGTGACCCTTTCTCTTCCCTTTTGCCTGGCATGAGATCCCTTTAAAAATTCTACAGGGTATACCTTCTTCTATCCCATGGGCTTTATGTCTCCCCTCTGGTTCTACTGGCACCATCACCTTCTGCCCCCAAAATCCCTGCTTGTGTCTTTTTTGCTCTTGTAACCTCTCGTTGGGTCATCCTCAAGAGGTGCTTGACCCCAGGGGTCACTTCATCAGCTCACTTTCCTGAGGTACGTTTTCTATTCTATCCTTTGTCTGCTCAAACCTGTCAGTGACTCCCCTGATCTCCAAATAAGGTTCATGCTTCATAGCATAGCATACAAGGCAGTCCATTAAATGAGCACAACCTACCTTTCTGGTAATTTCCTAACACTTTTGTTCCTCCTCTTGATGATCAGGAATTTTCAAGTGGCACATGTGGCATTGCAAACAAAAGTATTTCTTACTTTTTTTCTTATTTCTTAAATAACGAGTTTTCTGAAAAGCTCTTCCTTCCTCTTTGGGTAAAACGAGCTCTTTCTTTTAAGATGTAACTCAAATGAAACCTCCTCCTTGAAATCTTTTCTAGCTTCTCGCTCCCTACCCTCCTTGCCAGAATAATCTCTCTCCTTGCACTCCCCTGGTAATACTGTAATGCTTTTTATAGCACTCATTGATTTCCTCCTTTTATTACAATTTATTTTAGTACATTGTGTAGTTGGAGTAGAAACCCTATCTTTTTCATCTTGGCCTCTAACTTGGAGGTGAGCACAATGTCCTGCTCAGCAGAGATTTGTTGAAAGAATAAATAAAAGGGAAAGGAGGTTTATACTTAACTCAAATGCCCTTTAGCTGCTAGGTGTAAAGAAAATAAAAGCACAGGAAGTAAAAAAAATGGCCTAACAGGCATATTTCTGGAAGTTCCCCAAAAGTTAACTTTCAAGGGGAACATTTTTACTTTTGGTAATGTGTTTGAGGAGGATATCATATGGAGGCTGGAATAGAATAGAACAATGTAACAGAAGGTAGAATCTGAACAAATGGGTGGAAGCTACAGAACACGTTTTCCTTTAATATATAAGAAAACTTCCTGAGAGATAGAAGGCTTCATTGTTTATCGCAGGAATGATACTCCTAAAAAGCTACTGAGCTATTATCACCGACATGATGCAGATATATGACCATCTGTCAGGGATGTTATAAAAGGAATTCCTGCAGGAAGTAGATGTTCACTAAGGTCTTTTAAGACTCTCGATTCTATGGCTCTCTGACTGTTTATGAGTCATCCAGCCTATTGGTAGGACTTCTGAGCACTCACTGTCCTTTACCAAGATAGATTGCCATAGTGGCTGCTGTTAAGACTTACTATTCAGATGAGAAATTAAAATATTTAGGAAGAAAAGCATCTAAAAAAGCCTCACCCCAGCCCCACAAAAAAAGTGGTGTCTAAGTGTCAGGTCCTCTGACTTGGGGGAAAGTGTTCCACCACTAATTTTATAGAATTAAATTAAGGTTTAAGAAACCTGCTGTATTGTGTTTTTCTCCACAGGAGCTAAGGACCAATTTCTCCAGCACTCAATTTCTGGCTGGTTAAAACTCTGGCTTAGTTTTATTTTAGTTCATTTGCCATGGGTCTCCAACATCATGGATGAGATAGAGTGGAACTCTTATTCTCCAGAGGTGGGAATCTTGCCCCTCATCTGTAGTCCTTCCTCACCTGGAAACACCATTTGAAAATTTCGTTCAATTCTACCCCCTTCTCTGCTAGGTATTTGCACTGGGTTATTGATCTTTATTCAACTGCTGATTTAGAAGGTAGCCTTGATTTTTTTTTACCCCTTTCCCTACTCTGATTTGTATAAGCCAAAGGACTTGTGTGTGTGTGTGTGTGTGTGTGTGTGTGTGTGTCTGTGTGTGTGTGACTTTTTCCAGAAATTTTTTCAGGGATTTACTAGCAACTGTAAATGAAGAGAAGGACAACGTTTCTCCTACATTCTTGACCCCATCTTTACCTATTTTCTTCGTGACATTACTTTATCAGTTACGTAATCCCTCCGTCTCTTTAACTTCAACATCTTCTCTTGGACTTCTTTTTCCTCGGTGCAAAATGTTCAAGTCTCTTTGATCCTAACACACACACACACACACACACACACACACACACACACACAAATGCATAAGAGCTGCTCCTGGCTTCCCTTCATTCTATCATCCCATTTATGTCCTCCTCTTTACTGCCAACCTACTAAAAGAATGGTCTTCACTCAATGTCTCATATATTTTCCTCCTTTAATACTTTTGTCTCTGCCCCATGAAACTATTCCTTCTAAGAACATCACTGACCTCTTAGTTGCCTAATCCAGTGGCCTGTTTCCAGATCTTCTTCCCCTTGGCCGTTGGTTGTACTTAAATCCATGGGATGCTCACTCCTCCTTGAAACTTTTTCAGGCCATTTAACCATCTCATTCTCATTGTCATCTTAGAATTCACTTTATCTTGCCTTGCCTGTATAAACATCTATAAGTGATTCACTCAGAAAAACAGGTTTTGAGCCTTAACTCTTGACCAGGGCTGGTGAAAGATGGCAAATAAAACCTGCCCTCCCTGGAGGGAGGATAGAGATGTGGATGGAGTGAGGGATAAATCAGACAAGAACATAGTTGCAGGCTGTGACCTGGGTCACTCAAGAACACCATGAGAATGTTTAATAGCAACCCCACTAGTTTGGGGATCTCAGAAGCCTTCCCTGAGAAAGCTATTGGCCTACATATTGAAGGAGAAGTAGGTTCTAACCAGGAGAAGGGGTGGGGGAAACAGCATGTGTTGTATTAGGCAGTGTGTTGTAGGAAAAAGAACATGGACCTAGCTTTGTCACTTACTACCAGTGTGGCGATTAAAAAAACTCTGTGATCTCTCTGGGTTTAAGTTCCCTCTTCCGTTAAAAATTTTGCAGTCGAAATTATATGTGCTTATATAAGCAACACACCTGGCATACAGCAGGCACTGAGGAAATGTTGCCTTACCCCACTTCTTCACTTTCAGGGCTATGAATATTCCGGGGCTTTCAAAGCAATATTCTCAGTTGCTTCTTGGAAACAGGCCTCACTTTCCATCTCCCTGGGGTTTATATGAGGATGCTATCATTCTAGCAGAGGGTGGGAAGCTGCAAGAAGGTGGTTGGCCCATGGTGTTTATGGTTTGGGTTTGGGGAATGTCTGGTTTCTGAATCTCTTTTCCATGATTTGAGAATGGCCATGCGCCATCCCCCGTTGATGAGGGTGCGGTGGGCCCCTCAAGAATAATTCTCCTCTTAGGTCTTATGGACTGAGTTTTCCCTATACAGCCAAGCTGCACAGAGTATGGAGCATAAAAAACCCCCGTCCCAGCGCAGTGAGTGGATGTGAATACTGGTTTGCTATGGAGCCCAAAGCGGGAAGATGCTTGATGAAAGGCACCCAGCATCTGAAAAAGTTCACCGCAGCGATGCATCCTCTGGGGGGCGTGGCCACCACTCTGCCCTTTTATTAACGCACATGGTGGAGGGTTTGTGGACTTGGCAAGCCTCCACTGCCTAATGTGAACAAGGCCTCTGGAAGGATCGGCCCCTTTGAAGCATCTGGGCTGGTGGTGGCTGCTGCATATGGCTGGGGCGTGGCCTCCAGATGCTGGGCGCCTTCACTTCCTTGGATTTTCCTCACTGCCAACTTGTGACGGCGCGCTCCCACTCATACCCCTCAGCAGGCAGCCGTGGTCTAGACCCGCAGACCTGTCCCGGCACGCTGGGCCACCAATGGCAAGATTTCACAGAGGACTACTGGGGCTGGGAGTCCCCGAGGATGGCGCTGAGGGGGATGCCACCCTGGAATGAGAGAAAAAAACAAAGCTCCCCTTACGCACCCTTCTCCCTTTGCGCTTCGGCTGGGCAAAGATAGGAGACCCTGGTTTCTGCCTGGCGCCCATCGCTAGCCCGCATGCGGCTGTGCGGATGAATTTCTCTCTCCTCTGTCACAACCGGACAGTCTGTTTTCTCACTTGACTTTTCTTGAGAACACTCTGAGCGGTGATGCGGGGGAAAACGGCCTAGAAAGGGGGAAGGCTGTGCCCCAAGTAACCCAGGCGGGGTTTCCCACAGGTGTGGGAACTCCGGAGCGCTTTTTGCTGCCCCTTGCTGCCTCCCTCTGCGGACTCCCTGATGGCCTGTCCTGTGGGAGCACTTTCCTCTCCCCCAGGGTCCAGAGATGAGCAGGGTGCCCTGGGAGCACGGCTGAAGGAGGAGCTCCCCCTAGAGTGCCGTCCCGCACCTACAGGAGCCCCAGACTGAGCCTCCTTAGTCCTGCGGCCTGTGTGGCCTTGCCCAGTCTCGCCCTGCCCTCCCCATGACTCTGTGAAAGTTCCAAGCTGAAGGCAGGGTCTTCTTTCCTTCTGCATTTCCACCGAGCCCGGCCTGTGTTTTTGCACACGGCAGACAGTGTTTGTCAAGCTGAATGGAACGATTTCAAAGGTGATGTGTGTCTATGTCGAGGGTGGAAATAGAATGAGTTGGGCTTGCCACACAGAAGAGATATTGAGACTTTATTTTCTCTTTTGTTTTTAATGTTCTTTATTTTTGAGAGACAGTGAGAGAGCATGAGTTGGGGAGGAGTAAAGAGAGGGGGAGACAGAGGATCTGAAGCAGGCTCTGCGCTGACAGCAGGGAGCCCAATGTGGGCTCATGACCCTAACCAAAGTTGGACGCTCAACAGACCGAGCCACCCAGGCGCCCAGAGATTTTTCTCGGTAAAGAGCGATCTCTCTCTCTGGAAGATCTTCCAAGTGTGAATATCACCTAGTGTTAAGGCTGGCTGAGGGCTGGGCAAGTTCATATTTAGATAGAGTCCTAGAATGCCAGTACTACAGTGATTCCACCATTTTACTAATTAAGAAGCAGGAACATGGCTGAACATTGTCAACACGCTGCGCTTTTGGCCTCTGATTGTGTTACCATCTCAGATGTGGTACCTCCTGCTTAGGTGCAGGGTCGGGTGCTCTTTTGTATTTGAGATTCTTTGCAAAAACAGAGTATGTGAAGCTAGATCCAGTGCATGGGTAAAGTGAGATTTTGCAAAAAGTACAAAAACTGAGATTTTTCCCACCAATGCTCCACCTCACCTGCCCTCTGGCAGGGAGTGCCTCAGCTCTTCTAGCCTCTGTGGCAGAAAACCAGGAGACTTTTAGATTATGTGGGGATTTAGTCCACCAGCCAGCCTCACAGTTGTTTTACAGTGAACGTGACAGTGATGAGTTGAACATGTTTAAGAGAAGAGTAATCAGTTTTCTGACAAGCAGCCATTTTTATGTTCTGCTTTATCAGTCAGCCTCCCCCTTAAAAAAAGTAGAGTAAGAAGCAAACGTTGGAATAAGAATTAAGGTTACTTGGCACTCTAACTCTCAGCCACTAGAGGGGGGTAGTGACCAGGCTTCCTCTCTCCCTGGCTGGATTGTTAGACGTTTTTGCCCAAACTGAAGTAATGAGTTATCCCTGGGAGAGTGACAATCTAGCAAATGTTTGCTAATCATGGTCATCTTTTCCCTCTGTGGAGCCAGTGTTTCATACTGTAGCAAAAATATCTCATTTTTTCCCAAGAGGAGTGTTTTCTAACCATGTTAGTCTGTCCAGCAAATAGCAGGATGGTGCACACACCTTCCCCAGCCATAAGGTACAAGAAAACTTAACTATGAGCCATGGGGAATATATTCTCCACAGATGGTGTTATAGATGGCTTTATCAAAGGAGGAAATATTTCAGGCTCCAGAACATGCATGATGATTGTTTGCTCTCTGCTCAGAGCAAGTGTAAGGGATTCCCGTTAAAATCGGCATCTATGGAAAATCATAAGCATTGCTATCTTTAAAGGGGGTCTCTGTGCCTGCTGTGTTAGCCACAAAACAATCTCTAGCTTTAGAAAGGTGTCCAAGGCCGAGGACCATTTCTGGAACTCCTATGCCACCCTAGTATCTGCCAGGCAGGGTAGCACCTTTTGCCTCCTGGGGAATATAACCTTGGAGAGTTAAAGCAATCAATATTTTTCAGTATCTAGAGCGTGTAAATTAGGTAAAAAATGTAGAGTCCCTAGGTTTTAAACTGGAACTACATACATATAAGTAGGCAATGTATACGTGACAAGAACAGAGTGCAGGCAATCAAGAAAAGGGGTTCATTGTGAATAATTATGAAAGCAGTTCAGTAGGTTTTTCCCTGTTACTTTGGTAGTCGGATTTTTATTCTTTTCAAGGCAGAAAGAGCAAACGCCCAAGGTCGATGGGGGAGCTCGGTAAGATAACTGAAAAGTCATCACGGGCACAAGCACGCTGACTGATTCTGTGTGGCACCTATGAGTGTCACACCTATGAGTAAGGTTGGAAATTATGAGGATTTGGATCCCTAGAAGAAAGAAATGGTTTTTGTTTTTTTGTTTGTTTGTTTTATTTTTGAGACAGAGAGAGACAGAGCATGAATGGGGGAGGGGCAGAGAGAGAGACACAGAATCAGAAACAGGCTCCAGGCTCTGAGCCATCAGTCCAGAGCCTGACGCGGGGCTCGAACCCACGGACCGCGAGATCGTGACCCAAGCCAAAGTCAGACGCTCAACCGACTGAGCCACCCAGGCGCCCTGAAAGAAATGTTTTAACAACAGACCTGATGTGCTGCCTTGTGAGGAAACGTGGTCTTCAGAAACAGGTTGTGTGACTGTCATGGGCTTTTTGTCTTGTCTCATTTTTTAGTATTCGAGGTTGGACCACATGAGCATCAAATCTGAGATCTGGTGATTTGGAAACTCTGCTTTTAATCAGGCTCCCCCTTTTTCCTGAAATTCCCTTTTCCTCATTCTGTAATGGAGCAAAATTCTACACTTCCTTCACGACCCAGTTCCCATGTCTCTCCTACTCTGCAAAGACTTCTAGACACCCTTACCCACCCCCGTGGAATTAGTCTTCAGTATCCCATTGCACTGACTTCCTGCCCAGAATACTCTTTATGTCATTTGGAGTTTGAAGGTGCATCCCTCTGTTCATGTCTGTGCCTCCGTCTGAACAAACAGGGCTCAATGAGTTCATTCTTCACACTTAGGAGTGGAATAAAGGTATAATGTATGTGGGTCTGTGTGGGAGATCTAATGAGGCTGGATTGCACATGAGTTCAGTATCCACAACCAGAGAAACAGGTAGACTCCCAGATTCTCCTTCCCCGTCTCCTTAGATTGAGTTTGTAAAATAAATAAGCTCATCCAGAAATACCTGGCCTTGCTGTGCTATCCTGGAAACCTAGGCAACCATAGAGCCAATAGCTAAGCCAATATTTGATATCAGATATTCTCACCAATATTTAAGCCACCATGATGTCAAACTATGGCTGGCTCAGGGAGGATCTGGAAGGAGCAGTACAGACTCCCTACCAGCTGGCTCTGCGGGTTTGCCCCACGCTTATTAACACCTCAATAAAGCAACCTCATGTGTCCCATTGTTGAATCATTTGGCCCTATTTTTTTATGTCAAAATGCTGTTTTTATGTGAATTGCTGAGGGTGCCCATGTAGTATTGAGAAGAGCAGATGTAGGCACTAGAAAGCCAGGGATGAAGTTATTTCCTTAGGTCTAATGTGGCATGGCTATGCCTTCTTATGGCTACCTCCTCTAGTAACTTTCATGCAATTCAGGTTAGGGAGGTTGGGGCAGAATTTCAAGGATTAAAGTATAAGTGAATTTATTAATAGTCTCTATTGATAGTCTCTTGGTAGTTAAACACACTTCTGTCTGCCCAGCCAGGACTACTTCCTGAATTCTCTCCCTTCCCCTTTTCCCAGGGATGCCCAGGCACTAACCAACCTGAGATGCTTTCGCTTGATTCTGTGAACTTCCTGATACATGGAGCAAGGAAAGCCATATGACCCCAGTGTGGTTTTCTAGTGATTGTCCAGATGTAGCCATGTTCTACTGTTGTTCTCAGGAAGGCTGATTTCCAAATAGAACAACGTAGTACAGCCAAAGACCCTTCCCGGTGGCAGAGGAGAGAGCCAAAGCTCTGCCTCTGGCTCCCACGTGGTGCTGGCTGTGGCAACTCTTGGCTTGCCCTTCTGTTCTCCCAGAAGCAGCGTGGAGAGTTCCCAATGGTTAATCTATCTGTCTTTCAAAACTCTGGGTAGCCAACACATGCACGCTTACCTCTCTCTGACAGGGGTGGCCTTCATGCCAGAAAAAGCAGAGGGAAAACTACTCGGTCTGCTGTTGCTAGGAGGCAGAGAGATGTTTGATGTTTTGATTTTAGCAGCATTGGAGGCTTGCCTTTTTAATAACACGAAGAGCTATAGGTTGTTCTTGTGATATTGAATATATGCTTTTCTGAAAGTGTGTCATGAAGGCAGACTTCTCTGATCAAATTCTTTATTCTGCCATTCATTAAATTAGAAAGAAAATCCCCTGGGATACAGCAGAGGAGTGTAAGAAGTTGAAAATGAAAATGCAAGGTTCCTGTGGAAGCAGCTTAGTTCAGAGGTTGCTATAGTGAGCAGCCCCAGGTGGAGGGCTGGGATAGGCACTGGCCGAGGATTGGGGCAAGGGTGGAATTCACGCTCTTCAAATATCAGTGTCCAACTGTGGCCCTGTGGAAGCTGGGCAAAAGTTATCAGACTGTTATTCACTCTTTGGGTGATTTACCGCATATTTACTGAGCTGCCTGTTCAAAGCACTGTTTGGCTGGATGAACGAGATACAGTTCCCCCGCACAGAGGAAATGGTAATTGGGATTCAGAGGGTATGTGCTAGGATAAAGATGTAGAGGGGATAGGACCCAATAGGAAGGGGCTAACTTTTCTTGGGCCAGTCAGGAAGCGCCATGGAGCAGCTGAACTGAATGTTAAAGGATAGACATCAGATTCTTCCAGTGGGGAAGAGAAGGAAGCACATTCAAGGCAGGAATGGCTAGGTGGAAGGAAGCCTGAGGGTTAATGAGACATTGCCTATGCCCAGGTAAAAGAATGGGTGGGGAGGAAAAAGGGATGATCTAGATCGCCAGGGACCTTGAATTTGAACTTTCTCTGTAGGTGCCCAGTAAGAGTAGGAGTGAGCGTGATCTTGATATCACTACATCTGCAAACCTCTCTGAGGAGAGCAGGAATGGTTTCCCAACACAGATGGAGCTGCACCATCCATTAGAACCTTCTGCCATGACGGAACTTGTGTAGATCAGCACCGTCCAGCATGGTGGCCACTAGCCACACATGGCCATTGAACACTTGAAATGTGACTAAGGAAGTGAATTGAAAATTTTATTTCCTCGTAGTTAATGTAAATTTCCACTTAAACAGCTCCGTGTGGCTAGTGGCTTCTTTCTAGAGCTTTGCACGAGGCAGTGGTTGTGACCGAATGGAGGGGAGAAGATGATGCAAGCTTCCCTGCAGGTAAATTATGATAAGCTGGGTCTCAGGGAGGGAACTGACCCCAGGTGGGTTCTGACAGTATTGTGCTGGATGCAGTGAGGAGAGGCCTTTGAAGAGTCTTATTGAGACATGACAACCGTACATGAAATAATTAGAGAAGGGGGCAGCTGGTGTGTGACAAAGTGCTGCCTGGCACGGCATCAGCTCGGGAGCACCCTGCCGTGCCCCTTGGCATCGGAGACAGGTCTCCATGTCGCTGCATTGCACAGCTACGTGTGCCCCAAGGAACAAGAATCCTGCCTGTACCTCTCTGCTGTCAGGAAAGGTGCCAGGAGCAGGGTGGATAAATCAGAACATCATTTCTAGATACATTCATAAGCTCCTGTGACAGAAAGCCTGCTTTAAAGGGCTTGCATAGGCAGGCCTTTATTCTGTATTACCTGTAGAGCTTTCCTGGAAAAGCTCTATTGTAATGCAACCTGTGTTTTCCCCCTGGAGCGCTGGGCAGCTGTGTTTCCTGACCAGGAGCTCAACATCGAACAGAGCATAACTGGGACAGAATAATGCCATGAAAGCAGGGAAACCAAAGCCATAAATCTTACTAACTACTAAGAGTGATAAAATTCTCCTACACATCCTATAACATGAATATAAATGCGCAGTATTGGTGCACACGGACTAGGGGAAGAGCAACAATCTTCCATTAACATATAAAAATTCAATTCCACTGTGTCATAAATTAGATTTTTTCTCATACTGAACTATTAAGTGTGATAAACGCAAATTGAACACTTGAATAACAATTGCTTTGCCCAACCCTGAAATTTGAAGTGCATTTGAGGATGCTTGCTTCTCTTAATAAGTTCCTTCTTCTTAATAAATTCCTTCCAGCAGAAGCATACCTAATTATCCCATTATCCATTCCATCCATCTGGATGTCAAGTCCATAGCATCAGTAGACCAATGAGGTGGGAGTCTGAGAATAACACACGGTGAATAGAATCAACACCTGAGTCGGAGGCACAGACCAATACAGACTGGAAAGTGTTAGCTGGAGAAATATTCAGCAACTAAGACCTACAAATGGATATTTTAATTTCTTCCCATTCCTTATTCTTTATTTTCTCACTCTAGTCCGTAAATTCTGATTGAAATATTAATATGTCTCATGTTACTCTTTTTGTTGATTTATCATTTTAGAAAAGTGATATGTGTTTATTATAGAAAATTCGGATATGAAGAAAATAAAAACAGCCACAATTCTACCACTTAGAGACCGCTGTGAACATTTGGCCATATCTGTTTTCAGTTACTTTTGTTTTCTTACTTGTTTTCACGCAATACTGAAATACAGTTTTGCTCTTTCTCAGTCAATATTTCCTCCGTGTTTCCTCATATCTTAAAATGTATTTCCAGAACATCATTGCAATGTCTGCAGGATATAGAAGTCACCTAAATGTATTTAACTAGGCCTCTATTATAGGCAATTTAGGCAATATATAGGCAATTTATTACAGGCCATCTTCCTGCCTTCCTTTTCATTTCAAATAGCATTATGATGAAAACCCCCATCTATAGAATCTTTGTCCACATGCATTACTATTTTCTTGGGTATGGAATTTCCCTGCCAAAGGGAGGAACTTTCTTAGGGCTGTTTATAAGTATTGCCCAATTGTCCCCTAGAAAGATCTTCTAATGCAGTCGTCGTTATTACTATGGGTGTTGAGATGAGAAGGCCCTGAAGTACAGTCCTGGTTTTGCAGATCCAGATCTGTCATCAGCCGTGTGACCTTGAGCAAGCCAACACCTCCAAGCTGCAGTCTCCCCAGATGTTAAGTGGGCCAGTAATAAGACCTGCCTCACGTCCCATTGCCATGTGGACTAGATGAGACAGTCCGCATAAGAGCTGATGACGGCAAAATGCCCAATGTGAGAGCTAACAATTACATACTCTGCCCACCGAGTAGGGACCATCTATTTCTCCATTCTTTCACAAACCCTGGGTACAATTTTGTGTATAAAACTCATCAGCTTGACAAGTGAAAAAAAGACATCTTGTAGTTTTAACTTCCGTGACAAAACACATCTCTCAAGCCTTTAAATATATGTGAAATATTTCAAGCGATGGGTGGCTTTGACACATGCTTTTTCCTCAAATGTTGTTCCTCATGAGTGCCAAGTAATAGAATAAGCTCGAGTCGTCCTTAGTTTTAAAGGGCAGATACATTGTTCACTGCATCTGCGTAGTGAGTGGCATATTGTGGAGGTGGAATACTTATATGCAGTGATTAGTAAATGTGTGCTTCAACATTAAATGCGTGCCTACCTCATTTTCTCCCAACAGTCTCGATGAATTGGATGTAGCTGCCCGCAATTTATTTTAAATTGTATAAATAGCTTCCTAAGACAACCGGTAGAAATAAAAAAGAAGGAAAACATTCACTTCCCTCACCCAAATTAAATTTTGTTTACTGTCCATACAATTTTACAGAGTCACGTTAGATGCTTTTTCAAATCGGGGGACACGTTTCCTCGTGTGGAGACCACCTCCTTCCCACACAAGGACTGTCATTCCACCAGGCCACCTCGGCGCCCGCTCTATCCCCGTCACATCAGTGGGAGCCATGCCAGAGAAAGGGACCCGCACCCTATGGGCCAGGGAAGAGGGTGGATGACAGAAGTCCTGGGAGTGAAGCAGAGGTGGGCTGAGAGGTCAGCACCGGCAGCCCGAATGTGGCCGTAATGTGAAGTCTGCGCCGGAATGTGACGGGTGTGGGTTGGTCTGAAATAAAAATCAAAACAACAAAGGCAATCGCAATCGTGGCGTTCAGGAGGGTTCATAGTCAGACATTTAGAGGCCTTCGTCATTTTAAGAACAGGCTTTCGTTTGCCTTTGTCAGAAGCCTGGAGGCTCTGCACAAATTTAAAGGCACAGCGCTGTGTCGGGTACCAGAGAGGGTTTTCTAGTGAGCAGGATTCCATGGGATTTCTGTAATGCACGTGGGAGGAGGTACGAAGATACGCAGTCTTGATTATTCCGGAGAAGAGAGAGATCTGTTTTCCTGTCCTGTATCAGTCATCAAATAATTTTCTGTCTTAAGTCATCAGTCACCAAATAATCTCTCACTTGATGACATGGAGAAGGCTCCTTAGGTTTCAGTTCTGTTCCTCTTTTGCGCCTGTTAGTTCATATTTCCAAGGATGTGTCCTCAAGAGTTGGGCTGTAATACCTTTGCAGGGAGACGGTGAGTCTATTGATTCTTTAATATGGTTTCTGCCATTTAATTCTTGTTGGGAGCAGGCAGCGCTCCAGCCCTTACACACAGCTAGCTGGCCGCTCTCTGTAATCAGATGTGTACACACGTCCCATGCCAAGAGAAAATGCTGGCATATTCACAGTGGATTATCATATTCTGGTCACTTTTCAAGATCATCCGTGCTGTTTGTAATCTTGAGTATTATCATTAATTGTTTTTGCTTTCAGCCTTGAATTTGGTTCTGCAAGGAAGAGGTTTTGCTGGCAAGGGTTATGAAAAAAATAAGGGCAGCTTCACGTTCTTAATCTTGAGGGCTTCTTGCATTACTGTTAAGTCAGAATTGTTAGGGAGTAAACTTGCTGGAAGGTGAAGATGAAGGTGGTCCTGTGGAATAACAGGAAGAGCAGTAGTCTCAGGGGATGTGATTTAGTACACCCTTTTGCCTCTTTTTAACGTGACTTTGGGCCCATGTATTCATTTGTAAAATGACCTGTTTATTTACAAAATAGGGACTGTGCTTTGTCCTGTGTAGCACTCAGTGACAGACAGCATGTGGAAGCATTTTGTAAACGATAATACTGCACACCAATGTAAGGTCATCACTGTGTCTTTGCGGTCGACATGCTTGAAAATTTGTTGGTTTATGTTGAAGCCTATTTCAGTTCTCTTCATGTCCTGGCCCATCATTTCCACATTTGAACTTAAGCTAGGGGCACTTGGGTGGCTCAGTCAGTTGGGCATCTGACTTCAACTCAGGTCATGACCTCATGGTCTGTGAGTTCGAGCCCCACGTCGGGCTCTGTGCTGACAGCTCAGAGCCTGGAACCTGCTTCTAATTCTGTGTCTCCCTCTCTCTCTGCCCCTCCCCCACTCATGCTTTATCTCTGTCTCTCTCAAAAATAAGTAAACATTAAAAAAAATTAAACTTAAGCTATGAAGACCTTGGCTCAACCTTCTTTATCTTTCGGTCTAACTCGAGGCCTGGAAGTTTTGCTTTATTTGGAATTTGTCACCCCACATTCTAAAAAATGAGCATCAGTGTTTCTCAAGAGACTAAGATTCTAAGATATCACCAAAGCGAATCTTAATTGTATGTCTTCAGAAAGCCCTGGGATCTTATACTTTTATCATACTGGGCGCTATTTTGGTTATATTGTAGTAGAAACTATTATTCTTGTATTAGAGCTATTCATAAAATGGCAGCACTTTGGATGGTGACTGTAGTCTAAGAGCTGCCTTTCCAACATGGCAACCGCTAGACATATTGATTATTTGCATCCCAGTCAATTAAGATTAAATCAAATAAAAAATTTGGTTCCTCACACACACTAGATACATCCCAAGTGCTCAACAGCCAGATATGGGTCATGGAGACTACTTTGGACAGTGGAGATTATAGCACATTTCCGTCTTTGCAGAAAGTTCTACTGGACAATCCTCTAGAAGAAAGGGAACCTAATATCACCTTCTTCAGAGGTACCCAATAAGGTTTCATGGAGAACTTTTATGCCATTTTTAGATTTCCAACCTAAATTAGCAAACTTTCATGGCCAATCAATGTTTGACATCCCACTTACCTACCCTTTCCTGCAAGTCACGTTTAGGGTGTTTGATAATTTGATATTTTTACATGTTCACTTCTTTCTGTTGGGTTCCTTAGGTCCTGTGTGACAGACATGTGTGAATGTCCAGTCCATAAAAACTGTTACTGCGAGTCATTTCTGGCATATACCCGGGCCTGCCAGAGAGAAGGCATCAGTGTCCACTGGGAGCCTCAGCAGAACTGTGCAGGTGAGAAATTCCTGGTGGACCCATCCATCAGAAGTTCACTACAATCCCCAAAATAGCAATGAAAGAGACTCGCTGATACGAATGGCCACATTCCCCCTTGGCCAAAGGGAAATTCCATCAATAGTCCAACTGGATTGCAACTTGATAAAACACAAGGGCTTCCCACTAGGCAGGATAGAAAGCACTTAAGAGAAATGCTTTGTGACAAGCACATTTGAACAATGTAAGGATTTCCACTGTTGCAAAATCCTCTCAACCTCAAACTATCAGCTGGATGTACTTAGCACACGGACAATCACAGCTGTGGCTAAGGTTGTATGTGGCGCAAAGAATATTCATGATGATTACAGTCATTTAAGGTCTTCAGGATAAGTGTGTGTGTGTGTGTGTGTGTGTGTGTGTGTGTGTGTGAGAGAGAGAGAGAGAGAGAGAGAGAGAGAAAGGGAGAGATTGTTAAACCCTAGCAGAATATTCTTTTGCCTCTGAGAGATAGATTTTTATAATACTTGTTATAGTCCTTTGATCTCAGGCAAGTTAATTAGCTTATTGGATATCTGTAAAGTGGACTTCTTTGTTCATTCAAGAAATATTTCTTACAAAGTGTCTACGTGCTGGGCATTGTGCTGAACACAGTGAGTACTCTGGTAGCTTAAGAGACAAAGCCCTTGTCATTGAGGTGCTGGCAGTCCAAAAGGAGAACCAGGTGAAAATAGTAACTCTACAAGAAAATACTGGCTAAGTATGTTGAGTGTGATGTAGGAAACAAATAAGGCAGAGCACAAAAGACAAATGGAGAGGGAATGGGTGGCTATTTAGATGGTGACAAGGGAGGGCTTCTCTGTGGTGATGATAGGAGCCTTGAAGGATTGAAGGGAGTTAGGGCAAGAATTCTATGCAGAAGAAACATATTTTATGACCATAAAGCAGGAATAAAATAGCATGCCCTGGAACTGGAAGGGAGTCAGTGTGGCTCAAGCATGGTGGGCAGGGGAAAGAAGCATAAAATAGGGGTGGAGTAGAAGCAGGAGCTGGATCGTGCAGGGCTTTGCAGGTCTTGGGAGGGTGGTAGCCTTTATTCCAAGAGTAGTGGAAGCCACTGATGGACTTTGAGCAAGCCTCATTCTGCTTTCTAAACATCACCCTGTGTCCAGGCTACTGTGTAGAGAATAGATTGGCCGGGGCAAACTGAAAGCAGGTGACCAGGCAGGAGTGTGGTGGTGAACAAACAATGGTGACTTGGATTAAGATGGAGGCAGTGTATGAGGAGAGAAGAAGAGAGATTCCCGATGTATTTTGGAATTTTACAATAATATCTGTGACGCAGAGTGATACGCATCAGTGATATGTGATATGTATGTGAAACATCTGAAAGAGTGTCTACCTCATAGAAGCTACTGCTGCTAATTAGATCTGGAGAGGAGATGGCTGAGTATTTGTCACTTACTTCAAGGGTTGGCAGACATTTTTCCGAAAAGGGCCAGATTTGCCTGGAATGAAGACACAGGGGGGTTGCACTAATTCTACACTAATCCTAATAACCTTAGCTCTGATATTAGAAAAAAGGCAGTTCATGGCACTGCTAACTCTAGAATGTCTATATTGGTGGAGGTCACCTGGTTGGAAGAGAGGTCAAGAAGGATTGCCTTGAGGCTGTGTTTTCATTGAGTGGCCATCTTGTTTACTTAGACCAGTGAGTCTCAGTCTGGCTGGGCATTGGAGTCACCAGGGAGTTTACAAGATAAACAAGAAACCTATGCCCAGATATCCCGTTTTAATTGGCCTTATATAGCTTTTAAAAGTTCTCAGGTGATTCTGACTTGTAGCCAGAGTTGAAACCACTGAGTTAATTTTTATGCCTACTTGGGTGGCTTTGAGGGAGTAGGATGACAGGTATTTGGGGGTTACTAAAACTTCTCCAAGCTGCCCCTTGACAAAATCACTTGTCTGTGTCCATGAAAAGCACTAAGCCCTTTTACCTACTGCTAACTTCCGTTTTGGAATTTGCTCTCTTCTCTGCAAACCCAAGTCCAGTCTTTGTATCTGAGTTCACTTTCTATGGCAAGAATGTCTATCAATGTTGCCCTTCTGAAAGGAGTATTGATTTGATAAAAATAACTCACGGTGATACTGGTGAACTGGGTCCGAGGATGCAGAGGAGGTCCCGCAGGGCCAGGCAAGAAGGTCCTTGGCTTCGCACAGGATGGAAAGCAAACTCAAGCCAGCAGAAAGTGAGAGCAGAGTTTATTGAAGATACAGAGACAGCAGATACAGACAGAGCATCCGGAAGACTCAGAAAGGAAGTAGAAGATGAATCTCATCTTTGCTAGGGGTCTGGAGTTTTTACTGATGATTGTGGTCTGCTGCACATGTCCTCTTGGGCATATGGGAACTGGTCAGAACAAGGACAGTGTCCTGATGTCCATCATAAGTCATGTATCCCCTGAAGCCAGGGGACCTTGGCGTCCTCAAGATGTCTAGTGCCAGTGATCTGGAATATGAACATGATGGCTTCACCCTATCATTCCTTAGGTATTATCTATTGTGTTGAAAGATTCCAAAGAAATCATTAACTCCTCATCCCTTACAAGGAGGACATAAAGTAAGGCATGTGTAGGGCAGGGGTGCAGGTCCTAGCAAGAATAGAAGAAGGAAAGGGAGCAAAAAGTAGATTTTTATGGAGTCCTTCAGGTTCCCTATCTCAATAACATGGTGTGGTTGAGGCTCCTAAAAAGTAAGACGGAATAGCTTACCTCTCACCTAATGCATCAGTGTGGGGTAGCATAGTAAAAGTGATGTTTTTGTGGGACCAGGTCCTTTTAGTACACCTTGAATATTCCTAGCTCCCTTTCTCTCCTTTGAGTCCTCCTTCCCTTGAATCTATCAGAAAAAGACTAAGCTATACGGAGCCACGTCCCATCCATCCATCCTGCTGTAATTTAGGGCTCTGCAGAAACTTACAAACTTCATTAGCTGTGGTGGTGCTGTGGTAAGGCTTATATTAGATACAGAATATAGGAGTCCTGTCTTCCCAGCCCACAGCTATACTTAGCACCGTCTGAGTGCACCATTTGAGGACTATGCATTCCCCTTGATTTCAGGGACCAAATCTCAGGAGCTAAAATTACTTTTCTAATGGACGAGGAATATGGCTCTCGAAAGATTTCATGTACCACTTAAAATTAATGGAGGCATCTGAGTGAAGTATAACTCTGTGCAGTTGCAGGGGAACCTTTACACACACACACACACACACACACACACACACAATGCACTTGCACAGGTTGACAGTTAGCACATGAAAAATAAATTTACGGAGACATGCAGCATCTTTCAGTGGATTCATTTCCAATTGATCTGGAATATTGAAGACTATAAGAGTACCCTTTACTTATTTTTAGCTCCCAGATCTTTTCGACTTATGACAGCACGTAAGGGCACTTAATACAGAGAAGAGAAATTTTGCAGAGTAAAAAGCTTGGATGTCGGACAAATAAGAAGCCAGCCAGGCAAGAAACTCTGAATGAGCAAGTGACATTTCCAAACGTAGCCTGGATTTTAGCACTATCATGACTACTAGCACAAAGTGTATGCCCACTGCGTGTGGCAAAAAGGACTGACGGAGCTCAAGCTTAGCATGTGAATTACTGAATATAATATACTATGCAAAGGACCATCATAAAGGTCTAGAATAAAAGTTTAATAATGACCGTTTATATTAACAGTCACCATTTTCTAAGCACTTCCTTTGCCCCAAGGACTACACTAGCACTTTTATGACATTTTATGTTGTTAATTCTGCATTATAATCTATATGGTAGCATTCTATTACCCACACTTTACGGATAAGGACATTGAGGCTTGGAATATTTAAATGATTTGCTGCAAGCCACAGAGCTAGAAAATGAGTAGGTTGGGAATGAAACCCAGGTAAATTTGCCTCACAGCCTCTGTAGTTAATCATTATGAAAACAGACCAGCAAGAGCACTGTGGAAAAATATAGTCAAATATGAGTATATATTTATATGCGTATTTACATAAGCATCAACTAATTTATTCAAATATTTGTTATGTAGGTCTTTCCGATTTCTATTCATTTGTGCCTTATCACTGATAGTTGTCAGTTGGTAGTCTCTGACCGTAACTTTGTTATGCTCTTGCCCTCGCATCTTACTTGGCCATTCTCGGTAGATTTCCTGACACCTCCCTGTAGCCCACACTAATTGTCAGTGCACTTTCAGTAATGCATTTTATAAGTGGAAAAGCATCTGGGATACTCAAAGTGGCGTGTGTCTTTCTATAGCACATCAGATAGCCTGCTGGGTTCTATGAGCAGGTTTTCCTCTGTTTGTCTCTATAAATTCCAGGTGCTTCTAGCCCTTTGCTGTAGCAACGGCTTTAATTATACACAGTGAGCTTCTCCTTGGCCAACTGGGTGCCTCCTGTAAAGGATTAGGAGATAAAGTCGGTACGGGGATCTTCAACACTCAGTAGGGGATATGGAGGCATCGGGGTTCCAGAGGGCACAGAGCCGTGCTTATTGAATTTATTGATAAAGCTAACACCCAGCACTTTTCTGAGTTACCACGTGAAGTAACACATAATGCTGCTTGGACACATTACACAGTGTCTGCTTGTGTGTCCCCTAGAGAACAAATGCATACCAACCCTAATCACTTTGGTAGTTGGCTGGTTTTTCTGTTTTAAATTATTTAAGCAGTTGAATCCTTCTTTAAATGCATATGTTCAAATTGGTCACAGTTAGGTTTTATTTTTATCTTTTTATTTGTTTAAGTTTATTTATTTGTTTTTGGAAAGAGAGGGAGGGGGCAGAAAGAGAAGGAGAGAGAGAATCCCAAGCAGACCACACTCTTAGTACTCCTGACATGGGGCTCAAACCCACCAACCGTGAGAGCATGACCTGAGCTGAAATCCAGAGCCAGATGCTTAATCGGTTGAAAATAATATATCTTTTGTCTTTTATATATATGGAAAAAAAAACATTGAATTCACAGAAGAGTCAAACAGGGTCGGAGTCAGTATTCACTTTCTAGAATCATGTAACAGTTGATGATCAATTTGAAGGCAAATCTAATCATGGCATCCCTTAGCTAAAACCCTTCCAAGACTCCCCCTTGCCTAGATTCACAGCCCCTGCCTACTTGTCTGCCTTTGTCTCCCCATCTCTCCCTCCTCAAATTCCGTGCTCCCACCTACCAAATTGAGACCCCCTTCCCCTGATGGAGCCGGGCAGTTTATTGTTGCCCGCATCCCACACTTGCCCTCTCTCTGCCTGGGGAGCTCTTCCCACCACAGCCTGTCTGACAGCTGCTACTCACCTTTGAAGACCTAAGTGGGCTCTGTTCTCTGAGGTCTTCCTAGATGCTGACATCCCCTCAACCTCAAGTTGATGTCTCTCTCTTACTCCTCCATGGTACTTTGCTCTCATGATCTGATATAGTGCATCTTGCATTTTATTAAGAATCTGTTTAGGGGTGCCTGGGTGGCTCAGTTGGTTGGACATCCGAGTTCAACTCAGGTCATGATCTCACAGTCCGTGAGTTCGAGCCCTGCGTCGGGCTCTGTGCTGACAGCTCAGAGTCTGGAGCCTGCTTCAGATTCTGTGTCTCCCTCTCTCTGACCCTCCCCCATTCATACTCTGTCTTCCTCTGTCTCAAAAATAAATAAACATTTAAAAAAATTAAAAAAAAATCTGTTTATGGGCCACCTTTACCTGTTTGGTGGTAAACCCAGGCTCCTGTAATGGGAGGTCAGAGATGATACCTGATTCACATTTGATTCCTTGGCCTAAGAGAATGCCAGCCACGTGGCAGATATGCAGGAGATGTTTATTAATTGAAATGGAAATGGCAATGGTGTTCGTTCAATGAGAAAAGACCCCCTAGTGGTTCTGCATTTTCTATGTTCTACTTTCTCCCCGTAGATCGTGAGAGAAATAATCAGTGTTCAGTTGGCCAAAGGTGAAATGTCACAGCAGAGCATCAGGAAGTTAAGTGGTAGAGCCAGAAGGAAGAATTGAGAGGTCAGAGAGAGGATGAGACATGGGAGAGCTTGTGTCTATGAGAGAATGTGGGGAAAGGAAAGAACATAGGTAGGAAAGAGGAAATTCTATCAAGTTTTCGTACTGCAAGTGATCTCTGCACGGTTTCAAGGGAAACAAAGTATCTGGAGGGTGAAGTGAGTTCAAAGAGGCTTTCTGGAAGCAGCTGAGTGGAAAATGAACTCAAGGCCAGCCAAATGTAATCCACACTGGGAAATGAGATGATGGATGGAGCATCATTAAGATTAAGTCATCCTCCAACAGGCACTAACATTTAATAAGCTGCTCCTGTGTGCTTGGCCCTGTGCCAGAACTTTGGGTCATGGTAGAAGGGACTCTGCCCACAGGAGCCTGGGCCTTGGCAGGTTACCCTCTTCCACCGGGGATGATTGTCCTAGTGACTCCTGGAATTTAAAAATCTACAGCTACTTGGGCCCCAATGCAGAATGAGAGCAAAAATCTTCAGGGAATGGGGCTGAGAAATATCTTTTAAAAGATCCTCAGGGGACTCTTATAAGCTTCTCTGATTAAGAACTACAGCTGCACTGGAGATGGGGGATCAAAACAAATAAATAACTGTAATGTGAAAAGTGCTGTGGGGTGCAGAGGGAGGAAGGACATTCTGGGGGAGATCCAGGAAGCTACTTGGAGGAGGTGCCATTTGAATTAAGACTTGGAAAATGATAAGATAGATTGGGAAGAGAATCAGAACTAGAAATTAGAGATGAAACTGTAGTAACTGATAGAGAGAAGATGAGACAAGGTAAGGGGAAGAGTCTTGGAGGTCATTGGAACTTGTAATGCCAGGGGAGTAGGCAAGGAAGCCCAAGAGAGAGGTGTTCTCCAAGTGTTAGCAGAAGAGCCTGGAGAATTCAATGTCCAAAGATAAAGTAGACAATAAGGCCAAATATTTTGTGGAGAGGTTATAGGAGAATGGGGATGCTGGTGGATATAGTCATGACTGAAAATGTTGGTGGGAACTGCTTCAGTAAAGTGGTAGGTGAGAAAGAAAGACAGATCACCCATGTTGATTAATTGCAGAGGAATTGGATATAATGACTGTGAAGTCTTTTATGAAGTTTGGAGGTAAAAGGAAGAAGAAAGTAAGTCTGATAAGAAATCTTTTTTTGTCAAAGATTAGTGTTGATCTGAAAATGTTGGTAATATTTGGAAGCGGAGCCAACAGAGATTAATGTTCAATGAGAAGGACAAAGAATAGAGCAAGTTCCTGGAGGAGATGGGTCAGAAAACAGGAATGGCCAATCAAGGATGGGTGCAGATGTGGAGCAGGGGCAGTAGGGAGATGAGTTAAGGGTGCTTGTGCAGATGACCTAAAATCATCGATGAGAAAGGGTGGTCACTCTGAGGCTGAGGATGGGCTCCAGTAGGGTTTTAGGTGCAAGATGATGGGAAACAGTAGGAGCTTCCATTGTGCACTTACCTCCCCTTTGGAAATAGTTGCCTTCTCATTTGCTAAAAAGACACGAGTCTCTACTGTGACTGAAGTATGAATGTGAGGGTTGTTTATAGGATTAGTTCTCAATTCTGACTGCATATTAAAATAACCTGGGCTAGGTTTTTTAAGGGGTTGTCAGGTATCTGGAAGTTCCCTGATGAAACTGATTTTCAGTTTTGAACACCATTGGTCCACGGAAACATAACAACACATGGATATAGTTGTTGTGTGTGGATATGGTATTCAGCTAGGATGTTTCCAAATTATTAGGCATATACAATGTGTAGGGTATTCTGTTAGCCACTGAAAAGCAAAAAACAAAAAACAAAACAAAAAAAACCCAACTTTGAAGGGATCTATCAAAAGCCAAAAGATTATCCAAAAAGCAAGCAAGATTTAAAGGAATAGTTATGTTGATCTACCCACTCACTCATCCATATATCAATGCAGGTTCTCTAAGTACCTACTACACGTTAAACACCACACTACTGCCGAAAATAGAGAAACAAAATAGCCTTTCCCTCTCGTAGCCTAGATTAAGCTGGAGAGAGGATTATAATTTCATGTTGCAAATGCAGAAATGGAGGTGGGCAGCGGGTGCTCTGTGAATACAGTCAAGGGACAGCTCACCCAGATAAGAGAGGTGGGAGAAAAGGTTGGGGAGTGTCTAGAACAGGGGAAGTTGGGGTGGATGTAGTAACATTCACCAAGCTAGGTGATGGCTCTAGATCAAGGCAGAGCTTAGGTCTCAGGACTAACTTTGCTACAGGCAGTTCCTGGTAGCCTAAGAAATATGATTAAAGTGTGAAAAGCCGAAGCAACTTAATACAGTTACACTGTAGAGGTGATGTTAGGGAATGTAGCATTAATGAGTAATACTAAGTTTTTGCTTATCTACTGTATCATTTGGGATCCAGGCAGAAAACAAATGGCGTGCTCAAACTTACTAATGGAAGTAAGTTTAATAGATGGATGTCTTATAAAGGATTAAGCAGGATGTAGGAAAATAACAAAGAAAAGCCCAGGGCCCTGGAAATGAGCTGTTCTTCCTCACAATATTTTGATACCAGATGTGTGGAGCTTTTTTCTCATATCAACCAATTCTCCAAAGTTTCAGAGACCAACTGGATGCCCTGCAATTCAATTCAATTCTGACACTACACAGAATTAGCACAAGGCTGCACAGGCTTAAGGGCTCAGTGTCACAAGACTGCCCTCGCTTCAGATGCCAGTTGCAAGTAGTGGGTCCTCAGGTTAACCTCACTTCTGTGTGCCTTGGCTGCAAAGCAGGGGGAGGGAGGTGTTCTTAGTATCCCCCTTCCCTTTCAGACTTAACAATTTTCTAGACTACTTCACTAACCTCTGGAAAACACTGTGTTTACTATTACTGGTTTATTATAAAGGATACCATTGAATAGACGAAAAAGTGCATACAACAAGGGACAGAAGGGTCCTGACATAGGAGTTTCGGTCCCAGCACCCTCCCAGTACTCTGATATGTTCTTCAGCTCTGAAGTTTCCTGAACCTTGTTGTTAGTCATTTAGGAGTTTTTATAAGGGTTTCATTATGCAGGCACGATTGATGAAATCGTTGGCCACTGGTGATTAACTCAACATCCTCCCCTTCTCCCCTTCCTGGAGATTGGGTGGTGGGCCTGAAAGTTCCAACCCTCTAATCATGCCTTGGTCTTTCTGGTGACCAGTCACATCCTGAAGCTATCTAGGGTCCCCTAGCCACCAGTCATGTCATTAGCATACAATAGACCCTTAATACTCTAGAGAGTCCATGGACTTTAGGAGCCATGTGCCAGGAACCGGGGACAAAGACTAAATATTTATTTTTTATTATATCATACCCTTTGTCATAACAGAGAGGCTGTTATCATTCCTGGGCCTAAGGAAGCAAGGGAGGCGTTGACTGTCAGAAAGCGGGGACAGAGAGAGCTCTGTAGAGTATAAAAACTACTCATTAGGAACAGTGACATTTGTTTGAGGGGTGCAGTGGCCCACAGGGACGCCAGAAGGAGAGGGCTAAGGAAATAAGCAACTGGACCTCACTCTTCTCCTTTCCTCCAATTGCCAACTAGTGTTCACCATTCAAAAGTGAGCCAGTTGAAATCATCCCTAGAGATCAACACAGAGCACAGACATAGAGCAGGTTCAAGAAATAAAGAGAGTAGGTCTAGAGGGGCAAATGGAAAGTGTCCAATCCGCTCTCTGGTGTAGTTAGATCTGTTTCATAACTCATTTGTTTTTTTTTTCAGCAAGTATGTATTGCTGGCTTCCATACCTAACGCCCTTTAGGAGCTAGCGATGCAGTGGGAGACTCGATGAAAACTCTGCCCTGAAGGAGTGTATATTCTAGTGAGGGAAGACAGAATAAACATGTTACAAATGATAGAAATGGTAGTGATATGTATAAAGAAGAAAAATATGGAAAAGGAATCGAGAATGTGAGGCTACTGTTTTGGATAGGAAGTTACCTTTGAGAAAACACCCCAAAAAGGGGAGAGTAAGTCAGGCATAGAACCAATAAGACCACATTTGATGTTTTGATACAATTGGCTGGCAATAGCTTCCCGTAACCCATCCCTCTATTGGTATATCATGTGTATCTCTACCAAGAAAGCATCGTATACAGTGGCTTTGTTCAAAACAGGTGGTTGGTAACAGTTAGTTTAGTTTATTTAACAGCTTAGGCAACTAGGACAAGGATAGAAATGCCAAAGCTTAATATGGAAATTAGAATCTATACAGAAAAATGATAATTATAGAGCCAAGTATTATAAAATAGGTTTCACTCAGACGCCTTTCAAAATTCTGTGTTTCATACGGTTCAGTTTTTTAATAATATGGAAGAACTTGTGAGTGATAATTGACTACTCTTTACACAGCACCCCTTTTCTCATTTGTGTTTAACTAGTGTAATGGGTATTTGAGGAGCCTTATTGTAAGTTAGATGTGGTCAAACGTGAATGTTCTGTGATAACTCTATATAATTTGAAAGATTCAATATAAGGCCCACTTGCTTGAAAACCAGTCCTATTTTTCAGTTTTACAATTACATTCTTTCCAATCTTTGCAAGGTATTATTTTGCAAACTGCATAAGCTATAATAGAGGTGTTTAAACTGATACTCTTCCATTGCTATTAAATTTGTTTGGAGCGACTTCAAATGAAGGTTAGATTGTTATTGGTATTCTTGGAAAGTCCCTCTTCTAAATCCCTACACGTGTCAACATTCCTACTCATGAGAATAAAGGGTGGCCTCTTTGTCACTGGAAATAACTGAGATGGGAAAATTTGTATGTCATACAACTTCCAGAATGTTTGTTTTCCTGACAAATCTATTCATGAGTTTTCAGGAACTCTTAGAATATTGTCAAAATCATTCTAGCTCTAAGCAAACAAAGATGGCAAATTGGTTATGATTTGGCTAGCTTGTCATTTTTGTATTCTCTGTGGCCAGACAGCCACCTACTTCCCTCTCTCCAGTCACTCGTCTCATTTTTCCCTATTTGGTTTTACCCCACTCTTGCTTTAATTTGCCTCAAATTGATCACTATGATTAAAATATGTCATGTATTTCCAGTAAGCTTGGTAGGGTTTTTTTTTTCCCTGTATGTGTAATTCTGTGTATTTGAATATTGATGGGGCTGCACAAAATATTCCTATTTATCACAACTTGATAGCTCTAAGCACAATTTGGAGTTGATTTTTCATACTGTTCTCAATAACCAAATAACCTCATAGACTTCCCGGTAGCATCGCTAATGGGTAGTTTGTCTTCCCTGGGAATAAAAAGCTTTCCATTTTATTTTACTTTGAAGATCACTAGCCCAGCAGGTGGATCTTTGATGTTGTTTTTTCAAGGGCAGGTGATTCCCAGAGTATTTGAGGAACGTTGGATGTTTGCTATTTGGACGAGCCAGTGCAGTGGGTGACATGAGCCTGCAGAATGGCATTGGGCCGAGGTTGAATCTACGTGGCTCTTTCTCCACATCTCACCCGTGTCTCCTTTTCTCAGCCACCCAGTGTAAGCATGGAGCTGTGTATGATACCTGTGGCCCAGGATGTGCCAAGACCTGTGACAACTGGAATGAGATCGGTCCATGCAATAAGCCGTGCATCGCAGGGTGCCACTGTCCCGCCAACCTGGTCCTTCACAAGGGAAGGTGCATCAAGCCAGTTCTTTGTCCTCAGCGGTGACCTTTGTTCTGCTCCTAAGACTTTGAAATCTGGTGTCTTTGACAGTGAAGTGGAAGAGCCAATGAAGGACTGCGGTATTTGTGTGCTGATTCTTCAAATACACACAGAGTATATATGTGTACATATATAGATATATAGATATATTCAGAAACATTTCATCATTTATATAAACTATAGGTGGATTATTATATGTATATTTTTTGCTATAAGACATGTATTATTTCTAGGATCCTAATCTGTAAGCCATTGGATACATTGTATAAATAAGTCAGGTGTTTGTAATTTAATAAGGCAGCATGCAGACATATTGGATGGCTTTAACATCACATACATTTGTCATTTCTAAGAAGTTTTCTAAGAGACCTAAATTGCCTGCCTGCATTAATTTTAGCTTTGAATCAAGACTTGCAGTTGAGTGGAAAATGTGTTTCTCTGGAGAAGGGCAGAGTTATCTAGGGGCATTTCATGCTTCCAAAGAAAGGAGTGTATGCCCTAGGGAGATGACTGGTGATTGGTGACAGGACCTAATGGTGCATGTAAAGCAAGGGATAGGTTGTTAGACTTTATTGGGTCATGGTCCAATATTATTTCCAAAACCGATTGGCTAGTTGCCAAGAAATATATATTTGTCAGTAGAGCATAACCAAAGAATTGAATGGTTTCTTGCCATCTTTGCATATTCCTTGAGTCACCTAATTATACATGTGTGTATGATGGATGTGTCTGTTTATATGTCACAGTGAGATTAAAGAATGTTTGGGTGACATGTCTGTTTTATTGAGCATGAGCAGATATCTAGGGAAAGTTTTGCACAACATATGAAAGAATAGCCATTTCTCTGAATCTTAGAGCAATTTAGGATGGGCCAATATGATGAGTTGATGTAAGCCATCTATGTTTTGTGACTATTCCATGTGTAAAATGAAAATCATTAATTATTTCTAGAGAATTCCTAGCCCAGTGCTATTTGGTGACTGTTAATACGTCATGATTCTACAAAAAGAAAGCCTTTTCTGACCAGTTGATTGTATATCAGTCCAAACAAAGACTGGTCTCTGTATTTGCTCTAATTTACTGGTAGTTTACTACTGGTCATCAGATGAATTTCCTGACTTTTTTTTTCAGTTGAATAAATGAAAATGTCAACAAAACAAAACCCACTAATGTTTCATTTCAAGATACTATGTTCCACAGTGTAGTCAATAAAGGGCTCAATATTTAAAACAATGCATTTTCTCTTTCAAGATGTGCTGTGTTATATTTTATAAGTAAGCTATATCAACTTCAAATTGGCCAATTTTTAACATCTTTATTTAGATATAATAGACAATAGGAAACCCCCCAATTTTTTTATGTATATATTTTCATCTTTTCTCCCCTCAGCAAGTCCCCCTTAAAATTTCTTACAGGGCTGTTTTAGTGGTCACAAACTCCTTTAATTTTTGTGTGTCTGGGAAACTTTTTATCTCTCCTTCTGTTTTGAATGACAGCCTTGCTGGGTAAAGAATTCTTGGCTGCATATTTTTCTGATTCAGCACATTGAATATATCCTGCCACTCCTTCCTGGCCTGCCAGGTTTCTGTGGATAGGTCTGCTGCAAACCTGGTCTGTCTTCCCTTGTAGGTGAAGGACTTTTTTTCCCTTGCTGCTTTCATGATTCTCTCCTTGCCTTAGTATTTTGTGAATTTGACTAGGATATGCCTTGTTGATGGTCGGTTTTTGTTGACTCTAATGGGAGTCCTCTCTGCTTCCTGGATTTTGATGTCTGTGTCTTTCCCCAGGTTAGAAAAGTTTTCTGCTATGATTTGCTCACATAACCCTTCTACCCCTATTTCTCTCTCTTCCTCTTCTGGGACCTCTATGATTCTGATATTGTTCCTTTTTAATGAGTCACTGATTTCTCTAATTCTTAAATCATGCTCTTTTGCCTTAATCTCCCCCTTTTTTTCTGCTTCGGTATTCTCTATAAGTTTGTCCTCTATATCGCTGATTCTCTGTTCTGCCTCGTCCATCCTAGCCACCACTGTGTCCATCCGTGATTGCAGCTCAGTTCTAGCATTTTTAATTTCATTCTGGCTATTTTTTACTTCTTTTATCTCTGCAGAAAGGGATTCTAATCTATTTTCGACTCCAGCTAGTATCCTTATTATCGTGATTCTAAATTTTGGTTCAGACATCTTGCTTGCATCTGTGTTGGTTAAATCCCTGGCTGTCATTTCTTCATGCTCTTTGTTTTGGGGTGAATTCCTTCGTTTTGTCATTTTGAAGGGAGAAAAGGAATTAATGAGGTAGAAAAATTGAAATTAAAATAAATTAAAATGAAAATATTAAAATGAAAAATGAAACACACACACACACAAATTGAATATATGATGCTAGATCCTATGTGTGTTTTGGTCTGGGTATTGAAAGTGGTTTGACAGATTAGAGAAAAAAAGGTGGGGGGGAGGAGATCATTTGAGAATTTGAAAAAATGAACACACTGAAGTAGAGTAAAATGAGATGATGGGGGTAAAATAGAATTTGAAAAAATATACACAAAAGTAAAGAAAAGAATATAGTAGAAAAAGTAAAGAAAAATATTTTTAATAAAAATTAAAAATATGTTTTTTTCTTTTTCTGTATTTAAGAAAAAAGAAAAGAAACGAAAAAGAGAAAAAAGAGAAAAAAGAAAAAAACAAGAAAAGAGAAATCGTTTCAAAATGTGAAAAAGTGAATGTACTGTAGTAGACTAAAATAAAACGATGGAAGTAAAATAGAATTAGAAAAAATTTACATAAAAGCAAAAAATATAGTAATAAAAATTAAATAAAAATATTTTAATAGAAATTGAAGGTAAAAATGAAGTTTTTCTCTTTCTGCATTCAAGAAAAAGAAAAGAAACAAAAAAGAGACAAAAAGAAAAAGAAAAAAAGGGAAATTGTTTGAAAACTTGAAAAGGTGAATACATCGTAGTAGACTAAAATAAAGTGATGGAAGTAAAGTAGAATTTGAAAAACTTTACACAAAAGTAAAAAATATAGTAATAAAAATTAAAGAAATATATTTTTAATAAAAATTGAAAATAAAAATAAATTTTTCTCTTTCTGTATTCAAGAAAAAGAATTGTAAAAGAGAAAAAGAAAAAAGAAAAAAAAGAAAGAAAATTGAATAGATGAACCTGCCAACAGATTGAAGTAGGACTGAAATTGCTTCGTTTTCCCCTAGAAGTCAGAGTATGTAGCCCTTTAGAGTCCATAAATTAAGCCGGCAGTGAGACTTGTGTTCTTGAAGAGCAAAGTTGGCCCAGTTGGGCGGGGCTCAGTGTAACAGCACCGCTTTCCACTAGATGGCGCTGTTAGCCTACTGGGGTGGATTGTTGCGGCATTCGTAGGTGCATATACGCATGCGCGGGAGTGGTGAAAATGGCGCCACCCAGCTACCCAGTCTGTTCTCCGGGATCAGCAATCGTGCACCTGTCCTCTGTCTTCAGCTCTCCTCCACCCCCCACTTTTTCACTCTCCGTGACCAGTCCCCAGTACCTCTCTCCCGAGTTTCATCTCAGATGCGGCTGTTTCCCAGGCCCCTTACTTCCAAAGGACTGCGGCTTTGACCAGTTCCGCCCCTCTATGGGAGGGTCTCACTGAGCAATGGCCGAATATTGGCTGCACCCAGGAATGCCCACTGGACCCTGCTGCTGCCGGTGCCCTGAGACTGTGGCCAGGTGCCAGCCCGCCCCAGAAAAAGTTCGCGAGACAGTGTAGCAGCAGTGTTTCAGGAAAATCACACCACACATCTGGCACCAGGCTTCACCCTTAACAACCTTGCCCCAGCACCAGCGACTGTGGCTGCTTTCCAGGGTCTGCTGGGACCAGGTGCCTTCAACAGTCTCTACCAAATGTCCTTCCAGCAGTGGAACCGCTTTGCCCTGTGTGTCCCGAGAGCCTCCCAGACCCCATTCTGTTCCTGGGGATTCGCCCTTCCCACCAGAGCACTGCCAGGTATCGAGCTGAGGAGTTGCAGACTTTGCACTCCCCTTGTTTATAGTCTTAACGGAATTTAAACCCTCTCCTTTCTCCTTTCTCCTTTTTCCCTTTTTAGTTTAGTCCCTGTGGCTATTTCCAATTTTCCACTTTCTCTCCAGCTGCTTTTGGGGAGGGGTGCTTTTCCCGTAGTCTTCCCTCCCCCCAACCCCAGTCTCCGTCCTCTCTCCACTTGCAAAAGCGGCTCCCTGCCTGCCGCTGGCTTCTCTCTCCCCAAGTTCACCTCTCCACACCATGGTACCTGCTGAATTCTGTGGTTCAGGTTGTGCAGATTGTCGTGTTAATCCTCCAACCAGTTTTCTAGGTGTGTAGGATGGTTTAGTGTTGGTCTGGCTGTGTTTCATGATGTGAGACACACAAAAACTTCCATGCTGTTCTGCCATCTTGGCTCCTCCCCAGAAACCCCCAAATTTTTTACAATCAGCATATTGCCATTGCCTGTTACAACATTTGTGTTCCTTTTGCCTATATACATGACAGCTAAAATATTAATTTGGATTTTTTACTGGGACATCTTTTGTTGTTCGAGTAAACTGAATAAGTACAGAGTATAATATTGACTGGCTGGGAATGTGTTCTGTGGAACCACCAGAGAATGTGGTTATTACCATTTTCCGTGGGTCCTAAACATCTTAATATCTGGGACCCAAGGTAGCCAGGTCATTGCTTTAGAGCTGCACTTGGAAAGGGAGTTTTTAAAGGGACTTGGGTTCCAAATATAGTTTCTGAACTTGTCCACACTGTTTAAGCACTTGGGACCACACTTTTGCTTATCTGTCATACAAAGAGGCTGGGTAGCATATAGGCAGGGTTAAGAATCAGGACACCTAGGCATCCTGCCTCTGGTGAGATTACTTGCACAGACATCTGAGACACTTCGAGTTTGCAAAACTTTTACATTTATAATCTTATGTATTTTCCCCCTGTACTGAATGGAGGTGTGGGGCAAATCAGTTGACCTCTCCTGGTTGGTTCCTTTTTAGATTATCTTTAATTCTTTTAGATCATCTTTAAATTCCTTTCCAGTTCACTCTGAGTTTTCCCTCTGTAAAAGAGGATGCAGAAGGGAAAATTGGGAATGGTTACTGTTCATGATTCATCCAAAAACTGAGTGGCTTTGTCCAGTAATGCTTAATAGCCTCTATCCCAGCATTTTTAATTACACCTAACTATGGTAAATAAGATAAAGACTCTTCTTCATGAACCAACTCTGTCAGTTTGGGTGGCATCATTACCAGTGTGTGTGACGTACTTTATCCATGACTAGTTTAACCTTTGTACATTTTTTCCATTCCTAATCCTAGAAAAAAGAGAAGGTAGAAAGGACAGAGGGTTATTCAGGCCTACTAATTCAAGCAGGCAGCTGTCTGATGGAGGTGGGGGGGCATGGGGAAATGAGCTGAATGGTCCGTTTGCCATGTTCTGGTTTTGGCCATGGGCTATAGATGAGCATTGGTTTTGTCTAACGGCTGATGATAATGGAGATTAACCAAGCTCTTTGGTGATAGTAGCCCCGCCTTATTTACATGGGGTACTTTCAATGGGTTCTCAAAGGCTAACTCCGATGGAGTTAGAGACTTTGAAATGAAAATGTTGTATTTCGCTCTTCAATGTATATACCTAAACTAGCTATTCATGTTGGTTCCATGGCATATATAAAATTAAAAGATGGGTTAGTATCACTCTGCCTACATACATAGATTCCCTATTTTAATGATGCTATTAGCTATGAATATTGAATTTGATGAGGGACAATGCCCTTGATGAAGAACAGGCACAATTATGAGTCCAATTACATGTAGTAGGTGCTTAGTAAAAGGAAGTCCTTTCCTCACTCCCTGTGAAAATAGGAATGTTTCAAGACCCTGAACTAAAAGTTTTGAGCTGGAAAGAAAAATGAATCTTTGACATTGACAGTAGCGATTATTCGTTAAAAAGGTGGTACGTTGAGAATCGTCAACTCTTCAGGTGGAAGGTCTCCCCCTATTAACCTGTTGAGTATTTCCTGAGCACCTGACCACCAGCTTGTAAAGGGCATCTCCTAATGAAATGAGAAGAACCCAGTGGTTGCCTCTTCCCCAGCTTTTGTTGAATATGGATAAACCATTTTGACGGGAAAACTTTTTCTTGTTATGAAATGTTTCAGACATATAAAAGATTTAGAGAATAATGGTGCAAAAACACCACGAATACATTACCCTAATTAAGAAAAATAGCCTGGTAGGTAGTCAGTAAATTTTTCTTACATAAACAAAATCAAGCCAAGCCTCACGGTTGCAACAGCTCTGTGTGGAATCATTCCTTGTTGAGTTTCTGTTCACTGACTGCTCTTTGTCACTCACATCCATATGGATCTAACAAACGCTAAAGATGTGAGCTGAAAAGCTCTTGGGAGAAGGAGAATGCCTTAGGGGACAGGTGCCAAGATATTTTAATTAGCTATCTCTTGCAAACATAACCCGCAGGAACAAGCAAAGATCGTCTCCAGTTCTAAATCCTGAAGTGAAAATCTTTTCAGAAACCAGAATTTTAATTCTGAAAATTGAGAATGTTCAAGTGGCCAAGAATGAGCAAAAAAGGAGAAGAAACCAATACTGGTGATTATGCTGACCCTGCATTCATAATCCAGACGTTGAGTCCTCTAAGGGGACCTTCTGGGCTTTAGAGCCATGTCGCTATATTGGGCTTCACTAAACCAATTGAATGACAAACATTTGCATGAGATCCATTTTTTAGTATGGTTCCCTTTCAGATTAATTTTGAGAAAGTCAGCTACAAAAAGATTACTGTGGGAGAGGAGGTTGGGAAATCTATACACAAACTTGAGCCTTAAAGGAGAATTCAGAGTGAGCCTGGCTAAGCAAAGTGAGAAACATGTTCCAGGTACAGGGAAGGCAAAGCATTGAGGCTGTGTTGTAAGAAGTGTGGTGTGAAGAGAAAGGTAAAGCACCCTGAAGGGAGGGCCTCCTACACATGCCAAGGAGTCTGAGCTTTATGTATGGGGCAGCCATTCCCAAAACGTTTTATGCCATAGTGCAGTCAGAAAACAACATTTGTCTGGGGCGCCTGGGTGGCTCAGTCAGTTAAGCATCTGACTCTAGGTTTTGGCTCAGGTCCTTATCTCATGCTTTGTGAGATAGAGCCCCTCATCGGGCTCTGTGCTGACAGCACAGAGCCTGCTTCAGATTCTCCCTCTCCCTCTCTCTCTCTTCCCCTCTCCTGCTCTCTCTCTCTCTCTCCTTCTCAACATAAATAAATGAATACTTTTTTAAAAGTTGGGGTAAAACTTCAGAGCTGTTTGCAGCTAGCACTTCCGTGACTAGAGCTTTGTCTCAGCGGGTGAAATGAGGTGGGATTTGCAGTGGAAAGAGCAGGTGGGAGGTCCCTGAGATAGTCCAGGTGAAAGGTGAAAGACCCCCAGAACTCGGAGGTAGGAAGGAAAAAGCAGAGAGCTGTGTCACAGACTGAATGGCAGTTAGGCAAGTTTCTGGCTTGAGTGATGGGCGGTGACTATGCTAGTGTGTCACGTAAGGAACACTGGCAGGGGGCAGGTTTATGGAATTTCTATTGTAAAAAAAAAAATGTTTTCTTTACTCCCACAGACATCCTGAGCATTCAGATGCAGACATGTAACTTAAGACAGTTACAGTCTAGAACCTTTGAATTGTGGTAAACCAGAGGAGCACAGAGTTGGCCGTGGAACCTCGGAAAGCCCAATTTGGGGTTTTCTGCTTGGGTATAGGTCAAGGAAGTTTTGCTAGAGAAAGTGACTTCTCAAATAAGCATTGCTAGGCTAATTAGGCTCTACTTATTCCTTCCTAGGCTGAATGCAAAAAAGTGCATGTGTGCGCACGTGTGTGTGTGTGTGTGTGTGTTGGCAGGGATGGTGTGGTCTGGAAGTTTAAGGCACAAGTCACGGCGCAGATAAGGAAAAAAATAAGCAGGCAGCCTGGGAGTGCAGAGAACACCAGGTTTTCGGTCCTGCCGGGGTTCAACAAATTCACGGAACTCTTCTGAGCTGTGCCAGTGTGGCTCACACGCTCTGAGAGACTTTGCAAGCTTCCTTTGATTTCTGGTGGGGTGAGCACGAGCAGAGACTGAGGAAATGTTGGCATTTTGTTATAAGCCCTCTTTGCTTCCTGCACCTAGGTGTGTTTGAGTTTCCTTGATGTGTCTTCTGAGCATCTAGAAAGGGAAAGAAGAGGGAAGAGGCTTCTAATGAGACCGTTCTAGCTGACCTTCCGTGTTGAACTGTATAGTGAAGAGGGCCTTTCAGACCCTCTAGGCACTGCTTGCTTTTGTAGACCTGGTCCAAGCAGTAACCACGGCTTCTACTGAGCTGGCTGACGGTAGGAACAGAGGATGCTTAGGGTCCACACAGTGTCACAGTCCTAGTGTCAGCAGGTCTGGTCACACCTACGGGTAAAAGGCCTGGAAAACATAGCTTGCCTAGAGTTCTGGTTGGAACGATCTTGTCATGTTGTAGCCACATTATGTCATAATCCAGCTTATGCCTTAAAAGCTGACATAAACTTCTCTGCTTCCTCCAACTGGAATTTGGCTTACTAAGTAATTCTTTGAGCGGTGAAATTTTGGGCTTTAGGAAATGTTTGTGGTGATGAAAAAGTTTCACTTTGGCTCCGGGAGTGTAAATACCATTTGTTATATGGCCATTTTCACCATGTTCCGACATGTAATTTAAAGAATTGGATCCTGAACAGCTCCTTCTGGCTCGGGTGCTTAAGCAGGCATGAAGGGGCGAGGAAGGCAGCAGGAAGCTTGGCCAGATCCCTTCCTGCACTGTGCAGGCTGCTTTGGGAGCCTGTGATGGGAGGTGTTCCTGCTGGATCACCTGCACACTTCTGGAAGAAGGCGGTTCAAAAGGATTCTCAGTACAGAGTCCCACTGCCCTCCTGGAAACAGCCAGACTAGGGGCGCTCAGTCTACGGAACTTGCTCGCTCACTTAACTTGTTCTCGGAACTAACTGGCTGTGATAGGAAACTGCAGTGGGAAGAAAGAGAAGATTAAAAGGCAGCCTTATCCATAGCATCTGCCACTCCTATCCAGACTGAAAACCTCAGGGGGGGACGTAGGACAGGCTGCTTGATTGCGCTGAAAAGCATTCTCCACTCTGTTTCCTGTGACGACATTCCGGGAATATCTGTTTTCATAGAGCAGCCCAGCCTGAGCGATTTCATTTCCATGATAGCATGGCTATGCTAATTTTGTGATTCCCTGAGATGCATGGGGGAGAATCCTCCCAGTGGTCTGTTAATACATTAGGCCATCCCGTTCAAAGGTGCTGGCAGGTGAATTTAGACTCTAAACCAGTTTTGGTTTGCCTGTTGAGATTCCCCCATCATTTATGGCATGAATGTCTTGCCCTTCTTTGCTCTGTCGTTGGCTCGGGTCACAGACTGGTAGGGTTGCTTTGGTTAAAGGAGATAAAGATAGCGGCCAGAGGAGCATCCCAGAGGAACCAGAATGTCCAGCGGAGCTGGGAGGTGTTTGCTGTGTCTAACTGTTCCTGAGGATCGGAGTGGATCCATTGGCTTCACCCTTCTGTTTGGGAATAGAGACGGCAGCAAGGGAGGGAAGGCTTTTTCCGTGATGATTCTCTGAATTTGCTATTTATTTCCTTCAGTTTTACTCTGAGGGGAAAAATATCAAGGAGCAATATGGTATACACATTTTAGTATTTTGTGCTAAAATAACTTGGGTAAAATAAAAATTGTTTTCAAATTTTGGGAATTTTATATTTCAATGGATTCAAGTTCTACCCAGTATAATTTATTGAACGTTAAAATTTTCATATTTAGTTGATTTCAAGTGCATACATTCTGAATGCAATTTTCCAAAGTAAAACTTGTTTTCCTTGAAATTGGTCCCATGATTTACTGTTCATATGACTAGTTCATTGGGACGTCTGTTTTGTGACAGCAAATGTATGGAAATATCTGTCTAAATAATGTATACGCATATTATTTTTCTCCTATAACAGCATTTATTCTCTTTTCATCACTAATGCATGTGACTTCATTTGTTTCTGCTCTTCCAAGTACAAGTGCACAATCCTTTCTCCTGGGAGGGAAGACCAGTAGGAGACAGGGGGAGGCTGTGAGGCAAACTGCAAACATGCAACAGATACAACCGTGTATGTGTACCTTTCTGCAGCACAGCCCAAGAAGGGCTGCAGCATGCAGGAATCACGCAGGGGTAGCCTAACCAATGTTGCCTTCAGACAAATGGAAAGAAATAATATCCAGTTTTGAGATTCTCATCCTATGAACTGCATAGCCTGACCCACATTATCTCTGGGAATGTGCCTTTTATGACACAGGGGAACAGAGTCCCCATGTCTAAAAACCTCCACTGAGCTCCTTCAAAGCTGTGATCTGTCATCTAGATGGCTAGGCTGTTAGGGGTAGGAGCAAAAAGGGGTAAGAGGGCCTGGCCCTTCTGATGGCATATGCTGGCTGGATGGCAGGGATTTTGTAGGCCTGGGCCTACCTGGTGCTTGGACCCTGGGTGTGTGAGCAGGTGCCCCAGGTAAGCCACCATGGGTCATGGGCACAGGTGTGTACATGTCTGGGAAGGGGTTCCTGCCAGATGTCCCCTGAGCCTGTAGAAGTGGCCTCCTGCTTTCTGCTCATGCTTCTTCCCTGGTAGAGAGGAAAGTTTTCCCTCACAGATCATGGGATCTCAGTGTTTCCGGCCAAAGATCCCAGAAACTGGACTAGAGCGTGCAGGGCCAATGGCAATTCTTCCTTGAGAAGAAGCAGATAACGGTGTGGCTTCCAGAGAGGTTTTACCAGGAATGCAAATAAACTATCTCGTCACTATTGACTTGTGTCCCCTTCCCTTCTACAGGAGCCCTAAATGGAGTTTTCCCGTGCTTCCCTCTCCTTCTCCCTGATCGCCATTCCAAACTGGCCTGCCCACCTGGCAGCATCTTATGTTCCAATACCTTCCTGGCACTTTTTAAAAATGTAGCTGACCTAGGGTCACCCGGGTTGGCTCAGTCAGCTGAGTGCCTGACTCTTGGTTTGGGCTCAGGTCATGACTCGGGGTTCGTGGGTTCGAGCCTCACACTGGGCTCTGTGCTGCCAGTGTGGAGCCTGCTTGAGATTCTCTCTCTCCCTGTCTTTGCCCCTCCCCTGCTCATTCTCTCTCTCTCTCGCTCTCAAAATAAATAAATAAACTTAAAAAAATGTAGCTGGCCTCGTTCTGTTCCCTCAGGAATCAATTTTTTGAAAATATATTTAAGTTGCTCTGAGGTCTTACCCATTATCAGCGTTAGGTACCATATTTCCATTTTCCTTATCTTCAGTCCTCTGGCATTTAACATCTTTAAGCAGTAGTCTATTTCTAATGTAGGCATTTAAGGTGCTATATCAGATCAGAAGGGAAGATGTTTAGAGAGCAGGAGAACATTCTGTTGCCCCCAGCAGTGTAGATGCAGTGTAGACACCATCTCCATAGAGGACTGGCTTTGTTTGCCTTAGAGACCTTTTTGAAACTTATTTCCGTTGTAGAGCATTCCTTCCATTTTTATGCAGAACATCTATAAATTCTGATGTCAAACATTCATCGAAGAAAGAATGACCCCATTTGCTCCATTTTTGTGTCCTGACCCGCATCCCCCTTCTGATGGACAGTGGCCTCAATTATTTCCCTACAGCAATATGAGTGAATTTTGCCAAATTTTTCCTTCTAAGGATCCTGGATGAAATTCCAGGGATATGGCATCACAGTACAACTCAGTAAACACAAGTTTGTTGCAGATCGTAAAGATAACGTAGTTCAATCAGTTTTCTCATCCAAGAATAATATATAAAAGTTATTTGCCGTCCCTAGGAAAGATGGCTGATCTCTTGAGCCAACTCCAAGTAAATTTGAGTGGTTATTTCTGTGCTGTATTGGAGACTGCAAAGCCGTTCACGTACTCTGTTGGAAAGAGGGCCATGAGCTAGTAGCAAGGTCTTCACAAGAGGAGGACCAGTTTTATTTGCCCACCTGGACCTCATTGATGGGATCGACTCCATGGCTACCCAAGATCACCATTTAATCATCAGTAAAGACATTCTAAAACACACACACACACATACACACACACACACACACACACACGCACGATGACAGAAATTCACTACTCCTTTAGGAGTCTTTCAGATAGAATTTTATGTTCCATTCGACCTTTTGTTTGAGATCCAGAAATTCCTGAACATAAAAATGTAGTGAAGCAGCTCAAGCTGCTTGTCAAATTGCAAAGTGGAAACCTCAGCTTACTACAAATTGGTCTAATTAAGCCTTATTAAAATTGGTACCCTGGGGTGAATTTTTATCCCCTGCACAAAGGATGACATTGCAGATTTCCACACACTATGCAAGCAAGTGTGATGCCTTTATGGGTGAATTTTCCAAATGGGGGTGGCAAATGTGTCAGGGACAGCATCCCTGAAGCACATGGGAATGTATAACTGCTCAGTAATTGCAGTTTTCATTTGGGCAAATTAAATGGAAGTGAAACAAAAGCCAAGTCCTATCTCTGCAGTGTCTGTGCAAGCCAGACTCAGGCTGGGGACCGGGGCCAGGCTGTCAGAGGTGCTCCAGGGAACACAGCTGATCATTCTCTCCACCACCTCCCACTGTCCCTCATCTCACTTGGTCTTCTCCTTCCCTGAAAGCTCAGGGGGGATCTTAATGGAGGGAAGAGAATCCCATCAGACAAGGTGCCTCTGCAGAGGTGGCTGCACTGACTTTTTCCGACAAGCTTTCATTCTAATGTGACTGCTCATCTGCTGTGAGGACACAGTATCTGCTGGAGCTAGACCTAAGAGAGCATGGGGAGCTGTCATCACAAGACAGGACACGCCACTGTCTGCTCCTTCCACAGAGCCCCACTTCGTTGTCTTCTTCAGCTGCCCTTCAGGGCCAGGAACAGAGTCACCCACCGTGGGAACAGTGAGAGATGGAGACTCGTCATAGCGGGGAGTCCGTGAACATGGGGCACTACACCCGACATAGGACCACTGCAAACAAGTAGCCTCATCTCGTCTGCACACTGTGTTCTCAACCCCAGGCTCAAGCCATCCAGCTGCCTCCTCACCACCTCCACTTGTAAGTCTAACTGGCATCTCAAACTAAAGCTAAACTCTTTATATTCATTCTTCTCTCTAAATTCTCCTTTCAGTTCCCTACAATCCAGTAAATGGAGGACGCTTCTAGTTGCAGAGTCTCAGGCAAGGGCTTACTTGGAGGAGTTTTATTTTGGAAAGGGAGAACCCAGGGAACAATAGCAAAGGACTGGGAAGAGTCACATGGAAAGAGGGAAATCCTGTCCAAGGGAGTACAGCTGAGCTGGTTACTGCTGTGGGCTCCTGGGGGCTTACTTTCAGTGGATTCTCTCTAAAGAGGGTGCATATTACCCACCTGTTCCAAATCACCACTGGCCAAAAGTTGCCCTTGTGGTGTGGACTTCCTGGCTTCCAGGCGGATCCATCCTTCCTGGTGGATCTTCCAGGCTTCCACAGGTGCCCGAATGCCTGGGGCAGAAAGGGCAGGAGATGCAAAGTGCAGTGAGGCCAAGGTGCTGCCGGGCTACGCCCACTGCAGTTAGTTGCCATAGCAACTGCTGGAACAAAAAAGCAGGTGGAAAGGTTCTGAGAAGGAACAATAGCTTGGAGCCATCCTTGACTCCACACTCTCTGTATCTCATATTTCACTCATCGGTAACTTCTGTCAACCCTACTTTTAAAACACATCCCAAATCTGACCATCTCTCACCATCGCACAGCTCCTGCCCTGGTCCAAACTGTCAACATCTCTTATTATTGTAAAAGTTTGCTGATGATGCTCCCTCTCCTATCCTTGCTTCCCTTCTCCCCACCCCCACCCACCACCCAATGCACCCTGAAAGCAGCAGCCAGAGTAAACCTTTAAAAGCTCTATCAGAGCATTGCTTGTTTCCTTTCAAAACCCAGCAGCTACTCATCTCAGCTGGAATAAAACCCCAAATCCTTCCTAGGATCTACAAAAGCCTGTATGTTTTGGCTCACTGCCCCCTTTCCCATCTTATCTTATCCTTTCCCCCTCTAGTCCTGCTCCGGACATTCTGCTCTCCATAGACCTCTCTGCTGTCTCCAAATGCTGGACAGGTTTCCAGTTCCGGGCTTTTGCACTTGCTGTTTCCTTTTCCCAGAATGCTATTCCCACAGCTATTTGTATGTTTCATTCCTGAGACGGTACAAGGTGCATTGCATCACACAGAGGACTTGGGGGTAGAGGTGGGAGGGAATACCAGACGACCCGTGTGCCTTCCCTGTGAGATTGTCCTCAGGTTCTCGTCTCTTATGTTTTTGTTGTCATTGCTTAGCTGTGCCCATCCTTTTTCTATCTCTAGAACTTGGAAGACTCATTTTTTGTTTTGTTTTCTTCCTCCTACTCAAAGCACCCCTATGTATTTCCAGTGGCATCAGTAGGGTTCCTATAGCCAGCACCAAGAGCATGGGATTTGCAGTTAGGGAGAGCTAGCTTCATATTCCAGGTTCCTTATTAACATGCAGTGTGACCTTGAAAAAGTTGCTTAATCTTTCTGAACCCCTGTTTCATCGACTGTAAAATGAAGACAATCCATCCTCATTAAATTGTCGTGAGAATTTTAATGAGATTGTATACCTCCCCCCCCACCTTTTACAAAGGCCACCCTCTGCCCTTTGTAAAAATAGATCACTTACAAATTAGATGTTTTAAAGTCTGAGGCAGCCTATTGTCATTTTCAAGAGATAAATCCCTGGCAGGCGAGATGTTTGATTTTTTTAACTGTATATATATATATATATATATATGATATGGGGGAGTTTATCACACTTGTTTTAGAACAAGCTCCCACAGGTCTGAGGTTGTTTAAAACAGAAATGTATTTAAATACTGACATAGATCATAGGAGGACAAAATTCTCACATGGAACCAGATGAAAGTGTATTCATTTAGAAAGCAGATAGCCAGGAATCCCTAGATGCCCCGGGCTTTCTCTCCATTGTATTTTCTCTGGAAGCCCTGTGCCAGGAGAATCACAGAGAAGCCAAAGTCCCTATCAGAGTAAACTGAAAATTCTATATACAGGAACGAATCATTTTTTGTTTGTCAGAGAACACTTCTACTTCAATGGCTGTGAACCTAGGACTGTGATCTAAAAAGCCTCTAATGGGATATTAACATTCTGTGGGACATGCCGTGTGCATCATCCATTTGAGGGAGCCCTCCCCACTGGCAGATAAGCACATTGAGGGCTAGAGAGGTGGAATGACCCGCCCAAATATATGTAGCTAATAAATGGCAGAGCCACGAATTAAAAAGTCCATTTGATTTGCATGACTTCCTTAGCCACCGTGAAGCTCCGATAATCTGGACCACAAGAAGCAGATATTCTACTGAGTTCAAACACCCTGTTTATTACCCGAGGGGGGGAAGAAGATGAGGAGGGTTAAGCCATCAGCAGACACTGCCACGGAACCGGAAGACAGTTGGGGAACCCATCCCCTTACGTGGGGTACCAAAGCACGGGTAGGGAGTCTGGATCGATGGGACATGGGAACATGGATGTTACAGAGGGAAGACGTAGTGCGTCGAAAAGGAGGACATCAGAGACATACTCTCTCTTCGTCATTGCCCCTTCTAGTTAGAGAAGACAGAGGCTATGATGCTGTACCCTGAAAGCCCTGGTGGACCATTTTCCAGCTGTGGGACCCAGGGCACAGGGTCTGCAGGGGTCGAGTGCTTCGGGGAAGGAGCTGAGGGGACACAGTAAGAGGTCAGCCGGGGAGGTGGGCAGCGCAGCTTCCTTGTTCGGATGGGATTGGAGGGTTCGTTCTCTACCGGAGCCATTAATGTGCTCCACGAGAAAGAGCTAGAATCTGGCTACTTGCCATGCCTTCTACCCAAAGTAGAAGTAAAGACAGAAAGCACTGAAAGTAGCTGAACGGATACTACAAATAGCACTAGTTATGTAAAACAGGATTTCTGTCACTTTTGCTGTAATTCTCTTGCCACTTCCCTGTCCTCACCCCAGCTGACCCTGAGTTGCCAGAGTCAGAGACGAAGCAAGGGAAAATAGCTGTTGGCCTTGTGGGTACAGGGCATTAGAGTTTCAAGGTATGAATGAAGGGGGGACAGGATTCAGTCCCTAACAGCTGGCTTCCTCTGACACTGCACCGGCAAGGTTCTCTTGTTCCTGCCAGTGGGGAGGCCATGTCTCCACTCGGCCTCTACTCACACCATGGGTGCAGGGGCAGCTCATCGCTATGCCGGCAGGAGTGGAGATTCAGGCCTCCCACTAGACCTCTGCTGATACCACCAGGCTCAGAGAGGGGGCACCTTGTTGTTGTTCCCCACATGGCCTCCACTGACACTGCAGGGGCTCTCCTTATTTCTACCAGGTGGGTCGGAAAGTCCTAGATCCCCACTCAGCCTTCTCTAACGCCACCCAGGCAGGAGAGTGAAGCATCTCGTTACAGCCTGATGAGTATAGAAGTCTATGCTTCCCAGCCAGTCTTTGTTCAAAAGTGGCATCCCATCAGTTTTGCTGTATATTCTCTATGTTAGAAGCAAATCACTAAGGCCTACCCCGCATCTCAAGGAAAGGTATTACAAGAGCAGTCAGAGATCACTGGGAGCCATGTCTGAAATGGCCTACCACAGGGAGTAGAGCATTGGTGAGTAGTGCTTGACTAAGGAATTGCTTAAGTCAGAACCAGTAAAAGGAGACAGGGATTTCCGGGTACAGGAAGCACATAATATGGAAGCAGGAACTTAGGCTATTCTCTCATCAGATGCATCAGGGCATGTCAGGGCATCTCTGCATCTCTGGTCTCTTCAGCTATTCCTAGCCATTTCGCTACTTTTAATTAGTCTTGCACATGGTCCATTAAGGTTTATGTGCTGGCTGCCATATGCTCAATTTGCCTTCTAGATCAGTTCTTATTCTTTCTCATCCTATTTTTCCTCCAGAAGTCTATACCAAAGGGTTCCCTTTCTAGGTGGCTTTAGATGGGTTTGGCTATTATATAGGACTGGCCAAAGACTGGGGAGAAAAAACAGAGTAAGATCTGGTACTTACTTCTCAGTAAACTTTTTGTCTGCCAACTGAAGGGCACATGGCTGTGTTCATATAACTCTAGATTCTAGTGACTGCCCCTCTCTTACATTTTCTTACCTTTCGTTGGTGATGGTGTCTGAAATGACTAGACCTAGGGTATTGCATTATTCCTTATGGTTTTCCTACCCTGACTCATACATTTATAAATAGCCCGTTTTAAAAACTGTCCTCAAAATAATTGATTTGAACATGCCATCTGTTTTTCTGCAGAGACCCTGATCAATGTAGCCTTCTTTGACCTCAATCTACCTCTTGACATTAGGGAGTCAGTTTCTTCTGACTGAATCTATGAATTTCTCTTTCAAATCTCTAAAAGCAGAATCTAATTATTCCAGAAATATTTTTGATTGCTTCTGCCACTTTGGCATCAAATCTCATTCCTAGTCTAATTAACCCTTGGCTGCAGATTGCGGATGGGATGGGGGTCTCAAGGTGCCATGGGAAGTATAGGTTGCCTTAAAAATACAGATATGCTAGAAAGGACATTATTGTCATTGCTATAATGCGGTAAGGGGGCTGTAAGATCCCCTGTGCATAAAATCTTGCTTTCAGTGGCATCCCTGATTTGACTCCAGTCGACATCCTGTCTACTCTTTCTGCCCAATGATAACTGCAGAGAGCCTTTCATATCCTTTGTTTCTCTGATCCTCATCAAGAATCAAGTAGAGCAGCTGTGTTTCTTTGTCTACAATGAGGAAAGTAAGAATCCGATCGGAGATATATCAAACCTAGAATTATACAACAATTAAATGGAAGTATTGGAATTCAAGACCAATTGAACTTATTACTGTTAGTATTTAACATACCACAGATCTTTCTCATATTCTTCCCTTGATCGCCAATTTGTGGAGGGGGGAGGGATGTTATCATTTTTTATCTCTCTCAGGGTGTTTATGTGTTAGTGTGGAATAAAACCCAAGTGGTGAAAAGATGAAGCTACACTGGTATAAATTTAAGGGGAGAGAATTTCTCCTGGGGCTTTTGATATCTGAACAGATGGACAAGTAGTTGGTTATTCAGGTCTGCTCTTGCCAGAGAGGTAAAGAGAGTGCTCTCTTCTATTAGCGAAATGGTGAAGAAAGTTTAACATCAACAGTTTGAGTCCTGAGGATGGATGGAAGACAAATTCTAAAGCATTCCTTTAAGGAAGGCTTCTCTTATTTCCTGAATTGGACATTGGTGCCATTTTTTTTCTCTACTCCCAACTGCACCAACAAATTTCTCTAATACAGATTTATCATTCTTTGGGTTAATTAATGGACTTCCATAATTAATGAATCAGGAGCTCCATGAGGCCCACGATTATGTTTTGCTCATTTCTGTAACACTGAGGCACCAAGTAGTATCCCGCAGATGAATTTACTCCATGAGACCAGTCAAATAGAGTAGTTCCAAAAATCCCAGGCAAGAAAGACTTTGATTATCACAAGCAAGTCATTTCAAAACTTAACCAGGAGAACGTGGCTTTTCAAATTACTTGAGAAATTAGAAGAAATCTTAGGTGAATTTCCTAAGGTGGCAGAGACAGCAGAAGTTGCACAGATTTCAAACATCAGCTTAAACAAACCTCATCAATGCCTAGACAATTTCAAAAATGAGCAGGTCACATGTTATAAGCCTCCTCCTATATACAGAGGATTATGAAAAGCCTAAGTAGAAAGACGGAATGTAAGAATTGAAAAGAATATGTGCTATGGAGTCACAGACTTCATTTAGACTTTAGTAGCTATGTGACTTTGGCCAACTAGCTTCCCTTTGAGCCTGGTTTTCTTATGTAATGGGAATCATGCTAGCTAATCCCACTGGAAAGATTGGTATAAAATTTATGCAAGTTACTTTGCATAGTGGCCAGCACATGTTGTTCCTCAGTAATTGGGAGATATTAATTAGTGTCCACCGTTGACAAGAAGTGGGCTACTGCCTCTAAAGAAAGCTGCTGGGGACATTATCAATTTCTATCCCATGGTCAAGGAAGGTCATTGTTGGAGGCTTCTCTTATTAGAGATTTTATGCCTGCCACCACATGAACAGAAGTATTTTGGGTTTTTTTTTTCCTTCCACAGCTTCTTTCTCCAGGAGTCTCATGGGACTGAAGCAGGATGGTACAGATTCCATTTCTTACTCTGTTACTGCAGAGCTCATTGTTGTTAGATGGGCCACCTAACCAAAAATTTTCCCAATAAATATGCATTTCCTTCTGATATGACTATTCCGTACTTACAAGATGCTGCATCTTTGTGTCTGTTGCAAGAGGATTTATTTTCTCATGGAACCCTTGGAGGACCTACAATCTGTGCTGTATTTAGGGAGAAAAAGACATCTGTAAAATCTACATTTGGAATGCTATAGGCATCTAGATATGTTTCAGTTTTGGGAGAAATGAGAAAACAGATGGTTCCAGGAAAGAACTAAATAAACCAATCAACCTCACCTTTCCCCTGTAATACCACATGGAGAAACCAGTACAGAGATGATACTGTGTCACTTTTTCTGGATTTGCATGTGTTTTCTAGGGTATCAGAATTAGACCACTTATTTTCTCTATCATTTACTAGTTATTTGATCTTGGACAAATGACTTGAGTTCTCTGAATTTCACTTTTCATCTGTAAAATGTGTGTAAAGGAAACATGATATGACCCTTGAAATTTGCTGCATAAAGAAAACACAATGTTTTTATAGCAAACCCTTCTTTCCTTATTAATTCTGCACTATTTTCATATGCTAGCAAAAATTTCAGCTTACAGAAATGGTTGGGGCAGAGCAGAGAGCTATGGACATATAAGGAGAAGGGAGCTTCTAATATATAAGGAACCAGATCTTTGCCTAAGAATTTCATCTTAACTTTAAAATTTTCAAGGAAATCTATAATTTCAAAAGTTCAGAGTTTTTTTGTTTGGAGAAAATTTTCCACAGTCTCTACTGACTGTAAACATTCCTATTCAAAAATAGGCAAATAGGGGTGCCTGGGTGGCTCAGTCGGTTTGGCATCCGACTTCGGCTCAGGTCATGATCTCACGGTTCCTGAGCTCCAGCCCCACATTGGGCTCACTGCTGTCAGAGCAGAGCTTGCTTCTGATCCTCTGTCCCCGCCCCTTGCCCCTCCCCGCTCTAACCCTCTCTCAAAAAAAATAAATAAACATTAAAAAAATGCCAAAAAAAAAATAGGCCAATATATCTTCAGGCATGTAGCCTGGTTTCTCATATTATTATTTGGATAATAAATAGATGGACATTCCTGATATGCTAAATAATTTGGGAAAACTCAGGTGACCTGGATACCCCAGGAAGAAAAATAAAATTAAAAATAAATGAGTGGAATGTGGCTTATAAGTACAATGGAAGTTTAGGGGGCAGACCAGTTTTTCTGCTAAGGACAAATAAAACAATCAGGATAAAATACGAGAATAATTAGTTTAAAGGCAGTAGGGATCTGTTGAAGCAATGAAGATTGAAAAGTGGAGACTAGAGAGATCAGAACTGCAGAGAGGTGAGCTGAAAATCTGTTGCTGCTTTTTGCTTGTGGCCATTTGCCTGATTCTGGGCAACGACCAGAGGCTGAACAACCAGCTGGACTCAAGCAGAGACACAGAAAAATGGATGATAGACAAGTGGGAGGTGCTTTTTGTGGTCTTTGGGGCTAGAATGAAAAATTGGAGATAAGATAAAAAACATTTGAACAGTAGTCTCGTTGTGCTGAGAAAACAGTCGAGTTTAAGACTCACTTGCATGAACGCACTAGACTCAGTTAAAAGCCCCGAAGAGCTGTATACAAGAAACAAGGGTGAACCAGAAGTAGACTGAGCCTAACAAAACATGCAGAGTAGCCCAGATTCATCTCAGCTAGGACTGGATTAAGATGATCAGCACCACCTCCCCTTTTCCAGCAAAAGGGAGAATAAACTTTCTTTGGGACTCTACATTCAAAAAAGAAACATTTGAAAATTTTGCCAGAGTACTGAAAATTATTTTCAAAAGTTAAAATGAACATTCTAGAGCTTAAGAAGATCAATGTCTGAAATTGTGAATTCTAAGATAGAAAAAGATAGACAAGACAGAAAACAGGATGAGTGAACTAGGTCATTAGAAAATATCCAAATTGGATAATAATGTAGGAACAAGATGGCTGTCCTAAACTCTAAGGCAGGCATTCTTATCTCTTGGAATATGGTCTTTTTTATTTAGGAAAACTCCTTAAAGGGCCTCGTGAGTACGGAACGATTAAGTTTTTGAGCTGGTCTAGATGGGGGAGAAATGAGAAAACAAAGATATCATTTATTCCACATACAAAGTTATACAGAAATTTGTGAGTTGTGCCCTGGAAGTTAAAGGTAATCAAACAAGTCCTAAAAAGAGGGATGGTAAAAAGGCAGGAGGCCAGCGACCCACAGATACTCTGTGGCCGAGTTTGTATTATCTTCACGCCTCCACCAAACACGTGAGTGTAGGTGAACTGGGGAGGAAAGGCTGGGCCTGACCCAGCAGAGTGAGAGCAGCAGCGCGGGAGCTGGGACAGTGAGGAGCTGCTGAGTTTCAAAGCTACAGCTGGAATTCTCAGCAAGCAGACCCTGAGCGAGCCAGCACCGTCTGGGAAATTGCCTGACATCGCCATGATTATGTACGTGTTGTGGGATGACAGGGTCACTGAACTTCCCTTGGAGCTGGGGGCTGAAGCCTTTTCATTTGGAGACTAAATTCCCCCAGAGAACAGATTCGGAGGCACTGGCTCTGTGTGGAAGGTGCTCCTGCCCACCGTGGCCATCACAGCCACAGCCATGCACAGAAAATGTAGTGATGTTTGTTCAGTTCTTCCGTCCCCTCTAGCCCTTCCCCAAACCCACTTCTCCCTCTGTAGACTGAATGGAGGATGTCAGGTTAGGGAGGGTTATCTGGAATTGAATGTGGAGACTTAATCACCACAGACAAAAACCACTAGTGAGGAAAACGCGTTATTCACACACGAAGCTGTTTTGATGGGATCTAACTTACGGCAAGTGCTCTATCCTTCGGACTCCTTGATAAAAGGCCTCTGTCCTCACGTGTTCTCACTAGCCCCCCCACCCCACCCTCCATCACTTCTTTTTCATTAGCTCAATCTCACAGGAAATCAGAAACAGGACATAGTGCTTTCCACACCTTTTATGGGAAAGGAAGCGATGAGGCAGCAGGGTTGGCTCCAGGCGAGCTCGCCAAATAGCAGTGCTTTCTTTGGGAGTCTCTCACTTTCCTTCTTGGCTGCCTTTCTCTCATCTCTTCTCCTCCTCTCTCCTCCTCTCATTGCCATTTACTCGCTGGCTAGTTGAAGTCTCCCTTTCACCCTCACCAAATTGACCGTCTTCCACACTCTTTGTTTACTTATAATTAAGGATCTGACCTGGGCTAGCAGCCTGGGTTGGGAGCGGGAGTTTCCCTGCCTACAGCTGAGGAAAGGACAAATAGCCTTCAGGAGGTGGAGGTGGGGAGGTAATGAGAGTCAGAAAGCAAAGCCTGAACACGCAGAAAACCAGGAAAACCAGCCGGTGGGGGGACTTGCCAGTGCTATCACAGGAGAGGTTGGGAAGTGCCAGCCAGTGACCAGGATGGTTAGAGAAATTAACCATCTGTTAATTCCATATTGCTGTTTTCATATCGCTTTTCTTCCCCAAAAGCTTCCCTGTAGAATCAGCAATTAAGCCCACACCCTGGCTTTTGTAGCCACCGGTGGGCTCGGCTGAGGTCACCGTGTTCCGCACCAGTGCCCCGATCTGGAGGGGACCTCCTCAGGTAAACTGGAAGCTGGCTGCTCTGGAGAGGGAGCAGGGGGGTGGGGGATGCCCAGTCTCCGGAGACTGTGACATGGAGAAGGAGGGAACTTTGTCTAGGGCTAGGCAGTGCATCTCTTCTTCCAGGCTGAATCCTCCAGAAAGGGGTCATATCTTTTATTTTTGTGTTCTCGTTTCCTTCACAGGTTTTGACGACAGGGGCTCAAACCTGGGAGTGCAGTAAAAGAATAACGGAATAAATACATAGAGATATCTTCCTCCTAAAGTGATTTATGCCAATATTGCGGCTGGTATGTGCAATGGCTCTTGGCCCCAGGGGTTTGCACACGGTAGCTTCCTTTACCTCTCTGCTCCCCTCTGTGTTGACAAGCTGTCAGAATGAGGGTGACCGCTGCATTTTGTGTGTCTCTTTTGGAAGCAGGGGGCCTGGCTGGGGGCAGGAGTCCAGGACGACCATAGTAGAAGCCAAGAGTCTGGGGAGTCTGAGGGCTAGATAATGGAGGGTGAGCTGGAGAGCGCTGGTGGTCTCAGTCGGGGCCAGTTTGGACATGGCAGGTGTCTGGGGAAATGCCATGGATTCTGCCACCACCAGGCTGCCTGACCTTGGGCTGGTCACTCATTCCTTGTCAGATGAAGCCACAGTGGCGGTGGCAATGCAAAGCTCACGTGGGGGCTGAGACCTGGAAGGGACGTGTTTCATGTCATGTGCCGCTCCCCTCAGTTTGTAGTGGCCAGCTGGAGGGCTGGATTGATTCTGTAGGTCAGATCTTGACAGGAAAGGGGACTCTGATCCCTTCACAGAGCCTTTCCTCGGAGGTGAGGAGTTGCCCTCAGGCTGCGCGTCTGCTGATATCATTAAGCCTACTGAATGTCCCTTAGCGGATTCAGGCCGCCAGATCCACCCAGATCCATGTGTGGTTGTATTTGCTAGTATTTCAAACATCAGACAGTGAGTTCTTAATGAAATGACACGTGAGTGGTGAATAAATCAATTCCACTTTCCCTTCGTGGTGGGCAGGGAGGCAAGGAGGTCTAATAGTTATCAGTATTCCATTTAGAGCTAATATCATTTTCTTTCTTTCTTTCTTCTTTCTTTCTTTCTTTCTTTCTTTCTTTCTTTCTTTCTTTCTTTCTTTCTTAATTTTAGTTTCCGGGTAGTTAACACAGTGTTGTATTAGTTTCAGGTGTACAATATAGTGATTCAACAACTCCGTACAATACCCCGTGCTCATCTTGACAACTGTACTCTTCACCCCCTCTGCCTACGTCACCCATCTCCCCCGCCCTACCTCCCCTCTGTTTGTTCTCTGTAGTTAAAAGATCATTTTCGTGTATAAGAAGAAAGAGCCCCAGAGATGAACCCAAAAAGGGCAATGCTCAGAGTTCTCCCAGGACAGTCTGGAGCCTGCTCTCTCCCCGCTGTGCGAGTCCTGCTAACAATAGTTACTCACAGCGCTTGTCATTACTGCCAGATTGCTAGAGACAATGCCGGCTTTACCTTTCTTTAGTTCTTGTTTTCTTTTTTCAGTGGCCCAGTGAATAGGCTTCCAGAGGGAGAACAGTAAAGCGCGGCTCTTATTGCTGGAAGATCACACAGCAGCTCTGTTTTTCCAAACTGATGGCCTGGCTTGCCAGGAATGAATTAAATGTTTCCACAGAAACATTTGCTTTGCTCCTAATCAGCTCTTTGAAGTATTTTCCTTTCTCCCACTAGTTTAAGAGGGATTTATTGGCTCTCTTGGTCAGGCAACTCAGGCGAGGGCTTTTGGGAAAGGGAGAAATAGAAAACTATGAGAAGCCCCTTCTAGAAATCTAGGGGAGAATGGAGAAGTCTGGGCTGATTGCAGGCTTGGCCTCAGAGCAGCAGACAGAACAGAAAACACATCAGTGCTCCTCCAGGGCTGTGGTGACAGAGATACTGGGAAGCAGGGATTTCCAGGCCATTGGCCCTGGGGGACAAAAAAAAAAGTCACCAATGGGAATCACAGATCCAATTCCATGACTTGCTCCTGGAGGAAGATCCTAGTAAGCTATAGTTCCTCCAAGCCCATTTCTCTGGCTTAGAGGAGAGACTTCCTAGGGTAGCTCACTCGCTGTGATCTTCCACCTGTGGCCTTCTGGCTACCATGCCATGGTGACCATCTGTGAATGCCTTGGCAGGTCTGGTACCAGCATCACTGCTACTTTGATGCTTCTCTCTTTTCTGCTCTGGGAGACCCAGTTCTCTTTTCCAGTCTAAAGGTCCCATACCGAGAGAGTGAGAACTTCTGTTTTCCCCAAGAGTGCCGTTCTCTCTCTTGAAACACAAAGCAGGGGCGCCTGGGTGGCTCAGTCGGTTAAGCGTCCAACTTCAGCCAGGTCACGATCTCGCGGTCTGTGAGTTCGAGCCCCGCGTCAGGCTCTGGGCTGATGGCTCGGAGCCTGGAGCCCGTTTCCGATTCTGTGTCTCCCTCTCTCTCTGCCCCTCCCCCATTCATGCTCTGTCTCTCTCTGTCCCAAAAATAAATTAAAAAAAAAAAAAAAAAAAAAGAAACACAAAGCAGCACTACCTATGTGTTTTCATGTCCAAATTCTTTGGCTCTCCTCTCCCTTATAGCTCTCTCTTCTGAGGACTCAGGTGGCCTAGTGAGAACCAGGGTAGAGGCTGCTCTGAGTGTCATGGCATTGGGCTACAGCCCATTGTCCCTCATGTCTGTGCTGGGGAGCAGTCCCTCACTGGAATTTGCACATGGCTGTCTCCATCAGCTCAGCACCTCTTTCTCTCGTATGAACAGATCATCACTGGGCTTGTCCTACCAGTACTACCATCCAGACATCTATGAATAACAGAGGGTTCACGAGCTGGTTAAAGTTGTGTCCTATGGCACTTACACCCTGGCACCATTCCAACTTCTGGAACTTATGGTGGTCATGGCTAATGGAGCAACTCTTTCCTAGCGAGCCTTAGAATCCTTCTCGACACCACGCATCAGACGGATACTTCCAGTCTGCTGGAGTTGGTTCTTAGAATGCCACCTTTCCGTCTTTCTTAGCATAAGCTTCCCATTGAATCTCCCCTCTCTCCAGCCAACACACCTATGAATGGTCAAAAATAACAGATACTTAATGCCACGCTGACCCTGATAGGATGTGCTCTCTGCCTGGGGGGGGAGGAGGGACTTCCAATTTGTCTCACATGCATTAACAAGATATAAGCATGCTTGATTGAGGGCAGGGGAGATGTTAGAGCACAACTCTATTAAAGAGAGAATTTGTCCCTTTCCAGAGTTGATGAATGTACTTCTCACTATTCGTTTATCTCTCCCTCACTGGCTAGGTGGAGGGAGGTCATATTCTAGAATTTATTGGTCCGGACAAGCTGTAACTGTCCTGGGAGGTAGAGAGGGCAACCTGAGACTTATCCAGCAACATCTCTCCTATAGTAAACCCTGTCATAACCGGGCCAACCCCTGGCCATGAGGGCAGCAGTCATAACTCAGGTCCTGCCATGTGGACATTTTTCCCTGACACAAAAGAAGAGGAGGTGATGAATTGCAGCTCAGTTATTTTTATGAGTTGCCTTGTATACTGGATTCATTAATAGTTATCAAAGGTGTGTGGGGGGGGCACTAAAGTAAATGAAACTGGAATTTAATATGCGAAATAGCTAAAGGATGTGTTTTTCATTAATGCACCAAATGAATAACTACAAAAGCAAGGAGAAATAAATAAAATAACATCCTCAGTTTTAGCCTGTCTTAAAATCCAAGACTGAATTATGTAACTCATGACTAGGAATCCATTCCTTCTGATTTACCCCCACCATCTCATTACTGCATGGGTTCTCTAACCGGATTATTTGGGACTTTAATATTTGATTGCACTTCTTCCCATGCTTTTTCATCTCCCTTAGCACTTCTGTTTGCAGTTTGCTTGTTTTGCTTGGGCTGCTGCAGGCCAGTCCCATGCTGTACTCAGAGATCATAAGCATCCCAGGTCTCAGGTCTACTGATCTTCCTTTGGCATTGGTCCTAACTGAACACTTGCCTAGTTCCTCCAGCCCACAGCACTGTCCCAGGCCTTGTAACACAATTCCTACCTTGCTTCCCTACCCATCAATCCAGAGGCTCCAGGGTTGGGGGTCGAGTAAACTTTCTTTGGCCGGGGGCTGAATCTGGAGTCATTTCTCTTGCAAGTGGTAGATGAATATGACAGCCACCATATGGCTTTACGTTCAGGAAGATCTTGGTATAGCTCTTGGATGGACTCCTCGCTAAATGCATGGACATAGACAAGTAGTTTCTTCAGTGACTCTCAGTTTCTGTACAATGGGTTAATGGCAACTGTATTATATATGGATTTAAAGATTAAGTAAGATAATATATATAAGGCTTTTGACTTGGAATAGTTCAGTGAAGTCTAGTTTGCTTTTCTTCATCTTTCCCTAATGAAACCCACAGAGCATGCCAACTCTGTTTCCAATTCCTCTCCTTTAAAGGGAAGATGGGGGGCGCCTGGGGGGCGCAGTCGATTAAGCGTCCGACTTCAGCCAGGTCACGATCTCGCGGTCCGTGAGTTCGAGCCCCACGTCAGGCTCTGGGCTGATGGCTCAGAGACTGGAGCCTGTTTCTGATTCTGTGTCTCCCTCTCTCTCTGCCCCTCCCCCATTCATGCTCTGTCTCTCTCTGTCCCAAAAATAAATAAACGTTGAAAAAAAAATTTTAAATAAATAAAGGGAAGATGGTCTGTGATCTACCACTCAGTATTCTATCTTAAAATGGATTTCTGATTTTGCATTCCTAACATCTTCCAATGTACCAAAAGGGCCGAAATTCAATACATTAAGTGAAGTGCTTTTAATGTATGAGATTGAAAGAGAGATTTAGCGTATAATCCAAATATGCAGGAACATGAGGTGCATTCAGAGGAAGATGCTGCTAGATGATAAGAGAGAGAAATATCCATTCTGGCTGGGGCATGATAAAGTGGCTGAGAAGATGGCTAATAGTTTTAGGATGAAAGCTTTTGGCTCCAGACCACCAGTTTTCACTCCACATCGGAAGCTTGGGTGCCCATTGCTGGCTGCTAAGAGAGACTGGCCAGAGCCAGCTGCAATGTTGCAGGGAGTGTGGTCTCAGACAGAAGTCCCATGTCCTGCAGTCAGTCTCTCACACTTGCTCAGCTTCAGTTTACTCACCTGTGAAATGGGTACAATGATAAGTACTGAAAAGGGTGTGAGGACAATGAAATGAGAAAGTAAACAAGGAGAGATTCACCCAGTGGTTCAGTCTGTTAAGTGTCCAACTTTGGCTCAGGTCATGGTCATGGTTCATGGGTTCGACCCCTGCATCAGTCTCTCTGCTGTCAGCACAGAGCCTGCTTTGGAGAGAGAGAGCTCTCTCTGCCCCTCCCCTGCCAGCGCTCTCTTTCTCTGTCTTTCAAAAATAAATAAACATTTAAAAAAAGGATTAAGGCCACACCTGGATGGCTCAGGTGCTTGAGTATCTGACGTTAGCTCAGGTCATAATCTCACAGTTCTTGTGTTCAAGCCCTGTCTCGGGCTCTGTGCTGACAGCTCGGAGCTCGGAGCCTGGAGCCGGCTTCAGATTCTGTGTCTCCTCTCTCTGTCCCTCCCTCCCCTGCTCACGCTCTGTCTCTCTCTCCCTCTCTCTCAAAAAATAAACATTGAAAAAGTAAAAAATAAAAAATAAAACAAAGTATGAAAAATAACAAAAGGAAGGAAACCAGGGGGGCCTGCCAGAGGCCTGGCAGTGTGTGACCAACTGATACCAGCTGAAATGCGTGAATGAGTTAGTTTGATTTGTCTTCTTCAAGAATGTGAACCGAATCTGGAAAAGCATATGCTCCTGAATCTCTTCTTTTAACTTTGACTAGCTTTACCTGTAGAGCTTGATAAAAATGTCTTGTTTTTAGAGTTTTGGGGCCCACGTATTTAACACCACTTGATTTCCAGAGAGAAGTTCAGGGGGACCCAATAAGCAATCCCCAGCACCTTCATCAGGCCCTCATCTGGCCTCAAAAGACACTAGCTTTGTGGGACTTTAACAGTTGTTCCTCCAAAAAATGGGATGCATGCTCAAATGTCATTGGGAATAGCTGAGTAAATAAAATGAAACAGATTTCTGACTGCACGGCTTTCCAGGTATTTAAACAAACCACTCTACACACATCTCCACGATGGGGCCATGTCACATACATTGTCTCTCAAATGTGTTTGACTATGGTCCCCATACTTTTTGGATGTGGGATATTTTTAGAGACCAATGGTCCTTGGCATGCTTTGGCAAGTGGCCTTCTAATAATTTTTAGGGATTTGGAAAAAAATGTTTACATTGTAATATTAAGTGAGAAAGCAAGCTACTAAATTTCATGTACTGTAAAATCATGATTATGTTAAAATGTATTTAAGAGACTGGCAGGAAATAGATCAAAAACGTTAGCATATTAACCAAAAACAGTAATCTCAGGAGGGAAGAATTATGGGTAGCTTTTCTATTTATTTTACTTACCTATATTTTCCAACTTTTTCTACAATGAGCATGTATTGCCTTTGTAATTCAGAAATTTTAGTTTTCTTTTTTTCCTTTGGCCAAACGATCTCAGGAGGGATTGTTTCTTTTCCAAGTACAATGTTGGATCCACCTGAATGAAATATGCCTTTCACTGCATCCTGAGAAGATGGAAGAAACATAAAAAGCCTTTAGAAGCCCTTGAGGAATTTTGAGGGCAGTAAAAGCAAAGACTGTAAACCAAAGAAAAATACACAAAGCTGTAAGAGCAGTAAGAGAAAAGTGGGGGCAAGGGATATTGAGTATCTAAAGAGAAAAAATAAGAAATGTAGCCTTTCCTGGAAAGGAAAAGAAAGTTTGTGGTAAAAAACAACTGTGGGGTTTCTGTGAGAACACACCGAAGTAAGTAAGGAAGAAGCCAGCCAGTAAATAGCCCACAGCCAGATGGCTGTAAGGAGGTTCCTAGCCCACAGCCCACCTTCCTGCCTCCAGCAGGACCACCTCTGAGTCATCACAGGATTTGTTTACTTAAGGACAATGCGCAGGGTTAGTTTACACGTGGGTTCCTCAAACCCCTGTCTGGATCCGGAATCAGTGAGGCCTGACAAGGAGCAGAGGGTGGAAGAACAATCTGTGGATAGGGCTGGATGAGGAGTAGGGAGGTGTGAACAGTTTTGCAAGCCCCATGGATTCCAAAAGCGGCAGTTTAATATACTCTGGAAGTTGACCGTCTGGATTTAAATCTTGGCTCCACCATTTACACTTGTGTGGTTTTGGATGCTTCTCTTAACCTCTCTGTGTGAGCCTGGGTGGGGGAGGGGTAGAAAGAGAGGAGAGAGGATCCCAAGCAGGCTCCGTGCTGCCAGCACAGAGCCCGACGCAGAGCTCAAACCCACGGACCGCGAGATCATGACCTGAGCCAAAACCAAGGGTCTGATGCTTAATCGACAGAGCCACCCTGGTGCCCCTAAAATGAGAATAATCTTAGTAACGATCTCATTTTGGTTTTTTGAGGATTCGGTGAGGTAATATATGCAAGGACTTAGCAGCAAGCCCTTTGTAAGTGGCAGCATTAGTATTAATAAGGAAGTGGATGGCACCTGTAAATAACTGAGCGTTTCCTAGATTATAGCATATGGGAATGCCGTCTGATTTCTGGACTTCAGATTACTTATATGAGTGACTCTGTCAGCTGATACAGACCATATTCAGGCAACACTGAGTGAGGGAATTTCTTGACTTTTCCATGCTTCTCTGCATACTATGAATGTGAGTGCAAGTATCAACTGAGTTTAACTTCTTGTGTTAGTCAGGTTTTGTGGCAATAATGCTATGTAACAACCCCAGCCTTCCCATAGAAGCAATATTTATTTCATACTTACAGGTTTATGAGTGAGCTAGGATTCTGTGGTGTTTTTCTGGGCTCAGCTGGGCTTGGTTTCAGGATGTAGGTTGGGTTTAGGTCTGCTCCATGGGGGTCAATTTTGTCAGTTGAAGGTCTATTACTCTCGTAATTTTTTTCTTTTTTGGCAACTGCACAAATATATATACATTCATGTGTGTGTGTGTGTGTGTGTGTGTGTGTATACACACACATGTATACACATATACATAAATGCACATATATACATATATATACATTTATATGTGTATATTTATATATGTACACTTTTGCAGAGGGTTATTTGTTCATCTAATAATTTATTTGTTGGATATTTTAAAGAGAAATTCTTCATGTACACATATACATGTATGTACATATATGTACATAATTTGTCGAATATTTTAAAGAAATTCTCCATATACATATGTATACTTATATACATGCATATACATATATGTTTGTATATATGTATGTATATACTTATATACACACATGTATGTATATATATGCATGTGTATATATGTATATATGTATATATGCATGTGTATATATACATATATATGCGTATATATATATATGGAAAATTTCTCTTTAAAATATTCAACAAATAAATTATTAGATGAATGAACGAATGGCCTTCTGCAACAGTACATGATGTAGAAGCCCACGAATACTGACTGCATTTGGGAGGCATGAATACTGGCCCGTGTTTTCTAGACTCTTCTCTGATACTCAAGTCATTTATCTGTGATTATTTCCTGTTTCCTGTATCAGTTTTACTCCTCTTTCCTTACCATTCTATTTGTCCCAAAGATAGAGTTTAAAGCTGTGATAATTTCATTCATCCACATTTGCATGATTATTTACCATTTAAATGAGTAAATTGACCCTACTTGGAACATTGTTATTCTCTTTCAAGTTTCCTTAGGGAACAATTTTCTTCTGGGCAACATCATTTGCTAAGTTTAATCCTTATAAACTGAAAAAGCACACATCCCATCCTGGGGGAAGAAGTTCATTTCCTGCCCCTGATATCTGTCCATATTCACTGTGGGCCTGTTTTTCCAAAGCACTGTGTAGAGGGGTGGTCTCACCTCCCAGTGCCGGGATATGCTCAGGCTACTTCTTCTAGAACCATCACATAAGCACTGCATCTCCTGGCTAATGGCTGCTCAGGCCAGCTTGTGAGAGTCACGTCTGTGTTATGCAAGCAGACAAGGTGAATTATTGAACTAACAGCTTTCTCAGGTATGGGCTGTGCAGTGTGATCAATTATGTATAATGTTCACTCAGGCAAAAAATGAAGTGGCTGCAAGCTGGAGTGCTTCAAGGCTGCTGGACACATTAGGCTTGCCAGATACAGTGCACTTCTTTCTGTTTCGGTGCATGTGTGGTGTTTGTCCCTGCAAGGTCCCTTTGTAAATTTCATCTGATTTTATGATTTGCCTGATTTGTCTGATTATGGTCATGGCACATAACAGTAACAACGATAGCAACAATGACCATTTTATTGAGTGTGTCAGGTGCCCTGTGTGTGATTAAATCCTCCTAACAAGTTCTTGAAGGAGGTTCTGTTAGAAGCCCCATTTTACAGGGGAGGAAATGGAGCCTTGGAGAGGTTGCATAGCTAGTAAGGAGAAAAGCCTAGTCAGCCTGCCCTGGAGCTTACATTATACTTTACTGTATACTGCTCTTCAGCACATTTTAATTATTGTTGGCTGAGTGAATAAATGGATGCATGAATAAATATCAGACTAAATGGTCTCATAGAGGGGATGTGAAGGCAAAATGTTCTGTCTGGAAATGGAAAAAAGGTTTATATTCTGTTTGAATTTGGAAGATAACAGCAGCTGCCACATGGCCCCCAACCATGTGCTCTTGGAAGTGAAGGTAGAATAAATGGAAAGTTCAAACCTCAGCTTTGTTATGAGGATATATCATTCACAAAAATATCTCCTGCTTCCCGCCCAATGGCTAGTATAAACCAGGAGTTGAAAATATCTGATGAATAGATGAGTGAATGAATGAGTGAATAAATGAATGAATGAGGTTTAGGAAATGTCCCATTTCATAGCCCCAATCAAAAACTATATATAATTTCCAGGTGGAGTCACATTTAGACCTCTGGGTAAAGGCATTTGTCACATATAATATCCTGTTTTTCAGAAAATCAACTTTATTTATTTTTTTTTCAATATATGAAATTTATTGTCAAATTGGTTTCCATACAACACCCAATGCTCATCCCAAAAGGTGCCCTCCTCAATCAACTTTAGAAAGATTTTCTTCCTGTTTTATGTTGGGGTGAGGATCATTGGAGAGCCCTCTCTCAAAAGATTTCTTGCATCGCCAGTGGCTCTTGAAAAGATGTGTTTTCAACTTTAAGCTAATGAGCAAGACACATGTGGAGCCTATTTCCCATCAATTTCACATGGGCTTTTTTTTTTTTTTGAATGAGTTTATAAGTTTGGCAGAGTATCCTGAGAGTTTGGCTGACCCCCAAATATTCAAAATATGATTTGAGTTGTTTGCCCAACCTATCTTGTCCTAGTCCTGAGTCAATAATTGATAAATGATTTTCCTTCCTTCCTTCTTTTTTTGGAGGGGGGTTGGGGGGAGAAGGGGTGGACAGGGAGGTTTCATAACTAGCTTTGACCCTAAGAAGCCTAGAGCTCTTCAGGTTGTCTTTGATTTTTTTTTGTTTTTTTTGTTTTTTGTTTGTGTGTGTGTGTGTGTGTGTGTGTGTGTGTTTGCTGTTATCATTAATTTTCACTGGGTAGCCAATTGGAAGTAGCATATATATCATTTTACTAAGATTCGGTGCTTTATAGCTCTGTCACTTAAGTTATCTGAGCCTTGGTGTCCACTTTTATAATAAAATGAGTGTCAAATACCTACTTCTTGGGATTGTGGTATTAGATTACTAGCTAGTGCCTAGCACAGAGCCTGATGGATAGGCTCTGGTCAATAAATATCCCCCTTCTCTCTTCAGCTATGCAAAGCAGTTCTGGCCTGGGTTTATTGCATAGCATCATCCCAGACTGGGCATGACCAAGTTGGGGGCAGATGCTCAGAGACAGAGCAAGGGTAATGATGTACATGTGCTCTGCGTGCAGGAGACACTCAATAAATGCCTATTAAGCAGCCAAATGAACAGAGCGGTGAGCCAGATTATGAAAAGGCAGTGAAGGAAGAGTCATGCTGTTCGTGCACCAGAACATAATGGTCTTCTTCAATTCCACATCACCGAATTGTTTTATATGAGACACTCTAATCACGAGGATCTCTTGCAGCAGTAGCAGAACTTACTAGCAAGACCTGGGTTTGAATCCTGCTTCTATTATAGAGTCCTATGAATTCTGGCAAGTTGCTTGCCTCTCTGAGTCAGTTTATTCACATGTAAAATGTGCACAGCAGGACCCCTTGCGTTGCGGGAGGACTCAGGAGTTAATTCAGAATGTACAAGACACTCCCTTCAGTGGAGAACCTTTAGTAAGTGCTCAATAAATGCCAGTTACCAACTTCCTGCTCTTCTCTTCCTCTGTTTTTCCTCATAAGTAAAATGGGAATAATTGTAGGGCCTTGCTTATAGGAGTTGTTACTAAGATTAAATGTACAACATTCAGAGGTGTGCCTTACCAATAGTAAATGCTGCATCGGCTGATGTTAACTTGTTTTCATATGGTACTTCTGTGATGGAAACAGAGTGAAACAAGCCCGTATTAAAAATGTTTTTCTATGTAGATCTAGACAAGAACCACAAATGAAAGGAAATAAATAGCTCATGTATCTTAGCTGCTTTTTTTCTTTTAGGGTGTTAGGGGTTTTGGTTGTCTTTTCCGAGGCATTTCAAGGTTGGTCAGCTTAATTTGGAAATATTTAAATAAACTGTGATGGAAAACATTTTCCATCCTGCCCTGGCCAGATTCTCCACTCTAGGGCTGATCCCAGATGCTACTGATAGCCTCAGTTCAGAGCAGCACTTCACTTATTGACACACAGTGTCTGAAACTCAAATTCGAGAAGACACAAATGAGGAAAAGGTGCCCGGCGTGCACGTGGCCTGATCTAAATGACTTCCATGCTCAGTATGGAAGACTGATCCCTGGTGTGTATGACTTCCCTATGTGTTGCACAGCTGCCTGATCACGGCTGGCTCCCCAGCGTGGCCACACAGACTCATTCCTACCTTGGCATGGGTGTAATGGGATTGAGGGATTGATTCGGAGCCCCTGGTTCCATTTCCTCCAGGTTGTATGAGCTCAGATGAGTCAGCTCCTTTCTTGAAACTGTTTGAAAAAACACCTACCTCCAGGGTCTTCCTGCAGACTAAAGGAAATATAGGAAAGCACACAGCAGATTGTAGAGAGTTATGTAAACATGGGACCTTTAATTCTGTGGACTATTTAGGTATGTTGCTTGTTTCTGCCTTGGCTTTCTGGCTGTCTCCCCACTTGTGTGTTTCCACAATGGCTCAGAAGTTTCTCTGAGCAGATCCCTTTTTCCTTCTCCTCTGTGGCCCTGTCTCACTTTGAGGTTCATTGGCTGAGGGACTGGGAAGGGCAGAAGCTGAGACTGGAGATGGATGAGAGGCTGGACTACTTACTTCCTGGTGTCTCTCTTGGAAGAGAGTAAAAAAAAAAAAACAAAAAAACAAAAAACAAAGGTAGGAGATATTTGCAGTGATTTGTGCAGAGCTGAAATGGGGCAAGGGCAGGATCCTAAGAAATTTAGGCTTCTACAGCAGGCCACAGATAGGCAGGCAATTGAGAGGGAATCTTACAGGCCAGTGCTAGTGAAGTCTACACTTTCTTCTTTTCACTGCTCCAGGCTCAGTGTTAAGTCATCCTGTGCTTTAATTCTGTTTTCTTGGCATGGATCATTATCATTTGACCTGGTACTGGGGATCTTACACTCAGCAAAGACTAGCACAGTCCTCATGGCATTATTTAATAGTAGAACAACATTTTGAAGGTCTGTGTAATTTACGAAGTGTGGCAGAGTCCAATGTATATATAGAAGTATTGATTTCAACACTGTGACCCACAAGCCTTTACCCTGCATATCGTGCATGGGCCAAATCCAGCCTCTCCATCTCCTTACTCACCTCTTACTTCAGTCTAAACCACCAATTTCCCTCACTGCACCAACCCAGTGGCTTCCCAGCTGCTGCTCTGACTTCTGGTTCTCTCCTCCTGTAGTCCCCCTATGATCCATTTTTCACAAGCAGCCCACAAAGAATGACCTTTTAAAAATGTAAATCAGATAATATCACTCTCCTGCTCAAACCCTCCAATGGCTTAGAGCAAAAATCCAAGCTCTTTATCCTATCTTACAAACTTCTAAATCTGAACTGTCAAATTTAGAAGCCATTGGCCTCATGTGGCTATCGGGCCCTTGAAATAGGGTTAGTCCACGTTGACATGTGCTGTATGTGTAAAATATATACCAGATTTTGAATGCTTTGAATGAAAAAAAAGGGCATGAAAATATCTCAGTAAGTTTTGTATTGATTACATATTGAAATGATAACATTTTGGATACATTGGATCAAGTAAAATTTATTATTAAAATTAGTTTCACCTATTTTGTAATATATATATATGGCCACTAGAGAATTTTAAGTTATGTATGGTGGCTTGCATTATATTTACCGTGGACAGCACTGCTCTAAATGAATCTGAATCTCAGCTACACTGTTTCTCTTCCTTTTTCATGAACACTCAGTGCTCAATCCTACCCTAGAGCATTAACTCTCAGTGTTAACTCTACATGGAAGGCTTCCCCCTGGTCTGGCCACAGATGACTCCTTCTCTTCATTTAGATTTCAACTAAATGTCATCTGCTTTGAGATGTCTGCTCTAAGCATCGTATCAAAATAGCAATGCTAGCTGCTTTTTATTCCCAGAGCATCCTAGTTATTCTCTGCATAACATTGGTCACAGACTGATAACTTCCTCCCTTCCTTTCCTTATGCCACCTCTTCTTCCTTCCTCACCTCCCCAACATTATATCGATACAAGAAGGCACTTTGTCTTGTTCATTGTTGTATGAGGGTGATAGGAATAGATCTTGGCATGTGGAAAGCACGAAAACAAAATTTGTTGAATGAATATGCTTTTTGAATCAAGGAAGCCCTGAAGACCAAATGGCCAAAGAAGCATTTATTGAGCATGTCGTATGTGTCAGACCTTGACAAAATGACTGTATTCTCAAAACAAGAAGATACCTCTATACTGTCTCATTTGGTTGACAAACTGGTTTTGCAGGTGACTGGATGGATGGGTGGGTTGGTGCATGAAAGAAAATGAAGAGTAAGTTCAGTTCACTTGGACTTCGTTAAGCTCTGGGTGGAATGAGCAAGTAGTTAGTTCAGTGGTTGTTCTAGTGTGATGTTTTGTCATCTCGGTCAGTTCTAAAAAACATGAAATATCATCTGCTTGGTCCTCCATGACAGAACATATTAACCAGTGTTGTTTATTTCATGACACTCAAACTACGAGCTGTCAAAACCAATCTGCCCATTTAATCAATTTTGGCTTGTTTCCGAAAACTGAAATTTAGTCTTTTACTGTTGTTAGCAGTTATCCCTCTCCCAGTTAATCTGAATTTTCACAGGTCATGGCAGATCACAAACGGTGCAATTCCATTGCGCTAACATTAACAGGCTCTGAGTAACTGAGAGCTGGATCTATGGAGGCTCTTGGCTTGGGAAGTGCTCTAACTTGTGGGTGCTGACATAAGACAAAATCAAGTTACATTCACAGGGCAGAGCAAACAGGGTGTGAAAATGCCAGAAATATCTTCACTTGTTTAAGGTTTTCCTACTTGATAAATGCAGCAATAAAATGTATATATAGAAACTGCTTGAACTGCCTGCATTGGCTCGTTTCAATTGGGACACCACTTTCATTTTATCCCCTGTTAGCTCTACGGCTGTGCCTCAGTTTACAATCTGCACCGTGATGGAAAGTTCACCACAGGCTGCCACCATGGTACAAGTGTGTGGTGTGTGGGGTGGTGTGTATGTGTGTGTGTTTGTGTGTGTATGTGTGTATGTAGGCGAACTGAAGAGTCAGAGAGCCCATCAGTGGTGCCTGGATGCATCGGTACCTTGACTACATCTCAGCCATGTCTGGTGTCATGCCTGTTCTGTTAATCTATCCCTACTGCAGAACTGGCTTCTGGAACGACACTTTGCATTACATCAGCAGAGGGTCCTTATTTATCAGGAAATCCTGGGGCAAAGATACCAAGACAGCCCCTTCCAGTTTCAGACCTTCTTTTAGGAGGAGGCAGATCGGTTTCATTCTTCCTTTAACTGGGGGAGGGTGGAGGCTGTGGGTAGCCAAAGCAGAGAAAGCAACTTCTCCCTATGAGCACATAATCCAAAAAGCGTCCTTTCGACAACTTGAAGTAATGCACTGTCACAGCCATTGTCAAGACCACAGTGGAAGGAATGAGAGAAGGCAGTGTGGAAACCAGACCCTGACAAACTTGAAGGAGGCCGTCAAAGATGGCTCCTTCTGAGCGCACAGGTCCCACGCAGGGGCTGCCCCCCCCCCCCCATGTTAGAACCTGACTGTGCCTGACCTCAGTCCCAACCTTCCGCACAGCAGGCAGAATTCGGTCCGTGTGGGTACAGCTCTTTTCCAACCAACAGGCAGTGAGTCGGCTGCAGCAGTCTTGGCCCTGGAAATGTCACACTAAAATTCATTACCATTATTTCCTTAGGGAAAAACTTGACCTTTTAGGGTGATTACTTTTAGAGTGCCCAGCATTACGGAAGTGGTAACAACATGCCTGCCATGCTCTGGTGAGTCAGCCCACACCTCTTGTGCTGGGCTCAGTTGCAGGCACCACCTGAAGAGAGACTGCAGCAGGCTGGGGGTTGCAAAGCGATGAAAGACGGCTAAAGACTGGGTGTGAGGACTGGCAAACAACTTCAGCGCTAGTACATATTCTGTGCGGTTCCAGGGAGCAGAAACAGGCCCTGGGAGCAGGACTTTAAGGCTATAGAGACTCCATTGACATATTTGTTTAGAACTGTTTCATATTTGAGTGGACTGCCTTGGGGATAGAAACGTCGCTGTCACTTCAGGCAGAGGCCAAGGTGGGAATGGCAGTAGAGGTAAACTAAGATCTCAGGGATGATCCAGGCTTTGTGAGGACTAGAGTTTGTACAATTTTGGGATGCCTCTTAAAAGCTACAGAAATACAAACATGCAATTAGATATAAAAGTAAATGTAAAAAATCATAACAGATTACTGGGACCTTGGAGATTCATGTTTCTTCCCCTTGAGATCTTTCCAGGCAATTTACTGGGGATACTTATCCAGAAACCCTTTTTATTGTAACCTGTCTTCCCATCTCCATGTAGAACATTCTGCAGCTCTCAGCAAAACTCCCAGCTCTCCAATGGGCCCCTGTAAGGAAGATCCCTGAAGCTTAACACTCATGACTTTAGGGTCCATGCTCCTTGGCTGAGCTCATCCGGGTTTAGAGTTATGGCTCTAACTCTAAAGTTATGAGGGAACCACATCCTCCTGCAGGGCGGGGAATGAACAAGCGGCAGATGGTGTAGAAGTCTATGGAGAGAGGGCCAGTCTTGCTCAGCCCCTACCAGGAGCCTGGCATCGTGCATATCACATGCACCGGTTTTCTCGCCCCTTCCTCAGTTAGCTTCTCTTCATTATGGAGGCGGTAAGGCTCTGGGATGTTAAGAGAGAAACCTGATTATGTCCCATTCTGTGTTCTTTTTCTCACCAGGAGCTGCTAAAGCCTTCCTACTGGGGGGGGGGGGGTTCACCCTGGTGGAAGGAGAATGATCTCTTTTTAAGGACACGTTGGGCTCAGAGGACAACCTGAGCATCTATCCAATGTGAAACATGAGGCACATGCCAGTGTCAGTGCCATCCATACATGTATGTGTTCCTAGCTCAAGGAAGATGCTTGTAAAACATCTTTTTTTGGATTCTTTTTTTGCGTGACAAATAACACACTGTGTTCAGGCTGCAATGATGACACAATTACCACTGACATCCATGGGGAAATCAACTGTTATTCAAAACAACAGCCTAGGGTCTTTCATTTCTTTTCTCAGAGATGCTTCTTCTTCTTCTTCTTCTTCTTCTTCTTCTTCTTCTTTAATTTATTTATTTTGAGAGAGAGAGAAAGTGAAAGTGGGGGAGGACTAGAGAGAGAGAGGGAGAGGGAGTGGGAAAATCCCAAGCAAGCTCTGTTCAAAACCATGAACCGTGAGATCATGATCTGAGCCAAAGTCCAGTGCTCAACTGACTGAGCCCCCTGCAAGCCCTCTTAGAGCTATTTCTAATTCCTCCTTAAACCCAAGAGAAAATTTCGCTGCCTGTCTTATTTTCTCTACTTATAACACAGCTGACCTCAGTCCTCCTACACATTTATTATGAAGATGAATATGAAAGGGGTTTTTAGCCTTTTAGAGACCCATTTAGATACAGATCACGTACAAAAAGACATTCCTATTTGTTGTGTTGTTATTAGGAAAAACAATCACAAATAATAATAACATTAATTTAGTTACAAAATAATCCAACCTCCCTTAGAAGTGAAAGAATGTACTCTTTTTCTTTTTATTACAAATAATACATAATTAATTTATGTTCATTATAGAAAATTTATTAGTACAGATAAATCATAAGGAGAAACCCCACCCCACAATCTCACCTCCCACATATAATAAGCCATTGATTCTTAACTTTTTGGTGCAAATTCTTCCTTTGTTTCCTTCCCTCATGTGTATGTGCGTGTGTATGTGTAAAACTTTCTACTCTTTCATAACCTGCTTGTCTGCATGGTAATACATTGTTCACATTTTTTTCATGTTGATAATGTCTATTTAATCACATCTTTATTTTAAGTGGCTGAATTATATTTCATTGTATTGGTGTGCCATCATATTTTGAAATAATTTTTACTGTTGGAACTTAACAAAAAATCAATCATCATGAACAATATTGCAGTGAACATCTTTTATTTGCTTATCTCATTGTTTTTTGGGGAAGCGTTCCTGGAAGTTAAATTATGGGGTCAAAGTCTATGTGCATTTTATGGCTCCTGATACTCAGGCCAACACTCCTGCCAGAAGGCTGTCCGTGTGCTACTCCCACCAGAGTGCCAGAAAAAGCCAGTTTTCCCATGCCTTTGCCAATAATAGGCATTTTCATTCTCTTTTAACTTTGCCAATTTGAGATGTGAAAAAATGGTGTTTTGTATTCATTTGCATTTCTTGCTTCGTAGAGAGCTTAAACATTTTTTATGTGTTTCTTAGCCACTTATATTTTATCTATTTCCTTTGTTCTTTTTTTTCCTAGAATATTTTTCTTTTATCTTATCTTTCCTGATAAAATAGACTCAGCAATACTTTCCCTAGATAATTTTAGGATGTGGAGGTTCAGATTCTCTAAAAATGTAATTTCCTCAATGCAATCTCTCCTCACTGAAGGAAGGCAGGCGATCATTTTAAGAAGAAAAACAAACTGGCACTGAAATTTCCACAAAACAGATTTGATTTTTTTAATTAGCATTCTACCCCTCAATTTTTTTCATATGGAATTGTTTTTCCTCTCTCTCTCTCTGCGCGCGTGCGTGTGTGTGTGCGTTGATGACCTTGTACTTTTGGCTTAGATTCAAAAATAAACAGGCTCTCTAACTTTTATGTTCATTTTGAGTCCCAGAATCTTCTATAATAGTGTGTCTACCTGTGTATGTGGATGGGTGAGGATTGGGTATAAGCGACTGTGTCTGGAAGGTGTCTGTTTACATTAATACCTGGAGGGCTTCTGTAGCCCAAGCATTTATGATAACAGCACAAGCTACTTGTTGACAATGACAGAACCCGTGTTTTGGCACTAGAATAAGAACTGTATACATAATTCATTATACAGACAATTTAAGGAAAATTACACATAACACATTATAAATGACACATAAGAGCTTCTGATATAAATTTCTAAGTCTCCACCAAGAATTGCAAAATCCTCTGTTCTGCCTGGTTCTTCTGTCTCCTCAGATCTCGTCAGTTTCTATCTTTCCTCTTGCCCCCAAGGTCCTTTTTCCTAGTCACTGCACACTATCATCTCCATAGTTGACCATATGGACTCTTCGTTCATTCATTCATTCTCGAAATGGAGCGGGTGAAGCCACTGGTTCCTCTGACGCTCTCTGCAGAACACCTGTCCTGGTTGTTGGGAGACGGTACTTCCTGGTCCGGAATCTTCCTGTCTCTCCGAGGACGCGGTCTGCCACGATGTGCTTCGACAGCACCGCTTCCCTTTCCACACATGCTGAGGCAGTGGAAACGGTTTTCTAAGGTTAGCGAAGACTATCTTCCAGGCTGGGGCCTGGTTGAAAATTATTTCCCCATTCTCATTATTTCAAGATGCGAACACAGTATGTCATTTCAGTGAGATACCTATAAACAGTCTCTCTGACTACTTAAGCAAATAACTCTCAAAATTATAAGGGCAATTCATATCTCCAGGGGTACTGCAAATCTTGTTTACTTAAAACAAACCAAAAGGCTCTTTAAAGCCTCTAATGAGCTATATATAGCTAATAATTTGAAAATATTTATCAATCCTCTGCTTCCATCTGAGAGTTCCTGTTTCCTTTTGGTAATCCATTAGTTCATATATCTGCAGCTGAAGTAAGGAATACACCGACTTCGCCCAAACATGGACCCTGCACACTTAAAATTATTCCCCCAAGCCATTACTAATACAAGACAGGTTGTATCTAATTGACTTCTGCTGAAAATATTTGGGGATATCAGAGAGATTACATCTCTGTAATCTCAGAACAGGAGGCTTATAATTGCATTGTCAGGAGTCACTATTCCTAATATCTTATCAGCCATTCTCTAACCCACAGAAACCTTTTGATATGTCACTCCTTATGGGACCTGGCTTCTCACCACATTGCTGACTTCTCTGTCTTCCCCCATAAGAACTTTGTCCTATCTCTTCTCTCAATCCCCAGGCCCCTATTTCCTATTAAATGTCCAAGATTCCCATTTCATTATTAACCAGAGCAATTTATCTTTGCTTTGTCTTAACCCTCTTCTCTCAGACTATGCCAAAGCCTTGTGTTCCATATTCAATAGAGACATTCATAAGAGAGCCACTTTCCATGAGATTAAGCGCTCTGAATGCAGGAGTGATTACAGTCACTAAATAAATAAAATGCACCCTCTCCTCCCACTGAACATTAAGCATCACAGCCCGTGGAGACTGGCCCACCCCAGATTCCATCTCAGCTATCAAAGCTCACACATACTCCCCTCACATTCTTCCCCATTCTCCTTCTGCTCTCCTTTGGTTCCACTTAGCCAACTTCTCAGCCCTTCCTACTTTGCTGGGATTTTAATCAATAGACCCAGACATCTGACCTCTCTGCTCACTCTTGAAGAGCAGCTACCAGGGCAAGATGTTTAATGCCATTCTCCTCAATGCGTGTAATCAGCCAACATCCACTTCCTCTGTCTCCATTTCCTCTTGCTCATGGGGCTTCTCGCACTGCTGGAGATAGTCCAAAGGGTACAATATCCAGGTCTTCTCTCGGTTTATTTTTCTCTTTCTTTGACCTGCTCCATTTAGTAAGCGATTGCTTTAGCATGCCACATGGTCAAAGTTGCCTTATGGAAGTGCTTCACCTCATTCTTGAGAAAATCCAGTGTGATGTTTGATGATCGAAGGAAGCCTTAGCCATTGCTGCCAAGTGCTCTTACCCTGTTCTCCTTCAGAAAAGTCATACATCATCTGGCCTGGCCCAGTGCTATTCAGCCTAATGCTGTAATTGCACTGTGATTACCTGCGCTGGCCCTCCTGCCTGCCTTAGACGTGATCGTTTCTCATGAGTATAATTCATTGCCGTCATAGAGGGCTTGGAGGTGATTCATTTCTACTGTCTCCTGTGGCTCCTAAATAAAACATTTTAAGCAAAGAATAGACAAAAGGGAAGGCAGAGAACAGTGATGAATTTTTATATCACTCCCATCTGACATGTTCCCCTCCCAGACCAGGACTAGTGCATTAGGAGTAAAGAGATCACTCATATCATGGTATTTCTGTAATAAATTGCAATGCTCACTATAGTGTGATTGAGCCTTTTTCAAGAAGGATGCTATTGAAATGAAAAAGCTCTCCCTCATTTCACTTAAGATTATACTGACCTTTTGAGATCAAGTCTTACTGGTTTTCCTGACACCAAGCTTTCAGCCAGGAGGATGCTGCCTCGGTCTGAGATGCTTGGACCATAGCACCACAGTGATGCATCTTTGCTTCCCTTACCCCTGAACCCCAGAGGGTGATGTACCTGCTAAAGATAGGTCTTGGGGTTGTCTAATAACCCTTTGTTGGTTATTGTCAGGTATGCTGTTTCCTTATTCTTCAGGAGGAGGAAATGCTCACCCTACAAAAGGATTCTAGGCATAGGGTTGGAGGAGGGGAGAGTATACTCTGGAAAGGGGAAGAGACATGACTTGGGATGAAAGGGTGTGAGGCCTCCCAGGCTGCGCTACTCAATGAGTGGCCTGCGGACCAGCAACATCAACATCACATGGGAGCTTGTTAAAACTGCAGAATCCTTTCCTGAACCATAATCTGCATTTTTGATTGGTCTAATCCAGTGTCTCTCAAATGGTGATCCTGGGGCCAGAAGCATCAGTATAACCTGGGGAAAAAATAAGCCTTGTCTAAAATTATAGTTTTGGAAATGCAAATTCTGTTTCCACCCCAGACCTATTGTATCACAAACTTGAAGGGCCAGACCTTCCAGGAGATTCTAGGGCACACGTAAATATGAGAAACATTGTTTTTACACCATTGTCTTTGCTGAGAATTAGTTCAGAAACCCCAGCCTGAGCCAATTAATGGCTATGGAATTGCTATAGGAATGTGTATGGGACTCCAATACAGGTCAGAAAGACTCTGGTGGAAGGTTATCCAAGTTTTTTGAGAAAAGTTTTGCCACATTTAGACAGAGCCTTCGGGATAAATGGTTTCTCTCCCTATGGATGATGCTGTGGACATACAGAGGGAAAATACTGCTACAGCCACCTTGCTGATAGCCTGGAAGGTAGCGGACACAGAGATGAGGACAGAGGACAGGGGATAGCAGGCAAATGACCTGAGAGCCAGGCTTCCTCTAGTTTGTAATACGTAAACCATTTCATTTCCTCATTTCAGCCCACTTAAATTGCTGTTATTTGCAGCTTAAAGCGTCCAGCATAGCTATGATGCAGTAAATAAGCTGCATTGGTCTCGTTTTGCCAATGGCCTCAATACCCTTCAAACCCAGGAGTGATATTCAAATTATTTCTTAACCAGTACAGTCCAGGCACTGCCATGTCAGAAGGAGGGACCACTGGAACATTTGTACGATCCGTTTAGTGGGACTTACCCAAATCACATCTTCTTTCCCATCACTTCTATAGCAATGATGTCACCTCTTCTATGGTATACCATCGGGATAGAGCCCGAGTTTTTCCTTCTTTAGTGGGCCATCTGTGTTTCTCTGAAATCCTCTGGGCTGGCAGGCAGTCATGGGGACACTTCCTGGTGAGAATTTCCTTCTACCATAATTTCAGTACTCGTTTTTGCTTCCCATTGTCTCCATGAAAAAGAAGTAGCTAGTACTCATATCTTAATAAATCATCAAAAGTTCCTTCAACTCCCTTCCTCCCTTTCTTAAATATTCAACTTTAATAAAATTTTTATAAAAATTAAAAATTAACAAAAAATTTATTTTAAAAGATTTATTAAAATGAAATAAGTCAGGACTTTAAAAGTTTACAGTAGAACCAAGTGTATAAATCTACGGTATTAACTTTTTTCAGGACTATTTTAGCGTTGAATCGATTTTGTTCTAGTTCTCTGAAAATTCATAATGCCCATATAGTGTACCTATATGGTATTTATTAATGAGGATATGTGATTCACTGGAAAATAATTTCATATATCACAAACCAAATAATATAGGTTTTTAATATATTCTATAAAGAGATACAGAGTGGTTACATTAATGTATTAAAATCAAAATCCAGAGCCTTTAACAGAACAATCATGGGGACTGTGGTGCATGAAATGAGACACACATGTTTTAATACAATTTTTGCATTCATAGCTATTGGTAATAACTAGAGCGTGATAACCTGAAATTGCAATCTGTTCCCTGATTTCTGTTTCTCCTGTCCATCAAAGGCAATCAGTTTAATTTGAGTATAAGATATGAGCAGTGAAGGCACCAATGATTAACAACTAGATCTGTCTTCTGGAAGCGAATGATACTGAGTATATCCTATCTTATTGTTTTCAAAAAGAAATGTCAGAGTGGGATTCTACTAACTGGGCTTTGGATGTGACCTTGATGACACAAATAGCTATGTAGACATATCGTGTGGTTGGGCAGAGCTAAGTGAATTATGGTGATAATATTTTCACCACCAAACACCTTGCCTTATCTCTAAGTAATCAGTCACATATTCCGGTCCTACTGACAGACTTATCGTAGAGGTAGCTAAGAGGATCTCCTTTGAGTTTTGATAAAAAGTTTACAAAAATAATAACCTGGTTTTTAAAAGAATCTGTAGAAAATCAATCTCCAGTTTTCCACACAGAGGAAGCACATCACATGAAGACCACCTGTTTCCTTGTGATTTGATAGCATGATGCTCATGCTATGTCACTAACAGATGATTTTGGAACTAGGTTTCCAAATAAGTTACAGCTGGTATCCAGTCTCTTAGAATGATTAATTAGAAACTACAACTTAATCCATCTCTTTGAATCTTGTTCTTTGCTCCTAAGCTTATGAAGTACATGACTGGTAGAGGTTGGAATTTATGATAGAATTTTCTAGAACCACTTCTTTCTAGAGCCCTCAGGCAATTAAGAATGTGACGCTGTTGTTTCTTGTGCTGCTTGAATGATAGAATCTGGAGCAGGAAGGTGACCCCTTTAATCTCGGGGTCTCAGGGGAATGTTTTTATTTCTTTAATCATTAATTCTCTCTTATCGCCTTGATCTTCTCCCTAGGTTTCTTATAGCACATGTATTGGCTCTCTTGGATCTATTCTCTATATATTTAATATCCATCCTTCCCCCCCCAGGTTCCACAAGAGTGAGCCAGACTTTAGCTGGATTGATAGGTTCTAGTATTCAGAACATTTCTTGTCTCCATTAGAAATGTTTTAAGCAGTTGTATGTATGGTCTGAATGCAGATTTGCCAAGTCTCGGGTTAGCCTTTTTACACTGATGCAGGTTCCCTCAAAATGTGATGAATTTGTAATCTTTTTTTATTTCTGTGTGGGTTCATGTTCTCTACTCAGTGCACTCTAAGACAGATGTAGATATTCAAAAAAATTTAGGGAAAACGCCTGTGAAAGATAAAGGAGAAAGAACAGGAGAAGGTGGGAAATGGCTCCAACCAAGAGGTCTGACACCTGTGCAGGAGGGGAAGGAAGGAGAAACGGGTTCTTAGACTACAGCAAAGTTCTAAGAAAGTTTGGGTGAGGCAGATGGTGAGTTCTTTAGCCAAAGCCACCTGTTAAGAGAATCTCTTGTCTGGCACGAATGGCCCTGCATCAGTGCTGGAGTAGCCCATGGGAAGAGCTGTCTCCGTGTGAATGCTGGGATAGGTCTGGAGAAGCAGCACTTGGGACTGTCAGTCAGTGATGCTCACGCAACAGGAAATCATGGCCACTGTGAAATGGCACTCAGCCTTGATCCGTATGTTTCCTTTAACTTACAAATCTTATCATGTTGGATGATTTCTCTTCCTTTGCTCAACTTTATCGGGTGAGGCATCACTTTTCCGGTCTGGGAAATGAGGGGATTTCACTCAGAAATAGGAGAGAGTCTTTATCAAAGAATACAAGTCCAGACAAAGAGAGAAGGGAAACTTTAGACAGACCTTTAAATAGACTCTGTAGATGTTGTCTACTTAAATAGCATTGTCTCTTGGGGTTAAAAAGAGAACGAGATACAGAGACACAGCTTAGCAAGATCCCTGTTACATCAAAGAATTTATCTTCAAGTCAAAGCTACCTTGGGCAATGTTCCTTTTTTACTTGGCATGCCCACAGGGCATGTCATGGCCACAGGGGCTGTCATGTTTTATTAAGCATGCTCTCTACCCCCAAAAATAAGCTGGGAGTGAGTGCTGTAGTTAGCTACTTCCCGTACGAGCTTCCGTACCCTTCCCCAGAGACACTATTATCTTTTGCTTCTCATCAACTGTTCAGTAGGCTGCCTTCACCTCTAGCCCCTGCCACTTTGAGGATGGTCATATTTGAGAGTGTCCGGTGGGAAGTGCTATCCACTTCCTCTCCACACACACTATCCTTTATGAAAGGTACATCTCGGGTTTACCAATTCTTTGGTCAAGCCAATCTTCTTTTCCATTAAGTCCTACATGACATCCCCTGTATTTAGAAGGAGCAATTCTCAGTTTCTGTTCTGATACAAAATTTTCTTTCCTTTCTTTTTTTCCTTTTTTTCTTTTCTTTCTTCCTTCCTTCCTTTCTTTCTTTCTTTCTTTCTTTTTCTTTTTTTTTTTTTCCAGTAAGGATTGACACAGACTAAAAGGGTTTTGGATTTGGCTGAAGTAATCTACTCTCTCACACCAACTTGTCATGACTTGTATAGGAGGTTGAACAGGAGAATAGCTAAAAAATAAAGTTTGAATTCTGTGTATATGTTGTGTCTAGGGCGATTGGTGGGGGCAGGGAGAAATGGTAACAGAAGTCATATGGCATGGAGTGACCCCTGTGCTCCTGAAAGAGAATTCGCTTTGCCTGAGGGAAGGTGGCAAGTTGAGCCAATTACAGCAAGAGGTTCCCCGATGAAGGCTGAGGGTAGGGGAGCAGGTACACTGAGCCAAAGGCACTAAAGTGGTACCTGCTCAGTCACTCTGGTAGGAGGCAACATGGGAGAAGGAAGGGCCCTGGATACGAGATGGAAGATTTAGCTCGGTAAACTCCACAACACGTTTGAGTAGGTCAAACAATACCATAGTAACAATGAATAAACTACATTCTCCCCCTCTGTTCTCAAGTGATTGTTGAACCTCCATGACCCTGTGAGAACTGAGGCAACTGGGGAAGATCAGCAGAGATCATTAATAGAGACAGAAGCCCACCTTGGACATTAGAAGCTATTGGCCTTGTAAACAGTAGAGGTGAGTGCCAATATATCTCTGGATGCACATAAGACACCTCTGAGGGATTCCCAGAAATTCATTAAGGGTGGGAATAGCTTTAAGAGATTGAATTAAAACAGGTATGAAGCAGAGACTTTGAGTTATCTGGATTCACGTATAAATATGAATGTGACCTTACTGAATTTGTCATTATAATTATTTGAAACATACAAAGGAATATTTGCAATATTAATATGAGTTTGAATCATGATTTAAATTTTGATGACCCACTACCCATATCAAAAACTAGCACTATGGGGCACCTGGGTGGCTCAGTCAGTTGAGCATCTGACTCTTGGTTTCGGCTCAGGTCATGATCTCTCAGTTCGCAAGATGGAGTTTTGTGTCAGGCTCTGTGCTGACAACACAGAGCCTGTTTGGGATTCTCTCTCTCCTTCTCTTTCTGGCCCTTCCCTGCTTCATGCATGCATGTGCACTCTCTCTTACTCATAAAATAAATAAACTAAATAATAGATTATTCCTTGGAAGTATATTACATATTAAAAAAACCTAACATTATGGATTACTGCAGCCAAGTCATAATTAGATTGGTAATGACTTGTATAATCTAAATACATGTTTTTGATTCAATGATAAAATGAAAAAGAATGGTCTCCACTCTCTACTTTTGGTTATTAACAGTAACACATTTTTAGATAAGTAAACTTATTTTTTGATTAAAAAAACTCTAACATTAATAATACCATGGAATATATTACTTCCCCTATCCAGTCCCTCTCTCCTCTCCTTAGGTAACAATTACCTTGGATTTTGTATTGACATTATCATCCCTTTGCTTTTTGAATGTTGTTCCTATATATTAGTTGCATTCCTGAGCAATGTAATTTTTAGCTTTTCTTATATTTGAACTTTATAAAAATAGTATCAAATAGTCTTTAGTGTTCTGTGACTTACTTTTTTAACTCAACATTATGTTTCAAAGATTCGCCCATGCTGTTTATCTATCCATCATATTTGGATTGTTTGAATAATTGATGTTATTCTATCCATCATATTTGGATTGCCCTGGTTATGTTTTTAAAAACAACTTTTATATGATCGTTCTTTTACATGTGTCTTTTTGCACACATGTAAGTATTTATTTGGAGTGGAAATTCTAGGATTTAGGCTATATACATTTGCAAATTTATAAGAAAATGTCAAACTATCTAATTAATAATACCAATTTTTTCTCTCTGAGAATGATTAGTTTTTTATGCTCCAAATCCTACTAGGTATGGCATTGTCAGATTTTAATTTTTACCAATATTATAGGTATAAAATGGTTTCTTATTGTGACCAGATGTGCATTTCCATGAATATTAATAAACTCGTGTATATTTTTATATTTGTGTTGCTTTTCCTGGTGAGTCATCTATCAGCAAATACAAATCTACAGGAAGATTTTGTTTTCTTCAAGAGACAACACAGACTGGTCTCCTATGAATGGTGTTTTTTGTCCTACTAAAAGAAATTCCCCCTACTCTGATAAGGAGTATCTACCTCCTTCTTAAGGATGCCCCTATTATGTAGGTTTCCCCTTAATTCATATGGGCTACCTGCTCCATCTGTGGAGAGTGATGCCAGACTCAGACAGATTTTCTTCTGGTAGCAAACCTCTCCCTTTAGTGGTTTCTGAAGTTCATCTCACCACACCATGTTGCTAAACCTATGGTGTGGAAAATGTGAAGCTGGTAGAACTCGGCCTCAGCACCCCTCGCCTCCCTTTCCTGGGCACCTTTTTCTCTTAACCACATCCTTTCTCCACAGTGCTCCCGAACTACCCATTCTCCCCACGCACGTTCTTATGGCTCCTCTGGTCAAAAGAATAGATGATTAAAATTTAGAAGAAAGTCAGCCCATTAGGGCTTTTTCACTTCCCAAAGAGAAGCACAAGAATAGCTGTTTCAAGGAGCAATCTCTAAATGATAAAATGATAACATTTCAGGCACCGCATCCCCAAGGAACTCTCCTCAATCACACTACTCAGTTTGTTGCTCCATATGTCAATTAGGAAGACCAGATGTGCTGACAGAAGGGCTAGATCCTAGAGTCTGAGCTACACTGGATCTTGCCAGCCGCCGTAGGAAATCTCCTCCTTCTTGCCTCTTACCTCCAGCCCACCCATCTAAGGAACCTCAGATTCAATTCCAACTAACATGTAAAGTGCACCCATTGCATATTATGTGCTTTCACTCATCTTTTCTCATCTTTTCCCACATTTTTTTATGTTCTGGAGAGAAGGTGGCTGAACATCTCGAGGTTAGTTGACTTGGAGAAAGCCACATAACTAGTAAGGACTGCAGCGAGGGCTCATCCTAAACTCAGCACTGGAACTTTCTCCATATCTTATAGTTACAGAAATGTACATTTATCCCTTAGTCTGGAAGGGCTTGCTAATAAAACCATCTAGGTCTTGAGCTATGTTTTCTTTTGACCAATTTTTCAAAAAGAAAATCTCTTAAAGTTTCCCACTTGCAGCGGTTATGACATCTTACGTCTAAGCTCATCATTCCAAGCAGGGAAGACCCCAGAATGTTCCTGCTACCATTCTGATCTTTAAAAGGGGTCGCAGGTTCTCAATGCCTTTGCTTCTTCTCTTTTCATATGACCCTTTGAGTCATAGGAAGCTCTTCTCATACCACATATTCTAGTTGAGTGATTCCCAACCGTGGTTCCATAGACTGATTGCATAAGAATCCCTGTAGAATTGTTCTTAAAAATACAGATTACCAGGTCCCCTCCTAAAGGCCCTGACACAGTAGGCCTGGGTGATTTTAATGTACAGCCAGTCTGGGAGCTCTTGGACTGGTTGAAGTGTCCCGTCACTATGTTGGAGACTGGAAGTTTGGCTCTCGCATTACTACCACTCCCTGGGGCTCAGTGTGCTTACTTGTGAGCTGGGAATGAATACTTCTTGTCCTTATACACCCACTGAGGTAATTTATGGAGCAGATTATGTCATGGGTATTAACACACATGGTGGAAATGCTTTACAAGTAAGAGCTTATTTCTGTTCTTCTGCTCAACAGGCATTGCCAAGAGAGCAGCTCAAGCATGTATCAATGCAATATTTAATATCTATCAAGTTTTTATGCAGGCAGGCAAAGATGATGTGACTCCTTCCTCCTAAGGAGCAGAGAATAATCTCCTTAAGATCTCCTAGCTGATCTGCTTGTTAGTCCCTAGTCTGTTGGCCCACTTCCAACTCTCAAACCTTATGGCTCACTCTTTCGGCTTTAATCCCACTTTAACCACAGAGGAAGAGCTTCCTTTCCCTTCAGGGAGATGTCTTCTGAGTTCCTTTGTCTGTAGGTCTTGCTCAATCGGCCTCCGGGATCCTCACTCCCCTTTCAGTGCTTAGACTACTCTGCTTCTTCTCAACTTTGAAGATGCATTACAAGGGTCTGTAGAATTTGTCATAAAAACAGCTTCTCAGGTGCTGCCCCCCATGATTTTGACCGCTAGGGCTGAGGTCATGCCCAGAAAGTTGCATTTAACAAGCACTCCAGGGAATTCTGTGCAGATGATCTAAGGAGCACACTTTCGGAAATACGATGCTGCATCTTCTGTGTTCCCATGAAGTCAATATGCATTCATTTTGACTCACCAAGGTGGGATTTGTGGCATTTAGACAGGATTGGCCTGAGGATGGCCTTTTTTTGCCAGGAAAAAAGTTTAGCTAAGCACTGTACAGCCTTGCTACTCAACTTGTGGTCTGCAGACCAACAGCCTCTTCCTACCTGAAAGCTTGTCACCCACGCAAAATCCCAGGCCCCATCCCAGACCTTCTGAATCAGAATCTGCATTTTAGCCAGACCCAGGGTGATGCATGTGCTCATAAACGTGACAGAAACACAGCTGTACTGCCAGAACATGGGTTTGGAATGAAACTAACTTGGGTTTTATTCTGTGTACCATCATTTATCCATTCTATGTACTCGCTTAGTGGCTTCACTACTTTGTCTTTTTTCCTAATGAGTGAAATGGAAATAATCGAAACCACAAACATTGATTTAATCCCCATTATAATCTTGAAGGTATATTGTCTCAGAGAAATCCTGACAGAAAATAATGCTTCATACATGTTTGTTTCTTAACACTTTCTACCTTTAAGTAGTAGTGTCTAGAATTTATATTGGATATATGGGAATTCATTAAGAAAAGAAATTGTTTAAACGATACAGGTGGACAATTCAGATATGCGGAATTGTACAGAGAAGTCCTTGAGTGATCTGAAGAACTGTCTGAAAAGAGCAAGCCACAGATATTTTTGTGGGGTGAAAAGAAAGAAAAATGAGAATATGCAAGAAAAAAACATGGGGGATGGGCATCGAGGAGGATTGAGTTTTCCTGCCCTACCAGGATTAGGCAGTGTGGAATTGGAGGCTGAGAGAGGAGCCCAGGCAGCCAACAACGACAGCTTGCCCATGACTTTCTGGAAGGTGGCTGAGAGGTGGCAGTTTTGCTGCAGGTGAATCATGAGAGCATTTTTCACCCAAAGCCAAGTCTCAGCATGGGCAGAGTCAGGGTAAGACCTGACAAAGTGGTGAGCTTCACATTTTTATGATAATAGAGTTTATCTTATAATTTAGATATTTCCAAGAGTGCCCAGAAAAGGGGAATTTGTATCCAGTGACAGGTCAATGAAGCTAATTACTCAATTCATGAAAAATTGCACTGATAAAGCTGCTTCAGTTGTGTTATCTCTATGACTTGTTACCGGGGCATAGTGGAGGGAGAGCTTCCATTTCTATAACTCACACTCCCCATTGATTTCATTTCTCACTCTGCTGCTCAGAGAGAGTGGCCCTCAGTGAGGTGGACCAAGTGCTCCCCTCCAGCTTCTCATCAGGGGATTCCACCTGCCTGTGGTCTCCTGCTGCTCCTACTATTCTGATCTAGGCCAGGCATTCTGTGTTCTTGGCTGAAAAAGACACCTCGTTTTTTTAATTAGATCCCTCTAGAAAACATCTAAGGAGATGCATCTTCAGTTGCTGTCAAACACTGATTGTAGAGAATGATACAATCACTCTGTTCAAAAATGAATCCAACTGAACAGTGGCCATTTCTATTTGGTGGCTCTGGAATGTAAGATGACATTGTGTCATATAACAGACATATATTAATTTCAGGGGGGAGGGTTAATTTTGATATTTCACGTTGTACCTTTTAATAGGATGTGTTTTTCACTCTTTGGAGAGCAGTACATGAAACATCCAAAGGGTGTTGATATCACTGTGGCTTCCATCATACTCATGATCATAGTCATCTTTATCATTGTGAGAGAGACTATTTATTCAGCATCAGGCACTTGGCCAGGAACTTTTGCATATAAAATTTAAAGTTGAACATTAAGCATTATCTCCTGATAAACACTTCAGGGTAAATACTTGCAAAATGGTGCTACGGGTATAAGTAAATAATTTAACCTGCCATTAGAAAAATGAATATAGATCTACTGAATCTTGGAGGATGTCTGCCAAACCTAATGATTTTGAATCCTAAGCCATTCTTTTTGACCATAACCAGATAATAATGCAAGTTATATATGGGTGCCATTTGTATGTCATCATAATAAAAATATTGGAGACAGAAAAGAATGTATATGTTCTTCAGAATATAAAAGAATATGTACCTATTCTCAACTGCAACTAAAAATAGGATCCTTGGCTGAAACAACTTCTTACTAGACATGTCTCTGGAGGCAAGGGAAACAAAAACAAAAATGGACGATTGGGACTTCGGCAAGATAAAAAGCTTTTGCACAGTGAAGGAAACAGTCAATACAACTAAAAGGCAACCAACAGAATGGGAGAAGATATTTCCAAATGACATATTGGATAAAATCTATAAAATCTATAAAGAACTTATCAAACTCAACACCCAAAAAACAAATAATCTAGTGAAGAAATGGACAGAAGACATGGATAGACATTTTTCCAAAGAAGACATCCAGATGGCTGACACATAAAAAGATGCTCAACATCACTTATCATCAGAGAAATACAAATCAAAACCCCAGTGAGGTACCATCTCACACCTGTCAGAATGGCTAAAAGTAACAACTCAGGAAACAATGGATGTTGGCCAGGATGCAGAGAAAGGGGAACAGGAGACACTTCTGCACTGTTGGTGGGAATGCAAACTGGTACAACCACTCTAGAAAATAGTATGTAGTTTCCTCAAAAAACTTAGAAAAAAAGAACTAACCTGTGACCCAGAACTTGCACTGGTAGGTATTTATCCAAAGGATACAAAAATGCTGGTTTGAAGGGGCCCATGCACCCCAATGTTTATAACAGTGCTGCCAACAAAGTCAAATAATGGAAAGAGCCCAAATGTCCATCAACTGATGACTGGATAAAGAAGATGTGGTGTATATATACAATGCAAAATGGAATATTACTCAGGCAATGAAAAAGAATGAAATCTTGTCATTTGCAACAATGTGGATAGAACTAGAGGGTATTATGCTAAGCAAAATAAGTCAGAGAAAGACAAATATCATATGACTTCATGTCTGTGGAATTTAAGAAACACAACAGATGAACAGAGGGGAAGGGAAGGAAAAATAAGTTAAAAACAGTGAGGGAGGCAAATCCTAAGAGACTTTTAAATGCAGATAACAAACAGAGGGTTGCTGGAAGGAGGTGAGTGGGAGATGGGCTCAATGGGTGACGGGCATTAAGGAGGGCACTTGTTGAGATGAACACTGGGTGTTCTATATAAGTGATGAATCACTGGGTTCTACTCCTGAAACCAATACTACGCTGTATGTTAACTAACTTGAATTTAAATAAATAAATAAATAAATAAACAAACAAACAAACAAGCAATCCAATAATTAAGATATAAGTTAAAAAGAACCAGGGCCAGAAGCAACTCTGTTTCTCACTGCCAAGAATTATTGTTAATCTGTCACAGCTGTTTCCACTAACCCTGACCATCACCTTGTTGTTAAGGAACAAGCTCAGTGAAGACATCAATAACCTGGGTCAGAGTAGCTTCACCCGTGATATACCAAGTCAGAGGCTGGGAAAAGATCAATAGAGACCAGCAGCAGGTTACTGAATCATTTTCAGACAGATTGCTTCTCAAGGTGATAAGGAGGTATTACAGTGGTCAAGCATATCCAAATCATACTTAAAGACTTTTTGCTCCTTAAATTAAATATTAGCTTAAGACACACCAGATTGCCCTTTTGCTCATGAAGCAACCTGGCATGAGAGCTTGGAGGGAGAAGGAGGCATCCAATAAACTACTTAGCTTACGGTTTCGAGGGCAGAGAGGAAATGTTCTTTAAAAGGGGGAAAAATTACACTAGGCCTACAGAAGTAGATCTAACAAGTTAGTGAAGAGAAAGGCTCAACAGAATGTCAACATTCTGGGGACAGAAAATCTTCATTACGCATGTGTTAAAATTTAAACTTTTTTAAAAAGTTTATTTATTTTGAGAGACAGAGAGAGAGAGAGAGAGTGAGGCATGAGCAGGGGAGGGGCAGTGAAAGAGAGGGAGAGGGAGAAAGAACCCAAGCAGGCTCTGAGCTGGCACCGAGCCGGCTGTGGGTTTTGAATCCATGAACTTTGAGATCATGACCTAACCGCAATCAAGAGTCAGATGCTTAAACAACTGAGCCACCCAAGTGCCCCTAAAATTTAAACTTCTTGATCACTAGTGTTATCTATAAACCAAAAAAGATAAGGGACTTGGATCTACAAAGTTCCTAAGTTTTGCCTGGATTATGAAGTTGAGGAAACGGATCTCCTAGATATCAGATGAGATCTGGTTTCTAAGATTTTGTTTACCAGATTCATGGATAATTCCCCTAGTCTGCCTTTATTCTCAATTCTAAGTAAGCCCAGGTCTTTCCAGAAGTATATCTTATATGTGAGTGTTTGGGAAGGGATGGTGGTTTTCTAATAAAGTTGAAATTTACTATTGTTCTGGGTTGACTTTACTGAATTCCTTTCTAAATTCTGTTTCATCTGCCACATTACCAAGCTGGCCTGTTTTTATCCAACTTACGGACAATACTTTTCAAACCAGTAATTGAAGGAGTGATAGTAAAATATTCTAATAGACATAGAATGTTCCCCAATCCAGTCAAATTTTTAATCCTCAATACGAACCCTGGTCCACTCACGCGCACAGATCAACGTGAGGGCCGCTATGCCAAGATTGCACTGTGGGAAAGATGAACACTTTTGGTCACTTCAAGATGCCATTCCTTGAAACAACTGGTGTGGCATTCAGCCAGAGTGACTCCATCTACCAAAGTGTTAACCATTCGGCAAAACCAAATCATGGACGACCATCACTTCATTCTGCAAGGACTCCACGTAGAAGCTTGTAAATGTTCATCTAAGATATCTTCAGAACTGTGAGATGCATGGCATATGGAACTGATATCAAGGATCGCTTTTTCTGATGGCAAAGTTGCAACAGAATATTGAAACAAAGCACCTTTACCTTCTTGGAGAACTGAACTAGCACCAGAAGGAAAACACTTTGCAAAACATTCCCCTTTGGCATGAGCTGGAGGGCTTAATTGACATTTCCTTTATGCTTACATTTTTTAAACTTGCATTTCCTTTAATCTTTAATATGAGGGTTGGCCGGTCTACCCTAACTCCAAAAATGTTTCTCTCTATAGCCTAGGATTAAAAAAAAGTTGCCTGTGTCATAATATTTAAGGAAACAAGTTTTTTGGAGCTTAAGTGTTATAATAACATGTAATGTTAAACTCCCTTTTGAAAAAAGCCCATAACAACTTTTCTTTGAGATTTCATCCAGATACGTTTCAAGAGAGGCATCATAATCACTGGAAAATATGTGCTCTAGGAAGTCAACTGGACGTAAAAGAAGATAGTCACTGTGCATGTTGAGACACTGAACTTGAACTAAAATTATAGCTGCTTAATGGATAATCTGATTTGCATCTCTAATCCAATCCATTCAAACTAGATAGTTTGTCCTTCTGTTACTAAGTCAGAACTCACTTATACCCACAGTTACAGGGTGTTTCTTTTTCTTTTTTTAAAAAAAGTAATTTTTTTAAGTTTACTTATTTATTTATTTAGTGAGAGGGAGAGAGAGGCAGAGAGAGAGGGAGAGAGAGAGAATCCCTAGCAAGCTCCACACTGCCAGCGCAGGGCCGGATGCAGGGCTCAAACTCACGGACCATGAGATCATGATCTGAGCCAAAATCAAGAGGTGGATGCTTAACTGACTGAGCCCCCCAGCTGCCCCTACAGGGTGTTTCTTGAAGTGCTGCTTCTGACTGCACTTTTAGCCTCTGGGATCATTTTGTTTCTCTTCTATTTTCCTGGATTAAACCTGAATACTTCTTTCTCTCCCTGCCCTGTAAGCTTGCTCTGCCATGTGGCAATGTGTGCCTGACCGCTTCATTTTGCTTCTCTCTGACAGTCAGCCTCTCTCATCTCTACACACTACAGCCTGTGGTCAGATGCATCAGAACTCCCCACAGATGCCAGAGCCCCCAGTTTGGGGGTCCAGGATCTGACTTTGTGTAAGTCTAGTCCTATGTGCAGTGTTGGGGTTGGTCTGGCAGAGGGAAATCGTTCCACTCAGCTAAAAGATGCAAAAGGAACCTTGAAGAAATCTATTGGGGGACACCTGCCATTGCCATTGTTGGAGGACTGAGCATCACACTGGAACCCTGACTGTAGGGTGGAGGGCATATTCAGGCAGAGAAAACCACATTTGAGAACATGCCCACTTGGGAAACAGAATTGCATGTTAACATGGTTGGTGTGGGAGATTTAAATTAAAAAAAAAATTTTTTTTTAATGTTTATTCATCTTTGGGAGTGGGGAGGGGCAGGAGCAGAGAGAGAGGGTGACACAGAATCTGAAGCAGGTTCCAGGCTCCTAGCTGTCAGCAGAGAGTCCAACGTGGGGCTTGAACTCACGAACCACAAGATGATGACCTGAGCCAAACTCAGATGCTTTAACAGACTGAGCCACCCAGGTGCCCCAGTGTGGAGGGTTTACACGATGGAAGTGGGTTGGAGTCGAGGAGAAGACTAGGAAAGTAGTAGCAGATGGTGAGTGATCTCCTAAGCTATGCAAAGGGGTTTGACTTGACCTTGTACGTGTTGGGAATACCATGTATAAGGGTGGCAAGATCAGAATCAAATATATTTCCTGGTAAAATTTGAGGAGGGTATAATGAACCTTCCAGAGATCTCAGTGATTAAAGGGACTTTACAGGAATATAAATGTCACAATTCAAAGCAGCTATGAAGTTAGTACCTCCCAGGCCCTCTCCTGCCAATAATGGCAAAAATATCTACATTTAATTTTCAAAATACAACTGCTCTACAAATCATTGTTTGAGTTTGGCCAGTATGTGCCCTGATGGTCACACTAGACTCTCTTCTGTCCACTTGACTCCTATTTCTATCCCGGCTCTCCTTTTCGTGCTACCTCTCACTGCAGCTTCTCTAAATAGCTTTAAAGCTGTGACCTTTAAAATAAGCACTTAGAAGTCCTGCTGTGATTTACATTCTGAGCATGAGCCAGCTGTTTTTACCTAGACATGCTGTGGGTATGAAAAATTGCTGGAACAATTTAGGATAGAACTCTCTATTTCCAATCGGTAGCAAATGATGATCGGTGAATTATACTTTTTATCTTCAGTGTGTTTCCATTTCTTACAATTCTTACTGTGTCAGAAAAAAAATCAGAATTCACTCCTGCTGCATGTTGATGCACTTCCTGAAAGGTTATTAGCCAAGCCAGTCATACTCTCAGAAAGATGATGCGGTCCAACGTATTCTCAAAACTTACAGTTTGAATTTATTTTTCCTTTGCTTCCTTCCAAGCTATTATTTTACTGGCAGTCAAAACAACAACAACAACAACAAAAACACTGGACCCATTGAGCTATCAACTATTATGTTGGAACCAGCATCATTTTCGCTTTCATAAAGGCCAGCTAGAAATGTTCAGCAGAATTATCAACGTAGCAGTGTTTTGCCTTTTATAAATGACTGGAAACAATTGGAAGTCCTAACCAAGGAATTTTTGGACTCGACGAGGTAAGGAATTATGATTTCATCTTATTTTGAAACTGATTATCCTAAACTAACTTCCAGGTCATATCAGAGATTTCAAAGAAAATGGAATATGTTTTACATAAGATTAGGCAGTTGGCTTTAGTCAAATAATCCTGTATAATTGCTGGTTACATCTCCTGAAACACATGGTCCTTGTTACTGAAAGAAAGTATTAGCCTTTAGTAGAGTCTCTGATTATTGTTACTCTTATTACTCTTAGTGTAGTGAGGGCTCTAAGGGGTGTGTGTGTGTGTGTGTGTGTGTGTGTGTGTGTGTGTAAATAAGAAGGGTGTCCTACATAGAACCCTGACATGACACAAGAGGTGAAGACAGGCTTCCTATGATTTTATTCATAAATGGAGTCCTTGAGTCTTAGGGCAGAGAAGATGGCTGTGTACTTCCAATCTGACAGTAGGGCTTATAGGTGAGAACTGTGACAAGAGACATAGTCTCCCATATCATGTCCCCTTAGCTGAGCAGAAAAATTGCCCTTAGCTCGGTGAGAACTTGGTTTTGAGCTCTGTCCAGGGGCAATGGTAGGAGAAAAAAAAGATGTTGGGTATGACGGGTGATGGTTACAACACACATTATTCTTTCTCTCATGTTAAATTTTGTTCCACGGTTTTTGGAAGAATCTGGAAAGGTGACTCTGATTAAGGAGTTGGCACACAATAGGGATGGGCTAAGATAGAATGGCCTTTGCTTGGAGTTCTATAGTAAAGAGGAACAGCAGAGGTTGGCAGGGACTTCTTTGATTTCAACTGGAGCAGTGTAGACACAAACAGGAAAGACAAAAAGGACTGTGAGGAACCAACCCCATTCTTAATTTTAGCTCTAATTCCCTACTTTGAAATTGATTTAGCATCCCTGCCTGCAGGTTCACTATCCTTTCTCATTCAATATGTCCTATTACATGAACTCCTCACTTCCTCTCTTAATCCTTATTCATCAGTGAAACACCCTTTCATTCTCCTGACCCCAAAACTTGGAATCATCTTTCTTTCCTCCCCTAAAACTCTTTATACCCATGAAACAATATATCTTTAAATTATTCTGACAATAATTCTTTTTTTTATTTCAATTTTTATTTTAATTCTAGTGAGTAATATATAGTGTAATACTGGAGTAGAATTCAGTGATTCATAGCTTACATACAACACCCAGTGTTCATTACAAGCAACCCTCAGTGTGTTCTTTATCATTGAGTCTCTTATGGTTTCCCTCTATTTTTTTCTTCCTTCTCCTATGTTCATCTGTTGTTTCTTAAGTGCCTCATATGAGTGAAATCATATGGTATTTGTCTTTCTCTGACTTACTTATTTCACCTCTATCTCCATCCACGTTGTTGCATCTTTATCCTTTCATCAGTCAATGGACATTTGGGCTCTTTCCATAATTTGGTGATTATTGATAGTGCTGCTATTAACATCAAGGTGCATGTGCCCCTTTGAATCAGTATTTTTATACCCTTTGGGTAAATACCTAGTAGTAAAATTGCTGGGTCATGGGTGGTTCTATTTCCAAGTTTTTGAGGAACCTCCACACTATTTTCTAGAGTGGCTGCCCCAGTTTGCATTCCCACAAACAGTGTAAGAGGTTCCCCTTTATGTGCATCCTCACCGATACCTGTTGTTTCTTGTGTTGTTAGTTTTAGCCATTCTGACAAGTGTGAGGTGGTACCTCATTATGGCTTTGATTTGTATTTCTCTGATGATAAGTGTTGTTGAGCATCATTTTATGTGTCTGTTAGCCATCTGGATGTCTTCTTTGCAAAAATGTCTATTCATGTCTTCTGCCCATTTCTTCACTGGATTATTTATTTTGGGGGCATCAAGTTTGAAAAGTTCTTTACAGATTTGGACACGAATCCTTTATTAGATGTCATTTGCAAATATCTTCTCCCATTCTATAGGTTGCCTTTTAGTTTTGTTGTTTGTTTCCTTTGCTGTGCAGAAGTTTTTATTTTGATGAGGTCCCAAGAGTTCATTTTTGCTTTTGTTTCCCTTGCCTCTGGAGACGTGTCTAGTAAGAAGTTGCCATGACCAGAGTCAAAGAGGTTGCTGCCTGTGTTCCCCTGTAGGATTTTGATGGTTTCCTCTCTGCCAATTATCCTTAAAATGGGTCAATGTCTTGTTCTTTGTTGCCACTGAACAGCCATAATTGGTGCATATGTCACTAATGCTTCCACATATCCCTCTGCAGTTCAGAAATTTAGTGTTATTCCCCGTCACCTGAGCAGTCAAGTCCAGTCTCATGTCCCCATCAGGGCTGGTTGACCCTACTTCCAAAACAGTGAAATTCTCACCTTTCTCAGTAAATACCCTCAACTCTGGCCAAAGTCTATGCAGATCACATGCAGTACCTCATCAACACCATTGCTTAGCTAATTCCTATAACAGGCAAGTCTTCTTCCTCTTCCTAGTGTCAGCCTTGTTATTTTCTACCATTATATAAAGTCTATTTTAATTCTCTCCATATTGCTAAAGTGATCCTTAGTAACTTTTGCTGCCCAAAGTAACTTTTGCAACCTTGAATAGCTCTGAGCTACACATTGGCTCGTAGTGGGCATTTAATAAGCATTTGAATTAAATTACATTTTGCCATATTAATCTCAATCTCCTTCATGTGTGAAAGTATTGTCCTTTAAACTGTAGTAAAAGGCCTTTGAATTTAATAAATACTTGCCAAATTGAATGGACTGGCTCATAGGTTGGAAATAATTTTAATTTTTAAATATGTGCTTAGGCATAGTCTATCAAAAGCGGCCATTTAAACACAAAGGAAATTTAAGCAACATTTCTCTTCCACAGGAGTTTGGGTGAGAGGTGGAGAATTGATGTGATTATTCTTTTTCCCTTTTGGGTACACGCTATTCTCTTAGCAGTAAGGACGATCTCTGTCATTTTTATCTTTCAACAGTATTATTAAGCACATATTCTGATACACAGCACTGTGTGGGAAGACAGCTGAAATGGTCTCTATTTTCTGGACTTCTACATTTTTGTTAAGAAAAGAGTAATAGAACAACGCAAGACTTTGCTCCAAAATGGGTGATTTGGGCAATATGCTAGAAAAATGCACAGGAAAGAATTATCAATGGGTACAAGACAGAGGGAGCCTTGCGGGAAAGCAGGGTACTACAAATAAACCTTGAAGCAAGGGGTAGAATTTTAATGGGGAGGGTTAATTCCCTATGAGAATTGATGCAAGTGAGTTATTCTCTGTTTCTCTGTATCCCCTTCTATAAAATGAGGGGGGGCTTGGGTAAGATTATTTCCAGAGCTACTTTTAGGCATCCAAGGTAGGGAAGGGAGAGGGGTCATGGTGGAGGAGGGATGGCAAAATCAGTGGCTGAGCAAGACAGCAGTGAAGTGGTGAGGGTTAGCAAAAATCTTTGGGTTACATTAGATCTCGAAGAGGTAGATAGCATGTGCCAGGGGTTCGGGATATTCTGGGCAAATCATTAAAAGTGGGGCTCTGTGACTTCTCTTGATCAGGTATAGCTCGTGATACCAAAATCCTGAGGGTCTTGAAGCTTGGAGCTGTAGATATATGTGTATGTTAAGGGGAAAGAAGAAAATTCTCCTGGTTAGACTGTAAAACTCGTTTTGAAGAAAAGAGTAAGATAAGATCACGCTAGCTACATTTCAAATGCTCAGCAGCTACATGTGGCCAGTGGCTCCCATATTGGATAATGCAGATGTAGAACACTGCCATCATTGCAGAAAATTCTATTGAACATGCTGTGCTCTAGGTCTCCTGGAGAGTTCATTCCAAGCCCCAGAATGAGGTCAGAAAAGAGAAACACTCACCTTCCCCAAGCCATCTTGGGTTTTATGACACTACCAATATTTCCAGAACACCTCAAAAAATGTCGCCAAATTATTTTGAAGTTAATTCATTCCAATTCAAGTCAATTATAACAAAAAAAGTCACACTCCATTTTTTTTCTGTGAAGAGCAAATATTTCTTGTTCACATCTTCTCAGAAGAGCTATTTGAGCAGGTCTGAAAATAGAACCTGTTTAGAGCATGCAGGCTTGTTTGTTCTACTGATTACACCGCCAGCACAGTTTGGAGACAGCAATACGCAGTTGGCCCCTTGGTGCTGCTCAGGTGTTGTTTCATTGTCCGGAACCCCTTTGACATCTCTCCCTTCAGATCTTCCGCCTTTTTTATTTAGACTTTGTGGTGCCTCCCAAAGAGTGGAATCTAAGGTCAGCTGGTCGATAAATAGTAAGTATATCCTCATACAGGAGACACAATCATGTGAATGTCAAGTTGGCATGTTGACGGGACACTTCCCAACCGGCTTTAGTTCATTATAAAAAAAATAGTAATCACTTTTAGTACTAAACTTCCTCTCCGTGTCATGTCACAATTAGGGGAAGGAGTTTCACAGTAGAATTAAACAAATAACAATTCTTCATGTCCAAAGGGCCTAGAGAGGGTCTTTTGGGGGATGAACCTTGGACCCAGCAGGACATGAAGTGCAACAGTAAACAGGTGAGGGAGATGAAGATACTCCTGAGGACTGGAGATGAAAGTAATAATGCAGAGTGTGGCTCATAACCTCCCGTCCCCCTCGGGTAGCTGCCATCTCCCTCTTTCTGCTAACCCTCAGCAGATCGCTGTTATGTCACAATGCAAGGACACACACATTTAGCCACAGAAAATACTTTCTGTGGTATTCCATTTGGCTCATTATAGAACAGAGGAGAGAATGAGTCATGTGGCTTGGTTTTCCCCTTCCCTGCCTTGCCTTAGTACAGCCTCTTTGAGCTTTAAGGTACTTCCCTCAACCATGAATATACACAGCAACAAAATTTTCCTCAATGCACTCAATGAGGCACCAAAGATACTAAGATAAATAATATGTGGTCTCTGCCCTTGAGGAGTTCAGAGACCCTAGAGGGTTGTAAAGTATACGGCATGAATGTCACCACTTTCACCTCCCTTCCTGTAACACACAGTGTTAACATGTCACTCATTCATATAAATACCAATTGAGTGTCTACTGTATAGTCACACTGAGCCAGGCACTAGAGATATCAAAATGTGTAAATCAAGTAAGGCCCCTTGCCCTTATGAAGTCTGCATTGAACATTCTTCTGTTGAGCTCAAATGTGGCCTGAGAATCCTTCTCAACACAGTGCTCTGCATAGTACCACTGATTCCTTAGATAAGTAGAGAAGACAATCCAATGTCTAAGCCATAATCTGGCAGGAGAGACAGATTCATGCATAAAATAATGTCATGCTGAGTGACAAACACTAGAGAAGAAGTGCACATTGAGCTGCATGGGAGGGGTGCCTGAGTGGCTCCGTCTGTTAAGTGTCTGATTCTTGATCTCTGCTCAGGTCATAATCTCATGGCTCATGAGTTTGAGCCCCATGTCAAGCTCTGAACTGAGAGCACAGAGCCTGCTTGGCGTTCTTTCTACCTCCCTCTCTCTTCCCCTCCCCTGCTTGCGCTCTGTCTCAAAATAAATAAATAAAACTTAAAAAACATTTTTTTTTCAGTTTTATGGGAATATAGAAAGTGGGTGACTTAACTGTGCCCAGGGAAGTCAAGGAAATTCCTGAGAGGAAATATACTTGTTCAGGGACCTGAAGGATGCATAGGAGTCCATAAAGCAGATCAGAAGTGGTTGGCGTGGGAAGAGCCTTGCAGGCACAGGGAGGAGCAAGAGAAGAGCTCAAGGCAGGAAGGAGCACAGGTGACGTTCAGGGAACACATGGTGAACATATGTGGCCGCATGGGTGAAGTGCTGAGGCCAGAAGCTCAGGAGAGGGCAGATTGTAGAGGTTAGGATTAAGCTCCTTTGAGAAAGGTCATCTATTGCATGTTGTGAAGCTGGGAATTTATCCTAGTGGCAACTAGGAGTCCAAGAGGCAAGAGGAACACTTTAAGTGAAGGGACATGCTCAAACCTAAAATAGAAGCAGTAGAATTTAATGCTTAAGACAGCACGGACACTGAGCAAACAGCCTGGGTTTGAATCCAGTTGTCTGTTAGCTCTTCTGTGCCTCAGTTTTCTCATCTATAAAATAGACATGATAATGGCATTCACTTCACTGTAAGAATTAAATGAGGAAAGTGCTTAGAACATCGACTGACACGTGAAAGTCCTCTATGTGGGTTTTTTCTAAGCTTACCACTCGGTTTTGGCAAATTTGGAAACTACTTTTTTTTAAAGTTTTGTTTATTTATTTTTGAGAGGGAGAGTGTGTGAGTGAGAAGGGGAGGGCAGAGAGAGAGAAGAGGAGAGAGAGAATCCCAAGCAGCCTCCCCACCATCAGCATGGAGCCCAATGTGGGGCTCAAACTCATAAACTGGGATCATGACCTAAGCTGAAGTCAAGAGTCAGACACTTAACTGACTGAGCCACCTGGGTGCCCCTGTTTTTGCAAATTTGGAAGCTGAAGCACAGAAAGACAAAGTAATTTACTGAGGATACAATGCTCTTTTGTGGTGGAGACTGGATATCTATCCATCATGCGAAACCACTTTAAACATGAGCATTATCAAACATTCATCTCTCCCAATGGATCCCAGCAGATACATTTTTTGTTTGTTTAGAGGATGAGGAGGAAACTAATTCTTCTTAAAAACCCTTTGTCATTTCTACTTTCCCCTTTTATCTTAAGATGCTCCAGCTGCTTCCCATATTGTGTTCCTCCACTCTGTTGTTCTTTTATTTTTAACATGTACCATTTCATTTTCCCAAAACGCAGTGCAATTTATCATAATGTAAAATAAATAAATAAATAAATAAACCCGAGCAGAAACACAAAGCATATTTTTCTCCCGGAAACTTCCCTCTTCTCAAGCACAGGGAGAGAGAACCCAGTGGCACCTTCAGCAAACACATGCATCCATAAGTGTATTAATCATATCAATGTAAGAAGCTGGTCCAGTTCTGCTGGAATCATATGCTTATGAATAAAAGAGAAAGCATGTCTTTGTAGATTGGCCAGATATGTCCAATCGCTGCACCAGTCCAAGGCATTATAGTTTGCAATGCTTCCCACATTTGCAAAATAAGCACATTGATTATCAAATTGTTCTCAAAGGAGCATTTTCCTAGATTTCTATATATAATAACCAAAATATTTTCTCCCCAAATGAGTCCTATAGTATCTGTGGTCAGAAGTAGAGACTTACCACCACTTTGTGTTAAAATCAGGCCATGTCTGCCCATTCTCAAAGTGACGTGAGTGATTAGGAATGGGGGTCTGTGATCAGGAGCAAGAAAAGGAGTTGTAGTAGATGGGAGAGAAGAAAGTGACATTTGTAGTTGTGAAGCTTTGGGCAAGATAAAGGTTGTAGGGGGTTAGTACATATAGGTCTTAGAGCACTAGGTTTCTGCCACTTGTGGGAGGAAACAGCCGAGGCTTATTTAAGAGAAACTGATGAAATAGGGTATGTGTTTGGTATATTCTAGTATTTTCTAGAGGAAGAATTTCATGAGTGGAGTGCAGGCTATACAACTCCACGGGTCAGAGGAGTGGGATCCTGGATCTATGTGTAGGTGGGTGGTCTCCATCAGTATTGCTATGCCCCATGGTACTCGGAGTGTCCACAGTGCCCTGAGTCGCCAAGGGTGCAGTTAGTCTAGTTGGGAGGTGGGGCCTCACAAACAGCAGTTGGTTTGAAGAAGCAAAAACATCAGCCAACTGTCAAGTATCACAGAGCTCTGCGATTCTCAAACCTGGGGCATGTTAGAATCTCTTGAAGATAGATTTTCTTTTTAAATTTAAAGTATAGAAACATATACTTAGTAAAGTACAGAAATCCCAAGTATATATCTCCATGAGTATTTAAAAAACCATCTCACCCATACATCACCAGGATCAGGATATAGACCACTGCCAGCACCCTACAAGCCCCTTTGAGCCCCTTCCTGGTTAGTGCCTTCTGGACCCATGAAAGAAATCACTGTCAGACTCGCCTCATCATAGAGCTGTTTTGCCTGCTTCTAAACATTACCTGAATGAGATTATACAGTGTATACTCTTTTATGTGTGGATCTTTTGTCAGTATGATGTCTAAGAACTTCATTCATGTTGCTGCATATGGGAGTAGTTTGCTCTTTATCACAGGTATATAAGATGGCTATGTTAATAGCTGCACACAAATTTATATCTCATTGTATCTTCCTGTTGAATTATTTTATTTTGTATCTTGTTGAATTGAAATTTTTATTATCACAAATGTCTCCTTCATCCCTAATAATATTTCTTGCCTTAAAAGTTTTGTTGTCAGATCTTAGTAAAGCTATGCCAGCCTTTAAAATATATATATATATATTAGAGATTGCATGTGTTTTTTCCTATCCTTTTCAACATTTTTGTGTTGTCATATTTAAGGTATAATCTTATAAGATAAGGTTTATTGTTTCTCTCTATGTTTATATTTATATAGATACATATTTGATATATATGTGATATATATATATACATGTACATAGATATATGTGATACAGATATATAAGGTGTATCTGTATTTAGTTTTTTAATTTGGATAATTTAGTCTATTTACATTTAATGCAATAACTGACATATTTGGATTTAAATATACTCACTATCAGTTTTATATTTATCCTGTTTTATTCTTGTTCTTTTTTTTGCCTTCTTTTGTATCAGTCTAGTACTTTTAAATCCATTTTTATTTCTATTAGTTGTATTGTAATATATTCTTTCATTCTTCTCTTAGTGGCTACCTATAATGCATGTTTCACTTAATAGAATATACCTGCAATTAATACCTTTACTACTTCTCAGGTAATGCAAGGACTCACAACACTTTGGTCTATTTATATCCTTTTCCACTTTTTTGTGCTATTGTTACTGATTCCTTTTATTTTACATTTATTGGAATCCTCATTAGACATTATTCTTACTAAAAAGGGAATAGTCATTTAATATACCCACATTCCTCCCATTTTAATATTATTCATTTCTTCCTACATTTTCTTGCTTCCATCTGGGATTATTTCTCTTCTTCCTCAGAAACTCCCTTTACTATCTATCTATCTATCTATCTATCTATCTATCTATCATCTATCTAGTCTTGCTGGAATGTATTTCCTTAGCTTTTTTTGGTCAGAAACTTGTTTTACTTCATTTCTGAAAGACATTTTTGCTAGATATAGAATTCTAAGTTGACAGGCATTTTCTATCTACACTGTAAAAATACATTCCCTTGTCTAGTGGCTTCCATCACTCCTATTAAACATTCAGGTGTCAGTCTTATTGGTTCTCTCAGAAGGTCATGTGTCTTTTATCTCTGTCAGCTTTTAAGATTTTTTCTTTGTTATCATGAGGTGCCTAGGTGTGCTTTTCTTTGCATTTATGCTGCTTTGGTTTATGGAGATTCTTGAATCTGTGGCTTTATAGTTTTTATAAATTTCAGATTGTCCTTGGACAGTTTTTTTTCCCACATATTTCTTCTGCTCCATTCTCTCTTCATATCTTAGATCCCTATTGCAGAATGTAGGCACTTTCTTTTAAGTTTTATTTTTATTTTTGAGAGAGGGAGAACATGAATGGGGAATGTGCAGAGAGAGAGAGAGAGAGAGAGAGTCCAAAGCAGGCTCCATGCTGCCAGCACAGAGCCTGACATGGATCTTGAACCCATGAACCATGAGATCATGACCTGAGCTGAAATTAAGAGTCTGACACTTAGAGGCACCTAGGTGGCTCAGTCGGTTAGGCATCCGACTTCAGCTCAGGTCATGGTCTCACGGTCTGTGAGTTCAAGCCCCGCGTCAGGTTCTGTGCTGACAGCTCAGAGCCTGGAGCCTGCTTCAGATTCTGTGTCTCCCTCTCTCTGACCCTCCTCTGTTCATGCTCTGTCTCTCTCTGTCTCAAAAATAAATAAACAGTAAAAAAAAAAGAGTCTGACACTTAACTGACTGAGCCACCCAGGTGCCTCCTGGGTATTTTTATGTAGGTATTTTTATTATGTTCTATTTGAGTCTTGCCGTTTTTAATTTTACACTTTTTTAAAAATCTAGATGTTTTCTATTGACTACATCCAGCTGTTTAATCCTCTTTGCTGGTTTGTCTGCTGTTACACTCATCTATTTAATTCTTTAGTATTGCCTTATTTATGGTTCTACAATTTTGATTTTCTGTATATTTTAGTTCACTGAAGAAATTACTCATCTCATCATCTACTTCTTGAACACATTAATTGTGGGTATTTTAAAATCCGTGTCTGATAACTTCAATATTGTGATCACCTATGGCCTGTTTCCATTACATGTCTTTGTTCCTCTTGCCTTGTAGTTATTTGGTCCAGTTTCCTGGCATGCCTCTTAATTTGAATGTCAGACATTATCCATGAAAAATAATATGGGGCTCTGGAAGATTTTATCTTCCTCTAGAGTGGATTTAATATTCTTTTGGCAGGCTGATAGAATACAGGCAAATCACCTTAATGCAAGCAGCCATTGCCATGACTTTAGTTTCGGGAGGCACATGTATTTTCTATCTGTCCTTACTCCTAGGGAGCGGCTCTTGGAGTGCGTGGTGGGGAGGGTCTCAGCTAAAATTCTGGGACATTTATAATGGTCTCATCTCCCTAGCAAGCCCACCTCCACGTTTACCACCTCATGGTAGTGTCTCCAGTACCATGAGACTGCCCGGATTCCCGTTCTAGTGTTTTTTCTGACTGTATTCATATAATTTTTGGAGTTCAGTGCTTAATGCTATATGATACCGGGGGTTGAACGTGAAAGATATGTCACACATGGAAAGTCCAGTGAGACTTGGCCGGCCCTCCTCCGCCCTGTGGCTATGCCATATGGCTAGCTGCCACGGTTGCTGGAGTAACAGAAGAGAGATGAAGGAGACAGTCTCCTAAGTGCCTCAGACTTGAGCAGAAACCTCACCTGCTCACTGTTCATGGGCTAAAAGTATCTACTAAGCCCCAATGTGACCACAGGTAGGGTGTGGAATGTAAAAAAGTACTTGGAAAACTTATTTGGTCCTATGTCTGCTATAATCTTTTCCGTTATTTTTTTTTCCTTAAAGATTGTTAAACTGAATAAAGCTATTGATTTTCCTGTGAATATGGCTTAGGTACATCTCATACATTTTAGACTATCTTCAGTCAGTATCCCTTCAGAAATTTATTTTTTTTTAAGTTTATGTATTTATTTTGAAAGAGAAAGAGAGACAGTGGGGGAAGGGCAGAGAGAGAGGGAGAGAGAGATAATGCTAAGCATGCTCTGAACCATCAAAGCAAAGCTTGATGTGGGGTCGTAACTCATGAACTGTGAGATCATGACCTGAGCCAAAGACAAGAGTTGGATGATTAACCAACTGAGCCACCCAGGCATCCACTTTGGATATGTATTTGTCTCCAATCACACATATATGAAATCATCTGCAATTGTCTCCTAGATCTCAGATGTTCTTTTCTGGCTTTTTTTTTTTTTTTAATTTTTCCTCTGCACATAAGTTTGGATAATTTGACTCATGTTTAGGTTCAGTGAACTTTTTAGTCTCAGTAGAAAGCCTAGGGTGTTGACCAAGGTGTCTCCCTTCTGGGTGGTCAAAACTCCAAAGTGTTCTTGCCCCTGTATAACCTCAGAAATGCCTGTTACCCCTTGGCCACCAGCGGCTTCCCTCTGGCAGGCCACCTGAGTCTTGCTCGGTGGTTGCACAGTTTAAGATCCTGCCAAGGATGGAATCTTCCAAGACTTCTGGGGCTCCTCAGCAGCTGCCTCCTCTCAGGTACCCTGACCCACAATCCCACATAGTTTAGTGGCTCCATCACCGTTCCTTTCCCCCAACCAGACCTGGCTCTGCACTGCCTCCGCTGCCATTTGGAAAATGCCCCAGGGAGAAACCCAGGATGGCACTAAGCTCTGTACTTCTCTCCTACACCAGTTGCTTCCTGTGTGGGCTGCTACCCAGCCCCTGAGAAGAGTCACAGCACATACTTCATCCACTTTCATCGCTGTTCACTGTCATACCAGCAACTCTGTCATCGTCAAGATTGCAAGTCTGCATCAGGTATATTTTTAAATGTGAAATTCTCATTTTCAGTACCTTCCAAAGGGTGTAATTTTACTTTTCATTTTATGAAATGAAATGGTTCCTTAGGCTTTTTTTCTACTTTTTTTCCCATTATTTTACGTTATCGTTCTACTATTTTGACATCAAATATTATAGCTTATACATTTACAACTTTTTGAAATGGATTGAGGCTTATTTTCAGTTTGATAGACAATTACTTTCAAGACGATTATTTTGTAGGTCAATGAAATGATTATATAACCCTCCTCAAATTTAGTATTAATTTATTTAATCATTTTGATTATATTATTCAAAAGTTATGCATCCTTATTTGATTTTAGGGTATTTTATCACTCAAGCACGAATCATATTGTGCTAAGTTTTCTTACCATTATTGTGTTTTCATAAATTTTTCTTTTTTGTCTCAGTTTTTGGTGTATATTTTTTATTTGAATATATTTTATTGGTCAAGCATGAGTTGTTTTGTTCAAATAGGTACTTATCACATTCTGCTGTCATGTTTTAAAATGAGGGAACTGAACTATAAGGAAGTAATTCTGGTTTGCCTGATGACACCCTTCATCAAATAACATTAATCATTCATGCTAGTGTAATGTTATCCTGAATTAATAAGGAAACCACACAGTGGACTTCTATTTAAAAAAAAAGATAGACCAATGTAATTTATTTCAATATGATTCATTGGGTGCCTAGAACTATGTGCCTGCTTTTGCTTTCCTGAATGAATAATACTTCAGCTCACAGGAAATATTTGACTAACTATGGTCAAACAAAATTTACTGAAAATACTTCATTTTTTTAACCAGATTTTCTTTTATAAAGGTAGAAATTGTATTTTCTTGCTTTCCACATAGGTACATTTTAAATCACGTTCATGAAAACTGCCTTAAGACAGCAGAAGTTTTCCACCTGCCCACCGTTTCCCCCAATAATAGTTGCTAGGCAGTGGGCAAGGCAGTCAGCTATTAACACAAGAGCCATACTCCTAATTTTCCTTCCTAATAGAATTTCAATGCTATATGGGATGCCAACTAGATATCGTTAAAAAGTACTTCCTGGATTCCCTTGTAATAAAAGGTCATTGTGTTGCTTTAGATATTTTGATGTTTTGTTATTGGTTGAATAAAAGTTTATGCCTTTCATTTAATTGTATATGTTCACCCTAAATTATTCCTTTTATTAATACAAAACAATCTCCGTTGTTAAATTTTAGTTTTTTTGCTTTGATTTCTAGTTTGTTTAAAATTAATTTTGCCATTTCAATTTTTTTATTATTTAGTCTTACCCGATAGATCATTGTCTATACTTTTCTTTTGAAACTTCAAGTCTTTAAGACATTTTGTTTTAGATCTGTTATTTTAGGCAGTGTATAGCTCAATTTCATTTTTTAAAACAATCTGAGTACCTTTGTCTTTTGACAGATGTATTCAGCCATTTAAGTTCCTGTCATCACTGGTGTGTTTGATCTGACATTGTCTTACGACATGCTCTGAGTTCTTTTTTAATGCCTCTGTGCTGCTGCAGTCTGCTTTTGTTTAGTATCTATTTTAAATAAGTGGTGGGGTTTTATTTGCTTTTATTTTCTGTAGAAATCTGTAAAGGACACACACACTTTAAAGTTCCACTAGTGGTTATCTTTAAGTTACAAAGAAAAAAAAAACTTTTATAGCAGACATTAATGGAGGTGGTAGGATACTACCTGCTTAACAACTCTTTTTCTTTTTTTTTATGTTTACTTATTTTTGAGAGAGAGAGACAGAGCACGAGCAGGGGAGTGGCAGAGAGAGGAGACACAGAATCTGAAGCAGGCTCCAGGCTCTGAGCTGTCAGCACAAAGCCCAATGTGAGGCTCAAACCCACAAACTGTGAGATCATGACCTGAGCTGAAGTTCGACACTCAACCAACTGAGCCCCCCCAGGCACCCCAACATCTCTTTTTCTAAGTATATTTTCCTCTTATAGTCACCTAGTGCAGAGGTTCTTAACTGGGACAGTTTTCTTCCCCCAGAAGATAGTTGCCAATGTCTGGAGACATTATGGTTGTCAAAACCCAGGGAGAAAGGGTGCTAGTGACATCCAGTGAGTAGAGGCCAGGGACCCGGCTTACCATCCTACAATGAAAAGGACAGCCCCCACAACAAAGGATTTTCCAGTCCCAGAGGTCAGTGGTGCAGAAGTTGAGAAACCCTGATCTAGTTAAACCCTTTTATCTTGCATATGAGCAGTGTTAAGACCCGCAGATGTGGGGTGCCCTGTTCAAATTCAGTTAGCTAGGTAGGTGCCAGAATGAAGAAAATAATCTAACACTGTCACTTTTTCCAGTGCAACACCTTACCGCCTTAACAGATGCTTATTTAAAACAAGCCACTCCCTGTAAATGTCAGATAAGCGCACGGAAAATGAAAGATGACAGCGATCGCTCCTTTGGTAGTAAATCGGAGACCATTTCTGCTTATTCAGCTTTTTAGCTGAATACGATCAAGTAAAACGTGATTGGTACTACAAAGCTTTAGTAAATGAGAACAGCCATGTGATCAGCAAGTGCTTTGGGTTTTCTGCAAAATATTAAATGTAAAATACACAGAATTTGAGAAAAGGAGGTTTACTTTGAGGTCATCCCATTCCACCTCTCATCCATCATGGTCCTCTAGACTGACTCTGCTTGGACAATTTCAGGGAGGGGGAGCTTAAGGCACTCAGATGTGGGTTGTAACGGTGATTACTCTAAATGCAAAGGCAGCATAGAAATTACAACTGTGATTACGGTGACCATAAGGTAACAATTGAATTTATGTTCATAAAGCAATCAGGAAAGACTTTGTCAAACAGAACAATGTGGGTATTGTTGAGAGGGAGATTCTAAGAGGGTGTGGGGAAAGGTATGAAGTTCGGAAGTGCTTTGACATGACAGGTGATACAATCACACTTTCCAGGCCTTAAAAGGAGTCTCTGCCTCCAAGGACCAAGGAGCCAACCCATTCTGAGGACCTGAGTTCCTGGATCAGAATTATTGCTTCTGCAAGGGAAATTGTGGGGAGAATTTCAAGCTTTAGGCATGATGGCTGACTTAAACTGCTGAGGTCATGAATGGCTGCAAGAGGGAGGAAAATCCAAAAGGTTTCTAGGAGGGGATCAAGCTGATAAGATCTCTAGAATATTTCCTGTCACCCGTGTGGCAAAGGAAGAGGAGTAGAAAACACTTGTTACTTGGATCAATATTTTGGATGTGGACAGAGATAAAGAAATCACCAAAATTAAAATAAAAATGTGAATTCTGGTTTTCAAAACCATGCTAGTGATTTAAAAAGTGGAATTTGTTCCATAATAAATGTATTATTTTTTAAAAATATGTATTTTTGAGAGAGAATGTGAGAGAGGGAGGGGCGGGGGGGAGGGGACAGGGGATCTGGAGTGGGATCTGCATTGACAGCAGACAGTCCAGACCACTGTGGGGCTCAAACTCATGAACTGTGAGATCACACCCTGAGCCGCAGTCGAACGCTCAACTGACTGAGCCACCCAGGCGCCCCTAAATTTTTCGTTTTAATCCCACCCTCCAACCTGACCTCCTCCCCACTTCCCCCTAGTCTTCTCCAACTCAATTAATGGTACTACCATCTACCCAGATGCTTAAGCTATAGCCGTAGAGGTTATTCTTGATCCCTTCCTCCTCTACATCCTCCACAATGAATCCAAAAGCATATTATATGGATTCTAGCTCCTAAAACCATCTCCACTGCAGACACTTGAAACATCTTCACTGCCATGATCCAGGTACAGGCCTCCACAGTCTCTTCTTTGGAAAACTGCCACCAGTTGTTTGATTGCCTAACCCAACCCGTTGTAATCTGCTCTCTACACAGCAGCAAGAGGTTGTTTTTGTTTTCAACAGAAATCAAAGGATGTCACAGTATTCTTCCTGGCTATGGCCAAATGTTCCATCAAGAACGTCTATAATAATGATAATGAGGATGAGGATAATGCCTTTAATTTAGGTCCTGTTTCAATTGGTACTAAACTGCCACTATGATGTAGTTTTTACTGATTCTCATTCTATGAATGAGGATATCGATGTCCAACAAGGTTAAGGAACTTGCTCAAGATGACAGAATGAGGGAGTTCCTGAACTGTGATTCAGGTCTGTTTGATCTCAGGATGATACTGGCTGCTCTTGCTCCTGCTCTGCTCTTGGGAAAAGGCACATCCTCTCTTCTTCCTTGCCAGGAAATGCTTTTTATGTGTTTCCATAGCTGACTCTTCCACAAGCACAAGGGAGAATTCTACTTCTTATATATTAATACTGTGAATGTAAACTGGCTGTTGTCAGATTTTCAGGAGTTCTGCACTATTATGTAAGAAAAGAACAGAAGGAAGAAGAAAAATAATTATGCAATTTCTGAGGCTAAGTAAGCTTCAATGATTCTTTTCTTACAATGAAACATAATTTCAATTTTTCTTGAGCAAATGGGGTTTAACAAAGAATACCAGCCTAATAATGACAAAGTGAATTTTAAAAAGCTTCAGCCTGTTTTTCAAGTGAACTTGGAACATTATTATCAAGAAAATTCAGTTTTTAATGGTATTTTGCATTTCACATTCAGTTAAATTCAATACAGTGTATTCAATATGTAGATGGGGAGGGCAGGCTTTGGAGAAAGGGAAGCTGGTGTTCAATGGTAGGCCAGATTTGGGCCAAAAGACCCATGCTTATCACCTACTAGATATATGTAAAAATATAAGTCAAAGTCTCTCTCTAAATATCAGTTAAACACACTGATGAGTGGAGGCTAATTTGTACCTCCAAAAGTTATTGTGGTGATTAAATGGGACAACAGATTCTAAAGTGCCTACCATTGTGCCCAGACCTTAGAAAGATTTCAAAAGAATGGGTTGTATCTGACGTGTAACAGACACACAAGCAATGCAGGATTATAGAGACTGGAGGAGGTCAGAGTAAATGAGTGATATAGGAAAGACTTCTCAGAGTTGGTTACATTTAAGCTGGCATTTGAAGAATGGTTGAAATGTCAACAGGTGGAGATTAGCGATACCAAAAGTCCAGTATAGTACATGGGTTAAATAAAGCCAGAAAAGAGTAGTAATCCAGGGATCACTAGTGGTTCGGTATAAAAGGTTAACAGAAGGAGAAATGAGGAATTAATAGTATGATGAGATTGGTATATTCCATTTTAACCAAATCTAAAAATACTATCCAGCGTAAGATGCACTACAATTTCAGTCTCCCTTCAGAAAGATAAAAACCCAGCCAACTAGCAGTGCCATAAAATATTTATTTTATTGAAAGAGCCTTTTTAGAATTGGACGTCATATGTTATTCTCATGCAGAAGTCAGAAAAACAAAAAAGCAGAATAAACTGGTTTAAGAATGCCTGCAGCCCGGGGCGCCTGGGTGCCTCAGTCCGTTGAGCGGCCGACTTCGGCTCAGGTCATGATCTCGGGGTTTGTGAGTTTGAGACCCGCGTCAGGCTCTGTGCTGACAGCTCAGAGCCTGGAGCCTGCTTAAGATTCTGTGTGTGTGTGTGTGTGTGTGTGTGTGTGTGTGTGTCTGCCCCTCCCCCACTCACACTCTCTCTCTCCTTCAAAAATAAATAAACATTTAAAAAAAAAAAAAAGGAATCGCTAAAGCCCTACCACTTCCAGAATTCTGCGTCATGTGTGCCTTCAGGACAATGTTGTCCTCTGTTCCCCCCGAGAGCGCTGATAACGAGGTATGCCTTAACGGAGTGCCTGCTCTGCTGTTGTCTGTGGGCCTTCCTCCACACTGCCGGCGCTTCTTCTGCAGACTCTGATGTGTGTTCTCAGGCGGTGGCAACCGTATCACTCCCACCACATGGCTGCCAGACATGTTAAGACACAAACTGACTTCAGAGATGTTAAAATGTGGGGGGAAAGTGTGCTTTTTCGAAAACCTTTGAAAGTCAGTGGCTGCGAAAGGCCCCGAGAATGTATCCTGCTTCGAGTCTGTACTTAAATCTGTAGCCAATCAAGAAGCATGGAATGCTTTTTGAATCAGATGGGCTTTGGGTGATTCATTCCAGCAGCAGGGTATGGGGCGGAGGTGCAAGAATGGGGAGCTCTGAGATCTGTGGGCTGGTGAGAGATGAAGATGGTCGCAAGCAAGTGAACAGCTGAGAGAGACAATGGAAAGAAGGCAAGAGACTTTCCATGGGAATGCTGCTCTACTCAGCAAGTTCATACTATTTCCCATTGTGATTTGTGCATAAAATCTAGTCTTTTAAGTTAAATTGGGTTTTTCAGCAATCATATGTCTGGGCCCCGAAATGAGAATGGGGAGATTTATTAAAGTAATTTGGGAAGCTCTAGTTGTCCAGAATGACAACAAACGGTTTCCTCCTTTTGATCCTTTAGTGCATGCTAGGCCCTGAGCTACGTACGGAATAAGCAAAGATGGGCATGCCTCAGCCCCTGGCCCTGAGAAGCCCACAGCCTTACAGGGAAGACAGAGGGAACGTGAGTTAGAATGCCACCGGGTGCGTTCTGTGCAGAGTGGTGCAGGGGAAGAAGTGTAGGCACAGAGGACAGAGCATCTGAGGCCTCCAGTGTGGCATTAAGTGGCATAAAAGGAGTAGCAGAACTACTGTTGATCAAGATACACAAAAGCAGAAACAGGGATAAGACAGTGTGGGCTTCTCTGCTCAGAATTCAAATCTCTTTCAGTGGGCAGCTTTATTCCCCATTTCCTTCAGGGCAGGTTTATACATACCGGTTCCTAACTCAAGCAGTCCTCATGGAGACAAGCAAAACCCTCATATCATGTGTATGCCCTGTCTCCCTGCAAGGGCCCAGGAAGTGGGAACACAATATGGGCTCGGACAGTGGGTCTTCTCCTCTGAAGTATGAACCGACTTGGAGACCTCCCCTCTCCAGATCCCCACTGCTCTGGGAGTGTGCATTCCTTATGGAGGAAGAACATCCTCGCAGTTCTTTTTACAAGCTGATACGCCTTTGCCTTGTGGGGGGAAGAAATGTCCTTCCTGCGATTTTACTCAGTCTTAGTGAGGAAGTGGATTGAATTTTCTGCTAGATCAACATGTGGGACTCACGCCCAGAAAAATTTCTGGGGGGAGAATGTGCAATAGATGTAGATGCTGCTGTCTTGAGTCATTATGCCAATGATTGGTGTGGTTCTCTGCAGGGTCTATCTCCCTGAAGAAAACCCCAGATTAGACATAAAGATGCCGCTTGAGGCTACTGTTCTGTCAATTACTGAGAATAGCTCTGCAAAGTTTATATATATATATATATATATTGAATGCTAAAATGGGGAGTATGAAAATTGAGAATAAAATTTGCCTAGATTAAGCATCCTGCTGATGCCTAGATATTGGTGAAAGAAACAAATCTCTTTGGTAGAGTTATTACCCATATGTTTACGATATTTTAGATTTAATCTTCTATATTTAATGCTGAAGAGATTTTCTAGCTAGGGTAAATCCAACCATGGTAATGAACAAGTGGCAAAATACAAAATGGCTCAATGCAAAATTATGAGAGAAGTCGATTTCTTACTCACATAGAGTTTGAAATGAATGTTTGTAATTGGCAAGCAGCAATCAGCGACCCAGGCTCTCTCTTGCTGTTTCAAAATTTACCATGCTCACTTAGGAGAACCTAGCAAGCAGACAAAGGCATCAGGAATGATCCATGGGTGGTTTCTGGGAGATAGGCTTGAAAGGAACCCATATCACTTCTGCTCACACTTCATAGGTGAGAACTCAGTCACCTGTATACACTTGACTATAAGAAATCTTGTGAGGTAGACTCGTTGTATGTTTAAGAAGTAAAGGCAATAGATTATAAGTTGAAGAACAGGTAGCCAGTATGCCATGGTTTGTCCTTTTCACCAAAGGTGGTATTTGTCCCGCTGTTCTTGCCACATGAAAATACATTCAACCTTCTCATCAAGGAAGGAAACTAAAGTCCCATCCTGTCACCACATCCAACTTTGATCTGTGTGATATACAGTCTTCTCCATAGGTCTAGATGACCCAGTGAAACAGTTATCTCTGAATAAGTCATTTGCCCCTCACACATTCCACAAGCAACAATGGAGCATGAGAAGGGTAGCACAAAACTCCCATTCAGAAAAAGAAGATACTCATCTTGCACCCGTCCATAATAATGATGGGATCCTGCTGGGCCGGCACCAGGAAGGCCACCTAATTTCAAAGTTTCTCATTTAAGACTTCATTCTGCTCTATAAAAGGAACACCACGGAACCTGGTACCACCCTCAGGGTTTTTCGTTTCGTCTTGTCTTGTCTTGTGTCGTGTCTTGTTTCGTTTTGTTTAGTTACACGCTTTCCTCTACCACTCCTGAAGCGGGCATTGGAGAACAGGCCTTTCTTGAAAGATGTATGACTTTCATAGCCCATTTTGTGCTGTTGTAAGGTTGGTTTCCCAAAGATTATTTTAAGGGTGAAACTGTCAAAGAAGGTGTTAAGCCCAGAATCATGGTTTCTTTGACAACAGAAGTCCCTCAAAAACTGTGTGGGCTTTCGATCTATTTGCTTCAGTAAATCTCATGTACCAGCACCAATACCCACATCTTTTCCTAGCATAATTTTTTTAAATGTTTTATTCGGTTTTTTTGAAAGAGCACAAGCAGGGGTGGGGCAGAGAGAGAGAGGGGGACACAGAATCCGAAGCAGGCTCCAGACTCTGAGCCGTCAGCACAAAGCCCGACGCGGGGTTCAAATTCACGAACCACGAGATCATGACCTGAGCTGAAGTCGGACGCTTAACCAACCGACCCAGGTGCCCCTCCTAGCCTAAATTTTAATCAGCTTTGTTTCCTCATCTCTCTTTCTCCCTTTCTCTCTTCCCCTCTCTTGTCCATCTTTCTATAAAGTTAATGGTGGCCATATTGACGCTACCTAAAACAATGTTTTGGGGAGAAGGTAACATGCATGATCTGATTTTTGTTATAGAACTTGGCCACTCTGTATTGTTACCTCTGGACACTTGACGTTACTGGACAGCTGGCCTCTCAATATCACCACTAGTGTAAATAATTTCTCAGCTATTCCAGTGTCTTTTGATTGGGAGCACTGATTGGGTTAAACTCCTCTCTAACTCCCAGGGAATATGGAAAAGGAGCTTCCTGTGTATTGAGAAGTGAACCCGGGTCTTACCATGACTCAGTCCCTTATGAGCTCACAAACCATATGTATCCTCTTCTTTTTCAAAAATAATGCTATCATCTAACTATTCTGCTTAGGGGGAAAAAATGCACTCAGAATTGCCCCAAAAGGAGACAACTAAAGTCATGTCAAGTGTTGCATCCTGTTCCAAGTCTGGGATCTCCACATTGTACTCCTCTATTTTCTTTCACAGTTAGTCTACACCTATAAACTACATTGGAAAATTCACCATCAAGAACCCGTAGTGGGAGAAAGAAATGAAACAAAATGGAATTCAGGTAAAATATATAAATATATGTACTTGAGAAAATAAGGAAGGGATTTCTGGTAGAGGCTATGGTTTTAGGCAAGAGATCACGGAGCTGTAGCTGGCTGGTATTGTTACTTTCTTGCTCTCTTACCCAGTTTACTTACACCTTCATTTCTTTTTTTTATGTTTATTTAATTTTGAGAGAGAGAGAGAGAGAGAGAGAGAGCATGAGCAGGGCAGGGGCAGAGAGAGAGGGAGATACAGAATCTGAAAGCAGGCTCCAGGCTCTGAGCTGTCCGTACAGAGCCTGATGCAGGGCTTGAACTCCTGAGCTTTGAGATCATGACCGGACTTTAATCAACTGAGCCACCCAGGCACTTCTTTGCACCTTCATTTCTGAGAGATGTGAGCCCCTGGCCATCTTTCCTGTATAGCACCACAGTAGTTTTCTATGACCTTCTGCTATTAGGCGTGGTAATATGAGGACATCATCTGGGTTTCATCCATATTCCTCTCCAGCTATAGTGTCCAAAAATGTCTCTATGTTTCCTTGATAATTATGATCAATAATTACAGTCAACACTGTGACCTCCTTTTATGTCTATTTAACTTAGTGGCTTGAAGAACCCCAATGGCCATGTTCCAATTCAATGGAATCATTGCTGCGTCTCCTGATAGAAGCATTACTCCATCATGATCCTATGTATGCACTGGGCCAATGTAATCATTGACTTGTGAGTTAGTGGAATGGTAAAGTTCCCCATAAATAAATTGTGGCACACATCCACAGAGGAGAATTAACCCTGAGGCAAAACGTACTAGTCCTTGTCAGGTAAAAGCATACTGTTCTGGTTATTTCTCTTCAGCAGAAAGCAGTAAAAAACATTTGTCAGTTTAATAATTGTATACCAGGTATTGGGGCTGTATCTCTTGTGCCAATTCTCGGCTATAATCGAGCCATCCCACACGATCAACTTTATGATAACCCTCTCTTTCATAGACCTGTGTAAGTTCTACGCATTTAACTTGAGACAACTAGAGATACGAGGGAAGTCACCACCCCTGCAAGTTTTCAGACTGAAAGTGGCAGTAACTCTAAATCACACAGGGATGCCGTATTGGTTTTTATTTATTTAACATGAAGGAAGAGTTTCAGGTTTCCTACTTTGCCCTTCCTGCTGCAATAGCTTCTGTCAAGGATCTGGGAATCAGTGTAGGAATTCTGCTTGCGGCTGAAGATTTTATTTCCACCTCTGCACTCAAGAACAGGGAATATATCCCAAGGCAGATCTGGGTCTCAGTCTGCCTACCAGGGAGGTGGGCTAGAGTCATAACTATTAGTTGATTTTAATAGTCTCCCCCAAATGTCTCTGAGGAAGGCTAAATGTAGATTCCTTTTTTTTTTTTTTCTTTTTAATAATTGTGGTTACAATATCCCTTCTCAAAGGTAAAAACTCCACTCCATTTAAGGAGCTCCAGATCCGGGAATGGATGAGGGGCCATTATTAATTGTGTGGAGTAGCCACTGTGGAAAACAGTATGGAGGTTCCTCAAAAAATTAAAGCCAGAAATACCCTATGATCCAATAATTCCATTACTAGATATTTACCCAAAGAAAAGGAAAACACTAATTTGAAAAGATAAAAGCATCAGCTTGATTTTAAAACTGATTTCCTTCTTCCTTTGATAAGTACCCTCAGAAAAGATTTCTATAGGGCGCCTGGGTGGCTCAGTCAGTTGAGTGTCTGACTTCAGCTCAGGTCATGGTGGCACGGTTCGTGAGTTTGAGCCCTGTATCAGGCTCTGTGCAGACAAGCCCAGAGCCTGGAGCCTACTTCAGTTTCTCTGTCTCCCTCTCTCTCTGCCCTCCCCTGCTCGTGTTCTGTCTTTCTTGCTCTGGAAATTAAAATTAAAATTAAAATTAAAATTAAAATTAAAAAAAAGAAAAGATTTCTATAAATATTTCTTATTTCTGCCTATAAAAATTAGCAGTTATTAAAGTTTTTAACAGTTTACTTTGGAAATTGTCCAGTACAAAGTAACAATGAAAGAATTCTACAGTAAACACGTGTATACCCATTATCGGGATTCTACCATTAACATTTATCATATGTGTTTTATCACATATCTGTTTCTCATCCCTCTTTCTTTAAACTCTTTTTCTTTTACGTGTTCCAAGTATGTTGCAGGTTTGATACCTCTCCCCCTAAATAGTTCAGCATGCACAGGAGTTTTGACAAATATATGCCTCTGTGTAACCCAACCTATTTAAATATAGAACCTGAGTCTTTCATATGTAAGTGTTCTCTTCTTCAGCTTAATTTTGTAATGACCTCTGGAGTATGTTGAGTTATTGCTTCACTCATGACCTGGGGACAGTGAAAAGTGGGTATGGGTTGGAGTATGAGGAAAATTGATTTCTTCTTGTTTAGCTACTTACTCAGGCAAGAGGAGCCCATCACTAAAGCAGAGGATCGGGTTCAGTAGGCAAAGGAACGTCAGATTTTGTATATGAAATAAGATTCTGATAGCCTCTCATTTGGTCTGCCGTTTTATTTCTCTGTGTTTTTTTTTTCTGTTTCCTGTCTTCCTGTGAGTTACTTGAACCTTAGAAGTCTATTTTAACTTATCTATAGTGCACTTTAGTGCTCTCTTTCTATAAAATTTTAAGTTATTTCTCTCGATATTATATTAAACACACATAACTTACCAAAATCTACTGCTGTTGACATTTTACCAGTTAATATAAAGTACCGAACCCCTATCCTACATTAAGTTCTTTTGTCCTTTGCCACTTTTAATATAATGACTTAAATAGTTACATATATTGACAATTACATCTAACAGTGCTGTAAATTTTTCTTCAAACATCACACACGAGTTTGAAAACTCAAGAGGAAAAAGAAAGCACAAGCTACTTACCCATATTTACTTTTTCTCTCGTTCTTTAATCCTTCCTGATGTTCCTAGGTTTGTTCTTTTACATTTTCTGTCTGTTTCAAGAACCTCCTTTAGTCATTTTTCTAGGGTGAGTCTGCAGGTGACAAATGCTCAGTTTTCCTTCATCTGAGAATGTCTTGATTTCTCCTTCAAGCCTGGAGGATATTTTTCCTGGATATAGAATTTGGGCTTGATAGCTCTCTCCTTTCAGCACTTAAAAACTATGGTGCTGGTTATTTCTGATAGACATCTGCTGTCATTTCGATTGTTTCTCCCTTGTAGGTAAGGTGTCACTTCTCTCTCGCTGCTTTCAAGATTTTTTGTCTTTGGTTTTTAGAAGTTTGACTAAAATGGGTCTTAGTGTACATTTCTTTGAATGTATTCTCTTTGGGGCTCTTGAATCTAGGTTCATGTAATTTGCCAAATTTGGGAAATTTTTACTTGTGATTTCTTTGAATTTTTTTCAGCCCCGCCCTTTTTCTCCTCTACATCTGAGATTCTTATGATGTGAATGTTGGATCTTGTGTTATATCCAAAGACTATTCCTTTAAGTTCGGTGTATATTCTCTGTTATTCAGAATGGGTAATTTCTATTGTTCTATCTTCCAGTTCACTGATTCTTTCCTCTGTCCTTTTTATTCTACTATTGAGCCCATCAACTGGGTTTTTCATTTTGGTTATTGTATAATTCGGTTCTAAATTTTCCAGTTGGTTCTTTTTTACATCTTCCATTTATTTGCTGAGATTTTTTTCTTTTTCATTTGTCCCAAGTCTGTTTGTAATTACTTACTAAAGCATTTTTTTTTTTTTGATGGCTGCTTGAAAATCCTGGTGAGATAATTCTAACATCTGTGAGATCTTGGTGTTATGTGTTGATTGTCTTTTCTCATTCAAATTGAGTCTTTTCCTGTTTTTAGTGTGACAAGTGATTTCTGATTATATCTTGGGCATTATGTTTTGGAACTCTGCATCTTATTTAAATTATTAAATCTTCTACTTCAGCATGCCTCTTCTGACACCAGACTAGTGGAGGAAAGCAGTTTCCCCCTTTGCTACTGCCTTATGGGTATTTATTTGACTGTGACATAAATAAAGAAGTTTTTATTGTGTTAGGCCACTAAGGCTGAGATTGTAACAGTAGCTAGTATTAATTAGCCTAACAGTTTAGAAAAACATATATTTGTTTATCTGATCTATGAAGATCACTGACTCATTTCTCCATTTTGTTTTTCATTAATTGGCACCATATAGTATGTGGGTAGGAGATGTGGGGATGTGGGTGGGGAAATTTGGAGTGAGGGAGGGAACAGGCAGTTTCTATCTGTGCTTAATCAGAGCTATTGAGTAAATTAACATTTCTTTACTGAGCCATAAAGCTCAATGTGATGGTTTCCCCTGGCAACCCCCCACCCAGGAGGAAATAAATCTCCAGTTGTGCACTGGTGAACATTTGCCTCCTGGGATACTCTTCTGTCATTGGGCTCAGTGCAGCACTCTCATGGTCCGAAAAGAGAATGGTACACCCTACACTGAAGAATGTTCTCTCTTTCCCTCAGGTTCCAGCCTGCTGTTTGTAATAAACTCTGAAACGTGTGCCCAGCAGATGCTGCTTACACAAGAAACACCACGGCATGAAGCACAATCGTACTGCTGTGGTCTGATGGGGCAGGTGAGTCCGTTAAATGACACAATCTGCTTCTCTCTTCCACATCGGCACTTGGATCCTGGTTTCGGGAGAGTCCACCAGAGCCTTCTCTCCAGACAAGATTTTCCTCTCATCCCTGGTTAAAGGGAGAGAGAAAGGTGAGGGCCTCTGCCCTGTCTACCAACTCTGCAGCCCGACTCTGAGCAGAAGGCCCTGTGCTTCTGATCAAGTCACATTAGGTAGGCGCAAGCCTTTTGTAACCCATAACTCTCAGACACACACATTGTGAGGCAACACAGCATGGGAGGTTTTGACATCAGACCCACATCTTTTCAAATCCCATCTGTACTCCCTTCTAGCTAGGTAATGTTGGGAATATTCCTTGACTTCTCTGCTCTTCAGTCTTCTCGGCTCTAAAATGGGGCCTCCAAGACCTAGTCTTCAGGGTGAGATTGAGAGAAATAGCATGCGAAGCCCTTAGCTCTGTGTCTGGCACACAGTTCATGCCCAGTAAGTGTTAGTTCTCTTCCTTCCCCTTTCCCACCCGCGCAATGCCCCCTAGGTACAGCACAGAGACAATTCTTTTTTGCGTCCCTGCCTGTCTCAGTACATTTCTGGAAATAGGGAAAGAGACTTCTTCAGTTATGGTTATATAGGCACTCTAGCAAGTAACTGGCTACTTTGGTAAGTGAACCCCTTGAATAATGTCCCAATCCTTCTCCACCACAGACTCCATTGGATCAAGATAGAAGGCACTAGACTAGGTGTCAGAAGACCTGCGTGAAGGTCTCCTTTCTTAGCTGCTGTGGTATTGGCCAAATTAGATCTCTCCAGACCTCAGTTTACTTGTATGGAAAATGTTGGTAATATCTTCCACAGAAAACTTTGTGAAATGCAAAACCTAGCTCAAATATGAGGTATTTCAGTAAGGATACTTTATTATCATTATTATTATTATTATTTTTTTTTTTTTTGCCTGCCCCATTTTTCTATATGTCCAGGATCAGGGAAGAGCTGTGTCGAGTATATAAGAGCAATGCTATGACTGGGTTATCCACTCATGCCTCTGGACTCATACCATCTTTTTTTGTTTGCTCATGTTAAGAATTTCAGTTTCAAACGGAAAAAAGAATCTTTGGTTTCAACGTATGCTACTTTAAAATATCCCCATCAGAGGAGAGCACAGGGAGAATGTCCTATCTTTCCACAAGATTTTATTTTTTGTATGCTGTTTCAATTCAACCACAGGTCCCAACGTGATTTGTACATCTTTGTTAAAATTTACTGCTCTCACCCCAATTCAGGCTGGCCATTTTAAAAATAGAGAAGTCTGAAAGTTAACATAGCCAACAGACATGAAATACACGCATGGATAAGGTGTCTGAGATATTGTTACCAGGGGAGTCATCTGTTTGAATTTTCTGACTTCACTTTAAAAGCCTAACCACCTTGATATTTGTTTAAACTTGAATTCAATTCCATTAAGGTGTAACGTTCCCGTTGTCTCACTTATATGTTAACAGAGCTTTGTACATTTGAGAATATATTTTCTTACAGTCGGAGGCTTTCGGACCTCTGCTTTATTTCACAGCTGTCTACACTTGAGGCCACGTTTTTGGACATCGACTTTTAATTTTCCTGCCTTCTGCCTCTTTGGAATCCATTCAAGTTCTCCTCCAAAGCTATATGGGGACTCGCTTCGGGGGCACCATACATTTTTCCAAGGAAGAGCGCTGAATTTTGAAAAGGGAGTAAAATAACATTATGGAAATCTTATGTTCCAACTCTGTTCTGACTCATTAATTCTCTCTCTGTGATACCTCGATGATCCAAATCATCTACAGGCCTTCAAACAGGCTCTGCTTTCTTGAGTTGAGTTTGGTTCCTTTGTATGCTTCCTCCGCTGTCTAGAGGGTTTTCCTCAGTCCTTGAACATTGACACGATGTAAGCTTGTGTTCAACTCCGGCTGCTACTTTCCCCCCCCCCCCCTCACTTGGGTCTCCTGAGCTAAATGGATCCTGCACAATTTATCTCATGCCTTATTGCAGCTGTTACCACTTTGCTCCAAAAATGTTTTCCTCATATTCGATTACTTTGTCACTCAGGCTTATCATTATGTTGACATATTATTCACTCCTGTGTCTCGTTAACTTAACATTCTGATGTGCTGTACAAAATAGCAAACATACTTGATGTCTTGGAGCTGCAGTCCTGTGTAGAAAAAGGGTTTATTTGTAAATTTGTCACTCTAATTGAACACTTTGCAAATCTAGTCTACCATCATCTCATTTCTTTTGATTCTGTTTAAGAAGCAAAGAATGGTATATTTCTGGGGACTAGTAAAATTGTTTTATACAGTAATAGATATTCCAGAAAGAAAAAAGCCCATTTATCGTTGTTTCCTTCCTTTATTCTCTTTACTTTTTCCAAAGGCTTTCTTAGGACGCTGGCAGTATGTGTCATGATATTTGTCAGGATTTATTGTTAAATTCCTTTAATCAGGGAAGACTCTCCTCTTTGAGAACAACTCGATATTCCTTGAAGGTCTTACTAAGGGGAACTAGGGGAACTATCTCCCACAACTACCCTTAATTTTAATGTTCCCAATTTTATCTTGTTGTTTCTGGTTAGCAACCAGAGGAACTTTACCTTGCTCTTTGTTCATAGAATATTAGACCTGAAGAGAAACTTAGAGAATGTCTAGTCCATCTTCCCAATTTTTCAGATACCAAAGTTCAGGGTGGCTGAGTAGACTGCTGTCACAAAATTGGTCTTAGCAGAACTGGAAGCAAAGCTCATGTCTTCAGATTCCTAGCCCGGATCTTTCAACCTCTCTGATATTCAAAGACCCTGAGTATTTTAACTTGTTATTGTCAAGTTCTGTGAATTTTCTTCTTAGAATGTGTCACCTGGATATGCCTCAGACTCCATAATGCCCTAGCTGGCTAATTCCCCTTTTTGGTGATGGGACACTTGAATGAGTAAAGACTTGAGAGAGGCACTGATTGATTCATTCACTTTGTGAAGCCAGAATGCCATCATCTTCACGTGGGGAGCAGTAAGGTGAGAACCATTCCTAGGACCTAGAAGATTCTCCATAAATATTTGTTGAAGAAATGAATCAATGAAAAAAAAAATCTCTTGTCTTACAACTCTGTGTGAACAATGAGGCATGTAAAAGATGGAAAAAGATTTATTACCATCCATGAAAATGTAATCTTGAAGCTGAAAGCACAGGTGGGAAGTAGCAAAGTAAGAAACTGTATTTAATTGCCAGAATATGAGTGCTGTAAAAGTTCAGAAATGAAAAACTAATATAGCCAGAGTCTATAAACATCTAAGCAGTGTGGATAGATTCAACACCAACAGATGTTGTAGAAAATAAGATATGTCTTTAGTTTGAAGGACATATCTTCTTGACAAATAAAGAGAGGAGACATAAAGAAAAAATGATTTTCAGCAGAGAAAATTGAGAAACACATCGGTAACTTAAGGATGAGAAAGAGAAAGAAAGTAGAAATTGCTTGACTAATGTAAGTTATTTCATGAATAATAGATTCATAGTTTTTAATTCATGGTTTAAAAGTGTAAATCCTTTTGTTATGTGGGTTTTAAGAGCATCTCATGAATGTACTCCAGGGCCTTTGTCACGCTTCTGAGACCTTCTACTAAGTAGGCACATTACTTTCCCAATTAACTCATTTATTACAACCTAAATTCCCATTAGTTTTTAGAATTGAATTGGGAGAGACAAATGTATTTCTTTACTAATGATTCAAAACATAAGGTAACTACTTACCTTGGCGAGTAGTTTAGATTTTTTGGTCAGAGTTGGAGTGTCTCTTTAGAGAAGACTAGACGTTGAGTAGCTGCAGTGTTGAGGCTGGCCCGTCTTCAGGGTCTGGGTCTCTTCTGACCATAGAAGCGCTCCCCCTATATGGGCTCGACTTCATTCTCCCCATCTGCAAAATGAAAATTCCATCCCAAGACTTGCTTCCCTTTTGGAATAGAGGACATGCACTGGGCTGAACATCAAAAAGCCTGGGCTCTGATTCTGGCTACCCACCTGGAGCAGTGAATCTCGACCTCCTGTGGCCTCAGTTTCCTCCTGTGCTAAATTAGAACCATGCTCCGAGGCTACTTCCTCTCAAAATTTGTGTATTAGGTAAGGCTCTCTGGTTGCAAGCATCCAAAGGAGTTCACAGAATTGGAGTCTAAAAAGAAACGCATAAGCAGGCCTCAGAAAGGAGAAGAGTAGGAAAGGTCAAGGTTGAGAGAAGCAGGACGTAACAACCCAGCATCCCCTCAGGATGCTTCCACAGGACACAGGATGCTCGTTGTACCACCTGAGATTCAGCTTCCTATATCCAAGCATTTGATTGTCTGATACTCATTCCCAGGTCAGGGATGGGCCTCCAAGCCTGGCCAGGCCTAGCCAATGCTCTCTTCCTACAAGTAGAATTTCAGGGAAAATGACTGACAGAATACAAAGGTAGTAAGATATGCTCTCAGGGGAATCAGGCTGCAGATTTTAAGGAGCAGGTCCAAGGTCTTGTCTCTAAGAGACTATGTAACATGTCTTCTTTTCTTTTTTTTCTTTTTTCTTTTCTTTTCTTTTCTTTTCTTTTTTTTTCTTTTCTCTTTCCTTTCCTTTTCTTCTTTGTTTGTCAGTTTGTGTGTGTGTTTGTTTGTTTTGGACACACCACAGGACGGGAGGAACATCCTCAGAACGGAAATAGAGAGAGAGAGAGAGGAGTCCAGAGGCACACAGAAAATAGTGACATAGACTCACAAGGATGTCCATAGGGCACACCATGCACACAGAGACAGTCCAGGGACACCAGCTACACAGACATACAGGGGGAGACATAGAGCCAACATACCTCCCACCCCCCACCCCCCGCCCCCCCACCGCCGCCCCTCAGGTGCACGGTTCTGGCAACACTCGACACACGTGGATATATACATAGAATATGAACCCTCCCATGGAGACGTGCTGGGCACACACAGACACACAGAGTGCACAGACACACAAATATAGAGGATATAATGCCGAGTGAAGTAAGTCAGACAGAGAAAGACAAAGCTACAGCATGACATCACTCGTACATGAAATATAAGAAACAAAACAGATACACGAAGAAACAGAGACAAACAACAACAAAAACCCAGACTCCTAAAGACAGAGCACACACTGGTAGTGATCAGAGGGCAGGTTGGGGGTTGGGATGGCTGAAACAGATAAAGGGGATTAACATCCCCTTTGTTAACATTCCCCTTTGTTGGAAAAAGTAAGTAGACTTTGCTTTAGGGAATGTTCTCCCCCCCATCAGATACAGGCTTTGCAGATGTTTTAGCAATCTATCATTGCAGAAAAAACAAAACAAAACAAAACAAAACTACCTCAAAACTTAGTGGCTGGCTGAAGACAAAACCATGACATTGCCCATGATTCTCAGGGGCAGGACTTTGGGCAGGGCTCAGGGAGGATGCCCTGTCTCTGCTCCACATGGTGTCAGCAGCAGAGGCTGTGCTGGGGCTGGGGACATCCACAACGGCCTCTCACAAGTCGGGCAGCTAGTGCTGGCTGTCAGCCGGGAGCCCCAAACCACATCTCTGCTTAATTTCTTCCCCCCCGCCAGCCTGCATCCCTTCACCAATCCTCACTTTGGTCCCTGCTTCTAGGAAACTCAGCCTGTGTCCCCGGGCTTCCATGTCCTCACCTGCACATGACAGAGGTGCAGCCAAATTGTGCGTCAAGGCCTTTCAGGCTGGGCTTGGGCACACCGGTTTCTCCTGCTCTCCTCTATCTTCCATCCTGAGTGAAGGGGGAGTTTTCCCCAGATCCTGAAATCCAGAATGTTCAATGGGCAGTAGAAGGTTCATAGGCTTTCAAGTCACACAGATCTAAATTTACTTCTGGCTGTGGGGCCACGGACCTGCTCCTTGACTACTCTGATCCCCAGTTTCCTCATTAGGAAAATGAGGCTATCTGTACCTATCTCGGAGGATTGTTATGAGAATTAACTGCAGTAAAACATACGAGGCACAGCTAGAGGGCCTGGTACATAGAAGGTGCTTAGTAAATGTTATTTCTTCTTTTCTTCTCCTGCTCAAAGGCTCCATCCTTCTAGGACTGTGTTACATTCCCCCAGGAAGAAAAAGATCAAAAATCCTGGTATACTGTGTTTTCCCATGACATGGTTTGAGGGGTAACGTCGCTTGAATGATGTCCTTGGGAGCACAGTGATTTGGTGTGAAGTGTCAACAGCTGAGATTTAATCCTGACTCCTAACCCAGGGGTGTGGTAGGGTCTTGAGAGCCATGATTCCCTAGTGTTTAAAGAAATAAAAGTTATGTTAATTCCAGCGGTCTTATTTCCAAGGTTACAGGATTCAATAAAGGAAACAAGATGAGAAAAGGGATTTCTACCTTTTTCATATTTATTGAAAGAAATGCATGCCCATCAACCCCCTTCCTGCTGCAATCTAGGCAGTACAGGATTAAAGTCAAAAGCTATTCAGACAGCCTTAGAACTTCAGTGAATGATTTACCTATTTGTTTCTGAGTCAATAAAAGCTCAGGACTAGACCTCAGAAATGAAAACCACAAAATTGTTCACTTATTTTACTACCAGTCTCTCCGCTTTTATGTCCCCTAACTTATAAGCCCTTTCTAAGTTCTCACATTTTTAATGTTTTGCCAATAAAAAGTGAGCATGACTTCTTTCTTCCTACAGGTAGCAAGCCACGGCTACATTTAAGTGAGGCTTCAGACGGCACGGCTCCACGGCTGAATTCATGCAATCCTGGTACCGTCATGAAGGATGGCCTTTGAGAGCCGTTTTCTATAATATGTCTCTTGGCGATGCTGCTTCCTTGCTCACACAGCTTGCCTGAAACTTTGAGTTTCCTTCCTTCACTAGAGAGCCACAAACTCTAATTGTTCAATTAATTTTACAGCGAGACCAGCATGGCATTCACAAGAGTGTTGTAGGATCATTTGTTAAGCACCACGTTTCACATACAAGATAGCAACTTGAACCAACTTTCAAAGCATTTATTTTTATTTACACTCATTCCAGGCTTGCTCAGCAAGTGAGATGGCATGAGGCAACCTAGATGTCAGACAGATGCAAGAAATAGCTCAATAAGTCACAGAGAATTTACTGACTGGCACAAGTTTTTGTGCATGATTTACGGTCTTAGGTCCATAATTTAAGGAACGCTCATGATTAACTCTCTGCTCTACTTTTTTTTAAAAAAATTTTTTTAATGTTTTTATTTTATTTTTGAGACAGAGACAGAGCATGAGCAGGGGAGGAGCAGAGAGAGAGGGAGACACAGAATCTGAAGCAGGCTCCAGGCTCTGAGCTGTCAGCACAGAGCCCGACGCTTGGCTCGAAACCATGAACTGTGAGATCATGACCTGAGCTGAAGTCGGATGCCCAACCGATTGAGCCACCCAGGCGCCCCTCTCTGCTCTACTTTAAGACAATGCACAGAAAAAATAAATTAAAAAGGACACTATATATTTAGCCTCACTAATAATCAAAGAAATACCACTTAAAATAATTGCAAGAGGGGCATTTGGGTGGCTCAGTCGGTTGAGCGTCCAACTTCGGCTCAGGTCATGATCTCACGGTCCGTGAGTTCGAGCCCCACATCGGGCTCTGTGCTGACAGCTCAGAGCCTGGAGCCTGCTTCGGATTCTCTGTCTCCCTCTCTCTCTGCCCCTCCCCAACTCGCACTCTGTATCTCTCTCTCTCTCCCTGTCTCTCAAAAATAAAGAGTAAAAAAAAAAATAAAAAAAAAAACTGCAAGGTTTCTGTCCATTAACTTGGCAAGGGTATTTTATTATTTTTTTTAATGTTTAATTATGTTTGAGAGAGATACAACATGAGCAAGGGAAGGCCAGAGAGAGGGAGACACAGAATATGTAGCAGGCTCCGGGCTCTGAGGTGTCAACACACAGCCTGACGCAGGGCTCGAACTCATAAACCACAGGATCATGACCTGAGCCACGAGATCCGACGCTTAACCGACTGAACCACCCAGGTGCCCCTTAACTTGGCAAATTTAAATTGTATGGGAGAGTATATGAAGTTGGGCACCATCATACACTTCTGGTATAGGTATAAATTAGGGCAGCCATTGTGGAGAGCAGTTTGGCATTCTGTGTCAAAACCCATAAAAAGAAAACTTTTGACCCAGTGCACTTCAATAATTAACTCTAAAGAAATAACCAGAGGGGTACCTAGGTGGCTCAGTCGGTTGAGCAACCAACTCTTGATTTCGGCTCAGGTCATGATCTCTCAATTTGTGGGTCTGAGCCCTGCATTGGGCTCTGTGCTGACATTGCAGAGCCTGCTTGGGATTCTCTCCCTCTCTCTCTGCCCTTCTGCCTCTCTCTCTGTCTCTCTTTCTCTCAAAATAAATAAATAAACTTTAAACAAAAGGAAATAACCAGAGACAGAAATAACCAGAGACATGCTCAACAATCTTTTGGCAAACACATTAGTGAAAGTATAATCCGTTACAATAAGAACTGGAAAGAAATAACAAACACCAAAAATTTAGTTCAATAACCAATGCCACGTCCATTCAATGAAACACTATATGCCTGTCAAAAAGAATTTTTCAGAGAAGATGAAAAAATAATTGTTACAAGAAATAGAACTACATAAGGGCATAGTATAGTAGCCATTTGATTTCAAGTAAACAGAAATACATGTGTCTATAGATATTTCTATGTGAGTATGTATATATGTATATATGCATGTATATGTATATATTTATTCATGTATGTGTGTGAGCTTAACGCATCATCTTTTTCCTAGATCACTCCCTAAACTTGTCCTCCTGCTTCCATTTCACACCAGTTAATTCTCTACAAAGCAGTAAGAGGACCTTCTTAACTAGATCATGGCACTGCCTTGCTCTAAATCTCTAATGCATTCTTTCTACATTTAGAATAAAGCTAAACTCATTCCCAATGCCTTCAGGACCATGTGTGGTATGTCCCCTTTCTGTCCTTCTGTTCTCATCTGTAACTCACTGTCTCTGTTTCTATATGAACAATGAATAACCTTTGGGCAAAACTGCTCTCATAATCTGAGTAAAGTTGCAAGCCACAGGTGCATGTTCTTCAAGTGGGTTAAGTCAGAGATGGGCAAAAATGTCAGACAACTAGATAGCAGCTCACTCAGTTCCTCTTCTATGTCACCAAGGAGTCAGTGGTGACGTGCAGTGGGGCTGGGATGGGGGCAGAGGAAGAGGAGCAGAGGCCAATTCCCTTGAAATATTTATTCTCAACTTACTCCTCTGGAGCTGCTGAGAAATCTCAGGGGGATTGCTAAAATAAGCTTTTAAAGATTTCATGGGTCTGCTCTGAAAACGTAGCCTGGAGGGGGGCTTATTAATAAAATCTTTCTGCTATGGGTAGAATCTTATTTAGCTAATGTTACTTCTGTTTCCACGAGTTCCCTGACATTTGCAAGCCAACTAGTAACATGAACAAGGTGCATTTTGTTTTTGTTTTCTAAAGCTCCATTTATTTCATACGTGGGCTTCTTGTCCAAACAAGCTCACCTCACTGAATATTTGTTAAGTGAGAAAAGAGGGAAAAAAGAAAGTTAGGAAACAGGGATCTTTACTTAAATTTCCCACAATCTTACCAACCAGAGATAAACACATGGGCATATATCATTCCAGTCACATATTTGTACATATAATATATGTACAATATATTATATGTATAATATACATATGTATAATATATAACATATGTTATATATAATATATACATATAATATATAATTATATATAATATAATAATATATAATATATATTAATAAAGACATACATACCATACACATATGTATCGGCAAGATCACATGTATATATCAACATGGGGTCAAATGGAAACATTATAATGGCTTCTCATTTACAGGAAGTACAGATTCCACAGAGAAACCCAGCAAGATCACCAGGCTGATTTTTCAGTTTTTCTTCAACTTGTCTACATTTTCACAGAAAGATCTTTTCCTGGCCCCCATTGTAATAAATGGGCAGAAAGGACAAAAGCTTAGCCAGACATCAACAGAGGCCAAACTTTACTTTGAAAAGCCAGAAATTTAGCTCTTGATTTAGCCACATTGACTAGGCTCCATAATTTCCAAACTCTGATGTTTTGCTCTTGCTTCCCTTTCTGCACACACTGACTTTCCCATCTACCTTTTGCGTGTGAAAATCCTTTCTTTCAAAGCCCATCTCAAGTGACCCATCCATGTGGTCACCTTTTTCTGGTCTGAATCCCATGCCTTTTCTTTGTAATTCTTTTAGAGGACTTATTTCAAACTGTCTGGTTCCAGTGGTTTCTCTGTTTGCTTGGCCTTCACTCTGCCCCAAAGAGCATCACCAGCCTAACTAGGGGGAACCAAGCCTCCATATTCCAGAGTTTACCTTCTCTTTTTTAAATGTTGTGTCAGATCCTGGTGAGAGGAACCAAGAAAAAAATGACTGAGGGGGGTGAATAGAAGGAGACTCAGGCCCTACTTTGCTGGAGAGGGACTAGTCCCCACTAAAGAGAGACCAGCAAGTGGCACGTGTATGTGTGTGTGTGTGTGTGTGTGTGTGTGTGTGCGCGCTGGCTTTCCAGCCTCCACATTAACTGCAAAAGGAAGAAATCCATCACTGGAAGCATCAATTTATCAACACCTATGAGGAGTCAGCCCTATTACTAAGTACTTCACCCATATCATCTTACATAATCTTTTTAAAAATCACATGGATAATCAATCCCATTTTAAAGATGAGGTGACTGAGGCCCAGAAAGGTCAAGTAACTTCTTCATAGTCACTTGGCTAAAAAGCAGCAAGTTGGGAGGTAAGGCCAATTTTATGAGCTTTTAAGCCCATGATTTAACCATTTCATTGCACTGCCTCCCAGTGGAGACGGGGGTGCAGAGGTTTGGCAATACTTGCTGAGAAGAGGCAGAGAGGGCAGTGACCTGATCCAAGAGAGGCAGTATTCAGCCTGGAGCTGGACACCCCTCCTCTTCACAGTAGTAGCAAGTGTGTGTGTGTGTGTGTGTGTGTGTGTGTGTGTATTAGGGGGAAGGCAGGTGGAAGAGTCCCTGGGGCTGCTCTGCCCTGACACTTTATCAAGGAACACCCCCCCCTCTTGAGGACATGGCCCAGGAGACACTTGAAGACTGGCTAGCGAGATTCAGTGGGATTCAGTGTGGGCTTCAGCTGGCTCCAGTCCAGTGAGGATGGCTGTCAAGCAGTTGGCAACTTTAGTTGGAAGAGAAGTTCTGGCTGTGAAGGCAAGAGAGATTGGAGTGTCGCCCAGGGAAGTGCTAGCTCATGCCTGAGTCAGGAGCCACTGAGAGTGTGGAAACTGAGGCAGGGAAAGGGCTACCGTTCCCAGGAAGCTCCCAAAGAGAAGGGATTTCTGGTTCTTGCCACTGAGTTAGTGAGTTGAGCTCAAATAGCTAGTTCTGTGTTATTCTTACCATTGAAAGTGTGCTTTAATCCTTGATTATTGGGTCTCTAGCACTGCCAGGGTTTAGATGAATATGTCTATTAAAAGAGGGGGAAAACCCCTAACTTTGGGGCGCCTGGGTGCATTAAGCATCTGACTCTTGATTTTAGCTCAGGCCATGATCTCACGGTTCATGAGATTGAGCCCCACATCGGGCTCTGCACTGACAGCACAGAGCCTGCTTGGGATTCTCTCTCTCCCTTTCTCTCTGCCCCTCCCTCACTCACACTCTCTGTCTCTCAAAATAAACTTTAAAAGAGGGGAAAATAGGGGTGCCTGGGTGGCTCAGTTGGTTAAGGTCCAACTCTTGGTTTCAGCCCAGGTCATGATCTCACAGTTCCTGAGTTCAAGCCCTGCATCAGGTTCTATGCTGACAGTGTAGAGCCTGCTTGGGATTCACTCTCCCTTTCTTTCTGCTCCTCTCTGTCTTTCTCTGTCTCTCTCTCAAAATAAATAAATAAACTTTTTTAAAAAGTTAAAAAAATAAAAGAGGGGACAAAACCCCTAACCTACATGCAGTTACTTTGGAATGTTAAGAGAATAAAGGTTCCACATGACTGCCCTGCCCTTGCACACTGCTCTGTGCTTCTAGTCACGGTTGGGAGGAGGAAAGCCCTCCTACTTTGACCTTAAGCCCAGCCTAAAAACTTAGTCAGAGGCTTGGGAAGTTGTCAAGGCAAAGCTAAAGTGGAGAACCCGGAGACTGCTCATTTGGTCACGGAGAGTGTATTACCAATTCATTCACTATGAAATGGAAGAGATAGGAGGTGATACAACATAGGAGGCTAAGTTGCTACCAAATAAATTAATAGGAATTTTGAATGTTTCCTCTGGGCAGCTGACATGATAGGGCTTCAAGACCCTGGGACACGGAGAGAAAGGAAGATAGTAGAAAGATCTCAGCAGAGAGAGGAAAAGTGGGCCCCCAAACAGCTAAGAGGGACAGCTGGGGCCTTAGGAAGAAGATGCCACCAGTAAGGGTCTCTTTGTAAATGTGCATTGTAGTTAACCTCTTTGTTATGCTGCGCTTTTGTAGCATGTATGCATTTTAGAAGTTATAAAGCAAATGTGCAAAATAAATCCTTTAATTTTTTCTAAAATAAAAATTAACTCGTTTTTTTGAGCTCCCCTCTCACTGAGGTCCAGAAATGTTGTCTAATTCAATTTGATAATCGAGAGAGAAAAAAACATAGTTTCATCATATCTCTCCATCCCTCTCCCACTGTCTCTCTCTCTCACTCCTGATTGGCATTAAGTTTTGGCGGGGGGGGGGGGGTTGGAGCCTCAAGGCATCAGGACAGTAGAGACACTGCATCTTGTAGGGACTGCATTTGGTTGCAAGTAGGAGACAATGCCTTGTATGACAAAGAAAGACTGGAAGTAGAAGTCCAGGGTTGATAGGGTGGTTCTGTGGCCCTAGCAAGGACCCTAGCACTTTCTACCTTTTTCCTAGCATTGTGAATTTTGTCTCCATGCATGTCTCCTGGTCAGTGCCAGGTAGCTCCTTCACCTTCAGCATCTTGTTTCCATTCCAGAAGGAAAGAAGAGGAAGAGCAGAGGTCAAAAGGCACAGATTAGCTGCACCTTTTGGAAAAAATTTCCCAACTTCTGCTTATGTCTCAGCAGCCTAGATTGTGTCCTACCATCATTCTTAGCTTGAACAAAGTTTGACAATGTAATTTTGTGTTCTTTAACATCTCAGAGCAAAATGGCCGTGTGGTACTACAGAAGAGACGATGGCTTTCATCAGGCACCCGGCCGTGTCTCTCACAGATGTCAACTGTCCACACCAGCGTCCTTGGAGACACAGTTTCTCCTCAAATGCCTAGGAATCAACCTGATTTCCACTGACATTTACCTTCCTTCTTCACAGCAGATTTTATTCAGGAGACGGTGGATGGAAGGGTGACCTTACTGATTTGGGCATCTAACACCAGAGGAGACCCAAATGCTGTTTCAAAAGCTACTCATTTGGGTAAGTGAATCCGCTGTAGCATTTAGATTACTCTCTTTTATTCTTACTCTTGGGACCTGGGCACTGCGGTAACATCTGCAATTTACTAAAGGCTGGAATAGATCTAAATCCCACAGAAAATAAATGTTTCCATCTCATGCTACTCTCTGATAAATTTCAGTGCTTCATTAACCCCAACCTCAAACAACACTGTAAATTCTCTGTCTCTGAGCAGTGGAATCTTGACAATGTCCTTTTGTTCTGGAATGTGAGTTTCTTTGGTGAAAAAGACACAAACACATCACCCCTTTTGTCCAGCTACTGAAAAGCAGGTCTCCAGATAATTTAAAGATACAATGAAGTAAGTAGCTTTTGCCTTTTGTCAAGATCAAAAGCTGACTTGAAGATGAATGAATTACGATTCATTCCTAATGACTATCAGCACATTACCCCAAACTTTCTGTGAGCTATTCTATCTGTTGTGTCAAAGGAACACTTTGGGGTCAACAAGTTTGCACTGTGTTTCATGAGTTTCTCTTGGGTTAGTGGTGATTTAGGCTCCTTTAGGATTCTCTGGCAGACTGCCTTTTCAGACATCCAGCATCCTCTTCGCAGAACACTGGATGCGCAGCAACTTTGGGGAATCTTCCCTGAGACACTGGTGTCTGCAGCTCCTGGTCTGACAAAAGGGAAGACTGTCCAGGGAGTCGATAAAAAAAATTGTCACTCTTAGACGTCTGAAAGGAATAAGATCCCTCTGGGAGGGCTTGGGGAGCGGTGAGGACTTGAGAGACTAGAGCAGCTACTATTCACTCCTTTTCAGTCACAGACCTCTCCGAGAAGCTCATGAAACCTACAGATCTCTATTCAGACACACAGCGCTCTGCAGCCCCTTTTTATGTGTGTATTTATTCAGGGGAGGCAAAGAAGGATTTAAGCTCATGTTAAGAGCCTTTACTCCAAGAAGACAATTGTCCTGGCAGAAAGTGTGGCCATGCCTCTCCCTTCGTGGCAGAATCTGAGGTGAGGCAAGAGGAAAGGCTGAGAAACAGCAGAAGATACAGCAGGGAGCATCGGATCCTAGCTGATTTCTTCCCACATGGCTACTCATCTTCAAAGCTGGAGATCTCAGCCCCTCCTTCGGTCCTGTCCAATCTCAGATGTATGGACCAAGCCTGGCATTTTTTCAGCTCTGTTCTTTCACTTGCGGGTCTAGATCAAGAAGCCAGGCTTTTGCCATGCTCTTATGAAACAATCCTTGCTATATATTCTATTTTCAGGCTTGGATCTCATCTTTTGCCCTTCTGAGTTTCTAGAGTCCTGTCCCCAAGATGTGAATGGGCCTTGGATTTTTTCTCACAGCCCAGCTCTCACCTTTCTGTGCCGTTGGCCGTGATTACAGGCTGATTATAGTTCATATTATTTCCAGATGACGCCAGGAGAAAGTGTCAGCAATGAGTGATGGGCCTTTCTTAGGTCCTCTGGAGTTTTTCAGGTTCAAGTTCATCAATGAAATAGGTGCCCTTCAATACCTTTGTACCTTCTCCCCTTTCCTTCGTGAAACATTATTTTGTCAGATTCTATTAGATTCAAGGTCATATCTCCTGTCTTCAAGAAGTTTATGCTCTAGTGGGACAAAAAGAGAAATATAATGTGATATGCATCATAAAAGTAAGATAAACAGTGAGGAGACTGTGATACACAATGCTCAGAGGGAAAAAAATACTGGTTTTGATCCAAAGGGTCTAGGAAGTCAGGGATTTGAACAGAGTTCTGATAGATGGTGATGTTTCCTACAGGACAGGCATTCTCAATCTTCTCTTTTATAGACCTTTGAGAATCTCGTGAAATGGGAGACAAAAAGGCTAAAAAGGTCTCTGAGAACTGTGGTAAAACTAGCTCAGAATTAGGTCCTGGATTGTGGCCACAAAATTGGAGTGACCTGTACAAGTCCTTCTTCAAGATGCATCTTGATGACTGTATCTATAAAATAGCATTGAAGGACATATGATTAGATGATAATCCACATCTCCATTTTAAAATTATATCACTATATAATTCTATGACCTAGTTCATCACTCTGGATACTTAGGTTATTTTAAAGAAGTTACATATTTTCCTAACAAAAGACACAAATATAACCCTTTTTCCTCATCCAAAAAATCATAAAATCGTTGGAAAGTGCATGATACACACACTGGGATTTTAAAGAACCTAACATTTTACACATGTTTAAAGGGGTTCCTCAGAGTAATAAAGTCCAACCTTTACTGAGTCAATTATGTGTCAGGAAAGTTGCTAAGAGCATTATATACATTGTATCATTTAATCTTCACATTAAGTCAGTGGATTAAATGCTATGGTTATCATTCCCATTTTACAGATGCAGAAACTGAGGCTTGGAGAGATAAAGTTACTTTCCTAATGAATCTCAGTTGGATCTGAATTTCGACATTCTGACTCTTACAGCTTAAGTACCCTATGGCTGCTGTGGTTAGTGGAGTGAGATTTCCAGTGAAGTGAGATTTTTCATCAGTGTTTTATAATGCTTCTTAGGTCACAGATACTGTGAAAGTCTCATGAATTCCCAGTGTGTAAGCTTTCATCCAAAAAGACAAACACATCCACACACACACACTTACAAAAGTGCACTTGTAGATATATTCAGAATCCCAGAAACTCTTTTGAGGGCCATCTGTAGATTCAGGTTTCCCTACTGAAAGTCAAAAATGGCTGGAGCAGACTATGGAAGGGCTGGTCAAGATCAGTCAAGGACATAGATGACTCACCTCGTCTATCTTTTTGGAAGAGTAGAGGGCATGGCTGTTGGTTCAAACAGAGGTAGAGTTGGCAGAAGAGGCCCATACAAGGATGCCCCATGACAGACTGTCAGTCTGGTGAGGTTACTGACATACCATTGTACAAGGGGCAAGGACATCAGGACTCATACCGTCCATGACAGCAGGATCATCTTTCCCCAATCACTCTTTATTCGCCAGAGACCTCCTTGGCTTGTCCCGGAATATAGCACCCCCTTGGAAGTGATGTAGGCCTTTCAAAACCAATTCTAGAAAAGCGCATTCTCTCTGCTTACCCTTCCTCATGGCGAGGCAGGCAGTCAAATCCAGCTGTTGAATAGCACACGAAGGGTAAAAATTCTCAAATGGTGGGTAAAAACTCCAACTCAGTTGTGTTTTCCCACCGAAGAGAACCCCTTGGAAATCAAGACTGAAATGTATGTCACAATAACACATTTGCTGCTTCCTTTGCTGCTTCTCTTCCGGATGTTTGTGAATTTTTGTTTCACCCAGACGAGGCCGGCTTGCGAGGGAAAGGTGATGCCGTTCGTCCACTAGGGGGAGACTTGCCCACATTTATAACCACTCCTTGGGGCGGCCTGCCCCTGGCTTTAGATAAGAATTGGAACTTGATTACCGCAGCAGCTCATTTACTCCGTTTCCTTGGCTGAGCGAGGCATTTGAGTTTGATTAACAAGATTTTCTACTTGACGTTCAACTCTCATTTTCCGAAGCGCTGAGGACGGGAGTAAGGACTATTATGCAAATAAGCTAGTGACTCCCCCTGCCCCTCCCTGGAGGCGGGGGGGGGGGGGGGGGGGAGGGCGCTCGGAGATGAGTGGCTCTAACTGGACCCTGGGGGTGCCCGCAGCCCGTGCCTTATTTAGGGAAAGCGCAGCTGCCGCACCGGGAGCTCCAACGTGGGCAGGGCTGCGGACCCAAAATACGCACTCTGCAGCCGGCCCTACCGGTGCCTTTTATAGCTTGTTTGCGGCCAGGCTGACTCACACAGCTAAGACAGCAAAATGTACCTGAAGCGACGTCTGATGGTATTCAAATATCCCTATTTTCTTTTCTATTTTTCTCTCCCAGCTTCCGTCCCTCTCCATCACCTCTGCCAACTTACGCCTCCGCCTCCGGGCCTCGGAGCCGCCTTGGCAATGGCCAGTCCTGCGATTGGTTCCCAGCGGTGAAGGAGCTACTGACTCCGACCTTGTCTGAAGGTTACTTCTCAAGTTCGTGCATTTTCTCAGCGATGTGCATTCAAATTAGGTCTGGAATTGTGTGTCTTCTGTCAAGATTTGCCACACTCATAAACACACACACCCTTCGCTGAGTTTCATTTTTCTGACTTTGGAAATCATTTGAATCAGAAGAGTTTTCTTTGTTAAACCGGAAGGTGGAGGGCCTGAGTGTCACATAACGTGCCCACCCTTCTTACTCCTTGAATTTGAATTTGTAGTGGGCCTATGCAGTTAAAGAATAGCCAGGGAGCTCAGCTATAGATCTTTATTTTCTTTTATTACCCTTAACATGTACTATTTGATTCAGAAGAGGGACGACCATCCTTACCTGCCACTATTCTCCATATCTGGGGACACCTTCCTAATTTAATATCTATCTAAGAGCAATAAACTAATTTTTTTTAATGTTTTAAACTGAAACCAATGGTAGGTATTTTGCCTTCTAAGAAAAGAAGTATAGTGTATATTGTTGGGGGAAACAAACCCTGTCTGCTGCTACTTTTCCATTGCAGAAGAGAGGGGAGGTTGATAGGGGACAGTTCTAGGAAAAGAGGAGCACTGGTAAGTGTGGGTATACAAAGGTAAGCCCTGAGCTGAGTGTGGATGTGGGGGGCAGGGAGGAGAGGAGACTGTTCCTCCACAGGATGAATTTGGGTAGGTGTGCTCTGAAGGGAGGTGCTGTGGAGAGGGCTGGAAGAGGAGGGAATGGAGAGTGAATAACACAGTGTCTGAAAGACATAAAGAAGATACGGTCTCTAAGCTGCAAACCTCCTCCGTCTCTCCCACACCATCAGTAAAGTCCATAGGTCCAAAAGAATTCTGTTGATAATTTTTTAAGTGTGGACCAAGAAAATGTCCAAGTCTCATTTTCTTTTTAAAAAAAATTTTTTTTACATTTATTTATTTTTGAGAAACAGAGTGAGACAAAGCGTGAGCGGGGGACGGGCAGAGAGAGAAGGAAACACAGAAGCTGAAGCAGGCTCCAGGCTCTGAGCAAGAGGGCAGCACAGAGCCCGATGCGGGGCTCGAACCCACGAACTGTGAGATCCTGACCTGAGCCGAAGTCGGAGGCTCAACCGACTGAGCCACCCAGGCGTCCCCAAGTCACATTTTCGCGTGTATTCATTCTTTCCACAAATAGTTCTCGAACATCTACTATGAGGCAGATTTTATTCTAGGTGCTGGTGATACAAGAGTGAAGCTGGCAGTAGAAGATTCCTCCCGTCTCAGTCCTCACCTTCAGAGGGAGGAAGAGAGACAACAAACAAGTGAACAAAAGTAAGCAAGATCATTTCAGAGAGCGCTCAGTCCTGCCAAGACTCACACAGTGGTACTGGTTACAGAGTAACTGGGGCAGGGAAGAATGTGCATGTCCCTACCCGGTCAGGAAATTGGAAACCACTCCAGGGTACTGAAGCAAGGAAACTTTGATACAGAGCATTTATTCTACATTTATTGGAAGGACTGGAGGAGCAAAGGGAAGATTCTGTCCATGGGAGGCAAGGAAGAGATAGGAAGGGAGGGACAGAGAGAAGAAATGCCTTCTCCTGCGTTTGCTGGAGACATAGGCGGTGGCTGCAGCTTTGTAGACAGCAGTCCTCAGATCCTGCTCAGGCATAACGTGCAAAAAACCGCAGAGGCTGTTTACCTTGGCTTCTTCATCGGATGGGTGATAGCAGCTTCTTGTTCTTAATCTCTAGGTGCCTCCACCCAGAGGTGCCAGACTGGCTTGAAATTCTGTAGACAGCAGGTTCCTCTTCACTTTTCCACACAGCCAGACGACAATTCTAGCCTCCTCCAACATATTCCATAGGAGAAGGGAAATTTTTTGTTTCTAAAAAATAAGACCAAAGAGACTCTAGAATAAGAGACACTAGGCCATGTGAGGGGTTATCATGTTCTCTAAAAACCTGAGCATTTGATACTGACGTCTGAGGGGTCCCCAGTGAGAAGACCAGCCCCGACAATTTCTTTACACTATACACATCTGTTAAATAGGAAGAAGGGATGTAAGGAAGTGGAGACATCGAGGACAGACAAATACTGAATTATTTTTCCACGGAGAGGAGCACAGAATAAGCCAGTAGCTGGAGCAAGACATTAGGTGAAGGGGTTTCAAGTATGAAGGGTCTGTAGTATGGTTGGAATAAGGCAGCAGGGAGGGCGAGATTGATGATGCAGGAATGAGTGGAAACTTCCAGGAGCCCGCTTCTTGGGGACACGAGAAAGGCTGGGGGAGGGGGGTGGAATACACAGAATAGCTGGAAGGCGCAATGTGAAAACAAGGATTCAAGGGTGGTGGAAAATCAGAGCCAGAAGTGAAGATGACTAAGCACCCGGGAATTAGCAAACCCCTCGAGAAAGACATGGGACATTTAATAAGGTGTGGAATGATGGCTTGAGCAAATCTTCACTAGGTCTTAAGGCACAGAGTGATCTGTTTCACATCATTTCTCGAATAGAGGGTTTATTCATTTCTCAAACAGAGGTGGAATATTTTAAAGCTATTTCTGACGAAACGTTTGTCTAACCAGTGTTTTCACCTTAGCCTTCCCTTTTGCAGTTTTGTCTTTTACTCTTTTATATGCATACCTTGTGTTCTTGCCAAATTGGCCCATAGGAGGCCCTCAACAAGTATTTATTGAATTAATAACAAAATTGGACTTACTCTCCCTGTCCCTGCTGGAGCTCCCAGTTCCTGCAGTCCATGTTTTCCTAGATCTGCACTTTCGTTTATGCATCTTTGTACTGTTCTTTCCTCCCCCAATACCCTCTTTCCCCTCTCCCTTTTCTGCTTCTTGAAATCTTATTCCTGTTTCCTGATCCAACTAACATGCAACTTTGCCAAGTCCTCTTTGACTTTCTCGCTCAACTATGATATCCCTGCCCCCTTTCCTCCTGTGGAATTTTCTTTATCTGGCTGATGTCTCTTAACATTCTGTGTCCAGGGTGATGGTTATTTGTGGAATTATGTTCCCCACTAGACTGTGAGCACATTGAGGACAGTAACCATATTTTATTCACCTTGTTCACATTGAGCCGCCCGGCACAGCCTCTGGTGAATAGGGAGTATTCAACAAATCATAATTACATTTTAATTTGACTTCCCTCCCCAAGTGTTAGGACTCATTAGTACACGGACACAAACCAACTGGTGCCCTGTTGCACTGGTGCTGCCTCTTTTAGCTGTAGAACAACCTCCTAATCAGCCCAGACTACAAACAGACGGCTTCTTCTTTTCATCACTTCACTTTCATGTTTAAAGACTTTTTTTCAAATGCAACCGCCTTCCTCATAGCCTCTGCAGAAAAACACAGAATGGCAAGTGCCCATGGACACAGGCACGTTCATTTGCACACCCGCACGTGTACACTTTCTCTTTACCTCCTACCAACTGAATCCTGATAAATATTGTGAATCAGTTTTTTGAAAGCCAGATTCATTGTGATATAATTTGCATACAGTAGAACACATCATTTAGGTGACTATTTCTATGCATTTGGATAAACACATTGTACGAGTTAGGTTCTTAAGAGAAATAGAATCAGTAGGAAATCACATCGAGAGAGAGAGATGGATAGAGAAACTTATTTCAAGACATTGGCTCACACGATTGTGGGGGCTGACAAGTCCAAAGTCCACAGAAGAAGGCCAGCAGCCTGGAAATCTTGGCAGAAATCAATGCTGCAGTCTTGAGGCAGAATTTCTTCTTCCTCAGGAAAATCCCTGTTCTGCTCCTAAGGCATTTCAACTGATTGGATGAGGCCCACCCACACTATCAGGGATAATCTCCTCTACTTGAAGTCAAATGGTTGTAGGTGTTAACCATATCTACAAAATACCTTCACAATAACACCTAAATTAGTGTTTGACCCAATGTCTGGATACTATAGCCTAGCCAAGCCCACACATAAAAAGTACCATAGGAGGCATACAGCTCTATAATCACAACCTTAATGAAGATACGGAATAGTTCAATTATCCCAGAGAATTCCTTCATGCCTCTTTGTGGTCAATACCACCATCACCCCCTGACCATGCCCCCAGCCCTGTCAAAGCCCTGATCTGCTTTCTGTCCCTGAACTTTTGTCTTCTCCGGAATATCACGTAAATGCAATCACTCAATATGTGACCTTTTGAAATTTGCTTTTTCTGCTTAATATGATGTATATGAGATTCATCCACGTTAGTGCATGTATCAGTAGATTGTTTCTTTTTATTGCTGAGTATATTGTCTTGTATGGAAGTACCATGATTCTAAATAAGTTTTGTGGATGGGAGAGGTACGCCTCCTACATTGTTCTAAATCACACATTATCAAAGTTTGAAATTTTATAGGCATGCAAATCAAATTAAAAAGACTAGAAAGCCCTCCTAGACATAACTCAATGAGAAGTCAGTTATGAAGTACACTCCCCCAATGCCTGCACAGGTATTTGGCCTTGAAAAAAAATAAATGATTTCATCGGCCACGTAGAGTCAAAGCCAAGGTGTATTTTAAAAGCATCAGTTATCATAATCTTTTTATTGGCCATATGGCACAACGAACTATTTTAGGCTAGACTCCGTTAACTCTGATTTTCATAATGGCTAATGGCTAAGCCACAAAATCAGATCGGGGAAAGGTTGGACTCCCGAAGTAGTCATGAAGAATGCTAAAAAGTATAACACTGATGGTCAGACATGACAGATGGTCAGAAATGACAGACTTGTGTGTTTTGGAGTAGGTGTCAATCACTCTGCATAAAAAGGAAGTGTGACTTCTATCCACTTGATCTGACATAGCAAAACTCCCTAGGACCCATGCTCAAGAAGTCAAGTTGAAAGTCTATGATCTGGTCTGGTCCAGTTGGGCCAGCCCATCTGGATTTAATGGACCTCAGTCTGCTATGACTAAAATCTCTCCCTCCTCATCTATGATATTCATGACATAGGATGAAGGCTTTAAAAAAAAATTTTTTTTTAAAAAAATAGATGGTAGGATCTGGAACAAGATTTGAATGCCTTATAAGCTCAATACCAAAGTTGACCTATTTTCCATCGTCTATTGTGGAAACAGGTAAACAAGTACAAGCAAGTAATTGGACAAAGAACTAAAAAATTATTAATTGTGATAAGTCCAAAGAAGGAAGTAAATAAGGAGCTGAGGTTCAGAGCATTCTAGATGGGTGAAAAGGAAGTCTTCTCTAAGAGTTTTGAGAAAATACGGCAGGGGGATGAGTTTGGGGAAAGAAGTTACTGACGGAAGGAGCAGCATGTGTAGAGGCCCTAACAGAGATTCAGGGTAACTGGAACAGGGTAAGCAAGCAGGTGAGGGACACAGGACAGGGTCAGATGAAATGTCAGATCAACTGCAGCTTGTGGGCATAAGAAGTTTGGGTTTCCTTTAGTGAAAGGGGAAGCTTTTGGAGGGTTCCGAGAACATGGGGGTCAGATGATCCGATTCATGTTTTAAAAGGATTATTTTTGCTGCTATGGGACAGCAGTTTTGCAGTGAGACAGGATTGGGAGAAAGGAGAACAGCAGGATACAGCTTGAAAAAGTCTAGGTGAGAGAAGATAGTGAGAATGGAGATAAGATGAGAGGCAGATAAGAAGATAGTTGCACTTTTGGAGACGCAAGCAGGCCCTGTTAATGGATTGTGACTAAGGAGTAGAGGTGAAGGGAGAAAACAGGCTGATTTGCAGATTTCTGCCTTGAATGATATGGTAAGGGTTTTTGACATTTAATTAAACAGGAAAGACTGGTTCAATATTGGTGCCTGGAGCTCAACAAAGCTGAACTACTATTTGGGGATTTCAATATCACTAATATTTAAAGGTATGGGAATTGCTGAGATTACCTGGGAAGAAAGTGTGAGAGAAGAAGAGCCCCAGACAGAACGTGGAGGAAAGACAACATTTCATTCAAGTGAAGAAGAAAGAGGAGACCAAGAATACTGGGGACAGTGAGATAAAGAAACCCCAGGAAATGTGCTGGAAAGGAAGTGGAGAGAGTAGTGCTTTAAGAATAGGGGAGTCATCTGTGGGATGGAGCTCTGTTGAGGGAATAAAAGAAATAAGGGGAAGAAACTGGGCACTAATTTTGGGAATAGGAAAGCAACTGTTGACCTTGACAAGTTTTGATGGAAGGGTCACGGGTGGGACTTCAGAAACTGGGAAGCAGGGAAGCGGAAATATTGTGCATATGGACAACTTTGTTGGAAGTTTTGCTGTGGGGTCAAGCAATGGCATGTCCTCTGAGGGCAGAGGGAGCTGGGAGGGAGAATATGGGGTTTAACAAGATGGGAGATATTAATTATAATTACAATTATATGTGAAAAGAATGATTCCTAGTAGGTGGCACCGGTGGTGCAGGAGAGTGAAAAGACGATGCCCGAAGGAGGCAGAGGGCATGAACTTGGGGAATGCACCTGCGGCAGGAAGGGAAACATTTCCTCCACTGGGGCCGAAGGAAAGGAGAAGATGGATGCCCGTGCTTCTGATGTGGCACCTGGTAGGATGAATTAAGGACCATGGCCGGCACCTGGTAGGATGAATTAAGGACCATGGCTGTTATCTGAGAGAGGAGGGGAGAAGGGAACCTGGAACACCTCAGCAAAGAGGACAAGGTAGGAAGTCAGTCTTTCTTTCTTTCTTTCTTTCTTTCTCTCTCTCTCTCTCTCTCTCTTTCTTTCTTTCGCAAAATCCAAGCCTGGAGAAATGAAGCATATTGATCAGCACTGTTGAAGGCTCATGTGAGATATGGGCCGTGAATTTATGGTGAAACCAATTGTCTAGTCTGTAAGATTTCGTGCAGCCGTAGTATCTAATTTTTTCAGCTGTTTTGTTCAGCTGTTCTGGTGTAGACACGGGAAAAGAGGATGTGGGGTTCAGGTAGGATTGGTGTTTTATTAGGTAGATAAAAAGGAAGGAGAATGAAGGAATGGGATAAGGTTGGAAATGATGAGCCACAGATTCTAGGTTGGACATTGTGGGAAATAAAGCCAAAGCAGTGGCTAAAGAACAGTGAGGAAATGATGGCACTTATTATTCTACTTGGGTAATATCTGCAGCCTAGGAAGCAAAATGAAAGCTGGAGATTTCAGGTTTAAGAGGTCACATTGCCATGCTAAGAGAACAGGGACCACTGCTGTAAGAAATTTATAAGCTTTTAACAACCTCCTGTTAGAAGTGGTCATGAGCTGACTCTTTCTCTGTAAGTTACTCATAGCTTCAGGGAAGAAGAGAGCCCTGTGTTTGTATTTGGGACCGCATGGAAGGGGAAACCTGGGGAGAATGTCCCACTGCATAACAGTGGTGAAGCCCTAAGGGATAGACCAAGGTGGGGTGGGCAGATTCCTTGAGGAAGAGAGGAATGCCCAGGGCCTGAGAAGGATCCTGGGTCTCAAAGCAGTTGGGTGGAAAATTCCAAGTAAACTTCTCCCACAAGGAACCTGAGAACCTGTGATGGAGGTCTGATTTTGTTATCGTTAAATGTGGATTAAATTAACTCAGTTATATTTAAATAACTCCAGCAGTCTCCTCAGGAGCACCTAATGAATGGTATTCGTTTCCCTATTAGAAAGGCAGCATGTCATATTGAAAAAAAAAAAATGAAATTTAGGGGCAGATGTATCTAACCTTGATTCTTGACCTTGCCACTATTTGGCCATGTGTTCTTGAGCAAATTGTGCCACTTCTCTGAATTTCAGTTCTCCGATCTATAAAGCAAGGCTGATAATAGTGCTTATTCATATCTTTATTCTAAGGCATAAGTAATTAAGGTAAGGAAACAATTTTGAAAATTGCAAAACTATGTGCAACGTTAGTGTAGTAGGAATGAACACTAGTCCACAAATATAGATGTGTAAGGAATATTGTGTTTCATAATTTTCCTTTATATCATTTGTTTAAGTTTAAAAAAATTTATATTTTATTTTATTTTATTTTATTTTATTTTAATTCCAGTGTAGTTAACATACAGTGTTGATAGTTTTGAGTGTACAATACAGCGATTCAGCAATTCTGTATGTTACTTAGTGCTCATCATGATAAGTGTACTCTTAATCCTCTTAACCTATTTTGCCCATCCCCTCACCCACCTCCCCTGTGGTAACCAGTTTGTTCTCTATAGTTAAGAGTCGGTTTTTGGGGGTGTCTTTTCTTCCTTTGTTCATTTGTTTTGTCTCTTAAATTCCACAGATGAGTGCAATCCTATGGTATTTGCCTTTCTCTGACTGACTTATTTCACTTAGCATTATACTCTCTAGCTCCATCCATGTTGTTGCGAATGGCAAGATTTCATTATTTTTTGGCTGAGTAATACTCCATTGTGTATATTCCTTGCATCACTTCAAGTCTGAATCTGAGCTCCACCCACCCCTGAAAGTGCTCAAAATTCAACTTTGACATTATTCAACTGCCACGTCCTCCTACTATCTCCTAATATTCAAGGTTCTTGGTGTTTCCCATCACACCACAACATTGCTTTGGTAGATAGCCCCCGCCGGTTACTACAGAGACACCACATGACTCCATCAAGCCCAGCATCGTCTATGGCAAACTTGGTGAGGTCAGCCTTCGCAGACGGACTATGGAGCCATCTTTGCAGAGAGACTCCTACAAGGGAGAAATCCCAGGCCTACTTGAGGGAAGGGGCCTCTTTTCCTCCTCAACCTTGGGCGATTTTTCTTCTCTTTCCTTGCCCTCAAAACAAAAACAAAAACAAAAATAAAAATCTTTCAATCACTATACTCTCCTTCTGGGACACTTAATGTTATTTTCTCAAAGGGCTTTGGCTTTTACAAGTTCGGGAAAAACCATTACTTGGGAGTCTCTTTGCTTTCAGCTCTACCAAAATTCCTAACATGAGGCTATCCCAAAGGACCTGGAGACCTCTGTGAAAAGAATTAAGAGGAGAAAGTAGAGAAAAGACAACCAAAGCTCTTTTAATAAATTATATTCTGTAGTGGTTATTTTTATTAATTTATAGGCAATCTTGGCATGGCGATCTTGTTGGATAGTTTGCCTCATTAAGGGACTAGCCAATTCAAGAACTTGGAAAACATTGACTTTAGGAGTAAATGAGATATACATGAAAATTTTAATTCTTTCAAGGAAGATGCTATCTAAATACCAGGCACTGAATGAATAGGAAATATTGGCCCATTTGATAATGCAGGTACTACCTTCTCTTAACTGGGAAAAGTATCCATAACTAGGCACCATTTAGGAGATCCATACATATTAACTGAACACACAAATGGACACTTATAAGCCACCTTTTTCCAAGAATGGCTTGAAGCACTGAAGCAAATTTTCTATTGAGGGTCTGGTTGCCATGTTCAGCCAGCTGGGGAAATGAGCCTCACATGGCCTGTTAGAGTCAGTCCTATTTGACTAGATAGCGGTCCATCTGGCTGAGCACACAGTTCCATCCACTCCCATGTTCCTGTGCCTGAAACGGCAATAAACACCTCATTTAAGACATTGCCCCTGTGAATCCAGAAGAACAGTGGCAAATTGAATGAGACTACATGATGTGTGCAATTCATCAACAAAAAGGCTCTAAGGAGAAGACAGACCCCACCAGAAATAATGTGCATGAATGAAAATTCTTACTCATTATTTCAAAATCAAAACAAGGAATCTTAAAGTATTATCTAGTTTTATTCCCTGCCTCCACACAGCCTGAACCCACTACAGCGTTACCAATGTTTACCCCAAATATCCAGACAAAGGAAATCTGTTGAGGTACAAAACATCCCTCCCTTTGCCTTTTAAGCCATCCTTTTCTACCACATTCTTGTTCACTCAAATGCTGGAGTGAAGGATCCCAAAACTTAATGTAGGAGATAAGAACAGGTGGCTAATGGGATAAAGATCTAATAAACCAGCATTCAGATTTGGAGAACTTAGTTATATTTTGGAGGCAGATTATTTAATTTGCAAAGAAAGCAACAATGTAATACATTTACTTTGCAAAATAATGGAGTGCTCATCTTTCTCTAATTTTTTAAAAGTAATCTCTACTCCCAACATGGGGCTCAAACTCACAACCCCAAGATCAAGAGCTGCATGTTCTATTGACTGAGCCTGCCAGGCAGCCCTCTGTCTTATTTTTAAAATATGAAACTGTAAATAATAAAATATTTAAGTATAAAGCCAATAGTACATTTGTCTTATGAACTCCAACACATTTCAAAAAGAAAGTGAAGCCCCAAGTGATAAAGAAAATGGTCCAAGGTCACACAGACAGACGTGGGAAAACCTTGATTTAAACCTAGTGATTAAATGCTCTATGGTGACTGAGCATTTTAAGAATGTTTCAAAATGTTTTCTTTTTCTGTCTCTCCCCCTTTGTCCTTAGTTTTGATTCATCAGAGTTTGAATGTTATAAAGTACTCCCTTTTATTTGCTAAAAGAAAGAATGAATCTCTTGGCTTCCCTTATTGCTCCTGAACTAGTGGGCCGGGGTCCTCACATCTGTGCCAGATGTGAGACATTGAAGCCCACCAGGTCTACAACTTTGGCCTAAATCTGACAACATTTGTTCTCCAATTTACAGAAGTTAATTTTTTAAACCTCAAAACATTTCAGCTGAACCAGTGTGTCAATTCCAAATATGACAGTAGATAAAAACAATGTGAAATGGAATGAATGGGTGAAATGTGGTGTCTGGGTAGGAGGAAAGAAAGCATAGTCAGAACCTGCTTCTAGAAAGAGTAAGGACTCCACACACACACCTAAATCTTTACAACTCTGCAGCTCTGGCTGACCTCATTTTGCTCAGTCCATTAGCACCTCTTCCTACGGCTGAAGACTAGGCTAGTTTAGAACTAGTGGACATCACCAGAACTGTCCTACCACCATCCTGACATCCCTTGATGTCCAAACTTCAGTGACCTGCTTTGCTAAGCCCCAGATCTGTGTTCGTCAATGGACATCTTTCTGCTCAATCATGTGCGGCTTTTTCTACTCCAAGCACACATCGTCCAAGGTGAGACACCTGATGGCTCAGCAATACTTTAAATCACCTCTTGTTGATTCCATGGTTTAATGGTCTTGTTCTCCACCCTATCTCAACCACTCATATTTGAAGATAAACCTTAGACATTGTCCTTAATAACAACTGTATGATCTCAATTTCCATCATCCCAATTCTGACAATCTCTACTTCCTAAGTTTCCAGCCTACTTCTTCTACTACTCCCACCTTCACCATTTTTCAACCCTTCAAAGCACTCAATCCATTAACCTGAACACATTTTCTCGGTTAACGTCCTCATAGCCTCGTTTCCCTCATTACTCCACTTAGATTCCATAGCTCATTACACTCACTCTTGTGCACTATCTCAAGAGTATATTACGTTCACTTGGAAAATGCCAGGTGTGGTTCAGTCTCCACCTACTCTGCACCTGCATCAGTGGGCTGAATGAAAAACATAAAATATTTCACTTTAAATGTATGACCACCAACCTCAGGTAGGCTCTTTTCCTGTCATGTTGTCATTCTCCCAAGGATGCTGTACCATTCATGCTCCCTTTCTCAAACCTCCCCAAATTTCTTCTTCCACCTCATTCTAAGATGATGACTTCAGTTTTATTCTATTGAGAAAATAGAATAATTTAGAAAAGGATTTCCATACTCCTGCCTCTGAAACTCTGCACTGCCTCCTTGTTAAAATGGTTGAATTCTAAGGAAATCCCCTCTGCCTGAGATCCATGATCTCTCCGTCGTCCATGAAATTTGCCCCTGCAGTCATCCCCTCTCTGTTCTGCATCATTTAACTCTATATTTTTTTGTTGTTGTTGAGAATAATTAACATACCATAAAATGCACCTCTTTAAAGTCTACAGTTTGGGGCACCTAGGTGGCTCAGTCGGTTGAGCATCTGACTTTGGCTCAAGTCATGATCTCATGGTTCTGAGTTCGAGCCCTGTGTCGGGCTCTGTGCTAACAGCTCAGGGCCTGGAGCCTGCTTTCAATTCTGTGTCTTCCTCTCTTTCTCTGCCCCTCCCCTGCTCATGCTCTGTCTCCCTCTCTCTCTCTCTCAAAAATAAACATTAAAAAAATTTAAAGTCTACAGTTCAATTGCTTTTGATTTACAAAACTGTGCAAACATTACTACTATGTAATTCTAGAATATTTTCTTCATGCCCAAAGAAGCCCTTTACCTGTTACCCCATCCCTCCATCCCCCAGTCCCTAGAAACCACTAACCTACTTTTTGTGTCTATGGATTTTCCTATTATGGGTCCTTAATATAAAGGAAATCATACAACACGTGATCTTTTGTGACTGGTTTCTTTCACTTAACCATAATGACTTCTAGGTCCATCCATAATGTAGTATGAATCAGTACTTCATTCCTTTTTTGGCAAGGTAATATTCCACTGTATGGATATACCACATTTGTTTAACTAATCGCCAACTGATGAACAATTGGTGGTTTCCACTTATCGGTACTATAAATAACTCTACTATGAATGTTCATGTACAAGTTTTTGTGCACATATATGTTTTCAATTACCTTGGGTATATATAGCTAGGAGTGGAAATGCTGGCCTTATTGTAGCTCTGTAACTTTTAGGAACTGCTGAAATGTTTTCGAGTGCAGCTGCACGATTTTGCATTCCCCTCAGCAATGTGTGAGAGTTCCATTTTCTTCGCATTCTTACCAACACCTACTGCCCATCTTTTTTATTATAACCATTCTAGTGGGTGTGAAGTGATATCTTATTGTGACTTTGATTTGCATTTTCCTAATGATTAATTATATCGAGCACATTAAGAAACAATGCATTCTTTCTAGTTCCCTTTTCTCTGGTTCCTTCTCTGGATGCCTTATCTGTCTGTCCTGGGACAATCTGCTGCCCAGAATATTTCTCATCTCCTCCACCCCCACCCAACCCCAGCCAAAGGTCTCTGTCCTATTTGCCATTTCTGCTCATCATGCCATCTCTTTAAGGAATACTGGTAAATGTTGATGTCACATTCCAGGTAACATATTTGCATTTTCCCAGAATTCTTAGATGACATAAAGTTTTACCCTAAAGCAACGGGTACATATAATGATGCTGTAGCAGATTGCTAAGGGAGTTATTTGGGGACAAACAATCCTTTCTTCAATCCTGGATTTGAAAGCCTAGTCAATTTCATCTCAGGAAGCCACTTAAATATGTAAGCTCCATTTTCACGTTCATTTAAAGGAGATATACTAAGTAATCATTAATTCCAATCAAAACATTCTTTCTCTGTGATCCTAGCTGTTTTGTTGTTTGTAACAAAACATGAAGATAAGTTCTAAAAATCATTTAAGCCTGTCAAAGGAAAATTTAATAAACTAGATGAAAGAGGCTCCCTTGGACATATTAATATCTAAAGTCTTCCGAATCCATGCTACTAAATACAAGTTTTATTTCAAAGGGCCTCAGGTTATAAGGACGGTGACTAATGAATTACAAAGAAAGGTAATTAACTTCCTACATTCCCTAAAAGCTTGCTTTGTGAGACCCTCTGACACTCTTTTAGCAGAGACTGTAACTTCTGATTAGCATTGTTAGGAAAATTGCCCACTTCTTTTCTATTTTCAGACTCCTTTCAGACTGGGGGTGTAGCTACAGCAGGCTGTGGAAATTTGGGAGCAGATCAGGAAAGGAAGTGTGATGTGTCAGAAGTTGCTTTGCTATTAACCAGCAGTGGTGTTGGGGCAAGTCATTTAAATGCTCTATGCCACGGATTTCCTTATCGGTAAAGTGAGGGATAAGACACGACTTGTGAGTTTCTCTCCACACCTTATGTTCAATGATCCAAGCTTTCTCATCCAAAGGCATATGAAATATTGTAGAATGTCCCATGGCTCGTGGGGGTTTAAATAACATTTGAAATAAAAATCAAAGTCAAATAAACTTTTTGACCTGGACAACTTCTTTTCATGACTTACTGGAGCATTAAGAAAGGAGACTGACTGGGGTTCCTGGGTGGCTCAGTTGGTTAAGTGTCTGACTTTGGCTCAGGTCATGATCCCATGGTTCATGAGTCTGAGCCCCATGTCGGGCTCTGTGCTGACAGTTCAGAGCCTGGAGCCTGCTTCGGATTCTGTGTCTCCCTCTCTCTTTCTACCCCTCCCCTGAGGCTCTATCTGTCTCTCTCTTCCCAAAATAAATAAAACATTTTAAAAAAAGAAAGGAGACTGACTGATATTCCTTATGCAACTGGCATATCAAACAAGCTTGATGTGTGCATTGGAATCAAAACACAGTTTAATTTTTAGCCCCCTCCCCCCTCCCCATCCTTTAAAATGTTATCCCGTGGTGGTAATCTTTTGCCTGTGGTAAGCTTTTTCCTGCAAACTCCTGACTTTCTCTTCACTCTTAGGAGCTAATGCAACATTTACTTTAAGTGACAAACACCTTCCATTCAGAATATATGAAGCTCAGCTCTTTTTAATCACCAAAATGCCCAAATTAATTTAGTATAACATTTTCTTCCCTCCGCTAATGTGGACCTGCTTCTCAGAACAGGGAGCATGGCCTTGGACTTCCTACTGCCGATATTACTCCTCAGAAAGGCCCTAGTGGGAAAGGCCTAGAGGAGGAAGAGGACAAGTCTCTCTAGGATGGAGAAATCATGTTTTATGGGCCAGGCCCCAGAGTTGGTGAAAGCCATCTTCTGTTTCTCCCATAAAGTGCTTTGGAAGACTCTCTGGAGGTTTTGTGTCCAGACCCTCTCTCTTACAGTTTCTTTGACTCAAGCAGAAGAAAATTTAACCTGTGTTGCCAAGTGAGACTCCTTTCTCAGACTTCAATCACTTGGTGTTACGCCCTCCAACTCCCATCATCCCTCTGGGTTCTCTCCTTACCCCCCCCCCCCCAGTTGGCCCTGTAGGACAGGATCCTCAACAATCCCATTCCAACTTAATGTCCACCATTTCTGTCTCCACTGTGGGGAAACTCATGTATCCCTTGCCTCTCTAAACCCTGGGAGACCAGTCTAACCTCAACAAAGCAACTGTTTGGGCCTTCTCTTTTCCTCAAGATTTCTGTGGCAGGCTCAGACGACATCCCACACTTGGCCTTACTTGCTCACTTGTAAATCAGGAGCTAGTTTTCTGTGTATCCTAATGTCAGGGGACATAATTTCAGTACTTTCTGAGTGGACACCTTAGAGGCAATCTAGCCCAAGGGCTGCTGCCCTGCAGGCCTTTAAGTAGATGGCCCATTTTTTGCCCTCTGACAGTCCCACCTGCTCCCGAAAGACGGGTATGAGGAAGCAGAGCAAGGCAACAGATCTGTCCAAAAAGAAAACAAAAAATGTTTCACTGAACTCTTCTCCAAAGCTTTTCTCTAATGCTTTATATACCTTGATCTCATTGAACCATCCAAAATTTGAGACATTTTATTGACTTTATAAATTCTGTGTTTGAGAGTGATGGACAGGTTTATGCCTCCGTTACTAGAATCTAATATTTATTGTGTCGATGCTTCAGTTGAAACCAATTACAGGAAGAGTCTTCTTCTACCATCCTGTGACAGTCACGTTAAACCCATGGGTGACATGCTGTTACAAAAAAAACAAACAGCAAAACAAAAACCCTCAAAACAAAACAAAACAAAATTTGGAAAGATAACGCAACAAGGGAAAATATTTTAATCGCTCTAACATGAACACATACTTTGATGGTTTTACTTTCGAGTCTATAAAGCCATGGTTCTTTTATAGCTGTAATCTAATTGTACAGACATGTTTGCAATCTATTTTTTCACAACGTATGTATTCCTCACAAACGTTTTGTGAAGTCATGCTTGGAATTTAAATGTGTACAACGTTATTCCCTACGTTGATGTGCCATTCGTTCATCAGAGACTCTGAGTGCCCACTCTGTGGCTGGTGCTGGTTGAGGTGCTGCGGAGTTGCTAAAGTTAAAAGAAGTAAAGGGGCACCTGGGTGGCTCAGTCGGTTGAGCGTCCGACTTCGCTCAGGTCACGATCTCACGGTCCGTGAGTTCGAGCCCCGCATCAGGCTCTGTGCTGACAGCTCAGAGCCTGGAGCCTGCTTCAGATTCTGTGTCTCCCTCTCTCTCTGGCCTTCCCCCCGTTCATGCTCTGTCTCTCTCTGTCTCAAAAATAAATAAATGTTTAAAAAAAAAATTAAAAAAAAAAAAGAAGTAAATACTCTGCTTAGGGGAGTGCAGATGATTACAAAGCAGTACTGTATTTGTGACAAGACAGTAACCCATATGAAGTGGGAGTAGAGAATAACACATATCTGTGTGGGTGTTGTTTTTTTTTTTTAAGGAAATTAGGAAGAAACCACACAGGAAGTGTTAATGTGAGATGCTTGTGGAGGGCGTGTGGGAGTTTGCTAGGCAGACCAGAAGGGGGAGGGCACCCAGGTGGATGGAACAGCCGTGCAAAGACCCGGGGGTTTATTTCAGTCTTGCAAAAGGTGCGAATGCTTTCTTTTCTTTTCAAAACGGTTACTGAATTATTGGAAATTACTCAATAAGTCTCTTCTCGAGTATAGAGTTCTACTGAAAAGCTTGCTTGATCATTCGGTTTCTGGTGTTTCTTGGTCTACATCCAGTGTCTCCATGCAGTTCCAAGGATTGAGCCATCTTTTGGAAGGGCCACACTCCTTAAAGTATTGTTTCTTTTTAATGGCTTCAAATGTCTAATAAGCTAAACTACTCTCAAAGCTTCTTTGTCAAGCAATTTTTCTCTAAGTTGTTATAAGTCTAATGTTTCCTTAAAGGAACATTAGCTCTCTTTTGATATTTTAAGATGTCAAAACTACTTTTGATATTTAAAACAGTCTAAGACAAAATTGCTTCAAATTTTTAGCCGAATCAATCATCAATTTCATCACATTCTCTTTACCTTTGGCTTTAGATAAAAATCTTACGTCAAAGACTTGAGGCTAAATCTCACAGATTGTTGCCGTTTCTGCTGGTGTTTTGTTTAGATGTATTTCTTTACACAACCTCAGGAGGGTGTGTACCTTCATAACCCTTTGGATGATTTCAAAATATCTCTAGTTCCTTAAAAGCATGGGGGTTAGTCTGAATCTGTGTAATTTAATCTGTGGAGCAAAATCACCTGATAATTACCTACTTCTCTACATACAGAGGCGTTCTTAGGAGCATTTGGAGACCGTTGGGCCTCTTACTTTATGCTCAGTGTTAGGTTTGCATCAATTTATTTCCATGGACTTCCTTCTCTCCTTGCTCCTAAAGCTTAGGGAAAAAATATACACAAATATAACACATTCGTAGTAGAGGACCGACTCTGAGCCAAAGGTTAGGTTCTGGTGTGCCCCCAAAGTACCTGATCCACAAGTGGGATGGGTGACTAGTCACTGACCTGCGGGGACTTCAGGCTATAGCAGAGTGAGGCTGGAGGTGGGGAGCATCCCCGGAAGGGATGGCACAGGTAGCCTGGACTCTTCCCCTGATTTTGGAGAGTAGGCGGGATAAGTTTTCCAAAGGTATTACACGTGCAGTACATGAGCCCAAACAGTACTGCCAGAATGACGGAAAGGCTTTAGAACTTCAACACTGCTGCTGGAGTAATTCTAGAAATAGCATCCTTGGCATAGGCATAGCTTTCCTGAGAGGCTCATGTGATGTGCCATCCTTCAGTTGGCCTTGGATGCAATCATGAGTGTGGCAGAATGGGAGAAAGAACAGACCGCCTGGTAGTGGAGAGCACCCCAAAAACTTGGGTGAGACCAATCTAGGAACTCTGTAGTTTAATTGGATGAGACCCAGAGAGGGCGCATGACCTGGGAATCCCTGTGAGTTAATAACCAGGGGGAAAGGAGCTATTTAGGCTCCTATTAAAGCTATTATTAAGGGAGTTAATTATATCCATTTATACACAGAGGCTAATGGGATCTGGCAGAAGATGAGTTACACATAAACACTATTTGAATAACTTACAGTTAATAAATGTTAACTGGACGATGTTGGACACTTTCTTCAATTTCTAGGATTATAAAGATTTGGAGACTGTCCTAACACCAAAACAAACAAACAAACAAACAAACATATAATCCTAGAATATTTTGAGACACTGGCAGCATCACATGGTAGGAAAGTCATTGAGTTGGAGTCAGAGGGCATTATTTCTAGAAGTTCTCTTACTAATTTGAGACATTCATTCATTTCACCTCTCTGGTCTCATATCCTTTATTCATAAAATGAAGCAGTTAGGAAATGTGCTACAAAATTAAAGAAACTATATGTCAGTCTCATGCATGACCATAAATGGAAAATTCTCCAGTAAAATTCTAACAAATGAATCTGCTAGCGTATTGAAGAATGGTGCGCTTTGACCATGGTGGGGAGCGCTATGGCCTGAATGTCCGTATCCCTCTAAAATTCCTATTTGGAAATCCTAACCCCCAAAGATATTAGAATGTGGGACTTCAGGAGCTGCATAGGTCTTGAGTGTAGAACATCCATGAAAGAGACTAATGCCCTTATAAAAGAGACCCCACAGACCTCCCTAGTTCCTTCCACCATGTGAGGCCACAGCAGGGAGGCACCATCTAGGAACCAGAAAGAAGGCCCTGACTAGATGCTGAATTTGCCAGTGCCTTGGTCTTGGACTATTCAGACTCTAGAATTGGGGGAAATAAATTTCTTCAGTATAGAAGATACCAGTCTCTGGTCTTTCATTATAGCAGACCAAACAGACTGACAGAAGGTTTACCTCAAACATGGAAGAAGTGTTCAAGGTTAGGCATTGTGTCAATTAATGGAAGTCATTACATAAATATTTTAAAGGAGAAAACCACGGGATCATCTTTATAAATTGCAAATTACATTTGACACTATTAAGCATCCATTCTCATAAACCTCTGTGTATGGTAGATCCCTCCTTATCTTGATAAAAGCTAGAAACCAACAACGAATATCTATGGAAAACCCAAGACGTTCTTATTGTGGACAAGACCAAAACCAAGACGAAGATGTCCACTGAGGTAGATAGTCTGTGAAGATACCGCCCAATGGACACATCTCCTTATATGCAACCCCTTGATCAGTCACTTTCACCCTGAATCTATTATAAGCAATCAAAAAAGCTCAGAAACCAAAAAATGAAATGATATGATGAGATTAACTTAATAGAAATAAAATTTAAAACTTGGCATGGTGAAATTTTGCTCTAAACAAAATTAAATGACAAACCAACGTAAATGCAACCTAATGGACAGATAGATGGACAATATCCATACTGGATAATGCTCTCATAAATCATTATGAAAATGAGAAGTACTCCATAAAAAGTGAGAAAAGGCTATGAATAAACATTTCACAGAAGGTGAATAAAAATATCCAGTAAAATCACTACTAACTAAAAACAAATAAAAATGAGATTTTATTTATGTATTTATTTATTTATGCATGTATGCCAATGTTGGCCAACAATTTAAAGAATGAGAGCATTTAATTAAGAAATGGTCACTCTCTAATTGTTCTCTGGGGTTCAAGATCTCTTTCTTAAAAATATTTTTTATTGAAGAATAATAAACATAGTGAAAAGTATTCAAAACCTAAATGTAACTCTTCATAGAAAAGTATGAGATAAATATCTGTGTAATCAGCATCAGATCAACAAATAAAACTTTAGTAACATCTCAAAAGCACATTTCATGGCAGCCCCAATTACTACCCCTTCCCTTCTATTCCAAGGTAATAGTATTCTGATGTCTAATACTCTAGTTTAATTTCACCCATCTTTGAACTTCACAAAGGTGGAATCATTCTCCTATGTCTACCTTGTTTTGCTCAATATTATATTTGTGAGATTTATCTTTGTTATTTCCTGTAATTATAATTCTATTTGTAAAATGCTTCACATAATTTCACGGTATGAATATGCACAATTTTTCCTTCTACCCTTAACATTAAAGGTGTTTCTAGTTTGGGGCCATTATGAATCATGATTCTGTGATTATTCCTGTATGTGTCTTTTTGTGTATGTGTTCAAACATTCCTATCCTTTTTATACCTAGGATTGGAAATGCTTTCTCAAAGAGAACGTGTATGTTCAGCTTGCATAGATAATGCCAGAACCTTTCCCAAAGTTTTACCAATTTGCCAGCAATGTATAAGGGTTCAAGTTGCTCCTTATTCTCACTCACACATAGTAATGTCAGTCTCTTTAACTTTAGCTATTCTGGTGTATGCACAGCTTTCATTTTCATATTCCTGATGACCAAGTCCAGCAGCTTTTCATGTATTTATGAGCCATTTGAGTAAGCCTTATAAACAAGCACCTATAGTTCAAGTACCTTGCCTCTTTTGCCTTGTCTGTGCTTTTCTGACTGAATTTTAGAAATTCTCTCAATGTTTTGTATAGAAGCCCTTTCCCAGAAAGGTGTTGCAAATTCCTTCTGTTCTGTGGCTTCTTTTCTACTCTTTTAATGGTATCTTGTCATAAAAAGATGTTCTTAATTTTAATATAATAGGAATTATCAACATTTTCTTTTATGCTTCATGCTTTTTGTGTCTTGTTTAAGAAATCTTTTCCCTCCCAGGTCATGAAAATAGTCTTGTATATTATCTTTTAGAATTGGGCCGTCCATTACAGTAGCAACTAACCACGTGCGGCCATTGAAATGTAACTAACTGAAAAAAATTTTTAAAATGAAAAGTTGAGTTCTTTGTTCATTCTGGTCATGTTTTTAAGGACGCAATAGCCACAGATATAGAACATTTCCATCATTGTAGAGAGTTCTGCCGGTCAAATATGTTCTAGAGTGCCATTTTGTTTTGCCTTATACGGTTCTAGGATATTATTCCCACATAAAATGATAATTAATTACATGACACTTTAGATAAAAACAAAACAAAAACAAAAATGAACTCGTGAATCTTTATTAAAAAAATTTCTAGGGGCACCTGGGTGGCTCAGTCGATTAAGCAGCCGACTTTGGCTCAAGCCATGATCTCACCTTTCGTGAGTTTGAGCCCCCAGTCAGGCCCTGTGCTGACAGCTCAGAGCCTGGAGCCTACTTGGGATTCTGTGTCACCCTCCCTTTCAGCCCCTCCCCAATCACACTCTGTCTCTCTCTCTCTCTCTCTCTCTCAAAAATAAATAAACATTAAAAACATTTTTTTTAATCTCAATGTTATTTTATTACTGGATTAGTAAAAATAAATTCCAAAATGGAGAACTCACAGTAAAAGCTCTGCTCATGAAAATTCGGATCCACTGGCATATAGACCTGGGTGACATTATTGTGAGAATTAATGATGTAATGGCAGTATGAATGTGGGCAGGAAGACTGTGGGAGGAGATGTGAGAATGCTAATTTCCTCATCTTTAGTGGGATTGTAATCAGTGTTCTCCAAAATGAATCCAAGTAGAAAATTTTGGTTTTTTGAGTTTTACCACATTTTACAAAGGCAGATTCCCTTAGCTTTAGGGATCTTTCAGGAAATATTTCTGTTGTGAAGAAATAATGATATAAAGTTTATTAATTGTTTCAGTTTTGCTCATCCCTTTGTCTTCTATTAAATTCAGGTAAAATTACATTTAATAATTGAATAACTTAGGATGAACTCTATAGATGAATTACAACAGACCTCCGTTTTCCTTGCTTTGACCCTAGCCTCCTTTCCTTCTTTTTACCTTCTACTATTTCCCTGTGTTTCTTTCCCTACCTCCAAACTTGACAAACCACAAAGCTTGCAAAAATAGCTCTTGAAAGAATTGTTATGACAGTTGCTCGAATGGGATTGTACCAGTGATCCTGAGCAAAAAGCATGAGAAACTAGAACATTCTTTACCTCTTGCAACCACAATTTTTGCAGGAGTTAGAGATTTAAAAAAAAAAAGAAAAGAAAAGAAAGCAATCCAGGCCACACCACAGGGACAGATATCCCTACCTTTTCCCTCTCCTGTAGAACTTTAGTCATGCTTTGGTCTGGGGATTAACCTGGTTTTAGGTTCTCGCTGATGTACATCAACTAATAAGGACTCTGGTTTTTATTTGAATCCCTTAAACTATTTTTTTCCTTGACTTTCCATTTTTTGTTCAAAAAATTTAATGTATGCCTCCATTTGCATATATGCAGAGAGAGAGAAAGAGATGGTAACTGACAGTTTTTTCTAAGCAGTTAAATTTTAGGTTTAATTGGCATTTTCCTACATCTTAAAATTCATTATAATCATAAATTACTGAAAGTAAGCATATTTAAAAAGAAGAGGATTTAAATCTATATGCTCTGATGTTATACAGAACCCATAGTACATTGTTAAGTAAACAAGATTTGGTCTTTAATGCTATTTGTCACTAAAGGAAACAAAGATCCTTGGCGAGTGCCTAACTCCATGTCTTGGGCTTGAAAAAAAAAAAAAATCAAGTTGGGAGTAGAACATCTTGTTTTGGCCAGAACACAAATATGCTATGAGAAAATGCCCTAGTGTTGCTTATAGGGCACATATTTGCCGAGGTGTGGCAGGTTCATCATCAAAAAGCCTGAATGAAAGCAGATTCCATTTAATAAGATGTATTAAAAGATAGCTGTAAAATAAAAATAGTGCTTATAACAGTATATGCTTATTTGTGTTCATTGTAATGTATATGGGATAGTTGATACAGGTGGGTAAGTTATTTAGATGAAGTATATATTGAATTTTTCTCGGTGTAGGCAGGAACAGGTATATTTTGGGAATTATGAGCAAACAAGTTATTTCTGGGAGAAGAAAGGATTTTACTAAAGATAGGAAGGATGGGAACCCAGAGCTCAGGTGGAAAGAGAGTTCCAAAGAATGCATCAAGTTGATGGACCCAAGGGGAAAGTAGATTGCACAGACTAGGTTCTCATCTCTTGAATCACAAAACCATGGATAAGGCTTTTAATTATAATAATATTTGAATAAAGTTATACCCAGATTTTCAAAAATGCTAACGGACTATATCAAAATCGTGAGTAAATTTCAGAAGACAATGGGTTTTGCCATGTAGGCCAGGGTGCAATAAAGTGAAACATTCCTCTTTTTTTTTGGAGGAAGGTGTGATTTGTTTTGTTTAAAGGTATGAACTTGAAAAGTTCCATTTGCAAGGGAGCATTGGTCATAAAAAAAAAAGAAGGGGGGGTTCTTATGAACACCCTTCTAGTTTGAAAGATCCTAGACACGACCAGATCTCATGTTATGACCAAGAATCAGTTAGTTATTTAATACTCCAGAACTCATCATCCTACCAGATTTGTGGAGATGGTGTTTTCTTTTGAGTCTGGCAGAATCACTATAACCTTGGGGAGGTATAATATAAATATAGAAAAAAGTAAAAAAGTGAATCACAATCACAGTATCATTGCTTTTGTATTAGGGTAAATAAACCTATAAAAATAAACTTCTAAATATTTTGAAGTCCAAAGTGATTGAATCAATTAAAAAGTTGACAAATTCGACCGATTCCATTGAAATGTTTTGGATCACTTTGTTACTTACACTTTAAATCAATGTTTAAATATTTAAGATAATTTGTGACGTGTAAATATTTATATATTGTGATGTTTAAAGGTCTAGAAACATGGTATTAAGTAGATTTATGGAATATAATAAGCTAAAGGTTAAAGAAGCACAAATAGAAGAATTCTTCCTGTCCAGGTTTTGAGTATTCATAAAGCACAAGCTGGCTTTCAACAATGGATACAATGAACTACTAACATGGGGCCGTCTCTCTGTGGCGATAAGTCCGTCTGTATCCTGATTGTGGTGATGGTTACTAGGATCTACACATGGGATAAAATTTCATAGCACTATAAATTCCCTCAAAGTAAATAATGTAAGAAGAGAGCCTGTAAAAACTCGTGGCATCCAAATAAGGTCTCTACCTAATAGCATTAGATCAATGCCAAAGTCCTGGTTTTGACATGGCCTATGGTGAGGAAAGATATTATCATTGGAAGAAGCTGAGCGAAGGGTATGTGAAAATTCTTTGTACTGTTTTTGATACTTCTTATGACTCAAACTATTTGAAAATAAAATTTCTATAAAGAACATACATAGATATTAGTTATTGCATAAAGAACAGGTGCAGACAGGTGAGTCTGCTGAGCGTATTGTCAGCTGACCATTGTCCCTGAGCCTCATTTGGCCACTCTGTGAACTCAGGTATTGGCATGACATCAGGTAGATCTTTCTGAGTCTGCTAGGCCAGCTTGTGATTTTTTATTGTTATTAATAGTTTTGTAGGATTTAAGGCAACAGGAAGCAGTTATTAGCGTAAATACTACAGAAACCATCATATAGAGTAATTCTTCCCTCTGGATGGTGACTCCTTTAAAATTAATCTTTGGGCATCCCCCTAGATCACTTTCCCCACACAAGAACTTTTTGGCTATTAAAGTTGCACTCTCCCATTTAAAACCAGCCAACTGTTTCTCCTGACACTTGGAAAAGAAACGAGTCTCCTTACAGGGTCTGAAGGACTTATAAAATCTGTCTACTATTGACATTTCTAATCTCATCTTGTACATTCTTCCTCTTCCTCAGAACGCCTTAGCTATATTGGCCACTTGGCTGTTCTAGAACATACCTAGCACACTCCTGCTTGCTGGACTTAGATCTGCTGTTCCCTTTGCCATGCATTCACATTCTGTCTGAAAAGACTGAACTCGTCACTCTACATGGACTGTACTTCAGACCACTGTACTTTGCTTTTCTTTGCAGCACTTGTGACTAACTGAAGTTATTTTCTATATCTATTTATTTTTTTCTGCCTGTCTTGATTTTCTTGCTTAATATGTAATTCCGTTCTTGATAAATATTTTTTGAATGAATGAATGAATGAATGAATAAAAGCTCCTATTAGTGGTGCTTATTCTGGGAAGTATGAGTAGAAGTGATAAGACTTACATTCTGCTTCTTATACATTAGGGCAATTTGACATTTTTTTTTCAATTTGACATACTTATATCAAGTATAAGCTAATTTTGCAACTAAGTTTAAAAAACATAAAAACGCATACACGTTTATGCTTGGAATAGATTACTATAGAGGTCTTTTCAGCTTTAGCATTCTATGATCTTAGATTTTCCAAATTATTCTGTTAAGATACAAAACAGGGTGCATAGCGTAGCTTAGCTCTAAATGATAAGGTATCAAGACAGACCCGGGGCGCCTGGGTGGCGCAGTCGGTTGAGCGTCCGACTTTAGCCAGGTCACGATCTCGCGGTCTGTGAGTTCAAGCCCCGCATCGGGCTCTGGGCTGATGGCTCAGAGCCTGGAGCCTGTTTCCGATTCTGTGTCTCCCTCTCTCTCTGCCCCTCCCCCGTTCATGCTCTGTCTCTCTCTGTCCCAAAAATAAAAAATAAATGTTGAAAAAAAAAGACAGACTGAATGGATTCCCGTTTTCATTTGAGAATTAATGTAAATGCACGAATCAGTGCCAACATCTAACCCTTACAACATACTTGTACAGGTATCCCTTAATACACAAACTAATATGCGCACCTGTGTTCCCCTTCTTAATTTCTACAAACAGTGGGTCAAGAATATCAGTTCTTTCTGGACACCAGTCATGTGTAAGAGAAAACAGAGGTGATATGATTTTGTGTATTGAGGGAGTGTGATGACTGTCTGTGGATTGATTCTTCCCTTCTTCCTCTGGTCTCTGCGTACGAGGATGCAAAATACTTGTTCCTATATCTTGGCCCTCACTTTGAGAGTAATTGCCATTAAGTTTAGATGATTTGACTTATCTACCTTGAGTTCAGAGTGATCTTTAAACTTTTGGTATGCCCTTTCCTTTTCCACAAAGTATTTTGACATCCTGCAAAGATACAGAAGATATACCAAGATAGGCTAAGAGCAGAAGACAAAGAAAAGGGCCAGAGGGACACGAATATAAATGGAACCAGAAATGAGGGTTAAACAAAACTATGTCTCATGGAAACCTACACTCTTGTAAATGGAGTGCAAACAGTGGCTGTAACCTTTCTCGGATCCAGTATAGAAGGGGAACACTGCTTGGATGACACCTTTTGCAGTATTTCTAACATAAAATAAATCAAATCCATTGTCGATCTAAGCAACCCCCATAGCGAAGCAGAAAGGGATTTCTGAAAGTTTCTGTAAAGAAGATGTTATTCTTCGTCTCCTTCTTGCGGCGATGTTTACTCTCATTTCTTTGACTATAGGACAATGGCAGAACTCCAAGATGAAATGAGGTTAAGACAGATCTATGGCGATGGGAGTGATGGTTGGGTGTGAAGCGGGAGCGGAGGTTGTGAATGACACTTTCATATAAACACATGGACCTTTAACACAACTGCACACATTTTCTTTCTTCAGTCATTCTAGGATGGGAACTGGCAGGCGTACTTCTCATTTTCTTTTCTGTACCAAATTAGAATATGCCCCTAGGACTAAAGGAAATAGAGCTGGGGAGCCTGGTAGTTAAAAGCCAGTAAGAATCATTATTTCTGCCTCACTGGTCAGGCATATTTTGGGCAAATGAGTCAGCGCAGTGTGAGAGGGATGTTTGGGCTAGACTTTATCAGCAGTTACATACATTTTCCAGAGTTACTAAAAGCTGTCCAGGCTGGTTATTTAGAGCTCTGGGGAAGAGCAGGGCAGAGGAGGTGAGGGAACAGAGTGTATTTTGCGATTGGGACATCTCAGATTGGGCAAGCTCTCTGTTCTAGCTCTCTCTGAAATGCTCTCTTTATGGGGTTTATATTACCACTGTATAAATTGCTCAAATTGGCCAGAACCCCTGGGTTCTCAAGTCTGGAACATCTGACAAAGATTCCAGCCTGTCAAACCATTCTTCCATATCATATCCGTTTCTCGGGGCATTTGCCAGATGGGGGTAAGCTATCCCGGTGATTCGTTTTGATTCCTCAGACATTAACTAAGAATATATTATGTGCTTGATATGTATGTATGTGGTGCTTACAGAGATGGGGAAGGTCAAAATGGGTTTGCCATCCTCAGGAAGCTCATAATATAATGGCAAAGACAGGCATGAGAACAACAGTCGGAGTACAGAGTAGAAGGTGATCCGAGCGGAACAAAGTGCAGAGGTTCTGGAGCCTAAAAGAGAGGAGAGTGGGTTTTTTAGAAAAGGCTCTGGTGCATCTTTTTTTTTTTTTTTTTTTTTTTTGAGGGATCTAGCATTTTGAAGACACACAATTTAGCAGACATTCAAATTCGCTGAACAGATGAATTCAGAGGGGAGGTGGAGATCTCAGATGGAAGAGATGTTCGAGGAAGAAACTGCATGGAGGCCTGAAACGCATGGTGAGTAACAGGGTTGGCTGAATTGGGCCAGAGAACAGCCTGGAACGTTGTTGAAACCCAGAAGAATGCGTTAATCTTTGAAGAAACACTCACCTGTGGTTCAATGCTCTTAAAAAATTAGTTTTGAAGCACATATACACCCTCGGAAATAAAAGCAGACAAATTCTGTTGGAAGGTTGAGGTTCACTAATGTAATATAATTTAATATTATAATGTGATAGGATATGACATGATATGATATAAAGTCAGGATTTTCTAAGGAAGGTTGTTATAGTTACTAGATCTCCCTTTTCATCGCCACCTACCTTTGCAGGCACACAGTCCTGTGGGGGGGGGGGGTCTAAGGATAATATATCATATTGTGTTGGTACACTAAAATGGGGGTAAATTGAGAGTTTAATGAAGAGACCCTGTATACAATTGTGAGTGGGGTTAGAGAAGCCCCATTAACATTTGGGAGCCATGACTATTCTTAGAAGTAACTAGGCAAGGGAATGGAAAGGTCGTCAAAACCCAGAAGGAGTTGTGACGGTGAAGGGAGGGGTCACCAACAGGAGCTGTCACCTTCTGTGGAGGAATGTACTCACTGCCAACCTGTGACCCGGGAAGGAGCAGAGAGCATAAACCCCCAAAACCTGTCTCCTCCCAATTCCCTGCTGGTGTCTCCTCCTGTGAGAAGTCTCTTCCCAATCAGAAGCCAGAGGACATGGAGGCCTATGAGGTAGCCCTCAAAGCTCAATATCTTGCAGAGCAGGCCAAGAAAGATGGAGAAGGAACAGAGCCAGAGAAGTCCACATGGGGAAGGCCAAAGCTTGTCTTCCTCACAGAACCTTGGGAGGTCCCATTTTATTCACCTCATGACACCTTTGATTATCATGGCATCACAGGGGTGAATTTATGGGCTGCTCTGTAGAGCTTAAAGGGGCAAACTCCCCACATTGCAATACGCTAGGCTTTCCATCATGCAGAATTATCCGCAACTCGGGCTAACTCATTCTCCATCCTAGGTACTCATGTCCCATAAGCGGCTAGGGCTGTCATCATTTTCTCAAGTGTTGGTGATGTGTGTAGGCACCATATCACTAGCTGGTGATAGTACCGGATGACATGGGGGCTCCCAAGACAGGTGGCTCTTGTGAACGTGCTGCACATCTATTTGTCTCCTTCATCCAAAACCAATTGTTACCCACCCAAACGCCTAAATCTCATACATCTCATCAAGCTGCAAGGGGGTAAAGAATTATCTATCTTGAATTATAAGGCAGGCTGTAAATAAACCTCCAAGTAAGATATTCAGATGTGTGTTCCCAAGGTCAGTACAATATGCCAGATGTGGGGAACGGCATTTTATATTCAACAGTGTTTTTTTTTCTAGGAGAACAAAAGGAGTGGAGGAGGGCTGTCAAGCCTTTGAGAAAGTGTTGCTCATTTCAGAAACCTCTAGCTAGGATACAAAGAGAGAGAGTCACACAGTTAAAGAAATATTCTCACCCTCAGAGAAGTTCACTCTAGTTTGATTTACGTATGAATGTATTAAGGGTAAATCCTCAACCACAAGCTCTCTTATATAAGAAATATTACACTATTGCCTTAAAAATAAATGAAATCTCACTTGGCAACTTCTAAAATTCTAGACTAAGAGGACATAAAATATCAACTCTATTGCCGTGCATTCTCCTCAAGAGAACACGTGCTGGACATTAGTCCCCCTCAGCTACCGTGGCAGCCCTCTCCCCATCTGCTGCCAGGGATGGAATCCCAGCCTCTGGTGTTGGGGAAAATCACTGTTTCCATTCTCTTCCACGCACTGGGAATCTTTCAAAGGCACTCCGTCTCTCCCTTTCTCCATAGTATAACTTCAGTGCATTTAGCTTTTATTTTTTTTTAAATGTTCGTTTATTTACTTATTTAGAGAGAGGAAGAGCATGCAGAGAAAGAGGAAGAGAGAGAGAATCCCAAGCAGTTTCCACGCTAAAGCGTGGAACCCGATGTGGGGCTCCATCTCTTGACCAGGAGATCATGACCTGAGCCGCAATCAAGAGTCAAATGTTTAACTGACTGAGCTACTCAGGCACCCATAGCTTTTCTTCAATAGTAGGAAGAAAGGTTGCCCTCCAGAAACTGAGACTTTGAGTTCTGCTAAGTGGACCCGAGATAAGTGAAAGTAACGGCAATATAGTAAACAAGATAAAATACCTCTCATCCTTTCCAGATCTTTCAAGACAGAAAGAATCATTCCAAATTAATATGTACCGTTCCTGAAAGCTAGGGAAGTGAGTCCTGAGGGAGGGGATCTGGCCACACCCATCCCATCCCCGGTGGCAGCCACAGTCCAGCATTGCTGTGTCATGTGTGGTGGGGCAAGAGAAGACAAAGTACTAATTAGCACACTAGGCTCTGCTGCAGTAACAGAAACTCTTAAGTCTCATGACATAGTAAAGCCTTCTCTTATGCATGGCACTCACTTTGGAGGCTTGTGCAGTTATTTATGGTAACGTGGGGATTCAGGCTCCTTCAGCCTATCCAGAGTTGCAGTAAAAGAAAAAGAAGGAGAAAAGAGGACCACGCGAAGGGGCCTCATGACCTCATCTGCAAGTCACATACGTTGCTTCCTCCGGCGTTCCGCTGTTGAGACCCAGTCACGTGGGCATATTTTAACTGCAAAAGAGACTGGGAAATATGCTTCTTTTACATGCCCGGAAAAAAAGGAGAATGGGGCTGGTGACCTCTAGCCCGTCTCTGGCTCAGGTATTCTCGTGTGGTGTTCGGTGTAGAGCAGGATCATTGGGTAGCATGCACTTGGTAACACCAAGTGCTGAACGGAACAATTCAGGATTTTTCCTTTGTCTGTAAAAATCAATATCTAAAATTCTTTCATATTTCTCTTCTCTTCAGCAACATGAAGAATTGCTCTAAAGTTACAGAAGTTATCTTAAAAATAGAAAAGGCTGATCAGGTATACACCGCACATTATTTGTTGAAATAAGCAAAGCAGTATTTTTAAAGCTATGACCAACGCCTCCTTCCTGGCTCTATTTTTATATTTTTGTGCAGAACACCTGTCGGCGTAGGAGTGCAGAGAGGTAGGAAAGATGCTGGGGAGGGCTCTAGGGGGTGGTGGAAATTCAAACACGGATCTGGGTCCTTTCCAAGGGGTCTGGACATTAGAGGGTGAGGAGAAGCCTTATTTCAGGTAGGATGGTAACCTGACTCCTCCTGTCTGGAATATGGTCACCCATAGAAGTAGGCCCCACGTTGGTGAGTAAATGGTGAATCACGTGATCAAGACGAATGTTTGCCAGAAATTTATTTGTGCTTTAAATCAAGATGTCAGGTACGCTGCTATTTATAACAATTCAACTTAATCCACAGGAAAATTCCTGTTGTGTAAACCTCTTCCTTGAGCCACTTCCAGAATTAAATGTGGCCAAATGGAACCACCTCCTTTCAAGGAAGCGTTTCGACAGTTGCTGCCTGGCATGGACTCCTAACAAAGTTCTCCCTTCATCAGTGGATATTGCAGCCACTTTCGGGCAGCCTTTAAGAATTTCTTACCCGACTGTAAACCCCGGACAACAGGGCTCTTCCAACAGTGACTTGATGGCAAAGGAGAGCCCACTGAGCCTGTGCCTTGACAAGAGGGAGCAGATTCCTGAATGTGACCGAGACAAAGTCCTTGGTGACCAGCTCATTTCTTCTGCTTATCAGACTGAGCTTGAAATGAACTTCCGATGAGAAGCCGTTCTGTGCCATCTCCCTCCTCCCTCCCATTCCTGGGAGGGCACTTTATTCAGGGACAGTGCTTTATTGCTGTTGATTCTTTCTTTTTCTGTTAACTCTTTAGTGACTGCCCAAGAGCAGAGCCCCCCTTCCACATGTTGTATGCACCGTGGTGTCTGGTGGAGCTCCTTGCCCTCTACAGGAGAGAGAGAACTATTTGTTATAAGTACGAGAGCATGACCCAGGCTTCCCCAGTAATGCTCCGTGGGACTCCAGTGAGTAAATCAATTAATGTTTTTGGCCCTTGGCTTCCTTATCTAAAAGTTGAAGAGGTTGGATGTCCTTTAGGTACCTTCCAGCTCTCAAGTCCATGAACACATGGGGTCACGTGGGGAGACCCGGTGCAATACCTAGTCTCTGAGTCAGGAAGATGCGTGTTTGAATCCCAACTCTGTTGCTGGCTGGCCAGGTGATCAGGGCAAGTCTTTTAGTTTCCCTAAAGAAAACATTTTCAATTTCATGACTTCCTGGTGAGGAGAAGACATTGAGGCAAAGGATCCAGCTCCTAGCAGACATTAACCAAACAAAGTTTTACTACATGAGACCAGACGTAATTCTAGGCTAATACTAGAGGTCTCCAAGACAGAAGTTCTAAATGCAAATCACGACGTTGATAAAGCACCTCTGGTTTCGGGCACCTACTGTGGCCAGGTCTGGGGCTGATGCTGGGGATAAAAGACGCAAGCATGTACTAAGAAACCACACAATGAAGCATATGGATGTGATCAACCATAATGAAGATGCAATAGATTGCTTTTTATTGGGGCTACCTTCTTCAGAAAGCCAACAACATAAGGCAAACAAGAAAACGGTCCTGAAAAGTAGGAACCATTTTATAGAGAGGGAAGCCAGAAAAATACACTTTTACTTATTTTAACAAGACTTGGTAAGGTTGATCCTGGCCTCGACCTTCACCAACCCTGTGAAACTGCATGTGCTGGTGTCTATGTCTGTGCCTGTGTGTGACCGTGTGTGCATATATGTGTGTGTGACAGTGTGTGCATGATTCTGTGTGTGAGTGGTTGTGTCTGTATGTGTGTGGGTGTGTGGGGGGGGTGCACGTACACATGTGTTCACACACTTACCCCTTCCAGAAAGCACTCCCGGGCTCCGCAGGCCTATTCACACACTCAGATGGCAATAGAATCAGCATCTGCTGTCTTTTCACACCAAGAGCAGTCTAGCACATTGATGTGAAAAGAAAACACATCCCTCAGTCAGCTCTGGGTAAAGGACAGAGATCGATAACTATATTTCTCAAGTTGGTAACACTCGGCATCTTCTATGCAATGCTGCTGAAAGTTTTGCTCCCTCCTAAACACATGGGGTCAGCTGGCATAAAGAAGTAGATTTTCCCAGCAAGGTGCTCCCGAAAGGCAGCTGCCTGCTGGAAAAAGACATGTGAGGCACTGAGTTAATTTCGCCGTTGTGGGTACCCTTCTTGGCCCCCTCGTTGGGTCTGGCCCTAGAATATAAAGGTGGGCTAGAGGCAGCTGATGAAGATGATGTGCGGTGTCTTTGGAAATCATGATTCTCCCCGTGCTCTATCTCCACAGGGTGTCAAGACCCACATTAACCTCATGCTTTGGGGACTTTGCATGAACGGACAATATTTCCATGCATTCATTTGTTTTATTGGTTTTGTCTTCACTGTGTGATTGCCCTTTTTCTTAGTGCAAGCCGTCTGCTCTGTCCTCCATTGGCACAGTTAAGGGACGTGGCAGAGCAGAAAGCAGGAGTCACTGGCCAGAGTACCTGGCTTTTTCTTTCTTTCTTTTTTTAAGTTCATTTATTTATTTTGAGAGAGACAGAGACAGGGTGATTCATGGAGGGGCAGAGAGAGAGAGAGAGAGAGTCGGATGCTTAACCAACTGAGCCACCCAGGCGCCCCACTGGCTTTTACTTCACAAGCACTTATGAAGAGTCTAGGGCTTTGTGGAAAAATAAAGAGGTCAAGGGTATTTAGTGGCAAAGGCAGAGTGATCTGCAGAAGTAGAAGGCAGAGAGGGGCTCACGCGTGCCCTCCCACAGTCCACAAAGACCTGGCTGTGGGAAGAGAAAGGTGGAGTACAGGCATCCTGGAACAGTGGCGATCAGCCTGGCTTCCCAAAATATCCTGACAAGGGGCCAAGACCCCAGAAAGGAACACTATGTGCAGTGTCCTGGCAGATGAAGCCACAAGTGGTGCTATGAAAGGGTCCAAGCAGGGGCGCCTGGATGGCTCAGTTGAGTGTCTGACTGTTTGTTTTGGCTCAAGTCATGATCTCGTGGTTGTGAGATCGAGCCTGCTTGGGGCTCAGAGCTGACAGTGTGGAGCCTGCTTGGGATTCTCTCTTTCTCTCTCTCTCTCTCTCTCTCTGCCCCTCCCCGACTTGTGTTCTGCCTCCCTCCCACTCTCAAAATAAATACATAAAATTTTTTTAAATTTTTAAATAAACAAAAGGAAGAAATGGTCCAAGCAGACAGGGATAATTGGTGTCTCCAGTGTAACTCAAGTGTGCCTAGCACCAAGACCTTGTTACTCAGGTCAAGAGTAACAAGAGGCCTGGTATGAGGGAAGTGCTAGAATAAAATTGGGCTGGCTTCTATAAAATAAGGAGATGCAGTTTTTTTTTTTTTTTTTGGACACCTGAGTTTATGAGCTGTCATTCCTACTACATATGGAAGAATAATAACATTTTCCAGATTAGCAATTGATTTTTATTGTCTGTTTTGATTCTGCTTCCAGACACTCCAAGGTCCCCTCTACACACCTGAAGAGGAAGCCGTACAAGAGATCCAAGAGTCATGCTGGGACTGTGTAGGTATGTGAGTTTCACTCTGGTGATGATGACTCTTTCTTTCCTTCCATGAGGTGTTTACTTCTGTTAGTTAGGACTGTACATCCTAAGGGCATGATAAAGCTCCAGCTGACGATTTCTGTTGCTTTCTCCTTTTGCTTAATACCTTTGTTTGTACAATATCTGGGTAGCGCAGGTATGTTGGTGTGGGGTACAGTTCCCAAGGACTGCTGTCTCTAGAAAACAGGGCTTGGAATCAACTCTTTGTGTTCTTTCCTTCCTCCCTTCCTTCCTTTCTTCCTTCCCCCATTCCTCCCTACCCCTTTCCTTCTTGCTTTTGTTTTTTCCTCTTTTCACATTCATTGAGTTCCTAAAATAGATCATGTTCTAGGTTCACTGCTGGAAATACAATGATGGGCAAGTTTGGCGTAATTTGTGCCCTCTGGACTCTATATTATAATGGGTAAATACAGCTAAGTGAACAGGCAACTACAGTCCTATACCATGAATGTTCATATATAGCACCCAGTGCTAAGAATCTTATCATAGCACAGCAAACTTGTTCATGAAAGGGGGGGGGGACCAGGAAAAGCTCCCTAAAGGAAATAATTACTAGAAAATGCTATCCAAGTGTAAGGAAGTCGAGGTAGGAGAGCAGAGTTAGGAGAGAGGGAATGGTGAGCTAGGAAGAGAAAGGGAAGGCATGGAGTGTTAAGGGTATGTCTTTTTAAGTTTGTTTATTTATTTATGTTTGTTTATTTATTTATAAATGTTTGTTTGTTTAGAGAGAGAACATGAGCAGAGTGAGGGGCAGAGAGAGAAGGAGAGAAAGAGAATCCCAAGCAGGCTCCATGCTGTCAGCGCAGAGCCTGACATGGGGCTCAAATTCACAAACCATGAGATCATGATCTGAGCCGAAATCGGATGCTCAACTGAATGAGCTGCCTTTTTAGGTATAGTTAATAAATCGATAGTGTTTACTGTAGCCAACCCTATGGAGTAGATAGCATTATCTACATTTTACAGATAGGGAAATTGAGGCTCCACGACACTAAGAAGTTTGCCCAAGGAGTTCAGTGTGGCTGCTCCTGCATTAAAGGGATTTTCTGTGTCATGACTCCACAGAAATTGTCAGGTTAGGAAAGCCAGAGTCCCCAAGAGCAGGAATCTCAGCACAGGGTTCGATAGATTGACTACCAAGATGGCACCTAGGTGGAGAACCAGGGCACTCTGGTTCGAGTGTCACTGAGTGCTGCTTTGTCCTCAGGTGCTGGGCCCAGCCACAGTCAATTCTCTGCTTTGTTTTCCCCCAAGCATGTCTCATTACCTTGAAACTTATTTTTGTCAACTGTTTGCTGAGTAAGGCCTTTTCACTTAGAGAGTTTAAACAGGAAACTGTTGTCAAGGTTCTACCCAAATTACCATACACTGTGAGGGGGAAAAAAAAAATCTAAAAAGCAATTCTTAAGTTGCAGATTCATTATGATCCCCTCATGAATTAATTGAATAAAGCATAGTTTGAAGAACAATAACCAAGTTGAAAATAATTTGTTTCAAATTTGGTAATTTTGGTACCCCAGAAGTTACCTACTTCATTTGAGTGCTTTTGTCTCATGGCCATGCCCCCACCCCCACTCCTTTATTTCGTTGATGTTCTCTTGCTTTACAATTTCTCTTATTTGACTTACTTGACAACATTTGGTGAGACAAGGACATATCTAAGAATAGCTAATATTTGGGTAGCTTTTGAATTTTATGATCACATGCCTCTCTTGGAATGTTATAATTAAGAAACTTGTAAGTAGCAAAGTCTGCAAGGAGCCAAGTCATGCCATGTGCTTCCTACTCCCCTCAACTATTCATGTGGGAGAATTTGGTTTGTAATGACAACCAAGGGCTATCCTGAAGTGTCAGGAGGCAACTGAGAATTATAGACCACAGATGCCCTTTGATGTGATGTGATGTGATTCCTTCATCCATTCATCCAGCATTACTGAGTGCCAGGTCTATGCCAGTCCCAAGTGTACTTAATCTGCCATCAGCCGACAAACAGGTCCACAGACACACAAGCTCTAAAATAGATGTATGTGTGAAGGGCTGTCTGCGAGTGTCGGCAATGCTTTTTTAGAGAAAGGAAACAGTGCTGGCCCTTGAACATGAAGAAAGAGCAGCAGAAAATTCTAGGCGAAGGGAACGTGCAACGTCAGAGGTATGGTCAGGAGGTAACAGGTTATGGGATACTCAGAAATTGTGGTAGCCAGCTTCCAATGATCCTCATCTCCTTGGGGAGATGATTCATGCCCTTGTGTAGTCCCCTCCCACACCAGAGCAAGGCTGGCCTATATGGCTAGTAGACTACTATAGATGTAATGGCATGTGACTGACAAGTCTAGTTGTAAAAGACATTGTGTCTTCCACCTCGGTCTTTTGGATTGCTCATTCTGGGAGAAGTCAGTCGCCATATTGTAAGAACTCTGTGGAGAGGGCCATGAGGGAAGGAGGTAAGGTTTCTCGCTAACAGCCAGCACCAACTTGTCAGCCATGAGGGTGGACCACCCTGGAGGAAGTAGATCGTCCAGCCTTCATCAAGGCTTCAGGTGACTGCAGTCCTAGCTGACCTCTGACTGCAACTTTAAAAGGGACTCTGAGCCAGAATTCCCAAGCCAAGCTGCTCCTGAGTTCCTGACAAATAGAAACCGTAAGATAATAAATAATTACTGTTGTTTGAAGCCACTGAGTTTTGGGGTGATGTGCTGCACAAAAACAGGCAACACCAAACACTTCAGTGCATTTCAGGCCCACCAGTTGCTCACATGTGTCCCCATTGATTGACCTGATATGCTAGTGCCGATGACCGCTCATAAGTCATGAACCCTTGGGCCATTCATGGGGTGATTCTGCTTGTGTGTTCAGTGCCGGAAAAAAGTCATTTCAGACATGGATTAGCATCCCTTCTTTGTTCCAACCTTTATAGAAAATGCAAACTATTTCAGAATATTTCACCTCTTCTTTCCCTTCATTTGTGATTTGGATAAGCAATGGTACCCAGAGGCTGAGCAAAAAGCAGCAAAAGAGGAAGAAACAATGGCTGTGACTAATCTATAGGCTGGAAAATCCACTCTGAATCACTAAGAAGGAAGAATTAAGGAATCTGTGTGGGGTATGGTAGTTCAACCCTAGCACTATTCCTTCTTGTGTGTTCCTGTGCCATGTCCCCAGACATTCCTGCCTGGTGCCTCAGAGGGTCCGTTTCCCAGGCAGTGGTTGTTCCCGAGACAGGCCTGCTTGCTGCTGTTCTTGTACAGTTGTACCTCGCTACTAGTCTGAGACCATTGCTCCTTTACTCTGACTCTTTCTAGCCCTTCCAGGATATGCCCACTCCCACCAGGGCATGCCCAGACTCAGGCCCACTTATCCCTAAAGATAGTCCTAATCAGAACAGAAAGCCTGTTAGCGCTTCCAGCCCACAAGTTCATGAAGTCTGTCAACTCTGAGATCTGTTTTGCATGGGCAGGCTCTGGGCATACCTGAAGCCACTAATATGTATCATCCCAATTTCTCTTCTCTCCTTGCCCTATGCCAGTCTATGTCTCAGGATGTGGCTTGTGCCTCAATTTCTCTAACAAGCACTCTTGATCTCTACTTAGACTAGCACCGTGTCCCACAATTTAGGAAGAAGTATGCAAGGTCCCCATGTTGCTGTGGCTCTCCATAACCCCTTCCTCTCCTTGAGGACTAGTTGCCGCAGCCCATCACCTCTTTCACAAACTGCTGCCTTGTAAGTAGGAGGAATACCTGGAACCACAATCTGGCTATCTGCCTGACTCTTTTCTGTGCCTTATTATCACCCACTGCACAGGATTCTTCTCACAAATAGGAATTTCCTGGGTCATATTTGAGCTCATCAAAATTTTCAGACACTGGACAAGTCCCAGTCCTATCAGGTTTCCTGGCTGGCCCACAAATACACATACTTCCTCTCTTTCTTGCAAGTTGCCCAGACAAACCCTTAGATGTCCCAGCATGCCCTGCACTGGCATTCCATGAGTGATGACAACATCTTGACTTCCTGGGGTCCTATGAAAAAGAAAATTGTTGGATTTAGGATTTAGTTCTTACTGCTCTTACCTTACTATCTAAGTAGGGATTTATTATCAAGACCTTTTTCGTGGAAGGTGAAGCAGGAACAGTGGTGAAACCAGATGAGGGGATGTGGGACCAGGATCCTTAGTGGCATGTACCCTGATTATCTATCTTGGGGGAGGATGCTTCCAGAACTCTAGAGTACTCTAGTTCTGTGGTGAGCCAAGTCATGGAGAGGGAATAGAGCAGATTTTGCTGCCCCCATAATCTCCATTTGCACCTTTATGAAAGCCACACAAAATAAAATCCACATACAAGTAGTGTTATGGAAACATAACTTCAATACAAATTCCCTTGTTGTCTTTGAAGGGTCAGTTTGTGGTTCTACTAAGATCCCTAAGCCTCCCCTGAAGAATCCACTGCTCCACACTTTTTTATCTCCTTCAAGAAAATGAGTCTTCCAGGTTCACTGTGCCTGGAATTCAGGACTTCTCCTGAGAAATTCTTCACTTGCCAAGACCCAGGTCAAATTCTCCTTAAACAACCGGTACCAATCTTAGTTTTCACCTCTTCTTTGGGGCTTCCACAGACCCTTCTTCATATCTCTGTGATGGTGCCTTTTATATTTTATGTTAATTTATTTTGCTACAGAATTATACTTATAAGCTTGCTGAATCATGGAGGGTGAGCTTCACGCCTCATCCGATTTTGAAACCCTAGCAATTCACAAGTACCTATTAGGTGCTCAGTTTTTAAAATGGTAATTGACCCTGGACGTTAACTTCAAGCCAGCACTCTCGTGCCTTTTGAAAGGCGGTATGACTTTGTCTTGTGTGCACATGCCACCTCTTACCTCTGTCACTTGACTCATTTAGTACCTGAACCTGGAATGTCTCACACCCCCTTTGCCTGGCTAATGCCGGCTCACTCTTAAGACTTGGCTTAGGTACTACCCGTCAAATTTGGGAAGCCTTCCTTGACCCATTTAGGTTGTTTTTGACAATCCCTCTTAGGAATTGACGTAGAAAATTCCCTCTTAGGAACTGACGTAGAAAATTCCCTGTGAGCATACTTCTAATGCTACTGCCCGTTGTCCTAGATTATCTGTATGTGATCGCTCCTTCGTGAGACTATGAGTCTCTGCGTAGCAACTCCCCATACACAGTTCAGTAACAAGAAAATGTTTATAGAAGAAGTCAATGAATGCATGGACAATTTTTGCTGACTACCAATCTTGACCCTTACTAAAATCTAGGAAAACCTGTCTACTGGGAAGATTAGTATCTGGTGGCCATTTTGTAAACCTCTGATCCTTAAGACCTCCAGATTAGAAACCACAAGAGAAGCTGAAGGGGGGGAGGGTATTCCTCACTCCTGCTTTCCAGCTCCTGAATTCACAGTTCTAGGCTTGAATTTAGAATGAGATGGCAGGAATGAATTGTGTCACACGCTGCCTGCCGTCAGTTGAATTCAATTATAATTTATTGATTGCTCAGGTCGTTAGAGGCCATCATCATAACCAAATGCCATGGCCTTATTATGGCCCCTGCACTCATTCGTCTTGCACAAATGGACATTCACATACTGAGCAACTGTTGAGAAGGCCATTCCCAAGCTGTGCAGATTAATGCTGATTTCTGATTAGTCCCAGATTATGTCTCTGGGCTGACATTGTAACTGGCATTCTTCATTTAAGGAAAAAATGACAGCACAAGCTGTTATAGGGTTTGCATGACTTTCTTTAACTTTCTCAGTATGTTTCAACATTCTTTTCACTTTCCTCTAAGACTAGGACAATTTTTGCCTTTTTTGCCACATTGGTTTTTCTTCTTTTAAACGATCTGGTTATAGTTGGGTATCAATCTCTGTTGTCCTCTAAATTTTATTGTCATTTAAAAATGGGAATATTGGGGCACTTGACAGTCGGTAGAGCATGCAAGTCTTGATCACAGAATCATTAGTTCAAGCCCCACATTGGGCGTACAACTTACTTTTTAAAAAAGGAGATCTTAAACAAATAAACAAACAAATAAAATGGGGTTATTTCTGTTCTTTTTTTCCTTTTAAAAATGTACAATAGCAAAATTGAGATTGTTTAACCACTTTATGACATATAAAAAGCCATACATATTTACTGCATAAAATTTGATGGGTTTTAGGTAAGTATACACCTTGGAAGCTATCACCACTATCAAGGTTGTACTCATACCCATTGCCTCCCCAAGTTTCCTCCTCCCACAAAAATGAAATTTACGGACTATATAATAACATACATAGATATTATATTTATCTAAAATACCAGTTCTGTATTCACAGAGGGATAAATTCATTTAATTAAGAAATAAGGTCTCTGAGTGTTGTTTGTTCTCTGTAAATGTTAACAGATGAATTGGAATTTACATTTTGCAAGTCGATGTTTCTTACTAAGAAGCTTTGCCATCTAAAAAGCATTTCCTGTTCTGTTTCCAGTTAAAGTGTTGCAGTCTGGGGCTCTTCCCGTGATAAGCACTTTCCAATCAAAGTGAACATGTTCCAGGTGGCCTTGTTTGGTTGTAAGGGACGGAGGGTAATCTCAGAATAACTCAGATAAAGAAAGCTTTATTTTACTTGGCAGGAAGCTCAGCATCATTGCACCTCATGAGAATAGGGCTGGAACTCACTCAACTGCACGGCACCTGCTTCTCCCTGCACATCTGCTAAATGCTTCTCTCTCTACCAACTGGCATCTTCTTCCTCTGCTCTTCTTTCTTGTGTGTTACATACCGTATTTTGAATTGCTGTGCCCCCAACTCAACATCATGAAGTTTCATTTACCATCTAGCCCTACGTCTCAGGTTCAAAATTGTCTATATCTAAATTCCTAAGAATGGAATCTGACTCACCCAGCCCATCTTTCTGAGCCAGACCTCGTAAGTGATTGGCCACTGGCCAGCTTGTACGTACCTCTCTGGGTAAGAGGTTGAGCCTTGCTCCAATCAGCTGTGACAATAGTGGGGGGGTCGTACAATATGAACATGACTTGGTTAGGCAGAGAAACTGAAAATGGAAAAGTGCATCACAAGGAGGTAAGGTTGAAGTATAAATTTATCCGGAGATTTGCTTAGGCATGAAAACAATGTTTCTTTGTGCCTGTATCGTCTATCTGCATGGGAATCAGGACAAGTCTAGTCATCACTCACTCCTCATGACCTGCAAAGTCTTAAGATCCTCCTACCAAGAGGTTTCAAGAGACTCGTGCAGAAAAAAAAACAGAACCAGAACCAATGTTAACTTCCTGCCAATACAAAAACTTGCTTGAAAGTGACAGAATCTCATTTCAAACCAGCTTAAGCCAGAAGGTTTGCTGCCCACACAACCCAATTACAGAAAGAAAGGGATTACAGCTGACCTCAGAAACCCATGGAACAGGGCTCCGATGCTCTCTGTCTGCCAGGAATCTCACTCTCCACCTCTGGCCTCTGCATCCCTCCATGTGGGTTTCATTGTTTTCAAACCGAACGATCCTACCTAGAGCGTTTGCTCAGGGCTCTACCACATCCTTGAAGATTTGCCATCAGAGGTGAAAGAAGATTTTAAAAATCCTGGAGAAGGATGCTGATTGATGCAGCTTAGTCATAGTTCTTCAGAGAGACAGAACAAGCAGGATGCATATACGTGTGTGTGTGTGTGTGTGTGTGTGTGCATGTATCTCCAGAGTTTTATTTTAAGGAATTGGCTCACCCAACTGTGGGTACTGACGAGTCTAAGATTTGTAGGGCAGGCTGGCAGACTGGAAATTTAAGCAAGAGTTAATATTGCAGTCTTGGGAGAGGATTTCTTCTTTGGAAAACCCCGGGTTTTGCTCTAAAGGCTGATTTGACTGATTCAATGAGGCCCACCTACATTATAATCTCCTTTACTTAAAGTCAGCTGATTTTAGATATCCATCATGTCTACAAAATACCTTTATAGCTACATATAGATTTAACATACAATTTAATAACTGAGTACCATAGGCTAGTCAAGTTGACACATAAAACTAATCATCACACGTGATCATCCCTTGGTCCAAGTAATGGTGCAACAGAGGAATTGGGGACTGTGATTGGAATAGTTTGGGTCATTTTCCTACCCACATGGTGCACATAAGTGGGGACTCAATAGAAATGGATTTAGTATATATATGAACACCTATAAACCCATTACCCACCCTCAGGGGTTTATCCATGAGTACGCCCTTTTCTTGTATTCAGGCCCTTAGTGAGTTGGATGATGTCCACTCACACTGGTGAGGGCGATCTTCTTTACTCAGCATACCAACTCAAATGTTAACCTCTTCTGGAAACACTATTATAGACACACCCCAAAGTAATGTTTTACCAGCTATCTGAGCATCCCTTAGCCCAGTCAAGTTGACACAAAACATTAACCACCACAGCAGTGATAAGTCTCAGAAGAAATTAAAAAGGAAGACTATGATGGAGAATGGCTTGTGGGGGTTGAGCAACTTAGACTGAGTGGGAGACTGCTTCCCTGGGGCATGTTTGAGTCATGATGGGAAAAACAAAAAAGAGTTTCCCAAGTAAAGATATGGAGAATCAATCTATTGACAACCGCCTAGCCTATCTCCATTTCCATGTGAATATATATGTATATAAGCGGATCACTCATTGTTCTGCCTCCTTGTATCTTTTTCTTACATGTTGTCTGGACTCGCAGTTTTTTAGGAACATTAGATTTAGCTCCCATACTGATGGCATTTACTGGGTTCATTTTTTTTAAAGTTCATACTCCTAAAGGAGATAACCTGATTGGCCCAGCTCCTGCCTCCTCAATATGCTGACCACCCAATGAGTTCACTGCTCTTGGTCATATGCACCACTTTTAGTCTGCTCAGCAATGTAAGATGTGGAGATCTCATGTTCAGAACGGACTGTGCATTCAGCAGGATGGTACAGGCGAGCTGTTTTAGCTGAAGAGTGTTCTTGGGTGCAAGCACCATAATTGAAATATCTGAAGTAAGCACCTACTATGTGTCTGCTACCATATTAGAGATGAATAAGACATGAAGTTCACAAGTTCACATCTAGTGGGAGACTCTACATGGCATCGCTTTCAACACGAATATGTCTTGACCTCCCTAGTTGCCCCAGTGTCTTCTTTATACATTATTATCCTGTTCCCTCTTCCCTTTACTGCTTCTATGTCTGCATATCTATCCTATTCTACTGGAAATGGGATATTCCATGGTATAAGTGAATTGCTCAAAGTCAAGATCTTCTAACTTTTAGCCCAAGGCTATTTAAAGGGTAGTTTACAGACGTGCAACACTGCTTGGGACATGTGAGAAACACAAATTATTAGACTCACTGAATCAAGTTCATCAAGATATCAGACTTACTGAATTATGTTCCCTGGGGGTGGGGTCCAGGAATCTCTTTTAATACGCTCTCCAGGTGACTCAGTCACTGCCAAAGTTGGGGAATCATTGTTTTAGGCTACTCATCTTTGCCTACTCCACAATGCTGGGTATTAGTAAACTTTGGTTTGATCATTTCATTGTCCAAAACTGTCTCAGAAGAACTTCTTCAAAGATTTTGAGTGCTCTGTTCTGGGTTGTAAGGCATCCCATCACACCAGCCAATCAGCATCTGCATTGCCCTAAGCTGATGGTTCTCAGCTGGGGATGATTTTGTCCCACAGGGGACAATGTCCATAAACATTTTTGGTTGTCACAACTTGGGTGTGGGTGACACTACTGGCATCTAGTAAGCCAAGGCCAGAGATGCTGCAAGCATCCTATACAGTGCACAGGACGGCTCCTCACAACAAAAAATTATCCAGCCAAGAATATCAATATTGTTGGGGGTGACAAACTCTGCCCTAGAGGATCCTAAACAATTGATAACCACGATGCCTCAAGATGACATTTTGACCTGTTTTTCTCCTCCTCCACTGCTCAAGTTATTAATAGCCACTTGGAAATGGCTTAGTTTGCTTGCTAGGCAGAGAAGTGTTCTGATTTTGAACTTGATTCAGCAAAAGAAACTGCCACTTGATAGTGGAACCACAATATATCACTCCACAGGCTTCCATCGTCTTCCTCTTCTTTTTTTTTCTCAACATTTGGAATGTGTCAATAGCACTCCTATTAATAGTTCACATAGGCATGTTATACATTTAATAAAATGCATGGCCTTTGAAAGTCATAATGTCCCCACCAGGACTTGTATATGATACCATATAATTTTTCTTGAAACTGGGATCTGGCTTAGAGAATGACTTCAATTTGTTTTCCAGAAACATGTGACACAAATCACTATTTCACTGGCTCTGATCACCAGACCATTGCTGGCCAGCAATAAATGTTTCCCAGGCTATAAACATTTTACTACGGAAAGTTCTTATTTTTAAAAGCTATAAACTGAAACGGCGACCCTCGACAGGCAATGAAACTTACAACATTACTTGTTGAAGTTCTAATTTTTACTGTACTTTAGCAATAACACAAATAATTGGATTGAGAAAATATACGTTAAATAATGCCTGTCTTAGCATGGTCTTCCCCAAAGCAGAATCTGAGGTGAAGGTTTATGATGGATGAGTAGTTTTATCTGAGAATGATTGCAAGGGACGAGGAAGGGATGGGGGGAAGGAGGGAAATCTCACACAAGCCTGCACCAGAAGTTGGCCACCCAATGGACGACCGGTCACTTCATAGCATGAGTCCTTGGGAAAACCTATAAAACATATCGCAGAATCATTGGTCTGGATAAGCAAGGGGAAAGCTTTTGTGTGCTAGCTGCCGGTCTCATCAGTCAGGGTTGTTTTACAAGATGTCTGCTTCCCCAAATATCATTTGTGAGTGGTAATTGTTCTAGAGATGCTGAAGGACAGGAACCAAGAGGGGCCTGAAACAAGAAAATATTAGGCCGCACCTGTAAGGAACTTTTTTTTTTTTAATTTTCTTTTTTTTAACGTTTATTTATTTTTGAGACAGAGAGAGACAGAGCATGAACGTGGGAGGGTCAGAGAGAGGGAGACACAAAATCGGAAACAGGCTCCAGGCTCTGAGCGGTCAGCACAGAGCCCGACGTGGGGCTCGAACTCACGGACCACGAAATCATGACCTGAGCCGAAGTCGGCCGCTTAACCGACTGAGCCACCCAGGCGCCCCAAATGGCATATTTAAATTAGGTTGAGTTTGGGGTGCCTGGGTGGCTCAGTCGGTTAAGCGTCCGACTTCGGCTCAGGTCATGATCTCGTGGTCCGTGTGTTTGAGCTCCACGTTGGGCTCTGTGCTGACAGCTCCGAGCCTGGAGCCTGCTTCGGATTTTGCGTCTCCCTCTCTCTCTGTCCCTCTCTTGCTCACACTCTGTCTCTCTCTCTCTCTCAAAAATAAATAAACATTAAAAATTTTAAATTAGGTTGAGTCATATTACCCATACATGTGAAATAAATATATGATGAATATATATTTGTCTGAGGCATGTCCTATACATCCATATGTATCTATGTACTTATCAATATATACCCCTGTAAGTATAGGTACATGCATGGCACACACACATGGTACTCATATACATGTGCAAATATAATTAATAAGTATATCATTCAAATAAGTATTAAGGCACACATTAAATACTTACATAATATTTTATAATGATAATAGAGATTTTCAATATTTTTCTTACCTACAGCTTTGTGTTGCCTATGAAGTATGGTCACTCTCATTAATTTGAAGAGAATTACCATTTGACATTGAAATGTATGACTGTACTTCTTTTATTTTAAGTTTACTTATTTTCAGAGAGAGAGAGGGAGGGAGGGAGGGAGGGAGGGAGGGACAGCGAGGGAGACAGAGAGAATTGCAAGCAGGGTCCGGCTCAGTGCAGAGCCCGACGTAGGGCTCAAACTCACAAACCAAGAGTCAGACGTTTGATGGACTGAGCCTCCCAGGCGCCCCTGGCTGTACTTCCTATTGGGAGTCCATGGCAAAGTGTGTCTTTCTAGGGGGTGTTATCTTCCTGTATTCTTTGGCTGAGATATTGAATATGGACTCTTCCTTCTGCTTAGAGTTAAAATCTGACTACTTCTGTTTAAACTCTGCCTATACAACACACTAGTTGTGACCCTGGGCAGGTTGTTTAACTTTTCTGGGCTCCAACTTCCTCACCAGTAAGATGGACACAATAATAGCACCTACTTCATGAGATTATTATGGGAACAAATGAGTTGAACTTGAAAATACTGAGGTTGGGCTTGGTTCATAGTAGTCGTTCCTGGCGTCTTAAGTAGTCATAGCTAATAAATGTTAGCATTAATTACTTTTACACGTGCATACCAAAACTGTGTGGAAGGAGACGGAAGAAAAGATAGGGTGGAATTAGTTGGCCTTCTTTTCTTGGGTCATTTCCCACCAATAAGCAATCTCCAATATATTCGCAAGCTGAGCAAACACTTTAAATTGCGTGCCTTTTGTTTATTTGGTTTCTAAGTACCTTGCTTCTCCTAAGTTTTGTTCAGAGATAAGCTTGTAACGTGTTTTAGGGAGCATTTTGTGTGTCATTTGAGAATTGCTGAGTCAGACGAGGAAGTTACTGAATGGATCAGAGCCATTTAAAATAAAAATCCAAGAACTGTTAAAGACAAACATGTGTTCAGTAACTCCTGATGAGTGGAGTGGAGCTCACACTTGCATCCATGCGGCCAGAGGACAGGGAAAGTGTCAGATAAGACAAATCAGAGATGTTCCCTACATACCTACTCATGCTAAGTCCTGTGCTAAGATAGTATGTGCAAAGCTAGGTACGAGAGTTCCTAACACAAGGAACTCACAGCCTAGTAACCCTGCTACTTTGTGTTTACACAAAAAGTATAAAACAAGTATATGAACCAAATGTATGGACCTGTTTTAGGTTTCAAATGAAACAAAATCAATCAATCAGTAGATGTTTTGTCTAAGTGGTCTCAGTATAACTTTAGCCAAACGAATGACTTGTATGAAAATATGATCCAAGGAGGATTATATGGGGTTTCAGAACTCGTTCTTAAGAATGTCCTGGCTCCAGTTCATTATTAGACATAGAGGGCTATCGGGAGCCATATGTAGGCTATGCTCTGCTCCTACAGAGAAGGAACAATAGTCTAGTCTTAGTTCTCGAGAATGAAGGAGGATGTGAAGAAGATCCCAGAGGGGGATGGGAAAGAGGATTGGAATGGAGTAAAAGTTCTAGGGCCCTTACAACCAAAACACTTACATTCTGTCTGTCTGAGGCAAGAAACATCAAATTCACTGAGTACCTACTATGTGCCGGCTTGCCGACCTCTTTATACATTTCCAAAGTGAGATCTTTAATACTGCAGAAGGTTAAGTCAGCAATCTTTAAGAGATCGATAAGATAATACAATAAGTAGTCAGAGCGGAATTGTAACCCCTGCTTGCCCAACATTCACATCATGAGATTGCCTTTTCTGTAGGCGTGAAAGAGTGAACACCAGCTTGCCAAATACGCAACGGCCTTTTAGATCCAGCTGGTCAATGACAGGGTGAGGCCATCAGCAGTGACTTGGGGTCAGCCATTTTTTGAGCCCTGACACTGACAAAAAAATGCGCTCGACGTACCATGAGCTTGACAGGGCATGCAAAACAGCTGAAAGCAATTAGAGACATAAACTAGGATTTTCTGGCCAACTCCAAAATAAATTGTATGCATAGCCATCCACAACTTGGAGTGGGAACCATCTATTGAATCAAGTAATTGCCTCTCAGTGTCTGTAGCAAGTTAACTACCTAAGGAAAATGAGACAAAAAGCACCCTGAATGAAATGCATCTGTTTATCCCATCAAGCAGACTTTTAATTGTATGTCCCTCTGCCAAATTTCTTTGACATTTAAAGGTTGGTGGTCAAGTCTATACTTAAGACTCATGTTGACAAAAGCTTACATAAGACAAAGACATGAACTACTAATGGTAAATAATGTTAACAGAAAACAGAAGAGTGGGGATAAGGCAGTGCATATTCTCTCTGTCTTCTATATAATATTGGGTCAAGCCCACAATGCCTTCTTTCCAGAAGTACTGGGGAGGGAACAGAGATGTTTCATCAGAATCCTAGTGTCACTGCTCTGCAACCTTGGGGAGACCCTCAACCTCTCTGCTCCAACTTTCCTCATTCAGAGGTAATTAGTAGTCATTTGTACACTTTGTACATGGCAGAAATTTTTACGTGCATAACCTCATTTACTTACTGTATGCATTCTCCCACAAATTCTGTCACGATGATGATACTGTCCCCGCATTTCAGGTAAAGAAACTAAGGTTTAGAGAATTTTTTGCTCCAGGTTATGATGAGAACCCAGGTCAACCAACCTCAAATTCCATGCACTGCCCATCGGAGTGTGTTGGTTCTCGCCACTCTGATAAATCCAGTTTTTCTCATTTCAAAGTAAGGAGCAATCAGCTGTTAAGACTGTCCAAACTTGACTTTCTTCTTAGTGAACTTTGCTCCACCAGCATCAGTCAACTATTCTGATTTAACTCCCCCCCCCCCCAACAGCATGATATGGAACATTACAGCCTTTGATTCTATGTTCTAAACTTTCTCTTTTTTTCCATTCTGCACCCTACAGCCTTAGTTCTGAGACTGTCTCCTGATCTGTACAAGAGTCTTTCCTGGCCACTGCTTCTTCCACAACCTCCTCTAATCTATTCTCTTCATGCTGCTGACTGCTTGGCTTTCTGGATTAGGACTCTGTCTGCTGCGAGAAACCCTTGAATTACTTTCCTCCACCCTCCCAAGGCAGGTGTCACACAGCCACTTGTCATCTCCTCCCAGCCCCAACAATAAGTCAGCTGCCCCCAGTTCTCCAGGCATCTTGTGCTTCTCCATGCCTCTGGGTGGTTATCTCTGCCTGGAACCCTGGTGTCCCTTTATCCAAGAACGGACTTCATCCTTGAAATCTCAGCTAGTCCTCAGGATGTTCTTTCCCCTCGTTCTCCTCCTTACTAGCACCCCATCTCTCCTTCTGCACGGATCTATTACAGGCCCATGATTGTCAATTCACAAGGGTTACAGCGAAGGGTTCCCTGAAACTGATAAACAAGGGAAGAAAAATGATTCTCTGGGAGTTAGACCTCAAAACCAACACATAAAGGATCAAAGCAGCTAAGTGCAAAGTCATCTTAAGGAAACAAAATATTTCCCAAGCTTGGAAGATTAGGCTATAATAAATCTGCAACCCTAGGGGCAGGATTTGCTTCAGAATTCAGATTGTTTTTTTGTGATACAAGACAGATACCACATGTTATATAATACCCTTAGCATAATGCACCATGAACATTTTCAATATTTGTGTAATGGAAGTATGAGTCTCACACTAGGAACATACATGAAGATTATAAATAGCTTCATGTTATTCCAGGTCATAGTCTCCCTAAACTTCCTACAACTTTTGTTTTTCAGAGATTTTGGTATTTCAGAAGTGCGGATAATGGAATGCGGATGTGAATATCTCTAAAGAAAGAAAGACTCAATCATAGAAGGGAGAAGTGAGCCATGGAAGCGTAGAAAAGGGAGAAGCGTGGAGAACATGTGAGCAGTGACCAGTCAAGCACTACCCAGCAAGAGGCAGGATTTACTATATTCTGATTCCATTGTCAAGGCCAGCGTTGTAAAAAGAAAGAAGTGCTGAGCTCTCTCAACTGAGATCACTAAACAGTTGGCTCATTTGAACAGTATTTTTCTACTCTTGTACTCCCCAAGCCACTGGACAATTATCAATCTTGGCATATATAAAAGATCTGCAGAAGAGAATAATCTTTTCACAACTTTGGGTTCCTACTTCTGTAATAGGTATGTATGTGTATATACATAAATATATATGTATATGTTAAATGAATACTCTGACCCTGTGGTTTTACATATCAGTCCAGCCCTGGGAGATATATTCCTCCCTCTGTTTATTCATTTATTTGTCAAGTATGTACTAAGCGCCTTGATGAGCAGTTGACTCAAAGCCTAGCCTTGGACCACACACAGAAATCTGCTGATGTAATGGATGTGATTGCCCTGTGAGGTTTGCTAAGAGTCATGCTGCTGGCGTTTCCGTAACATTTCAGGCTTAGCCTCCCTGGGTGGAGGCACCTGGGAAGTTTCTTCTGCTATTTAACTTTCTACAGTAATCACATTTATTTTCTTTATAATAGGTTAGTAATTATTTCCCATTTTTCAAAGTGCAAGTAATGTTACTTTTTGTGAAAGTGTCCTTAACTAAGAATTGATTTGATCTTCACTTCTGCCTTCCCTGGACTGTCAAGAAAACAAAACTCGAAACCTTATGTAGTCCACGGTGTCATTGGAGAGGGTTCAGGAGATGAGGGGAGGGGTTTGGCAGTCTGACTTCCAAACCCAAGAATTAAAGATCCCTGTTTGTTATCACTGTCACCACCATATAATGCCACTGTCCCTCTGACTTTTCATTGTCTCTCGGCTGACTGCCAAGGCTTGTGAGGTCCCACGCAGGAGGATGGGTTTCCATTAAGAACATTCTCATTCCTCTTATTTAGGAAGCCAAGTCTGGGATACCAAGTGCCCAGTCCTTGAAGAACCCACCCACTCACTAGCCATTTAGTCCAAAGTCTGTTAGACTGGATGGAAAAGAAGTTGTAATCTCCTTTGCTCATCTTAATGCTAAGGAGCTACTTTTCTTTGAAATCCTTAAAAACACAAATTTCCCCACCTACCACCCTTGGAAAAGAAATCCAAATTCTCTCAAGGGATCTAGAAGCCTCAAAGACTCAGAGAAGTTTCTATATTCAAACATGATCTATTCTTTTCATGTCTTAGGGGAAATAAACCTGAAAAGAGTATTTAATTTATTTATTTGCCTGGAAATATTATTTCTATTTATGATCCCAGCAGGAAACATCTGGCATAGTCAAATCAGGATAATTTGAAGAAGACAATTAAAGGACTGTTTACAAAGGTATAGCCGGTATGTTGGGAAATTACAAGGTGCATTAGTTATTTATTGCTGCATAACAAATTGCCTCCCACGCTAGAAGCTCAAAACAAGTATTTATTACCTCACAGTTTCTGTGGTCAGGAACTCAGGCACAGCTGAGGTAGTTATCTGCAGCTCAAGGTCTCTTGTGAGATTATAGTCAAGCTATTAGCTAGTACTGTGGTCTCATCTGAAAACTTGACTGGGGACAAACAGGTTCCTTTCAAACTCACATAGTTGTGGACAGGCCTTGCTTCCATGTCGTGACGGCATAAGGCTGTTCTGGGGCATAACAGTTGGCTACCCCAGGCATGTGATTCAAGTGAGAATGGCCAAGATAGAATTCATAGCCTTTTCATAACTTCATCTCAAAAGTGTCATCTTAGCTCTCCTGTGTATTCTGGTAGAAGTGAGTCAATAAATCCAGCCCACATTTAAGAAGAGGGGATTATACAAGGGTGTGATTACTGGGAAACAGAATCCCTGGGAACCATCTTGGAGGCTGCCTACCCCAATGAATGGATTGTGAAGTCTTCCAGGGTTAGTTACAGATGAACTGTTTTCATCCCCAGGGCAAAGAGGCAAGGGCAGAGAGCAGTCTACATAACTTGGAAGGATAGTGTCGTGTGGAGAGGGCAGACTTGAGAGACACTGTGCCCTTGGGTCAACGGAACAGACATCTCCAGATGACCCCAGAGAGAGGAAGCAGAGGTAATAAATACCTTGACTTCTTTCTTTTCTCTCCTTCCATCTCTTGGTGGGCCACTAGACTAGCAGAACCCAATCAGATGCCATGAAGCAAGGGAGCACATTGATGTGGTCCATACAAGTCAGCCTGCCAGAGCAGAGAGTGCGTCTGGATGGGTAAATAGCAAATATTGTCACATTATGCTCTAGTAGCTGGCAAATTTCCCATCAAGGACTTTCACATTCTGGGGAATCTTTATTTAAAAGGTTCACTTGAAGGGCACCTGGGTGGCTCAGTGGGTTGAGTGTCCAACTCTTGATTTCGGCTCAGGTCATGATCTCAGGGTTCCTGCTCAGTTTGAGCCCTGCATCTGGCTCCATACTGACAGTGTGGGGCCTGCTTGGGATTCTTTCTTTCTCCCTCTCTCTCTGGACCTCCCCCATGCTCGCTCACACACACACACACACACACACACACACACACACACACACTCTCTCTCTCTCTCTCTCTCTCTTTCTCTCTCTCTAAATAAATAAGCAAAAAAGGTTCATTTGAATTATTATTTGTTTTTTAAGGCTGATTGATCTTAACAACTACATTACAGATTTTTAGTCAGTGAGGAAAGGCTCACCTTTGTCTTTGAATACCCTGCATAACTTTGCCTGTGCCGAACAAGGACTCTTAAAAATCACCGCCATAGTATTTGAGAGCTGGAAAGATCCTTAGATATTATTTAGTAAACACTCATTTTAGGGATGAGAAAATTGCTGAGATGTTAACTGGATTGCTTAAGATCACACAATGCTAAGCCCACATGTCCCAACACTATCTATAATTTACTAATTCCTGAATAGTAATGATAATGACGATAACAAATTGCAAGTGCACAACATTTTCAAGTTTACAAAGAGCTTCCACCCACATCATCTTATTTGAATCTCACAATAATCCTGAGATACTGGGAAGGTAGATGTTATTATTTCCAATTTACGAGTAAGAAAGTGACCTACATAGATATTAGCTATTTTCAGCAGAGCAAAAAGTGATATAATAGGCATCAAAAACAATCCAGACACTTGAGGCTTTTGGGATTCACCTGTTCAGTCTCATCAGATAGATTCATCTCTTCTAATTGACTAAGACAGGCTACGAAATGAGGGGCTGCTCATTGAGAAACCAAGGTTGGACCTTCCTATATGAAGATGGTGAGTGCAGACTGAGTAGATCTCAGGGAACATTCTAAGAAGAGAAAGGCAGTAAAGCAGCCCCACTAAGGGCCTTCCTTGTCTACCACTGAAGGAGCCGTTCCTGGGCTTCCTGGTCACATCCCTATAGCATTCTCCAAGAAACGGAGCTTCTATCTTTCAGGAGAATCTAAACAATGAGCATTCACATAGGAAAAACCCAGGGGACAAGAGGAGGGTCTTCGGTAGACTTGGGTAGACTGGGTGGAATGTGAAGCCTATACTACTTTGCTAGTTATTATTGCTATGTAACAATTCCCCAAACTTAGTAGGCTTTAAGACAACAACCCTTCATATTACAGCTCACAATTTCATGGGTCAAGAATTCAGTCAAAATTCTGCTGGGCTATTCTTTTGTTTCACATGGTCATGACAGGGCTGCTCCAGTGATATTCAGCTGGTCTGGTCGGGAAGGGTCAAGAGACTTCAGTCACACAGCAATGGTTTTGGTGAGGGTGTCTTGAAAGCTTAGCTCACCTCTGCCTCTCTGTAGCTTTGGGGCCCTCTAGGAGATTTCTCCAGTAGGGTAGTTGAGTTTTATACATGCCCACTCACCTTCTGAAGATTTAGAAAGCAGTTTTAGCCTTTTCTTCAAGGCTAGCTCCAGAACTGACATAACATTAGTTTGGCTGTCCAGTTTTGGTCAGTGAAGTCAAGGAGCGGTTCAACAGATCTCATCACTTGGTGGGAAAAGAGACAAAGGTTTATTGCCATCTTTAATCTAGCATAATTCTCACACAAACTTCTCTCATTTCCCCACTGTTTTTCATGCTTACTCCCCATTACATCGTTTTTACAATTATAATCTGAAGGAAATATTAAGGACATGGGCTGGAGGTAGTTTTCAACCTGGGGAACATATATTTGATGATGCAAATTGCAACATCACTTGGGGAGACAGGTTGGGATCATTGATCTCTGTAGTGTGACTGGCATGTGTCTTGCTTCACCAACCTGGGTTTAAATGACAGAATGTATTCATAACATTAAATAAGGTGTTCTTGATTCTCCTAACCACCTACTTGTCTTGCAATTGTTTACAGATTTCTCCCTCCCAGATATATTTTTTTAATTTTTTAAGGTTTTATTTATTTTTGAGACAGAGAGAGACAGAGCATGAGCAGGGGAGGGGCAGAGAGAGAAAGGGAGACACAGAATCCGAAGCAGGCTCCAGGCCCTGAGCCGTTAGCACAGAGCCTGATGCGGGGCTCGAACTCACGGACTGTGAGATCATGACCTGAGCTGAAGTTGGATGTTTACCCAACTGAGTCACCCAGGCGCCCCCCTCCCAGATATTTTAAGAGTCCCCAGGCCTGATTCCCTATGTTTGACGCTCACATATCTGTGCCAGGAGCTGGGGTTTGTCCCTCTGAACAGGATTCTGCAGGAGAGGCTACTGCTGCTCTGTCTCTGGTCTCAGTTCTTATTCACCTCCATTCGCCACCTGCCATGGCATCTTGGGACACATTATTAAGGAAATTCATTGCTATCATTTCAATTCCCATGGTGCTGTGAGAGAATGATCCTCCCTCTCCAAGTGCAAAGGACAAAGGTTCCTCATTTTTTATTCTCATACAAGTTGGGTCCCACTGAGAAGTTGCCCAAGTGCCCAGTATTGTCATACATTTTATTCACCTACACAGAGCCAGGTACCGCAGAGTCACTCAGGTAGCCAGGGAAGCTGGCATTGGATAAGTTCCAGTACCTGCCTGGCCGCATGTCATATCTAGATCCCCAATCCAGCCCTTTGCTCAGACAATTGTGCTACCTATGGGACAAAGTATAAATCTCCCTTTTTCTTACGGTATCTTCTCTCCCAGGGTTGCCATGGGCCAGCTCCCCTCCTGGATTCTGCTAGAACTGGCCATCCCCACTTTCCTATTCCCCTCCCTGTAATTTACCATGTAGGTCTCTATGCGTTCATAGGGTTCCTGACCTTTTTTTCTTTAGTTCTCCCTGGGGACTTCTCTCAGGACCTTAATAAATGTAAACAGATACATGATATGTGTATGTATGTTTGGGGGTGAGATGTAGGGTCTAAACCTTTTTAACAGAAGCATCTTTGCTCCAGTGCCTGTCACCCAAGAACTCTGGATTCTTGGGTTCTAGTCAAACCATATATTTCCCTATTTTCTCTGCTTTCCCCTTGCCTACAAACGTAATTTGGGAGAAAAACAAATTCCAAAAATATCCCAGGTATAGAGATGTGCTCTTTCCTCTTTATCCCTCAAGGGACTAAACCAAATTGGCTGTCCCCCTGAGTCAATTCTGATTGGTTGGTTATGAACACAGATGGGCCCCTTTTGCTGCTTCTGCCCAGCCTGGGGTGGAGGAAGTGGTCAGGGGAGGGATTATAGTATTATGAGCTACCACCACATCTAAGCATAATCACAGCACCTTGGGGTCCAGAGAATGTGCCAAGAACATGAATTAGCAGGTGAGCTTGGCCCCTGTTACTTCTCTCCCACACGTGGAGAGAGCATGAGAAGGGGCCCTAGCACACTGTAAACAGGCTTCTAATGCCAGTAGCCTGATAAATTTTATAAATAAAACCAGAGAATTCTGATTATGCATGAATCATCTGTATCTGATTTGTTTCATCAATATGTCAGTCCATGAGTTAGCTTTCCACGTTTTCGAGCTTTCATAGCACTGTAAATGCACTCAGTATCAGAAACTCTGGCATTCAGCACCCCACGTCCCTTTTGCCTTGTGTTTATTTTGGTATCTTGCCCCAGCAACATCCTCTCTCACCTACGGGTCACTCAGCCTTGTGCAAACATCCCATCTTGGAAGCAAACTAGATTCTGCAGAACTCCCCGGCCAGAAAGGAAGGAAAGAAGGGGAAGCTGGTGGTAGTTTGAAAAGAAATACAAAGGTCTTTAAAACAACCTTGCCATAGCCCTCCTCGAAACCCCCTACTGTCCACTTGCTGAATATTCATTCCCTAGTAGGTTCCAATGAAACTTATCAATGTTGTTTTTACTTTTTTAGAAACAAAACAAATTATGTTCTTGTTATCAATACATGTTTGCAACAGGAATTGTGGGATTTCCAGATAAGCAAATGGAAAATGAAGAAAATATCAATATATAAATTTTATTAACATTTTGGTAAATGTTCTTCCATGTTTTTTCTATGGAAATAACTATGAGTACATATGGTCCAAACCATATATGTTTTGTAATGAGCCTTTTCATTTGATAGACTGCCTGAGTATCTTGTGTTTATATAAATAATCTTTAAGATCATCATTTAAAATTGATGTATAGTATTTCATTTTATGAAATAAATACACCATTTATAATCACCATAGATTATTTCACTACTTACGTACTGATAAAAACTTAGGTTGTTTTTATTTTTATGCTCTTAAAAAATCCTATGTGGAAAATGTTTATAAATACATCTAAAAATACATGCACCCATTTTTTCTTAAAATTAACCCCAGTTTCTTAAAACTCCTACCTGTGCTACTATTGAGTCCTAGAGTTTGCACATTTTTAGGAATTTTGATATGTAGTCTGAGTTCCCCTTAAAAGCAGGTTCTGTTTTTTTCTTAGGTAATAATAGTATATACAATGCTCACATGGGCTTAAGGAACTTCATAGCAGTTATCAAACAGGTTCTCTTGCACAAATACCTCTTTAACAATGCTTGAAGAGACTCTTTAACTTTAGGAATTTATAATAGAACAAAAAGATTAATTGCCAGAGTGGGACTCATATGAAGTTTACTATAGCAATTAAGCAGAGTCATGCAAATTAAGAGAGATGTATTTTTAAATATTTATTATATTTATTTTAATCTTATAATGATAATATATGATTACTGTAGAAGATTATTTTATGTATACAGGAAATTATATTAAATTTACTCATAAGCCCATCATGCCTAGAAGACCGCTGTTCAGATAGGATACATGAACTACACATCTTTTATATTTAGCCTTCTAGTTTGCTCTTTTTCATTCAATGCTTTAGCAGTAGCATTTTGTCACATCATCAACTCCATTTGAAAACATGCCATTGATTGCCGGAAATCATATAAAAATGACTCTATGGAAAATATCATAATTAAAAAAATCTTTCTCTTACTCTTGGACATCAGGAATGTCTAGAAATTTATCATAAATATCGCTGGGATGAACATCTTCGTACGCTGGTCTTTTTTCAGGTCTATGATTATAGCTTTCACCTTGGGTGAAATTATAGGATCAAAGGCATGCTGTTTTAAAAATCTCTTGAAATACTCATTTAAATTTTTTTTCAGAAAGGTATTACTAATTCACTAAATTGCTTTCCAACAAGGTTTGATCAATTTATACTCCCAACCTCACTGGTGGGTCAACCGCACACAGTTGAATACCCTTCAACTTGTAAATCCAGTACCTCTGCTAGCAAAAAGAAAAAAAAAAAAAGAATTTTGTTTTAATTAGTATTTTTTATTCATACGGATATTGAAAATTTATTTCAAATAAATGTTTCTTTTAAATTATTGGTCAGATTTTTGGCATATAAGCAAATACAATGATCAGTCATATACCCATTGTTTAGATTCAACAATGGCCAACATTTTATCCTTATGTGCTTTATCTACTCTCATGAATGTTCCAAGGTCCTTCATCACAATTCCCCATTAGCCTGAGTTCAGGGCCACCAGAGCTCAAGTCCGTTTGCAACGTTTTCCTAGCCAGGTGTGACCGTCTCCTTCTGGGGGATGCCTGGTTGATACGTATGACACGTTCAACCTCCTTCTATGTAGTCCCTGTCCAACTGGATACTGAGGGGAGTGCTCTGGAGTAGTCTGTGCTGTTTTTGGATTTATTTCCCAGCCTCAACGTCAACTGACCTGTGGTTTCAGCATCCTCGTCATGCTGTAGAAGCGGGCCCTGCGTGACTCTATTTGTTCTCAATGTTGATTTTTCAAGAATGTGAGAAAAGGTCAAAATTTAAGCAGCCACTATTTTCCTACGAGAACCTGGAAACTAAGATCTTTTTACTGGTTCTTAAACGTCCTTTGCACATGAAGAGGATAGGCCACAATCCTAACAAATAGGATTGTGCTTATTGTCTCCTTTTACATTTTGCTAAAATTTTAAGCCATCAGGTTTTTAAATGTTTATGTCAAATTAATGAGCAGTTTTTTTGTGTGACATTTTCCAGTTTTTACATTGTGGGAGTAAGCATTTCCTATTCAGAGATTGCATAAATATTTGGCTGTAGTATCTGCTGATTTTTATCTATCTGTATTATTTTTAATCATTTAAAGTATCTGCAGTACGTTTGGTCTACAGAGTAGAGTGATAATCTTCAGAGTTTTTTTCCCCCAAGTAGGTATTTTTTCACACACTTGTAAAATAAACAATTGTTTCTTCAGTGACTTATGATAATCTTTTTACTGTATATGAAGTTCTTATCAATGTGTATGAGGTCTATTTCAGGGACATGCATTGTGTTGCAAAGTTATTGATTATGGCATTGTTTATAATAGTGTAAAGGGGGGGAACTTCGGTTTTAGCTAAGTAATTATGTTATAGATACATAATGTTAATACTCTATTACAGTTGGTTTGCACACTCAGGAGTTCTTTGGTGCAATCTGAAACTGGTCCGGATGCAGAGGGCAATCTCCCCAATTGCCTGGGCCCAGCTTGCAGTCGGTAAGTCAGAGTTCGTATCCTCTCCGTTACTTCCTCCCATAGTTACAAAGGTGATGTTATTGAAGCATATGTACTGATATAGAAAATTGTTTGCATTATATTGTCAGAGAACAAATGTAGGTTTTATATTCATGTCTACATGTCTGTAGGTATAACTATAAATTTTAAAACATTTATTTTTGAATATTAATACACACTGGCAAATATCTGGAAGAATACTTCCACATTGAAACTATTAGGATCTTTGAGAGTTGAAGTTCTGGTTAGAATATTATTTCCTTTTGCTTATTCATCTGTATTTCTTGATTTTTTCTAAACAAATATGCAATACTCTGAAAACAATCTTATTTTGATTTCAGTTGCTTACATTTAAATGGATTAACATTTTAAGTTTTATTCCAGTTTATAGGATTAGATTTTGCTTTTGACATTTTAATAAATCACATTTAATTAATCTCTGAATCCAAGGGAGGGTTTTTATCTAAGGGCTATTTTTTTTTGTTTAACAGTAGAGTCATCATGGTAATGAGAAGTGGTAATTCGTGATGAAATCATCTATTTTATAGCCCTATCTTGGTTGATGTATCCTCACCACTTTCAAGTGAAATAGACACAGACCATCAACTGCCCATGGGTTTGGGGTGATTTGACTCCTATGGCGTTTTCTGGTAAGCCTGGTGCTGGCCTCTTGACTTCCTCACAGGACAGGCACCCAGTTTTCTGATTGCAACAAGTTCCTTTTTTTGGATTTCTTTTTTCTTTTTTTTTTTAAATCTATTTCTCTATCTGTGGAGGCATCTTTTGAAGAATATTTTTTGAAGGTAAATCCCTGCATAGGCTAAGACTATCCTGTCGTCTTCACCTAAAAAAAAGAAACTTAGTTATGTAAATACTTCTTCAGACACAACCTTTCTCCTTCAAAGTTCTGTAGCCGCTGTAGTATTGTCTTCCAGTGAGGTTGGCTCTGTTTTTAGAAAACCTGTAATTTCTGCCTGGAAGCTCCTAAGAGTTTATAAAATTACTCCCTTTAAAAAAATTTTATGTTTATTCATTTTTGAAAGACAGAGAGAGACAGAACACAAGCAGGGGTGGGGCAGAGAGAGAGGGGGACACAGAATCTGAAGCAGGCTCCAGGCTCTGAGCTGTCAGCACAGAGCCTGATGCGGGCTCGAACTCACAAACCGTGAGATCATGACCTGAGCTGAAGTTGGATGCTCAACCGACTGAGCCACCCAGGCGCCTCTAAAATTACTCTATTTTATTCAAATACTTGGCTAGTATATATTTAGGCGTGCATCTATTTTCTTCAGTTTAGTCTGGTACATGCTTAATACTTTCTGTTTGCATATAACAGAATTGGATTTTGGGGGGGGGTTTCTTGATGAATTTTGTCTAATTATGTGCTTATTGCTTCTTTTGCAATGTCGTGGTTAGATCCTGAATTAACACCTATAAGTCTATATTGAATCTGTGTTTTTTGTTGGCTGCGGTTACTTTCATTGGTTTTGTCTTCCACTTGGGATCTTACCACTTTCCTTGCTTTGTCCTTCCTGCATTCTTAGAGAACAGTTCCGGCTGTCTTCTGTTTCAATGATTACCTTGTCCTCAGTATCAATTCTACCCTCTACTAGCTGTAATGGTGCTTTTACGGCTTCCTGCTACATATTTACTTCTCTGCCATTAATTCTTTATAGGATCCAGCTCATTTTTTCTATATACTTCATTGCATTTTAATCTTAGTGTGTGGCTTTTTAACCTCCCTTTTCATATGACTGTGTTTTCACCGAAGTCAAGGTTTTTCGATAATATTGAGGAGGTGAAACTTTCCCCCATTCCCATTCTGGTTCCAGTGAGGAATCACATGAGGGATTTTCTCTTAAGTCTTTAGAATGAATTCTGCTTTTTCCTTTTACTGCTTTTTGTTTGTTTGTTTTTTGTTTGTTTGCTGGTAAGCTCCATTTTTCTGTGGTTAATTTACTCATGCTTGTATATGAGGCTTATCCCCTCTTGGAGCTTCCTGCAGAGAGGGTAATTGTTCTTAGCCCTAGCATCTGTTTGCTTATGTGCTACTTGCATACTGCCCTTGGTTCTACTGCTGGATGGAAGACTGATGGCCCAGTTTCTAGTCTAATTCCTGATATCCAGCTGTCTTTGTGTTTTATAGTAGTTCTAAAATGAGGTGAAAAATTCTTCTAGACCACAGATTATAAATAGTTACACCATAGGCTACAGAGATGTGTTATTGGATTAGCACAGTATTTTCGGTTTGTTCTATTTAAAAATATTTGACATCTTTTAAACTTGTTTTATTGTGATAGCTTGTGCAAAGGGTGCATACCTTAAGGGCACAACTTTTTGGATTTTGACATTTAGGTATACCAGCTTCATCACTACCCAGACTTCTCTCCTCGGCAGGAACCTTTGATCTGACATTTTTCTTTGTCAGTTTTTTGCCTGATCTTGAACTTCATGAAATTGGACTCATATAGCATGTCCACTTTTGTGTCTGGCTCCTTTAATTCATCATTACGACTGGGAGATTCACCAGTGTCGGAATATATAAAAATAGTGTGTTCTTTTTATTTTATTGTTGTGTAATATTTTGTATGGACATATCACAATTTATTTATCTCTCCTACTGCTGACAGGCATTTAGATTGTTTCCAAATGGTGCTCTTATGAAAAAAGATGCTATGAACAGTCTTGTACACATCTCTTGTTTGATTTACCTCTCATTTCTTTTGAGTATAGACTTGGGAGAATTGCTGGATTGAGAGTAGGTGAGCACAGTAAATTATTTTTTAATACAACTTACTATTTTGAGATAATTACAGATCCAGATGCATTTGTAAGAAGTAATAGAGAGAAATCCTAAATACACTTTTACCCAGCTTCCCCCAATGGTAACACATTCCAAAAGTATAATACCACAACAGGGATATTGTCACTGACACAGAAAATTTCTGTCACTGCAACGATTCCTCATGTTGCCCTTTGTAACTACAGCAGCTTCCCTTCCTAACCTCCCAGAACTATTAATCTGCATTGCTATAATTTTGTGACTTTGAGAATATTATATTAAAGGGTATATAACCTATTAGGACTGGCATGTTTTAATTCAGCATAATTCTCCAGAGATTCATCCAAGTGGTTGTGCTCATGAATAATTTGTCCCTTTTTTACTGCTGAGAAGTACTCCTTGGTATGGAAGTCCCGTAGTTCATTAACCATTCACTCATTGAAGGACATCTGGGTTGTTTCCAATTTCTGGCTATTATCAATAAAGCTGTTATGAACATTTATATACAGGTTTTTGGGTGAACATAAGATTTATTTCTCCGGGATAAATGCCCAGTAGTACAATCACGGGGTCATATGGTACTTGCATGTTTAGTTTACGAAGAAACTGCCAAACTATTTTCCATAGTAGTCGTGTCATTTTACATTCTCATCAGCAATGCATGAGTGATCTAATTTCTGCACATCCTTGCCAGCATTTGATGCTGTCATTATTTTTTATTTGATCTATTCTGGTAGACGTTTAGCAATATCTCATTGTGGTTTTAATGTGAATTTCCCTAATGGCTAATGACATTGAACATCTTTTCATGTGCTTCTGTGCCATCTGCACATCCTCTTCATTGAGATGTCCTTTCATGTCTTTTGGCCATTTTCTAATGGGACTGTTTTTCATATTGTTGCTGTTGTTTGAGAATTCTAAATACTAGTCCTTTCTCATATATATGGCTTGCAAATATTTTATCCCGCTCTGTGACTTATCTTTTTATCCTCTTAGCAGGGAACTTCACAGAGCGAAAGTTGTTAATATTAACAAAGCCTAATTTACGGATTTTCCCCTGATGGATCATGCTTTTGGTGTCAAGTCAAATAATTATTTGCCTAGCCCTAGGTCATGATGAAAAATTTTATCCTATTTGTAAATAAAAATTTTACATTTTATGCTTAAATCAGTGATTCATTTTGAGTTAATTTTTGTATTAGGTGTGAGCTGTAGATAGAACCTAAATTTGTCACTTAAGGATGTCCCAACAGCTCCGTAATATTTATTTAGAAATTATCATTCCTTGGCTAGAATTAACAACACAAGAAACAACAGGTGTTGATGAGGATGCAGAGAAAGGGCAACCCTCTGCACTATTGGTGGGAATGCAAACTGGTGCAGCCTCTCTGGAGAACAGTATGGAAGTTCCTCAGGAAACTAAAGATAGAACTACCCTACAATCCAGCAATTGGGCTATTATGTATTTACCAAAAGGATACAAAAATACAGATTCAGAGGGGCACACACCCCAATGTTTATAGCAGCATTATCAACAATAGCCAAACTAGGGAGAGAGCCCAAATGTCCATTGAATGATGAATAAAGGAGACGTAGTATATATACACAATGGAATATTACTCAAGCATCAGAAAGAATAAAATCTTACATTTGCAATGACATGGATGGAGCTAGAATGTATTGTGCTGAGTGAAATAAGTCAGGCAGAGAAAGACAAACAGCATATGATCTCCCTCATATGTGCAATTGAAAAAACAAAAAAAGATGAACATATGATAAAGGGCAGAATCAAGAGAAGAAAGGGAAACAAACCACAAGAGGCTCTTAATGATAGAGAACAAGCAATGGGTTGACAGAGGGAGATGGGTGGGAGATGGTCTAAATGGGTGATGAGCTCTAAGGAGAGCACTTGTGATGAGCACTGGGTGTTGCATGGAAGTGATGAATCACTAAATTCTACTCCTGAAACCAAACCAATATTGCACTGTATGCTAACTGACTACAATTTCAAAAATAAAATAAATAAACTGAAACCTTGAAAAAAAAATTAAAAATAACAATTATCATTCCTCCATCGAATTGCTTTTGCAACTTTGTCAAAAGCCTATTGAAAATATTTTCTAAGTTCTCTATTCTGTTGTGCTGACCTATGTGTCCATTCTTTTGTCAACATCGTGCTGTCTTGATTATTCCAGCTATAGCAGGTCTTGAATTAGGTAGACCAATTCCTCTTCTGTTCTTCTTTTTCAAAAAATTTTAAGCTATTCTACTCCTTTGGTCATTCTATATAGATTTTAGAATAATACTGTCCATATCTACAAAAAGACTTGTTGGGATTTGGATACGAATGACATTAAACCTATGTATCACTTAGAGGGAAATTGACATCTTTGCTACATTGAGTCTTCTAACCATGGCCATTTCCATTTCTCCATTTATTTAGCTTTTTTAAAAAAATTCACTAACATTTTATAAATTTTAGTATGTAAGTCCTGTACATGCTTTATTAGATTTATACCTAAGTATTCTTTTTTTTAAGATATCATAGTGAATAGTATTATATTTTTAATTTCAATGTCCAACACACTTGTTTATCTCTCCCTTTTTCTTAAATGTTTATTTACTTATTTTGAGAGACAGAGAGAGCCCAGGGGAGGGGTAAAGAGAGAGGGATAGAGAGAGAATCCCAAGCAGGCCCACAATCATGGAGCCCTATGTGGCGCTTGATCCCATGACTGTGGGATCATGACCTGAGCCAGAATCAAGACTTGGACACTCAACCAACTAAGCCGCCCAGGTGCCCCTGTTTTTCCTTTCCCTTTTTACCCGGTTTATTGAAATATAATTGACAAATGCCACTATATTAGTTTAAGATGTACAACATCTTGATTTGATATATGTACATATTGTTACGTGATTACCACAATAAAGTTAGTTAACATCCATCACTTCACATAGTTATGATTTTTTTTATTGTGATGAGAACTTCTAAGATCTGCTCTCTTAGTAACTTTCCAAACATAGAATATTGTGTGGCTAATTATAGTCATTATGCTATACATTATATCCCCAAAACTTATTTATCTTATAAATGGAAGTTTGTACCTTTTGACCACCTTTACCTGTTTGCCCCATCCCTTACCCCCTTACCCTTGGCAACCACCAATCTGATCTCTGTTACTATGAGGTTTTTTTTTTTCACTTCTACATATAAGTGAGATTATGCAGTATTTGTCTTTTTCTGCCTGACTTATTTCACTTAACATAATGCCCTCGAGGTCCCTCCACGTTGGTGCAAGTGGCAGGATTTTCTTCTTTTCTATGTGACTAAATATACATATACACACATATATGCCACATTTTCTTTAGCCATTCATCTGTCAATAGACACTTAAGTTGCTTACATGTTTTGATTATTGTAAATAATGCTGTAGTGAATGTGGAGGTGCAGAAATCTCTCTGAGATAGCAATTTCATTACCTTTGGATATATACCCAGAAGTGGTATTACTGGATCATATGGCAGTTCTACTTTTCAGTTTTTGAGGAACCTCTATACTGTTTCTTATAGTGGGGGCACCAATTGACATTCCCATCAATAGTGCACAAGGGTTCCCTTTTCTCCACATCCCTGCCTTGTTATTTTTTATCTTTTTTGATAATAGCCATTCAAACATGGGAGGTGATGTCTGCATTTCCTTGATGATTGGTGATGTTGAACAGCTTTTTATGTGCCTATTGGCCATTTGTATGCTTTTTTGGAAAATGAAATTTTCAAGTTTATTTATTTTGACACGGAGAGAGAGAGAGAGAATAAGAGAAAATCCCAAGCAGGCTCCCAGTTGTTAGCGTGGAGTGATCACAGGGCTCAATCCCATGAACCATGAGATCATGACCTGAACCAAAATTAATAGTTGGGCGCTCAACTGACAGTCACCCAGGAACCCCTCTTCTGCTCATTTTAAACTGGATTGCTGCTTCTTCTTCTTCTTCTTCTTCTTCTTCTTCTTTTTTATTTTTGGATTGATTATTATTCTTATTGTTTGCTATTGAGTTGCATGAGATCTTCACACATTTTGGATATTAACCCCTTGTAAGATATATGATTTGCAAATATTTTCTATTTGCTATGCTGCCTTTTCATTTTGTTGATGGTTTCCTTTGCTGTGCAAAACCTTTTTAATCTGATGTATACTACCATGTGTTTATTTTTGTATCTGTTGCCTGCTTTTGTTGTCAAATGTAAAAAAAAAAAAAAAGTCATTGCCAAGACCAATGTCAAGGAGCTTACCCTCTATGTTTTCTTCCAAGAGTTTATGGTTTCAGGCTTTACATTCAAGTCTTTAATCCATTTTGAGTTTATTTTGTGTATGGTATAATATAGGAGTTGAGTTTCATTGTTTTGCACCTGACTGTCCAGTTTTTCCACTGTCCCTTTTCCATTGTACATTCTTGACTCCTTTGTCATAATTTAACTGACCATACAGGTGTGAGTTTATTTCTGGACTCTATTTTGTTCCATTGATCTATGTATCTGTTCTTATGCCAATAACATACTGTTTTGATTGCTAGAGTTTTGTAATATAGTTTGAAATTAATAAGTATGATGACTCCAGCCTAGTTGTTCTTTTTCAAGATTGCTTTGGCTTTTTTATTTCATTTGTGGTTCCATACAAATTTTAGGATTGTTTGTTCCATTTCTATGAAAAATGACATAGGAATTTTGATAGGAATTGCAATGAATCTGTAAATTGCTTTGGGTAATATGGACTTTTTTTTACAATATTAGTTCTTCTGATCCATGAGCATGGAACATCTTTCCATTTCTTTGTGTCTTCATCAATTTCTTTCATCAATGTCTTTTGGTGTGTCTTACAGCACATTTGTTTTTAAAAATTGTATTTGTGTTGGGGCACCTGGATGGCTCAGTGGGTTAAGCGTTTGACTTCAGCTCAGGTCATCATCTCACTGTGAATTTGAGCCCCACATCAGGATCTGCTGTCAGCACAGAACCCATTTCAGATCCTCTGTCCCCCTCTCTCTCTGCCCCACTCCCACTCACGCATATGTGCCAGCTCTCTCTCTCTGTCAAAATAAATCAACATTAAAAAAATTGAATTTGTGTTTATGGTCTTGTATGATCTAGTTTGCCACACTTCTCATCACTTCCCACCTAGGCCATGAGGATGTTTTTCCTATATTAATTGTATGAATCTCTGATAATTTCAACAGAAAAAAATCCTGAAAAATCTAAAATCCCAGAATAGCCCTAGTAGCAGATTTTTTTCTGTTTCTTTCACCACCTACTTCACTTTAACTTGAGAGAATGTAATCTCCGGGATTTAGCCCAAGAACTTCAGATAATAGAATTAGTATTCAATTTAAGCCTCACTTTTATTTTTAGAGTTTTCTTTCATTTGTCAGCAAAAAATGTGTGAAGGGGTCAGATGTGTGCATAGATTTTCTCATGCATATGAGTGTCTAGTTATTCCAGCACTGGTTGTTAAACAACTGTCTTTCCTTCATTGTATTGCTTTTGCTCCTTTGTCAAAGATCAGTTGACTATATTTATGTGGGTCTATTTCTGGGCTTTCTATTTTGTTCCATTGATATATTTGCCTATTCTTTTGCAGTGCCACCATGTCTTGGTTTCTACAGCTTTTCAGTAAGTTTTGAAGATACATAGTGTTTGTTCTGACTGTTCTTCTTCAATATTCTGTTGACTATTCTAGGTTTTGTCTTTTTATACATACTTTGGAACAAATTTGTCAATTTCCACAAAATAATTTACTGGAATTTTTATTGGGATTGCTTTGAAACTGTAGATCCATTTGGGATGAGCTGACATCTTGACAATATTGAGTTTTCCTATCCGTGACCATGGGCTATTTCTCTAGCTTTTAAGTTCTTTGATATCTTTCATCATAGTTTTGTAGTTTTCCTTATATAATATATATTTTGTTAGATTTGTATTTGAGTCTTTCTCTCTCGCTCTCTTTTATTTTTCTTTTCTTTTTTTTTTTTTTGGTGCTATAATAAGTGGTATCATGTTTCTAATGTCAAATTCCATTTGTTCTTTGCTGGTATATGCGAAGAAAATTAACTTATTATATTAATCTTTTATCCTTCTAGTTTGCTATACCTGAGAACTAGTTCCAGCAGTTTTTTGTTGATTTTTTGGGGTTTTCCATATGGACAACAGTGTCATTTGTGAAAAAAGTTTTATTTCTTCCTTCTCAACTGTATACCTTTTATTTCCTTTTCTTGTCATATTGTATTAGCTAAGACTTCTAGTAGTGTTTAAAATCAGGATGAGAGGAGATATCCTTGCCTTGTTCTTGAGTTGAGTGGGAAAGCTTTCAGTTTCTCATCATTAAGTATGATATTAGGTTTCTTGTAGATATTCTTTATCAAGGTGAAGAAGTTCCTCTCTATTCCTAATTTACAGAGTTTTTTTTTTTTTATCATGAATTAATGTTGATTTTGTCAAATGCTTTTCTGCATCTGTTGATATGATCATGTAATTTGTCTTCCTGAGGTAGTGGATTACATTAATTGATTTTTGAATATTGAACCAGTCTTGCATACTTAGAATGAATGCCATTTAGTTGTGGTGTATAATTCTGTTCACCATTATTGGATCTAATTTTATTAAGGATTTTTGCATCTATTTCATGAGAGATATTATTGTGTAGTTTTATTTTCCTGTAATGTCTTTGTCTAGTTTTGGTATTAGGGTGATGCTGGCCTCAAAGGAGTTAAGAAATACTCTCCCTGCTTCTATCTTCATGTAGAGATCACAGATAATTAGTATAATTTCTTCCTTAAATGTCTAGTAGAATCAACCAGTGGTGCTTTGTGTTTTGGAAAGTAATTAATTATGGATTCAATTTCTTTAACAGATGTAGATTTATTCAGATCATATGATTCTTGTGTGAGTTTTAGCAGATTGTGTCTTTCAAGTATTTGGTCCATTTCATCTAGATTAATAAATTCACGGGCAGAGAGTTGTTAAGAGTATTCCTTGATTGTCTTTTTAAAGTCTACAGGATATGTAGTAATACTCCCTCTTTCATTTCCGATTTTATTGATTTGGGTTTTATCTCTTTTTTCTTCTTATTTAGCCTGGCTAGAGACTTCTCAATTTTACTGATCTTTTTCAAAGAATCAACTTTTGGTTTCCTATTTTTAATGCCATTGGTGGTGGTTTGAATTTTTATTACTTATTTTCTTCTGCTTACTTTGGAGTTAATTTGATCTACTTTTTCTAATTTCTTAAGGTTGAACTTTATATGGTTGATTTTTTTATCTTTCTTCTTTTCTAATATACATATTCAACACTATAAATTTCCCTTTATTAATTATTTTTATTATATCCCACAAAGTTTGATAAGTTTGTTTTAATTTTTGTTTAGCTCAAAATATTTTAAATTTTCTCTTGAGATTTCTTCTTTGCCCAATGTGTTATTTATAAATGTGTTATTTAACATCCAAGTAGTTCAGGATTTTCCAGTTATCTTTCTGATATTGATTTCTTTAAGTCCATTGTGGTCTAAGAGCAGACACTGTGTAATTTCTATCTTTTAAAATTTGTTAAAATGTGTGTTATGGCTCAGAATGTGATCTATCTTCATAAATGTGAGCTTAGAGAAGAATATGCATTCAGCTATTGTTGGATGAAGTAGTCTCTAGATGTCAATTATATCTACTTGATTGAAGATGTTGTTAAGTTTACTGATTTTCTGCTTCTTGGGTCTGTCCATTTCCAATAGAAGGACATGAAATCTTCAACTGTAGTAGTGCGTTCGTCTATTTTTCCTTGAAGTTTTATCAGCTTTTGGCTCACATATTTTGACATTGTTGTTAAACACATATATGTTAAGGATTTTCATGTGTTTTTATTTCTTATCACTTTCTTATTTTCTGGTGGTTTTTTGTTGAAAGCATCTTCAGTGTTTATCATCAATTCTCATTTAAACCTCTTTGTCCTTTCCATGCTGTTGGAGCATTTGTTTGTTTGTTTGTGTCTTCTCCTTCATTGATTTGATTCCTATAATACCCATTTTGCTCCTCGCTGTCTCCAACCAATGGGCTCACTTACTAGATGGGGATATTGGGCTCTTGATACTCAGAATAGAAAGCTTTATTTCTATGCAATTAAGTCTTCTTGGCAAGCATCTGTCCCTGTGTTGAAGTCTCCTCTGGTCATGGTTCCCTGGTAGTACACCTGCCTAGGGCAGAAGTCCTCCTTGAGACCCCTCTTCTTTGATTAGTCCAATCTGCCAGTTTTTAGAGATAAGAAGTCAGTGATGTGTTCCATTCATAAGAGTTCAGGTTTGCCTCTCTCCTGAAGCCCCTGTTCCCCTGGGTCAGACCATGTTTCTGAAGATGTTTTCAGGACCTTCCCTTTTAATTCCTCTTCTGTGTCTCATTATGTCCTTGTCTCAAGTTGATATGCATATCAATGCTTAATTAGTGTTATTACATCTTTTAATAATAATTATAGAAAATGCTGTCTTTATTTTCTTAAATCACTGTTGAAATGCAGAATTATGCTCTTACTAGAGAAGTTTTTTTCCCCTCCATTTTAATTATTATTTTTTAATGTAAGGGATTCTGTAAAATAATGGCTATTTCCTGATTTGCCTGATCTTTATGGTTGTACTTCATTCTGGAATGATATCATAGCTTCCCTCCGGGAAGCATAAGAATTAGAATTTTGGTTGCAGACAATAGAAACCAATTCTAATAATTTGAGCAAAAAAGTAATTTATTGGCAGGATCTTCCATGGTTAATACAACAGACAAAAGTCTTGAACAGAGAAAATCAGGCTTAGAAGTTTATGGAAATGAGGGCTACTCTCTGGCTACACACAGACCAGGAATTACTGACAGTCAAATCCTGTGCTGCTGCTAGAATAAATGAATTCTAACTACATCATTTTTCCATCCTTTATCACTCAGCTCAAGATTCAAAGTCCCTGAATGAGAGCCTTAGCCTGGTCTGGGAAGGTCAGGCTAGGAACGGTAATTTACAACCTTATTAATATTGGACACCACAGGGAAAACAAGGTTCCCTAAAAGGAAAACAGTGCAACTACCAGAATGAAAATGAGGGGAGGCAGAGTTGCAAAAACCAGCAAAAGACAAACGAAAGTTGTAACTGGGTATTTCAACTGTAATAGGAAGTAACCATCCTGTATTGCCTTGCTGAATAGCCAGGAGGTAAGAGCAGAGGGCTAACACTACCCTGGCATCTTTCTCTTCTGTCCAGTTATGCAGATAAATAACATTTTCCAACAACTTGGATTTCTTTATCTACAGTTAATACTACCAGTTGACATACATCTTGTCCTCTATTTTATCTGAGTTCACTTTCTAGTGACCGTTCATACTTGTTTTGGAGTTGTTACATATTCAAGATGGACTCTTTATTATACCCATGTTTGTAATGTAGGACCCACCATCTGATATCAGTGATCAATGAGATCCTCAGATCATTGAATCAGATGTCCAGGAATGGACACAAATTCTTGCAACACCCCTTCTCCTCCTTCAGGACAAATGTCACCTCTTCAGAAAGTCCTCCTCACACCATGGTAACTAAGTAGGTCACCATATCTATCCTCACTCTGTTTAATTTCTTATTAGCCTTTATAATAAGCTGAAATTATTTCATTTATATGTTTACTTGCTTATCTTTGGGCTCCCTCCATGAAAGCAGATACCATGTTGTTCTCATTCACATTGTATCCCTAGCACTTAGCACAGGGCCCTGCATATGTGAGATGCTTATTTATGTATTTATATAAATATATACATATTGATTATGTATATACATATAATATATATGTAATTACTCAGCAAGGCAAATATATATATACACACACACAAACACAAATATGTATACACACACACACACACACACACACACATATATAATTTCACCTTTTCTCCTAGTAAATGAATCTCAGTTTTTAGTTTATGGTCCAAAGCAAAGAATAACAATGCTCTTTACAATCCAATTTTGAAAGTCAGTTGTTAGTTTTTAGGCAAACCATTTTTTTTTCAAAGAATTGATGCATAAAACTGTTGGCTGCACTTGAGTTCCTAGTGTGAAATGCAGTTTTTAAAATATTTAAATGTAGTAGATTCTCTCTGTTTTACAATCAAGTATCCAGCACTTTATAACCCTCATTTTTTCTCCTTCCAAATGCCTCGATAATTTGACTTCTCCAAAAAGTAATGAAATAATTTTGACAGATTTTCTAATTGCACTTTGCAGTTATCAAAGTAAAAGCAAAATTCTCTGACATCTTGGAAAGGTGATATGTATTATACACTATCCATTACTTAGAGAAAATAATGATTATGACTTTGGTCCCACCTAATTACTGTCTCAGGATACTCCTATAGATAAGGTAAAAATTGCACACTGGAATTTAAATGGCGTTGTCTGACATTTCAGGAAGCTGACAATATTTTAAAAAATTATAGTGGCAAGGTAATGCACGTAACTGCATTTCCAATTACTCATTTTACTAGAATATATTGCACTCAACATATAAATTAGAAGCCTGGTGGGATGATAAAAAGCACCACTAAACTGTTTATGTACAAGTGATTTCAGCTGTGGTAATATACTCTCATGTTAAGTAACCCAAAGAGGTGAAAATATAAAATTGTAGAGCAGATTATAAATTAATTCACTTTACAAATGCTATCTTCTCTTGGGGCGCCTGGGTAGCTCAGTTGGTTGAGTGTTCAACTCTTGATTTCGTCCCAGGTCATGATCCTGGGGTCGTAGGATGGAGGCCCCAGGTCTTGGTCTGCACTGAGTGTGGAGCCTGCTTGGGATTCTCATTCTCTCTCCCTCTGCCCCACCCCCACTCACGCTCATGCCCTTTCTTTCAATTGCTCTCTCTTTTAAAATAAATAAATATTTCTTGAAAAACAAATGGTACCTTCTATTAAAAACTGATCTGCCTCAAAACTTCCACCTTCTCAACAACTCATTAATATATATCTAGGTAATAAGTTACTAACTTGCTTGAGAGGAAACTTGTAAATCAGAGAGAAAAAACATATCAACTACATTCTTAAACAAAAGCAATGAAGGGGGCACCTGGGGTGGCTCAGTCGGTTAGGTGTCTGACTTCGGCTCAGGTCATGATCTCACGGCTTGTGAGTTTGAGTCCCGGGTCAGGCTCTGTACTGACGGCTCACAGCCTGGGGCCTGCTTCCAAGTCTGTGCCTCCCTCTCTCTCTGCCCTCCCCCGTTCACACACTGTCTCTCTTTCTCTCTCAAAAATAAATAAACACAAAAAAAATTTAAAAAAAAACAATGAAAGGAATTAAAGGTTACCGATTTCTCTAGTCAAGTAACATTATTGGAGACAAGGTGTTATTAGCATCAAAAATCAGATATGGGGATAAGTCATGGGCTGTATATGTCATAGGCACTCTGTGCTGGCGTCATATCCAAAATCGTGTAGAAAGCCAACAGTAAGATTTTTGTTTTCTTTTATTGAGGGAAGGGCAGGCACACCACATCATGTCCCTCTAAGACCCAATTCAGATTTGCTGGAGAAGATTAAAACGGGCAATTCTGACAGAATTGCTTGAACTCTGCTGAATTACACCTACCTTTTAGTGACAAAGAAATTTGGATTTATAGCTATTTCAAACCCATATGGCCTGCATTCTTCTTCTTCTCTCTCCCTTAGCATCTGTTGAAGTTAGAGATCCATCTGTTACTAAGCCTATTTATTTATTTGTTTGTTTGTGTGTGTGTTTGTTTGTTTAGTGATTCTGCAAGTGGATTCCCCTTAAGGGCAAGAATCAAACAAGGATAACACTATCATCCCAGTCATTTAATCCTATTTTATCAGCAATGCCCAATGAAAGAAATTAGACAAGAAAAAAGAAATAGAAAAAAAATCTGAAAATAAAGCAAATTTAAGTTGTTAGGGTTTGAGGGCTTTTTTTGTTTTGTTTTGTTTTGATTTTAATTTTGCTGATGGTTTAATGGTTTACTAGGAGTACCTAAGGAAAAAACAAAACAAAAACATTAGTTGATAAGAAAATTTTATAATTTGACTGATTACAAAATAATGCAGAAGATATTGATACTTTTCTATACACCAGCAATAGTCATTGTATCTTCCTTACTGCATTATATATATATATTCAGTGTAAGTTAGAGTTTGGGACTTTTGGTGAAATTAGGGCCAAGATTTCCATAAAGAGTTGAGGTGAAGACATACAGTCCTGGGGTGGGAAGAGGAGCTTAATTAACATTTAATTAACATTTTCCTCTCAAACTAATAAAAGAGTATCTTTCTAAAATTTTTGATATATACACACATGTACATATGATACATACATGTGTATATACTTCCCTACTTACCATTACAGTGATATATAGAACTGTATGATGCTTAAATTGAATCCTCAAGGTAGTCCTAGGTCTTTCCATCTTTGCATGCTCAGCCCTTAGCCCAATGCACTGCACATAGTAGGCCATAAATGAATGTTTTGTACTTTAAAATAAATGGAAAATGCTGCTGTGAAGATTTTTCTTCCTATGATGCCAAGAAGGAGCTGTAAGCAACCATTTTGCAGATAGTCCCCTAAGAGCATATAACTGTATCTAATTTTGCATGGTTTGGAAAGAGGCAGACTCCAGAGTAATGGGATAAGCAGCTTTGGACTTCAAACTTTCCTCATACACATGTAGGATCCCACAGGGCTTTTTTTTGCTGTGTCTTGTATTGAAGTATACCCTTAATAACTATTCAGGTGCCCTATATTCATCATGAGAAAGTTGTATAACTTTCCAAAAACTTTTCATCTGAAGTCTTTCCCATTTCTGCCAGGATTTTCACAGCAGTGTGGCTTGAAGAGGGCACACATCTTGCATAATTGTTGTCTTTGGGTCCTTTTATTCCCAACTAATTAAGTTAGAATGTCTGTTATATCATTTAGGGTTGTATTTGGTTAGAAGCAGCATGAAATGTGAATAATGGCTTTATTTGTCTGATTTAAGAGCATAAGTCCAAGGGTAAGGCATTCAGGGCTGATACTGTAGCTGAACAATGACATCAAGTCAATTTTTTTTTTCTATCTTCTTGCTCTGCTGTCCTCAGCGCATGGTTTTATGCCGATATCACAAGACGATGGATTCACTTCTAGAAATCATTTCATTTCAGGAAAAAATAAAGGGAAGAGGATAAGTTCCTCAGACATCTAATCCACAGGCTTCATCTTAGATCTCATTGGCCAGACATGGAGCATTCATCACCATAAGCCCCTGGCAGGTTGGGGATGTGAGTATTTTCATTTTCACTTTGATTGTAGAGGAAAGCAAGGGATACTGGAATGGCTTTTGGATGGTCAATCTACAGTAACTGTCCTTCCTTTGTTTGGGTCTGATGACATATTTTGCTAAGATTAAAAAAAAAGGATAAAGCTAGAAAAGTAAAGAGTATATGTTTCTTCCCATCTAGTATATAAAAACTAAGAAGTTTAGAATAACTAATGCGTATGAAGACACCAGACAGACTTATCATGGGCCATATGATATGTCAAATTGTAAGGCTGCTAAGAGAGATAAGCTCAGAAAACTCACAGGACAAACAGCAAACCAGTAAAAGTCCTTCCATTGAACCCCTTGATCATGTGGTAGTTGTGGAACAGTGTTGGGCAGGAGGCAGAACTAATGGAAGGGGACAAATGAAATTCAGCTTGTAAAGTCATTGTAAAAGTCTCTTTCTCTCTTCAAAATCGGCTTCATTGAAGACTTCACCCAAGAAGAAAGGAGGGGAAGAGAATGAGCTCTGCCTGGCGTAAGCCATTCGTCCTATGAGCCGAGTGCTCTTTTAAAGGCCTCGTGTTTATGAACTCACATAATTCTCAGGACAACTCTTAGGAGACAGACACTATTTTTATCCTCATTTTGCAGACAAGGGACAGGTTTCCACAAGGAAATTAAGAAGCTTGCTTGTGACCTCACAAATGGCAAGAGCTGGGCCTTGCTGGCAGGTGTCCTGGCTCCAGAACCTGTGCTGACAACCACTTACCCTCTACTCCACTGAATCTCCCACTATTCTGTTCGGCAAACAAGTCCTACTTCACTTTACTCCTTGTCAAGAGGACCCTTCACGACTACAGAATAAAACCTGGTACCTAGGACACCTTGAAGGCTAGTAAGATAGCAAAAACACACTTCTTTCTGTGGTGGCAGGAAGAGGATGCCCAGCCCTTTAATGACATGAGCTGGCGGGCTCTTGGCTGGACATCAAGGAAGTAGACGTCCGTTCACTCCAGCAGTCACCGTGAACATTTCCATTTTTGGAATCCCCCTTTTCTCTTTTATAGAACACAATGATAGGATGCGAGGATATCTCAGGGTTTTGTGGTTTTAAAAGTTGTGGGATTTTGTTATTTGATACCTTCCTGGAGACACGGGGTGGGGCCACACTTCAGTTATTGCAGACAGATACGGAATTTATCCTGTAAACACACGGACGCAACACGTACTCCACATCTCTGACACCACAGCGCATCTCTATCCAAATCCATAGACGGGATATTTAACAAATGCTCGTGCACCATGGAATTTGGTGAGTCCCAGATTTTCCAATTCTAAGGTGTCACTGAACTTTGGTAATATTTGGGGGCCTTTTTTTTTTTTTTAACAAACATAATTATGCTTTAGGTATACAGTTCTTCGTCTTCTTGAGAAGTGGCTATTATTTGAGAGACTGAGAAAAGATTAGACCCCTTCCTTAGAAACATATACACATACATACATACATACATTTTTCATAAAATCACCAAATCTCATTCAAGATTTCCAGGTTAGAGACTTCTACTTTGTGTGTTTTTATGATGTTACATATTTTGTTTCTGAGAAGGTATAATTATTTCAGTTTTTTCTCTCCTCTCGAGCAAATTTTCACATTCACCCTATACCCACATGGTTGTAAGTGTGATCAGCACAGCACAATACATATGTTGAAAATATTGTTTTGGGGGCGCCTGGGTGGTTCAGTAGGTTAAGCGCCCGACTTCGGCTCAGGTCATGATCTCGCGGTCTGTGAGTTCGAGCCCCGCCTGTTTCAGATTCTTTGTCTCCCTCTCTCTCTGCCCCTCCCCTGTTCATGCTCTGTCTCTCTCTGTCTCAGAAATAAATAAACGTTAAAAAAATTTTTTTAAAAAAAGAAAAATATTGTTTTGTAAGGTTATAATCCAAAAAAAAGAATAATTTAAAAAGGAAACTTTATTGCAATGTTTATTATTCTCAACCCTATTAAAAGAGTTACTTGCCTTACTTGTAGAATTATGGTTTTTACTATTACTTTACTCAGTCTTCTCCCTTCACGTAGCATGCTAGTCTGTCAGTTTCTAATTAATAATTACTTTTGGTTTATTATTTTTCACTATAAAATTAATACTTTTCCACAAATCAAGCTTTAGTACATATATTTTATCCCATGTTTTTAATTTATTCAAAATTCTACAAAATGTTTCCTAAGTGCCTGTCTTATATTCTTATAATATCTGTAGTGTAGTATATAACAGCATTTGTTAATCACAATATGAAGAACCACAGAGCTGAAAAATATAAAACAACAATAAGAAATTGAGTTTATTGTTTGCCTGGTATATTAGTTTGCTGGAGTTACCATTACAAAGCACCACAGACTCAGTGGCTTAAACAACTCTTCTGGAGGGTAGAAGTTTGAGAACAAAGTGTCAGCAGGGTTGGTTTCTTCTGAGACCTCACTCCTTGACTTATAAATGGCCTTCTCTCTGAATCTTTACATGGTTTTCCCTTCTATGGCTTATTTTTTTTTTAATTTTTTATTTTACTTTTGAGAGAGAGAAAGAGACAGAGCATGAGCAGGGGAGGAGCAGAGAGACTGGGAGACACAGACTCTAAAGCAGGTTCCAGGCTCTGAGCTGTCAGCCCAGAGCCCGATGCGGGGCTCAAACTCACAAACCGTGAGATCATGACCCGAGCCGAAGTCAGACGCTTAACTGACTGAGCCACCCAGGCGTCCCCCTTCTGTGCCTTATTTTAATATAACTCTCTCTTTAAAGAGCCTATATCCAAAGACGGTCATATCCTGAGGTATTGGGTGTTTAGACATTAGCATATGGATTTTTTTGAGGGGAGAGAGGCACATTCAGCCCATACCTGTAGGTAGAGAGCCTGTGCCACTCACTAGAAAATGTGGTAAGTCTCTGTGACTGAAGTGCAAAGGTAGGATTGTAAAGAGCATCATCCAAGTTGTCAAGGAAAGGATTCTGAGTCTCCTTCAGGAAGGGTCTGCACCGCTCTGGTTCATATAAAATACAGGCACAGCTCCCAAAGGTGAGCTGCGTAGCCCATAGGCTCTCATGGTCACGTCTCAGACACTTGCACATACATATATATGAGATATGGCAGATTTTGCTTTTCAACACATTAATATAAGTTTTGCAATTTCCCAATGCTTGACAATCTCTTGCCAAAACAAGCTATCAAGATAACTTGAGCAAAAAAGGAAACAATCTCATTGTTTCTCTCTACAGTTAAATCATATACAAGACAGGAGAACCACATTAAAGACCAGCTCAGTTTCCCATAGCAACTTCTCTGGGCCCTGATGAATTTTCTTCCTTTTATCCGGATTGCCTAGTTTCAGAACGAAAGCTTATTGTACGTAGCTGTCTTTCCACTTTCCACTCACCAGAACTTTGGGGTGAAGGCACTGATAGCCAATTTGAAAGGAAAAAAAATGTTTTGTTCTTATAGGATTTGTCAGTTTTCTTTTGTTTGCTCTAAAGAACTTTAATCCTAATTGAAGACTTCAGATGTCACAGGACATTCATTTTGCAAGATAGAAAACAAGGGAGTAAAGTAAGGAGCAGATCCTTTCAGGATATCAATTAAGCATAAGGAATATGGTCTTCAACCTTGAGTCCCACCTGGTCTTTTCTCATTCCCGAAACTCTGGGGTGAATGTTGTGATGGTGGACGAGAGCGTTGCTGTTACACTTATTTGCAGAATCTTTGAGTCAAAAGTATGACAAATCTTTTAGGAAAATCTAGGTGGTGAGAGATACCACCTATAGGATAGCAAAGATTGATTTTACTCATTTCCCTATCCCCTGCTGCCCACATAAGGTCAGTCTTATGGACAGTAAGTTATCAACAAATATTTATTTAGTAATTAGATTCCAGACTTATTGAACACACGTGGCCCATAGCAGTAGGTATCAATGATGTTTCCATCTTAAAGGAAAGGAGACGGAGATGCAGAAATATAAGGGCATGGCAGTAGAGGAAAAAGAGTTTTACCCTGCAGTGGATGGCCGTATCTGCTAATTAACCAGTTAGCAAGCAGAGCTGGTGAAAGTTTGACATTATTGGTGTCTTAAATGAGTAAGTTCTTTATTTTTCATAGAACATTTTTTAATCAGATAAATTTGCATAGTCACCACCTACGCTTTCCTAATCTGAAATGCAGCTTAAAAACCCATACTTCTGAATCAAATCCTCTGGCCTTTTATTTCTGTACAAGTACTTGAAACACCCTGAGCAGAGATGCTTGAAAGGTCTTAAAGAGGCTGGCCAGGGTCAACCTGGCTCTGAATTTCAATGTGGGTAACTTGCTTTGCCAAGGGAGTCAGGTGCTTTACAAGCGGGCAACCAAGAAAAGTCTGAGCCCCCAGCTCAAAGGTTCACAAGCAAGAATCAAGACCAATTTTCTTAGCTTATCAGGGTCTTGGTGCTGTTAGAGGAAATCCAGGAACAGAGTAAAATAGTAAAGATAAAATCAAGATGGAAATTCACTAAAGATGGGAATCAGATTTCATTTGAGCCCCCAGGCAACTGTTTCTGGAATTACCCTGTTATGTGGACAGATTTTATTTCTTTGTTTTGGCATGTTTTAGCCCTCCACTTCAGATTCTTCCAAATCTGGTTGCCATGAGAACTCATTGACTTTTTTTTTTTTTTTGGGGCCTGGATTGCGGGGGGGGGGGGGGGGGGGGGCAAGGGGGGAGGGGCAGAGAAAAAGAATCCAGCCACAGCCCACCGCAATCCACTCCATCTCATATCCTGAGGGCCCTTGCTCCACTTCTCCAGTCAATTCTGGCACGTGAGAAAGGCAACAAATGAGCAAACACTAACCAGAACAACTGCCCCCCAGCGTTCTGCCAGAGCCCTTGAAACTCTTCACTGGAAAGGGAACTTCAACAGAATTGGAAATCAGTATGTCAGTAACATACCCAGGGCTCCCAGTGTGGGGCAAGGCAGTCTTTAAATATTCAAATGTTTAAATGTTCAATTCCATCTGTTTAAGATGGATCTTGGCCTGGTTGCATTTCAAGTCAGGCTATGAGTAGTGGGAAGCTACCTACTTTTAACCTCTCTAGAGTCACTATTTAGAAAAAGAAATAAGCAGTTTGGGATCATCTGAAAAAAATAAAAATAAAGTTATCTTCCGTCTCTCAAGCAGCCCATGAATTCTCAATGGCAGAGCTGAATATTTCGCTTTTTTTTTTTTCTTTCCTGGTGGCCTAGAGTTTGCTGTGATGCCACTCAGCAATTGATTTATTTCAGGAAGGCCCAATTTGCAAGTGTGATTCTGAACACTCAGTGTTCGTGTTTGTACGCATCAGAGCAACCAATAGGAATGAATTAGTGGGAAATACTTGTCCCTTCTTTTTCATGTTGTTCTATAGCAGAGATTTTTCTCAATCTTCTCATGGAGAACGTTAAAGGTGATGTTTCTAAACCCCCGAGATACCCCGTACTCACTTTTTGCCAGTGTAGGAATGACTTTCCTGATGGGCGAAATTAATGAGACCCTAACATCCATTTGACCACGCTTGCATGAGGTCTGGTTCTTGACATTGAGAAGACGACAGACAGCCATCTTTTTCTGGTCCTCTCCATTCTGCTGGGGCCTGAGATTTGAGGACAGACTGTGCTCCTCAGCATAACTAACTAGGTATGTGAACTCTGAGTCTGTGCAGATCTAAGTCTCCCTGAAAGTTTGTGCCAAGTTCTGTATTTGGCATGAATTTAGGAGAACGTAGGAACTATCCTTTATGTTCCTGGATGTTACCATTTGAACGTTTCCCAAAGAACTCTAGACTTTAGGAGTTATTGGGTCTTCATGGATGATGGTGTTTGTTCCACACTGACTGGGCCGCCCTACTTTGTTGGTTCTCTAGTGGGTAGGATTTGGCTGGAAGGAGGCCCCAAGATTCCGTTCGAACATAATTATTTCTGAGAGCCCTCAGAACTAGTGCCTTATCCCCCAAAAGTTGAATTACTTCTGAAGATACCTTCAGCAGAATGCAAGGTTTGGCTGCAATGCTCCATTCATTAAAACTGCAGGAAAAGAGTGGTTGTTCAAATCCGGAAAAAATAAAATTTGATTAGATAGTGTGTGGAACCTATCATAAAATCTGCTACTTTCTGAGAACCGCTCATATGTTTTATTAATAGAATTGGACAGAGATTCTGGAGGTGTTGCTTATTATCTATAAGGCACATTCAAACACACCTGAGTTGTTAAGGTTTCCGATGCAACTGGTAGTAAAAGGATATGGGATGGAGATAATTATTAGAAGAGAATAGGGAATGAATGCTTTTGTGAAGAGTCTTTGCATCAGCAGAAACTTCTATTTTCTGACTTTTTTGCAGTAGTTTTGTATATTTGAAATCTTTTTTTTGTAATGCTTATTTATTTTTGAGAGAGAAACAGACAGAGCATGAGTGGGGGAGGGGTAGAGAGAGAGGGAGACACAGAATCTGAAGCAGGCTCCAGGCTCTGAGCTGTCAGCACAGAGCCTGACGCGGGGCTCGAACTCACGGACTGTGAGATCATGACCTGAGCTGAAGTCAGATGCTTAAGTGACTGAGCCACCCAGGCACCCCTGTATATTTGAAATCTTAATTTTTGTTCTATCCCTGCCTGTATTTTGGATAATGTTTAATATTTGAGATCATACTGTTCTGAGAGATTATTATCCTCTTTCCCATGCAGTTTCTCTAATGGATGGGGAAGGTTGGTGGAAGAATGGTCTGTGTGTCTTGTTTCTCTTTCATTTTACCAGGATCCTTCACTTTCCCATCTTAGTTCTTTTTTTCCTTTCACTGCATGTCTCTAAGGCACACTATCCCTGCTCTGTATATCGGGTTCTTTCTCAGAAGCTGTGCTTCTTCAGGGCTTTTACTTTTGGTCTCATAACAGCCCAAGGAATGGAATGTAAGAGAAAGAATCCTCCATGATCCATGGCTAGAACCAGCATGTAAAAAGTTTCCTGTGGAGGGGTGCGTGGATGGCTCAGTGGGTTAAGCGTCCAACTTTGGCTCAGGTCATGATCTCACGGTTGTGGGTTCGAGCCTCATGTTGGGCTCTGTGCTGACAGCTCAGAGACTGGACCTGCTTTGGATTCTGGGTCTCCATCTCTCTCTGCCCCTCTCCTTGCTCATACTCTGTCTCTCTCAAAAATAAACAAATATTAAAAATTCTTTAAATGTTTACTTTATTTATTTTTGAGAGAGGGAGAGAGAGAGAGAGAGAGAGAGAGCAGGAGAAGGGCAGAGAGACAGGGGGACAGAGGATCCAAAGAAGGCTCCGTGCTGACAGCAGAGAGCCCGATGCAGGGCTTGAACTCACAAACTGTGAGATCATGATCTAAGCTGATGTCAGATGCTTAACCAATTGAACTACCCATGCGCCCCTAAAAATTTTTTTTTAATAAAAAGGAAAAGTTTCCTGTGAACAACGCTATGCCAGGCTTGTTGGCAGAAGACACATTATTCCAGAGACTTCTCATGGATGGTCATAGGAGTGAACAAAAATGAAATTATTGGAAATTACGATCAGAACTTTGCATCATGCCTAACATTATTTTGCCACATATGAGAACCACTACCTAGGACATTCATATGTTGCATTATATTTGTCTGGGATTTGAGACACAGTTTTGTAGTTTTTCCCTCGGATCAGCTCACATTCTAAAAAAGTTGGTTTGCTTGCCTTTGCTTACTAACTGTGTAATGTAGGCTAAATATATTCCAAGGAATAGAATTCTGAATGGTCCCAGCTCCCCAGACATGCAGGACTGGGTAATTCAGGAAGCTGATGTAGACAGATGTAGCAAAGGTTCCCCAAAACACCATATTATTTCTCTATTACAGTTTGGAATAATTAACCATCTTCTCTACCTTAGAATGGAAACAAGAGCTACATTTATAGGAATTGGAAAAAAAATTTTTTTCATAATTTCTTTCACTCACTTGGTGAGTACTGTACATGTGTGCTCTTCTTGAGCAATTTATTAAAGTCTGATCTTCATTTGGGGCGCCTGGGCGGCTCAGTCGGTTGAGCATCCGACTTCAGCTCAGGTCATGATCTCGCGGTCCCTGAGTTCGAGCCCCACGTCAGGCTCTGTGCTGACAGCTTGGAGCCTGGAGCCTGTTTCCAATTCTGTGTCTCCCTCTCTCTCTGCCCCTCCCCACTCATGCTCTGTCTCTCTCTAGGTCACAAATAAATAAACATTAAAAAAATTAAAAAAAAAATAAAGTCCGATCTTCATTCAAACAAAAGATGATAGGGAGAAATTCAGTACAAAGAGAGCCAATGCGGATTTAATGTATTTTAAAACGTACAGCTAGGACTAAAACAATATGGAACATGGGTTAAAGAATCATATGTGAATATTATTAATTCTGACAAAGTAAGGAGAATAGAAATTTTTAAATGTGAGGAGAAGGGGAGGAAAACAAGGAAAATAGAATAACACCATTGACTGATGTATAGGTCATAGATAGAGTCAACAGATACTATTAGAAATGGAATATCAGAGAGTAAGAGGATAAGAAAGAAAAAAGGAGATACAGTGTGGTGTAAATAGTATTTGTTCAATGGGAACCTTCACACTAAAAATCCATATTTCTCTAAGTACCAAAAGCAACTGAAACAAAGCACAGGAAACAGATCAGGCACATCATTGAGACTGAATCGATTTCAAATTTAATGTAATTTTAATAAATCTTCCCATGAGTTTTTAATTTTTATATCCTATCAGGCTGATGCTAAATTTTATACAGAAAAATAAATTCAAGAGTAGATAGGGCTCTGAGTGGAGATGATCACCATCAGACATGAAACATACTACAAAGCTTCTATAATGAACACAGTATGACCCTGGTTCATGAATAGGCAGACAAACGATCGCAATAAAACAGACAAGAGTTCAGCAAACTCCAGCTTACAGGCCAGAAAAGATGCACCGCTTGGCTTTGTAAATGACCTCTGACTGGAACACAACCATGCCCTTGTATTTACATAGTCTTAGAGCAGTTGTACTGAGCACTATCAACAGAGATCACAGGGTTCACAAAGCCTAAAATATTTACAGTCTAGCTTTTTACAGAAAAAGCTCTCTGACGCAACTTCGGCATTGAAAAAAAAAATGGTGTGGAGCAAATGAGTAACCATTTGAAAAAAGATAAAATTAGGTCCATTAAATATACATACAGACAAACTCCAAATGGGGCAGAAATCTAAATTAAGAATGAGCCCCACAGGGTGGGGCTCAGTCGGTTAAGCGGCCGACTTCGGCTCAGGTCATGATCTCGTGGTCCGTGAGTTCGAGCCCCGCGTCGGGCTCTGTGCTGATAGCTCAGAGCCTGGAGCCTGTCTCAGATTCTGTGTCTCTCTCTCTTTGACCCTCCCCCGTTCATGATCTGTCTCTCTCTGTCTCAAAAATAAATAAACGTTAAAAAAAATTAAAAAAAAATAAGAATGAGCCCCACAAACCTATGCAAGTACTAGAAGAAAACACAAATGAATCCCTCTCTATCTTGGGTATAAGGAAGGTTTTCTAATTATGACTAAAATTACAGACACATAAAGAAACGATTGTTTAAATTTGACCACATAAAAACAAAAATGGTCTGCAAGACGAAAGTACCATCAGCAAACTCAGACAAATGACAAACTGGAATAAAACATTTGCAGCCTATACTACAGATAAAGACATATTATCCTTCTTTGATAAATAACTTCTAAAAAACGAATTTTAAAAAGTCCACAAAATTCTACAGAAAAAAAATGGTCCAAAAAATGAATTTCGGCCCTTAAATACATGGAAAGAGTTTCAATTTCCCCCATAATAAGACTTAAAAATACAAAATCATTTTCCAATCCATTAGATAAGCAAATATTCAACAGTTTGTCAATACAGACAGAAATGCAAAATGCTATATTTTGGCAATATCTAATAAAATTTAGCATTCAATTCATCAGTTTCACTTCTAGAACTTTACCTGGAAGATACACTTCCAACAATCAAAAATATATAGGCTTAAGATTATTCATTGTGGTATTATTTACAATTGAAAAATACTGTCAACCACATAAATGTCCAAGAATAGGAGACTGGTTGCATAAACTTAGGTACATATACACAGTGGGGTCCTATGGGGCTCTATAAAAGAATGACGGAGATCTCCATGAACTGATACAGAATGATTTCCAAATGGTATCCTTAAATGAAAACGGTGAAATGCTATAGAGAACGTATAATATGCTACCTTTTGTGGAAGAGAGAAGGAATAGTAAGAAATCATATGTACATCTGTTTGTCTTTATGAAAAGAAATGCATGAAAGTTAAATCAGGACACAGTGAAGCAGGTTACTACAAAGGGATGAGGAGAATGGAAGGGAGGTGTTAGGAGAATGAGGGACACCTTTCCGAAGATACAGCTTGTGAAGTGTGAACGTTTGGGGATGTTTTACATTGCCAAATAAATAATAAAACTAAATCAACAGTAACAGGGAAGAAGGGCTCTTAAAACTGAAAGCAGCCTGAAACATGTGAACCCAATCATATTTGAAGTAAATATCACAAGGGCACCCTTATGACATTGGCTCAGTCAGTTAAGCATCCGACTCTTGATCTCAGCTCAGGTCATGATCTCAGGGCTGTGAGATCAAGTCCCACACCAGATAGATAATAGATGATAGAATAGATACATACATACATACATACATACATACATACATATACATACATAGACAGACAGGTATCCCCCCTCTGTCTGGGCAAAATGAGAGAAGAAGGTGAAGGGTAAGAAGTACAAATAAGTCCTGAAATCTTTCTTCGTGGGCTTGTGTATTGCTATTATTATTGTCTAGGCAAATGAACGAGTGAAGCAATTATGAAATATTATAGATGTATTATAGGATTGAGCAAGTGAGTAAATGTGCTGGGAGCCACAAAAAGTTGTAGGGAGCCAGGGTTCTCAGTGCGAAAGAAAGAAGTACAGATATGGAGTGGATAGAGGGATAAAAAAACTCTACAGAAATGGTTTGGAATTGGAAATATCACTGTACTTATTAGGTATAAAATATGTATATGCACATACATTTGTATGTGCACATGAATTTGTTGGTATGTAGATAGGTAATATTTGTAAAAGTACCTATACAAATATAAATATTACGTATGTATATATGCACAGGTATGTACATATATAAGTATGTACACATACATACAGAATATAAAATAACTCTACCCTCTAAAATAACCAAGAAGCATTCTCACTAAAAGTAATTAGGCCTCCTCAGAACTACTGCTTCCAGGACAGTCATAAGGATGAGACTGAGACATTCAGCCAGGAAGTAAATACTAAAATAAAAATTGATGTGGGCATGACATGTCACAAGGCTGAAGGATTCTCATTGGCCAAATCTAGAACAATTTGGGCAGCAAAATAATAAAGCACACTAATAATTTATAAACCATTGGAAAAAAAAACCAGGAATGTGTTTTCCCATGTTGATTATAAATAGATAGTTAAATAAATAAATGGGGAGAAGGGAGATCTCTTGCTCACAGTAGAATCCTGAGTGCCAACTGACGAATGCGAAGGCAGTGCTGGGGCTGAAAAATCATCATTTCCAACTATCAGAATAGAGATTTGATCAATCAAGAACTCTCCGTGGAAGATAAATCCAGGAAGAGATTTTTTCTGAGAAGAGATATTTGCATGGTCTTACAGCATCACCCTCAGGCTGCTTACTATTTGCGAAGTGGCGGAGGGATCATAGAATTATAGAGGAGAGAAATAAGACAACACCTTGACCAGATGATCAAAATTTAAATCACCAATGAAAGACGGATCAGTATTGTGTGCTTCTGGATATGATACCCTGATAAGGAAACGCTTACATGGTACTGTGGCCGGGAGTGTGCAACCTGAGTATAATCATGAAAAACATGAGACGAACCCAACATCTGGAAAGTCCTATTTGAAAAAAGAGGGAGGAAGGTTGTAATCTTCAAACTGTCAATGTCGTTAAAGACAAGGAAAGGCTGTGCTATTGTTCCGGATTAAAGGAGGCATGACAAAGACGTATGACACATTAAAAGACACATAACAGGGTGCCTGGATGGCTCAGCCGGCTAAATGTCCGACTTCGGCTCAGGTCATGATTTCACAGTCCATGAGTTCGAGCCCCACATCAGGCTCTGTGCTGACAGCTCAGACCCTGGAGCCTGCTTCTGATTCTGTGTCTCCCTCTCTCTCTGACCCTCCCCCGTTCATGCTCTGTCTCTCTCTGTCTCAAAAATTAATAAACGTTAAAAAAAAAGACTCATAACAATTAAAAGAAAAACCTGCCCTAGACTGGATACTGCACTGGAGGAAGGCAAATCCTATAAGGAGAATCATGTCAATAGACAAAATTATAATACAAATTATAGATTAAACAAAAACATTATGTTAAATTTACTGAAATTGATAGCTATATTCTAGTTATTATGTAACACTATATCTCTATTCCTAATAAATACATTCTGGGGTATTTAGGAGTAAAGAGGTGTATTGTTGTTTTTGTACTACTTTTATACATTTATTATTAAATTTTTTCTGTTATTTTAAAATTATTTCCAAATGGGAAGCTTAAAAAAATGAATGGTAAATTCATAGCAACATTTTGGGGTTGGCTTTCTCTTACCATGCTCTCCCCCTGCTCCCAGAATAAAGAATTAGTGGGACATAACATATCAGTGAGTACTACCTTCTTAGGGTGATACACACAAAGACAAATGGAACCAATGGAAAAGAAAAGAAAATTTATAAAAATACCCAAACACATATGGCCGCTTGATATTTGACAAAGGTGGAGTTTCAGGGGAGTGAGGAAAAAATGGTGCTGAATTATCTGGATATTAACATAAAAACAATAAAGGGAGGGAAAGGGACAGGAGAAGAAGAGGAGGAAAGGAATATGGCTCACACCATAGGAGAGAATCAATTGCAGATGATTGTCATTCAGAACGTGAAAGGTAAAACAAAGTTTACTGAATAACATAAAGGGTAAGAGAGTATCTTTATAAACATAAACATAAAAAAAAATCCCCACGACCTTAGCATGAGCAAAGTTTTCTTAACAAAAACAAACACTCACTGCAGAGGAAATAACTGATATTGGATTACATTATAGTAAATTCTGTTGATGATAATGCATGTTCTAACTTCTGCCTAAAGGCGATGGAAGCTGTGTAGTAATCAGCCTCCCCAAATTTGCTCCTCCGATGCTACTAAATAACTTCAGAACCCATGGAACCTCTACACACAACCATATCCTCAGCATTATTTGAAGACAGAGAATGCCAACACTGCAAAGTGTGAGAAAAAAGAGAAACATCAACGTATCCCTAAGCATCATCCCACATGCTGCCGCATCCCTCTCTTGTCCCTTTGGGAAACTGTAGAGAGCAAAGGCATATCTAGAGAAATGTAAGGAAGAGGAAAAGGGCAAGCAGAGAAGACTGGGAGTTATTTGAATCAGCCACATCCACCCTAAGTCTGAACATACTAAAGGTATTCCCAGGCACAGACTGCAGAGCAGAGATTCCTAAGTGCAGGTGACTTGAATGGCCACATGCCACCTATAATTTAAAGGGGCAAATACCATTTAAAGAGAAATGTGATTCAAAAGGATAAGCATGATTTAAAAGACAGCCTTCATATGCATACATGTGGGGATGCAACAAAGGCAAGACATTCCCTTCGGCAATTCGGTAGTGAAGGAGAAATAAGAAAATGTGGGAAAGATAAGGTCTTACGATTCAAAAGGGAACTAGAAAATCAGAAGACTCTCAGCCCCTCTTCCACCAATAAAACCAACAAAACAGTCCACTAAAGCACCAGGGCTTTGAGGGGGGGTGCCTGGGTGGCTCAGCTGGTTAAGCCTCTGACCCTTGATTTCGGCTCAGGTCATGATCTCAGGTTTGTGAGAAAGAGCCCTGTATTGGGCTCCCCGCTAAGCATGGAGCTTCCCTGAGATTCTCTCTCCCTTTTCCTCTGCGCCTCCCCTGCTCTTTCTCTCTCTCTTTCAAAAATATTTTTTAAAAAATGTTTTTGTTGTTGTTTTTTTTTTAATCTAGAAAGAAGGAAAGCAAGCAAGCAAGCAAGCAAGAACAAATGCACACACCAGGGCTTTTCTAGGCTGAGAGAAATGGAGGCCATTTAAGTAAGAATCTTGTAAAAAGTAGCCAAAGAAAGGAAAAATCACCTAGAGAACTATTGCAGAATATAAACTATTGCAATAAAACTATTGCAATAAAAACTATTGCAAATGAAAAGTCACGTATGTCAAGTAAGGAAAACATCCTAAAAGCAACAACCATGGGGCAGAATATAACTTTCCACATTAGTCTAAATAGGATTTAATGTACTTAAGCATTTGAGGAAATGAAAAATCACCTAGAATTAAAAATTCTAAACCTAACCCAGAATGGACACAATGTAAGGAAAAATATAAAAGAGGTGACTGAAATCAGGAAAGAAGTGGAAGAAAAAGACAGTCTTCTTATGAATGAAAGAATAAAGTGCAGGTGCCCAAGGGAAAATAGACTCAAATGAAATTTTAATAAAGGGCATTGAAGAAAGGTAGGAAAACAACCAAAAAATTAAAATGGCATAAAGAATGAAGTAAAAACTAAAAGTCAAAGAGAAAGTAATAGAAATGAAAGACTGGCAGAGAAGCCATAATATTCATATTATTGGAACACATAACAAAGAAAAACAATGAAACAGAGTTAATAATTAAAATAATAACTCACAAAAACTTTCCAGAAATAGAAAAAAAAAATCTGAATCTACACACTGAAACGACTCCCTGAGCACCTGAAAGATTAAGCCAGAATGATGAACTCTGAGACACAGCCTAGTAAAGCGATTAGATTTCAAAGAGATAAATTCCTTAAGGTCTCCAAGCAAAAAGATAAAATGTTTACAAAGGCAAAATGAATTAGACTAACAATTTCCTTTCAAAATCAGCATGGAAATCCAGTAACAATGGAGCACAACATTTAGAAAACTCAGTGAAAGAAATGTTTTATGTACAGCCAAGCCAAACATCAACAGATGTGTGAACTGTTTTTAACATACAAGAACTCGGGGAATGCTGAGCCCATCACATCTTCCTGAAAAATCTACTAGGGGATGAACTTCATCAACAGAGTGATGACCGGGGAGAATTCAGCAAAAGGACTGAAGTGAGCATTTTAGAATATACACATGTGTATTTAAGAATAAAGCAAAGGTGGGGGCACCTGGGTGGCTCTGTCCGTTAAGTGTCCTTCAGCTCAGGTCATGATCTCACAGTTCGTGGGTTTGAGCCCCACGTCAGGCTCTGTGCTGACAGCTTGGAACCTGGAGTCTGCTTCAGATTCTGTGTCTCCTTCTCTCTCTCTCTACTCCTCCCCCACTCACACTCTCTCTCTTTCTCTGTCTCTCTCTCTCTCTCTCTCAAAAATAAATATTGAAAAAAAAATTTTTAAAGAATAAAGCAGGGGCACCTGGGTGGCTCAGTCGGTTCAGCTCAAGTCACGATCTCGCGGTCCGTGAGTTCAAGCCCTGGGTCGGGCTCTGGGCTGATGGCTCAGAGCCTGGAGCCTGCTTCAGATTCTGTCTCCCTCTCTCTCTGCCCCTCCCCCGTTCATGCTCTGTCTCTCTCTCTGTCTCAAAAATAAATAAACGTTAAAAAAAAAATTTTTTTTTAAAAAAGAATAAAGCAAAGGTGGAGATGAGGTGGAAGGATAAAACACAAATGTTATTTATTGTGACAAAGCAGAAACAATGTGGATGGGAGCAGCTGGGAGAGGAAAAGAGGAAAATAGATAAAATTCATTGTTATATGCAAATAGGTAATATTAACTAATACAAAACAAAAACAAAAAAACTCTGATACACCACATAGTAAAGGCCAAATGAGAAAAAGGGGGTTAAGGGCAGTTAAAAAGGTATAGCTACAAAGGTAATTACTAGAACAAAAACAGAAATTTTCCTGACTACCAAAAATAGGAAATATATATCAACACATACACATAAATATATATCACATATTATTTATAAAAAAAGAAAATGTATGTATTGCATGTGTATGCAAAGAAATACACATCTCTTAGAGAAGGAGAAAAATAAACCAAGATACATATAATCAAAACATTGTGATACAGTTGAAACAAATTGGTCATAACAGAAAAAAATACCTATTAAACAAATGATTTCAATTCAGTTCACAAAATGTAACCTAGCTCTTTGCTCTTTCAAGAGACACACTTGAAACAAAATGATTCAGAAAAGCTCAAAATAAAGTAATGGACACACAAATACCAGGCAAATGGAAATCAAGAAAGAGCAGGGTAGCAATGCTAATATCAGAGCATTCAAGCCCAAAGTCTATGACCTGACAAAGAAGGATAATTTTTAATGCTAATGGCTATAATCCATAATGTAGATCTAACACAAGAATACTGGGGTGCCTGGGTGGCTCAGTCGGTTAAACATCTGACTTCAGCCCAGGTCATGATCTCAAGGTTCATGAGTTTGAGCCCCACGTCAGGCTCTAGGCTGACAACTCAGAGCCTGGAGCCTGCTTTGGATTCTGTCTCCCTTTCTCTGCCCCTCCCCGGCTCGAACTCTTGCCCCCGCCCTCTCTCTCTCTCAAAAATAAATAAACATTAAAAAAATTTTAACACAAGAATAGTTATGCGTAAGTAACCTTTATGAAATAAAACCACTGGCAGTGCAAGGACACATACTTAGAAACACACTAATAAAAGGTGACTTTACTATTCCTCTTTCAATATAAGAGTAAGAGGACAAAAATAACTAATGAGATAGAAGACCTGAACAATAAAATCAATTGAGTAGATTGTGTGAATATACATCAAACCCTGCACCACAATAATAGAGACTACCCATTTTTTCTCAACTGCTCATGGCACAGTCACAAAAACTGATCAAATATTGAGAAACAAAGAAAGTATCAGTAACTCCCACAAAGTATAAATAATGTAAGCAACACTCCTGGTCACAATGCAGTAAAATTAGAATATACTTAAAAAATGAAACAAACAGAAACAAAGGGAAAATGCCTTCTACCTAGGAATTTTTAGCACTTCCTATTAAAAACTCCTAGATTAAACTGAAGTTACATAATTCTTAAAAATGACAATGAAAACCACCACATATTAGGACCTATGATAAGCATTTACAAGGGTGATCAAATGAATATTACCCTAAACACATTTGTCCATAAAAGCGAAAGAAGACAACTGAACTAAATTCCCAGCTCAAAACCTAGAGAAGGCAACAGCAATGCAAATAAAAATAGGGTACAAGAAAACTCCCATAATAGTCCCCTCTGCCTTTAAACTATGCAAATGAGTATTTTTGGTAGTATCAGAGGAAAAAAATAAGACTAGTTCTGAAATGGCAACCTGGTCTTCTAGTACCTTCTGTTTCATACTTTTATTCCTGAGACCGCTGCAGCTCAGCCTCAGCAACATTTTCTCTAATGGCCCTGAGGCTCTCAGCCTCCTCTAGCAAGGTATTCTCACACATGCTATTACAGCGTAATGAAGGAGTAACTTTCAAATTAAAGAATGTGTAACTGATGACATGTTTGGGGGCATTTGCTTGTAACTGAACTGCTCTGCGATGAATTTTAGGTGTAAGGGAGAAATGGTTCAAGAGATTCACAAAGAAGCCTTTTTACCTCTGAGATTTTTTTCCTATACTTGTAAGAGAGCAATGCATCAGAATGAACCTTTTCACACACTAGTGGAATTATCCAGGATTGAAATGACAACCGGATCAAAGCCATCCCAGTGAAGTTATGAACTACAGAAGGCAGAGGCATTGTCAAACACAGATACAGGAGCATTGTCCAAGTGCAGAGTTCAGGAGAACCACACATGCCTGATCAAGCACAAGGAATTCTTTGTGCCAGAAGTTTTAGTCTGATGCCTTCTTGAAGAAGAAATTCTATGTTTAGAATGGCCATAAAGACGTGCGTCTTAGTTAACTTCGCATTTGTATAAGTAAGAGAAGGAAAAATCAGGGAAAGGGGAGGGGAAGGAGGGAAGAGGGGAAAAAAACAGGAAAATTCTCTGTATACCAATTCTTCTGCTAAATGCTTTTCTATGTTATCTCATTTCATATTCTCCTAAATAATGTGATAAAGATGATATTTCCTCCTTGTTCTATATTTTAGGAATCTGACTCATTGAGATATTCATAAAGTCTTCATTCATAAGGCAAATAGGTGATTTAGGTACAGTTTAAATTCATATTTTTCTGAGTCCAAAGCAAAATACTCTTCTTATAACTACGCTTTTTTGTAGCTCTCCATTCCACCAGTTTTCTCCCTTTTTCAGTCATTAAATACTTCCTGACTTCCTGGGTGCCGGGGAGTGTTCTAAGCATCAGGATAAAGCAGTGAACAAATCAGAGCATTTCTGCTCTCACAGAGGGTATAGTCCAATGGAGGACACAGAACGTGAACAGATGTATGAACAGGAATAGTATCAGATCACAAGATGGGATGGGAAGATCATTAAGCTAGCACGGTAAGAGGGAGGGTGGTTGGGTGGTTGCTTTGGGTTGGAGTTCGGGCAGAACTCTCTCCAAGGAGATGACGTCGTGCCAGGCACAGACCTCAACAGGGAATGAGCTGGTGTGTCCGAGGAGCAGAAGGAAGGCTAGTGGCTCTGGGCTGTAGGGAGCAAGGGGAGTGATTAGAAATGGAGTGAGGGAGGTTGTGGGAGGCTGATCACGTGAGAATTTGTAGACTGGAGTAAAGAACTGGGGCTCTATTTTGAGGCTGGTGGGAAACTTTGAGAGTTTTAAGCTAGAAGTTGAAGGGACCTCATTCAAGTCTTGAAATATCACACTGGAGCAGTGGAATCATGATGAAGATGTAGCTTTCAATCACTGAAGATCATCTCCAACCAAATGGAGTGCCTTGCACAGCAAGGGGAAAAAAATCCCTTAGACTTAACCTTTAGTAAAATAACTGGCAAAAGTTGGGAATGCCTGGGTGCCTGGGTGGCTCAGTGGGCTAAGCAGTTGACTCTTGATTTCGGCTCAGGCCATGATTTCATGGTCATGAGCTCTCTCTATAAACAATCAATCAAACAAACAAACAAACATTAAAAGGAAAAAAACTTGGGCATGCCTACATGGGGTGGGAAAGGGTAGAGCTGCACGCAGATATACATAGATCGGCGCTGTCAATCTGAGCCTGCTCCCCCCAAAATCTAAGCCTCACCTTAAGCAACTAGCTATGAAAAAATAATTGAGCAAAAGACAACAACAAAGGGCTCAGGGAAAAAGGGGCTCAGAGGAAGCAGATCCCAGGAAATACTGAACAGGAAAATTATCCTATCGAAAGGTGAGAACACTACCTTGGAAGGTAAGGCCTTTTGATCCCTCATGAACTCGGCGATGGAGGCAGAAAACCCCCTGAACCAGACCCAACTCTGAGGGAGGAGGCTGGCGGTACACTGAGATCAGGCACTGGCCCTTCTTACTAGTTTGAAGCTGGGAAATCACTTTGGCCCATCCTTTCCCCTCAGGAGGAAACCTATCGCATTGAAACATGAAAACAAAGAAGGAATATGGCATAACCCCATACAGAATTAATTGTAAAAAGAAAAATAGGTAAAAATGTACTGAATAGCATTCCGATAGATGATGAGAATGTTCCAGAAACATGACCAAAAGGACACAAAAAATGTACCCATATTTCAAACCAAGTTAAAAGAAATTTTAGAAAAAGATTGAAGCTTTAAGAAATGGCACTCAGAACTAGATGAACAAAATGATATATGATTAGGCAACAAAAAGATACAAAATGAGAGCTAACAAAACACAGGAAAGGGCTATTTATTTATTTATAGCATGGGTGAGCGAGCAGGGGAGGAGCAGAGGAACAGAGAGAATTCCAAGCAGGCCCCATGCTGTCAGCACAGAGCCCAACGTGGGGCTCCATGTCATGACCTTGGGATCATGACCTGAGCTGAAATCAAGAAACAGGCGTTCACCCAACTGAGCCACCCAGTGCTCTGTGGAAGGACTTTAAAAGAAAAATTCTGAAATGAAGACTAAATGAGAAGGTATACAAGCAAGATTAGACACCATGGAAAACAAAATAAGGGAAATATGGGAGGTAAAGGAGAAGGCTAAAAAAAAAGATAAAAGAAAATATATTTACTTTTTAATGTTTATTTATTTATTTTTAATTTTTAAAAATGTTTTTGTTTATTTTTGAGAGAGGGAGAGAGACAGCACACAAGCAGGGGCGGGACAGAGAGAGAGGGAGGCACAGAATCTGAAGCAGGCTCCAGGCTCTGAGCTGTCAGCACAGAGCCCGGAGTGGGGCTTGAACTCGTCAACTGCGAGATCATGACTTGAGCTGAAGTCAGATGCTTAACTGACTGAGGCACCAGGGGCCCCTATTTATTTATTTTTGACAGAGAGAGGGAGAGAGAGAGAGAGAGAATGTGCATGAGCAGAGGAAGAGTGGAGAGCAAGACAGAGAATCCCAAGCAGGCTCTGTGCTGTCAGTGCAGAGCCGAAGCAGGACTCAAACCCACAAACAGTGAGATTAACAGTCAGTTAAGCATCTACCTGAGCTGAAAGCAAAAGTGGGACACCCAGGCACCCCGAAAGAAACTTTATTAAAAAAGAAGAGTTTAAATGGATTTAAGGGCAAATGATACATATAAAAGTCAAGGAAAGGAGCTCAAATATTAATATAATTGGAGACACCAAAGAAATTGGAACAGAATAAATATTAACCATAATTCAAGAAACATTTCCTAAAATAAAAAATTGAATTTTCATATTCAAAGGGCACATCATATACTTTGCATACACAACCCAGAACACTCAACAGGGAGACATATCCTACTTAAATCAAAGGACTTTAAGCAAAGAATATGAGAATCTAGACAAAGAGCCATGTTATTTATAAAGGAGAGAACATCAGATTTGGATGATACCCTGATAACTTCCTTTTGAATTTAGAAAGCAGGGAGCAGCATGTTTAAGGTATTCAGCAAAAGAAAAATATGAAGTAGGATTTTTATATTCAACAAAATTCTCCTTTAATTATAAAGTCTAGGGGCGCCTGGGTGGCTCAGTCAGTTAAGCGTCTAACTTTGGCCAGGTCATGATCTCGTGGTTCATGAGTTCAAGCCCCACACTGGGCTCTGTGCTGACAGCTCAGAGCCTGGAGCCTGCTTCAGATTCTCTGTCTCCCTCTCTCTGCCCTTCCCCCGCTCATTCTCTCCCTCTCTCTCTCTCAAAAATAAATAAATGTTAAAAAAATTTTTAAAAAACAACAACAGGATGTTCAAATTTACCAGAAGCATTCAAAAGAAAAGAAAGTAGAGGCCCTAATCTGGCTAGCAGACTAAGTAAAATTCAAATTAAAGAGAATCAAATAAGATAAATAGGGACACTAGGCTGGTAACAGCTAGTTTCTGAAAAAGATGTAATCACTGTTAACTTCTATGTATTCAGTGACAGCATCCATTTTCATAAAGCAGAAACTATGGGGGAAAGAGGAGAACAAACACCAAAAACAGTAAACTAGCAGTTTTCTCACAGACATAGATCACACACAAAACGTTCCTGAGCATAGAGGTGGTCTAAAAACTTAACAATATGGGATGTATAGGTATATATTAATATAGCTTCTCAGTTGCATATGAATTATTTGTGAAATTGATCATATAATCAGTAGACTTCAAAGAAAACTTCAGTAAGTTCCAAAGAGCTTAAAAAATGTGTGTGTTTGTGTGTGTGTGTGTGTGTGTGTGTGTGTGTGTGTGTGTGTGTAAGACAAAAAGGCTTTTCCAGATGCAGATTAAAAAATAAATTGTTAGTCTGGTAAGCATTGAGACCATGGAACGTGCACAACTACATTGGATCCAACTTTGGAGACAAAGGAAAAAGGATTTGCTGACAAATTTGATATGGGCCAATAACATCAAGAGGAATTAAGGACATTGACTAGATTCTGGGCTTAATAAATGGGGGGTCAGTTTTCAAGGCAGGAGAGACCAGAAGCAAGGCTAGTTAGGACAATATTCTATTTTGAACGTGTTAACAACGAGCTGCTTATTTGACATCCAGTTGGGAACTGCATACATTTGTCCCCATCCCAAGCTGCCTATCAAATGTTCCTTTAGAGCTCACCCAGTAATCTTCCCGAAAGGAGGTCTGCTCAAGTCATTTTGCTCCACCTCATTACTTTCCCAAGACAGTCCAGTGCTGCAGTGTTTCATTGTTCTGTGTATTCTACTGACCTCAGCAACTGCCCAGCTGCCCCACCCCTTGCTCTAGCTCTCTGAATTATCTGGTGACTCCTCATCCCTTTCCCTCATTAATGGCTCCACTAGAACCTAAGAAAAACATTTCAAACTAATATAGAGCATTAGTTCTTGCTAAGCAAAGCTCTCGTTCATTTTCAATACCGTTTTACCCCCAATATATGTGCAGCTGCCTTATCTTTCTAAATTTGGCTTTCAGCAGTTGTCTTGGAGCTGTAAGGAATCTTGTTACCTGCTGCTATTGGAAACAGGTAAGTTAAGACAGGTGTCCGGTTGTCACCGAGAACTTAAGTTGATAGCTTCTGTGCTTTTCTTAGAACAGAACCAGTTTTATTTTATACACTTCCTTGATATTTGATCACATTTCATGAAATCCAATGCAAGTTCTCAGGAGTCTCCAAGGATTGGAGACTGTCAGGAAAAGAATCAGAATGGGAAAAAAAGGACTCTGCAGGACTACTATGCAGGACAGAGAAGTCATGACTGAGCAATTTTCTAAAGGACTGTGGTAGGTCTTACCCTGGGTCAAAGCATTCAAATCAATGACAGAGTAACAATGGGAATCCAGGAAAAAGGGCAGAGCTAGGTCATCACCACGTCTTTCAGCCATCATAAATCTTAAACACGCTGAAAAGATCATCTGGTGTGGAATGTCTTGACTGTACAGAAATAACTAGTATTACCTTTACTTTAAAGATAAGATACTTCAGACCCAGATATTCAGCTAAGTGGTGGGTATTTAGAATTAGACTCCCGACTCTTTGCAAGGTATTTCCTCTTGGATCCATAATTCAAATTGCCTAAGCTATTGTTCCCACTACTATTGGGCCACTGATCTTACAGCTTCTCTACAATAAAGGAAGTGAGAGCAAGAAACTTGCTGGTTGGGCTAGGGGAAGAGGAAAATTGAAATGGAAGAAAGGAGAGACTAAAAGTTATCAAGTATGAATTCTATATTGTACTCTGTGGAATACATTTTGTAGATGCCATCTAATTTAATTATCATATGAATCCAGTTTAGTAGGTATCATCCCCAGTTTATAGGACAGGAAAGATTAAATAACTTGCCAAGCTATAGAGGCAGGAGTTGGACATTTTCCCCTGTGTGCCCATTTCATTGTACATGATCTTATTGACCCCCCCCCTTTTTTTAATGTTTATTTACTATTTATTTTGAGAGAGAGAGAGAGCACGCATGTGAGTGAGCAGGGGAGGGGCAGAGATAGAGAAGGAGAGAGAATCCCAAGCAGGCTCCACCCTGTCAATATGCAGCCTGACCCGGGACTTGATCCCACGAACGGTGAGATCATGACCTGAATTGAAATCAAGAGTTGGAGGATTAACCGACTGAGCCAACCAGATGCCCCCTTACTGACTCTTTCTGATGACCAGAATTAAATGTTCCTGGATTTTCTCTAATAATTTATGCTTAGTCTAGCACGGAAAGTTTCCAAGTAGGAAATTAAGTACCAAGCAAAACAACTAGCTTAAGAATCAGTTTGAAAATTTGAATTAATGCAATACATTTTAGAGCAAAACTTAAAGAAATATAAACATGTAAGAAATGTTGGACTGTATTTTGAATTAATTACTTTTTGAAATTAACAACTACTTGTAGGTCAATTTTAGTCTTATTGAGATTCTGAATGAACCAACACTAAATCTACACATTGACTCATAAAAATAATCAATGTGCTTTCAGTGCTCAAGAGCAAGATGTGTCTTTCCATTTATTCAAGTTTCCTTTTATGTCCCTTAGTAAATTTTGTAGTTATATATGTCTAGAATATTCCTTTTAAAATTTATTTCCAGCTTTTAAATACATTATTGCTACTGTAAATCGGATTTTCTTGTTATAATTTTCATTCCATTTTTCATAAAATATGATAAATATTTTCCATTTTTATATTTATAACTAATCACATTTAACGTGATTTTTGGGAGTTTGGGGGGTTCTAGAGGGGTAAATAATCATCTAACTTGTAAATGATGATAATTTGTCTCTGCCACCATATGTCTCTTATATCTGATTGTTTTCACATATTTTTGGCTGGAAATACAAGAACAACATTGAATGAATACGTTGAGATGATTCAACCTTGTCCTGTTTCTAGATTCTATGGAATCACTTGTATCATATTTTTAAATAGGATTGTTGGACACTAGTTTAAGGTTTTTTCAGTTGGTTTATAAATATTTTTGCCCTTATGCAACCAATCAAATGGTTTTATCTTTTGAGTGAATCATGAGAAATTTGCAGGTTTTCTGTATTCCATCTTCCCTGTATTTCTGGAATGAAGCCAACTGAGTCATGACTAGTCCTTTAAAATATTTCTGTGATTATTTTAAGGTTTTTTTTTTTTCTTTTAGAGATGAAAGAGCTTTATAGTTTTCCCTTTTTCAGACAGGATTTGAAATTAATTTTATGTCTCTTTTTAAGTGAATTTGAAACAGTTAAACATTTTTATATGGGACAGTTCATGATATTTGCTCCAGAGGAGATTAAATACATTAACATAAGAGCTTGGAAATTTGGATATACCTTTTTTTAAAAAAGAGTGTTTTAAATTCCTTTGTCAGTTCTTGATATCTTCATGCTTTTTAGTTCACTCAATTTTTAAAATTCACATTTTCTTAGAAAATAATACATATTATCAAAATTGTGTGAATATGTTACCAAAAACATTGATAATTGCACACATAAATGCTTTCAATCTCCTGTGTAGTTAATTTCTCATTGCCAGTTTGCTGTATTTGAGGATCTTTTTCTTATATATACAGTACTTGAAAGAGTTATGTCAATTTTGTTTTTGTTGTCCTTTTTTAATGAACCACCTTTAAGTTTATAAATTCTGATTTTATACTTTTCCATATATTATCATTTCTATTACCTTATCATTATTTTATATGTTGAATTAAATTGCTAATGGATTTATATTGCTTCTTTTTAATTATCAACGGAAACATTTAAAACTAGGAATTTAACTTTTAACTACAAATTGACCACATCGTATTTTTTTGATATGACTTGTTCTCACTGTTTTTCTTCTCAATTTTACATTTGCCTCCAAATTCTAGGATATTTCTAAAAATATTTCTTCTTGGTGGATTAATTTCATTTACTTCATTTTGAATAAACTCTAAGAATGTTTTTGCCATTGTGTTATGCAAATGTACTTATTGTTAATTATTTATGTGTTGTTTCTCATTTATTACTATTTGTAATAATTATTTATTATTAAAGCCTTATGTAATTTACAATTACTCATAGATTCAGAAATTCTTTTGAAGGACACAAAGTTAGGAACACACATGCTTACATTATTGTTTTTATTATTCACACAGAGCGTTGGAGTCACATGTGCAGGCTCTGAAGTCTAGCTGGCCACAATTGTACCCAGGCCCTGCCTTTCTCTTGCTATGGAAGCTTGTGTGTCACTCAGGGTCTCAGAGTCTCAGTACCATCATTTGCAAAGAGGGACTAATCATATATACACACAGATATTTCAATGAGATAGCGAAAGTAAAGCCTGATGCCTAGCACCCAGCACTATTCAAGACCTCAACAGTAATAATAACATTCTTTTTCCGGGTTGCTGCCTTAATCAATCAAAAGCTATGAATGATGTGATAATGTGATAATGTTTCCTCTGATGCATTTATTTTTCCCAATTTTCCTGCATTCTAAGATTCTGTTTTACATATTTCCTGAGGAGTAAATATGAATTACATATTTCCTGAGGAGTAAATATGAATAATTACTATGCTTTCCCTTTGTCTCTGTAAATTAACCTCTGCCTGTTGGTAAAATTTGCCTTGAATTCTCTTTTCAGTGATAGTGACATTACTCTCTGTGTTGGTTTGTTTTTTAACAAACCAAATTTTGAGATAAAATTGATGTATAACATTGCGTTAGCTGTCCTTGGTTTTATCTGAGGTTGCTTAACACTTCTTTCTTTTAAACGTTTGTGCCATTTGTGATAGATGTATTTGGTAAATAGACTGTATGTACTTATATATTTTTTAAGAAACATATCTTTAATTAGGGAATTTTTACCTATTTACAATTATTATCACAAAATGTGTTTGACTACAGCTTCTGTGAATTTATATCCCTGTTTTAATTTTCTTTCTCTTTCCTTTTTGTCTTCCATGTGGAATGTCACTCTTTCTTCCATTAATGTTTTGAAAGTTATAACTTTTGTAGATTACCTAAACAAAAATCCATTGTTTAGTATTCATGATTAAAAATATCACAAAGAGGAGTGCCTGGGTGGCTCAGTCTGGTGAACTGCCGACTTTGGCTCAGGTCATGATCTCACAGCTCCAAAACTTGTGAGTTCGAGCCCCACGTCAGGCTCTGTGCTAACAGCTCAGAGCCTGGAGCCTTCTTCAGATTCTGTGTCTCCCTCTCTCTCTGCCTTCCCCTGCTCATGCTGTCTGTCTCTCTCTCTCAAAACTTAAATTAACATTAAAAAAATTTATATATCACAAAGAAAGTATCATCCATTCAAACACTGTTATGGATGGTAAGGTAATTAGTGCACATTTACTTTTAATCAGAACTCTGTTAACACATAACAAGATTCTGTGATTACAGTTTTGTATTTAAGCAGAGATTTCTAACATTGAATTATTTGAATTACATTCTTATACTCTCAAGAATATATTTCACATTTTTCATGTTTTATAATTATACTGACAATAATTACTTTGTCTCAAGAATAAATTTACATGACAAAACCTCTCCAGGTCTTTCTAAAGATATTTTTCTAATTTTGAGTTATTTACATTAATTCTTAAGTGCTCCCTTCAGCAGCACATAAACATTAATTCTTAATTCTATTAACCAAAGTATATGTTTGAGTAACACTTTGAAAAAATGAATTTGAACATTATATTTTCTTAGATTTAAATAAAAATTATAATTGCTTTACAGAAGTAACATCATATCTGCTGTGAAATTTGCAATCTTTCCCCCTCAAAATTGCATTGATTTTGCTTCATTGTTTTTTTTTTGTTAATTTCTTTATACAAAGCCAAATCTTAAATCAATATTAAATTTTGTCAGTTCAAGAATTAATTTTTAATAAAACTTTTATTTAGGACAACTTAAGATTTATAGCAAAATTATAAATATACTAGTGTGACCATATATCCTGTACCTAGTTACCCCTATTGATGTTTTACCTTGGTATGGCATATTTAGCATTTAATATGGTATATTTATTACCAGTAATAAATCAATATTTTTGGCAACTATGTATATACCTGCTATAAGCATTCACGTGCAGGCCTTGGTGTGGACATAAATTTTCAGATCCGTTGGGTAAGTACTTAGGAGTGCAATTGCTGGATCATATGTGTCTATGGTAAGACTGTTCAGCTTTGTAAGAAACTGGCAAACTGTCCTCCAAAGTAGCTGTACGGTTTAGCATTCCCACCAGCAATGAATGAATTCCTATTGCTCAGCATCCTCACCAAACTGCTATTGTCAGTTTTTGTGCATTTTCACTACTCTACTAGGTGTGTAGTGTTATCTTATTATTAGCGCCTTAATTTATTCTTAAAAAAATTTTTTTAATCTTTATTTATTTTTGAGAGAGAGACAGAGTGTGAGCAGGGGAGGAGCAGAGAGAGAGGAAGACACAGAATCCGAAGCGGGCTCGCGCTCTGAGCTGTCAGTACAGAGCCCAACGCGGGACTCGAACCCACGAACCGTGAGATCACGACCTGAGCCGAAGTCAGATGCTCAACCGACTGAACCACCCAGGCGCCCCATTGATTTATCTTTTAAATGCATTAGAATATTTATCTGCAAAGTCAATGTTTTCTGGGGTACACATGGATTTTAGTAATTTTCTTTTTAACATCTGTATACTCAGCTTTATTTTCAATGCAAGCCAAGTGTTCTTCAGCTGTATCTTCTGATTACTGCTCCTATTCCAATTGTTGTGATTTATTTCTCGAGAAATTCATAATTCTTAAGTTGGATTTCCATTCGCTATCTTCCCATTACTATGATCTTCAACATTTTTCTTTTTTTGGGGGGGGGGAGTATTTTTTTCCTGTATCATCAGACAGCTTCTTTAATTTGAGCTTTATGTCCCTTATTCAAGATTCTGAATTTCTAATTCTGTCTTCTAATGGAGGTTTTTAATTCAGGTGTTAGATTTGTCTAGTTTTTTTTGTAGCATCCATTTCCCTTTGAATTTCTGCCTTTATTTCATCTCTTCTTTTGTAATGGCTTCATGTCCCTGCTTTTTAAAGCTGGCTTTATTCATAGAATCATTCTCTATGATACGATTTCTTCCAAGTGTTCCAAGTAATGAGAAAAGGATAATCCGGATCTAGTGTTTGCCAACCGTCAAGTTTTGTGGCTTGGCTTTCCTATTGCCTAATTAGTTGCAATTAAAAAACATCTTTATTTCTTCTTAGGAAACATAAACGATTGATAGGATGTACAAAAAAATCTTTAATGCCCATGATGCATTGCGGCATTTCTCTCCAGAGGACAATCTAGCAAAACATCACCATGCTTACCTATTATTATCTGACTCATTGTTTTTTCAGAGGGGTGCAATCTCCAAAGCTACTTGACTAGAGACATTCTGGGGGAAGATGGGAACACATCTCAGTACTTGAAAATAATAATTTACTATAATAGAGAGGTTGATATCTGACTTTTGGATAATAAAGGTCTGGGTTTCTGACCCACAGGCAAAGATAGCAGGTGAGAAATTTTATATTTTATACATCAGGCAAGAATGTTTGCCTTCCCTTAGGTGACAACCATATGCCAATGTCTCTTTCATATTCTAATTCTCATTTCTGTTTCACATGTTTTTAATTAATGGAAGTGCTCCCTATGGTCTGGCAATATGTTGACTGTCAGCCTTAGTCTTAGATGTAGTTACAAATTATAATAACTTCCTGAGTTCCCACAGGTATTCCATTGGGAGTTGGGAAAAACTGAATTAAAGAAAGCTAGCCAAATGATATAACATGATGGTTTAAAAAAAGGTATTTCAATAGAAATACAGGACATTTTTTACACATAGATCTTATAAGGTAGATAATGCTTGCACAATACAGAAGAAAATGTTTTACAGATTCATAGCAGATAATAAATAGATTATCTCAACAATGGTTTTATTTAATAAATGAAATTTGCAATATATAATATTAGTAAAATAAAATATCTGAGATGCAGGTATTAATTCAGTGCTGTATAAGCATTGTTCTGGTTTGCTCAGAGACTGAAACAGGGATTTTGAGATGCATAAGGAGAAACTGAAAAGAACCAAATGAATAGTAATACAGGAATTATAAAGAGGTGGGGGCACTGGGTGGCTCAGTTGGTTGAATGTCCGACTCTTGATTTCAGCTCAGGTCATGATCTCACTCTCATGAGACTGAGCCCCACATCGTGCTCTGTGCTGACAGTGTGGAGACTGCTTGGGATTCTCTCTCTCTCTCTCTCTCTCTCTCTCTCCCTCTCTCTCTCTCTCTCTCTCTCTCTCTTTCTCCTTCTCTCTCTGCCTTTCCCCTGCTTGTGTGCACACTCTCTTTCAAGTGCTCTCTCCCTCTCTCTCTAAGATAAGTAAATAAACTTTAAAAAAAGAAATTATAAAGGGGTACTTAAAACCAAAAATTAGAGGTCTCTAGACATCTCCCTGCACCAACAGAAATTATTAGGCAATAAGAAAATAATGTTCAATCCATATTTTATAGCTTTATAGAAGTGTAGTTTTCATACAGTAAAATTCACCCATTTTACATGCACAGTTTGAAGACTTTTGGCAAATGTATAGGGCCATCCAACCAGCATTATCAAGCTTAATAACATTTCCAGAACCTCCCCAAAGCCCCCTGTCACCCTTTGACAGTCAGTCAAGGCCTCCAGCACTGACCTCCTGGGATCACTAGTCAGCCTCCGGTCACTATTGCTTCTCCTTTTCTAGAATATCATACAAATGGACGCATACACGACGTAGGCTTCTGTGGCTGGCTTCTTTCCCTCAGCATGGTGCTTCTTAGATTTATCTCTCTTGTTGGCATTTCAGCAGTTTTTAGTAGTTCTTTCTTTATCACTGAGCAATAGTTCTTTTTATGGATATCTCACATTTTGTTTATCCACTCAGCAGTTCGTGGACATGTGTGCTCTTTACAGTTTGGGGTAATGAATAATGTTGCTATAAACATTCGTATATAGTTGATCAGCAGACACAGGTTTTCATTTCTCTCGGGTAGTGGGATTGTTGGGTCACATAGTAAGTTTACACTTGACCTTTTAAGAAACTGCCAACACGTTTCCAAAGTAGCTGCACTGGTTTACACGCCAACTAACGATGCAGTTGGCTCCCCGTTGCTCTATGACTTGCCGAAACGTGAGATCATCGGTCTTTTCAGTTTTAGCTATCCTAAATGTGAGAAACACGTTCAAAGGCAGAGCATGTTTGCACATCTCTCCAAGCCTGCTGGTCCCCTGGGGGCTCACATATACACGTGTAGTCTACCTGTCCTCGGGTATGCATGGAACATTTATTATCCGTTCTTCTACAGATCTCTTGGCTCTCATTACCAACATCTTCCTGTATTCTTCCTGAATTCTTAAGCTGCCCTGCAACCAGATCCAAACTAAATCTACTTTTTCTGTCGGGTAAAGTAATAGGTTTTAACTACCCAAGTGCGGAAGGGGTGGAAATGACCACTCCTTACTGCAAAAAAAAAAAAAAAGTCACCATTATTTACCAATGAAGCATCAGTTACCCCTGAGTAAATCTTTTCAAGTTGTTGCTTGGCTTTGGCCAGTTTCCTGTGCCCTGAATTTTTTTTGTCTTTACTAATGTTATCCAGTCTATATTCATTTTTTTTTAATTTTTTTTAACGTTTATTTATTTTTGAGACAGAGAGAGACACAGCATGAATGGGGGAGGGACAGAGAGAGAGGGAGACACAGAATCGGAAGCAGGCTCCAGGCTCTGAGCCATCAGCCCAGAGCCTAACGCGGGGCTCGAACTCACAGACCGCGAGATTGCGACCTGAGCTGAAGTCAGACGCCCAACCGACTGAGCCACCCAGGCGCCCCAGTCTATATTCATTTTATGGAGACAGAGAATCTCTCCCTCCCTCTTCCCACCCAACCATGCTACTACTACCAGAAATAACGCCATTAGTCTGTTTTTTTTGTGAAATGGGAAAAAATTGGTAACACATGTGCCCCAAAATGATGCTAAGTGCCATATCTACCTAGCCAGGCTGTGAGCGCTTTGGAAAGGAGTATGGCTGAGACTAGGGAAGTAAGAGAATTGGGAGTTTTCAGGGTATGACTCCAGGTTTATACACACCTGGTCAGAGTTGAAACAGTAGAGAAGGATAAATCGTAGCAAGAGTGAGTTTTATCATGAGCTTGGGAAAAGAGTCAAGAAGAATATGAAGAATAAAAATGATGAATAATTTAGTTGTCTTTGGATGTATTACATGTTATTTTAAAGATAATAGCAGTCCATTACTCCTTCTCTTCAGTTATGATTCTAAGATAAAAGAAACTGGACAAAAGTAAAATTAAGAATAAAGGGAAAGTTTCTTTTTAAATATTGAAACAGGCCAGAGGGAGAAGTTGTACAATTCTCTTTTCCTTTAGGACGTTAAGAGTAGAAAAAGATGGGGCACCTGGGTGGCTCAGTCAGTTGAGCGTCTGACACCTGATTTTGGCTCAGGTCATGATCTCACAGTTCATGAGTTCGAGCCCCGCATCGGGCTCTGCGTTGACAGTGTGGGGCCTGCGTGGGATTTTCTCTCTCCTGTCTCTTTCTCTGTCCCTCCTCTGCTGCTCTCTCTAAATAAATAAATAAATAAACATTTAAAAAAAATAATAGGAAGAAACAGCTTTCTGGCTTGGAGGACTGAAGTCAAAACAGGATAAACCTGACGAATACTTGATACTATTTCCAGGTTTAAAAGACTAGTAACTTATATTAAACTATAAATTGTGATAAGATTTTGGATGGTAGTATAGTGGCAATTACTCATAACTGTTACTGAGTATACATGGGACTACTATGATAGTTATTGTCTTATTTTTTATCCTCTCTCAACTGATCAATATATAGGACACATTATATACTAGACTTGTTTAGTTACTCAGGATCCCAATAAAGTATTATGTAGTCAAAACAGGGGTTTTAAGAAAAAAAACTGTGTATGGGCAAACCCTTATTATTATCACTACTTCTGTTACTATCCACCAACTACCTCTTTGAGACCCTAGTCACTGTATCCTGTGTCTTTCATAAAAGTATCTCCGCTTCTGAGATAAATGAGTCTTCACGGATAGCTTACAAACGCACAAATCACCATGTACCCTGAGTGTCCTCAGAAGGGTAGCTGTTGTATGTAGCTCTGACAAAGAAAGGAAAATTATATGTGCAACACAAAATTGTCCTGATGCTAGATGCAAGGAAATCTAAACGAAGCCATTGTAAATAGAGCAGAATGACGACTCTCCCACCCACGGTTCTGCAGTTTTTTGCTGATTAAGGCTCAGATTTTTGTTTCCTCACTTGTGCTTAAACCAATTTTTCCTTTGGTTATATTAATAACAATTAATATTATATTAATATTTCCTGGTGCTTTATACATTTTGAAACATTTCTGCTGGATCTGTTCAATCACAACAACTCTGCTATTATCCTCATCATAGAGCTAGCTTTCGGAGCAGTGAGGTAAGAAAATCAGTGAGCCGTTCCATTAGTCATAATTCTAGCCAGTGGCAAGCCCAGAATTCGCACCAGGGTATTTTTTAAAGCCACATCGAATACACGTTTTTTTTTCCATCTTGCATGCTGGGCAATCTCTAGAGAAGACATTGTGTCTTTTATAGTTAGAAAAATGGAGGCGTTCAGAATCAGTAAGAGGTATCCTTTTTTTATATTGTGTTGTTGGCTGCTTATCCTGGCAAGACACGATTCATCCAAAAATGAAGTTTGGAGTAAACATCCACAGTGAGGGAAGGTCATTTAGAAAATCCACAACCTTTTAATTTGTTTCTGTAGTACTTTATCTGTGCCTATCTGACATCTTTACCCAACATCTAATTTGGTCATAATTTTCTCTCCAGGTGTGTTTGTTCTCCTACTGAACTATAAAATTATCAGAGGCAGAGTTTATGTGATGAATTGCACATAGTGCTTACCATAATGCTTTGCACATTATAATTCACAATAATTGTTTGTTAAATGAATTAATTACACAATCCTATTATTGTTTTTGTATTATAATTATATTTCCTTGGTGTATTATTAACAACAGCTATCAGTTTGGATGAGCTAAGAAGGAATCGTTTAATAGAGGGACAGACAATAATGAACCAACGTGGATGATATGTGGGAAAAAACTAGTGATATCAGGGAAAGAGATGAAAGGAAGTTAGGGAGATCTGGGAGTTATAAGGATAGAGTCAGTCCAGAAAAAGCTGGGGAAAAAACACTGATTGGACTTGACCATGTTCGCTTTTAACAGAGTTTAAGTGAAACTTCTTCCTGAAACCACTCCAGACTCCCACCTTCCTGTCCAGTAAGCTTTTGAATAATTCATCTTTATGTGGAGAGAGGGAATTATAATGGACAAAGCAGTAAGCTTTTGAATTAGAACAGGTGGATTTGTACTGACACGGTCACATTACTCTGGAAATGTACCGAATGCCAAAACTACTGGTTTTGTCAGCTACACTTACTTTCCCATCTCCTTTTTGCCCGGTGACAGGGTATCTCCTTCCTTTGGCCGGCCACTCTCTAACTCCCCACGGGACAATATCTTCCTGGATAAGTCCATGGAATAGGCACATGGTTCACACTACGCACCTTCTGAGCTCCTCCCTGGAAGTTTCTACATTAGAGGTGGGGGTGCTACTGGAAACTCTGTTTAAGGTCCTTTCTCAAAAACGGGTTGAGGCAGAGTCTCAGAATGAAATTTTGGCCGGGTTTAGGTTCAGTTCAAGAGATATTTTGAATGCTGATTCAGTAGCTATAAAAATAGATTTGTTCCAGCTCAAACTGGTTTACTATTTTTGTTAAAAAGTTTTAAATAATTGAGAGGAGGAAACAAACACTTGGGTTTATTCAGAAGCTTTCAGACAAGGCAGGAGTGTAAGTGGCTTTTATGTATAGGGTGCAACAACCCCTTGATGGGAACACAGACATCTAGAAACGGGAGAACACAAATGAGAGCGAGCACATTGTTTCTCAGGCTTGCTGTGCTCCCCACGGACTTGAGAAGGGAGTGGAGAAAGCCAAATCAGCTGGCACAGAACGTCAAAGCCAGATGAGGAATTTTAAAAGGCAGAAAAGACCTTTAATCAGGAGACCATACCCTGCGGGAGATCAAAAGCCCGTTAGATACAACCATTATGATGGAACTTAGTGCTAAAAGGGCCATTTGGATAATTAAAGCCTCGTATATGACTTTTATTGCCTCTACTCTCAGATGCCTCTAGAGAGAACAAAGCCCCTGCCCATGTAGATGGAGATATGAGCAGAAATCCTGGTAAGGAGACTACCCTCCTGACAGCAATGAGGTTTGAAGGATACCAGTGACAGGTTGGCTACCAATTATAACCCAAAGGTTATATAAACCCAGAGGTTGGCTACTGAATATAACCCAGAGGTGCACTGGAGGAGTGGAGCGGAGCAGTCTGGCCGCCTGCCCACCATATTCCACCTGAAGATAGGTGGGGTTTTGTGGGGGGTTTTGTGTTTTGAGGGTTTTTGTGGGGTTCTTTTGTTTGTTTTTGCTTTTTTGTTTGTTTTTTGTTGTGTTTTGTTTGTGTTTTTTTGCATAGTGTTTAAGACTCTCATGGTGTAGTGGGGGAAAGACAGTCCAGTTCTATGATTTCCCTTTAAAAAACAGCCCTGGAAGCTCTGGTCCTAAATTCTCTCATAGTAGCAGCTGGTTGATTCTGAGTAGCATCTGTCTCCTTTAGACAGGTCACCACAAGCCTAGTGCTTACATTATTGCTTTTTTTTTAAATTTTTTAAATTGATTTATTCATTCATTTATTTACTTATTATTGAAGTACAGTTGACACACAATGTTACATTAGTTTCAGGTATACAGCATAGTGATTTGACAACTCTACATGCTATGCTGTGCTCACAAGTATAGCTACCATCTGGCACCATAAAATGTTGTTACAACACCATAAATTATATTCCCTATTCTGCGCCTTTTCTTCTGGTGACTTACTTATCCCATAACTGGAAGCCTATATCTCCCATTCTCCATGATTGGTTATTTAAAAAAAATAATAGCCTTTATATCCTTGTCTGTATAAAAATAGGAAACTAAACGATTAAAAGCTAAACAAAAAAAGAACACAATTTTTCCTACATGTGGTCCATTTCACCTATTTGCATTATCTGCCTAGTCTCTGCTGCAGCATTTGAACTGGTCACTCTTAATATAGAGAATGTTTAGTCATGAACTTGTCAAGATTGTATTGAACATACCAGTGAATAAAACCTGAGTTTATTTTTTAATGTATTTCTGCCCGAAAATGGATTGTTACCTTCCTTTTTGGTTGATCAATGTGAGATGCTAGTGGGAGAGGGAAGAGAAAAACAGGTATTGGAGTCAGGCAGCCTGGGCTCAAATCCCAGCTTTGGCAATAATCAAGAGGGCGCTGGAGGAAAGTCACATTCTGGCCACAGTTTCCTCATCTTTAAAAATAGGTGTAATAAAATTTATCACACAGAGTGACTCTGGGGATTGAATAAGAGCATTATGCAAAGCTCTTAGCACATAATAACTGCTCAATAAGTGACATGTTTATCAATTAATGATCAATTTTATATTCCAGCCCCAGATTGAATCAAGTTTTTATGGCAATAAAATCAGGCAACCTGAACTAAGTTGGGTGGAAATGGGCTACATAGTGTAAAGAATGGAAGAAAAATGAAATCACTCTTTGACAGGCCAATTAATAAAATCAATATAATGAATTAGACAAGGGGCCAGCAAACTTTTTCTGTGAAGCAAAGTAGTACATTCTTTAAGCTTTGCAGTCCATGAGGTCTGCATTGCAGCTACCCAACTTTGCCCTTGTAGCATGAAAGCAATCACAGACAAAGACATAAGTGAATGAGCATAGTTGTGTTCCAATAAAACTTTGTTTATGGACACTGAAATGTGAATTTCATATAATTTTCACATGTCACAAAATATTATTATTCTTTTGGGGTTGTTTCCAACCATTTAAAAAAGTAAAAACTTGCGATGCCTGGGTGGCTCGGTCAGTTAAGCATCCATTCAACTCTGGCTCAGGTCATGATCTTGCCATTCATGGGTTCGAGCCCCATGTCCGAGCTCTATGATGACAGCTCAGAGCCTGGAGTCTGCTTCAGATTGCCTATCGCCCTCTCTGTCTCTGCCCCTCCCCTGCTTGTGCTCTCTCTCCCTCCCTCTCTCTCTCAAATAAATACATACATACATACATACATACATACATACATAAATAAAAACGATTCTTAGTTCTCTGGCAATACAAAGTCAGATGGCAGCCTGAATTTGGCCTGTGGGCCATAGTTTGCCCACCCCTGCATTAGAACAGTAACATGAAAAGGCATTATAAAAACATTCGAACTCCCAGAGACAGAATTAACTTCAATTAATTTTATATCCAAATAATCAGAAGCAAATAGAAATTTACAGAAGCAAATTTTGGCAGAGTAAATCCTCTGAATGTCTGCCTGACCCCAAGTCCATCTGGAAGGACTAGCCCCTTCTGGAAATTGATGTGTTGGACTAACATGGTCTGATGGCTAATTAACAGCCAAACTACCCTAACTCACCAAGTCCTCCTAAGTTTTACTTGTTCTTTTTTTCTACAGAGTTGCCTACAGGGAGGGGATGTACTGGTCAGGCTGACACAAATATCTATTTTGTTTGAGAGTTATTTCTTATCACAAATGGGTAAACTGTGATTATGATTTGCTCATCAGACTTTTGTAAATTATTTTTTTTTTTCTCCCTTAAGCCTGAATCAGCTTTTCCGAATCCAATTAACTTGGGGATACATATGAGAGTGTTTTTATGAGCCTATGTGGCTAAGGGCCAGGTCCTCAACACTCACTAATTTATGAAGGTAATTTCCCTTTTAAAGGCCTTTCTATGTGTCCAGCCAGCCTTCCGCAGTGGCCCACACTCACGCTGTGCCATATATTCTCCATCAAAACTTCCAACTCTTTTTAGGAGGTTAGTGTGGTGATTCACCGAATTGTAACAAGTAAAGTAATAATGGTACATAGGAAGTGCTCAATTAGTATTCGCTATTATGATGATCAAGACTTCAATTATTGACAACTGCTGTCACTTTACCCTTGTATCTTAATTAGACATATTAATAGACCTCACTCCTTTTTCTGTCCCTGATATTAAAATATGATAATTCATTTGATACAGGTTGCTGAGATACAGGGAATTACAATAGACTGTCTCAGATTTTTTAATTTAAAGCTACTTTGAAATAGCTCATCTTGGGGCGCCTGGGTGGCTCAGTCGGTTAAAAGTCTGACTCGGTTTCGGCTCAGGTCATGATCTCACAGTTCGCGAGTTCAAGCCCCACGTCAGGCTCTGTGCTGATGGTGCAGAGCCTACTTGGGATTCTCTCTCTCCGTCTCTCTCTGCCCCTCCCACACTCTCTCTCTCAAAAATAAATAAACTTAAAAAAAAATTAAAAAAAAAGAAGTAGCTCATCTTTTCATATGGTGTCAAAAGAGCTTTCTACTTAAATCAAGGTCACATGTAGAAAGAAAGGAAAGAAGGCCTCAGATGCATGGAGTGCTTACTCTTCTCCAGAACCACTAGGCACTGACACATATATTTAATGTTCTTGAGAGTCCTGTGTAATTATTCCCTCTGTACCAACAAGCAAAATGGTTGCTCAAAAAAGTGAATTCGTGTTTTTCAGGTCATACAGCTGGGAAGGTCACCTCCAGGATTTGGATTGGAATCTCACCTTCTCTCCTCGTTTTTAAAAAAATTTTCAATGTTTGTTTATTTTTGAAAGACAGAGAGTGAGTGGGGGTGGGGCAGAGAGAGGGAGACACAGAGTCTGAAGCAGGCTCCAGACTCTGAGCTGTCAGCACAGAGCCCAAGGTGGGGTTCGAACCCACGAACCACGAGATCGTGACCTGAACTGAAGTCGGACGCTTAACCAACTGAGCCACCCAAGGGCCCCTCTCCTTCTCTCCTTTTTAACAGTGCAGTTCCATTTCTGCCCACATTCTTTGTGCTACAGTTGTCATGTAAATTATAACTAAATATGTTCTAAATTTCACCACGCAATGCCATGATTTTTCTCTAAGGTGCCATGTCTTTTTAAAAAAATTAAGAAAGGGAAAAGATCACATTTGTATTTATGTTCACATAGCTATCATTTCTGATATGCATCTGAATCTCTTTGACCACAAGATTGAAGGTTGTCTGCTGCACTATGACAGAGATAGACTGTAGAAAGGGGCAAAGAAAGAATACTTTGCCCCGCAAGTTTAAGCCAATAGTAATAATAACTACTATATGCTTTGGGTTTATGATGTGCCAAGATTCCGCCTCGAGCTTTACATGTAGTTTCTCATTTAGCTGTAGGTAGTGACTATGATCAGCTCCATTTTGCAGATGAGGAAACAGGGTTACTGAAGCAACTTGCTCAATATAAAGGAGCTGGCAAGAGTCTGAGATTAAAATACAGGCTCATTTGACTCCAGAGCCTATATTTTCACCCAGATGTCTCCTGTTATCTTGTATTCTCTGGTTGTAATTACAATATTACATTACTGTGTACTTATTCAGATCAACAAACACAAGTGTCAGCTTACAAGATCCTAAACAATGCTCTAAAATTACTGTATATTCACATAGCATGATTATGCATTAGAAGGTGACTTCCGCTTTTTTTTTTTTTTTCTGATAGAAAGATTCCCTCCTGGGTTTTTGGTTTTTAGGTTTTTTACATACACAAACTTTTAGAATGTAATTAACTAGTTAATTGTCTCATTATTTTTAGTCCATCAACTCACTTATGCACACATATGCATATATAGTTAAGTAACTATAGAAAATCATGTATTAATTTAGAAGGTTAAGTTATTTTCACTCTCGCACTCTATAGAATGATTCCGTTTAAACTTTTCATCTTCAACACCAAGGCCGTATCACATTGCAACCACTTTTTGAGGGGCGCCTGGGTGGCTCAGTTGGTGAAGCGCGTCTGACTTCAGCTCAGGTCATGATCTCACAGTCCATGAGTTTGAGCCCTGTGTCAGGCTCTGTGCTGACAGCTCAGGGCCTGGAGCCTGCTTTGGATTCTGTGTCTCCCTCTCTCTCTGCCCCTCCCCTGCTCATGCTCTGTCTCTGTCTCAAAAATAAATAAAAAAAAACAACCACTCTTTGAGTTATCTGACACAGTTTTCCAGAACACTTTGTCTTCACTCCATATAAATTACTTGAGATACAGACCATTTTGAATTTTAGTTTGAGTACAACGATTCCTCTATAAATTTCATCCCAAACCAGAAGAACTCATTTTTAAACCTTAGGAATTTGTCTTTAATTTGTCATGCGATCTCTTTGACATAACAATGAACTGTATTATGTTTACGTACTTAAAAATTTTTTGCAACAATATCCGTCACTGGCAATAATGAAGGCAAACCCCAGGGCTTAATTATTAAACCTCGCCACCCCTGAATACTTTAGCTTGTAGTTCATACAAACAAGGGCATTTTTTATATACCACAAAATGTCCACAAAAATTGGACAATTAACACTGACATACTACCACAATCTAAACGTCAGACCCTATTTGTGTTTTGCCAATTGTCCTAATAATGTTTTTTTAAATGTTTGTTTATTTTGGGAAAGAGCACATGCATGCGAAGGGGAGGGACACAGAGAGAGCGAGAGAGAGAATCCCAAGCAGGTCCCCTGTTGTCAGTGGAGAGCCTTATGCAGGTTCGATCTCACCAATCAGGAGATCATGACCTGACCGGAAATCCAGAGTGGGCTGCTTAACCATCTGAGCCACCAGGCACCCCTGATGTTTTTATACAGGAAGGATCCAGTCCAGAATCACACTTCTCTGTTCTGTCTCCTTCAATGTGGAGAAGTTTCTTGGCCTTTCCTTGCCTTTTTTTTTTTTGACATTGACATTATAAGCCAGTCATTTTGTAGATTCCCTCAATTTAAGTTTGAGTAATGTTGCCTTGTGATTACATTCAAGCTTTACAATGTTGGAAGGATCATCACAGAAGTAATGCTGTGTTCTTCTCAATGCATTCTATCAAGTAGCAAATCATTTCCATTTGTCCTATTACTAATTACATTCACTTTGGTCCCTTGCTTAAGGTTGCATCCGCCAGACTTCTTCATGGGAATGTTATTCTTTCCCCCTTCTGATATTAAGGATCTCTGAGGTCAGACACTCTGAGATTTTCATCAAACTTTTAATCTATTCACTTATTTATATCTACATGGATTTATGATTTCTTATTTTATAATTATTATTAAATGGGGTTCAACCCTTTATTATTTTTATTTGTTTTGGTATTCTAATTATTCCTGATTTGGCCAGTGAGAGCTCATTCAATCTGACTTCCACATTCTTTTGACACATCTCCACAATTCTTTGAATGTCTCTTTGTTTTCTGGCCCTAGATGTTCCAGGTTCAAACTGTATTTTCCCCAGCCAGCTGTGCTCACCTAGTTGAGAATCCACTTCTATTAATTCTTCCTCCGCCCTCTTCTACAGTCCCGTTACAATCTGACTCCACCTTTACTACAACCCGTTTCTGGGTGGCTTGTTAAAACACAGATTGCCGGACCACCTCCTAGTTTCTAATTCAGTAGATCTACGGTAACTCCCCAGAACTGAATTTCGAACAAGTTGCTGCTCTGGAAACGCACTGGGACAATGACCACGGAAGAGGCTCACTCATACCACGCAAAGCATGGGCTGACACTCAGAAGCATGATCCCGGGGCTGCTACTTGCTGCCGGTGTGACTTAGGGCATTCTGGGCTTGGATTCCTCACCTATAATAAATTTGTCTATACAGAGACCAATCCCTAAGGTTTAAAAATCAGCGTTATTTGGAGGCTTAAGTGAGGTCATTTACAAAAATGCCTAGAGTGAGTGTTCTGCACACAGTAGGAACTCAGTTATTATTAGTTCCATACACCAAATGCAGTTCATGCTACTGACGAAGGCAATTTTCTGACTTCTGTCTATCGTGGCTATGGCACTTTTGTCCTTGCGGGAATCAACGGATGGATTATCTCCTTTATAACCAGGAGACTGACCGGCGGTGCACTCAGTCTGCTTTGAAGGCTGCTGCCTGCTGTTTCATCTGCTTGTAAGCTGGTCACTCCAAGCTTGCTTCCTCAAAAGGCCTTAAATTGCTCCTCTGGGTTTATTTTCCAGTGGTTCCCGATACCAATAACAATAATGATAATAATAACAATTTTTCTAAATGGGGTGGAGAGATACTATCTGCAGGGTATTTTGCATGTGTTATAGTGTTTAAATCTAACAATGAGCCTGCAGTAAAGGTATTATTATCTCTCATTTCCTAGATGAGAAAATTGAGGTGCAGAGAGGTTAAATAACTTTCTCAAGTTCCCAAAGCTAGTATCAAACAGCTGTCATATAACCCCTTTGTGTCCCAAAATGAGCCATGCTGGGCAAAATCTATGATGACGACAGCTATGTTCAATAACATTGCAATACACACACCCCTTCCCCTTTTCCACTGTCAAAATTAGATGGAAGAAAAGTAAAAGTTACAATAAAATTAGATTAAGTGGATTAAGACAATGCTATATAATTCTCTACAGAGAAATAAGAATCTTTTGGGGCACCTGGGTGGCTCAGTCAGTAAGGCATCTGACTTTGGCTCAGGTCATGATCTCGCGGTCTGTGAGTTCAAGCCCTGCATCAGGCTCTGTGCTGACAGCTCAGAGCCTGGAGCCTGCTTCAGATTCTGTGTCTCCCTCTCTGTCTGCCCCTCCCCTGTTCATGCTCTGTCTCTGTCTCTCAAAAATAAATAAATATTTTTTTAAAAAGGAAGAATAAATAAGAATATTTGCTGCCAAAACAGGATGGTCTCTGGATCACAGGGAAATTCTCAGATAAGCCCAATCAGGCCATGCCCTCTGGGCCTCTAGATTTTTGCATATTTTTTTTCTGTGTCAGCATGCCCTCTCCTCTTGTCCTGGAACTTTCACTGTCTGGCAAACTCCTTCACAGTCTTGAAGAACTGAATTCATATGTAGTTATCTTCTCTCAAAACTTTCTCAGTCCCACTAGACAGAGGTATGCATCCCTTATCTGTGCTGCGACGGTCCCTGTGTTCCATGGGGACTGAAGCAAAGATTTGTTTATTACTTTTTCCTGTGCTTGACAATGGTAGACTGTCTGTGTAGTGAATATTTGATGGTGTTTCTTTTGGGAAACTGGCTTGTTCTCTAGAGTCAGCCATATGGGGAAGACCTATCCACTCTCAGCTCAGGGGATGGCTAGAGCGTTTTCTTTTTTCTTTCTTTTTTTCGTAGTCAGTGTTTTAAATACTGTATTCCATATCAAGACACCATGTTTGATCCTGGAAGGACAAGTGGTCCAATTCAAGTCAACAAGACATAGGGGGACATTTGTTAGTGGCATCTAGAAGGGATAGAATCTTCCTCAATCTTTTGGGAAAGCCAATGAAAAAGATGGGCTCTCTTCCTTAAGACTTTCAACCCTTTTAGATAATCTCCAGAAGCTCTTCTAGACACTCCAAACTCCACACCTGCCCATCAGGAGCCACTACTTTCCAATCTTGCCTGTCCTCCTGTGTTTCCTGTGTTTGTGAACAGCACCCAGATCATCCAGGTGCCCTGGACCATGCTAGTTATCATGAGCTACTTGCTCTTCCTCACCCACAGCTACTCCAGCAATAAGTTTTGCCATGTTTTCCTCCTACATATTACTATAATTTCTCACCTTATATTCCTAATCCATACTTTGGACCTTCAGTCTCATCTTGCCAGGACTATTTCAGCTCTTCCTAGCTCATCTCCTTTCTTCCAGCTTAACTCTATCCAATGAGACCTCAACACTGCCTCCATATTCAAATCTGACTACGATACACTACAACTTAGAATATTTCTGTAGGTCCTTATCAGATCCAGCATCAATCTCAGCTTCCTTAAAATGATATACAATTCTCTTCCTGATCTGACCCTTACTTCCTCAGCTTTATCAATTCCCACTTCCTCCATGCCTTAATAATTTATTCAAGCAATATTGAATCCATACCATTTTCTCTACTGCCTCAATGTCTACCCATGCCAAGCCTCCCATCTTTAATGTCTTCCTTCCCCATGTCTATCTGGCTGACAGTCTTTCTTCCAAAACCCAAAATCAAGTATTAACTTTTCTGTGAATCCTTCCTTGATGGCTGCAGACAAATGTGGGGTGCCTTCCTGCTCACGTCTTTTGATTACAACCTTGAGTATTCCTAAGTCTTTCTGCCTATTAAAGTCCCCTTTACTTTATAGTCAACACTCCAACCCCCCACCATCTAACATCTAAAATTCCCTGAAGGATGAGCCATCATTCATATTTCAACAGTTGGGTCTGCATATTGTGGATAATTCTTCCACCCTCCTCATGGCTATCATCAGTTGATTTCCTGGCTGTCCCCCCCACTTCCTCTTGTAAAGATGTTAAGAGATGAGGTACAGTCTCATCTTCCATCTCAGTACCTTCTTTTGTTCTCAGAGACCTCAGGACCAACGTGGGTGGCCCAGGTAATCCCCTGACTTCTTAATTCCTTTCCTCCCTCCTTCCTACATATCACAAAAAACTTTCTGTGGCTTCACTTTAGCCACACAATTCTAAGGGCACACCCTGGACCTGTCATCTATACAAAATAAGCCATTGTTGAAATCATAAATGTTTAACCTTGCTTTCCAACTATAATTCCGTAGCCTCTGGCTCAGTTGTTCAAATCGTAGGACACACGGTCCTTAATATCAGGCTCCAAAGTATATTTAGCTCGGCAGATGCATAATAAAATGTATTGGACTATGGAAAGAAAATATTAAAACCTCTATCATAAGTTTTATCATGGACATGATGTACTAGTAGAATAATTCTTTAGATTACCTTTATGCACATAAATAAGAGCATGAGCTTTGCAGCAACTCCATGAATTCAAATCCCGTGGCATTCACTAAGAGTGTGGCCTTGAGAAAGCTACCTAGCTACTCTGTGCCTAGTTTTCTTATTTGTAAAATTATATAGTAACAGCTTATACTTTGTGGAGTTTCCATGAAAGTTATGAAACTCAAGAGAGCTGAGATTTGTAAAGCACTTAGCTCAGTATTAGAACATAGTAAGTATATATAAGGGTTAAACAAGCAAATACCCATGCATGTATGAAGGATATATACTCAAAATGTTTTCACTTAATATAGAATGACCTATTTATACAGTATGAAAGCAATTCCTCTTAGCCATTCTCTTTTTAATAAATTAATTCTTTTTACTGAAGCATAGTTTGCATACAATATCCCGTTAGTTTCAGGTGTACATCATAGTGATTCAATATTTTTCTACATTATGAAATGATCCCCATGATAAGTACAGTTACCATCTGTCACCATGCAGTTATTACAATATTATTGACAATATTCCCTATGCTGTACCTTACATCCCCGTGACTTGTTTATAACTGTCAGTTTATTCTTGTCTATTATTAAATCATTGTCTTCTACCAAAAAATCCCCTCTCCTCATTTTCCTTCATATCCAGGTGAGATTACACTACTCTGAACTCCCTGCTCATTGTCCCCCATCACACTTCCCTTTACAAATCCAAAAATCTGGATGAGCTTAAAAAAACATCTCTGTTGAACTTGTCCCCAAGAGGCCAGTATTACGGGAGAAAAATCACATGGGGCAGGCTGGCGCCTCTCCACTTTGGTGATTACTAGCTCCAGATGGACTTTCTGCCCTAACTAAGTGCCCTACTCAGTTCATGCTGATCTGCCTCTTGCTTATTCATCACTGACTATTTGACATCTCTTTCTCTTCAAACCTCTGAACCTCTCTCTCCCTGTTGTATTTTCAGCTTGAAAAATTTACCTCTTTTTTCACTGAAAAAAAACAAAAAAAACAAAAAAAACCATGAACTCTTTCAAGGAGATCTTCTCCTTGTACAATGAGCAGGTCTAGATATCTAGCAAGTCTCTTCACAGCTTCTAGGGAATCAGAGCTCTTCCTCAACTCACACTCAGGGTCTGGAGCCGCTCACCCCGCTAGTCTAAAACTTCCTTTGCTCCCTCTTTTTCCTTACACTGCTGACCTCTGTACTGGACAATACTCTCCAGTATCCAAATAGGCTTTGGTATTTCCCATCTTAGAAACAAAGAAGTAAAGAAACAAAAAAAAGAAAAAAATATCTCAGGGCGCCTGGGTGGCTCAGTTGGTTAAGCATCTTCGGCTCAGGTCATGATCTCATGGTCCGTGGGTTCGAGTCCGCATTGGGCTCTGTGCTGACAGCTCAGAGCCTGGAGCCTGCTTCAGATTCTGTGTCTCCCTCTCTCTCTGCGCCCCCCCCCCCCCACTTGCGCTCTATCTCCCTCTGTCTCAAAAATAAACAAAAATTTTTTAAAAAATTTTTTAAAGAAAAAAAAATCTCAGTTTCACAATACCCTCTGGCTATTGTCCCATTACTCTGATCCCTTTTATACCCCAAATTCCTAGAATACCAGCTTTCAATCTCCTTCCATTCATTCTTCCACCAGCTCTATTCTGAATTTTATCTGTGATTATATTGAAACTACTATTTTCAAGATCACTGGGCTCTTCAAATTAAATGCACATTTTCTTGTTCCCATCATCCTTCATCTCCCAGCAGGAACCACACAAGCGCCAACTCCTAGGGCATTAACACCTCTCTCACTCTCTCGGTCATGTTCCCGATTTTCCTCAGACCTCTTTGGCTGATTCTTCTGCCTTTTTTTTCCTGGAGGCTTTAACTTTGCCTAACCTTCAAACGTCGGAGAATCTCAAGCCTTTCCAGGTCTCAATACATCTTTCTCAGCCTCTCTCTCGACCCACACTACAGGAGACCACATCCATACCCCTGGCTGTAAATACTATCTGTACATTTATTCCCTTCTTGGAGTTTTATTCTTAGATATCCGCTTGTCCACTTGATATTGCTTCTTGAATTTATTGTGATCACCACATATTTAAAACGTTCAAAAGGAGACTTCTAATTTTGTTTCACTTAGAATAAATCACCATCACCTTTCAAATGGCCACTGTTGTAATATCATAATTGCCTTCTCTTTTGCCCCATTTTTACCCAATCTGTCTTCAAACAGCAGGGAGAGTGATCTTCCGAAAGCATAAATCGGTTTAAAACCACTCAGCCTCTCATTGCATTCCAAATAAAATTTGCATTCCCTACGTTGGCCTGCAAGACCTCTACGTGTCCTGACCTCTGTCCACCTCTTCAATCTCAGTTTGTGGCATTCTTCCCCTTGGGCACTAAGGTGTGGCCACACCGATCCCCAAACGCGTTGAGTGTTGTCCAGCCCAAAGGCTTCGGTGTGCACTGCCGTGCCCTTGGCCTGAAATGCTCCTCCCAACCTTGTAGCCTGGCCCCTCCCTCTCATCCTTCAGGTCTTGGTCTACCTATCATTCCCTTGGGGATGGCTTCTCCTACCTCCGTACATCAGTATCATTCCCCTACCTCTTTATTCTCCATTCCAACTTCCTGTTGGTTTCCTCCTGACAATGTCTGATTTGTTTATCGCTGGGCAGCACACTCAGAGCTGAGCACAATGGGAGTCAGGAGGGTCTCACCTTAGGGCCAAATACTTACACCAGAGCTTCAGTACTCACTATCCGTGGAAATTCAGCGACATTTTTAACACTTCCATGCCTTAGTTTCCACATCTAGAAAATGAAATGGCAGGATGAAGATTAAGATCAACGTTTAGAACAGTGTTCGGTACAGAGTAATCAGCATCACTATTCGATCTGCCACTATTACTACTGACGATGATGGTGATGATGAGATTATTATTGTTAGCGTTCAATAAAGTTGCTGGAATGAATGAATGAGTAAATAAAAACTCAGATTTATATCATCGTGCCACTGTAATGTGTCAGGCACCCTACTCCTTGCTGTCAATACGTTTTATTTTAAAACTTTGATTCTCACAGCTTAAGGAATAGACAGCATTATGTCGGGAGAAGTTATTCAGAGAACTTGAATCACTTTTCCAAAGATGCATAGCTCCTGTGTTGGAATCAGAATTTGAAACTAATTCGCCACCAGGTCTGGTGCTATTTCCAACAACCCACTGTCCATCATCTAGGGCCAACCTTCCGTGCAGAACCACCTGGAATCTTTTCAGTTACAGAGTCTTGCTCTCATCCCTGGAGGTTGGGATTCTCTAGGTTGACATGGGACCCTGGACTCTGTAGCTTTCAGAAGAGCTTTGGTAAAGCTAAGAGAGGGACCATTACCCTGTCCTTCCTCTGCTATACGGTCCCATGGTTTTCCCCTTGGCACCGCAGTGATGTGTGAGCCCATTCAGTGGCGCACAGGAAGGCAGGAAAGAGGCCACCATTGTGAGCCACCTTCCCTGGAAGGTTTCTCACGTTCCTAGCCACACCTGGACTGTCACACTAGCCTGAATGTGGCTGGGGCAGAGCTAGAGGCAGGATTACCACAAACCCATCACCAGGGTCTGGAGAGTACCACAGTTATCGCCATTGTGCTAAAGGCAGCATTTTGAATTTTTCTCTTAAACGTGGAGGTAAATCCAAAATCAACTTCCAGGAGGACTTGGAAGAAACAGCTTTCTTTAAACTGAGTAAGAAAATACAGTGACAAACAAATGAATTTCCAACTGATTCTCTATGTGAATTTGTTAAACACACAGGAACATGGACTGCAAGGGAAAGGTTAGCTGTGATTGGGAAGAGGCAGGCAACAAAAAGCCATAGGGAAATGTTTACAGAAAGCTTCCTTTTCAACTAAACAGAAGACCAGATGTTACCACAAACTGCTCCACGTGTGAAAAATTCTTCTACAGAGTCCTGGCCAGGAAAAATAATTGACATCTTCTTGAAAACATGGGTAGCTTTCAGTGCTGGCAATTAGGTACCTCAGCTCCTTTCAGTTATCATGTAGAGTTATCACTTCTCTCAAGCCAAATCATAAAAGGTTTGGCCATGTTTCAGTATGAATTGGAAATGTTCAAAGAACACTGGGATTATAATTCCTAGTAAACCTTTCAGTTTTTGTCTTTGCTTCACGACCTAAACTATGCTCAGGGGAAAACAAACAAACAAAGTTGTTATCCTCAACCACATGTAAATTCAGAGACCATATAGGGTGGATCAATGAAAACTTGTCCCGGAAACAGAAGGTTTCCATGTAACTAGTTATTTACTCCTGTGGGGAAAGGGCAGGCCAGACATAAGAGGAGGAAGAACTCTCTGGCAAGGATTTTAGCATCCGTCTCTGCGACAGAAAAAGGAAAGAATGTTCAGACTTATTTTTGCACCCAGGAGGGCACATAAGCCCACTGAAAGGACCCAGGGCTGAAGTGAGCAGCGTTCCCAGATGCAACTTGTCCAGATAGGCTAGGAAATACCGCAAGCACAAACAAAACCCAAATCTCAGTGGCCTGGAAAAACACACAAGCGGAGGCTACAACCTGGACCTGAGCAGCCAGGTGTGAGATCTCCAAGGGGAAACTCAAGGAAATGACATAAGGAGGCAGCAGATCTAAAAGTTATTGGAGAAATGAGGTTCTGGTACTCTGAAACTAATGAAGGCTGATGTTGATTGTGGGCTCATCGTCCTAAATGTTTTCATGTATTGATTCAATATGTATCTATTGAGTGGTGATAGCTTGCTGGATCTGGAGACACCAGGAAATGAACCAAATGGCCTGGCTTTGTCGACTTGACATTCTAGCAGCTTTATGTATATCCTTTAATCCTCGGGGCCATCCTCTTGAAGGTGGGCATTACTATCATCCCCATTTCATCAACTGGAAAACAGAGGCACACAGACGTCTCACACAGCCAGTAAGTGGCAAAAGTGAGGTTTGAACTCTGGCAGCCTGACTCCAGAACACATGCTTCCAACCAGCATGCTATGTTCACACCGCTGATGCCCAATGAGGACGGTCATTCTTTGCTGTTCCCAAAATCTGGAAGAGGGGCTAAAGAAAGTAAGATGTGCATTACCATGAAGTCAGATGGAGGGCCACATGCGAGGCTAAGTGCCAAATGTCCTGCGTGGAACAGCACTGACAGGCTCAAGGCATCAAGGTTTCTACTGCTCTGTTCATCACAGAGACGGGAATCCTAGTTCCTAAGATTGTGAATTCAAGAGTCTGCTCGTTTCAGAAAGATATGGACTAGGAAAAATTGGCTCAAACCCCTAAGCTCATGTTCGGGCAGTGCAGGGCATTGGCACCCAGATGGCATACATTTGGATTCCAGCCTGGATACCAGTGCCTGTGACCTTGGGCAAATTGCTTGTCCACTTAAATCTTATCTTCCTCATCTGTAAAATGAACATGTAAATAGTATTTTCCAGATAAGTTTATTGTAAGATTAAAAGTAATTAATGCACATAAGTGGAGTTCTGGAACATGGAATGTCCCCAATAAATGATTATCCATAGGTGTCAAATTGGCCTAATGTTCCTCAATAATAATAATAGTAATGATGATGATGATAATGATAGTTAATGGGACCTTAGCAGCCACTAGTTGAGGAAATTCAAAAGAGTGAGGATTATTTTACAATAGGAGAGTGTTCAGAAGATTATGTCCACACAAACTGCCCAAGCCCCTTCTCTGCTGCCCAAGTAACAAGTCCTTACCCCACATTTCTCTCGGAGTCTGCTTTCTCAGGCTTCTGGCATTCATTTCTGCTCTCATCACATTTTGTCTAATTAACATCAAATTCGAGTCCACAGTCACTACAGAGAAAATCTTCCACCAGGATTAACATCTTAATCCCTGGTGGTGTGCAAGCTGGGAGAATGTTCGCTGAGCCTGGGACAAGTCCTGCCAGCCCAAAACACAATCAAGGAGGCATGGAGCCAATATACAAGTGACTGAGCCACTATGATTAAGAGAAGTTTCCTTCAAAAGCTATTGGTTCCCTGAAGGAAACATATCAAGCACTACCATAGAGAGAATTTAGGACATTTTGCTCTCAAGGGGCTCAATTATTTCTAAATATATTTCAAATAAATGAGACTTTCTTAAACCATTTATCACCATAGCAACTAAGCTGGCAGAGTTGGTGGGAGTTTTAGCTTCTATCAACTGTGAAATATGCTTGTTACTTGCAAGTCTTTAGGAAAAAAAAGTGTTCTGTTGAATAAGTGCAGCAACAAATTCATGAAGACTCACAGGAAATTAATGAATAAAGGGATGACAAGAGCATTTCCAAAGATGTACAATCTTACTCTGAGAGTTAAATAATAAAATTCCATTGGACAGGATCTCATTATGCCCCCAATTTGGTTATCTCAGAGGTAAAATAATTCTCTTAAGATGCAAATTATTTTCTCAATCATACGTTCCAGCGTGTGTGGTGCCTGGAAGTTTGTGGCCTGGAGATCAAGAGACGTGGGTTCTAGTCTCACTTCCGATGTTAGTTAGCACTGTGTTTTGGGTAAGACTTTCAACCTCAAATCTATTTCCTTTTCTATACAGTGAAAGGATGTGGGAATCTATTGCTCGCTTTGAATTAAGTGAGGTAAACACTAACTTTTAAAACTTTTAAAACTTCTTTCTGGCCTTCAAACATTTTTTGTCTGTATAGTTGTCATTTATTTATTTTTTAGTTTCTAGGAAATGAACCGGGTGTTCAGGCTCATTACGGCTACGTGTCTACATAAAGACCCTGACTCCCCTCTTGCTCTTGCAAAATCTCAAACATACCAAAGGGAAGGGAAGGCTGACCTCTACAAGGCATCTTTGAAGGGTAGAGGCAGGTATTTATATTTCTTGAGCAACTTGGTACTGACGGGCACTTTTACATATTATCTCCTTTCACCCTTACAACCTTGTACATTAGGGATTATAATTCCCACTTTAGAGCCAAGGAAATAAAACATCTAATCTACTGTCCCACAGTGGGGCTGGGGCTTTAACTCACGTCTGCTGGTCACCAGAGACAGCACTCACCAGACTGCCTGTCCTTTGAAACCATCCTGTTCAAAGACACCTGAGCTTAAGTCCAGCACCTTCACCTACTCGCTGTCTGACCTCAGGCAAGTTAGTACTGTCCTTGGGCTTTAACATCTTTATCTCCGAGAGACTGGTTCGTATGGAGTGAACACTTGAGACAATGGGCAACTTCAGACAAAAAAAAAAAGAAAGAAAAGAAAAGAAAAAAAGGATCAGAAGGCATCCCAGGAGCAGGAGGGTGAGAATTTCAGACTCACCGTGGCCATGGGCATTTCCTTCAGGAAGGGGGCGAGGTGACCATGTGTAGAAGATTAAGTTCAGCCTTTTGAAAGCGAGGATCAACTTGGGGAGCACAGGTTTTGAAAGGAGTTCATTCAGCACTCACAACTGGAAATAGATGTTAGACACTGAAATAAAATACGCTAGAAAAGAGCTTTCTGGCAGCTGCCACGGGGTTAGGTTGAAAGCAACAGGCTGCATTCTGCCATCTCTATATTTCTCTGCAGGTGATCTACTTTTAACGGGACCCCGGTGTCCAGACATAAGAGAAACAGAATCTACTGGAAGAAGAGACTTTGTTTAAAGACTTGAATACTACTTTTTACGGGTTTCCTTTCCAGATGATCTCACAGTGCCTTCATAGTACTGATGGTATATTTTCATTGGAATCACACCACTCCTTCTATTTCTGTACACTCCAAAGGAATAGCCAGCTGCGATGAAGAGGAGAAAACATACCCAGCCTTCATCTCAATCCTGGTGCCTTCACCTAACCTTAGTAATTCTGTCAAACACAATTCAGAGTCCTTTTTTTTTTTTAAATATTTATTTTTGAAGGAGAGAGAGACAGAGTGTGAGCAGAGGAAGGGCAGAGAGAGAAAGAGAGAGACAGAATGTGAAGCAGGCTCCAGGCTCTGAGCTGTCAGCACAGAGCCCAACGCGGGGCCCGAACTCATAAGCTGTGAGATCGTGACCTAAACCGAAGTCGGTCGCTTAACCAACTGAGCCACCCAGGCGCCCCAAGCTCAGGGTCCTTAATTCATGAATTAGAAGAGAGGCCATTAGATACCTTAATAAATACACACAATAAATTGTGTGACATCAATAAATTACTGAGCCACTCTGTACTTTGTTTTTCTCATCTGAAAACAGCTAAGGAAGTTCTAAGAGCCGTCAGTTTCCAGGGAGTAAGTGTGGGGCTGAAAGCAAAAGATAAAACAAGAAGTCAAAAATGTGAACTCTGGGAGGAAGTTAGGTAGGGAATAAGATTCAAAGCGGGATGACGTTTTGAGGTCAACACATTGGTGGCATGAGGAGCATGGGTATCCAGAACCCATGCACAGCCGTGGATGGATGAGCAGGGGCGGAGGGCCCCGTCACCAGCCAGGCAGAAGTGGTGGCAGGCCTGGTGCTATTACTGTCCGTAGTGTGACCAAATCACCAAGACAAAGGAGAAGAGGAGACAAGAAGTCCTCAGACTGTGAGAAGCAGCCAATTCCAAGGGTAGGATGATACGAAGAGGACCACAGGAAGGGGCTCAGGTACACAATGCTTTACGAATACCACTGTTGACATTTGCACTCCCTGGGGTTGCCAAGGTGGAGGGAAACCATGCAAAGCCCTCCAGTTCCTCTGCATGTTCTTCCTTCTGCTTTCACGTCAAGGACCTCAACTATGACGCCTACACTGCTCTGCACACGGCATCCGTTCAGACACCCCTTGTGCCCGAACCTAGGAAGAAACAGGGAGACTTTGGGAGTGGTGTTCTTCTGAAAGCAACAAGATTGGAATGAGCAAGGAGAGTCCTTCCATCCACAGGGAGCGGCACTCTGCCTCCTGCCCCCTCTTCCTCTGTCTGTGCTGGGTGATAGGGCATCACCTGACCTCCCTCCATGTCCTTGTCCTCTTTTCCCGAGTAGCTATACTCCTGGGCCTGCGTGTGTGGGTGTGGGTATCAGAGGTCTCCGCCTGGACCCAACATGGACAGCATGAAAGGGGCTTCAGGCAGCATCTGTGCATAGTCACAGGTCACTCTCTTCCCTTATGGCTGGGCTTTCCACTTTCACAGTTAATAGCCCTCCATGTAGGTCAATCCTCAACACAAGTTCTTTTCTAAAAAAGTAATTTGTTTTATTTTGCATGTTTTCAACTTTTGTTTTTGAAATAATTGTAAACTTACAAAAACTTGCAAAAACAGTACAAAGGACTGTCATACGCGGTTCATCCAGATTTGATTTCAAGAAGCAAAAATACACAGGGGCCCCTGGGTGGCTCAGTTGGTTAAACATCTGACTTTGGTTCAGGTCATGATCTCACAGTTCGTGAGTTTGAACCCCACATTGGGCTCTGTGCTGACAGTGCAGAGTCTGCTTGGGATTCTCTCTCTCCCTCTGTCCCTCTGCCCCTCCCCCGCTGGCTCGCGCGCGCGCGCGCGCACGTGCGCGCGCGCTCTCTCTCTCTCTCTCTCGCTCTCTCTCAGTCTCAAAAATAAATTTAAAAAATAAACATTTAAGAAGCAAGAATACATAAAAGAATTCTCATAGATCCTTTACCCAGGTGCACCACTGGGTTCCTTTGCCACATTTGCTACACCACTTTTCTATCTCTTATGATATATATGTATATACAATTTTTCCTGAACCATTTGAGAGTAAGTGGCAAGCATCATGTCCCCTTAGTTTTAACCTGCACAGCGTACATTTCCTAATTACAGAACATTCTCTTATATGATTGAAGTACAGTTATCAATATCAAGAAATTTAACCTTGACACAATATTATTATCTAATCCACAGAACATATTCAAATTTTGCCAATTTTCCCTAGTCGTGTCCTCTGTAGCTTTTTCTTTTTTCCTGGTTAAGTGTTGTAGTTGCTTCTAGTTACCGTATCTGCTTAATCTCCTTTAATCTTGAACTGTTTCTTCCTTTTCTTTTGTCTTTCATGAAATGCATTGAGATTTTCAGAGAGTACAGTGCATTGTGCATTTTAAAAATATTTCTCAGTTTTAGTTCACTGTGTTTCCTCATGATTAAATTCAGGTTATGCCTTTTTTGGCAGGAACATCACAGTCATATTGTGTCCTTCTCGGTGCATCCCAGTAGGACGCATGGCATCTCAGTTAGTCTCATGATTGGGACATTAACTCTGATCACTGTACATTTTGTCTGAATTTGGCCTGCACACTAGAATTTTTAAATGCTCTCCATGTCAAAAGAAGAATAAGAATAGTGCTCTGGGCCAATTAAGTCAGATTTTCTGAGAGTGGGAACCAGAATGTTTCAAAGCTCTCAAAGGTATCTTGATGGGTAGCTGGGGTCAAGAACCACAGGTGTGCACCCAGGAGATTAAATCCACCCTTAATCAAAGGGGAAACCTAGACTGCACTGGTTTCCTCAAGAGCATCTAGCGGGTTAGTGGTGGGGCCATGGATACTAGCCCAGGCCTTCTTTCCTGCTATCTGTGAGTCTTCCCTGAATGAGGCAGAAGTCAGACAATTGACACCTTTTTTACCTGAGAGGGGATCAGAGGTGTTTTTATGCTTCCAGCCCAGGGAAACTGAGAAAAGCAGACAGTTATGTTCAGGTTGTTCCATGACTGACTACATCCTTTCTACTCAAAGTATGGCCCGGGAAGCAGCAATGTCGGCCTCAGAATCTCAGCCCACCCTCAGACGTGTTGGACCAGAATCTGAATTGTAACAAGGTCTCCAAGTGTTTTAAGTGCAAATGAGAATTTGAGAAGCATTGGACCACAGCACAGGGGCAGTAATGCAGAAGTTAGCAGACCTTTGGACATCACATATCATACGGTCTTGGTTGCAACTACTCATTCTGCCTGTATAGCACAGAGCAGCCATAGGCAAGAATGAATTGAGCGTTGCTATGTTTACAGCAACCCAAGTAGCAGACCAACACGGCCCATGGACTTTAGTTTGCTGACCTCTGCACTAATGCAATGAAGCAGGATGGAAGGACGATCATATAAACTCACAAAATTGGGAAATTACAGATTCAGATCCTACCTTCATCACCAAACAATTTTGTGGCCTCAAACAGATTACTGAACACTTCTGGGTTTCATCTGTAAATTGTGTAAGGAAAACCCTACCACGTAGGGTCAAGAATCATGTTAAAGGTGTGGCCTGAAGAAAGCCCTCGGTAAATGTCAAATGCCTTGCTTCCTTCCAATCCTTTTGTGTACAGACTCAATGATTCTGGTAGTTTGCACCGGGCACTGCAACACAGATAAGCCAAACAGTTTTTGGTCCAAAACAGCATTTTAATTTGGCTCTGGAATTTGATTATAAGAAGTCTGATCATCTGAAAATCTCCCACATGTCTAATCAGATAGTAATGCCAAACCACAAAAACCCAGCTCTCTCAAAGCAGAAAATCCATCAGCTTTATCCCTCCCCACATCGTCCCTTCCCTTTCCCTTTTTCTACAGCTCATTCTATCTAGAAGATGAAAGGCACCTCCCCATCTAACCTCTTTCTCCAAGCTCAGGTTTTTCTGACTCATAATTTCCCTAAGGGAGAGAAGAAAATAGAAAGTGAAATGATTTTGCTTAAAAGACTTGGGTAGTTTAGGATGGGGGGAGAGGGCAGTACCTCTACTTTAAGGATGAGGTTTCCAAATAGTTTTAACAGGATGATTCAACAGGAGAGAAAAATGTCAAATAGGACTGACGGTGTATCCAGGATGGTCTATCCGGGAACAATGACAGCATTAAAGAGGAAGCAGTCAGTAAGCAGTGACATCTATGATGGCACATAGCCCCGGACTAATTATAACACAAGGGTCCATGCAGAAAGCTGATTGGCACCTTTTCCAAGCAGCTTGGAAGTCAGCAAGGGACTCTAGTTCTTATTGCAGTCGTCGTTAAATTGGGAGCAGGAAACTGATGGACAAACAGGTAGGGACAGGGACAAAAATAAAACCTGGTGATTCCAGGAGAGTGATAACATGCCATCTTAGAGGCTGATTCAGAGCAGCTCAAATAATCCCGATGTAGAACCCCAGAAAAATGGCCCATGCATGATGCCATTTGGTTACAGAGAGCTTAAGATTTTGTGAGATATCTAATTAATTATAAGGCCACTCTAGGTCAAGGAGCCCTGAGAACTTCCACTGAGGATGATAATTTAATCACTTCTATTGTGCTTTTTCTTTCTAGCTCATGTGCATCGAAGTGACCAAGAAAATATAATTGAGATCTCTAGATCCCAGGAGGGGTACTATTTATGTTTTGGAGTTCTGGAGAGCAGGCAGATGGCAAACGGGAATGGCAAGCCCTTACATATTACCATATACAAATGTAGCGGTATTCTGAGCTAGAAGGGATATGGGTGGGGGGCAAGATTGGCTGTAAGAGGGAAAGAATCTGATCTGGATTTAAGAAGTGTACCAGGGTTGGGGCGCCTGGGTGGCTCAGTCAGTAAAGCATCAAACTTCAGCTAAGATCATGATCTCATGGCTTGTGAGTTCGAGCCCTGCATTGGGGCTCTGTGCTGATAGCTTAGAGACTGGACCCTGCTTCCGATTCTGTGTCCCTCTCTCACTCTGCCCCTCCCCGCTTGTGCTCTCTCTCTCTCTCTCTCTCTCTCAAGGATAAATAAAACATTTAAAAAAAAAAAGGGTACCAGGGTTTAAAGCCATGGATCCCACGCTGGAGTTCTGTCTGGCCTGCATGCTTTCTTGAAGACAGAGAAAAGGTATGGGAGAAGGAGTCTACTTTTAGGTTGTACATGACACAAAGGACATTCTTAAGCATGGCTGTGACACTTCTTTTCTGCTCTTATATATAAGAATAAGCAAATAAAAACCACCAGACGAAAAGATTTAGCCGTTCAATAGAAAGGAAATAGAGGTAAGGAATCGGAACACATATAAACTTCTATAATTAATATTTTCAATGACATTTCAGATGGTATTGCAGGAAGATGTTAGGAAAGGAATAGTCAATATCAGGAAAACACTGTTTCAGGTAATAAACCCCACTGCCACATTAAAACAAAATACTTTGGAGGAAGTCACCAGCAAGTTGGATCACGAAGAAAATGGAGAAACTGATAAAAACAGAGCTAAAAACATTGTCCCAGAATTCAGAGGAAAAGCACAAAGATAAGAATATAACGATGAGCAGAATGACAAGAGACTATGAAAACTGACCCAGGAGAGCCAACATCCAACACATAATAGATGTAACACAAGGGGGTGAAATTGAGCACAAAGAAAAGCAAATCAAAGAAATAATTGAATAAAAGTTGCCTAAGTTAAAGAAAAATTTGAAGCTTTGCCAGGAAATGGACTGTCAAATAGCTGATGATACTAATCACTTAAAAAGTCTTCCTTTCCAACAGGAAAAAAACCATCCATAGAAGGGAAAAAACTCGCAGGATAAAGCCAGATTTCTTCCTTACTGCCCTGGACACTAAGTGAAAATGGAACTTTCCTATGAGATTTTAAGAGAAAGGTTTGCAATACCTTTTGAGGGGTAAGAATTCTATACTCAGCAAAGTTATAATTTACGAATGAAATCATTAAGGTATTCTCAGATATGCAAGAACTCATACCCTTCCTGAAAACGTTACCCAGAAAATAATTGAGCCACTTAAAAAAATTAAAACAGTTAACTCAGGAAAAATGAAAATATGGTATAAAAACATAGATATGAAATAATGGAACTACTTAAAACTGACTTAACCTCTAAATAATTATTGTAAATATATTTTCCCTTTATAAGAACCATAATTTATTTTCTTTCTTTAAAAATAATTTAAAGAATAACATGTTGCTTTAAAACAATCAGACCCAAACAATGAAGTTAACAAGCATTTCCTGTTTCTACCACAATCTGGACCAGGATCCAGTGGTAATCATGTTCTTTTTTTAACAGCTTTAATATGGTTTTGCAGCCTGGTAACAGTGAAAAGAAAAAGAATGTTTTTTAAAAAATAACAAATATAATTAACATGATTGTTAATAATGGTAATCTGGATGTAAAATCCCAGATTACCCGAATTAAAACTCCTGGGAGGAGAAGGGAACAGAGAAACCGTAGACATAGCCTACAGTTTGCAGCCTACAGGGTGGACACAACGAAGACTATCCCCAATCACAATATGGGAAATGGGCTAAAAGAACTTGATTGCCTACTGAAAGAAAAGCATCAAAATGCTAATTACAGAGTAGCCAATATATAAATCGAAAAAAAAGATGCTAGAAAGAAACACTAATGGGATATGACAAAAGAGGTAAAGAAGAAAATGTGAAGCCTGATATCCTGTCATCATGGTGAATTTTATCTTCCATGGCCAAACCCAAACAATTAAAAGCAACATCATTTGTGACTGAACTAGTGAGGGCGGCTGAGCTTCGGGTTGGTACAAGGTCATTCTTGGTGTTGGTCCTTTTCAGACCTGCTTCCTTACGGCCACCTGTGGTCCAGTGACTATCAAGTTCACCATTATAAAGAAATTTTCCTGCTGAAAAATACCAGAGAATGAAAAACTGGACACCCAATCAGGAAATAGAACAACATTCAGTGAGCAGTACTGAGCTGCAGTAATGGTGCTGTATTTATTGTCTTTTCAGACACATATCACACTAACCTTTTTTAAAATAAGAGGATTTAGGGGCGCCTGGGTGGCGCAGTTGGTTAAGCATCCGACTTCAGCCAGGTCACGATCTCGCGCTCCATGAGTTCCAGCCCCGCATCAGGCTCTGTGCTGATGGCTCAGAGCCTGGAGCCTGTTTCCGATTCTGTGTCTCCCTCTCTCTCTGCCCCTCCCTCATTCATGCTCTGTCTTCTCTCTGTCCCAAAAATAAATAAACGTTGAAAAAAAAATAAAAATAAAAATAAGAGGATTTAAAGTCATCTTGATATGTCCTCCTTAAACGTAAAGAAGGGGTCGTGTTTCCTGAGATGAGGGAATGTGGATGAGAGCATTCTCTATCTTTACATCAACACAAGACAGAATTCCGATGCATCATTTGTTCAGGGAGAGTGTGGGAGGCAGAAGTGAGGTTTAAGAATTGTGAAGTTTAGGGGGCACCTGGGTGGCTCAGTCGGTTAGGTGGCCGACTTCGGCTCAGGTCATGATCTCGCGGTCCGTGAGTTCGAGCCCCGCATCGGGCTCTGTGCTGACAGCCCAGAGCCCAGAGCCTGGAGCCCGTTTCAGATTCTGTGTCTCCCTCTCTCTAACCCTCCCCCATTCATGCTCTGTCTCTCCCTGTCTCAAAAATAAATTAAAAAACGTTAAAAATTAAAAAAAAAAAAAAGAATTGTGAAGTTTAGGAGCGTCTGGGTGGCTCAGTCGGTTAAGCCTCTGACTTCAGCTCAGGTCATGATCTCACAGTTCGTGGGTTCGAGCCCCACATCGGGCTCTGTGCTGGCAGCTCGGAGCCTGGAGCCTGCTTCAGATTCTGTGTCTCCCTCTCTCTCTGCGCCCCCATCCCACTTGTTCTCCCTCTCTCTCTATCTCTCTCTCTCAAAAATAAATAAAAATTACAAAAAATTACAAAAAAAAAAAAAAAAAAAAAGAATCGTGAAGTTTGCTAAGGAAGACATCTAGATACAGAGTCCCAAGGATGGGCCAAGGGAGGGATTAAAAACACAACTGGCCACAGCAACAACTCAACCAGCATATAGGAGTTAAGTGTGTGTAATTCCAGTCGACGCACACTCTTCACATTTTTTACATTTTTGCAATTTCTGGAAACTTCTTTTATAATCTTATTTTATTTTATTTTTTTTTAATTTTTTTTTAACGTTTATTTATTTTTGAGACAGAGAGAGACAGAGCATGAACGAGGGAGGGTCAGAGAGAGGGAGACACAGAATCTGAAACAGGCTCCAGGCTCTGAGCTGTCAGCACAGAGCCCGACGCGGGGCTCGAACTCACGGACCGCGAGATCTTGACCTGAGCCGACGTCGGCCGCCCAACCGACTGAGCCACCCAGGCGCCCCTATAATCTTATTTTAGATATAGAGCTGTCGCCAGCACCTGCTCTCAGGAAAGTTTTTGATGTAGTCCTGTCTACCTTAGTAAGAATCCGGAGCGTCACTTCTGCCAGAAGCCTTTGCACTGTCAATCTCATTAATTATTACAAAATTGAGACTGCTGTAACTCCTTAGAGAAATTCTAAGCATAGGCAAAGTGAGTAGGAAAAGTATTTTGAAAAGCAGAAGATATTTCCTGATTTGAAAAGTCAGGAAAAGAAAATCCTGCACACAGCTGCTTTAGCAGCTTTATGCATAGTTGGCAAAACTCAGAAGCAACCAGCATGCCCTTTAGTAGGTAAATGGATAACAAAGCTAGGTATATCCAGACAATGAAATATTATTCAACACTAAAAAGAAATGAGCTATCAAGCCATGAAAATACATGTGGACCTTAAATGCATATTACTATGTGAAAGAAGGTTATTTGAAAGGCTACACACAGTATGCTCCTAATTACCCAACATTCTGAAAAGGCGAAACAATGGAGACAGTAAAAATATCAGTGGTTGCCAGAGGTTAAGAGGAAGAGAGGGATGAGTAAGACAGAGCACAGGTATTCTTGGAGCAGGGAAACTGCTCGTTATAATATTATAATGGTGGATACTTGTGCCATTAAACATTTGCTGGAACCCATAGAATGTAAAACCCACAAAACTGTGGACTTGGGATGATTATGATGTTATCAGTGTGAGTTCAGCAACTGTAACAAATGTACCCCTTTGGTGGGGATGTTGGCAGTGGGAGAAGCTGAGCATGTGGAAATAAAAGATACAAGTGAACTCTCTACATTTTCTATTAAATTTTCTTGTGACCCCAAAACTGCTCTAAAAAATAAAGTCAATTAAAAACATTCCAAGTATCAGCAAGTCAGCAGGAAAAGCGTTTTGAAGAGCAGGAGGTATTTCCAAGAGCCTCTGCATTTCTATCACTGGCAGATACTTTCCTGAAGCCACTCCACTCAGTGCAGTCACCATGGCTATGGGAACAACATGGGTTCTTTTGCCTTATCAGTTTAGCAATGTCAGCTATGTAACCTCGAGTGCATCATTTAACTTATTTCTTCTCTCCTTCATGGGGAGCAATGACATTGCTGCAATGTCATCTGTCATTGTTGCAATGACAGAAGAGTGCATGTCCCGATGCAGTTCAATAAGGAGTGGTTGTTGTGATTTTTGTCATTATTTAATACATCATCCCAGGGAATTTCACAGGTTATAATAGGGAGATTTGAAAAGAAGGAAAAAGCCAATGGTTGCTTATGCCCACCACACACATGTACGTAAATATACAGATGTATGTACATCCAGTATGTGCAGCTTCTATATCACACGCCCTGTAGCTGGCTTAGTGCATTTATGGAAATGCTTTCTCCATCCTATCATTGATCAGATCCGATAATAATGGTTCAGAATGAGACCCATAACACTTAAGTCCTGTTCTCCTGACACTTTCATCTGTCCATCAATTTGTGTAAAGGAACAAAGAAAAGAAATAAATGAAAAATTTTTTTAAAAAGTGTTAAGTGGGGAAGGAAAACATGCTGTGAATTTTTGTGCACAAATAATAAAAGGATGGTTTGATGAGCAGGAAAAAAATTATATGTAAGCATAAAACTCTTATTAACTAAAAATTTTTTCCTTCATTAAACCTTTTGTTGCTATGGAAATGTCCTTGTGCTGAAGTTTTAGATACTTGTTCAAAAACTTTGAAAATATTTACTAATTATCAAGCTCCAAAATTTGCATTTATTTTTAATATTTTTAGGAGACTGGGTTTTAAGTACCATGTTTTTTGACAATTTTGTTACTCACATTTCTTCATTATTTGCCCCAACAAGCCTTACCTCCCACATAGACAGCCACTCCCTGAAGGGGTCCTAAGAGGGCCCCAAGGAAAAGCAGCCCAAAGAACTGTATGATCCCATGCTCCAGCCCTGATGTTGTTGGCCATTGTTTTGACCTCAGTGCAACAAAGCAATGGCACTGTTTCCATTTAGCTTTCCTTCTACTCGGAAGAGAAAGATATATAACAAATAATTTGGACAATTTCAGATAGATTGAAGTTCTAGGAGTAAAATGAAACAGTGCAATAGTGTAAGGGGGGACTCTGGGCAAAAAAAAGAAAGCTTTTTGAAAGAGTAGGCAGGAAAATTTTGTGAGAGAGCAACACTTGAGTAGAAACTCCACTGATAAAAAAATATTCCAGGGAAAAGAACTCTCTGTGAATACAAAAGCGCTATAGCTGAAACGAACCCGAACTGTTCCAGGAAGATCAGGGCAGCCCTGATGGCCAGGAGCACAGGGAGGGGAAGCGGTTCAAGATAAGTCTGGCAGGAAGAAGATCATGTGGGGCTTAGAGCTCTCAGGGGCATGAATTTTATGCTGAGCATAAAGGAAAACCATCAAAGAATTTTTATACTGGGGAGCAAAATTTTCTTACTTAGATTTCACAAAATTACTCTGATACCTAACAGTGGATTTCAGAGTCAAGAGATACGCAAAATCCAGGAATGAGCTTATAGCAGTGGACCAAGCACCTCAGGATAGAGAGATAGAGTGCTGACACTGGAGACGATGAAAAGTGGCTAGGGAAGGGATACCCTTCAGAATGTTAGGGCGTAGGACTGTGCTGAGGAATCAAAGGATGATTTATATTATTCTTCTTCTTCAAAAAAGATGTTGAATTACATGAAATACATTTTCAAAATAAGGATATATTGTAATTTTTCCCTTTTGTTTTTTAAAATTTTAATTCCAATACAGTTAACATACAGTGTTGTATTAGTTTGATGAATGAATAAAGATGCCACACACACACACACGCACACACACACACACACACACACACACTGGAATATTATTCAGCTGTAAAAAAAGAGATTTCCCCCCTTTTGGTTATTAACAAGTATTTAATATTAATCAATTTTCTGAAATTTTACCTCCTTGGTCTTGCTTTATTAATTCCTTTGAAATACTACTACATTTCCTTAGCTAATACTTTGCTTACTGATTTTCAGATTGATATGTATAATTGTGACTGGCTTGTAATTTTTATCTTTATAGGATTTTTAAAACAGTACTTACACATGCTTTAGAATTTAGAAACTTTTTTTTAATGCTCTGGATTAGATGGGGCACCTGGGTGGCTCAGTTGGTTAAGCGTCTGACTTCAGCTAGGTCATGATCTCACAGTTTGTGTGTTCGAGCCCCGCGTCAGGCTCTGTGCTGACAGCTCAGAGCCTGGAGCCTGCTTCAGATTCTGTGTCTCCCTCTCTCTCTGTTCCTCCCCCGCTCATGCTCTCTCTCTCTCCTTCAAAACTAAATAAAAACATTTAAAAAAATTAATGCTCTGGATTAGAATATTTTATATGGCTTTAAATGATAAGGTCCTTGGGGTAGTTGGGTGGTTCAGTCGGTTGAGTGTCCAACTCTTGATTTGGGCTCGGGTCATGATCCCAAGGTCGTGATCCAGCCCCACTTCAGGCTCCTCGTTGAGCATGGAGCCTGCTTAAGATTCTCTCTCTCTCTTACCCGCTGCCCCCTCCCCCACTTGTACACACTCTCTCTAAGATAAGATGATAAGATAAGATGAGATAATAAAATAGTTGCTTAATGGTTAGGTAGAATTCCATTGTGAAACTACTTGAACATGGTGCTTTTTGTTTAGACATAGCTCAATAATGCTTTTAATTTCTTCTGTGGCAGTTAGTCTGTTGAGGATTATGTCTGTATCTTCTAGAGTCAATTTACTAATTTATATTTTCTTAGAAATGTAACCATAGCAAATGAAACTATAAACAAAAGTATTTTTGATTCCAGGTGTATTATTTTGATTTCTAGGTGTTTTAAATTTCCAGGAATACTTGCTTTGACTTTTTTGTATTTCAATAACACCTAGTTACTAGTTTTGTTGAATTGTGATCAGAGAATATTGTCTGTTACTTTCTACTTTGAGGACTTCATTGATGTTTATATATGCTCTATTACATGGTCAATTTTTAAGACTGTTTCATGAACTGTCTTTTGGCTCAGAGTTCAACATGCAGTTAAAAACAAATACAGTAAAACCTTGGATTGCGAGTAACTTGGTCTGCAGGTGTTCTGCAAGACAAGCAAACGTTTCTAATAAATTTTAACTTGATAAACGAGCGAAGTCTTGCAATACAAATAGTACGTGATGCCAAATGTCACATGATCACAACTGAGCCAATGGGTTTTGAAATTCACTTTGATATACAAGTGCTTTGGATTACAAGCATGTTTTCATAATGAATTACGCTCACAAACCAAGGTTTTACTGTATTTCTTTATTGTGTATGAATCTGCCATGTTTGTTTTTTTTTTACTTTATTTATGCAAAATCTTTATATCTACAAAATATCTTAGCCATATATCTGGGCAAATTCCCATTCTCTAAAGAAGAGGGTCAGAGGTAAGAATAGAATTGTCAGGTCCCTAGGGATATGAATTTGTTCCATGGGAAAAAAACAAAATGCAGGGGGCACATAGTGGATATATTTACCTAGATCTAAAAGTATGCATACCAAGTCCAGATTTACATGATCTGATGTGTTCCTATATTGGATGCTGCTCTTAAAATTACTATATCGTCATGACTTAGCATACTATACAGTATTACAAGAAAATAAGGACCCTTTCTCTGTACTATGTAGAAATATATCCATGAGAAATGTGGTAAAGAAAGCCAGGTGGAATACAATGTATATAATGGGTGTTAAAAAAAGGAAGGAAAGAGAAAGAATCTCTATTTGTAATAATTTGTATAAACATAATGAAATTCTGAAATGACCATTTGAACCACTGGGAATGGATGTGAAAGTAGGAAGAAATGTATACAGGAAATACTTTTTCATGATTTACTTTTATACACATTTAAAAATTTTAAACTATATGAAATTTGCACCTAATCAAAAATTTAATAAATCAATATCATAAAGAACTAATAAGCCCACAAAAAATGCACTTAAGGATTTCCTGGGATCCGAAGAACCCCAATTTGAGAAATTCCTATTTTGCAAGTTTGTTTTTACAACAATACATGGACATGAAAAATATTCAAACAGTACAAAACTGAAAGCAAACCTTCCATCATATTGTCAGAAATATCTCTGTGCATAACTACCAGGTTTCTGGGTTGTGGTTGCGTATGTGCTTGTGCATACATTGGGTATGGATACCTGAAACTTCTACGGGCTGGAATTGACAACACTTGGAATTCCTGTCATAATTTTTGGTCCCTACTAGTTTTCTACTTATAAAATAAATTTCAGTAATTTGTGTTTTCAAAAACTATTATCACTTTAATCTAATTTTTCAAATGTCCTTGATAGATTTCTTCATGATAGACTCCTATTAATTTTTTAAAGCCCTGTGCATGATGATACATCTTTTTTTTTAATCTCCATAATGGTATATTACTGCTTTATCTTCCTTTAGCTTACTAACCAGCAAGCTTCCAGGTCATGACCTTATAGTTGATGGGTTCAAACCCGCACTGGGCTCTGAGCTGGCAACATGGAGCCTGCTTGGGATTCTCTCTCTCCCTCTCTCTCTCTGCCCATCCCTTGCTCATGCTGTCTCTGTCTCTCTCAAAATAAATAAGTAAACTTAAAAAAAATCAGCAAGCATCCTTCAAATGCATTTTCATAACAATCTTTTCAATAATACAGCTGCTGCATACATTTGCCAATTCTACTCTTTGCTTTCATTTCATAACTTATTAATATCCACCACACCATTTATTTTTTATTTTTTCTTTCTTTAAATTTAATTGGCTGTTAGTTTCTTAAAGTTTAGCTTATTTGTTTTTATTTCCAATTATAATTTTATCATCTTTAAAAGGTATGAATTATTGTTTGGTGACATTTTCTCATATTGTATCATAGCTCACTTAGGAGAACAACTTTAAATTTTCCATATGATTAAAATACTGGCTTCCTTGTACTGTGTGTGTCAAATGATGACTTTATACTTTTGACTTTGAAGAAGCTACCAAGGTTTTCTTTGTAACCTACAACATGATTCATAGGATTCACTCTCTGCTTAGAGTATAAGATCATTGCTGTAAATATGTACTAACTGAAGCCTTACAATTATAATCTTCTTATAATCTTGCTTAATATTTCCTATTAGATTTTTCACAGCCTGGAAAATGTCTTTAAAAATTTGAACTCTATTTTTTTTTCATTTACATTTTGAGACAAAGAGAAAATTCCATGCTATATAAACCATTAGATGAAAGTACCTTCGCTTGTAACAATTTGATCTCAGTGAGAACAAGCAGTACTTTATCAGGGAGACAGATTATCAGCTGCCTCAAGGGTAAAGAACACTACTCTGATACTGATTATATTCTCTCTTATGTAGTCCTTATTTCTGCCCAAATTTTACCATCCAACTATACAACTACCAAAAAAAATTCTATGCTCTAACATATGATTACCTTATTTCAAATAATGATCAGTAAAATATCATCAACACAATGAGAACCCTAAATTGAAAGGTTTGGGAATTTAAATTTGACTTTAACATAGTCCTATGCATGGCCGATCCTCCTTAACAAAGAGTTTAAGAAGAATGCACATTCAGAATCATGAACTGAAATACACTGCAAATAGCACTTGCCATTTCAAAGCAACCAAAGCTTCATTTTGCGTATGGATATCAGCAAAAGAACAGATGGTTAACACACTCCTTTCAACCATACTACCACTTACAGGGCATTATCTTTGACAATGACATGTAGTATTACAAGAAAATTTGCCTATTAGGTGAGGGTTCTCTGTGTCAAAAAACTAAACTTCCGTTGGAGCAACACAGAAAGAGCCAATTCTAGGTCCTTTTTAAAAAATCAAGTAAGTGAAGAAAATGAATGGTTATTGTATTTTCAGGCTGTGTAGGTATTGGCTTGTAAAAAAGGTATTCTATATATCTGGTCAGGAGTACCACAACTGTTGTTAAAATGGTTCTGCAATGATAAAGAACCAAGCCTGGTAAAAGACTTCTCATAGAATTATAAAACGTTAGATACAGTAGGAATACCAAAGTTCATTTGAAATGTATCAGTTAAGTTCATTGCAAGAAACAGATGGCATGTCTAAAATAGGATAATTCCAGCAGAGTTTTTAAAAGGCACTAATTGCAAAGACATGGGAAATATGTAGGGAAATGATGAGGGATGATGCGGTACCTTGGGATTAGTAATAGCGAAACGAATATACTACCCCTTAAGCCTGGAGGAATAAAGGGAGGAAGTAATGATGTGCATGGGAAAGAAGAAGACTTATATAGAGAGTGCCAACTTGGGAAGAGTTGTGAACTTAGCTGAGGGGCATGGACAGCTTAATAGTAGCCCAGGGAGGGAGCTAAGGAACTAAATACCTAACTTCACTCTCCTCCCTGCCGGAGTCCAGCTCCAGCAGGTCCAGGGGTTCCCGAAGGATGATCGGCGTCGGCGAAAAAGTGAACATAAAACAAAACAAAAATAAAAATAAAAAACTAAAATAAAAATAAAAATGGACACAGACAACAGCAGTGTGTTGAACTGGCCGATTTACTGCAGTACACGTGGCATTATATATGCTAATGATTTCCTTGTAACATACGTCATCTATGTTTTTCTAACATTACCCAATTTTAAAATTGTTCCTTTGTATAATCACCCAATAAGGAATAACATGATTGTTTTGTCATAACATTCCCTCCTGCCCTTTATTAATTTCTTTTATTGTTTTTATTATGTATCTATGTTTATCTATAATTTATAAAGCATTTGCTTTGCTGTTTTCACGAAAGGTCATTTATCTCTCAACACCTCAAGTGGAACAGTTTCAGGGACATGATCTCTTAGTTGTTTCCCTGAACCATTCGTGGTTTTGAAGAACAAAAGTGCTCGCCTGGGTTCGAGGTGCCAGGAAGGGGGCCAAGAGGGCCTTAGAAACCCACGCCTTATACATTCTCAGAGAGACAATGCACCTAGGAACCAATGAACCATTCTGTACTTTAACCCACTAGGTTCAATCATCATCTGGAATGCCTCCTGGGGGCCAGGTGGGCCTAGGGGTCAGAGTGACCTGTGTCCATAGATACACTCCTTAGTTACCGGAGTGGGGCTTTCGGATCCATATGCCTCTCCTTTGTTGGCCGCCTTTGCTGGCAAATGCATGAGGCTATCCTTCCTGTAAGTAGAGGAGTGTCCATGGGGATGGCAAGGGCTAATGTGAGGCCGCACAATTTCTTGTGGAACCTTATCTTCTTCCCTAATGGTTCTTTTCCCAGGGGGTCTGCCGAGGGCAATTCCCCAACAGACAATACCCCAGGTACTTTCAAGGCCAAATTACCTAAAAGCGGGAGGACAAGAAGCTTCCCTGTCGGCGGGCCGCCTTGCAGTCACCAATCCGTCCACAGCCCAGGCTTTGCCACTCAGGCTGGGATAGCTCGGTTTCCAGCACCTCCCTTTTCCCAAACTCCTGCTAGGCCTCCCAAGGCCAAAACCAACCGGGAATCAGAAAGTCAAGGGACCTACAGATGTTGTTTATATGAGTCAATCTCCTAGGAAAAAGAGCAGAGCGCAGAGGCTGAAGGCATACCTAGAAAGGACAACAAAAGATGCACAACACACGATCCAGTGATCTAAACTTTTACATCATTGTGAGCCAAATTGAGGAATTGACTTGCTCAGGTTCAACAAGCAAGTTAGAATCAGAACTAAAACCAGAGACTCCCAATCGAGTTCCCGTTTCATGGAAGTCAGCTGTGTCCCACTTCCAAAATCTCAGGCTGTGGGGCAACCTCAGGCTCTGATGAGGTTCCTGGATCAAAAGGGCAAAGTAAATACATGTAGCCTCCTCTCCCTTCATTCTGGCATTCAGTCACTGTGTTACAAACCACCCCCAAAATCGCAGGACTGAAAGGCAACAATTTTATTATGCTCATGGATTCTGTGAGTCAGAAATTTAGACTTGAAGTAGTAGACTTCTTTTCTGATACCCAATATTTGTGGGCTACCTAGGAAGGCTTGAATGGCTATTCAATAGTGAAATGGCTGAACGGATGTTATCGTCTGAGGGCTTCCTTATTAATGTACCTACTGTAATGACCTGGAGGCTAGGCTGAGGTGAGATTAATGACCAGAACATCTGGGGAGCTTTGGGGAGACGAAGTTCAAACAGTGCCCTACAGAGAACATGGCTCAAGAGCATGCTTCAAAAAGCATGGGGCTGAACGCTACTAGGACCTTGCGCTGAGTGAATCTGTGTTGGGAGTCTACCGACTGAAACTACCGTGAGCCCTTGCCTCTCCTCTCCTGCCTTTGTGTCTTCAGTCCTCTTATTCTACTTCCCAACCCAGTTCCACTTGTGTGTGTGATCTCAGAACTGTGCCAAGCAGACATGGGGACAAAGGGAAAATACCTTCCACCTTTCCCCGGTCAGCCTGGTGCTGCCCTTTATTCCCCTCATGTGCATATGATTAAAGAGTTATTTAAAGAAAAAAAAAAAAAAAGGTGACCAGAGCACCTTTCCATGAAGCTTGGACTTTTCAGTGTAGGTGGATAGAGTCTAAGAGGGAGAGTCCTGACAGGAAGGATCCAGAGAGTGGGCCTTCCAAGAAACCAAAGCAAAAGCAACCTTGCTTCTTGTGAACTAGTCTTGTAACTTACACTCTATTTTTTGTGCTAAATTCTTTGGTTTACAAATGAGTGACTGAGGCCGGGCCATATTCAAAAGGAGGAGAATTAAATACCAACTCTTGATGGGGAGATGGCAAGTTCACCTTGCAGAAGAGCATGTAGCCTAGAAGATATTGTTGTGACCATTGGAGGAAAATATAATTTTCCACATCCCTCAAAGACAACATTTAAATAAAAGCAAAGAAGGAGTTTAAAAGTATGAGTTGATATTGAATAAGAGATTAGAGTTAGGAGTCATCTGAGGAAAGAAACACCAAAAAATTTTTGGCAGAAAGAAACTGAATAGGATAGTAGTAATGGATGAAGTAGAGTACCTAAGCCTACATCTAATATATGCATAAAAGATAAACTCACAAAGATGCTAATCTGCCTCTAGAAATGCAGAGAAGCACAGGACTTGGAAATGCCAGGTGTGATAGGAGTGTGGGATGTGCAAACAGGGATATTAACTTTCTGAACACGTAATTGTCAATACTCCTGTCATGTTGTATAGAAAAATTCATGTAAACTAGTCATTTATATGTCTGATATTTTTTTTAATCATGTTTTTGCCTCAGGAAATTGAGCAGCTACAGAACAAAGACCCTAAAATTCTGGCGGTTAGCTCCCCACCCAATTACCTAAAACAAACTCTTTCAGAAAATATTGGAGTCAGGAACATTTTTCAGTTCATTTGAATGGGCTACCACAAATCTGACACTAAAACAAAGGAATAACATTTCAACAAAAAAATATTGAAGACCAATATCCTCAAGGAACATGGATACACAAATCCTTAATGTAACTAGGCAATCTAACCTAGAATTATATAAAGAATATAACATACCATGAACATCTGGAGTTTAACTCGGGAAAGCAAAGTTAGTTCAATATTTTCAAAAAACAATTAATACAATCCCCATAATGAACAGAATAAAGGGGGAAAATCATGGTATCTCAAAAAAGCATTTGATAAAACCTAATATCCTTCATGATGAAGACTTCAACAAACTAACTGTAGAATAGAACTTTCTCAATTACAATAAAGAGACTCTATGGGGGAAAAAAACTCCAGCAAATCCCATGCTTTATGATAAAAAGACTGAACATTTTACCCATAAGATTGGAAAGGAGGCAAGAAGGGCTATTTTCAGCCGTCTTACAGAAGACTGTTCTTGAAACTTTTCCACAATATCTCTGGGCACCAGAGTCTTCCCTGATGGATTCCTAAAAATATTGAACAAAGAAATAACACAAACCCTTCCAAAAAATTGAAGATGTCTCATTCGATAAGGCCAACCTTACTCTAATACCAAAATCAAACACATAAAAAGAAAATTACAGGCTAACATCGATTGTAAGCATAGATGCAAACAAGTCATTTAAAAATTAGCAAATTGGGGGCGCCCGGGTGGCTCAGTCAGTTAAGCGTCCGACTTCAGCTCAGGTCATGATCTCGCGGTCCCTGAGTTCGAGCCCTGCGTCGGGCTCTGGGCTGATAGCTCAGAGCCTGGAGCCTGCTTCCAATTCTGTGTCTCCCTCTCTCTCTGCCCCTCCCCCATTCATGCTCTGTCTCTCTCTCAAAAATAAATAAACGTCAAAAAAATTTTTTTAAATTAGCAAATTGAATCCAAGAATATATAAATATGATAATACATCACAATCCAGTCAGTTTTGTTCCAGGAATGCAAGATTTGAAAATCCATTAATGTAATGCGCTGTGTGAAAAGAAAAATAAAGGAAGAAAATATTGTCATCTTGATAGATACAGAAAAAGCATTACAAAAAAGTCAACATCCAATCCTGATTAAAACTCTCAGCAAAGTGGGAATGGAAGGAAATTTCTTCAACCTTATTAATAACATTTATGAAAAACCTCAACTAATACCATACTTAATGGTGAAAAACTGAATATGTTTCCCCAAAGATTATGAATAAAAAAAGGATTCTATCCTCAGCACTTCTATTCAATATCGGGTTGGAGGTTCTAGCAATTCAAAAGTGCAAGAAAATGAAGTAAAAGTCATACAGATTGGAAATAAAGAAGTAAGACTGTTTTATTTGTAGAAGATATTATGGTCTACAAAGAAAATCCTATGGAATCTATAATAAAATCTACTAGAATCAATAAGCAATTTCATCAAGGTTGCAGAATATAAGGTTTATGTCAGAAATCAATTGTACCTCTATAACCTAGCAATGAATTATCAGAAAATTGAATTAAAATAATATTATTTAATAACAGCATCAACACACAAAATTCTAAGGGGCATACCTGACAAAAATTGTGAAAGATTGGTTTACAGAAAAACTACAAAATATTGCTGAGAGAAATTAAAGAAGATCCTAACACACAGAGATGCCATGTTCATGGATCAGAATGCCCAATGGTTTTAAGGTGTCATTTCTCTAAATTGATCTATATATTTACTGCAATCCCACTCAAAATCCCAATAGGAAATTTATAGAAATTCACAAGTTGAATATGAAATTCACTTGGAAATGCGAAGCAAGGACATAGAACAGCTTTATAACTCTTAAAAGAACAAAGTTGGAGAACATACATTATATGACATCAAGACTTTTCATAATGCTAGAGCAATAAAGACAATTTGGTATAGGGTCCCAATAGACAACTCAAGCAAGAGAAAAGGAGAGTGTCAAAAAAAATTTTGACAAAGGTGCAAAAGCAATTGCTTCTTCAACAAATGGTACTGGGGCAATAGAAGAACATATGCAAAAAAAGAAAGAAAAAGAGAGAAGGAGAGACGGAAGAAGTCAAGAAGGAAAGAAAAGATGCTCAATGTCATTAGCTATTAGAGGAATGCAAATTAAAATCATAATGATATATCACTACATACTTACTAGAATGACTGACTATATCAAGCATTGGCAAGAACATTTCAGAGATGGAACTCTCATTCCACTCCTAGGTGTTTCCTTAAAAGAAAAAGAAAGTACATATACATACAAAGACTTCTATGAATGTACACGATAGCTTTCTTTGTAATAGCCCAAACTGAAAACAACCCAAATGTCCATTAAAAGTGAACAATAAACAAAATGCAGTATATCCATATAATGAAATACTACTTAGCAATAAAGCAGAATGAACTGCTGATACATACAATAGCACAAATGAATCTTAAAACAGTTAACCTGAATGAAATAAACAGACAAAAATTTTCATGCTTTATAAATGCAAACTGCCCTATGTATAAGTTTGGATTTTTCTTTCTTGGTCTGAATTATTTCACCTACCATAATACCCTCAAGGTCTAATCTGTATTGTTGTAAATAGCAAGAGTTTCTTCTTTTTATGGCTGAATAATAAAATAATGGCGTATTAATTTAATTCACAATATTCCAGAACTGGAAACAACCCAAACTTCTATCCGTAGGAAACTGAATAAACAAATTGTGATATATTCATTACTCAACAATACACAGAAATACGCTACTGAAATATGCAATAACATGAATGAATCTCAAAAAACATGCTGTGCAAAGAAGCTAGGTTTAAGAGTACATCCTGTGTGATTCCATTTAAATGAGGTATTATAAAAGGCAAAACCCATCTATGGTGAGAGAAATCAAAAAGTGACTGTTTCTAGTGAGTGTGGGCAGGGGTTGACCCCAGGAACTTTGGAGGTGATGGGCATACATATTCTATATCTTATTTTGGGTAGTGTTGTGTGAATGTATATAATTGTTAAAATTCACCAAACTGTATGTAAATAGATCTTAATTGAAATAAAGAAAAACAACCAATGAGTTGATTTCCAAATAATAATACAAAAGTATATCCAGAGAGAAAATGTGTCTCTAGGTAGTGTCTTTAGATGAAATGGAACCACTGAGAACCCAGAACAATGGATTCCAAATGCAGCCAAACTATCATTCAAACAACAAAAAAAGGCTCTTTTAGATATGAAGTGACAAAAATGCTCTGCTTCCCCACAGCCATTACTGGGCAGTTGGTTGAAAACGTGCTTTAGCAAAACAAGATAAAACTTAAGTAAGAGGAAGATATGGTTATCTTTAAAAACAGTGAATCCAAAACTGGAGAGTTACAAAAGAAAGCTTTCAAAGTAACAGTTTCATGGGTGTGTAGAGAGCAATTGGTAGAGATTGGGGAATGAGGAGGAAGAATTTCAAGAGGGAGGCGTCTGGGAAAGAGGTGGTTTCTTGATGTGTGTAATGTAGAACAACTTAAGGGGTGATAAATGTTGTGTATGAAAAAAAATTAAAGCAGGGGCACCTGGAGGGCTCCGTCAGTTAAGCGTCCAACGTCAGCTCAGGTCATGGTCTCGCCGTCTGTGAGTCTGAGCCCCTCGTCGGGCTCTGTGCTGACAGCTCAGAGCCTGGAGCCTGCTTCGGATTCTGTGTCTCCCTCTCTCTCTGCCCCTCCCCTGCACTCTCTCTCTCTCTCTCTCTCTCTCTTTCAAAAAATAATAAAAATTAGGGGTGCCTGGTGGCTCAGTTGGTTAAGCGGCCCACTTCGGCTCAGGTCATGATCTCGCGGTCTGTGAGTTCGAGCCCCACGTTGGGCTCTGTGCTGACAGCTCAGAGCCTGGAGCCTGTTTCAGATTCTGTGTCTCCCTCTCTCTGACCCTCCCCCATTCATGCTCTGTCTCTCTCTGTCTCAAAAATAAATTTTAAAAAAGTTAAAAAAAATAATAAAAATTAAAACATTTTCTTAAAAAAGAAAAAAATTAAAGCAAACAATGTTATAAGTTTTAAGGAATATAGCCCCTTACATGCCCAAATAAAAACTCCAGAATGGAAACATTCTGGTAGCCAAAGCATGGATTCATTTAAATATAGATTGAACAGTAAATAACTGTGATAGTTCTTATTGTCACTTCAAATAATTTCCCCTTACTTTTAGAAGGATCTTCTAGAATTTACTATTTCTTTTGTTAAAAAGATAACTGAAAGTCAGAAAATGTTTCAGTTTCAAATCAGCTTCTTCTCCTTGTGTTTAACTCATGTAAAAATTAAATTTAATGCCTTCTTACCAAAAGTATTACATCATATAAAGTCTCATTCCATTGTTATACCTAACCACACAGCCTTCCTCATGTATATATACACAGAGAGCTGCCTGGAATTATGGCTATCTGATGTCTGTTACGTGAGCCCAGTGGTAGAATTCGGGTGACTTTTTAAAATTCTCATCCTTATATATTTTTATAATGATTGAGTGTTCACAATGAGTATGTATCATTTCTGTAAAGACAATGAAAACGAAAGCTTTGGTAAAGGAATCTTCACAAAAGTGTGGAAATGTATTAGAGCTTAAGGCTACATGAGGTGCTGTCATTTTAGCAGGAAAAATTCAGAAGCCCATCTGCACATGGGAGCTGGCTGGCTGCTCATTTACCTCATACCCCAAAAGCTTGGCAATTACCCTTGCAGCTATGGCCTCTTCTCCCCCTTATTCCTCATGCCCTTCCTTGGAGCAAACTGTCATGACCACAAAACACAATAGCCAACGTGCTTGGTGCGACAGAACCAACTGCTTAGTTGTTCCCAATTCCAACAGAATTCAAAGAGTTGGGGTATAAACTCGAGGAGCAGAAGCACAAGGGCCTCCATCAGTTATCATCCTAACGGATTAGATAAGAATAAGAATCAGGTTTTGGATAACCACTTGTGAAAGTCAAGTACAAGAAGGGATGGAAGAGGCACAAAGAGGGGAAATGATGTCACATGCTCATTCATTCAATGCATTTTTTTTAAGTTTAATTATTTATTTTGAGAGAGGAGAGAGAGTGCACATGCATGAGTGTGAGCCAGGGAAGAGCAGAGAGAGACAGCGAGAGAGAGAGAGAGAGAGAGAGAGAGAGAGAGAATCCGGAGTAGGCTCTGCACTGTTGGCACAGAGCCCAATGCAGGGTTTGAACTCACAAACCTGAGATCATGACCTGAGCCAAAATCAAGAGTTGGATGCTTAACCAACTGAGCCACCCAGGCACCCCTCATTCAATGCATCTCATCCTTATCTACCAACTGTTAGTTTTTGAGAACCCGACACTGCGTGTGTGGTGTTGGGTGTGTAGGGGAAACAGGGTAGATCTGTTTCTTGTCCTCTTGTCACTTCAGTTTAGTGGTAAACAGGGAGAATAAGTAAATAATTGAAAACTGTGGTCAGTGTTTAATTTTTTAATTTTATTATTTTTTTTAATGTTTATTTAGTTGTGACAGAGAGACAGAGTGTGAGTGGGGGAGGAGCAGAGAGAGAGGGAGACACAGAATCTGAAGCAGGCTCCAGGCTCTGAGCCGTCAGCACAGAGCCCGATGCGGGGCTCGAACCCACGAACCATGAGATCATGACCTGGAAGTCAGATGCTTACCGACTGAGCCACCCAGGCGCCCCTGTGGTCAGTGTTTCAAAGGAAACAAGCAGCAGTTATGATAAAAAAAAAAAAAAGAAAAAAAAGAAAAAAAAACTAACAGGATGAACAGGTAAGGTCTGTCTAGGAAGAGGTAATCATCAGATGTGAGGCAAGAAGTACAAAGGCTCATAGGTGGGAAGGGGTTTGGTGAATCTGAGGACCTGACACGGGGCCAGTGTGGCTGGACGGTTGTGAGGAAGGGGGCGGGCCAGTGACAACCTAGACCAGCCATAGCACCCAGAGTCAATTTGTGAGCTGTACTATCTTACAAGGCAGGCCTCAGAATCCAGCTTCAATGCTCTCTTAGAGGACATTTCCTCAAAGGTTGCTGTAGTGGGTTGAACGATGATCCTCCAAAAGATACGTCCACCATGTCCTGTGAATGTGACCTTATTTGGGGAAAAGGGGTCTTTGTAGATATAATCAAGTTGAGGATCTGAAGACAAAAGCATCCAGGATTAGGGTGGGCCCAAACCCAGTGACAAGTGTCCTCATTCTGGCAAGAGGAAAATGCACAGAGAGGACCATGTGACAATGGAAGCAAGTGTGCGTATGCAGCTCTAAGCCAGAGAAGGCCTGGAGCCACCAGAAGCTGGGAGAAGAAAGAAGATTCTCTTCTATAGTTTCAGAGGGAGCGTGACCCTGCCCACACCTTGATTTTAGACTCTGACATCCAGATCTATGGGAAGATAAATTTCTGTTGCCTTAAGCCACCCAGTTTGTGGTCATTTGTCATGGTTGCCCTATGAAAGTAATACAGTTGCCAATGTTTCCACCTGGTTTCCCTCCTTTCTCAGAATGACCTGGAAGTGGCAGATGATAAGAGAGAAAGGAAGAGACAATAAGGTTTCCTAGAACACAAAGCTGGTTTTACCCACCCACCCATCAAGGGGGGACTAGCATTGTCCCAAGGGCACAGCCCAAGGACTCCTAGCCTGATTTATGAAACCCTCTTGCCAGGTGTATTTCAAAGAGATACAGTGGTTTCTGGCTTTTATCGATGTTTGGCTCTTGAGACTCTCTAATGCTCTGGGATCCTGGTGTTCCCTTTTGGCCATCATTTACACAATCTATATTAAATTTCTCAAGAAAATGGGTTTTCCTTTTGCATTTAAGTGTTTTGTTTTATATATCTTCCCATCTCCTCTGGGGAATGTCCATCTTGGACTTTAGACGTATCCAGGTCAGACTCACCTCAGGAAGAAGGATTTCAACTTTAAGATCTTAGAGCAGAGTTTGGAACTCCAGTTCCCTGAAGTGGCATCTACCTCCCCAAAGGAACAGAAATCACTTTTAATGCTTCCATGCCCCATTCTACTTCTTATTCCAGCTGGCTGGCTTACGAGAACACTGTGCTCCTCTGGGAACCCATCAAGGAGTGCTTCCCTTTGCGGAGACATGAAAGGGGCCTTGGACACACTTTCTCAGTTCCCCGGGGTGGTCATGAGTCACTGAGAGCAGAACAGCCTTTTGTGGAACACAGTGAAAGACAGGTAGAAAGTCCTCTCCTCCAGTAGTGGTGGGAGGAGGTTAGTCTGTCCAGTAGGACTCCACCTGCCTGGCTGAAAGGAGAAGTCTCTGAGCACGAATGGGCCTGCACACAGAGCCAATAGTAGCTCTGTACCAGGTAAAGAAGGGGCAGGGAAGCACATCACGGGATGGGGCCTGGACTTTTAAGCCTCGACTCCAAGGGGGAGCGAGTGAGAGCAAGAGAAGAGGGTGGATGTAGGCAGAGAGGATGATACAGACAGATGATGGAGGAAGGTTGTGTCCACAGCCCAGCCCTCAGTGCCAGCCTCTGTAGCAGGTGGGAAGCCTGCTAGATTCCAGGCACCAGGGCAGAAGCCAGGAGAAGCCTAACATCTTTGTGTCCTTTTCACCTGGGCTATTGGCTTATGTGTCAATGACAGGCTCTGGCTCGCCTACCTTCTCTGCATGTTGACCCTTAACCAGACCAAATATCAGAACCTTAAACAGAAGGTCACCTTGAAGATAATACAGTAAGATGTGAGCTCACCTAACTGCTGGCAACATAGAACACCATCAATCCAAACCCTGTTAAGAGTGACTACTTTACTTACTTCACCTTCACCTTTTTTTTTTTTTAAAGTTTATCTATTTTTGAGACAGAGAGAGACAGAGCATGAACAGGGGGAGGGTCAGAGAGAGGGAGACACAGAATCGGAAGCAGGCTCCAGGCTCTGAGCTGTCAGCACAGAGCCCGACGCGGGGCTCGAACTCACGGACTGCAAGATCATGACCTGAGCTGAAGTTGGACGCTTAACCGACTGAGACACCCAGGCGCCCCACTTTCCTTTCACCTTTTAAGAAGTTCCCAAATCTGCCTGTTCATCAAAATAACCTGGGAGAGTTTTTAAATTACAGATGCCCAAGCCTTAACTTTACATGAATACCTGTGAGTAGGTCCTAGAAATATACATTTTGAACACATAATCCCACAGGACCTGATATGAATTGTCCATGGGGAACTGGGTTTTGGAAACCACTGTCCCTACTGGGATGGCCTCAGGTGTGAGACCCTGTATCAGTCATGTTTCCATACCCACCCTCAGCCTAGTGCATGGAACATGGGAGGCCCCACAAGTGTTTTTTGGCCTCAACTGAACTAACAAATTCATGTCCCAAGGGCAGACAAGATGCCATGGGGAACACCTGCAAGAATCAATGACACCAACCATGGGATATTTAATGGAGTATCAAAAGATAAGTAGAAGGTTGGCAGGCAAATTTGGGGGTAAAGGATAAAGAACTTCCCCAACAAGAAGTGTTTTCAAAGAAGGGTTGTGGAAAAAGGTAGAGCACCTGGGGCTGGGGGGACTTGCCTGGCTCTTTCTCCTTAGGCACTAAAATATGTGAGGCCAACTCAGCCAGGGGGAACTCCTGAGTTCAGCTGCAGGACTGACTGTAGGAGGCCTGCAATCTCTGTCTTTCTTTGACCTCTTCAAGCTTCAGACTTCTCCAGTGTCATGTGACATCTTCTAAGCACAAAACCTCTTCTGTTCTTTCCTTCCTTCCTTCCTTCCTTCCTCCCTCCCTCCCTCCCTCCCTCCCTCCCTCCCTTCCTTCCCTCCTTCTTTCCTCTGTCCCTCTCCCTCTTTGGCTTTTTCCCGTGTCCCTCACTGTTGCCTGCCCTTTGACCTGTGACTTCTCTCTCCTTCCCTCACAGTGCCCAGGATAAGTCCACTCTCTCTCTAGAACTTCATGGTCCTCTTCTGAAATCTCAGTTCTCCACAGGAGGGAAGGGCAGAGAGGGGAGAGGAGAGAAAAAACAATGAAAGCGGGAAAGAAAGAAAGGAGGGAGGGAGGGGAAGAGAGAGGACAGGAGGGCAGGTTTAACCTTCATTGGCCATCTTTTTGGGACAAAATGCTTTCCTATAGAGTAACTTGTTTAACCTCCACAACAAGCTTGTGAGATGGCTGTTACTAGCACCTCTTTATACATGCGCAAGCCAGGTTAAATAACTTGTCTAATATCACACAAGGATTTGCTTCTCCTGTAGATGCCTGCTAAAATGGTTCCCTTCAGTTAGACACAATTTCAGGGATCAGCCCCAATTGTGTGGTAAGAGGTAGGTTTGTGTTCTCTTGTCCCCAGCAGTGATTATTAAATGCTAATATTTCACTGTCTTAAAATACCAGACTGCAAGAGCAATGCTTCCAGGCTAGTTCTGAAGGAAAGTTTTGAAGGTGTTTTTCTATTCAGAAGCAATTACTGCAAACGAGAGAAAATCCCCAGTAGAGTTTTGACTCATTTCATCATTTGAGAGCTTCACTCTGGCCGGAGTCAGAGTTCCAATTAAATTCTTCAGAGAGCAGACAATACAGGTTCCTACCATCTCGATCAGCTATACTTAATGGATTCTTTCAGTGAATGACATGTTTCTTTTAATAAAAAATCTCATTCTTCCAATTGCCTAATACAAAATGGGGGCAGCAAGGTGTGCAAACATCACGTGATGTGGAATATGGAATGGCAAGACAGGCCACATAGCCCCTCTCCCAAGAGAATGAAAATGATAGAGAATAAGCTCACACATCCTGTCCCTCAAGATCACGGCACCCCCGTGTCCCCACTGCATCCTGCCCATACTTCCAAAAGAGTGAGCCTCACATCCAACCACAACCACTGACTTACCTGCCTGTCCAACACATAGCAAGCTCTCAATAATTGCTTTTATTTTTTTTCTTTTGTATCGGCAATAGAACCGTATTTCCTAACCATTTCATCTAGGTATGACAGCGTGGATAGTTGTTTGTGAAGAGAAGGAAAATGGACATTTTGGGCTTTAGTTTCTGGTGGCTTCCACATAGTCTCTACCATTCTGTCAGCTGGATACATATAATGATGAGGCCATAGGGGGCCAAATAACGGATTGCTCTCTATCACATGTGAAGACTCAACTCATCTTTAATGTAAAATAATAATAATAATAATACACTTTTTTGAGAGAGAGACAGAGAGAGAGACAGCACGAAAGTGCACATAGGGACAGAGGGAGAGGAGAGAGAGAGAATCCTTAAGCAGGTTTCACACCCAGCTCACCTCAGCACAGCGCCCAGCTAGGCCCACCACGGACCCCAACACGGGGCCTTGATCTGACGACTGTGTGAGGTCATGACCTGAGCCGAAATCAAGAGTCAGATGCTTAACCGACGAAGCCACCCAGGTGCCCCAGAAGAAATGCACATTCTAAATTGTATTTGGTGCCAATTTGTTAAGGTAGCCCAGCCTATAATAGGAACATGGGTTTCAGATGAAATCTGTAACAAATGGTCTTCTTTCATAAACCAACAAGCAGTCAGTTCCAAGGGACCTTGCCATGTTGCTGGAATTCTAACCTATAGCCCTGTAAGTCACTATTAGTTTGGCCCAGCTTCCCATGGGAAGTAGTTTGAATTTCACCTAAGTTCACAAAGATACCATTAAAGGATTTAGGGAAGTGACATGATTAGATTCACATTTTATTTATTTATTTATTTATTTATTTATTTATTTATTTATTTATATTTTTTATTTAAATAATTCTTTTTTTTTTCTAATGTCTGTTTTTGAGAGAGACAGAGCACAAGCAGGGGAGGGGCAGAGAGAGAGAGAGAGAGAGAGACACACAGAATCTGAAGCAGGCTCCGGGGCTCAAACTCACAAATCGTGAGATCATGACCTGAGCCAAAGTCGGACACTCAACCAACTGAGCCACCCAGGCACCCCTAGATTCACATTTTAGAATGACCAATAGCATAAAACCAAAAGCAGGGAGACTAGGTTGAATGCCCTTGCTGGGAGCCTACTAAGGGGAAAGAAAGCATCTAGAGAACAGGAAAAGAAAGAAAGAAAGAAACAAGAATGTTTTAAACAAGGGAGGGAGCCACGGAAAGAGAATCTTCAGGAGTGGGTTGTACATGGAGCTGGATAATGCTGAAGGGCAAATGAACTAGGTTCAAAAAGGTGCCCGTGTGATTCAATGAGAACCATGCCATGGTGCAGTGGGGGCAGGCTGGGGTAGCTAACCCACATTGTCTTAGCTTCAGGGATGGATGCAACATGACGATATGGAGACAGAAAATACAGAAAACTCTTTCAGGAGGATGGCTTATAACAGGAGAAGTGGGGAAGTAGTTGAAAACATGGGTTGAAGGAGGTTTTACATTTTTGGATTTTTTGTTTTAAATGTAAGAGGATCATTCAAATGTCCTTGGGAAAGAACATGCAGAGAGGATAGAGTATGATCAGTGGAGCAAGTCCCTGATGAGGGAGCTATAGGGGGCATGGGATGCAGGGTAGGTAGAGAAATTAACCATTGGCAGGATGAGGAACTTCATTTGTTATCAGAACGAGCAATGAAAAAAAGAAAAGGTACTAATGTAAGTAATTTATGTTTGGCAGATTACATGTAAATGGGTAATGGAAACAAGGAAATTTACATCATCTGTTGAACAGGAAAGAGAAAACATCTATAGAGCCTATTAGAGTTTCTGTTAGCTAAAGGGAAGGAAAATGGCTCTACAGAAGTATGATTCAAAGGAGGAATACACACCAAAATGATCCAGGTAGGATCCAGAGTAAAATTTCAAGAAACTGCAGTGACCATAAAATCTACTGGTTAAAAAACATGGGCTTTGAAATCAGAAAAACAAAGTTATGCATTCCAGTGTTATGGTTTAATAACTGTATGATCTTATACAGCTTGGCTGACCTTGCTAAGACTCCAATCCTAATACCAATGGGATTACGTGCACAAAACAATGACTATTTAGGGTAGCACAGTATTGGTCATCAAAATACTTTTGGCATCATCATTATTATCTGTCAAAAGTGTTTGAGAAACTTACACAGAAATGCAGGGATTATAGGTGATGATGGAGAGACAAATGGGATAGCTTCCCAGAAGACTTAGAAAATGAACAGAGATTTAAACAATTAGAAAGTTAAAGAATATAAAGGACTAATATGAGTAACTCAGGTACCAGAATGAAAGAATACAAAGAGTGACAGAAGCTATAATCAAAGATATACATCCATTCTTTTGCTATCTTTATAAGTTTTCACACAGAAGTCTCACACATTTATGAGCCACCCACTTTTGTTATACAGAGCAGGATTTTTTTTTTTCACTTCTACAGTGTTGAAGCTGGTTGTACTCAGCCCAGAGGCATGTGACAAAAAATTCTGCACACGTATTTTTCAAGTTTTAGGGTTAAAATGGAGTTCTATCTTTAATAATATTTTAATTGATTAGTTATATAAGAAATACTACTTGCTATTAATAACAGTAATATAACTAATAATATTTGTTACAAAATTGTGTCCCAGATACATTTCAACCGTCACTTGTAATTTCCACCAGCAAGACGAAAACAAAATAAAAAACTGACCTAATGGCTGGCACTGATGTTACCACTTTACCAAAATCCCTATCACTTCAGAAGTTTTTAAAATTTAATTGCATAATGATAGAGATTATAATTATCTACAGTATGTAATTACCAACACTCATTATTGATATTAACAGCTTAAAGCCTGAACTTTGTTCTCCGTTAATAGAAGCTCAGCGGTTTTCGCATTAACACTAAAGGATAAAATGCATGTGTTGTTTTGCCCACCAGCTAAAACCTTGGAGCCGAATGCACTTCTATGGCAGGGCTAATTGTATCAGAATATTCCAACGACCTGGAGACATGTGTACATAATTTAAATGACTCCCTGCAATGCAGACAAAATCAATGACAAGGGATCCATGCTAGATTTCATCCTGGCAATTTTTCTAATCACACAGACATAAGAAAATCCTCAAGTGTTGAGGCTTGAGGGGATGATAATAAATCAAACCTCTTCCCTCATCTCCACCTCGAGGTTGAGAAATCAGACCAAAAAATTCACACGGATGGAGAAGGCAAGATAAAGCTGATTGGGGAATGCAGCTTAGAGCTTGGCCACCAAGGGATGCCAAGGGGCATCCCAAACCATGCATTCCTCTCAATGTGACTCTCAAAACAGAAGTTAAACTGGCCAACCTCATCACTAACAGAGCTAGGTGACTTCATGTTCTTATCCATAGCAGAGGAAGAAAGGCAGAAGGTTCTAGTAGAAGAAAGGAACATGGTGGACACCTCAGTGCTCCTACACATGACCTCTTCTTCCAGAAGACTAGCCTGGACTTCTTACATGCAACTCAGGGCTTCCACAGAGGAGAAGCAGAAACCACCAATCCTCCTAAAGTCTAGCCCCAAAGTTGGCACAACATCTCTTGCACCATATTCTATCGGTCAAAGCATTCCGGTGAGCCCAGAGTCAAGTAAGAAGGCAAACAGACAACTCTGCTCAGTGAGAAACTGGCATGAGTGTGGAGGGAGGGAAAAAAATGATGTCAGTCAACCTATCACACACTCAGGGATTTGAGGGTGCCTCACAGCTGCTTCTCTGCATTCCAGCTTCAAGCCCATCTTCATGGTCTACGTGTTCCCAACTGAGTGATGCCACTCTGCACTCTTGAGTACGGAAAAAGGGAAAGAGAGCCCTGGCATGCACAGGACTCAGATACTCCCCCCTGCTATGGAGCCTTGCCGCTCTTCAACTTAGGGAGTGACATATAAAGCTGGTTATGCTCTGCCTAGTCAATGAAAAATGAGTCTCATGAAAGGTGAATCAGTAAAGCCTGAAGATTTTATTGGTAATAAGAGTCTCCCATTCTTAATGCTTAAAATAATCTCTTGAGCTTGAAACGCTGTAGGAAAACTACCTTAATATATGTTATAATTTCTTCATTTCAACATTGAAAAAAGAGTGTTTTCTGATACATTTGGAACTGATGACAGTCCTCTGAGGTGAGACAGATGCAAAAAGTGCTGGGCCTGGAATAGGAACTTACACCTTCTCCCTTTAAAGGAAAATGTTTTGTTTATAAAAATAATAAATGTTCTTGTAGAAAAACAGGACATAACAAAAAAGCTTTAAGCATTTTTTAAAAAATACAAATTCCTCATAAAAGCACATGTGTATCAGAGATACACATTATCACTCTTATGATTTAACTCCTAATATACTCTTATCTGTTTTCCCGTGGTTACCAGCAATATCTGACAACCCTCAAAATCACATATGTAGTTTCTCGGTCACAACCGTATCATAAAACAACTAGCTATTTCTCCCTGTCATTACACACTCATCAAAACACAATTTCGTAAATAATATGTTTTTAAATTTGACTATGTAAAACTGATCCATTGTACAATATCTGGAAGTTACAGAGAAATAATGTTAAAAATTGTTAATTCTCTGCATGCCCACAACCTGCAGCTAACGATTGCTATCTTTTTGCTGTTTTTTCCTCCCGGAAATATTTTAATACAGGTAAGGGCAGTATTGAAAGTGGCGTATCAGTATCTATCTCTATATCCCTCTGTGTGTGTGTGTGTGTGTGTGTGTGTGTGTGTGTGTGTGTGTATGTGTGTGTGTGTTTAGGCAGGCAGTGTACGTATATATTGTATTTACAAAATGATGATCATAGTTTGTACACTGTTTTGTAACCCTCACTTTTCTGAACAACACATGGTAAATATTTGCCCATGTTTTGTCTTCTAGAACACCATCCTATCTAACGTGTTATTATGAATGTCTTCAAACATTCAGAAAAGTATAGACTGTGTCTTGTATGCCCATATACCCACAACCTAGATTCTGCAGTCTGATAACTGCTGTCTGATAACTGCTGTTGATAACAGCGGTCTCAGTACTCTCTGCTTCAGAGACATTCCTGGGACTCCCTCTGGCACTCCCCACCTGCTGGGCAGTGGGGATAGCTGGGTGCAATGAACAGTCCTGCAGCCAGCAAATACCCACACGCAGTACAGGACCTCTCTGCAAGTCATACTGGGGCCGGCCAGGGTCTATGGGCAGGGTACTGAGAGGGTCATCTGGAGAAAGAAGTGGTGGTCAAATGGCCTGTGGTCAATGCTCTGCTTACCACAGTTCCTCAGAACCTTTTTCTTTAAAAATAAAAAGGTTTATTTATTTTGAGAAACAGAGAGAAAGAGTGGAAGCAAGGGGAGGGACAGAAGGAGGAAGAGGGAGAGAGAATCTCAAGCAGGCTCCAGCCCAACTCAGGGCTCGATCCCACGAACCACAAGATCATGACCTGAGCCAAAATCAAGAGTTGGACGTTTCACCAACTGAGCCACCCAGGCAACCCCCTGGAAGCCTTTTTCTGAAGCACATTCAGGTCTCTGACTTTTTTAAGGCAGTTGAAAGGAAATGTTTTTCTGGTGCCAATACCAGTCAGTGTGAGTAGTCATTCCCTGATCTGCCAACATTCATTGTATCACAAAGAAACTTTATTTTTGTTTTTGAAAATGGTTGAGATTGGTCTTTTAGCTTTTACATACATAATTGAGAAACCTAAATACCCTTGCTATTTGAGAATGTAATGATTCACTAAGGAGACGCAAACATTCCTACCGAAAAAACACATCCATAAAAAACTCAGCAGTTTGGGGAAAAACACTACACTCAAATTCTATATGATACTATGTTAGTGCCTGTGGTCTAAGTGGGACCCAGGTGATCTGCAAAAAGATAAAAACAGAGCTGAACTGGCTCTCCTGGAGTTCAGCTCCCAGCAAGTGGAACTGAAGGACTCCAGAAAAAGCCCCACTGTCCATCAGGTAGTGAGATTCCACACCAGTCTCACTGACCATCTTTTATTTTTTTTAATTAATTAATTTATTTTTATTTATTATTGGGAGACAGAGAGAGATAGAGCATGAGCATGGGAGGGGCAGAGAGAGGGGGAGACAGAGAATCTGAAGCAGGCTCCAGGCTCCAAGCTGTCAGCACAGAGCCCGACGCAGGACTTGAACTCACAAACCACGAGATCATGACCCCAGCCGAAGTCAGACGCTTAACCAACTGAGCCACCCAGGCGCCTCTAAACGACCTTCTTTTAAAAGGAAAAGTGTATTTATTTATTTTGAGAGACAGAGGGAGAGAGAGCACCACCATGGGAAGGGGGAGAGAGAGAAGGAGAGAGAAAGAGAATCCCAAGCAGGTTCCATGCTGTCAGTGCAGAGCCTGACGCAGGGCTCGAACTCATGAACTGTGAGATCACGACCTGAGCCGGGCTCGAGTCAGATGCTGAACATGCTGAGCCACCCAGGCCCCCTGAGCAATAAAAGGCCCTAACCTTGAACTTTGACCTCTTCATCTCAACTCCTCTTTGTCAAGGGCAGGGTGAAGCAGAGAAGAGAGAAACAACTAATTTCCAACATGGAAAATTCACTTTCAACAGCAATCTCCCCAACGTTATTTCATCTATGTCTCACCACCCACTTTGTGAGGTAAAGAAAAATATGTTCACTCACTCCCCACACTGGAGCGGAGGGCAGTTCAGAGAATCAGATGGGTACTCAAACCCAGGTCTTCCAACACCTAGCTCACTGCTCCTTCCAACTCCACCACCCTTTACCTCTTCTCACCAGTGAAGACAAACTTGGTCAACACAAAAGGCTGCACAAGATAGCAGGCAAAGTAGCTTTACTAAGAAACCACTCATTTGCCAGCTTTCCTCATTCCACAGTTTCGTGTCTATAAAACATGTATTGCCTTCAAGGAATTTACGTCCAAACTTCCTCCTTTTCCTCGTGCAACTCCCTGCAAATTGAAAGCTATTCTGATGAAATGATTAAAGGGAGCAGACGCTTCCATCAAGATCCCTTGCCTCTCATTCTGCGAAAATGAAATTATGAGGTAACTGCCCACCTGAGAAACTTTAGACAAAGTAATGGGGCAGGGCCCGTTAACCAGCAGGGCATTCGTTTACTTGGCTCTCCGAGGACCACCCCTTCTTACCTTCGGGCCAGGGAAGAGACTCAATAATTTACACTCATAAAAATGAAAAATCACTGCCTGGAAGTGAAGTAAATGAGTTCTGTGCAACCAGTATGAAGTGATATTTGTGCCTGCCACAAAGCAGTTCTATCAAAAGAAAGGACTAAATCACAGAATTTCCAAAGAGTTGTCTCTTCTCTTGCAAAAATGAGTTAGCCCGTGTTCCTGATCTGAACTCAGAGGAACATGTCATTTGGCCGGTATCTACCTCATGGAAGTCTCATGGAGTTCTATGGAAATTACTTTATGGAAGAATCAGGGATGTTGCCATAAGTTGCCTGATAAATTTTGAATCATTTTCCTTTAACTAGCATATATATTATCTCCACAGTGGTGTGCCATCTTGTTTTGGATATTAATTGCCCCTTGAAAGATTAAAACCTCACCCCTGAGCCTCAGGCATTCAGCAATAATTCCTCCCAATGAGTGAAAAAAATATAGAGGCAAACAGAAAGGTGGAAATGCTAAAATTCTTCCCCTGAATGAAGCAAATATTGAAAACTCAAATATCAGCAGATTTTTTAAATCCTACCCTAACATAGTAAGATCCCAGTATTTATTTCCCCTGATCTTAAGTAAGCTAGCCTTTGAGACTCTCTGGTCTGCCTAATCATCCAAGGACCAAGTTCTGGAAGTGTAGCAGTCTCACCCATGCAGAAGTCTGCAGCAAGCCATGGTATGCAATTGCCATGATTTCTCCCCTAGACCGAACAGAGGCACCTACTAAACTTCTTGCACTGAGTTCTAGGATTCTATTCCAAATCTGTAGCATCAATCCCTTTATCTGCTTGAATTCCTAGTCAACAAGGAAAACTGAGGCAAAATCTGGTAATATTTCGTGTGGGGACTTGGCCACTCTCGCCACATGTGGTCCCGCGGTCATGTTTCCTTACCTGTAAAATGGGCCGGTTGTGTGACTGAGTTCTTTATAGGTACCAGTGTTTCATATGCTGTGCTTCCCTTCCCATCTCTCCCTCCCTGACTTCTCCAATCACTAACATTCCCTTCTCCTGCTGCTGTCTGCATCATTAATAGCAGTTTGTCTTGCTGATATTAAGTGCTTTCCAGTTAGTCCCGGGGAATCACACACAGTTGGGGTGGGAGACAGAATTTGGAGATCACCTAGTCAAGCCTCTTTCTTTTTGTAAAATCAGGAAACCAACCGTCAGAAAGTTACTTCGTTTCCCCAAGGTGTCACTACTTGTTCTGACAGATGCTCCATCTGGATCTTCTGAATCAACACTGCCCTCTTCACTGATATACCACTGGTTCAAATATTTTTCAGCACTGGACTCTTTCTGCAGGTGAAATATGATGAGGAAGGCAATATAAATAGAGGACTAAATTCAAAGCAGAGGTGGGGTCTGGAAACCCATCTGCTGGATTCTTCCCTCATCCCCTACCTTGAGGAATGGCCATAATGCCTCGGGGGAAGGTGATATAAAAATACTTAACCACTGGTAAGGAGAAGGCACAGGATGATCAAAAGAGATGCACCAGTCACCATTTCTAGGCCATGCAAATGCACACTGACTGATCAACACTGCTGCCCCCTGGGATCCACCAGTACAGTCTGTAAACCACCACACTTGACCACGTTAGCAGGGCTGCAGGTGGAAAACAGCCATCCAGCATTTCCCCATCCATGAATTTCCAGAAACTGCAATTCCCAACATTTCTTGATAGAGCTCTCACGTCTAGTCACTAATCAATCACAGCGTCAACTTCCTTTGAAAGACACAACATAAAAACACAGAGTTAAAGTTAGTGCTGATGACGTCAGCGAAGCAGAGTAAACTCAACGTGCAGAATGACGTTACCAAAATTCCACACAGTGGGAAAGCAGAAAGTCACAATTATCCATGGGAAATGGCAGACATTTGAAAAAAAATTAAAGTTTGAAGTGTGCGTGCAGGCACGTGCATGTGTGTGTACACGCGTGTGTGTGTAGGTGGTTCTGAAAAGTAATGTGTCAACTGAAAAATACTCATCATAAGAATCATGCTTTAAACAGCAGTTAAGCACACAGGCACAATCCCAAGACACCTCTCCATCACTTGGCAGATGAAAAGAACCAAGAAGCTGAATTGATGTTATTTTCACTGACATCAAAACTGTACGTTCTTTCAGTTAGGAGGGTACATACAGGAAAGAGGCAGTTGAGAACATCTGGAAAACGACAAGTAAGTAGGTCTGAGAGTCTAAAGTTTTCCATTTGTGCACTTCCTGGCTCCTGTCTTGGGGTGTCCACCCATTGCCTCTGTACCCTGAAGACAATGTCCTCAGGCATGTCCAACTTTTCTTTTCCAGCTCAGTTTAGGACGCAGAGGGAGATCATGAGACCACAAGTGAAAAGGTCAGAGATGCAGACCCTGTTTCATTACATTACTTTCCTGGCTCCAGGAAATCATTAACATTCAGGAGCCTCAGTTTCCTCATCTGTTCAACGTCATGAAGGATGTTGTTTATTGGCTTTGTTGCTAAATGCAATAGGTGGGGATTTGAAGTTTACTGATAATATAGTATTTCTGATGAAATACGGAAGAGATACGAGATGGCTATAGGTGGTGTCTGGGCTTAAAGGCTACCTTATTTTCCTAGAAACCACAAAGAATAGAGAGGAAGCTTTAGACTAAGACTTGAGAAGCAATTTTCCAATCCTCTTCCGGACTGAGGAGCAACCTGGGAGCTAGCAAATCACCTGGGGTGATGTCATGTATTCGCGCATCTACATACAAAACCACACAGGCAAGAGAGGGTCACATAGTCTTTATGTTCAAATCTTATGTTTATTTCCTCTCAATGTCTCTTGTGAGCGTAAAAAACATGCTCAGGGACGTAAAATAATTTCCAGACAAAACTTACCTGTGTCATTTTTAGTGTATTTTATTTAACAAACACTTACATGGTCCTTACTAGATGTAACAACAATTTTAAAGGCCCTATAAATATAAACTTATTTAATGTTCAGCCTTAGGAGGCCAAGTGTCCCTTTTTACTGATGAGAAAATAGAGACACATAGAGGTTAAGTAATTTTCTCAAGATCACACAGCTAGAAGTGATAGTGTGGAAATTCAAATAGAGGTAACTGACTTCAAAGTTCCTGTTTTTATCTCTTACACTATGCTGCATCATGGAAAGTTGAATACTATTTTTAAAAAGTTTCTTTACATTGTCTAAACCGAAAACTAAATCATCAGTCTCAAACGATGTACTAAGGGTAGTTGGGAGCCAACAATCAAAAGGTAGAATGGTTTTCCTAATCTCCTCTTGACTGCTGGAATTATGTAAGCATTTAATCCTCTTCATGTTGAGTATTAATCTTTAGCAAGTGTCTGTCTCCTAAAAATTCTTAGGGATAAACTAAAGTAGGATTTACAGGCAAAGCTGTATTTTAATTGCACTCTCTGGATTAGCGGAATGGTGAATGAGTAAGTTCAGGGCTACAGTAGAGTTCTCTTCCAAAAGGTTCCTCCAGCTTTACAGAGTCTGTTTGGGCAGAACCCATACTCAATGTTATAAACATAAGGTTGCAATGGCTATTATTTAGGGGTAATCCCTTTCATGAGGCTAAGGAGGGGATTTACCCTAAGTAACTGAGTCAGAGCTCTAAAACCTACAATAACTGTTTGTTTTCTTTGCTAACATGAAAAAGAACTGCCCCCTCTCTATTATGTTTGTCTGTGAGCCCCAAGTCATAAGAATAAAACACAGTAAGTCATTAAAACAAAGATGCCTAAACTGAAGCATATAAAGGGCATTTTGATGCGGGAGCCTCCATCTTTGACGATTCAGCTAACCTGGGCCTTTGTAACAAGGATGGTCCAGGAAGGATGCTACTGTATCTTCATCAGAAGACCAAGCTTTAGAGTCAATGTCATTGCCAAAATGTGAATTTGAGTACATCAAAGGGGGCCAACTCTGGTTTCACTCTGGAAGAAGATACATAATTGTAGTAGCTGAGTGCGTTTTTCTTTAAGTGATTCAGGAGAAAATAAGCCACAGGCCCACTGTTGGAGAAAGTATACACACAATTTAGGCCAGTTACCCTCTCTCTCGCCACCAACAAATCAGTTGTCCCACCCTCTTCAGAAGAAAGGCAAACCAAGATGTAGAAAAAAGTCATTAACTTAGAGCTGTATACTGGCACCAGAGTTGGTTAGACACAGGGAGGGAATGTTACTGGGCAACTGTTATCACATAGGAAGAAGAGGAATGTCCAGAGAAAGGAAATGAGAATGGAGAGGTGAAGTACAAAGGACTGCATGGATGGAGAGAGCTGGTTAAAAGAAGGAATGTCCCGGGGCGCCTGGGTGGCTCAGTCGGTTAAGCATCCGACTTCAGCTCAGGTCATGATTTCTCGGTCCGTGAGTTCGAGCCCCGTGTCGGGCTCTGTGCTGACAGCTCAGAGCCTGGAGCCTGTTTCAGATTCTGTGTCTCCCTCTCTCTGCCCCTCCCCCATTTGTGCTCTGTCTCTCTCTGTCTCAAAAATAAATAAACGTTAGAAAAAAAAAACTTTAAAAAAAAAAGAAGGAATGTCCCACATGGGACACTCTATAAGGGCCTAGGAGCAGGTCCTGTCTCTGACTTCCCCAGCAGCCCCCCCCCCCCCATCTCCTTTGGAGTTCAGGGTGTGGATTAACTAAATAAAGTCACAACTCTCCTCCTTCAAATTCCACACTGGTTTGGGAAACTTACTTCAATGAGAAAAGTGGTGTGGAATAGCCAAATTACGGAAAGAGCCTAAATGTCCATCAACTGATGAAGGGATAAAGAATAAATACAATGGAATACTACCTGGCCGTGAGAAAGAATGAAATCGTGCCATTTGCAAAAATGGGGATGGAACTGGAAGATATTATGCTAAGTGAAATAAGTCAGTCAGAGAAAGACAGATATCATATGTTTTCACTCATATGTGGATCTTGAGAAACTTAACAGAAGACCATAGGGGAAGGGAAGGGGAAAAAAATTAGTTACAAACAGAGAGGGAGGGAGGCAAACCGTAAGAGACTCTTAAATACAGAGAACAAACTAAGGGTTGATGGGGAGTTGGGGGAGAGGAGAAAATGGGTGATGGGCATTGAGGAGGGCACTTGTTGAGATGAGCCCTGGGTGTTGTATGCAAGCGATGAACCACGGGAATCTACCCCAAAAACCAAGAGCACACTTTACACACTGTATGTTAGCCAATTTGACAATAAATTATATTAAGAAAAAAAAAGTGGTGTGGAGATATTTGAGATGGACAAAGTGAGTTGCTGGTAAGATAGAACTCAAAAAAAATTTTTTTAAGACGTCCTGATGGCATTTGCCATTTTCTTTGGTGTAAGTCATTGCTGATTTCAGGTTACCAAGGTGATGGCACTGAATGCAGAGTTTGTACGCAAGGCCCACAGTCCCTCCCTCCTGAGCCAATACAGTCTGCCTACAGCTGACCCCTCCCCTGGCTGGCGGCCACATCCCCTTCAGGTCATCAGCCTATGCCTTGTGGGGATACCTTGACTCAAAGCTTGCAAACTAGCAGATGATGATACATACTTGAGAGACTATCAGACTAGTTTCCTTGACCTGTCCCTTTCCCCAGAGAGTATGAAAGAGATGCATAGAATTCGGATAATGGCCATGACAAAATAGGGTGATTGTAAGGGTGGGGTCAGTGTGTGCACCAGTACCACGACCCCTCTGTTGACAGGCCAAGTGGTCTTCAACAACACCCAGCTGCTGAGATCCACTCAACCTGAAAAATAAGTCAAAGAGTAAGCAGAATGCCTTATTACAGGAAATGGCTACTAGAGACAGGGCTGGATAACAGAGCTTACATCTGTGGTCACGTGGGCTTCCAAATAGGAAATTCCCTGCAAGTATGGAGTCTGGAGGAGTAGACACCTTTAAAATGGAAAGCATGGAGAGGAGTAACAGAATCCATGCTCTCTGCAGGAAGATGGTCTCCCAAAAGAGTCCAGAGGGAGGACGTGATGGGATGCCGTGACTCAATCCAAACAGGTACCCATTCTGGCACAAGCAATACTGGACCAGAGCAGGCCTCCCGGAACTTCCTATGGATTCCTGGTCCTACTAGGGGGTGAGGATTGCAATGTGAAGGAGCAGAGGGGAGTGTTGTTCCTAAGAGAAGCTTCTCTCAAGGGGGAAGGGAGAGACTGGGCATGTTTCTCCTATGTAACTTGCAAATCAGAGTAGTTATTCCAGAGGCCAGGAGTATCACACAAATGGATGTCACCCTATATGAAGGGAGAGACCCCTTCACATTGCCTAACTTATTTTTATCTTGGTCCATTGAACTTAAGCTTTTGGTCAACTAGGGGTGTGGCTGCTCCCCAGGGGGAGAAGATCATCCCAGGACTATAGGGAAGACCTGCCCCACTTAATTACGCCCCTCCCCGGGCACTGACATCTACATCTTTGTGTACCCGTGAGACTGCTAATGAGAAATACGTAATTTGCCTCCATAAAGCTCAGAAATTGGTCAGAACAGTTAATTAATTAAGACAACCCCAAGGCCGTTCAGTTCCCAAGCCTGAAAATTTGCTTTCTATTTTATTTCCTGTGCCAAATTATGTCCACCCAGCATATCAGAGGTCCTGCAATAAAAACAAATGAATAAAATGCAATCCAGATAGATACACCCTGAATCTGATTAAAACTTCTCCCTTAATCAAATTCCAGAAAGAAATGGAAGTTCAAAGATTAACACCACCCTTGCTTGTTAAAGTACAAAATTTATTCTAATTTCATAGTCTGCTCATCTTAGCTCAAAGAGTTGTCTTTGGGGCACCTGGGTGGCTCAGTCAGTTAAACATCTGACTCTTGATTTCGGCTCAGGTCATGATCTCACTGTTTTGAGATCAAGCCCCATGTTGAGCTCCTAGATGGGTGTGGAGATGCCGGAGATTCTCTGTCCCTCTCCCTCTGCCCTTCCCCTGCCCTCTGTCTCTGTCTCAAAAAAAAAAAAGAGTTGTCCTAGAAGCCTTTAACTTCACCTATAATGGCTTCCTGCAGAACTGTCCAGAACAATATACTGGGAGAAGTCATACAGCTGACTCACCTCCCTCTAGTCTCACAGACGACAGACCCCATAGGGCAGTGCTAAAAAGCCAGGGCTCAGCTTCCTTGGCTGAGCTTCCTTGGCTCAGCTTCGCACTACAACATGTCCACATGTTTTTTCCTTTTCTGGGTGTCCTCTGCCCTTCCCAATTCCTAGCTCCCTCCTTTATTATCCCAGACAGTAGTTAGGATGACATTGAGATGCACAGATGTGAAGATGTCTCACCTCCTGCTTTTATGTGGTCACAGCCTTCAATGGTTATTCAAACTTGTTCAGAAAGCATTAGCAAACTGAATGTTTGATACACCCCTTTTTTTCTCTTATTAAGTAAGGGTTAACCCCAAAGGGCTCCCCTTCTTTACTTTTGGAAAAGCACGGATCTCTGTGATCCATCCCTCTGCCAAGATGTGCTGATGTTTTCTAGCAAGAATAGATTGCTCCTGCCTTCTGGGAATTTCTGAGCATTAAATATGTTAGGACCAAAACGTAGCCATTTGGTGCCATGCTTCATTTAGAGAACCTTGGTGACACTGTCCTCATGGACCATGCTACATAATGAGACCCATTTGGTTTTGGAATATTGACTTCATAAATAAGGAAAGTGGTTTTTCTTACCTAAAACGATAATATCAATTTTTCTACTTCTTTAATGAATGCAACCAACTTTGATAAATAATTTGACATTTAAAATGCAACTCTTGAATCTCTCTTCTCATTAAATGGGGAAAAAGAAAAAGATTTGGAAACAGCCATTCCTCCTGGCCCTATTACTGGATGGTTTCCTTTTTAAATAAATGATTTCACTATAAAAGTAGAACATGCATATTAAAGAACATTTGGAAAACCCAGAAAAGTAGACAGAAGGAAAAAAAAGCACATTTAGCCCTATTACCCAAGAAAAAAATCATTGTTAGCATTTCAATGTTTTCAATTATGATTTATTCCTAAGAAGTTTTATGCTTATAAAGTATTTTCTAGGATTGAAAATAGATCAGTTACCCCTAAGTTATTCATTTAATGCAATTCTAAGTTGTGATTCCTTATTAGAATTCCATTCTAATAAACATCCCCATGGGTTTCTTTTAAATCTTGATTAATTTACTCTAAATTCAACCTCAAATATACATAAATGAGACTTATGTAAGAAACCTTTTGAAACAGTGAAGAAAGAAGGATCCTGGGAGTATAATTAAAAATTTCAATGCACATCGTCTTTGGCCTAACAATCCAATGTAAGGAAACTTTCTTTAATGAGTAGGACTCTAGGATCCAAAGACATATGTCAAAGGGTATTTGAGTGGTTGTTTGTGAACAATAGGGGCAGAGCGTTGAATTCATCTCACTTCTCCCAATTCATGGAATGTTAATTGACATCATCCGCACTTGATACAACTGTCTCTTGTTTTGACTTTTTCTTATTAATTTTTTCCCTTTAGGTCCCCAATCTCATTGCCTTGTTCCTCCTTCCCCAGTAACGGCACATAACATTATAATAATTCATTCTTTCAGGAATGGCACCTGGGGCACCTCAGTGGCTCAGTTGTTTAAACGTCTGACACCTGATTTCGGCTCAGGTCATGATCTCATGGTTCACGGGATCAAGCACGACATCGGTCTCTGCACTGACAGCACGGAGCCTACTTGGGATTCTCTCTCTCTCCCTCTCTCTGTGCCCCTCCCTCACTGGCCTCCACATGCGTGCACTCTCTCGCTCGCTTGCTCAAAATAAATAAATGCTAAAAAAAAAAAAAAAAGTAATGGCACCTAAATTGCCTCAGGATCTTTTTATCACAACTAGTGTCCCAATGAACATCCCTATGCACTTTTCCTAAGGATCTATGTAAAAATTTAGGTGGGGACACACACACACACACACACACACACACACACACACACACACACTTTTTTTTTACAAGTGCTTTTGAACTGATTTTCATATTGTTTACATCTTTTTACTTTCACCAGCACTCCATAAGGTTCATCCATCTCATTCTTACCAATGTTACTCACTTTTGTCGGTGTAACGGGGATAATATAGCAGTTCACAGTTGCTGTATTTCATACGTACCTGTTTAACTAGTGAGTTTGACCATCACTTCACACACTTAATAACCATTTGATTTTTCACTTCTGGGATTCAGTATACCTGTCCACTTTTTCTTTTTTGTGTATCTTTTTCTTAGTGTTTTAAAAGGAATCCCTCGGGGCGCCTGGGTGGCTCAGTCAGTTAAGCGTCCGACTTCGGCTCAGGTCACGATCTCGCGGTCCGTGAGTTCGAGCCCCGCGTCGGGCTCTGGGCTGATGGCTCAGAGCCTGGAGCTTGCTTCCGATTCTGTGTCTCCCTCTCTCTCTGCCCCTCCCCCATTCATGCTCTGTCTCTGTCTCAAAAATAAATAAAAACGTTAAAAAAAATTTAAAAGGAATCCCTCAAATAGTCTAAATTTTTAATCTCTTGTCAGTCTTAGACTTGGCAAAAATCTTCCTCTGGTCCATTGCCTGTCTACTCATTTCGTTGATGGTGGCTTTCATGTAACAGAAATTCTAGCTCTGACGTAATCCAATCTTAATATTTTACGTTACGGGTTATATTCTTTAAGATCTTCTCTAGGAATATCCATCTGACCTGAAGTCAGAAAGATAACCTTCTACATTTTTTCCCTATTATCTTTACCTTTAACCCTTAATACTTATATTCCACTGGTATCCATCCTTGTATTTTTTTTTCAACGTTTATTTTATTTTTGGGACAGAGAGAGACAGAGCATGAGCGGGGGAGGGGCAGAGAGAGAGGGAGACACAGAATCGGAAACAGGCTCCAGGCTCTGAGCAGTCAGCACAGAGCCTGATGCGGGGCTCGAACTCACATACCACGAGATCGTGACCTGGCTGAAGTCGGACGCTTAACCAACTGCGCCACCCAGGCGCCCCTCCATCCTTGTATTTTTGCATGATGTATAGTTCTCCGCACTGTGAGCTGATTTTCCCAGCACCTTCTATTAATAACCTAGCTTCCCCCACCTGGATGTGGTACTATCTTACATTAAATTCCCCCAGATAGCTAGCTCTGTTTCTGACTTTCCATTGAGTTCCACTCACCTACTTTTACTTGAACCAGTAAACCATCTTTTTTATGGCCTCTCTGTCGTGAGATTTATTTTCTGGTACATTTAGTCCTCTTTGTTTGCTTTGCCATTAAAAAAGGATGTGGACAATTTCAAAATGTGTAAAGCAAAAATTGATAAAAATAAAAAAGAATATTTTAAATCTGTATCTTAGCAGGAGACTCTAACATAACTCTGTATGTAGCCAATAGAATAAGAAAATTAAAAAATTGTCAAGCATATGCAAGATCTGAGAGACAAAATTTTTTAAAAATTACCTAACTGGAATATATAGAACAATGCACCCAATGATGACAGACTCATTCTTTTCAAGTTCACACAGTACATTAAATAAAAATAATCATATGCCAGGCATAAAGCAAACATCAACAAACTTAAAAAATGATATCATTCATCCCATAGTCTCTGATCATAATGGAATCAAGCTAAAATTTTTAAGTACAAAATATAAATAAAAATGAACTAATACACTTTTTTTAATTTTTTAAAATGTTTATTTTTGAGAGAGAGAGAGAGAGAGAGAGGAGAGGAGGGCAGAGAGAGAGGGAGACACAGAATCCAAAGGAGGATCCAGGTTCTGAGCTGTCAGCACAGAGCCTGACATGGGTCTCCATCTCAAATGCCGTGAGATCATGACCTGAGCCGAAGTTGGATGCTTAACCTACTGAGCCACCCAGGTGCCCCTGAATTAATACATTTCTGAGAAGTCTCTAGGTCAAAGAAGAAATCACAATGAAAATTATAAAATATAGAACTGAATTAGCAAATTGTAAGGATGCAGGTAAAAACAGTGCTTAAAGGGAAATTCATAGGATATATATTTATATGTACACATAGTGATGTATATTTATATACATAAATCCTTCTAGATTTAGAAGTGTTCGGCACATCACAATGTTTCCTTTCCTTTTGGGTGTTTATACAGTCAAGGAAATTAGCGATTCATCCACAATGGAAAAATAAATATTTCCGTTCCTAAGTTTAAAATTTTAGTTTGGCAGGGGCGCCTGGATGGCTCTGTTGGTTAGGCGACCAACTTCAGCTCAGGTCATGATCTCATGGTTTGTGGGTTCGAGCCCCGCATCGGGCTCTGTGCTGATGGCTCAGAGCCTGGAGCCTGCTTTGGATTCTGGGTCTCCCTCTCTCTCTGCCTCTCCCCCACTTGCGCTCTGTCTCTCTCTCTCAAAAATAAATAAATGTAAAAAAAAATTTTTTAATAAAATTTTAGTTTGGCAAAACAGTTCTTTCTATTCATATACCTCCTTATGCAAAGAAATAAACCACATTTTTAATGAAACTTTAAAAAATCATTCTCTTGTCTCAGTAAGAAATAAAATGAAAAAAATCCATTAAGAACTTGTGTTCCCTTTTGATATGAAAGATTACTGTAGAAAATACTAAGAAAGTCCCAAATGACAGAAAGCTGGAGACTGTCCCGGTAAACATTCAGTTAGCAAAAATGCCCCAATTGTTGGATCCTTATCTCCTTTATTTTCTTGCAATAAAAACTGAAACAGTATCTGAATGAAAGTGTTGATCAAAATAAATTGTTCTGAAGTTTACACAGACATTATCTATCATAGAAGTCACAATTCATAAAGAGGACATGTTCAAAATAAGTTGTCTATATTCAGCCTGACAATTTGTCTATGTCCTTATCTTTGACAATAGAATTTGAAAGAAAACAAAGTCTTTAATGGTTTGCCATGTTCTCATTTTTGTTCTAGTCAGTATTTTTATTAATGATTAGGACATGGACGGCAACAGTATGCTGAGCTAATAACCCTGACCAGAGACTATGAGGCGGGGGGGATCAGCCTGGCAGCCCAGCACGAGAAGCAGCGATGATTCATGTATCATGGGGTAGAACCAGGCTCCAGTCAGATCACCATATCAGCTCCATCAGCGAGCCATGAGCTTATTTTTGTTGCAGACCCAGTGGAAATCAACAGTTCCATGTGGCTTCCCACACAGTTGATTAAAGTCTTGGGCTCGCATGGTATCTGTAAAAAGGAAGGTCATAGTCCCACTGTGTGTTTCACTGTACCACAGGGTTCGGTTCTGGAATCCACTCATGAACAGGTTACTCAGATGAACTGAAGCCAGTTTGGAGGAGGACAATCAAGATGGTGAAGGCATCAAAGTATTTGCCACATGGGGAGCAATGGAAGAGACAAGAAGAAGAGGTTTATGGAAGACATGCTCTGTGCCCTCAAATACCTAGAGGGCCATCATGCAGCGCAAGGACAGACAGACTGCTACTGCAGAGGGAGGCTGGCGGCACACCTGTGTAAGGGAGAGCCACGAAAGCATACATGGATGCCCAAGTAGGACTGCCAATGAGGAGTTCGAACAGGCAATCAATCAGCTGTTAGGGAAGTTTGGGGGGCATTTGGGTGTTAGAAATAGTGGTGGCTGGGGGTGGCTGAGGATTGGAAGACTGACCTAAGTGGCCTCTGCAATGGACCCTCCACACCAAAATCCTACAGGGTTACATGTGTGAATCAGGTTTCCTCTGATGTCTTCTTCCCTCCTCTCATTGTTGCACAGAAGAAAGTTCTTTTTTTCTGTGTGCTGCGTTCTTCAGTGACCCCAGCGGAGAGCTCTTTTCCTCTTGTTCTCAAGACCCTTAAGAGCACTGCCCTGCACTGCACTGCCTTGTTTCCGTGTGTCTCTTCCCCATCAGACTGGGAGCTCTGAGGTGTTAGGAGCAGGCATTTGGTCCATGTCAAGTGCATACCTTTCTTTGCCTGAAAGGTTCTTGTCAGAAGTTGAGTATGTGCATCTTTGCAAATACCATATCAAGCAACTCTGAGAAACTAGAAGTATCTGCTTTAAGAAAAAGGGAGGGGGCTGGTGAGAGGGCTCTGATACTTGTTATGCAGAATACGAAAGTTAAAAGAACAAGCCAAAGCTTAAGTGCTCCATTATATAACAAAATTACATTGTACTTATGTAGAAAATAATTTCTGATCTGGAAAATATTCTGCACACGTTGAGGATACTAGTGTTTTTCTGAGGTCAACCATACGATGGCTCAGGGATGAAAAGAATAAAAATCAAGAATTCAGAAACACAGAGTAGGGGCTCATTAGGGCATTGTTTGAGCCCCCGCTGCTCTGATTACAGCGAGTCTGACATGACGGACGACCAAACTAACAACTGTCGGTTTTCCAGAATCATTACAAGGAAAATCCCATCTAGTCATTTGCTGGAGGTGCAAACTCTTCATGGAGTGCCACTGAGGTGTACCTGAGGCCCCAGAGTTAACTCGCAAATGTGTTAGAGAAGTTGTGGACTGATTCTTTCATGCTCTTCAAGCCGTGGGCGAGCTGCACCCTTGGATATGCCATGGGGGGCTGTCAATCTCGCCCCCCATGATTACAATGGTGGAAGCAAAGCCAGACTGCACATGTTGAGTAAAAATAGCTATATTTGAGACTAATATATTTGAGACTGTCGGAAGTAGTTACTCAAAAAGACCTTTGTAAGGGCAGAATTAGAATGTGCCTCGATGTCGTTTTTTAGAATTAACTTTAATTTTTAAATAATTTGTCAACATTTGCCCATGTGTTTACGACTCATCGACTTGGCACTACACAGAGTAAGTGTTCAAAACAGGCAGGATGAGGAGTCCCTGGCCTCGGGGACAGATTATAGCCTCTTTGGGATGCAGGTCTGGAGTTTAACACAGGCTGACGTCAGGAAGATAACGGACAGAGGAGCCAAGAGACTTGGAACAGTAAGCTCTTCCCGTATGGGGAAGATCTGGCTGCAGAGGCCGGCTTCTGCAAGGGATCCTGGAAATCTCAGCTGTGGGGTCCGGCAAGCAAGAGAGCACAGGTGCCAAACCATGAACCAGGGTGTCACAGCAGAAGGCATCGAGGCTCCAGGATCCGGCAAGACCCAGCAGGATCCAGCACGGCTGACTTGTGTCATGCTTCCGACTGATGCCACTGTTTACGGCAGGAGTCCAGCCGGGGGCTGGGAATGCCTGACACGACTCGGCCACCCTCAGGGCAAGACTAAAGGGGGCCAACCCTGGTTATTTAGGGTTTTCTAAGGCAACAGTCACAACACTGTTCTCCCGGGCCATTTGTGGTGGAGGATTTCCACTTGCCCTACGCAAGCCCAGGAGTGTAACTTGACTGGGACAAACATAATCCTCCCCCCCTAAATTATTTGGTATAGCACTTTCTTAAAGCATTTCATAACTGCAAAACCAATGAAATCAGGCACCTATCTCAAAAATGTTGTCATTTTAAAGAAAAGAATAAGAAGTGTCACTGACCGAAGTTTTTTTAAACTCTGAATTAAAAACAAAAACAAAAACAAAAACAGGGGCGCCTGGGTGGCTCAGTCGGTTGAGCGTCTGACTTCAGCTCGAGTCATGATCTCACAGTCTGTGAGTTTGAGCCCCGCATGGGGCTCTGTGCTGACAGCTCAGAGCCTGGAGCCTGCTTCCGATTCTGGGTCTCCCTCTATCTCCGTCCCTCCCCTGCTCATGCTCTGTCTCTCTCTGTCTCAAAAATAAATAAACGTTAAAAAAAAAATTAAAAACAAAAAAACAAAAAATGTGGAGCTTTGCTGGGATAGGATAAATGGAGGATTTTTGCAATTCCAGCTGAGTTAGCTGTCAGTCTCTCTCACTCAGAGTTCAGGTACTAACAACACACTCATCTTTCATCTATGGTATGATCTCTAATTGCTGATGAAATCAAAGTATTTGCATACGTTCGTACTGGAGTTCCAGCAACCCCACCCCCACCCCACAATGCATCACGGCACACCACCACGTCTACACCGAGCGCAGGGAGGACAGGGTTCTGAGACCCGATGCATTCTTCGGAAAACTCCCTACAGGAAAATTTTCTCTAGCTGTGGAAATATCCTCATATCCAAGGCTCCTTCTCCTCACTGATGTATCACTGTCCCTGAGCATCCAAGGAAAGGACAAAAACACTAATCCAGGAATAAGTGGGGTGGTAGGGAGGTGTGGACAGGGACCCGGTGGGAGAGACACATGCACAGAAAAGGAAAGCTGAGCAGCTTTTTCTCCCATTCTCTCTCTCCCCTCCCCCCTTAATACCCCTTCATGTCAAGGAGAAGAAGGCTCTATTAACCACATAAGATTATTACAGATAAATCCAAATAATATGCAAAAAGAGCACAGTCTTTTCTTTCTCACAAGCTGTGCTAGAAACAAAAAGCACAGGTTATTCTTTATATGCAATGTCTAACCCAAGATATAAACCAGAAAATTGGGTAACTGCGCCTCCCTGGGTCCCTTGGCTATTTTTTGAGTAGACGCAGAGTTAAATGCAAAGGCTTTGGCATAGGACCAACATGGTTCACACTGTGGCCATGCTGTTCCCCAGCTGTGTAATCTTGAGCCTCAGTTTTCCCATCTGTTAAATAGGGATAATAATATTAGTCACTGGATTTTTAAAGGGATCCTGTACATAAAGTGGTTAGCACAGTTTGTGACATGCAAGAAAAGCACTCCCCTGAGGCCAGTTGACATATAATTATTAACAAAAGTGATCATAATGGTGGCAAGCTGTGTGGACCCAGAAGTCAAACTTTCCAGGTTCATCCTGGCTTTAGTTCTTTATGTGACATTGAGAAACTGATTTGATTTTCTACACCTCAATTGCCGTATCTGTCAAATGGAGATAAAAGGACCTACTTTACAGGGTTGCTATGAACAGCAAATGCTATAATCACAAAACGTTTGTGACACAGACCTCACAAATACTAGCGGTTAGTTGTTACTCTCCAGTTTAGGAGAGAATCATTCCTGCCCTCCCTCCTCCAGCTGTATAAGGGATTGGCACTGGTATTTTCCATTCAGACTGACTCGTGATTGGACTGGAAATCACGGTGGCAACTTGCTCAGACTGATTCTGGGTGGCTGTTGGGTTCCTCCTGACTGTTGGGTTTCTCACTGGGCTCTCCCACTGGCAATGGCAACCGTCCTAAACCCAGGTAACTGTGAATTCCTCACCACTTCTTAAGAAACTCTGGACAATTGTGAACAATTCATGCCCTGGGACACTGCACATAAGACTCCTATAAGGCATGCCTTTCCTGCCCTCTTTCGTTCACTGCCAAATGCTTACTCAAGACCCAGCGTTGAAAGTTATCTCCTCAGTGACTTCCTCTGTTAGAGGTAGACATTGACTTCTCAGGGTTGCACTGCTCTTGTTCATAACTATTACAGGATGTTGACTATGGGTCTATCCCGCATCATCTTTCCGGCTAGAATGTGAGCTCCAGGGTAGTGACTGTTCCATTCATCCCTGTTTCTCAAAAGGGCTCCTGCAGCTGGCACAAAGTATGTGTTCAATAAATCTTTTAACCTGAAGAAAGTAAATCCATTCAAAGTTTCAGTACATTACATTCTTTCAAGCTGTCCCACTAGCCTGAGAGGTCCTTTCTGGGAAGGAGAGTGTTTTTTAAAATCTCTGTAGTCCCAGAAGAGCCAAGTATATTGTATGTAGGTGCTTAATTATCATTTATGGAATAGACACAAAAGGATGAATTTTCACACTGACTGCTTTTGAACATAGCCTTTTATTAGCACATAGAGTAAATCAAAAACCATTGGATCGGATAAATAGCTTCATTTAATCGAAATTAAAGGGAAATTAAAGATACAGAGTACACTATGATCAAAATTAAGGTAGCATCTTGTAAGTAGAATGTTTCGTTGATGTAATAAATCAGCAGTTGTGTCTAGAGACCCTAAGCCTTGCCTCTCAAGCAAATTATGGCAGCTGGTCACTCACTGAGCTTTTAAAATTCCCGTATTTAGATTCTACCCAACTTAATGAATCAGAATGAGCTGAGGCAGAAGTTTTGTTTTGTTTTTTCCAGATTTTCCCAAGATTAGTGTGAAGGTTGAGAACCACTCTGGCCCTCTAAGTTGCTAGCCCTGTGATCCCGAGCAATCTTTTTTCCTCTAAACCCCAATATCCTCATCTATGAAAGGAAGATAATTATCATGCTGCCCCTCTCAGGTTGAGAATGTGTAAGTGAAATAATCCCATAAAGGAAGTGTTGAACACAGAATCTAAAATGCTAAAAGCATAGAATAAACCTTATTATTGTTTTATTGGTGATTTTTTTTTTTTTTATTGGAGCATAGGCGGCACTGCCACCCATGGGTCACCACTGCCACAACTTGGCCAAATATCCTAACTGCAGGTCCCTGTCCTTTGTATTTAAATTGAAACTGGACCAACCTACCAGGTCTAATTCAACTGGTCAAGGAGTAGAGAGGCTAGCTTCCAACCATCCTCCCTTCCATTAATCTCTGGCTGTCAAGGCCCAGGATTTCGCCAGTTGTTTCTAAGAATCAAATTACACAGACTTGAGGTTGTTTCTTTTTGGGGGAAGAAGGAAAGGCAACAGAGAAAATGCTCTAGGACAAAACTTTTCTAAATATTACCCATCCCAACAGGACAAAAAGATGGCATGAGAAAACCTGCTGTGTGGGAAATCGTTTTGAAAGAAAACTTGAATTTATTCATTAATTTCCTTTCTGTCATCTCTTTTACGTCCTTATAACTCTATCAAGTCCCTGAGTCTATTTCCATTGCATTAAAAAGGGAGCCAAATGAGTACATTCCATGCATATTGTAGCATATACAAACTCTAAGTTCAGAAACCAATTTATATATTAGTATTGGGATAACAAGGTAGATATTTATAAGGAAAAGAAATGCTTAAGTAGAAAAAAGCATCCCCAGGGGCACCTGGGTGGCTCAGTTGGTTAAGTGTCTGACTTCGGCTCAGATCATGATGTTATGGTTTGTGAGTCTGAGCCCCACATCAGGCTTACGGATGTCAGCCTGGAGCTGCTTCAGATCCTCTGTCCCCCTCTCTCTCTGCCCCTCCCCTGCTGGTTCTCTCTCTCTCTCTCTCTCTCAAAAAATAAATAAACTTTTTTTAAAAAAAGCATCTTTGAAGAAAACAGTCTAGGGGATTCCCATATTCTACCAAGAAGGTGATAGAAAAACATAGACAAGGTTCTAGTGCTGAGAAAACAGGGACAGAATGTCTACAGTTGGAGAGGACCTCAATATGATGTTCGCTACATACCTCATCTTCAGATCTATCATCAAAGGTAATCTTCCCAATGACAAGGAAGAGGACATACCATTCATTATTCTGGGATTACAGATGAGGACATGGAAATACGTAAAGGTGACATTTCACAAGTCCACATGCCTGCTTAATGGCAGAATTCACACGAGACTCAATGTGTCTCTTTGGTTCACTCCACATACAATTAATCTCCTTCCATCAAACCATTCTGGGTAGCTCGGAGAAGCCCACAACCATCAAAAACATTGCCTATTTAGCTAAAACAGAACATTATAATTCATGTGTAAGAAAGATTCCATGGAGCGCCTGGGGGGTTCAATCGGTTAGCTAGTGTCTGACTTCAGCTCAGGTCATGATCGCACGGTTCGCGAGTTCGAGCCCCGAATCGGTGCTGTAGTGTGAGCTGGCCTGGGTTGCATGAACTGAATGCTTGTGCCAGATTGATCTTTATACACTGGGGGCCATGAAGCAAACAGCTGTAGACTGGAACAGAATGAAATCGGCCAGGGGGCAGGGGACAATTTTCTCTCCCTCAGTTCTTCATGTTTGAATTAGTGGAAGTTTGTTGGTTTGTTGCTTTTTTGAAGGGTTGTTAGCTGCTGCTCTTTTTTTAATTTATTATGAAAAAGATCGGTGGAACTCTGGACTCGCTGTGACTATTTTTCCTACTTTGTCAGATAAGGAGGACTCTTCAATATTTTCACTCTCCCTTTCTTCATAGCACCAGAAAAATAAAGCTTTTTTAAAAAAAAAAATTTGTAATGCTTATTTATTTTAGAGAGAAAGAGAGAGAGACAGAGTGTGAGTAAGGGAGGGACAGAGAGAGAGGAAGACACAGAATCTGAAGCAGGCTCCGGGCTCTGAGCTGTCAGTACAGAGAGCTTGATGCAGGGCTTGAACTCATGAACTGTGAGATCATGACCCAAGCCGAAGTCAGATGCTTAACCGACTGAGCCACCCAGGCACCGTGAAAAATAAAGCTTTTTAAGTATTTGATCTTTTCCTATCAAGTCCTCAAAATTTTATGAGGTGCTGATAGGAAATACCTCCCCCTAAAGCTCGGTGTTATCTCCTACAAAGGACTGAGTGAGCAGGAGGGGACAGGTGACACTCAGGGACACCCAGTGTAGTAGGTTTGGAGCAACCAACCATGGGTTCACTGCAATGTCTTCTGAATCATCTCTGGGCTCGGGTTCCTTAAAACTGACCTCTCTCGCACAAAGTTTTATGGGAAATAACAAACAAAAAGAACACAATGAATAAATGAACCTTTCTGCAAAATGTTACAAATTTTAAGTGATGGTACTAAACTCAGATCTTTGCATCTGTTTTCACTTAATCCTTAAGATAACTGTTATCATCCCATTTCATCAGAAAATACACTGAGGCCTAGAGGGCCTCATAAGGCCACACAGATCCTGAGAGGTAGACGCAATTTTCCCTGATCCCCGACCTGTGTCTTTGTGCAGTGTAAGGACTTTAGAACCAAAATACGTGGGTTCAGATTCTGACTCCACTAGCTGTGTGACCTTAGGCATGTTTCTTAACCTCTCTGTGCCTCCATGTCTTCTTCATTTTCGAAGTGGGGAATAGAGTAATAGAGTAATAGAGACAGTAAATCCCAGGGTTGTCATGAAAATTAAATGAGTTAATGCATTTAAAGTTCTTAGATCTGCAATTCCTATCCAGTGTGCTGAGAGGCCCCAGGGCCCCAGGGTGAACTCACAGAGGGTTATTAGGGCATTTAAAATTTTCAAGGGAGGGGTACCTGCCTGGCTCAGTCGAAGAAACATGCAACTCTTGATCTCAGGATTTATGAGTTTGAGCCCCATGTTGGGTGGAGAGATTACTTAAAAAAAAGAGAGAGAGAGAGAATCTTTAAAAAATAAATAAAATTTTCATGAGAAATGTGATGATACTGGACACCTGTCCAACACTGAGTGAACTACTAGCTCAACGTCATTCACAGTTTAACATTAGATCACCATGCACTCTTTTTGATAATGGTATTATCTTTACAAAGTTGGGTTTGAGTCACTGCTGTGCAAAAAAGTCCCACTCAAAAATCAATGTGGAGCAGGGAGTGATCTTGGCGGTGTCCAATCTGAGTCCTACATTCGAGAAGCTTGTGTAGGCCCCAACAGGTGCACTCATCCCATTATAAGTAATTGTGTTCTTTAAGAATGAAATAAAAGTATTATCTTTTAATTTATGTATGTCATTTTTTTTTCAAATGGCTACTTAGGTTGTCAGGACATAAATATGTATTAAGTTGTCAAGACCTAACTACTTGGTAAATGGATATAATGGGTATTTCTTTTGGCCCAGATGTGCCATAAAAGAAATTATTGTTGCTATGAATGCCACGAAACGAGGACGTTTGGAACTTCTGGGTTGGAACAATGCCTGGTGAATAGTCACGCTGTGTAAGTCAGCTGTGGTGATCCACCCCCACACTGCAGTGAGTCTTACGTTAAGTTCCACCAGTTCTATATGAGTAATATAGCTGACATTTGTGTCTGAACAGGTTGGAAGAAAGAGAAGGACCAATTTTTACAGATAAAGATGTGAGGCTAAGACTGGCAGGTGACTTGTCCTAGATCATTCAGCTCAGTCACACGGTGCTGGCCCTTCAATAGAGAGCACATGTTTCCCAGGACCAGGCTGGTTCCTCAGACGAAAATGACACAAAACAAGAAAAATGTGTTAAAACAGACAAGATTCTTTTTGCTCTTTTTGCTTTTTCAGGGTTGGGGTGGGGTGGGGGTGGGGAGTTGCGTCTCTTCCTTTAGTTATCGATTCATTTGAAAATACGTTACTTAATAATTTTAATGAGAGAGTCACTCTTCTGATTAAAAAGATACATAGCCAGAATTAATTTTCCTCTCTTACTCACTGGGAAGGCTCATAGTAAGATCCTGATCCTGACATGGCATTCTAGAATTCAAATTCCCATCTGCTACTTTTACTGCTCAGACACTCATGCCCTGTGAAGGCAGGACCCTCCTGCTGTCACTTGGCATCACGGCTGCCCTCCTCTGAGACCCAGCCGGGGTGCCAGCAAAGGAGCAGTAGTTCAGACATTTGATGCTTTAGTCAAAGGACGTGGTTCTGTTATTCCTAAAAGTAAGGGAAAAATATGGAGAAAAGATTCCACCTTACACACAGATAACTGTGCTACTGGAGACAGAGCCTTTTTATGGATGGTTTCAAGAAGCTGCCCTGAGGGGGTCTGTGCTTTCTTGTTTGTTTTGCATATTAGTTTTTTATGTTTATGTAAGTGTTTAGGAAATTGGTTTACTTTTAATATTTTCAGCATCCCTGGGGTTGTCCCAAGGGAACGCTTTGTATCAGCTGCAAGCTGCATATCAGCTACTTCAAGCAGTGGGTAAGGGATTCCACAGAAGTGCTCTGAGAAGGCAAGGTTCTGGCAAGTTCCAAAGGTCCATTTTTAAGCCTCTGCATGTATTCACCCCTCCTGTTACAAGGCACCTGCAAAGGGCACGCTCTGACTCATGGCTTCTGTTCACAGACTCAGTGCTGAAGTGCCTTCAACCTATTACTTGACCCCTTTTTTCTTTTTTCTTTTTTTTATGTTTATTTTTGAGAGAGAGACAGAGCGCAAGCAGAGGAGGGGCAGAGAGAGGAAGACACAGAACCCGAAGCATGCTCCAGGCTCTGAGCTGTCAGCACAGAGCCCGACGCGGGGCTCAAACTCACGAATCGTGAGGTCATGACCTGAGTCAAAGTCGGATGCTTAATTGACTGAGCCACCCAGGTGCCCCTTGATCCCTTTTTTCTTGCCTTCATCTTGCATTCTGGTGACCACATTGCTCAGTCCCCTAATTCTTCCTTTGCTTTACTTCCTGGTGCCGTTTCCTTCCTAGCTTTGAATGGGTTTCCTCTCCTTTGTCAAACATAGTGTTGGACTTTTCATCATAGCAACACTCTGCAAATCACTTTAGACCAAGCCATTCATTCTTAGAATTTCAGTCAACCTCAAAGACTTATCTTCCACGGCACCCACAGGATTATCTATTGTTAATGTTATTATTAACATAAACTATTTGTTTATTAGTTCCATCACCGGAGCCTTATTTTCTGGTTGGTAACAGGAGATAAGTATACCTAATTTCCAAGATTATTTCAAGGATTAAATGACATGAATATAAAGCACTTGACCAGGGGTGCCTGGGTGGCTCAGTCAGTTAAGCATCAGACTTTGGCTCAGGTCATGATCTCACGGTTCGTGAGTTTGAGCCCCACGTTGGGCTTTGTGCTGACAGATCAGAGCCTGGAGCCTGCTACAGATTCTGTGTCTCCCTCTCTCTCTCTGTTCCTCCCCCACTTGCACTCTGTCTCTCTCTCTCTCTCTCTCTCTCAAAAATAAATAAACATTAAACTGAAAAAAAAAAGCATTTGGCCCAACCTAGCAGGCTCACACCAATGTAGCCTTTAGTATTATGAGAAGCAGCACCACCCTCTCACCCGATGAGGACAAGGGGAAACTTAGAGCTTGTGGTAATCAGAAAGGTGTCCCACAAACATATGTACTCTTACCCCTGGATCTATGAATATGGTTTGCTAATGGCAAAAGGATATTAAGGTAACAGACCTTGAAATACAGAGATGACCCTTGATTATCCCAGTGGGCATATCTAATCACATGAGGTCTTAAAAACAGAGACAATGCACCAGCTGGAGACACGAAGATATGGCAGAAGGGGTAGTGGGAGAGATCTGAAGCATGAAATGGATTTAATATGACATTACTGAAGGGACCACATGGCAGATATGAGAAGGAACCCAGGTAGCTTCCAGAAGGAAAGACCTGCTCCCAGATGACAACTAAGCATGTTGGATTCTGTGCCTCCCTCTCTCTCTCTCTGCCTTTCCTCTGCTTGTGCTTTCTATCTCTCTCTCTCTCACACACACACAAATAAATAAACATCTAAAAAAAGAGAGATTCAAGAGAAACTTGTATCTATGAGAAGTTATAAATCCGGGATAAGGAACAACTGTCCTCAGATGATCAACATAATTATTGTGAAAATATGATGGAGGCAATGCCTGATAAAATATATTTTTCAAAAACTGAAATTGGTTAATTGGATAAAAGGCTTAAAATTTTTCTCAGAATCTAGGGAATAAACATGATGCATGTGGTAAATATACTCAAAATGGACCCAGATGAAAGGTGAATAGAAACTGGAGAAGAATCATATAAAGAGGCAGAAATAAACCAGTAACCAAAAAAATAATAGAAGAAAATTGCCTGAGACATACAGAAGCTTCCACCTTCAGATGAAAAGGCTTACTGAGTACTTGGCCAAGAAAACGCAGAGAACCTAGGAGCCAAATTTAATTGAAATCTCACTTGCAAAGGAGCCTGGGAAACATGGTTTGCAAGGTCACCTCCACAGCTAACAAGTAGAGCAAGGTGAGGGCAGAGAATAGATTTTGGAACAAATGGGCAAATTGGGACAACGACCAAGGAAGATTTATCCCATAAATAAAAGTTTAATTTCATGTTGGGCAGTTCATTAGGCAATTTCCTTAAGGCAATTCATCATCTAATGGATCAAAGAATGAAAACTGTAAAAAAGATACTGAAATAGTACTTGGAAAATAGCAGTCAAAGGATAAAAACAACTATATATACTAGAATTAAATACTAAGGACGGTTTCACTAAAGTCAAGAAGAAGAGATTATTGGTCATAAATGAATTATTCAGTATTGCTTTGGATATACTGGACAATACAAAAAGACCTTCATCTTTACAAAAACCAAAAGAAGAAAACATTGAGTGCTATACATATTAGAACAGAGGAGACAAAGTTACCATTATTTTCATACGCTGTCATTTTATACCTGTAAAACTTGTAAAAGCCCAACTAAATTTTTTTACATTTGTTTATTTTTGGGAGAAGACAGAGTATGAGTGAGAGAGGGGAAGAGAGAGACAGAGACACAGAATTAGAGCATAAAAGCCCAACTGAATAACTATTGGAACTGATAAATGAATTCAGTAAGTTAATAGTGAAAAAGCAGTGTACAAAATCAATATAATTGTAATAACTAAACAAAATCCAATTTATGATAGGACCAAAATATACTAAATAGCAGTGAATAAATAACAAAACATGATGCCAAAAATACTAAAAGGACTTCCTGAAATAACTAACAAGAAAACATGTATATTTGGTGCAAAGAAAAGCAAAATATGTGCCCTGTGGCAGGGCAATTTCGTCTTTAGGAAACTACCATAAAGATGTGGTGAGACTGATGGGCAAGAGATGTGCACTGTAGCCTAGTTCATAATGGCATGAAATTGAAATATCCTGTGTTGAATAAAGAAGCAATATTAAATTTAAGAAACAAACAGACAGGCAAAGGAAAGCGAGAGAGACAAACCCAGAAGCAGACTCTTAATTACAGAGAACAAACTGATGGTTACCAGAGGAGAGATGGCTAGGGGGATGGTTCCGGATGAAGGAGCTCACCTATGATGAGCACCAGGTGATCCATGGAAGTGTTGAATGATTATATCACACGCCTAAAACTAATATAACACTGTGTGTTAGCTACTGGAATTAAATTAGCTACTGGAATTAAATGAGCTACTGTGTTAGTTACTGGAATTAAAATCTAAAAAAATAAATATATTAGTGCCTATTCATGCAAGAAGAAAGATTTCAGCAGTAGAGTTATCGTTAGTCACAGCCCTGTCAGGGAATTGGTTCTATACAGGTGACAAAAGAACTGGGAAGGCAAGCAGGATGATGAGACAACACAGAGTGTCACAACAGCATAAAGCTGCTGGCACCCTGATGCCTGGACTGATGATGGGGAGGAAGTGGTGTCACTGCAACCAGAAGTTGGGACCTTCCTGTGGAAGCCCCAGCCCCAGTGGGAACAGGAGCAAGGTTCTAGGGAGGAAAGTGCTGTCCTACTATTGCTGGAGCCACAGAAGAGACCAGTGGTTGTCAGAAGTTAACACTCAACACAAAAAGAAGGGCAGAGAAATACCCCGGCTTATCCTTCCAATCTTCCACCAGTTTCTCCCATTGGTGAATCTATTTGGAAATGAGAGAGGCATTGAAGTCTGGGATGTGTAATTGCCTGTAGTTGAGAACAGAGCAGGAAAAGATAGGGAATGAATGTGAGAGGGAAACCGGCAGTAAGCCAACATAACTATTATGTGATATTTATTGATGAGAAAAATGCATTTATGATATATTTTAAGAAAAGAAACAGGTTATAAACATTTATATTGTTCCAGCAGGCATATAAATACATACCTAAATAGATAAGCACATAAAAAAAGGACTACAGAACATAACACTGTCTGGATGATGCTATTTTTGGTTTATCTGTATCTTCTAGTTATTCCAAAATGAATATATAACACCAGTGACTTAGAACAATAAAAGGATAATTGTGTTTCTGTGTTTAAGAAAAGAACAATTAGATTGTTGGCTCCTTGAATATTGGATATAAAGATGAAGTATCGTTATCAGGTTTAGAGCCTTTAGTTTAGAGGGGGAAAGAAAAGCTAAGATTTTCCTACCAATATGAAATATACATCTGCACCTATTGATGTTGACCATCAAACGAAATGTTCAATTTAGTTTTACCTCTGCTTGCCCTTTTCTACTCCCACACACAATTGAAATAATAAGATCTATTACATCTGATTCCTTTTTATCTCTTTCAATAATACATTATGAATCATCTCCTTTAGGAATCCCTTGCACATTTATTTCTTTTATTATCATGTTAACCTCTGTAATTCAGAATGTTTTATTTTATGGTTCTCATAGTTTAACATTATCTATTTTATGACATGTATTCTCTCTTTTAGATTTTTAACGCCCCCCCCCCCCCCCAAAACACTATCCCTGTTACCTGAATAGCATTAGAATGCAGATCTCCTTTGGGAGGATACATCTAAATGCCAACCTGCAATGGTAAAGTCAGAACCTCTTCCTCTTTTATCAGAAACCAGTTATCCTTCCTCCAGGTCTGTCTCAGCCAGTGTCCAGCCAGGAGGTAGTGATCACATCAGGTATTTTTATATAAAGAATTTAACGCAAAGTATAATTAGGTATTGGAGAAGAGAAAATACAAACAGGGACACTGAGGTTTTATAGAGGTTATGACCGCAAGAAGTAGCAACTATCTCTGGGGTTGGGAGTTCAAGGGGAAGGGACTAGGATTACCAAAATTTCGATGCTCAGAGGAGGCATCCCAAGGAACTGGGATGGAAGACTCTAGTGAGAGGGCACTGCCTGATTGGCATGGGGTGACACCTACACCTCAGGGACCTGGAGGAGGAAACCTGTGGAGTTGGGACTCAAACCTTGAGTGGAGCCCTTGCTGGTCAGCACTGTGACCCCTGAGGGGATACCATGAGGCTGGTTCTAACAACAAAGTAGGTACCTGCTGCTGCCAGAACTTGCTGTCAGTGAGGGGACAAACCACCATTGCTGTGGTATGGCTGAGATGAACAGGAAACACATGTGAAGGAGCATGTCCCTTCCCCTTGACAACTGGCCATCCTTCCTCTAGCTCCCCCTGTTGGCAGAGACAACAAGGAAAGGAGCCAGCTGACAAAATAGAAAGGGGCACAGAAGGATGGTTTGAAGCTCTGAAATATTAGCAAAAGTCCCCTGCACATAGCTCCTGTCAAGAGTGTCTGCAAATATTTGGCAAAATACAGGGCAGTTTCTTGATAAAAACACTCAAGAAAGTAGGGATAGAAGAAACATACCTCAAGATCATAAAGGCCCACATATGCAAAAGACCAACAGCTAATATCACCTCAGTGGGGAAAAACTGAGAGCATCCCCCTAAGGTCAGGGACATGACAGGGATGTCCATGCTCACTACTGTTATTCAACATAGTATTGGAGGTCCTGGCCTCAGCAATCAGACAACACAAAGAAATGAAAGGCATCCAAATCAGCAAGGAGGAAATCAAACTTTCACTCTTTGCAGAGGACATGATACTCTACATGGAAAACTCAAAAGACTCCACCAAAAAACTGCTAGAACTGATACATGAATTCAGAAAAGTCACAGGATATAAAGTCAATGCACAGAAATTTGTTGCATTTCTATGCACCAATAATGAAGCAGCAGAAAGAGAAATCAAGGCATCGATCCCATTTACAACTGCACCAAAAACCATAAAATACTTAGGAATAAATCTAACCAAAGAGGTGAAAAATCTATACACTGAAAACTATAGAAAGCTTGTGAAAGAAATTGAAGAAGTTACAAACAAAAAAGGAAAAATATTCCGTGTTCCTGGATAGGAAGAACGAATATTGTTAAAATGTTGATACTGCCCAAAGCAATCTACATATTCAATGCAATCCCTATCAAAATAACACCAGCATTCTTCACAGAGCTAGAACAAATAACCCTAAAGTTTGTCTGGAACCAGGAAAGACCCCAAAGCCAAAGCAATCCTGAAAAAGAATACAAAGCTGGACACATCACAATCCCAGACTTCAAGCTATACTCCAAAGCTGTAATCATCAAAACAGTATGGTACTGGCACAAGAACAGACACTCAGATCAATAGAACAGAATAGAGAACCCAGAAATGGACCCACAAATGTATGGCCAACTAATCTTTGACAAAGCAGGAAAGAATATTCAATGGAATAAGGACACTCTCTTCGGCAAATGGTGTTGGGAAAACTGAACAGCAATATGCAGAAGAATGAACCTGGACCACTTTCTTACAACATACAAAAAATAAACTCAAAATGGATGAAAGACCTAAATGTGGGACAGGAAACCATCAAAATCCTCAGGAAAACACAGGCAACAACCTCTTTCATCTTTGCTGCAGCAACTTCTTACTTGACACGTCTCCAGAGGCAAGGGAAACAAAAGCAAAAATGAACTACTGGGACCTCATCAACATAAAAAGCTTCTGCACAGCGAAGGAAACAATCAGCAAAACTAAAAGGCAACCAGCGGAATGGGGGAGGATATTTGCAAATGACACATCAGATAAAGGGTTAGTATCCAAAATCTATAAAGAACTTATTAAACTCAACACCCAAAAATCGAATAATACAGTGAAAAAGTGGAAAGAAGACATGAATAGACACTTTTCCAAAGAAGACATCCCAATGGCTAACCGACACATGAAAACATGCTCAACATCACTCACTATCAGGGAAATACAAATCAAAACCATAATGAGATACCACCTCACACCTTTCAGAAGGACTAAAATCGACAACTCAGGAAACAACAAGCTTTGGCGAGGCCGCAGAGAAAGGGGAACCCTTTTGCACTGCTGGTGGGAACGCAAACTGGTGCAGCCACTCTGGAAAACAGTATGGAGGTTCCTCAAAAAATTAAAAATAGAATTATCCTATAACCCAGCCATTGCATTATTGGATGTTTATCCAAAGGATACAAAAATTCTGATTCGAAGGGGCACATGCATCCCAATGCTTATAGTAGCACTATGGACAATAGACAAATTATGGAAAGAGCCCAAATGTCCATCAAATGACAAATGGATAAAGAAGATGTGGTGTATATATATACAACGGAATATTATTCGGCGACCCAAAAGAATGAAACCTTGCCATTTGCAACAACATGGATGGAACTAGAGTGTATTATACTAAGTGAAAAAAAGTCAGTCTGAGAAAGACAAATATCATACGATTTCACTCATATGTGGAATTTAATAAACAAAACAGATGAACATAGGGGAAGAGAAGGAAAAATAAAAACACAGAGGGAGGCAAACCATAAGAGACTCTTTAAATTTAGAGAATAAACTGAGGGTTGCTGGAGGGGTACTGGGTAGGTAGATGGGCTAAATGGGTGATGGGCATTAAGGAGGGCACTTGTTGGGATGTAAGTGAGGAATCACTAAATTCTACTCCCAAAATCTTGAAATCATTATTACACTGTATGCTAACTAACTTGGATTTGAATTAAAAGAAAGATTGTCTGCAAATAATAGGGCTCTGTGCCAATTTCTAAGAGTGAAAAGGAAAATAGGAGCAGAGAAGAGTAGAATAGGCTTAAGAAAAAAATTACAGGAGTTGTTTACCCTAATGACTAAAATAGCAAGACAAAACGACCTTCCGCAACTCAACAGTGCTCAGGAGGAACAAGCTTGGGCTTCCTGATTTTAAGAAGTCCTTGTATCTCATTACCACCCCCATTTGGCAATCTTTGCAACTCCTGGTATTTTTTATCTCATCTCCTATTATTAGTGACTACAGAACCAGATAACGAGTTTGGATTTCTGAATGTTGACCCGAGAACCTCACGTACCAAGTATATCCACCCTCTGGCCTTTTAAATGATGTCCCCTTCCAACAATACAATGGCACATAGTACTCCACCCCTGTATCATGCATCCCCACAGACCAGTGTTGGCCTTCTAGAAGGCCTATCCATCCATCCATCCATCCATCCATCCATCCATCCATGCACTAAATAATTTGACAAGGGTTTATTCAAAACTTTCTGTGTTGGACATTGTTCTAGATACTGAAGATATAGCAGTGAGCAAAGCAGTGAGCAAAGCACCCCAAGTCTCATTTGCATTTCAGTGGGGTGTGAGAGGGAAAGGCAGGAGGGAGGCCGAGAATGCACACTTGGAAGTTAGGGAATAACAAAGCCACAGAGAGTAAGACAGTAGTCTGAGAGGACAGGGAGAGGCAGGGATGTAGAGAATGATCAAAAAGGACGCTGAGGAAGTAACAGTTTGACAGAGATCAGAATGATAGGAGTCTTAGGAACATCTATAAAAAAAGCAATTGCAGGTGGAGGGAAGAGACAGTGCAGAGAGGTGCTGAAGCAAAAGCCTGTCTGGCATGTTGGAAGAGACAAGCAAAAAGGCCAGTGATGCTGGAAGGAAGGTGGCTCAGGGTCAGTGGGGAATAAGATCAGAGGAGGAACAGAATACACAGGGTGGCATAAGTCACAGAGCGGCTTTGCAGTCCACTCTTGTGAAAGAAAAAGCCACTTAAGGAGGATGAACAGGAGAGAGAAAACAGTTGACTTAAGGTTAAAAAAAATCATCCTGCCTCCTGTGGATAATAAGCCATAGACTCTAGGAACCAATTAGAAGAAATACCATTGTTGTATGCACAAGAAAGGAAAAAAGAACGGCTGATTAAACCACATACAAAACGTTCTTATAACTCAGAAAATTTTTACAGTTGTTAAAAAAGCTGTTTTAAATTTATGCAGGCAGGGGCGCCTGGGTGGCGCAGTCGGTTAAGCGTCCGACTTCAACCAGGTCACGATCTCGCGGTCCGGGAGTTCGAGCCCCGCGTCAGGCTCTGGGCTGATGGCTCAGAGCCTGGAGCCTGTTTCTGATTCTGTGTCTCCCTCTCTCTCTCTGCCCCTCCCCCGTTCATGCTCTGTCTCTGTCCCAAAAATAAATAAACGTTGAAAAAAAAATTAAAAAAAAAAAAGAAGAAATTTATGCAGGCATAGATTTGTATTATCTGCCACCCTAGAGCATATATAAAAGGAAACTATATGTGAAATTAATTGAAGAATTCCTAAGTCTCATCATATTCAGAGTTCAACCCTTCTGAAATACTTTGTTATTCAAGGTCATCAATGAAGCTTAGATATTCATTCATTCATTCATTCATTCACTCAACCAAGACAACCAGATTCCTGCTCTAAGATAAGCATTGTTCCTGGTGCTGGGAGGCAGCTGAAATAAGACTGAAGTAGTCCTTGGCCTCACCAAGCATACAGCCCAGTAGACCACAATAAGCAAGGATCTGCGCAAAGCTCAGTCATCATCCTGCATCATTCACAGCAGGAATTTTCATTTCAGACAAAGCTGGGTGTGAATCCTGTCTCCCCGTTACTATTTATGCATCCTTGGACAAATTATTTCATCTCCCTGGTCATCAGTTCCTTCTAATATCTGCCTCCTAGAGTTGTTATTAAGATCAAATAAAATAGCACATGTAAAGCCTTTAGCAGAGTATTGGCTCTAATACTGGAGTTCATGGTTACTACATGAGCATATTGTCATATTTAGATATGTCTTGCATGAGTCTCAAATTAATTCATATGCCCATGATATCCCTGATTCTCTTTGAGTGCAGCCAAAAAGTCTTATTCCCTCGTTCTGTAATCTTTTAGGAATCTTCTAAATACGCTACATATGTAAAATTGCAAAAAAGGCGATTTTGTCTTTTCATAATCGTATGTTCAGTTGGCACTTTGGTTTTCCCTCCCCTAACTCAGAAGATCTCAGGAAAGACGTATCTTGTTTCCAGTTGTATAAAGGAAATTTTGGGGTGCCTGGGTGGCTTGGTTGGTTGAGCGTCCAGCTTGAGCTCAGGTCATGACCTCACGGTTCGAGAGTTCAAGCCCCACGTCGGGCTCTGTGCTGACAGCCTGGAGCCTGGAGCCAGTTTCAGATTCTGGGTCTCCCTCTCTCTCTCTGCCCCTCCCTCCCCTGCTCACACTCTGTCTCTCTTTCTTGTTTTAAGTAAACATTAAAAAAATGTTTTTAGGGGAGCCTGTGCCTGGGTGGCTTAGTCAGTTAAATGTCTGATTTCAGCTCAGGTCATGATCTCGCTGCTCGTGGGTTGGAGCCCTGCATCAGGATCTGTGTTGACAGCTCGGAGCCCAGAGCCTGCTTCAAATTCTGTGTCTCCCTCTCTCTCTCTCTCTGCCCCTCCCCCGGTAATGCTCACTTGCTTGCTCGCTCTCTCTCTCTCTCTCTCAAAACTAAATGAGCATTAAATTTTTTTTTTATTTTTTTTTTTTAAAAAGGAGTTTTTCATTTGCCATTCCTTCTGTTTGGTAGGGGTAAAAAAAAAATCTAAGGCCTGAAAGGAAAGTGATAGGAGCACAGCCTCAAAGACCCTCAAAGACAGTGCCAGAATTACTGCAAACATCTAAGCAGGTGGGAGGAAGTTAAAGGAAGTAATGCACTAACCCCACCAAGGAGCTTCCATCGTTTAATTGGCTCTCCTGGGAGTCACTGTGATAAACAGTTGTCAATCCATGGAGTTCCAAGGTCTCCTTAACCCTGAAGCCAGGAGGCTGATGATATCCATCGTAACACACATCACGATTATGTTACCATAATCATCCTTCTAATGGGACTGAAAAGTACCTATGACCTGATCATCGTCTTGGCCATATATTTAAAGTTTTGATTAGGCAGTTCCCATTTCAAAAAGCCTTAAGTAGACCAAGAAAACATAGCTCCCAACTCTTCTTTTAAGTCTTAAATTATGTAAATTGTTTCTTTGTTGAATGTTTCTTGACTGGAACTTCTTAAAAGCAAAAATGATAATCTGTCCCCCAAATATAGTTACGTTCTCTTTCTCTTTTATTGTTTAAATGTTTATTTATTTATTTTGAGAGAGAGAGAGCGAGCAAGCAGGGGAGGGGCAGAGAAAGAAAGAGAATCCCAAGCAGGTTCCTCACTGTCAGTGCAGAGCCCCACGTGGGGCTCCATCTCATAAACTGTGGAATCATGACCTGAGCCAAAATCAAAAGCTGGACATTTAACCAACTGAGCCACCCAGGTGCCCCCTTTCTCTTTTAAATTCTAGACCTGATTAGAGACCTCATTCCCAACTGGCTCAGTTATGAGAATCCCCCAAAACTGAATTTTTGAATGAAATATCTATCTTCCTATGTGTATGCTCTATTAATATGTTAGGACAGTGAATGTATTATTAGCAATATTTCCATGTATGTGAAAGATCCACTCTGTTCCCCTGACAACCCTTTCTCTTCCCAAGCAGAAAGGGTCCTGGAGGTCAGACACTGTAACTTCAAAATAAAGAAGACTCCATGATTCCAATACAATTGTGAGAATAGAAGGTACCCTTTCAATTCCTAAATGTGTTAAATGAGATAACTGTGTAATAAATAAATAGGTAATACATATTTGACTTATTCTCCCCAAAAGATATTTCAATTGTGCAACTTGAGTCAATATGGACCTAAAGGATGGTCACAAATGGTTAATAACTGAAGTCCCATCACAAGCAAATAACTGAAAAACAATGAGGAGATTAATGAATTCTTACCCGGGCAACATATGGTCTTTAACTACAACAGATACGTGAGTATGTTCTATGTTTATAAATTTCTAATTTCTCAAAATGTTCTAAGCGGCTCAAATTAATTATTGGCATATGTTACTTCTTAAAACACATTCCACGTTTTGATTCACAAAATAAAATTAATTTTTTTCACTTGAAGTTTTAACTGATGTGGATGATCAGATGTCAGCTGTGCAGAGAAACTAGTTTTCTCCAAATTATGGGTAAATGACAATGGTGTTTATTTCTTTCAAAAGTCTCACCCATCTTACTTTCCACACAATTCTGTTATGCCCTGATTTAATCTATAACAATAAACTAATTCCTCCATCTTTTAACTCCCCAAAGAATACTGTGGAGCCTAGAGAGGAACTGCCTGGCCCAAGGCTCACACTTGGTTCCTACTTTCTTTTGAAATTTTCCCACTTACTCCCTATATTTATCAATGATGATGAAGAAGATGATATCATTCACTCAAATGTCATTCCCTCCAATGTCACTTTCACATTTATTACCTCATTTAATTTTTCATTAACTCTAGAACATATTATCTAGCGAGATAATATGATGCCCTTTTTTATATACATTATAAGAAAATAACATTTTCATAAAATTACAGAGTTCTTAAGGATGGGTACTCAGAATGGTATCCAGACCTCCTAAATCCCAGCATACTATGTTTTCCATAGTATCCAGCATTTCCTAGGTAGGAATAATTTGGGTTTTGATATTACACACACTTCAGTTGGAATTTTATCTCTTAACCAGCTGGGGGTAAGGTAAGGTAAACTCCTTAAAACTCTCCTTGAGCTTCAGTTTCCTCACCAGCAAAATGGAAACAAATAAATGACATGTATAACAACTGGACGCAGTTCCCGGCACATCTTAAATTTGTAATAAGTAATTGTAGTGAGGATTCCATTTAGTGCGTAACACTCTATAAATACACTTTCTTCCTTTCTAGCCAGATCACATCAAGGTTTGTGGCAACTGAGACTGTCACTAAATGAGGACTAACGGAGTAAAAAATAGTTACAAATCAAGTAGAACAACTACTACTAGTGAATGTATTGAATACCTACTATGCCTCACATTGTTTATTCGCAAGTTCTTTATATATGTAAAAGTTCGTACCGTCATTGTCTGTTTTACATATTAAGAAACGAAGCCACAGATCATTTAAATAACTCCTCGAGATCACACAGCAAAGAGTGACAGTGCTGGGGTTCAAATCCATTGATCTGGTTTGAGAGTCCTCCAAAGATAGGTCAATTCCAATTATCTATACTATATCCAAATTATATACCAAAAATGTACACAAAAAATACAGGCAAGCATGCATACATATAAAACATGTCCTGTTTTGTTTTATACTTTTGTAATAATCGGTTTCTGTCCTTGTAGCATCCAACTATCTACACACACACACACACAAAAACAATATTAGCAATATCTTGACATAAAGCAACAGGTGCTCCTGAGAACAAGCCAATCAACATCTATTTTTTAAGCAACTATCAGTTAAAATCCTACCTTTAAATATTACAATAAAGGAAAAAAAACTTCCATCAAGTAAATCAGGGTGATATCATACCACTTCCTTGCTCAAAAATCTCGAATGCCTCCCTTTTTCCTAGAGTCAAGCTTACATTCCTTAGCTTGTCACTCAGGACCCTACAAAATCTTCCAGCATTTAGTTTTTAAGTCTTTTCCCTGCTACTCACAGCCTGACACCCCCACTCTTGTCCTAATCTTTTTTTCAAATTCTTATCTCCACAATTTTTCTCTGGCTGTCTTTGTATCCAGAATGCCATCTTGCCTCTCTGTTGTCCCTACCTGTTCCCTAAGGCACACGCACAATCAGCAGCATTCCTGTGAGTTAGCCTTCACTTCCAGCATCTTCAAGGGGTCCTTTTCTCTCCATCCTGGGAGCACACCAACTACTTCAATCATTTGATATTAATCCTCACATTGATTGAGCACCCATGATGTTCCAGGCATTCCAAATACACATTTGTATTTAATCCTCACAGAGCCTGGCATATGCCTCACTGTCTTCATTTTACTTAGGAAGACATCAAAGCTGCCATCTAACTTGCCAAAGGTAGGTAACTGTTAAGAAATGGATTGGAGATTCAAATCAAAGTGGTCTAAATCCAGAGTTAAATTTTTCCTCACAATTTTCCACAATGAGATCTACATTTTTACCTTTTAAGCCAACTGGTCGATTTCTCATGGCACTACAGTTTTGAGAAAAAACTAAGGATATACCAGGGCACAGCAGGTCTAAGTGTCATGATCCATGAGCAGTGCCTCAGTGAGTGTGAGAAAGGTAGCAGGCATGGGGAGGGGAGAATATGCCCAGGTCAGAAATGAGGAAGGAGAACGTGTTGACCCAGTGGTAAGAGGTTGCTTCTTCTTGGGCTTCCTTGTTTCCATGACCCAACTCGGCTACTCTGCAGTCATTTCCAGCACTCTTTTTCCTTGTCTCCTTCTACCATCAAGTCCTTAAAAGCCAGGCACTCATTTTCCAGATGCCCTTAGAGGTAGGGGTTGCTGTATGACCTCGTTCTTGCCAACAAGATATAAAGAGATAACTGTCAGTACCTTCATGGGCAGCATGAAAATATTTTTCTCTAGGAAAAGAGAGGCAGATAAGCACACCCTCCTCCGCCATCCTTACTTTCTGCTTTGGATCCTGACATGTGAAGATGTGATGATTAGGGATCTGGGTACGTACCATCTTGCCCCCAGGAAGGGAGACACTGGCAACAGGATAGCATGGTACAGAGGATCAAGGAAGCTACCAACCCCGCTCTGATACTGCCCAGATCCTGCTCTCTATGGAATAAACATTCCATCTTCATGGTTTAATCTTCTGTGAGTTGAGTTTTCTGCTCTTTGCAGTCCATGGCATCCAAATATCAGTACACCATCAAATGGGCAACAGCAATAACTTTCTACATGTTCTGTCATCTTTGACAACACAGAAATAGCCTAGAAAAAGGAAGTCTCTGAATCTCATTTTTGTAAAGCTACAGAAGCAAAAAAACCCCACAAATCTTGGGATCCTTAGCTGTAATTTGTTAGATCCAGATTCTTGAGAAAATTTCTGATGGACTCACAGCCTACAATTTATATGGTGAGGCAGGAGGAAAATTCTACCTAACTATTCTTTACTCCCTGAAGAGAAGATAAGAACATTTTCTACAGAGTATTGGAAAAAAAAAGAACAACATAATAGATGTTAATGTTGGGGTCTGACTTCTGACTGTCCTTTCCTGCAGATTTGACCCATTATTGGGGGGGGAGGGGTGGACAGAATAAGTTTCGGGATTCAAATGCAGAAAGGTTTGTACCACATTCCATGTCTGGAAGTCATTCAGGAAACAGTCATGCCGACTGCCTCATACCAAAGGCAGGCTGCTACAGGTTAGTAAGGGGCATGGCACAGTGAGACCACCCATCACAGGCCTTGGAAGAGACGCAGAAAGTTCTCAAGGGGCCCAGAAGACAGCAGGGAATTAAGGGCTGGAATGCAGTCAGAGATTCACAACCCCACAGCAGACGCAGAAAGTGATGCCATCAGAGAAATGGGAAGAAAAAGATGTATAAAGAGAACAGCTCAGAGACATTGAGTTTAAAATCAAATAGCCTGAAAGGGAAAGACAAAGGTTTGTTTTTGGGTTTCTTTTGCCTACTACAGAGCAGAAACAGTATTTCGTGAACTAGGTTGATTTCTATAATAAAGAAAGTTTCATTTTTCCCTTCTGGGTTGGTGTTACAAATTTAAAGTCACAGCAGACAATTTGACATTCCTGGCACACAATGTTAGAACTCATCCATCTGAGCGAACAGCAATTTTCCAAAAGAGCCCGCGAGCAGCAGGCTTCCTTGTTGCCATCCTATCTGACAGACCCAAAAGAAAAGACCAAATTTGACAATCCCCACGTGGAGAAATCCCACAGGGTACGAAATCTGAAGCATGGATTATATTTCACGACCAAGAAGAGCAGGCACAAGCCAACCAGATGAAGATGGCTTTTTCAGCCCTTGGAGCCCCCGCCACACAGCACTTCCATGCTCAAGAACAGACCTTGTCTGCAAGGAGCCACATCGCTCAACTGAGCTTGCCTATGACACCAGGTTCCTGGGGTACCTGCCCATACCTGCCCTTTATGAGTAATGTTTCATTATTGGCAGACAGGTTTCTTGGTTCCCTGGGAATGTTTCTTTATGCTATTTGAAGTTCTGAAGCACCCAAAAGGAGAATGTTCAAATTATGAACAAGTCAGATGTAACCAAGGAGAGTTGAGAGCAGTCACCTCAGCCACTGCAGAATGTTAGAGTAATTGCGGGCATGGAATCAGACATCCTGGGTCAAAGCTCAGTTCTATACCCTTCTGGGTATGTTACTCTTGCCTCGATTTCCTCATTTGTGAAATGGGAAGGCTAATATCTACCTCAATATACTTCTATAAAGGGTAAAAAAGGTAACACTCAACTCTGCTGGCCCATACAGGAAATGCAACAGATACCAGTTTTTCTCCCTTCTTGTTATTTCGTGCTATAAATTTTACCATAGTCTGAGCTTAAGCACAATGCATTTATGCTAAGGTTTAACAACCATGGTGACTTCATCTTTAAGTCAATCTAATTAATTTCAGATTTGGTTGTACCTATTGGCCTCTGTAAATAATAACAGAAACACTAAACATTAAGCTCCCAGGTAGCCACCTGTAATCCACATGAACATCTAGAGATGGCTCATTCAACTGATGTTCACTCTGTATCGAAAGTGTGCCAATCTCACCCTCAAGCCCAGGGAAAAGACAAGGGGATAACATGATCTCTGTAATACAGTGGCAGAGATAAGACAGGTGCTCTGGGGCCAAGATGAAAGATATGAAACTCGGAACCAAGACTGAGAAGCAAGGAAGACTGCATCAGATTGTTTCAAGAGATGTTAGTGGCCTGAAGAAGGCCCGTGATGGTGGAGAGTAAAAGAGAGTATATGGAAGTGATGATTCACTGAGCTCTACTCCTGAAACTGTATGTTAACTAACTTAAAAAAAAATTTTTTTAAGGAAAAAAAAAAAAAAGAATAGAGAGTTTCATAAAGCATTAAAGACTTCTTTAATGGTGGACAGCATGCCTGGATGGCTCAGTCAGTTCAGCATCTGACTCAATTTACATGCTCTCATGGTTTGTGAGATGGAGCCCTGCATTGGGCTCTGTGCTGGGAGGAGTTCTTTCTCTCTCTCTCCCCCCAAAAAGCAAAAACAAAAACATTAAAAAAAAAATGTATAGGCAGACCTCAATCATTGAACAGATGTAAATAGCAGGTGGATAGAGGAGGTAAACAGGATAACATGACATATTCTATTAATACTAATTGAGCGCCTGAGTGGGGAGACCCTGATATAGGTGATGTGGAAGCTACAAAAAGCTAAAACCACATTCCTGACTTCCAGAAAATTTATAATACATTTAAGGAAATAAAATATAACAACTTTTTCCCCCATCTCCCTTGGGTTATTATCTTATTTTTATGGGGCCCTATTCAGTTCTCAACAAAGAAAATAAGTAGTAAAAGCAAAAGGTCATTGGGCATCTGGGAAGAAGTTTTTGGAAGCTTCAGAAAAATTCCATCGCAATCTCCACATAATTGTTATAGTCTTAGAGAAAGAGAAGATGAAAAGAATGGATTGTGTCATTTCCTTCTGAGCCAGGTACTGCAAAGCCACCATGTCCCTTCTAAGACTAGCTAGTTTCACTTCTATGAGGAAGGAAAGGCATAATACTTGAGAATACTTTTTGAAAGCTACCCTACAGGAATTATACAGAGTTAAACATTTTGAGGTCCATATTGCTTAAAATTATATATCCCCTTTTGATATTTACGTGCATGTGTGTGTATATTTGAGAAACTACTGTATCAATGTCCCAAAATAGTAAAATAAATGTGTTACTACGTTTCAGTATGGGCCTTCCATTTCTGCCCTAGGTTAGATAAAAAGTGTAAAGATTCCTCACTGAATCCCTATCACATCCCAATTTCTTCTTGTCATATTTGTATGGACCCTACCTCAAGTTGTGGGCAACCTCTTCCTTGACTCCTCCTCATTACCGAGTGCTTTTTCCATCCAATCTCTGGGGGCCTGAGTCTGTCTCAGTGGCCAAAAAGGTGCTGCTTTTAGGAAGAGGCCAGATCCACTGTAGCACATATTCAGCATTCTAGTTGATAGGGAGTAAAGGAAAAGGACAACTTGAATCCCCCAAGCTGTTGCCCCAGCTTCTGCTTCACTGTGAATTCATCATCTATCATGGTCTCACCTGGAGTAGTTGCTCCAGAGACCATCCTAAGAAAAAGGGTGTAGGCAGATTCCCAAAACCCAATTCATAACCCAAAGCCAAGATGGAGACAGAACAAGGTCAGGAAATGAATGGGAATTTGGAGGAGTCAGGCCAAGCAGGAGTAAACATGAGAGTGTAGGGTATAGGTCTGGGTTCTGGGGATTTAATTTCAAACCAAAGTAGAAAAGGCCACTTTTGCTGTTCAAAGAAGTACAGCAAGTGAGGTAAGAGGCAGTAAGGAATCTTTAAGGACTATTTCAAATGCTTTTGTACCACTCCCACTGCAGTCAAACACACATGGACATAGAGATCTTGCCTTCTGAATCACTAAGATGGTACATTGGCTCTGTCATTTGCTTGGGGAGAGGGTCTTTGAAAATAAGACAATAGCTTTGGTTTCTGGCCAAACAGATAACCAGAAGTATCCCAGCACACAAAAAAGAAGAATCTATTGTTATCTTGGAGTCCTTACTCCTTGGGTGAGACATAATTCTTTTTTAATGTTTATTTATTTTTGAGAGAGAGAGAGGGAGACAGAGCATGAGCGGGGGAGGGCCAGAAAGAGGGAGACACAGAATCGGAAACAGGCTCCAGGCTCTGAGCTGTCAGCATAGAGCCCTACGTGGGGCTCGAACCACGAACCATGAGAACATGACCTGAGCCGAAGTCGGACACCCAACTGACTGAGCCACCCAGGCGCCCCGGGTGAGACATAATTCTAACTCATTATTATTTCCCCTCTCTCATTTTATACTAACTAGGGTCATAACAGCCATCTGAGACTTCCCCAGATACCCCCCATCCATCCAACAGCAGACTTCACTACCTCGATTTTTAGGAACTGGGGCAGCAATTTGATCTCCTTCTCATATCATACAGTGAATATGTTGCCAAGGGACATTCCGCGTGCTGGTTCACTAGTAGTGCAGAAACTCTGTAGCTGGTTGGAGTTGCTGAGCTCAGGGACTGTATATCCCCCTTGTGACTCTACCCTTCAGAGTGCTAACCTGTATTCTTTCTCTGTTGGATGCATTCTATACATCAAATGACAGCGAAGAAAAAGACGTTCCTGAGGAAGTCTAGGTGGTTTGTGGAATCAAACAGAACCTCCTTTTCAGCTGACATATACAAGATACCTGATATAACAGCATGAATCAAGTTTAAAGCAATGAATCTTCTCTTATTTAAGTGATAGGAGACTGAGGGTATTAAATTTGCTTTCAGTGAATGTACCTTAACATCACTGTTTCTAAGAATCCTTACATTACAATTTAAAACAGAGTTTAGTATGACAATATAGGGTATGTTTTGCTTCTGGTATAAATTCACCATATATGAGAAAAGGGAGAGGAAGAAAAGTTGGCAGTTCAGATAAGAGAAAATAATTGACCGAGAAGCTCTTATATTTGAGAAAGATATAAAAGTAAAAACTGAAATCATTTGCATGAACTGACGACTTTGAAAAATGTTTACTCTGGAACTGAAACTACCCAGGTATGCCTGGAATCATTCCATCCGGAGTCAGATAGTGATACAAACCTACAGGGCCTGCATTCAATCTTCATACTTTCTCCCTACAGGGAATTACAGTTTCCCTATAGGGTAAGGGTGCTAAATCTGAGGATGGGAAAATAAAATGGGCCTGCGATCATTTGTGGTTGGAGATGGTGACCTATTTAGACATTCTGGAGACAGTGACAGGTAAGTAGATGGATGTGAGATGAAGGCTTACATAGCAGAGCGTTCAAACAGCAGAAAGGTGACTAGAAAACTAACAATTATGGTCCACTAGAATTAGATTAATCCATAAGTAGGCCTTGAGTCCATGATAACACTTAGAAATAAAAATTAACTGAAAAGTGCGAATAATAATATATAAGTTGGAATCAAACCACACACAGGAGACTTCAGTGTTCTTTACAGTAAGATGGGTGATTTGTCAAACAACGAAGAGTCCTACACTGAAGTTTAGCCAATCCAGGTTACCCATGACAAACTGCTTCCCTTCTTGTGGAGGTTTTAGAGCATAAAGCATTTCTTAAAGAGATGGGGTCTATGTTCATGTCTAAATCTAATTGAGTTCGTGAATGCTTTAACCATTAGAGGATGTTATAGTAGAGATGATACTATGTGACTTCAATGATTAGACCATAGAAGGCCACCTACTTGTGCCTTATTTACAGGAATACTCATTTTTGGATCCCTGAACCACCATGTAAGATGTTCAATTATCCTGGGGTTGCTATGCTTTGAGGAAGCCTGAGCCACATGGACGTACTATATGTAGGCATTCTTGTCAACATTCCCAAGTGAGCTCAGCATTGGAGTCATCCCAGTTCAACTGCCAAACATTTGAGTGTAAAGGTCTCTAAAATATGACAGCCTGATGCCATTTAAGTTACCCAACGTTTTCAAGTCTTCCTATGGAGGCCCCAGATATCATGAAGTAGTGAAAAACCATTCGTGCTACAACCTGTCCACATTCTTCATTCACAGAATCTGTAAGCACAGGTTTATTTCACAACAATATATAATCAGAACACCTCCAGACTTCTAGGCAGGAACAAATTATGTGATTAAAGTCTCAGGTATTCATGATGTGCTGTCTCGTATTATTATGCATTTGATTGTGCTTAGTGTTTACATGTATAATGCATTCCAGACAAAAATCAAGCCAAGCAGAAAGATAACAACTCAAGAAATTTCTACTAAGTATAACCACCACAGAATGTGCATCAAAATAGTGCATAAATCTCCTCCCTAGGGCTGTTACTAATTAAAGTTCCCAAGAAAATGCCTCGGTGCAGTGACTCTCAAACTTTGGTATGTATGAGAATCACCTGAGAAACTTCGTAAAAATGCAGCGTCCCAGGCCTTTGCCTACTTAATATGCCTGATCTGCTCTATTCTTTATTGACTCTCCAGGTGACTCTGATACATATTAACGTTTGAGAACCACCAATACGCTGAGATGGAAAGTAAGTACGGAAAAGGAGGTAAGGTAGATAAAATGGCAATATTTCCTACCCATCTACCCACTGCATGTAGGACATTTTTGAGAAGAGGTTTAGCTGAAGGAAAAGTAAGCACACTTTTTCAGCATGTCTCACACAGTTTCTGAGCCAACAGCTTCTTAATTGCAGTGCCTTCTCCCTCTGACTTGAGTGAACGCCCCATGCCCACACACATTGAGCAGTCTGAGGTTATGTGGCCATGCACTCATACCACAGGAGAGACAAGCACTGATTTGTTTGCCAACTGTGTAGGAGTGGGGCTATCTACCCTCAACATACAGAAGACCTACAGGGGCAACTGCTTTGTTTAGTTCAGTGTTTCTCAACCTTGACTATACACTAGAATCACCTGTAGAAATTTTTAAAATCCCCATTGCTGTACCCTGGGCTATTACAACAAAGTGGAAGTGGACCACAGGCACAGGTTATGTGTCAGCCTTCCCAGGTGGTTCAAAGTCCATCCAAGTTTGAAAACCACTGTCTCTAACTCAAATTTCCACAAATGAGGCTAATCCACCCTGAATTAAGAAAGAAATGATTGGGGCGCCTGGGTGGCTCAGTCGGTTAAGCGGCCAACTTCAGCCCAGGTCATGATCTTGCGGTCCCTGAGTTTGAGCCCCGTGTCGGGCTCTGTTCTGACAGCTCAGAGCCTGGAGCCTGTTTTGGATTCTGTGTCTCCCTCTCTCTCTGACCCTCCCCTGTTCATGCTCTGTCTCTCCCTGTCTCAAAAATAAATAAACGTTAAAAAAAAAAATTCTTTAAAAAAAAAAAAGAAAGAAATGATTAACTTTAAGGATCCATTAGGATACTCTCATAATTTGGTATCAGATAAAGTAGTTAAAAATATGAGAAAATGTACAGAGAGACAAGCCCCAGAGATCTGGATTGTCTGTAATCCTGCCCCCTCTCTACCATATTGACAAAAGAAAAGACAATTCCTTTCCTGTATACCAGCAATGGCAAGTGAAATTTGAAATTAAAACACAATACCATTTATACTAGTCCCCCATTAATACTTAGATGTAACTCTAATAAAATCTGTAAAAGACGTAGATGAAGAAAACTATGAGATCTGATGAATTAAATCAAAGAAGTACTAAATAAACGGGAGAGATATTCCATGTTCATGGATAGGAACTCAATATTGTGAAGATGTCCATTCTTCCCAACTTGATCTATAGATTAATACAATCCCAATCAAAATCCAGGAAGTCATTTTGTGGATGTTGACAAACCAATTGTAAAGTTATATGGAAAGGTAAATGACCTAGAGTAGCCAACACAATATTGAAGGAGAACAAGTTGGAGGACTAACACCACCTGACTTCAACACTTACTATAAAGTCACAGTAATGAAGATGACAGTGATGTTTCCACAATTCTGTAAACTACTAAGAGTCAATTTTAGTTACATGCTTCAAATAGATAAATTTTATAGTATGTACGTTATATCAAAATAAAACTATTTAGAAAAACACAATGTGGAATTAGCTTTAAAATTCTGAAAAAAAATAATGGAAAAATAATAAATACACAAAAATAAAGATTATTACTTTGAAAAGATTACTTTAAGGAATAGGAGAAAAAATTAAGCTGCAGGAATTTTTTCAAAAATGTATTTACTCTAGGGGAGCCTGGGTGGCTCAGCTGGTTAAGTGTCCAACTTTAGCTCAAGTCATGATCTCATGATTCGTGGGTCTAAGCCCCACGCTGGGCTCTGTGCTGACAGCTCAGAGCCTGGAACCTGCTTTGGATTCTGTGTCTCACTCTTTTTCTGCTCCTCCCCTGCTCATTCTCTGTCTCTCAAAAATAAATAAACATTTAAAAAATGTATATTTTTTCTATAAAAATAATATTAACTAAATGTATTGAGCGTTTACTATTATATACCAAATCTATTCTCAGTGCTTTAAATCATTTTATCATTAAACAATCCTATAAGGTTGGAGCGCCTGGTTGCCTGGGGTGGCTCGGTTGGGCAGCCGACTACAGCTCAAGTCATGATCTCATAGTCTGTGAGTTCGAGCCCCACATCAGGCTCTGTGCTGACAGCTCAGAGCCTGGAGCCTGCTTCGGATTCTGTGTCTCCCTCTCTCTCTGCCCCTTCCCTGCTTGCTCTCTGTCTCTCTCTCTCAAAAATAATAAACATTAAAAAAATTTTTTTTAAATCCTATAAGGTTGATATTATATCCCCTCTTACAGATACAGAAACTGAGCCCAGCTAGATAAAAAAAAAATGAAATGATAGTATAAAGACAGACTTAAATTAAAAGGAAGATGGTAGTGCTAAAGAAATGATTCAAGGAATTAATAATGCCATTAAATAACTGTAAATGGTATTAGGAAGAGTAAAAAATAATGAAGATCCAAAAGTAGTTTAGTGGTGACCAGATTAGGTTTGAAGACATCACAGACAATGCAGAAGAAAAGGAGAAAGAGATTAATATTATCAGAAAATAAATGATAGATATGGATGACACAAAATGAGGACCAAAGAAAAGACAATCGTATTCATAGGGGTACAGGAGAGAACAACATAAAACAAAATTAAAAGTTATTACTTAAATTTTCTCTTAGCTGAGGAGAATTTTAAATATAAATGGCACTATCATTAACAAGAATAAATACCAGATAACAATATACCAGCAGCTGCACTGAACATTTCACACACAGCTACTTGTTTGAGCATCACAACCCTAGAAAGCACACACTATAATTATGCCCATTTTACAGATGATCCTTAGAATAAGATGAGTATATATTCCCAGTTTGCCTAGGACAATGCTGATTCACTCCTGTGGTACATCAGTAAATTAATGAAAATTACTCGAGGTACCATTTCATTCTCCAAAGTGTTAGAATATGGACAGTAAATTACATGATGACCCTACTTTGAACCTAAGACCACAGCTGGTAAGTCACAGAACTGAAACTTATAGTCACATAAATCTCCAAAGGCTTTCTTATTATTACACCAACTATGTAGAGCCAAAGTGTTTATCGCATCAAGTCACAATTAGTGAAAAGTGGTCATTCCAAAAAATCCTGCATTTCAAAGGTAAGTGAACAAGTCTACATGCATTCGGTAGAAGCAATCACCTAAAAAACAATAATTAATTATTTAATTTAGTAAGTAAATAATGCCCTAGACTTATTCTCCATAACATTTCATGACAAAAAACAATTTAGATACACTCAAGTTATAATTAATGTACAAAAACAATGAAAAAGCTGTTTTTAAATATACAAAGAGTTGGGCAGCAAATAGTCAAGGAAGTACTTAAAGACATTCTTCAGGGGCGCCTGGGTGGCTCAGTCGGTTGAGCATCCACCTTCAGCTCAGGTCATGATCTCGCAGTCTGTGAGTTCGAGCCCCGCTTTGGGCTCTGTGCTCACAGCTCAGAGCCTGGAGCCTGTTTCAGATTCTGTGTCTCCCTCTCTCTCTGCCCCTCCCCTGCTCATGCTCTGTCTCTCTCTCTCTCTCTCTCTCTCTCTCTCTCTCTCTCTGTCAAAAATAAATAAAACATTTAAAAAAAAAAGACATTCTTCAGCTGATTGCGGGATGAATCAAAATTTAGACTTCACAAATACAAAAGTAAGATACTGAAGGACTGGCAGTGGGCAACAAATCAACTTCAAAAATCAAATTATAGATGGCTCAGTCATTAAACGTCCTGTTCTTGGTTTCAGCTCAGGTCATGATCTTGGGGTCATGGGATCAAGCCCCATGTTGGGCTCTGTGCTGAGAATGGAGACTAATTAAGATTTTCTCTCTCTTTCTCTCTCTCCCTATCCTTCTCTCTCTCTCTCTCTCCTTGCTCCTCTCCTACACTTGTGTTCTCTCTCTTAAAAATAAAAAATTTAAAAAAGAATTTAAAAATCAAATTATATATAAATTGATTCAGAAAATATTGTGTCTGGATGAAATGTGCATGTTCTATTTCCTGGAAGACGATCACTGTGTTTAACTTCTCTACTGCATCAACAATTTCAGTGCTGGGGCACCTGGGTGGCTCAGTCAGTTAAGCAATCGACTTCAGGTCATGATCTCACTGCTCATGGGTTCAAGCCCCAAGTTGGACTCCGTGCTGACAGTTCAGAGCCTGAAGCCTGTCAGATTCTGTGTCTCCCTCTCTCTCTGCCCCTCCCCTACACTCACTCTGTTTGTGTGTGTCTCTCTCTCAAAAATAAACACTAAAAATAATTTATAAACAATTCCAGTGCGTATCAGCTAAAAGTTTTATGAATAGGCAGAAGAGAGTGAAAGTGATGAGGGAAACAAAGGCAAGAGAAATATAGCCTAAATTAAATTTCCTTACAGCTTGCAGTCCACTGATACATACCTGAAACATGCAGAGCGTGACCTTCCTCAAGCAACTCATGGCTGCTTTACTTCCCTTGATGCTTTTGTTTTATTAAAGACTTAAAGTAACCTTATCTTAATAGCAGCTAGCCCCTCAAGGTCCTGAAAGCCTTGCTTCCAAATTCCTTAGAAACTTACTTTATCTCTACCTCCCTCCCTCCACAAACTTAAAAATATATTATCAGCCACCTCCTCACCACCCCAGTGCAGCTCTTTCTGCCCACAGGTCCTGTCCCGTGCTTTAATGAAATCACCTTTTTGCACTACAGACGTCTCAAGAATTCTTTCTTAGCTGTTTCCTCAAGAACCCCAACAAAAGAGAATGTGTGTGAATTGCTTTTCCTATTTTTCACCGAGGAAACTCAATAAATAATGTCTTGTAGCAGGATTCTAGCACAGAGTCATGATACCGAGGTTTTTCTTTCCAGGAAGCAACTCTGTTCCTGCCGGCACCGCTCAGTTAGGTTTGTACCCAAAGAACTGAGCCCTGAACGCCATGTGGCGTAGTTTTTAATATATTCTTTACTTCTTTGTTCCCCATATATGGTAACACACAAACATGCAGTCTGATTAAGTGGTCTTATGTTACAAACTCTTGAAGGATGTTGTCACTTAAGCATATAACCAGGTTGCCTTGAGGGTTTTTTTCCTTTCCTTAGGGAGGGGACCCTACCATAGTATCATTTGCAGTGTTGATAAATGAACAAAGTTTTAATTAAATATCTGAAGATATAAAAAGTATATTAGCAGAACAAAAAATGTGTATATCTTTCACATTACAGAAGAAAAACAACTAAAGAAAACATTAAAAAGATAAAACAACATGAAGATAACATAAAAACTGAAGAAAATAATAAGAAAAAGAAAAGAGGTAAAAGTCAGGAAGTAATATAAAAAGACAAAAACACAAATATGTTTAATAACAAATACAAATGATTAAACCACTGTCTAATTAAAGGAAAGCCTCTCTGACATTGAATAATAAATAAACAAACAAACAAATAAATCCCATAAGTAAACAAACCTATCTACAGACGATCTAAAGCGAAAGATTAAGAAATATAAGGGGGAAAAATGATAAGAAAGAAAAAGATGTGTAAGGAAAAAAAGTGATGTAAATGACATTAATGGAAAAGAAAAAAGGCATGTGTCAGGGACTCCTGTTTGCCCAACCAAAATTCATACTTGACTGATTGACTTAACACTCATTTTATGGGGCATGACAATATTCCCAATTTCCCTTGCAAACAGGAGAAGCCACAGAATGAATGAAAGAGAAGTGGAAGGTACTGGGAGAGGGTTCTAGGAAAGCTCCTTTAAAAAGAGCTGAGTACCCTTTTACTTTCCCCACTTTCCCCCTTTCCCTGGCTGGGATGTAAACATAATAAATGAGTGCCCATCTTACAACCATATGCTGACCTCAAGGATAGAAGCAATTCACCAAGGATGCTAGAGCAGGAATATACAAGGAGCCTGTGTCACTGATGACATCATGGGACTACTCCCACCACCTCTTGACTCTTACTTGAGAGGGAAAACAAACAAGCAAAAGTCTATCCTGTTTCAACTACTCTTCAGATCTCTGTTTCTTGCACTCAAAACAACTCTTAACTGATACAAGATCATAAAATCAATATAAAACAAACCGAAATTCAGTGTGAAAAAAAATAAATGTGACGGAGAATCACTTTGCTCACTTATCGAATCCAACATGAATATGCGTCATAAATTTTTCTGTGACAATAATATATCAAAATGTTTAGAGGCAAAGCTATAGGAAATGCAAGGAAAACGTACAGGATTTTAATTATACTGAGAAATATAAGCAAACTTTTCTGATCTTTGAAAACTCAAGTAAACAAAACCATTAGGTAAGAAAACGGAGGTTCTAAAGAATAGGGCAGAATTAATGAGGCTGCCCTAACACACATGTATATGAAAGTGTTTGTGCGTATGTATTTCAATTGCCTTATAAATAAAAACTCATGTTTTTTTTTCAAAAATTGATTATATGAAAATGTTTAAATATTTCGAATATAGATCTTAATTCCAAAACATAATTCAATAAAAAAAATATGAAATTAGATTAGATGGAAAAAATATATCAACATTTGGAAGTCACTCGCAGTAATTCTTTGGTCCAAACAGAAATCAAAATGCATGTTACATACCATAAGAAATATGAAAGTAAAAATAATATGCATCAGAATCCACATGACATAGCTAAAAATATATTCAGAGGAAAAGTCATTGCCTTAAACATGAAAGAATGAAAATAAATGTAAAGCATTTAATCCAAGCATGCGGATAAAGAAGAGCAAAATTAAGACAGAAGAAAAAATAGATCAAAGAAGCAGTAGCAAGGATAGCACAAGAAAATCTTTGGGGGAAATTACCAGAAAAGTACTCAAACATGATTGCTCAGTGCAGTTTCTGAAATGTCAGACACAACTTAAATCTCAGTTAATACGGGAAGGAATGAATGAAATTGTGGGTACACATAGGAGCATTACCGAGAGATACTAGAAACAGCCATTGTATTTATTGATATAAAAGCCAACAATGTGCAAAATTAACAAGTAGAATGTAGTATTAGCAGTGTAATACATTAGCAGTATAATTTGTATCTCTGCATATTCAGGTCAATAGTTACAGTAGGCAAGTTTTGTTGTTATAATCAGAAAAATACAACTCCAAAATCATGGATGGCTAAATCCTATTTCCTCTGGCGTCCTCTTTAAAGTAGAACATTGCATCCATTTCTTTAGGGATAATATCTCTTAGTCATTAAAACATGTGTAACCTCTTACACCTATTAGAGCAAGCAATTACCAGATGTAATACCGCATTTATCTTTTCTCTAGGATCCCAAGGATTTCTCTCTGCTTTCAAAGCAATTTCCTCTCAGAGGACACTATTATTTCATACTAATGATTCAGAGCCCTCACCACCTCCTCAGAACGCAAGGCAAAAATAAAGGGACTATGGCAAATTAACCAGCGTAGGGAGTCAATGATTGTTTCCAATTCCATGTTTCTACTTGAAAAGCTCTCCTTTACCAAGAACTCTCTGCACCTTTAAAATGGGGAAACTTGCACCCACTTGAAAGTAATATTCCGGGAATTAAATGTTGTGACATATGTCAAGCTCCCAGCATAATGATTAGGTGGAATTCTCCCTTTTCCCTCCCCCGTATCCTTTCCTACCTCCTACCTCCCACCTCCATGATTAAAAAGCTCCCTAACCAATCCGCATTTACACAGATTCTAAAAGAGGCACTTAGGGAATAAATGTCCAAGTGTGGCAGTGATATATTTTACTTAGATACAGTGTGCGACATTGTGTCAACTGAGAGCTTAGACTGTCGGCTTATTCCTTTGAGAAAGAAGTCATGGGGCATGGGAGGTGGCATGTCTATTATCACCTTAACCTGAGAAATGTAGTCCCTGCAGGCAGTGGCACATTCTGGTACCAGAGGATCAAAATCCCGCTGAAAGAAGTTAATTTCCAGTGTCCTTAACCTACTCTTAAATCACCATTTTCCACACTGGTGAAGAAAGAAATGTGGCGTGTTTCATCCAAAGTCATTAAAAACACCAAAGCCCAAATTTAAACCTCATACCTATGATCTTCCTCTGAACTTGGAACATTAATTCTCTTTACTCCTCACTTGGAGATTGACCACACTCTGCCTGTTGTCACCTACTGCTTTTGTACTATTTTGCGCCTTCTGTGATCTAACCTGGAGCGTTTTATTGTCTGTTCTTTCCAACCAAACCATGAACTTCCCCCACAGCACCTGACATAACGTATTCCTCGTTTAGCAACAGCTCAAGAAAGAGATTGTTTTTCTTTTTTTTTTTAATTTTTTTCTTTAACGTTTATTTATTTTTTGAGTGACAGAGAGAGACAGAGCATGAGCAGGGGAGGGACAGAGAGAAGGAGTCACAGAATCCGAAGCAGATTCCAGGCTCTGAGCTGTCAGCACAGAGCCTGATGCGGGGCTTGAACCCATGATCTGTGAGATCAGACCTGAGCTGAAGTCGGACGCTCAGCCGACTGAGACACCCAAGTGCCCGAGATTGTTTTTCTAACTAATAATATTTTCCATTCAATACAGCATGAATTTTTTTAACAGTTTGGAGTTGGGTAAGAAAAGACTTAATTTGAAAGATGTGTGGCAAGAGGGGAAGGTTTCACTGCAATAGGGAAAAGTGACCGTTACAATGGGGAGACTGTTCCCACCAGTAGATGTGCAAGCATCTTTGTGTTAGGACACAAAGAGGTTTATGAGGCTGGAAAGAAGCAGGTGTGGAGAAGAGGGGTGAACAGAATGCTTTGGTCTGATAGTAAAGGGGAAACCATTTTCCTGAGGGGCTGGCCCATTCTAGCAAAGGGCTGTTAAGGAGGGGTTGTAAGCTGACTTAGGATGAGGGACACTGAAGTTCAGCCTCGGGAAAAATACAGAATCTTAACTGAAGTTTTCTTAACCAGCATTTCATTCCCAGTTGATCAATGGGGACACACTAGTTTAGCTAACCATTTATGAAGCAAAGAAAGGGGATTGGAGGGTCTATGTCTGGCCTTGTTACAGGTGTCCCTGACCCACAAGGGGGCATCCAGGAGTCTGATCTGAGCCACATGGGAAACCATGGTTACTGGCAGTAATCTGTTTCTGGAACACAGAGACGTGATTAATTTCCCTGTTTTCCCCCCCAGGGCGCAGGCAAGGTTCAGTGTTGTCACAGGATACAAAAAGAAAAGGGGCAGCTTCAGCCCTTTAGGAATTTGGAGACTAAACAAAGAGCCCGGGAAAATTTACACACATAAAAGAAAGAGGCATAATTAAGAAGGAAAGACGGAAGACAATTAGCATTAATGGATCAGCATTATCTCATTTAGTTCTCTGATGATGCAGGCACTACAGTCATCCTGGTTAACAGAGGACAAAAGAGAAGCCTCGGGGTATCCACAAACTCACAGAAAGGAGGGAGCAGAGCCAACTTTGGATCCAGATCACTGACTGCCAAGGTTATGGTTCATCCGTGAAAGTTTCAAATAATGAATGAGCTCTGGGAAGGTCAGGAAATACCTGGGAGTTTCGAAACTCTGTCTCATTTACATAGGACTAAAGGGAAACCTTCAGACTTTCGGACTGCAATGAAGCAGAATGGCTATCCCTAATGAGACAGGCCTCAGTGACCATCAAAATTATCTCTACGAGTTTAAATATTTTGGCCATAATTTTTATTCCAAAGCTTATGAACTTCCCTTTCATCATTGTAGAAAAAATCATGTTTTTGTTCAAGGACATAAATATTGAGGAGGGAAAGCGTTAACAGTAGGCAGAGACAGAGAGAGAGAGAGAGAGAGAGAGAGAGAGAGAGAGAGGAGGCAGGCTGAAGCAGCAGCGGGTTTGGGAGGGAATAAAAAGGATGAATTCATTCCAGACCTGCCTGTGGGAGGAGCCATGAGTGTGGCGTCTCACAGACTTTCTGAGAAGGTCCCAATAGCTTCTAAGGTTCCAAGCTTCTCCATCATTTGGTTTGCTGAAGGTGAAATCCCTGTCCCACCCCCCCCCCCAAAGGGTAGGTTGCTGATACGAGACTGATTTTGAGCAAAGGTTTTCACAGTAGAGATGAAGAAGGGGACCAGTAAGCCAGGAAAGGTGACCTTCATCTAGAAGGGGAAGAGGCTGAGTGAGGTGCTGTTCTCCAAACTGAATGTTTGACAGATATATCAGGATAGGATAGGAGAGTCTGGAGAGGAGGACTGGGCATGTACCAGGGACACAGGTGGACCAGAAAAAGAAAAGGTGAAACTCTCCCAGACACCACTTCCTTTCCAAAGGCCCATAGCCTGAATGTGCCCCAGAAGCATGAGGAGTAAATGATACTTTGTAAAGTAGTTTCATAGCAGTTTGTGCAAACTTCTCTCTTAAATATCTCCAAGCCTTTGGGGCACCTGGGCGGTTCATTCTATTCAGCATCCAACTCTTGATTTTGGCTCAGGTCATGATATCACCGTCATGAGATCGAGCCCACGTAGAGCTCTGTGCTGGGTGTGGGGCCTGCTCAAGATTCTCTCTCTCTCTCTTCCTCTCGCTCTTTCTCTCTCCCTCCCTCCGTCGCTCCCTCCACCCCTTCCCAGCTCGCAAGTCCTCTCTCTCTCTCTCTCTCTCTCTCTCAAAAAAATAAAAATAAAAATATCTCCAAGCCTCGGTCACATTTTATGGAGATGCCCCACTCCAGGACATGTTGCATTCTCAGGTAAAGGAACTAAATTGAGACCCACTTCCCTAAAGTCAGAAAGGCAGAATGAATTACTGAACCACCCACAGGCAGAGAAAATCTAAGGGATGGAGTTGGAGTTCTACAACTCATTTCCTTACCTGGAAATTCTTCTTTCCGACTCTAGTTGCATATTTTCTGAGGAAGTCAAGTCTTAAAAACCTGATCGAAACTGCGTATCTAGGTGTCTCCAAAATGACTTCCTGGTGCTGAGAAAGAAAAAACAAAACTCTTTGGAGGCCTAAAGATAAAGATACGGGCAACTTCCCTCCCTCTCTGGAGCTACGGGTGCCTAGAGGTTCAAACTTGGTAGCGAGAAAGCAAAGCCCGGAAGTGAGGGGGAGCGCACGGGTCCCAGGAGCTCCAGAAGGGGCCCTGAGGGCCAAAGACCGGATAATTAAGACAGCAGCAGCCCCGAAATGAATGCCAAAGGCAGGCAGCAAAAACCACCCACTGGGAGTCTGATGCTAGAGATTGCTGTCCTCCTAAAACAGGGTTTCTCTTCCCTGGAGGCACATTCGAATCACCTGGGGAGATTTTAACAATCCCAATGCCCAGGCAGAACCCTAGAACAATCTAATCAGAACCTTAGTCTGGTAAGCATTAGTATTTTAGAAAGCACCCTAGGTTATTCCGATGTGCAGCCAGGACTGAGGAATCCCTGCCCTGGGGAGCCATGAACATGTAAATTACAGGGCTTTCTTGGCGAGGCCTCCCAGTTCCTACAGGGAACATAGAGATTTGAGGCTCACTTTACTGCAGTCTGTTAGTAAACCATACACTAAGGTTTGTGTTAGGGAGGTGGCTAGGTGGGGAATGCTTAGGCTGCGTCTCATGATGTACCTTGCAGACCAGAGCTCTCAAAACAGGGTAGAGTCACTGTACAGGTAACTGACTCGCCAGCACTACTGGGTAGACAAGGCAAAGCTTCTCTGCTGGGCCACCACAACAATTTTTATTGTTAACGGGCTAACAGCTAGTTAATAAAGCTAAAGTACTGACATTTTTAGCTGTGAAAATATTTTTCTGTGTTTTCTTCTAAGGGCTTATAAGAAGGCTCGATCCAACCCAAATTAATGTGGAGCATGGTGTGAGATAAAGGCCGAGGCTTTTTCTTTTCCACGTGGATGTCCAGTTTTTTGGCATCATTTGTGGAAAAGACTTTTCACTCACTGGATTATTTTGGTGCCTTTGTCAAAAATCAGATACCCATATAAATGGAGGTCTATTTCTGCCCATATGAAATGCTTCGTTGCTCTATTCATCAACCATTATTTCATTTTCACATTGTCTTGATTTCTGTAGCTTTATGTAAATTCTTAACCTCCAACATTTTTCAGTTTTAAGAGTACTCCGGATAGTCTAGGTTCACTGCATTTCTGTATATTTGCATCAGTTTCTCCACTTCTGCCCAAATAACTCGATTTGATTGTGACTGAAATTTCATTGAATCCATAGCTCAATCTGGGGAAAACTGACATCCTAACCACACTGAGCCTTCCAATCTCTGAACTGGGATGGCTCTGTGTCTTTATTCGTTTCTCTCAGCAATATTTTGCAAAAGTATTTCACATTTTTTGTTAAATATATTCTTAAGAATATTGAATTCCTAAATTTGAAGGATTCCAAAAAATTGTAAATGAAAATGTTTTGTAAGGTTTTTTTGTCCAACCCCTTCAATTTATTTTTAACTCCCCTTTAGGGCTCATTATATAGTTGCCCACACATGTACTTCTTTTGCTCATATTCCTTAACTATTTTTTTCTCTCATCCTTTTCCTTTTAATGACTTCAGAGTTTCTTACCTGCCTTGTATCTCACTAATTCTTTTGGGGTTTTTATGCAATTCAAAACATTTTGTGCTTTTTCCCAGCTACTTATTTTTATATCCATTTTTCTTTTCTTTTTTTTAAATATAATTTATTGTCAAGTTAGCTAACATACAGTGTATACAGTGTGCTCTTGGCTTCAGGAGTAGATTCCCATGATTCATCACTTACATACAACACCCAGTGCTCATCCAAACAAGTCGCCTCCTCCATGCCCATCACCCATTTTGCCCCCTCCCCTGCCCCTTCCATCAACCCTCAAATTGTTCTCCATTTTTCTAGTTGATACACCTTAAACTTTTAGCTCTTCTCTACCTTCCTTTTTCTCAAAAGCTACCTCCCTCACTTGTAAACATTTAGCACAAGGGGTGGTATGAAGGATAGATTTTAAAGTGGCCACCATGATACCTGACTCCTGGAATTTATGCCTTTGTGTAATCCCCTCATCTTGAGTGGAATGAGGAGGCTAAGGTAATAGGATGTATGCAATTACATGTATGTGATTACATAATAGTGTTGAACCCATCTTGCTATAATTTCTCCTCCCTTTACGAGCTTTGAAGGAAAAAGGTGCCATGAGTTCTACCATTACCAAAAAATGAATGTTGCCACAGCATGAGAGACCCTAGAAGCAGATCCTGTCCAGTTGAGCTTCTGGTGAAACCCCAGTCCTGATCAACACCTTGATCTCAGCCTAATACAGTTGGGCAAGAAGAAAGACTCAGAGACTAGACTGTCCATCTTCATGGATTGTGATCTATTCCTTTCACCCCAGATCAGACTCTGGAATTGCTGCTGCCATTTTTCTGCTCTGCCGTAGCCACAAGCCAAGCAATAATCCACTTGGGCAATGTGTGCAGGAGAAAAAGGCACAACTAGAAAGCTTCCTCTCAGCCTATCCCTGTCCATGGCACCTGGCCCTTGCCTGTTCTAGATTTCCCCTCCCACTTTCAGCCGTCATCACATTGTGACCCAACCAGTCTTTGACCCACATCTAGAAAGTTCTCACGGAGAAGTGCAGAGATTGTAAGCGTATATAGCTCAAAGCATTTTCACAAGTGGAGTATCCTCATGTAACTATCACACTGACCAACAAACAGAATATGACCAGCATCCCAAGGGCTCCCTTCTAGTCCGCTCCAGTCACTACCCACCAAAGGTTTCTTAGCTTTTAATTTATGTAAATGAAATCAAACAGTATGCGTTCATTTGTGTCTAACCTCGCTATAAGTCAAAATAACAACTATAAGATTTATGCATTTTGTCACTGATAGTGTCAGATCACACATTCTCATTGATAATATGTTTTCTGTGGTATGAATACACCACAATCTATTTGTCCACTTTTCTGTTGATGAACACTTAGGTAGTTTCCAGTTAGGGGCAATTACAAACAGAGGTGGTCTATTCATCTTTACACTTTTTGATTAACATACGTGCTCATTTATGTCTGGTATTTTCTTAGCAGAAAACTGCTAGGTCATAGAATATGCATATGACCAGCTTCATATTTTTTTTTCAATGTTTATTTATTCTGAGAAAGAGAGACAGACAGAGCATGAGCAGGGGAGGGGCAGAGAGAGGGAAACACAGAATCCAAAGCAGGCTCCAGGCTCTGAGCTGTCAGCACAGAGCCTGATGCAGGGCTAGAACTTATGAGCCATGAGATCATGACATGAGCCGAAGTCAGACACTCAACAACTGAGCCACACAGCCACCCCTATGATCAGCTTTAGATACTGATGCCAAGAAGTTTTCCAAAGCGCTTGTACCAATTTACATTGCCACAGGAGTGTATAATAGTTCCTTATCCTACACACCTTTACCAACACAAGGTATTTCCCCTCTTTATCATTTAAGTCTTTCTAGCAGGTGTCTTGTGGTGTCACTCTAAGTCCTGTGATCCATTAATGCCTCTCTCATTTCTGTGGAATCTCTAGGGCTAGTTTCAGGTGAGGAGGTAGAAGTCATATGAGAAGTCTAGGTTAGAGAACCAGGAAGCTGACGTGTAGTTCCCATCAAAAAGTCAGCAGGGTTGAGGCCCAAAACAGTTCATGTCCAAAGGCTTTTAAAGACCAATGTTCCAGCTCAAAGCAGTCAGACAGTAGTTCCCTCTTATTTATGGGAGAATTAGCCTTTTTGTTCTATTTGGGCCTTCAGCTGATTGGATGAAGACCACCCACATTAGGGAGGGCAATCAGCTTTACTCAGCCTACAGATTCAAAAGTTAATCTCATCCTGGGGCGCCTGGGTGGCTCAGTCTGTTGGGCATCTGACTTCGGCTCAGGTCATGATCTCATGTTCCATGAATTCGAGCCCCATGTCCGGCTCTGTGCTGACAGCTCAGAGCCTGGAGCCTGCTTCAGATTCTGTGTCTCCTTCTTTCTTTGCCCCTCCCCCACTCACACCCTGTCCCTCTCTCTCTCTCTCTCAAAACATAAATAAGCATCAAAAAAATAAAAAATAAAAAAATAAATAAAAGTTAATCTCATCCAAAGACCTAAATATGAGACAGAAAACCATAAAAATCCTAGAGAAAAACACAGGCAGCAACTTCTTCGACATCAGCCATAGCAACTTCTTACTAGACAGTCTCTGGGGGCAAAGGAAACAAAAGCAAAAAATGAACTATTGGGACTTTATCAAGGAAAAACCTGCACGGTGAAGGAAACAACAAAACTAAATCAACAAAACAAAAGGCAGCCTACAGAATGGGAGAAGATATTTGTAAATGACATAGCTGATGAAGGGTTAATATCCAAAATCTATAAATAACTTATCAAACTCAGTACCCAAAAAACAAATAATGCAGTGAAGAAATGGGCAGAGGGCATGAATAGACACTTTTCCAAAGAAGACATCCAGGTGGCTAACAGACATAAAAAGATGCTCAGCATCACTCATCAGCAGGGAAATACAAATCAAAACCACAATGAGATACTACCTCACACAGGTCAGAATGGGTAAAATTACCAACGTAGGAAACAACAGATGTTGGTGAGGATGTGGAGAAAGGGGAACACTCTTACAATGTTGGTGGGAATGCAAACTAGTGTAGCCACTCTGGAAGACAGCATGGAGCTTCCTCAAAAAGTTAAAAATAGAACTACCCTGCCATCCAGCAATTGCACTAGTAGGTATTCGCCCAAAGGATACAAAAATACAGGTTCAAAGGGGTACATGCACCTCAATGTTTATAGCAGCATTATCAACAATAGCCAAACTATGGAAAGAACCCAAATGTCTATCAGCTGATGAATGGATAAAGAATATGCAGCATATATATATCTATATATACACACACATATATATACATATATATATATATATATATATATTGCTCAGCCATAAAAAAAATGAAATCTTACCATTTGCAATGAAGTGGATGGATCTAGAGTATATCATGCTAAGCAAAATAAGTCAGTCAGAGAAAGACAGATACAGTAAAACCTTGGTTTGCGAGCATAATTCTTTCTGGAAACATACTTGTAATCCAAAGCACTTGTATATCAACGTGAATTTCCCCTAAGAAAGAATGGAAACTCAGATGATTCATTCCACAACCCAAAAATATTCATATAAAAATGATTACAATAGTGTAATATAATACAAAATGATAAAGAAAATATAAAGAAAAATAAATAACCCACACTTACAGTTGAAAACCTTCATGGCTGGTGAGAGGGAGACAAGAGAGAGGAGGGTTATCATGTAGGACGACTTTCACCGTCGCTAATGGAATCACTGCTATCTGTGGGCTCAGTGGAATCTTTTTCTTTTCATGCAACTTGAGCAAGGAATCTATCCAACGACACTTGCTTTTGCCGCCTTTTGAGGATTTCACAAAATGTGACATTGCATTGTCATTAAACAGATTCATCACTCGCACTGCTACAGCCACATTCGGGTGGTGCTTTTCTACAAAATTTTTAACTGTTTCCCACATTTTACACATCTCCCTAATCTCATTGGCAGTGATGGGTTCCTCTGCCTTTTTCTCCTCCTCCTCGGCAGACACAATCTCCTCCATAACCTCTTGCTGTTTTTCGCAATGCAGAACCATCAGTTCATGGGTCGTCAGCTCCTGGCCATGTTCCTCCGCCAGCTCTTGAATGTCATTCACCTCCAATCGCGTGGTCTTCCCCAAGAACACAATTGCATCAACAGCTTGCTGCTCCTGTTCGTGAGCAAGACCCTCTAAGCTGTGTCCAAGAACACAATCAGGCCACAGTTTTCTCCAAACAGAATTGAGGGTTCTCTTGGTGACCCCGTCCCAGGCTTTATTGAGGATCTTGAGGCAGTTCCTGATGTGGAAATTATTTTTTTCCAAAATGCTCAGAGGCAAGGTTTGCTCCTTCAGTCACCTTGAAGCATCGCTGAAATAGTGCTTTGGTTTAAATTTTTTTTAAGTTCAAAATGACTTTTTGATCCATGGACTGGAGGATTCGAGTGGTGTTGGGAGGAAGGAACTTGACCTTAATGAACTTGAATTCCTCCAGTAAGTCATCTTCAAAGTCTGGAGGATGAGCAGGAGCATTATCCATAATCAGCAAGGCTTTCAGTGGCAGATTCTTTTCTAGAAGGCATTTCTTTACTGCAGGACCAAAGACCTCATTGATCCACTCAATGAACAAGATATGAGTGACTCAAGACTTGCTGTTGGACCACCACATAATGTTTAACTGGCTTTTCTGCACATTGCATTTCTTTTTTTTTTTTTTTTTATTGTTTATTTATTTTTGAGATGAGAGAGACAGAGCATGAGTGGGAGAAGAGAGAGAAAGAGGGAGACACAAAATCTGAAGCAGGCTCCAGGCTCTGAGCTGTCAGCACAGGCCCAACGCTGGGCTTGAACTCATGGACCACGAGATCATGACCTGAGTCGAAGTCAGAGGCTTAACCGACTGAGCCACCCAGGGGCCCCATGCACATAGCATTTCTTGAAGGCTTATGGATTCTTGGAATGATACACAAGCAGGGGCTTGCCTTTGAAATGCCCTCTTGCATTAGCACAAAACAAGAGGATGAGATGGTCTTTCCTGGGCTTGTGACCGGGCATTTAATTCTCTTCTGTAATGTAGGTTCTCTTTGCCATCTTTTTCCAATAAAACGCCATCTCCTTGCAGTTAAAAACCTGCCCTGGCAGGTAACACTCAGGAACCATGAGCCAAATCACAGCCTCTCAGTGCTCACAACACTATGGATGCCACTTCTCTTCTTTAAGTTATCAAACCATCCCCTGCTTGCCTTGGATCCTTCTTCATTTTCTGTTGATGTACCTGGCAGTTTACTTACAAGGTCAGTGTACAAGGCCTTTGCCTTCTTGCAGATAAAGCTCTTGGTCACAGTATCACCTGCTAGTTGCTTCTCATTTATCCAAACCAGAAGCAACTTTTCTACATCTTCCAGAACACATGGCCATTGCTTTGATATTCTCATGACTCCATTTGCAGCATCTAGCCCCCTTATTTCTTCTTTCTTCTTTAATATTGTGCAAATGGTTGACATAGACTTATAGAATCTTGCAATTTCAGCCAATCATATACCTTGTTTGTACTTCTCAATGATTTCCTTCTTCTGTAATCACCTCCTTCTCACTGCCTTTCTTTTCAACCTTTTTCTGCATGGGGACCATTGTATATACTTGCACGGATGTTGACTACAGTACAGTATTAATTAACTCTTGTCGTATACTGTATTTAATGTAACTGGCAATAAAAAGGGCCTCTATCTGCAGGCAGCCTGACCTAGAACGAAGCAAAGCATTCCTAAGCTTACTCTTGCATGGAAAAGCAAAGGACTGTCCATAGGTGATTTGAAGTGACAAAAAATACTCTTCTGCCAGTTATGGGCACCTTCCAGTGTTCTGAAAAATCACTGATTTCTGCCAACCACTGTGGCCTGAGACCAAGCATTGGAGCATAGGAGACAATCACCCACAATCCCACAGTGAGAGAAAGGGAAGGAGAGAGAGAGAGAACCATTGGCTCCGTTGTGACCATGTGACATTAGGCATCACGTACTACTCATATTGCAATACATCACTCATTTATCAAGTTAAAATTTATTAGAAATGTTTGCTCATCTCGAGGAACACTCACAGAATAAGTTACTTGCAATCCAAGGTTTTACTGTACTATACGATTTCATTCATATGTGAAATTTAAGATACAAAACAGATGAATATATGGGAAGAGGAAAAAAGAGAGAGGGAAATAAACTGTAAGGAACTTATATTTTTAATATGAAATTTATTGTCAAATTGGTTTCCATACAACCAGTGCTCATCCCAACAGGTGCCCTCCTCGATGCCTATCACCCACCCTCTCCTCCCTCCCACCCCCCATCAACCCTCAGTTTATTCTCAGTTTTTGAGAGTCTCTTATGGTTTGCCTCCCTCCCTATCTTACTTTTTTTTTCCTTCCCCTCCCCCATGGTCTTCTGTTAAGTTTCTCAGGATCCACATAAGAGTGAAAATATATGGTATCTGTCTTTCTCTGTATGACTTACCTCACTCGGTATAATACCCTCCAGTTCCATCCTTGTTGCTACAAAAGGCTATATTTCATTCTTTCTCATTGCCCCGTAGTACTCCATTGTGTATATAAACCACAATTTCTTTATCCATTCATCAGTTGATAGACATTGAGGCTCTTTCCATAATCTGGCTATTGTTGAGAGTGCTGTTATAAACATTGAGGTACAAGTGCCCCTATGCCTCAGCACTCCTGTATCCCTTGGGTAAATTCCTAGCAGTGCTATTGCTGGGTCATAGGGTAGATCTAGTTTTAATTTTTTGAGGAACCTCCACACTGTTTTCCAGAGGGGCTGCACCAGTTTGCATTCCCACCGACAGTGCAAGAGGGTTCCCGTTTCTCCACATCCTCTCCAGCATCTATAGTCTCCTAATTTGTTCATTTTAGCCACTCTGACTGGTGTGAGGTGGTATCTGAGTGTGGTTTTGATTTGTATTTCCCTGATGAGGAGCGACATTGAGCATCTTTTCATGTGCCTGTTGGCCATCTGGATGTCTTCTTTAGAGAAGTGTCTACTCATGTTTTCTGCCCATTTCTTCACTGGATTATTTGTTTTTTGGGTGTGGAGTTTGGTGAGTTCTTTATAGATTTTGGATACTAGCTCTTTGTCTGATATGTCATTTGCAAATATCTTTTCCCATTCCATTGGTTGCCTTTATTTTTGTTGATTGTTTCCTTTGCAGTGCAGAAGCTTTTTATCTTCATGAGGTCCCAATAGTTCATTTTTGCTTTTAATTCCCTTGCCTTTGGAGATGTGTCAAGTAGGAAATTGCTGCGGCTGAGGTCAGAGAGGTTTTTTCCTGCTTTCCCCTCTAGGGTTTTGATGGTTTCCTGTCTCACATTCGGGTCCTTTATCCATTTTGAGTTTATTTTTGTAAATGGTGTAAGAAAGTGGTCTAGTTTCATTCTTCTGCATGTTGCTGTCCAGTTCTCCCAGCACCATTTGTTAAAGAGACTGTCTTTTTTCCATTGGATATTCTTTCCTGCTTTGTCAAAGATTAGTTGGCCATACATTTGTGGGTCTAGTTCTGGAGTCTCTATTCTATTCCATTGGTTTATGTATCTGTTTTTGTGCCAATACCATGCTGTTTTGATGAAGTAAGGGACTCTTAATGATAGAGAACAAACTGAGGTTTGTTGAAGGGATGTGGTTGGGGGATGGGCTAAATGGATGATGGGTATTAAGGAGGGCACTTGTTATGATGAGCACTGGGTGATATGTGTAAGTGATGAATCACTAAATTCTACTCCCGAAACCAATATTATATTATATGTTAACTAACTAGAATTTAAATAAAAATTTGGAAGAAAATAACAACAAAAAAATGGAACAAAAGTTAATCTCATCCAGGAACATCTTCACAGACATACTGAGAATAATGTTTGGCCAAATATCTGGGCACCTCACTTCCCAGTGAAGTTGACACATAAGGCTAGTCATCATACCATATTAGCCTGTCATCTTGTCTACGACGATTTCTTTCAACTGTGTATACTATTCCATTACATACGTGTGTATGTATAGATGTATATATATACACATATAGACATACCCATGTATGTAATGGAATACACACATATACACACATGTATTTACCGTCATACTTAATATAAATGAAAAATGTATTATTTTGTTTAATAGTGTGTTTGTGAGTTTCATCTATAATGTGTTGTATTTGCTACAAATTATTCATTCTCATTGATGTATACTATTTCATTGTGTGACTACATGGAAATTTATTTATCCAGTTTACTATCAATGAGCATGTGGATAGTTTCCAGTTTGGAGCATCTCGCTGATTTTGTCATTGGGAATTTTAGGTTGCTTCTAATTTGTTTCTAAACAATATTGCAAAGGCATCTTTTTGAACGTCTACTTGTACACACAGGTGAATATTTCTCTTGGGTAACCACAGATCAAAATAAAAAAAATGATCCATCTGGACCATGAGTGGAGAGAAAACAACACAACCAGAAAGTTCTCTTTCCACTTATTCCCTGTCCATTTTGGCGTCTAGTATTTTTCTCTCTCTTCACCCTCACCACATTATGACTAAACAGCTTCTTCCCTTTCCCAGAAGTTTCTCACAGATTTTGTTTTACAAATTTTTATTGAAGTAAAACATATCTATAGAAAAGTGCATACATTGGGGCGCCTCGGTGGCTTGGTCGGTTAAGCGTCCGACTTCAGCCAGGTCACGATCTCACGGTCCGTGAGTTCGAGCCCCACGTCAGGCTCTGGGCTGATGGCTCGGAGCCTGGAGCCTGTTTCCGATTCTGTGTCTCCCTCTCTCTCTGCCCCTCCCCTGTTCATGCTCTGTCTCTCTCTGTCTCAAAAATAAATAAACGTTAAAAAAAAAAAAGTGCATACATTTTATGTGTGCAGTGCAACGAAATTCCCCAAATTAAATACACATAAGTAACCCTGATAGGGATGGAAAATTACGAGCAGTAAGAAATGGAATGATGCATTATAGGTTCTGTAATTTCAACTTTACTGGATACTGCCCAATTGCTCTTCAAAGTGACCATGTCAGCTACCTCTCACAGCAGTGAGAAGGTATACCCATTTCTTCTCATCCTTGTCCATACTTGGGGTAGTCAAACCCTAGTTTTCCCTATACCAACAGGTAAAAATTTTGTGTTATTGTTTTAAGTTGCTTTTCCTTAATTTTTAATACGGCTGGGCATCTTTTCATGTTTATTTGCCAGTCAGAATTTTCTTTACTCATTTTGCTGTTGGTTGTTGTCCTGTGTATTTTTTTTTTAATGAATTTTTCCCAAGTTTATTTATTTATTTTGAGTCAGAGAGAGACAGAGACAGAGCATGAATGGGGCAGGGCCTGAGAGAGTGGCTGACAGAGGATCTGAAGCGTGCTCAGCAGAGATCCCGATGTAGGGCTCGAACCCACAAACCGTGAGATCCTGACCTGAGCTAAAGTAGGATGCCCAACCTACCGAGCCACCCAGGTGCCCCAGTTGTTGTTCTGTTTTGACTCTTTCCCTTGGGAACCCACGGCTTATCCACTTTTCTAGACAGCTCCCTTCTATTTGCTGTCCCTTGTTACTGGACCAAAGTGGATCCGCTCCTTGGTGGACTATAGATCACCGAGAATGATTCCCAAAGTCGGGTCTCTTGGAACAAGGGAAAGCTGGCTCCTTTTATTAGGGTTTAGAATAAATATTCCAAGGGGGATTTTAAGATTGTAATGAGGCTGTGTCACTCTCTGGCACTTTTTGAGTCTTCCTGCAGGCATCTTCCTCAAATGTTTCTTTTTCTGTTCCAGCAGGTCATTAGTTAGATTCTAAAAGGTAAGGTTGACAGTTCAGAAAGTCAGTCCTGAGTTCAGGAGGTCAGTCCTGAGCTCAGGGGATCAGGCCGGTGCCAATTGCTATCCCTATCAGTATAGACTTAATATCTTCTCATCTATAACTCTCTATATTCTTCTTGGTCTGGAGAGATTATGCTAAAGTTTTCCCAGTCAATTTCATGGGGGCTACAGTTTTTTATGATCATCACTAAACCCGCTTCTTTTAATACTAGGTGTCCATAACCAATGGCCACCTGTATTTGGAGCATTTTCTGTGAAAGTAATCAGGCAGTTATGGTTGGTTTCTTTTTTTTTTTTAATTTTTTTTCTAACGTTTATTTATTTTTGAGACAGAGAGAGACAGAGCATGAACAGGGGAGGGGCAGAGAGAGAGGGAGACACAGAATTGGAAGCAGGCTCCAGGCTCTGAGCCATCAGCCCAGAGCCCGTCGCGGGGCTCGAACTCACAGACTGCGAGATCGTGACCTGAGCTGAAGTCCGACGCCCAACCGACTGAGCCACCCAGGCGCCCCAGTTATGGTTGGTTTCAAAACAAGCAGCTTTTGTTGTTTTACACCTGGCCTGTTACCCTTGCTTATGTTAACTTCGTGCCTCAATAGCCATTCGATACTTGATGCAAATCAGTGTACGTTCCGGTAAAGGGACCAAATGTCTAGGAATTTCTGAAGAGATGAATTATCATCTCATTTCCGTCACCAGTTGTGGGATCTTGGGCAAGTCATTTCACCCCTGGGTAAATCTCCTCTAGGGTACAATGAGAACATACAGAAGCGTCCCCTGCCTATCTCACAGAGTTGCTTGGATATCCAATGAAAGAACAAGGTGATCAGAGGATTTACCAGGCACCGTTTCCAGGTACATCACCAAGAGTCACAGCTTATTGACAAACACAGACCCCAGGCTTTTCTGAGAAGTGCCCTGCGAAAATCTAGAATAAATACAAATGTGCTATTTCCCCCACGTTCATTGAAATAATGTGCAGGCTACTAAGTAAATGGTTAGGAGAGTATTGTAAGTCAGAAGGCAAGCGCAGCTGAGGCAAATGCATAATTATGATTTGATATCAGAAGATCCAACACGATCTGAATTAATCAGTCTGCTGTTGAGTCCAACTTCCCGTACTGTTGAAGCTGGAGCAGAAGTGGGAGTCCATTCTGGAAGTTAAGGAAAGCATAGCCCGGCAGGGAGGACTGTCTCAGGAGCACGTGGATCGCTCGGGGTGGGGGGTGGGGGTGTCTCAGACCTGCCCTGGGTCGAGGCCCGGCCATGGGCGGGCGGGACTTGGGGGTGAAGAGGCTGTAGCCGGGACTTGGGGGTGAAGAGGCTGTGTCGGCTACTGGATCATAACTGCTGAGGAGAGAGCAGCACAAGGATCCTCCCTGGCTTCAGGCAGAGCTCTTCAGGGAGGTGGGCTCTGGGAGGGCTCCGTGCCTCTGCTCAGCCGAGCTCCAGCCAGAAGCCTTAGGAGCCAGAGCAGGTGCAGAACTGCAGCTGCTGGCCAGCTCTCAGAGGGGAGCTGGACTCTTCCTGGGCTGCAGGAGCCAGGACAGCCAGGCTCAACTCCACCCGAACCATGCCAGCCAACCTCACGGAGCGCAGCCCCGACTCCAAGGGCTCCAGCGGGACCACGCAGACCCCGGATGCTTCCCCAGCCCTCTGCATCGAAACGGTGACTTTCACTGAAGTGGTGGAAGGGGAGGAGTGGGGCTCCTTCTACTACTCCTTTAAGGTAAGTTTCCTGCTTTCCAGTCTGAACGGATTTTAAATGAGACAAGTAGAATTTAAGAGACCCAATTAAACTATCATTGCCAATACCGTGAATGGGTATGGTTTGTTTTCCCTACCGAAAAGAGTAAAAGGGGGAAAAAAAAACAACAACCAATGAGCTAAGGCAAAGAGTTTTTCATATTGTCCAAGGACCTATAGTGTAGTTTTTTTCTGAATACTGGTCTTTTGTTCTGCTGCTGCTGTTGCTGAAAACATGTGAATCTTGAGTAACATTTATGTTAACTTCATGCCTAAGAGTCTGCAAAGTGGATGATTTTACTCCCCTCCCCTTAGATAAAAGCACTTTTAATTAATTCTATAGTAGTGCTTGAAATGTTGCCTGTTTCTTGTAGGGGTTATTGTGTGAGTTGTCTGCTAGGAACATCAGAGGTGTGGAAAGCCCACATCCCCCAGGACAGTGCCTGGTGCAACCGAAGACCTAAGCAGTAAGGAGGGAAGGTCCATACTCTTATTGATCCTATCCTTTGAACATCAGTGAGAAATAGACTCTTTGATTGTAGTTTGTGGCGCCATCCTTTGCAACAAGTTGCCTCCTGGAACAAAGGAGGAATCCGACTTTGGTGAATTTCACCTTCAAAGCATCCAAGGGCCATACTGAGGAAATGATCCTCATTAACCTAATCCTGTTCCCTCTTTTGCAACAAGATCGGTCAGAAATCAGGCATATGGAAAACGACAGTTCTCTGCTTCTGGCATCAGAAGGCAGGCATGTCAGGGTATTTCACACGCTGCCGGAAGGTGCATTAAGTGGTGGCAGTAATTCCCAGGTCTCCAACTGGTTTTTTTTTTTTTAGTCCTCTGGGTGTTCTTGAAATGATTTAGTTTTTACCCCACAAACTAGAATTACTGTAACATCCACCTCTCTACCGGAGCTTTGCTTCTTTGCAAACACTCAAAATAAAACTTTCAACAGGGAGCAATCTCGGAAGGCAGCCTCCTGCTCCTCAAAAACCAAGAGACAAAATAACAAAGCAGAGCCTGAACAAGTCACTTAGGCTGGCTCCACCGTTCCAGCCCCTCAGAACCACCTCCTAATGCATGCACACACCCTGCCCAGCTGCCCAGCTCCAAGACAGAAAATAGAAACTGAAATTGGAGTTTGTTGTCATTTACCTTTGACTGAATACTCCCCTTTAAGAAATCAGCTTGCAGACCCAGAGATTCTGTCTTGGGGAAGCAGGCTCTGTGCACCCAGGAGACAGACACAGCTCCTTCTCAGTGACACTGCTTCTGAAGCCTCTCTGATATTTATAAAACATGACAGTAAACAGAATGAAGAGAGAATGCCATTGCAAAAGGGATAATAATCAGCAATAAGGCAATACTCAGTCTCCACTGAAATCTCATTGGCCATTTTTTGAATATAGCTCCTAAGGGGATACTTTGAATATTCAGACAAACCACCCCACCCCTCACCCCCTGCTGGTTCTCTACTAGTGTTTATACTCTGTCTTAGCAACACCATCTCTGGGCACTAAGGAGAATCATATCACTTTTTTCTTTTAAATCTCCTTCCTTTTCATGTTTGCCCTCAAACACCTGGACCAGTGTATAAGGAAAAGAGGATAAAAGAGAAGAATTGTTTGTCTGGGAGCTTAGAACGTTTCACTTTTGACCCATGCAATCATTGACTAAAACACAGTGATTTGTAGTTACAAGGCAGGGGCTGGTGTTTGTGGGAACCTAGCTTAAATGTTTCAGGGTAACCTTTCCCCAGGGTCCTCTCTGTACAGGGCAGTTCTGTTACATTGGCGATACAGGTACAATGGTGATGCAAACCCTTATTCATTGGTCCTTTGATGTCACCTACTTCTCGAGAAGAAAGCCAGAACCGCTCCTCTTTACTGTCTCTCAAACGTGTACTTTTAATCCCCGTTCTCTACCGAAAGCAGTAAATAATATAAAAATAAAACAAATGGTATCAGCAGTAAAAGTAGTAGAACCAACAATAACAGGAATCGCCTTGCATTTCATTTGCTGTGGGCTTTCTTGGTGCCAGGAATCTTTCTAAAGGACTTCTGTGAAGTATCTCCTTTAATTCTCACACACTATGGTGTCTCTTTTCCACCTGGACTTGCCTTCCACCTTCATCTGTGTTTATATAAATTCTACCCACTCTTAAGTCTCCTCTTGAATTGCTTCCTCCTCGAAGCCCCCCTTGACCCATCTCTCCTCTGAGTTCCAGTCGTGCCAAGGAGTGTAACTGTCTTCTTGCCACTTAATCTGTCTTCAGCTGCTACTTCAGTACGTGCCTAGGAGATATCTAATAGTCATTAAGCTCCTTGAGGGAAAGGAATGCTTGATTTCTGTTTCCCATTCCCCAGAAACCAGCACCATGCTAGACGTACTCAATAAATGTTTACTACACAAATGAAGTGTGGTATTCTGTTTCTGTCAACTGCCCACATTTTGTCAGATTGGCTAATAGAAAGCTTGCTTGCTCTGTAACAGAGTTGGGGGAGTGGGTATCTTATCAACCATGACTGCACATGGCAGCCTCTGCCTTGCCTCGTCTCTACGCTCTGTACTGGCCAAAGTCCTTCTCTGCAGGAACATTCGAATCATCCTTGTCTCATTTCTAAGCCAACATGACCAAGGTAAGTTATGGATGCCAGTGGATGGGGTATGGAATTCGTTGTGGTGCTGTAGACTAGAACCTAGTACTGATTTAGGCCCGAGAAACCGTACTTACCGCGTTGCAGCCTTACTAGTCTCAGCAGTCTTGTTTAGTCCACACACCTGGGCTTCTGACTTAGTTTCCTGCTTAGCCTTCAGGTTCGCCTCTGAACTCCAAAGCTCTCTTGGCAGGAGAAAAGACATCCCTATGTAAATATGGTTAGCTTTTCCTTCCACAGGCTTAGACCTTTTCCCTTCTTCCCATTTCCACCCCCAAAGTCTTACCGCCACTCCCCACTGCTCTAGCCTACTCTGCTGTGTAACCATGTCCTTGGATATAGGCAAGAAGGTTAGAGGTGAGTTCGCCACCCCCTTCCTCTATCATTGGCTTCATGTTACCAATCCTATGTGGTCCTGGGTTCAAGGTTCCCAGCTCAAGCCCCAGTTTCTTTCATAGTTTCCAATTTCAGGGTCCCATCCGCTTCACCTCTTCAGCTCCCAGTGACAGCATTAAACTCTACCAGAAATTCCCTAGGAGGATGGGACCTGGCTAATCAGAAAGTGAGTGGAGGAGGTGCATATAAACCTGTCCAAGTGGAAGACAAAGATGAAACTCTTCATTTTGCCCTTGAAGGTGCTAGCAATGCTTCCAGTATCTCTTAATGATGAGAAAATTAACTCAAAGTAACTGGGAGAGAAACCGGTCTGAATGAGTAAATTGGCAAAATTATGAAATAATGCAGATGAACTCATTTTTATTACTCTCAGGTGAGGGAAAAAACATCAACCAAGATTGCTAAATGTTACCTAATGACGATCTTTTATTGGATCTCCTTCAGTGAGTGAGTAGTTAACAAATGATATGCCATTAGTCTAACTATTGTTTATATGTAAATGGTTGCAGCTAAGTGCTTGAGGGTGATTGGACACGTTTTTTTTCCCCCCTTTGTTAGTGCAACCTCTTGTCTACTGTCTTATTGTTAATATTCTTGCTACACCTTTCCTCTTTGAATATAACAATAGCAAATTCTGGTTCAACTCATGTCCTTATCTCACACGAGGTTTTAGCAAGAGCTCAATTGAAAAAGTTTAGGAAGACTTGCTTCTTTTCACTGTATTTCGGTTGACAACTCATTTCTAAGAACTTGACCTACCTGGGGCGCCTGGGTGGCTCAGTCGGTTGAGCGGCCGACTTCGGCCCAGGTCATGATCTTGCGGTCCGTGAGTTCGAGCCCCGCGTCGGGCTCTGTGCTGACAGCTCGGACCCTGGAGCCTGTTTCAGATTCTGTGTCTCCCTCTCTCTGACCCTCCCCCGTTCATTCTCTGTCTCAAAAATAAATAAACGTTAAAAAAAAAATTTTAAAAAAAGAACTTGACCTACCTACTAAGTACCAGCATTTTCACCTCAAATGACAGTGACTGTCATTTCAGCTCCTTTTTGCCCGCTGGCCTGAACCCTCTCCTCTTGTCCTGTCCCACCTGTTGGGGACTTGTTTGTCTCCTTCCGTCTTGGATGCCAGGACAGTTGTCACTGATGCCCTTCCTGGAATCCAGGAGCCCTCCGTCCCTGACCTTCCCGTGTGGTCTCCTGCAGATGACAACAAAGGCCTGGCCTTCACCTCATGCGTTTGTGTTTGCCCTCCTGTATGGTTTCACTCGGTGCGTTCATTTTCAGTACATTCGTGCAGCTGAACATGTGGCTGTTGGTGAGGGAACGACTACTAGTTTTGCTCACTTAAGTAACTGTTAAAGGTCTGCTATTTCCTGCCTGTTTCTGCTGTGCACACCCAGCGCTACACTCCCCACCCCCTACTGGGTAAGCTCCGCCTCGTCCGATTTTACTCTGGGTCCTTGAGAAAGACACAGCTGCTGCTGGCGGGCTCCTCGGGGACGGGGACGCCCTGCAATTCCCAAGCTCTGGACTCTAGCTTGTGAGAAAGGAACACCTGCTCAACTAAATTTCCCTTCGCACTGCTTACGCATCCGATGGCAGGAGACGTGATCTTCGTCAGTGCCAAGCAAACTCAGAATTGCGGTTTCTCCGCCCCCGAAGGGCTTTCCCATTTTCTGACTCAGGGAAGGTGTCTCGGCTCTCGGGATGCTGTCTCTGTGATGTGTTCACATGTGTGTGATGGGGGTAAGGGTGGGGGTCCGCCCTGAGGAGGGATCCGGGCAAGTCGGCCTCAGCGGAGACGAAAAGTCGTTTCTGGCCTTCAGAAGTGGACATCCTTGGTCCAGACCCTCGCCTGGATCCCCATCGGGCCCTCGGGGCTACACCGCGTTCTGAGGCAGGGTACCTCTGTCACACTTCCTTTAGGCACACGGGTGTTCATAGCTCCCTCTTTCCCTCTGTCAATCCTGGCTCAGTTTTTGTGTCCTCCCCTCCCAGCTCCGGGCGGTGGGAAACACAGTGATGTCGTCTGTGGCCGCCTCTACCCACGCGACGATCATATCTGTACCACTCCTACCTCATGATAGCTGGGAAGGCCCCCAGAGACTGCCATTCCCTGGTTCCTATACAGTAAGTGGACTTCAGCGCCCTTTTAATCCTGTGCTCCCAAACTCAGAGGGTGTTATCTCTTCCTTGTTTTGTGCTGGTCTTTGGAGGCGGCAATGTAATACCCTCTCATCAGTGTCTACCGTTCCTCACATTCTATACCACTGTTGTCCTCTCTTACCGGCCTTCTCCGTCAGCCTTTCTTTATGGAGGGGAGGCTGACTGCACTGTGTTCCTCTGAATTCATTATTGCAAGCTCTCAGCTCTGAACGCTCAAAAGACACATTCTCTTGCAAGGGGAAAAGCTATTTCTTTTCAAGGTATTTGAGATAACCTCCATGAGGCATTTTTTTTGAAAGCCTGACTTTGACTTGTTTCTCTCTGCCTACATTGGTAAAGATAATACCCTGAGGCCAGATGGGGTACAGCTCTCTGGCAGCCTGGGCTGGGGAAGGATCCAGCAAAGGGGTAGGAGGGGGCACATCCATTTATGCTTCAAAATGTTACCCTGTCATCCTGTTGATATAGTGGGTAAGAGTGTTTGGAGCCATGTACTCAAGTGGTCAAAAAATGTAACTTCATTCCTCTATCCTTGAATCTAGCTTTTCTTTACATCTCAGTTGACCTGATTTCAGAAGTAGCTTAGTCATCCCTGGGTAAACTCAGGCTCTTGAATCTTCCCCATCGTTTTATTGAGGCGTAGCCTTTAAAGCCAGACCGCTGGGGTCAGGTACAAGTGCCAGCACTATCTAGCTGCGTGACTTTGAGCAGCTCGCTTCTACCTGTGCCATGGTTTCCATGTCAGATAGATGACACGAACAGTTAAATATCCTCCAGAGGGCTGCTGTGACAAGTTAAGTGACGGAATGCTTGTGAAGCCTTTCAGAAGAGTGAGTGGCCTAAAGGGTTCAATAAATATTAGCTATTCTATACCCAGGAACTAGTTGTTTCACTCTTTTCCAAAGCTACTTTCTGAGAGATGAGGGGCCACCATTATCTCCATGGAAGAAGCTTTTGAATATTTTAAAAGATATCACTGCAGTGGAAGCCCTTTAGGACAGTTTTAATATGCATTAAGTCCTCAAACAGTGGTGGTGAATTGAGCTGTTTCTTTTCTCTCAATTAGACCATGAAAAATGGAGAGTCAGATATTTAAAGAAGATTCCATTTCTTACTTTATCATCTTGATATAATGTCTACTTTTTATCTAGGCAAGCTTAGTGGCCCAGTACAAGAAGGGCTATTTTCAGAGATGGGAAATTATGCCCCATCCAGCAGAAGAAAGGACAGGCTTCTACTGTGGCAAAAAGATCTTCTGGGCCAAAACCACCCAAAGTCAGGATGAAATCATTAAGGAGTAATCCTCAGGGTTCTTGTCCTTTCTTTCTTTCTTTCTTTCTTTCTTTCTTTCTTTCTTTCTTTCTTTCTTTCTTTCTCCTAACTTTGGCAATATTGGTGGCTGCCTAAAAATGATGGATCTTTTACACCTGTCAGCACTTTATAGTCCACAACATAATTTCACATGAGTTTTTTTTTTGACTTACCATCAGCTCTAGGAGAGTTTAAAATAGTATTCTTGTTTTTTAACCAAAGGTAGGCACGAAATCTGAGAAAAGGTAAAGGTGTGAGCTTTCTAAGAAATTAGAAAGAAAAAAAGAAAGAAGAAAAAAGAAACAAGATTCTGCTGCTGATTTTAGTCAGGATAGGTTAGGTTCTATAATAGTAAAAACTAAATCCTGAATATCTGTGGTTTAGCACATCAGAAGTTGCTTTATCTCTCACATCCCAGTTGCAAGCAGGACAATTTGTAACTCTGCCTTCTAGAACAAAATGGTTTCCAAGGAAGAACGCAAACCTTTCCTCATCTGCTCTGCCCTGAAATGGCACATGACTTTGACTCAATTCCGTTGGCAAGAATTAATTAGGTGACGGGCATGGGAAATGTAGCTTTATTGAACACCCCCAGTGTGGGGAGCATAGTGTACTGCTTAAAGTTTGGTTTGATCTTCACCTTCTATAGGACGAAACCCAGATTCTTTGACCTGACCTGAATATGTTCATAACTCATACATCATATGATGTAAGATATGCACATGAACACACACACGTACACAAACACACACACACACACACACACACACCACTAGATGTCAGTCATGGAAGGACAACTCTAGATCCTACTTCCCCAGCATAGTGTCTGATACATATTAGAAAAATGGTCAAGAAATACTTTGGTGAATGAAAGAGCACATCAAAAACAGTTGGTGCCACAGGGCGCCTGGGTGACTCAACTGGTTAAGTGTCTCCTTCTTGATTTCAGTTCGGGTCATGATCTCACGGTTTGTGGGACTGAGCCCTGTGTTGGCTCCAGCGTGGAGCCTGCTTGGGATTCTCTCTCCCTCTCTCTCTCTCTGCCCCTCCTTTGCATGCACTTGCTCTCTCACTCTCTCTCTCTCAAGATTAATAAACTTTTAAAAAAAAGAATGGTTTGTGTCACAAGTTTATTTGTAATGTCTCAGTAAATTAATGTGAGCATATAAGAGTGGATAGAGTCTTAATCTTTATCCCACACGCCATTGCATTTGAATTTTAAAGGTACTGCAATTTGGGGGAGTTCCTGAGAGCAGCACAAGACCGTCTGACAGGGAAGTGGGTGTAGGCAAATCTTTTTAGACCCGAAGCAGACAATATGCAAGGTCTAACTGTACTTCTTTTCATGCTACTAGCTCAGATTCCACACCTCAGGTCTGCAAACCATCCATCTCTGAGCCCCAAGACATCAGGAAGGTATTGGGAAAGGCGGATGTTAACACTCACATCCTTGCTCTCCACTGATGTGTTCTGACACCTGATTATAGAAGTCCAGCCATACAGGTCTTCCGCAAAGTACAGAGGCAAAGGCCACCATCTGTGGACAATAGGACCTGCTGCAGTGGGGTGAATGGACTCAGCTCTGTCTACTAGAATCTCAGTCAAGCAGTCACACAGGATTGCTGTCTGCTGCCTCTAGTCACTGCCAGCAGAAACTGTCTGCCCTGTGAATGGTGAGACTACAGCTGCTTTCTTAGGAGAGGACCTTATAGTAGGTACCAGGGAACCAAAAAAGGACGTATCACTGTCGTGAAGGGCTGGTAAACTAATTCAACAAATATTACTAAAATGACTTCAGCCTTTTAAGATCTTAATCCCTATAGATAAACATAAATATTTCTCAATTTAATTTAAATTTTAAAATAAAATACTATATCTGACAATAAGTCAAAAGCGTACATATAATAATGTAGAATACAATCTTTTCAACTATATTCTTTCCCTCCCCATATATCATGTATCCCTTTGCCCTACCAAATTGAGAATTGGATTGGTTTGATGGAGTATTACCTTAGGCACTGGGCGGGGGGTGGGGGGGTGGGGGTGGGTACAGAGATGAAAGAAACAGGTATCTTGCCTCTGGAAAGATACCAGACATTTAGTCAATAATTATAAAGGAAGAGGTTGCAGTCAAAAAAAGGGAAGAAAAGATGGGGAGAGCAGGCAGGGAGTTGTATAAACAGATTGAAAAGAAGCATTTCTGCATAGAAAATCAAATAGATCTTGTAGAAGACAAGTAGAAGGGAAGCTTCAGGTTTAGATGAAAGAGTTAGGTAAAAAAGACCCAAGAGGGCCATTAGACTAAACAATATATATATATATATATATATATATATATATATATATATATTTTGTATAGACAAGAAGATCTTTAAAGTTTTATTAGCAAAACTGTTAACAGTGAAAACTAATCAGAGAGAGGTTAATCAGGCTGCAGAGTGCTGGACAGATTGTAGGGAGGGGACCTTGGGGACCGAGAATCAGTTATGATGCCCTAACGAGAGGTGTCAGTGCTCAAGCAAGGACTGTCTTATCTGATAGTGGGGGCAAAGAAGCAAGAGGCCACCATGTCGGGTCACAGGCAGAGTTCAGGGAATCGGAGAATGCAGGCTGAGGCAGAGAAGGAAGATGATATGGGGGTTAAAATTGGTAAGTTGATCCCAAAATGTATATGAAAAGGCAAAGGAAATTGAATAGCCATAATAATTCTGAAAAAGTATAAAGTAAGGGGACTCATGCTAGCTGGTTTACAGACTTATTGTCAAGTTCCAGTGAGATATGGAGGGGATGCTAAACATCCAGAAATGGAAAAGAAATAGGCCCACACATACATGGTCAGTTAATTTTTGACCAAGGGAAAAAGCAGTTCAATGGAGACAGCAAAAATAGTGCAGGAACGAGTGGATCGCTATGTGTAAAAAGTGGACCCGTACCCAAAGCTTACACCTTCTAAGATGTAACCCCAAATGGATCATTTACCTAAGTTTAAAACCTAAAATAAAACACCTAGAAGAAAAGACTGGAGAAAATCTTTGTGACTGTGGATTAGGCAGAAGTTTCTTACACACAACACTGAAGACACAAACCATAAAAGAAAAAATTTGATAAATATGACTATTAAAATTAAGAACTTCTATAACTTGAAAGATGCTATAAAGAGAATTAAATGACTGGGGTCCCTGGGTGTCTCAGTTGGTTGAGGGTCCGACTCTTGATTTCAGCTCACGTCATGATCCCGCAGTTCGTGAGTTCAAGTTCCACATCGGGCTCTGCCCTGACAATGCAAAGCCTGCTTGGGATTCTGTCTCTCCCTCTCTCTCTGCGCCCCGCCCCGCTCATGCTCTCTTGCTCTCTCTCAAAACAAATAAACAAAAATTTTTAAAAAGGAATACTAATTACATATTAGGAGAAAATATCTATAAATAACATATATATCTAATAGGTACTTTTTATCTAGAACATATAAAAAAATTCTTAGAGCTCAATAAGAAGAAAAAAAAATCTCAGTTTAAAAAAGTGACAAAAGTTTTGAATAGACATGTCACCAAAGAAAATACACAGATGGTAAATAAGTACATGAAAAGATGTTGAGCATCCTTAGTCATTAGGGAAATACAAAATAAAACCGCAGTGAAATACCATCACGTACTTATTAGAAGGGCGAAAATAAAAATATACTGACTGTATCAAGCACTGTTAAGGATGGGAAGCCATTAGAACCATCATACATTGCTGATGGCAAGATGGTAAGGACATTTTGGAAAACTTTTTGCCATTTTCTTATGAAGTTAAACATACATTTATTGTATGTTTAACCCCCAAATCCTATTCCTGGGCATTAACCCAAGGGAAGTGAAACACATGTCTACCTAAGAGCCTGTATGTCAATAATTACCCTGCCTTCATTTAAAGATGCCAGAAAGTTGGGGCGCCTGGGTGGCTCAGTCGGTTAAGTGTCTGACTTCGGCTCAGGTCACGATCTCGCGGTCCGTGAGTTCGAGCCCCGCGTCGGGCTCTGGGCTGATGGCTCGGAGCCTGGAGCCCGCTTCCGATTCTGTGTCTCCCTCTCTCTCTGCCCCTCCCCCGTTCATGCTCTGTCTCTCTCTGTCTCAAAAATAAATAAAGGTTAAAAAAAAAAAATTAAAGATGCCAGAAAGCAGAACAACCCAAACATCCTGCAGCTGGAGAATGGATAAACAAACTATAATACACCCATTCAATGGAGTATTACTTAGCAATAACAAGGAATAAACTTACAGATCTACAAAACAACACGATGGATTTCAAGTGCATTATGCTAAATGAAAGGAAATCAGACTCAAAGTGCTACATACTGTCATGATTTAATTTACATGTTATTGTTAAAAAAAAAAAAAATGAAACTCCAAGGACAGAAAACAAATCGGTGGTTGCCATGGGCGGGGACTGGGCAAAAGCCCGATTACAATGAGCACAGGAGAATCTTTTTGAATGCTGGAACTATTTCGTACCCTGATTGTAAGGATGGTTACCTCTGTCAAAACTCACCAAACTGTACACTCCTAGGGTGAATTTTCTTCTGTATAAATTATACCTTAGTAAAAAATTTATCATCTAGAGATTTACATCGTGAGTTTAATTTTCAACCCAATGTGTTTCATTTAATAATCATAAATCCCCAAGTGACAGCATAAGGGAAGTATAGCTGAAGCCCCAGGAAGACCCAAAACAGGATGTAAATTCAGAAGATTAGTACAGAGTTCAAGATAGATGAGTCTCCAAAAGCAGCAAATATGCATCAAAATGGACAGAAAGATGAAGGTCCCACTTGACACGGGTCTTTGCTCACATGTCATCTCCTCAAGAGTCTTCTTCAACTTCTATGACATTATATCACAATCCGTATGTGAAACTATGCTCCGTGAGGACCAAAACTTCACTTTGTTTGATCCTGCATCTCCAGTGTCAGCAACCATGCTGGCCCTGATGAGACCCTCGGAGAGTCTTAAAGGGTGAATGGACTCTATTGTGGACTTAAGATAGGTATAGATATCGACAAAGAACTCAAGGCACAGCTCTGCGAATGCTTTTCTAGGGTCTTCTTTATTCTACTTTACAAGTAGACATCAACCATTAGCCGCTTAGCATGAATCTTAAGTCTGTAATAGCTAGTGCTGGTGAGAAATAATGATGAGGCTTCCTAATTTTGGAGAACATCAACAGATTTGTGAAAGGCTTTGGATGAAACTGGAGAAGGCAAAGGTGTGCTCAGGAACAGACGTTGAATGGGCAGTGCTGTTTGGTTGACCCCATAGCTAATCTCAAATCCCTTCTCATGTTCCCAGCCAAGTACTCACTGTCCTAGTGTCCCTTGCAGTTAAAAGTAGTTCAGTTTGGGAAACTTAATTTAAAAAGCCTGTGAGATTTCTGAGAAAAAGTTTCTCCTTTTCTGATAAAAGGAGAAAGATACGGCTGGCATTTTGTTTTTTCCCTTCTGTCTGCCTTGAATTCTGACACAATGCATGGAACTGTGGCAGCCACTTTGTGACCGCAAGAGAAAAGCCAACGCAAGTTCGATGAGTCAAAGACAGCCACCACCTAACTTCAGATTTCTTATTATATGAAAAAAATATTTGTTTAAGTCACCATTAAATGGACTTTCTTTATTTTTGAGCTGAACAATTTCCCAATATATACAAAAACCAAGTGCAAAACTACATGTTTGGAAGACAGGGCCTTGAAAAAGGGCCACAGAGAATCAAATAGACATTTCATTTCTTTTGTTCCACATTTGGTTGGTACAGCGTCTGGCTTTGCTCAGTTTTTCTCATCCTGCTATTATCCAGATTACGAAGGCATTGAATAGAGTTTTATAAACATGATTCAGACTGGATCGTATGTATCTGAGTAACTACGAAAAAGTATCTCCCCTTTCTGAAAGAAAAAAGCTTAAATTTTTCAGACTGATTCTCCACATTTCGGATAATGACAGTGTTATTCACTTGTGCAATTTTATGAAAAAATACTGAAAGCACTTTTTAAATATTATCTTAAAAACTACCCAAAACATTAAGTCGTTTTTCATGACAGCTCAGCAAGAGGAGTTTCTATTCTTCCTAAAGTGTGAGGAATCATATCCTTCCCTGACACTTTAAAACGACCAAGAAGAGTGTGAGACATTAGCTCTGGACCCTGAAACCAATTCCATACTGTGCAATCCAGAACACCTCCCAGAGCTGCTCTCCCCTCATGTAGCTCTGCTGTGGGAGCAGAGCAACGACTACTTCACCGCAGGATGCTGAAGAAGGGAAGGAGCCCATTCTCATGTGGAAGATGGATTTTGGGGGAGAGAAAGAGGAAGGCAGTCATGGAGGAGCTGTACTCATTAATCTCCTATGAGGGTGCCCGCAAACTGAGAGTGGGTGAGTGGCGAAGGCTGATGCCCTTCCCCTTGAAAACCAGCCTCCCAGACTCTCCACCACCCAGATTCTCCACCCACCTGCACTCTCCACTCTCCAACTCTCTATTCTCCCAGATTCTCTACTCACCCTACTCTCCACTCACCCAGATTCCCCACCCACACAGGTTCTCCACCCACCCATATTGTCCACTCTCCAACTCTCTACTCTCCCAGATTCTCTACTCACCCAGATTCTCCATTTGCCTACACTCTCCACACTCCCCAATTCTCTACCCACCCACACTGTTCACACGCCCAGATTCTGCACCCTCCCACACTGTTCACACTCCCAGATTCTCCACCCACCCAGATTCCCCACCCATCACACTCTCTACCAGGGTAGTCCCCTAATACCAAAGGTAAATAAAGCAGAAACTTCCAGGGATTCCTCCCCTATTTATGTTTCATTTTTGGAAGGAAAGAGACAGTTCTCCCACAGATAGAAGTAAGTTGTTGAAGAGGAAGAAGGAAGCATAACCTTGACACAAACAACAATCAGTTAGGCTTTCCTACACTGTCAAGAGCTATCTTTCCCTTCACTATCTCTGCTGCCTGCTCTCATACCTGCCTGCCCAGGCATTCAGCTTTGACCTTCCATGCTCTGCCTTGAAAACTTTTTTTCTCCCTCTTTTCCCTAGTCCTCCCTCCATCTAAAAACATTCTTCCCCAACAAGCTGATTCCAAGTATCAGCATAAAAGCCTTTCTGAGTAACGGAGTTCTTTCCCAGCAGTGTCTCTCCCCACAGCGCCCTTAACCTTCCAAGTCTATTTGCATTTTAAAGAGCATTTTGCTTAACATAAACAATCCCCTACTCTCTGAGCATCCTGGACCTAGATAGTGAAGATCACAGGGTCTAGAGGAGTTGTTAGAGTTCCTTGAAGAATTGACAGCAAGGGGGAAAAGGGCTCCCCTTAATTCTTCTTTTTCTGGCTCCCAAAGGCTATTGCCCAGCTCCTCTGCTGGGCTGGAGCCCTGATTCACCCAGGCCTGCAGTGTTCCGACTCTGCACCTGATAAGAGGTCTCCCCACGGCACTCAGAATTTTATTCACGTACAGATATCGAGCCGAAGTCTTTGCTCAAGGACCATTATTCACAACTCATAATTTAATAAAAAATGAAATGGAATATTGTTAGGGCCCGAACGCAAGTTTCCTCCCTTTCATCTAGTATTGTGGACTATTGCCCTTGGCAACACATAGCAATCTATGCAAATAGAAGATATTCTTTCAACTGAGGATAAATTTAATTTTCTTTCCAATGCATTATTTCTTTTTGAGGATTTTTTTTTTTTTTTTTTTTTTTTTTTTTTTTTTGCCTAGGTTGGGATAAAAATGCAAAAGGTATTCAAGAATACAGACACTACTTGCCCAAAATAAAACTTAGGATAATTTATTGAATGCTACCCGCCAAGCACTTTGTTTTCTCCATCAATTATTTCATTTTCTCCTTCATTACTCAGGTTAAACTAGGTTATGTGGTGGTAGCAAGTAACCAGGTATTATCAGAAAGCTAAAACTATGTTTATTTCCTGCTCATGCTACATGTTTATTACGGGTTAACAAGGAGCCCTGCCTATTGTAGTTACTCAGGGACACAGGCTGATGGAGGCTCCATCTCAACACAGGCTGCCATGATACCAGGGCTAAAAGACAGATAGAAAGTGTGAACCCTGTCCTGGCTCTTATAGCTGCTACCCAGAAATGACACATATCACTTCTGCTCACAATTCATTGGCCAAAGTCAGTCCGCGGTCAGATCTGATATCAAAGGAGAAAGGAAAGAGCATCCTCCCTCTGGGAGAGGCAGGGGCTGTTGGTGATCAGAACTGTGTGTGCAGCTCCTGTAACTCTGAAACAGGCATTATTATCCTTGATTTACAGAGAGAAAAGGTGAGGCTCATAGAAGATGAGTTCACAGAATAATCAGTTGTCCAAAAATGTGAACCCCATCGGATCTGGTTCAGAAGCACATGCTCTCTGCACCGTAACAGAACCCCACAAAGATGTTCCTCAGAACTCAAATTATGTGGACCGTGGCCAAAAAAGTCTGGGAGAATGCACATATTATATATATCACCATATATAATGTAGTGGCCTACTTAAGTTTCTGAGAAGTCTTACAGTAAAGAAAGCAGTTTAATTTTGCTTAATCAGAAGTTCCCAAATTTATCTGACCACAGAACATCATGATGTTACCTCTAATAATATGCCATCGAGACAATGGTCCTGGAACACACCTGAGAAAATTCTCTACCAAATCATGCTCTCTCCCCATGGAACCTGCGGAATAACCTAGCAGAATGACCTGTTTGGGCAGATGAAGCCCAGAGAGGTAAAGCCATCTTCCCAAAGTCACACAGCCAATAAATGGTAGAGACAGGACAGAATTGTAGTCTCTAGATATCTAAGTCAGAGCTCCTGGTTGGCTTGTGGAAGGATCGTGAAAATACAAGAATACCTTATAAACTGGAAAGTATTAGTCAACTTTAACATGGCATTAATTCTTGAAATATATAAAATATTTGAATAAATGAAAAAACATGTGGTACTTCAGGATAGGAAGGTTAAATTGTGTGAAGATGTCAATTCCTCCCAAATTACCTTATAATGTCTAAAACCATTTTAGCCAAAATTTCAATGTGATTGTTCTATTTTGATAAAATAATTCAAAAGCTTATAAAAAGCAGGTGAGAAAAATGAAGAGATTTTTTAATATAAATGCTAATGAGGAAGAGGCATTTTTCCCTATCAGCTCTTAATAAATATAAATCTGCATTAAGCAAAAACATTTCAGAAATAGCACAGTAATTGGCATCAATAATAATACAAATTTGACCTAAAAATAAAGTTCTTGTGCATTAATGAACTTAATACTACAAAGAAACTACAAAAATTAGTAAGAAAGAATGCATATTTTAGCAATAAAAGTAGAAGGTGGGTGGGTGATGATTCTTATATCACATAAGGTTATAAGATCAATTTCACTTGGATTTTGAAATGAGGTTTTTACAAAATAGCTAGAAAAAAGCATAATTATCAGACTGATTCTGGGATGAGCAAGAACTTTCTAAGTTTAAAAATAAAAATTTAAAGGGAAACAAAAACAGAAAATTATTTGCAACAAATCTAAATATGTTACTATTATACCTAATAATAATACATAATTGTGTGATGAATATAACATGATTAAAGCCTTTAATATATAATGAGCACATAGGAGAAAAAGATATTTCTAATGGAAAAATGGGCAAAAGAAATAAAAACAATTTTAGATTAAATGCGGAGCTAAAAGAACATATAAAAAATATTCTCTGCTAGTGTCTGAACAATACAAACTTAACAATGAGACATATCAAATTGGCAAAGATTAAAGAAAAATACTACGTACAGCATGTGACAGTTCTGTAAAACTGTTAAGAGAATAAATCAGGACAACTGACATGTTTTCTGGAGAGCAATTTGGTAATACACCGCAAGCCTAAATGATGTATTGCACTGCACTTGGACTTAGTAATTCTGCTTACAGGATTGAGCCATAGGAATACTAAAGAAATATTCACAGAAAGTTTAGACATGGGTTTATGTATTAAGTTGTTTTATTCAGTATGTATCTGGTAGTAGAAGAGTAAAATAATGATCTAACCACAGGATGGAGTATTATGCACCTATAACAATCAATCATTGTTTTCATTCAATGCTAAAGCTTTTTAAAAATCACAATTAACTGTATATATAATATATTCCAAGTTTTTTTTTTTAATTTTTTTTTCAACGTTTATTTATTTTTGGGACAGAGAGAGACAGAGCATGAACGGGGGAGGGGCAGAGAGAGAGGGAGACACAGAATCGGAAACAGGCTCCAGGCTCTGAGCCATCAGCCCAGAGCCTGACGCGGGGCTCGAACTCACGGACCGCGAGATCGTGACCTGAGCTGAAGTCGGACGCTTAACCGGCTGCGCCACCCAGGCGCCCCTGTTCCAAGTTTTATAAGCTACATAGATACATACTGAGAAAATATGGAAGGAAATATACCAAAATGAGAAAGTGAGACATTCTCTCTGGAAGGTGATTTTTGTCTTTGGTAAGTATTTTACTAAATTTTCGACAGCAAACACCTATGACTTTCATTATCAGAAACAACAAAACAGTCATATAAAATACTCTATGCAGACTTTTAAATATATTTTGCACATTGCATTTCCATAAGAGCAAATGAAAATATCTTTTTCTGCAGAGAAACCTTAAGGGAGGTTCTAAAAGGCATCTGAGAGCAAGACACCTTTGTGACAGCAAAGTATGCCAACAAGAGGGAAAGACTCCAGAGAACGTACTGGCCCCTGAGGCTCACACGTGGAAGGGTCTGGGGAGCTGCCCCTGTCTCTCTAATAATGGCCCAGGTATATGGGGGAGGGATGTGGTCTTGAAATAATTAAGGTTACGCGCTTTCAGAGCCACAGCCAGGCTCTGGAATTTAGTGGGATCAGTGCTGCGATTCTCCCTTTTCATTTCTTTCTTTCTCCTGTCTCTTTTCACTCCCCTTGCAATTTCTCTGCACTCCAACCCCCAACTGAGATTTTGATAGTGGTTTCTGGATTATGCATGCAGCCTGTGAATTATCTGTTCCTTTGAAAACCCACTTTTCCAATCCTGCATCATTTTTCTATCGTTGTTGGGATGGGCTGAACCCCTAATTGTTCTTGAACTTCCATGCTAAAGAGTAGGAAGGTGGTTTAGACAGGGGCAGGCATCGGGCTAGAGGACCAGTCTCTGGGGGACTTGTCCCTGCTGGGGTAACCGAGGCTCCTGAGTATAAACCCAAGGTGATATGGCCAACTCCACCAACACCCAAGAGGTTCAGATAGGAGTGATGCTTGCAGCTAAGCAGGTAGTTACATCTGTAGGCCTCAGATAGGTTCCCACAGAACAACTGACAAGAGGTGGAGGGACTAGTGTGTGACCCTGGGCAGGGAAGGCTTGCAAGACTCAGATAACATGTAGGAGACCCAGAAATGCAGACAAGGGAATTAGAGGACAAATGGAAACCAAGGCAGATGAGTAGCTGTATGAATTGGGTGCAAGGTAACTCATTAGCCATTTATACTCTGTTGACCAACCACTCAACGTAGGTGCCCAGAAAGTGAAGTCACCAGGAGTTCAGGATGATCTCCCTGGAATCCTCGTACTGGGTGCCTCTCGTGCCCCTTTCTATTACCCATTCTCATCTACTCCATATCCTGGCCTCATGTCTGCCCCTGCTTGTCATCTGCTAAGTCCTGCCAGTTTCTTTTAGCTACTCGAATGTGAGATAGACTGGAAACTACAGATTGAAAGTATCAGAGTCTGAACTGCAGTGGGCTTCCAAGGGGAAGGGTTCCATGGACACTTTCCCCCATTTATTAGTACCTCCAGAACAGAAAACAAGTTCCCGGAGGCTTTTTTAAATTATGTGGATCAACAAGAAGAATAGTTTTTGGTATATTACATAGTAATTACTTTAGTTCCTACTACATTATAGAGATTTGGACCTCATTTACCCAAATGTTAGTGGTTTTTTTTTTTTATTTAATGTTTATTTATTTTTGAGAGAGAGAGAAAGAGAGAGAGAAACAGAGCATGAGCAGGGGAGGAGCAGTGAGAGAGGGAAACACAGAATCCAAAGCAGGCTCCAGACTCAGCTGTCAGCACAGAGCCTGACGCGGGGCTCGAACTCACAAACCGTGAGATCGTGACCTGAGCTGAAGTCGGACACTTAACCGACTGAGTCACCCAGGTGGCCTCAAATGTTAGTTGTTTTTTGTTTCTTGTTTTTTTTAATATTTCAAGGGTCTAGAGCTCAAATAGCAATTTAAATGCTCATCTCAGTTCTTGGTACATAGCAGGAACTTCATTTGTTTGTTCAACAAATATTAATTATGACCTGGACTTGCAGCCCAGTGGGTTTTCAGATGATTTCTAATATCTGTGGTGTGGTATATTATGGGAATTCAGATGGAATCCCAGAGTTTAATTGCCCCAAAGCTACCAATACACCCTATTTGTGATTAATCGAGAGGTCCTCTTGTGAGCCAAGAATGAATCAGAAGAAGGGACTCACATTGAAATGAATGTGGGGCACTGGTATTTCTGTTGCTGGTGGAATTCAAGCATTCACCAGTAACCAAAAGGCTGAATCAGACAGTCCCATGCAAATGTGGTCCCATGCTACCAAACCCTGATTGAAATGAGAACAATTAGGCAGTGGGAAATTAACATTGTTAATTAAACATGAAATATAACCCATGGCAGTAATGATAAAACACTCCAGAGCAATAAGTAACCCTTTCTTGTCAGAGTAGAAAGAGCTGATGCAGTTATTCAACACGTCCTGGAGGCTAAACTGAGAAATAAATGTTAGGCAGTGAATCACTTCCCTGTGCAGTCCCAATTTGAAGGAGGTAAAATTGTCTTCTGTCACTCATGATGGTGGTGTTGAGAGATAGGGCAAAGGCAGTTCAGACAGTGAAGACAATTCTAGATGGAGAATTTATTTTTCTCTTGGTAGTAGGTTCTCCGAACTCAGGACAAAGATCTAGCTAGAATGTACCTGGCCCCATTTTTTAAAAAAAGTTGCTTTTCAGGACACAGGTCCAGTTTCTCATTATTAAGCCTTCCATTGCTCTGTGACCACACTTAATGTTCATAAGTGGCCCCTATCTGTCCTACTAACCTGAGAGTTTTTACCTTCCTCCTTCACTTACACTACTGTCAGGCATTCTACTCTTTCCTTGGCTACTTCTCATTTTTTCAGACTCAGTTCACATGTTAATTTCTCCAAGATATACCTTTTGGCCAACCATGACTAGTGTCTCCTCAAGTTCTATTACATGCCCCTTATTTGGAATTCTAAAAAATCTCCATTATAGTAGCTCACACTTTTTTTTTTTTTTTTTACATATATGCCTCCACCATCAGACCGTGAGTTCCTTATCTTAGCCTTCCTTCCTTCCTCAGACTATGTTGAACTTTAGTACTAGATTCTCAATAAATGTTTGTCAGAATTGATTACACAGAAAGCAAACCAGTATGTTTGTTTTCATAGCAACACAATTTCAAGGACAGTTTTCCAGTTCTGGTCTATCATTTCTACACCAACATATATATGTATGTGTGTATATACATATATATGTATATATGTATGTATATGAGAACCAAGGTTCTCCCCTTAGGGCAAATGCCTTCCCTTACCCACTCCCCCCTCCCCCCCGCCCCCCCTCCCCCCCCCGCCAAATATACTACATGAGTTCACAGAATGACTCTTGGTTCACAACACTTTGGGACCATCTTTGTGCACAGCCGTGCTGTCAACTTCAAAAGACCCAGGCTGTGGGAATACCTCCCCTCTTATTCACAGTCTCTATTCTTCCAGCAAGAGGCCCCTGTCAGTTTGTCCCACCAGCCCTTAGTAAGAGAGTGTCCTGGGCCCCTGTTAAAGTGATATGAAAGTGATATGTGATATATGTGAAAGTGATATAAAGTGATATGAAAAGCTTTACAGAAAATTTAAAACTTGAATTAACATCCGCACTTATATGTAGCTTTCTATAATTTCTTGTTTTTGCAACAGTAATTATTTTAAAAGTTTTGCCATATATTTTCTCATAAGTGAGTAGTAGAAATGAAGGCTATCCTGGGTAATCGTACATGGAATTCCTACAGCTCTGGGTAAAACAGTTTGAAAAGGTGAATGCAGATAGGTGGTGATGATGATAATAATTCAATTGTATTTGCAAAGGTGTCTCTCAGATGGCTGCTGGGAGGGTGGTGAAAATGCAGAGGCGGTTGTGGGGGAGAGGCCAAGGTGTGCACCCTGGAGCAAGCCCAGTCCTACCTCTGAGCCTTCTAGTTGACCATTTCCTGACAGTGCGTCTGAAGCAGCACATGAGGTGAGACATGGGGAGAAGTTGGCACAAACTCCTGAATGAGAGGTTCCCAACTGTGCAGAAATGGCTACTGCCCAGGGGTTTCCAGATCCCCTGAATGTGTCTCATTCCTCAAGTCTAATCAAGCAGCTTCAGGAATCCAAAGCTTTGTAGTCTGTTCCTACCTGTCTCACTTTAAATTGCGTGCTCCCTTCATTGCCTGGTGATTCATCCTCAGTGAAATTAGACATTTTCAGATCTTTGCTTGATATTTGCAGCCTACCTAAGCAAATTAATTGGGCTCTGAGCAGCCTCAGAGCCTGAGTGCTGTGAAAGACAGGTGGCGTCTGAGTCTCAGTGACAGGGGAGCAGAGTTTCTTTGCCTGCTCCCTGAGAACTGAGGCTGAATCATAACCCGAGACTTCATTTCCTCTCCTGGGAAGTAAGATATATTTGCTCCTTCCTGTGTCTGAAGGATTCATCTTCAACATCGCAAAAATAACAATAACCATAAAATGAACCATGAAAATGTAAGGAGTACAGAAAATTCTGTGATTCCTGGGACAGATGATACAGCTACATCTTGTATGATATTTATGATTACAGTTGTGTGGAAGTCATATACTGCTCCAGTGTCCATCCATCCAAGCACATACTGAGCACTGACCTTACACTCAGCCCTGTAGGACACAGTCATGAAACTAACCTGAGCCACTGACAAGTTTTAGGTCAGAGAAAAATGAAGATCTGTCTTCCAACTGAAAATTGAAAGTAAATGAGGTGACTTCACCATCTCTGGCCCCAAATTGTAAGAGAAAACCACTATAGGAAGCAGGGCATGCACTTTTCAGTCAAGTAAAGCTGTGTTCAAATCCCAGCTGCATCACTTATGAACCAGATATTCCAGGCTACTAAGTTTTTTTTTTTAATGTTTATTTATTTTTGAGACAGAGAGAGACAGAGCATGAACGGGGGAGGGTCAGAGATAGAGGGAGACACAGAATCCGAAGCAGGCTCCAGGCTCTGAGCTGTCAGCACAGAGCCCGACGCGGGGCTCGAACTCATGGACCGTGAGATCATGACCTGAGCCGAAGTCGGACGCTTAACCGACTGAGCCACTCAGGTGCCCCAGGCTACTAAGTTTTTGAGCCCCATTTCCTTACTTATAAGATTGAGGACAATGACGTCTCATTGGTCAGTTTGTGATAACTCCATGAGCAATATGTAAAGCCTCTCAAATGATAGTTGGTAGATGACAATCAATCAAGAACAAACACTTATAGTACATCTCCTATACATGACAAACTAAGTGAGTCACATGCTAGATTAATGTGATTCACTCAAATAATGTTAGTTTCCATTCACCCTATAATTGTTAAAGATACTTTAGGCTTTTTTTTTAAATTCTGGTTTCCAGGACTCCTCTGGAAAAGTGGATCCCCATTCCTTGGATTTGGATAACTCGTACTTTCTCCTCCAGACAAATCTGACATATCCAGCATTAATTACTATCACCCAACTAAATGTATTTCCTGAGATAATTCCCATTTCAGATAACCTGTTCTATTATACTTCTAATTAACCTTTCACCTGTCATTAACTGTGTATCCATCCAACAGATATTTATTAAGCACTTTCTATAGGGAAGACAGAATGCCGGCCTGGAGTGGTGCCCTGGACCTAGTGCCCGTCCTTAGGGGTGTCCTTTTGGCCTTAGAAGCCTATTCTATGGAGTGAAACCCGAAGTATCAGCCCTGTGGCAGCACCAGCATCATCAAGTGAAGGCTGCAATCCATCTCTCTAAATCCCTGCTCTTCATCTTCTGATCTGCAAAGAGATGACATCACTGCACAGCCTCATGACTTTGAATTTGAAAACCAATTAGTCATGAGCCTAAAACCACATAGCTGAGTTGAAAACACTGTAGTCTCTAGTCACTGCAAAATTTCAAATTCACCGGTTAAGCATCTGGCTGGAATTTTGCCTCGTGTGACCACTAGGGGGCATTTGATCCCCAACTATATTCTGCAATAGTTTTGAGAATGGTATTAGAACACCATCCCTATCTGGGGGAAGGGGGTCTGGGTGGAGAGCTGGTTGGGCTCAGGTGAAATTCCAATAGACTGTAACTGAAAATAGGGTGAACAGAGTGAATTCAAGCATCGTCCTGAAAAGGTTGTGAGTTATTTATAAATGACTCCTCAAACCTATGTGTAGTACATGAAACTAAGGAAGGAGGTAAACCAGTTTTTACTGTGCGTATACTATGCATCAAGCTGTGAGCTAGAAGTCTCCGTTTTCATCATCATATGTATCCATCACAAGTATCCTCTGGCAGAGTTTATCTTTATCTTCATTTTATAAATGAGAAAATAGACTCAGATTGTCACTTACCAATGTAACACACATCTAGCAAGTAACAAAGAATCTGATCCCAGGTCGGGCTGGTTTCGAAGTCTACCCACTTTTCTACACATCACTCGCCAGATTGTGATAGTCAAATGCCTCTGAACTTGCTTCCTGAATTCCCATTGTCGTAATTTTCCAAATCCTCATATTACCGTGGGATTTGTGTGGGTCTATGTGTCTGTGCACACATGGGTAAGAACACTATGAATAAATGATCCTACAAGTAAGTGTTTGCATACTTAATGCCCCTTGTACTACTTGACTGAAACAGGATTTAAACTTGGCCAAGCACAATTTCTATACTCTACATGTTTTATTTTCCCTTATAATGCCAACGCCTTATACTATAGACAATTAATTGATTTTGAATGAATTAATAAACAAAGAAGTAAACATGGCTTTTAGGAAGACTCCAGAAAGCAAGGAGGGCGTTGGGGAGGTGGGGGGGGGGGTGTCTTCTTCCATCTGGAAATTTCCTGAAGCTTCTGAGGTAAGGTGAGATTGTCTTCAAATAGAGAACACTAAAGCAAGAGCAGGGGGCCTAATTTCACAGGACCTGCTCAGCCTGCCCTATAGACATCATCCAATCCCAAGGAGAATAGACCCTGACCGGTTTACGGAGAGCCTTGGGTCTACCAGCTCAAAACAGTTACTGCAAGCTTCTAAGAAAAGGCTCAGCCAAGCTAGCACTTACTGTGCCAGCCCTCCTGAGGCCTGACTTCCAATTCACTGATATATCTAAGCAGGATAATTTGATTTGCAGTGTTTGTCACTCTGTGCTCCCAGCAGAACAGATCTGAGCTCCAAGCCTACTTTGACGATATTGGATGCCTGGGTAGGAATTGTGCAGCACAAAAACAAAGAAAACAGCCACCCCATGCCCACTGAGAGGCCGGAGGTCTTCCAGTATGGAGAAACTTGATTTCTGGAAATCTGAACTTCAATCTCAGCAGCGTAATCGACAATGTGCCATGTGAAAAGCAAACTGTTTAACCACTTCAGTGCTGTTTTTCTGGAAATGAGGCCTGACCATACTTACCACAGGCAGTAACTAACGTTATGTGAGGAAAGGAGAGCGTCAGGAGAGAGACATTCTGGGAAAAAAAAAACGTTAACTTCTAGTTCAGATTTACCTGAGTTCAGTTGATTAAATCTCCTCATCCCTCCAGTTCTCATCCAGAAGGCCTTCAGAGTACAATTTTAGTTGAAAAAAGTTCTGTGTCAGAAGTAGAAAACAGAGAAGGTTGACCCTACCTCTGCACACTGGGAAGAATCCCTATAAAGCAGAGAGTAGGTAAGACATTCTGAGGGAAGGGCAGACAGATTCACTGAAGAGTCTCTCCCTGGAAAAGCAATGAGAAGAGGCTGGCCCCAGGGGAGTCCAGAGGCTGAGGTGGGGCGAGTTTCTGTGGGAGGTTCACCGAATGCTGCAGACTCCATGGGGGAGACACGGAAAGCAGCTATCATCCAGCTGAGGGACGTGGGCAGCCGACCAGGGCCATAGGTGGTGCTGGTGAAGACGGAGTCCCAGTAAGGAAAACAGCCCTGTATCCACCACCTTCCTGACACTCAACCACTGCCGGCAGAGTAACATGCCTCCTTCTCTGTCTGCTCCGAGACTTTGCTCTCTGCCCACTCACCGCGGAGATCTCGATTCCCGATCTGGCAAAGAAGCATCACAAACATTCTGACTTCTTCCTTTCTTCTTCATCTGAGGCTAAAAGAGTTTAACAGAAATCAACTCATTACTGGACAAGCATGGAAATAACCCCCCACACCACCATCACCCGGGCTGAGAAGGTTTGCTGGACAGGACCCAGTGTCCCATAATTTGAAGAAAGGAATTTCTTGAAGGCATCAAAGCATTTTTCCCTGTGAGACATTTCCTGAAAGAAACAGGAGAAAATCTTGGAAAATCTCTCATCTGTATTCTCAGTGGGGCTTGGCAGGACTTTGTGTGCCCACATCTCCAACACCACCAGCTCTGGGAGCTCCTCGTCTTTTCCTGAATCGTAAACACCCCACGACCCCATCACCTCCCTGATAGCACACTATATTAGGACCATATTGGGGACATAGGTGCCTCATCCCCCACCCTGGCCCCCGACTGTATCAGCTCTCAGCCTCACGGTGGCAGTGAGACCTTCTGCTAACAGACGTCTAAGTCATCTAGTTTCTTACGTTGGTCCCCAAGTTGCTCTAAAGTTTTAAAACGTAGGTCCTCCAAGTTCAAACCACCTATTTATGCTCTACGACCTACCTGCTAGCTGCTGAAAGGGGAACATCATTCTGGTACATCAAAGGCTTCCCCTGCTGTGTCTGCTCCTGACAACTGTCCATCTATCTCAAAGGAGAGAATTCTCTTACAAAAACCACTCCCTCACTCCACTCAGACTAACCTTTTTCATAATAGTTTTCACTCTTGATACTTTCTCAATGCTGTTCATATCTAGACTGCTAGAGAGATGAATCATCCAGAAGAAGGTGACCCTTCTGGTTACAAAAAGACCGGAGAAAAATCTGGAACCTGGCACTGATCAGAGACTGTTCTCATCAGGGGAGATGAAGTAAGCATGCTGGAGGTGGGGTATTGACCACCTGTGCCCTTCAAAGTAGCAGAGGTCATCAAGCCTGTGGTCCCCCCATTCTAGTTGTGCAGCCAGCCCCCTGGCACTGCCACTAACACTATTCCCCCTACTCCCACCATCTGCATTCACTCCCGACCTCTGCCCAGGGCCCCAGGAACCCATCTGTAAATCTTCAGTGGAGGACCTAAATATCAGTATTACAAAGTGCAGGACTGAGGGACATGTGAGCTCCAGCCTGGACTTCTGGAAAGGATAGGGCTGGAGGAGAAACCATGAGAAACTGCCCCGGCCCTGGAACCCAGCAAAGCAGGTGTAGGTTTCTACCTGGCAGCCCCAGGGAACCCCAGTGATGCTTGGGGAGAATAGGGGCTCAGAGAATGGAGCTGACTCAGTACGCTTCCCAGCTCCCTCCCCTCCTTCAGGCTAGAGGCTTCCCTACACCGTCACCTTATTTTGTTTTGGCAAATCTAATCCATTTCTTTTCATTGAAATATTTTACTGCCCTATATGAAAGTACCACCTTTTATGTAGCCATTTCTCCAACTGACCGAAAAAAGCAATATGCACAATACATAGAGAGTAGAGTACATATCAGATTGCTGTCCACACACACAAAATACTATTTGTTTGCTATGGGTATATGTGTGTGCGTATGTCTGTGTGTAATTGGAAAGATAATGTAATCAAAATGATATTTGCCTTCTGGGAGAAGGAGTTGATCAAGACAGAGAGTAGTAGCAAAGGGGCTTTGAGCTTTATCTGAATTGTTACAATTTTGTAATTAAGTAATCTCTACACCCAATGTGGGGCTGGAACTCGTGACTCTGAGATCAAGAGTCACGTGCTCTACTGAGTGAGCCAGTCAGCTGCCCCTGAATTGTTACAGCTTTTTTTTTTTTAAAGAGAGAGAGCAGGGGAGGGGAGCAGAAGGAGAGACAGAGTCTTAAACAGGCTCCAAACTCATCATGGAGCCTGATGTCGGACTCAGTCCCACCACCGTGGGATCATGACCTAGGCCCAAATCAAGAGTGGGACAGAAGCTCAACCAACTGAGCCCCCAGGCACCTCTATAGATCTTAAAGAATTAATCATCTGTCACTGCATAACTTAAAGTTAATTTAATGTAAGAAAAAGTGCTACTGTGATGCCTCAGATATTTAGAGTGTATTAAGGTTCTCCACAGAAAACACAGCCAATGGGGAGAGAGAGAGAGAGAGACTTATTTTAAGAAAGTTGCTCACGTGATTGTGGGACTGGCAAGTCTTAAATCCATAAATGAGCCAGAAGGCTGGAAACTCAGGCCTGATTTCTATGTTTCTCAAGGAATTCTTCGAGAAATCCTTCTTTGGGAAACTTCAGTTTTTGCTCTCAAGGCTTTCAACTTATTGGATGAATCCCACCCATATTATGGAGGGTTATTCCGCTATATTTAAACTGAAGTTGAATGTAGATGTTAGTCATATCTACAAAATACCTTCACAGCAACATTTTACATTACTGTTTGACCAAACAATTGGTCATTGTAGCCTACCCAAGTTGACCCATGAAATTTTACCATCACAATGGGTATCTTCAGGCTCTTCTTATCTTCAAGTAAGAGCTGCACTTCAGATTCCAGTATTCGTATGCATTCTTACCAGCATTCTGCCCAGACCCTTTGAGCTTATGTCTCTTGGCTTTTGACTTCAAGCTTGCCTCTGGATCCCCTTGGCCCCATGCTTTCCACCCATGGCCTTGCTCTGCTTTATTCTTGTGTCCAGGCTGCCCCAGTGCCCTGGGCCTCTGCTTATTCTGGGCCATGGATTTTAAACAGATGGAAAGCTTCACTTGAAGAAATCATGGAAAATTCCTTGCAAAAGACTTGGCATTTTAAATGAGTAGCATTCCTCATTTTTCTGTTATTTACTATTTATACATTACTCAGTGGAACTTTAATATTACTGTATATAAAATTCTGTCAAATGAAAAAGAATAAGATAACCCATAATCACACTACCCTAAAATAACCCATCTTAGCATTTTAGTATACTTCAGTCTTTCTTCACATGTAGAATTTTGCAGTTGTAATCATACCCAATATATAATTGTATCATGGTTTTCAACTTACCATTATAGTATAAGCATTTTTAATGTCACTACATAATCTTCCTGGTCCTCATTGTTAATAGTTACATAATCGTTCACTGAATTGAAGTGTTTCATTTACTTCTCTTGTTATCTTTGAACAATTAGCAATTTATTCTTACAATAAATATCCACATCTTTTCTATCATAGTATTTTTTTTTCACACCTTGAATTCTTTCACGTAGACTTAAACAATCGCTTGGCCAAAGAATATATATACATTTTGTTGTCTCCTGATGTATATTTCCAAATAGATTTCTTAAGGTTGCATCAATTTCCACTGCTATCATTGTAAATAAGGACCACTGTGTCTCTGTTCTCTTGAGGGTAGAGCTTTGACAGGTGAGGATGCAACACCAAGAGGAAGACATTCCAGGAACAAAGCCTGAGATTTGCATTCTGTAAAGTACCCTGGTCCTCACTAGTACACTGGTTTTGTGTTGCTTTGTTTCTCACAGACTGAACAGTTGATAACTCTGTGGGTCCTGTTTGTTTTCACCATTGTTGGAAACTCCATGGTGCTGTTCTCTACGTGGAGGAGGAAGAAGAAGTCAAGAATGACCTTTTTTGTGACTCAGCTGGCTATCACAGGTAAGTAACTGTGCGGGTGGGAGAGAATAAGCTGTTTCCAAATTCCTATGGCTCCTTCCTTTCAATTCTTTTACCAATAGAAATGGCATACTATCGAGTCCAAAAGGCATTGGCAAATTTGAGACTGATTTCTATAGGGATAAAAAAACCCACGTGTGATTTTTCTTTCAGAAAGTTTTAACACATCTGTACATCCACAAGACTCCATTATAAAAATAATTCACTCTACAACACACTTGAAAATACCATTATTAGTGCCACCAAGGGGTTCTCTGGGGTTCCACCCTTCCTCTACGCAGCAGCCTCCATAGTTCACTAAGGTGATAATACAATATCATACCATATTATGAGCTTAAGGAATGTATCCTAGGGGCACCTAGGTGGCTCAGTTGGTTAAGCATCTGAGTCTTGATTTCAGCTCATATCATGATCCCAGGGTCATGGGATCCAGCTCTGTGTCAGGCTCCACACTGAGCATGGAACCTGCTTACGATTCTCTCTCTCTCTCTCTCTCTGTCTCCCCTCCCCACTCTCTCTCTCCCTCTCTCTCTAAAACAAGAGAAAAAAGAGAATATATCCCAGAAAATGGACCAGAATCATCTGTATTCAATAATAAATGTGAAGTCTCAAGTACTTTGCAGATTTATGTCTGTGGACATTGCTTTGGAAATATAAGTTATATGTAACACCACTGGTGGGCACAGTATAAGGACAGAAGATAATATCTGGGATCGGGATGTTTAAATGTGGATTTGGGAAATGGCCAGTATAGTTGAAGTGTGAATGCATCACACTTAAAGGGTGAATGGTGAAATATTCTCAAGTTTAAAAATGATCTGTGAAATAAAGACTCCCACAGAGATGCGTAGAGCCCAAATTGGTAGGGGTCATGCTCGAAAGGAAAACATAATCAAGGAGAGAGTCCTATTCTACAGGCCAAAGAAGAGAGTGGACAGATGGGATTCCTAGAAGGTCCAGCCTAAGACAGGCTTGGACTCCTGAGCTCTGGGAACAAGATGGCTGTGATATGACTTTAATTTCAATCAGACTATAGGGAAAATGCAAAAAAAAAAAAAAAAAAAAAAAAATTAAGTGCTAACAAGAAGCAATGGTAGATGACCATCAGAATGGGCTGTTTGGTACATTTCAACCTATGCTGTACTCTCCATTGCAGCACTGGCTGTGGGGTTTAGTCTTGAGCCACAATACGGGAAAAATATGGCACCATAACTTAGAGGAGAAACTTAGCTAAACGTTGTTGATAGCCTGACATTCTCCCATATCTTCCTAAAAAAAGTGTAGCAAGCCCATCTGCTTAAGCTGGGCTACAGAGACCAGGATGAAAAACAAAGGCACTACTGAGAAATACAGACATGGGGAGAGAAGGTTGTGTGTCACAGAGGTGATGCTTATGATGGAAGAAAACTCCTTCAATCTTTCCTGCAAACAGGAGCCACACTTTTCACTCCTGACTGTAGGAATAAAGGATATTCAGGATCATCCAGCAAAAGCTGAAATGCAAAATCCCTGGATGAGGATGTAATAACTTACTTTCATTAAATTTCCTTAATTACTGTGTTGTAACCCACATTCTACAGAGATGTGTGTTTTTTTAGAATGTAAGAACTTAGAGGCGGCAAGGATATCAGCTTGGAATTTAAAGTGTTACAAAAATAATCAACAAATGAATCATTGAAATATCACCATCTATTGTTAAGGAGAAAAGTTGTGTATTCTAGTCTAATCCATAGTCTGCTGTATAACCTGGGCTTAATTTCTCATGAATATTCATGTCTGTTGTTTATTTGTTAATTCTTTCTGGAAAAACTCAAGGGGTCAGATCAGGGCCATTTTAAGTGAGAGTTCTCAGAGAGGAAATTTTGCCAAGGTTCTGAAAGTTTAGAAACTGAAAAATGTAAAATAACCGAAGCTAAAAATACGATAGATGGGTGTAGCAGCAAATTAGATGTAACTGCAGAGAAAAGTATTAAACTAGAATATGGGTCAGAAAATAATGATTGAAGCATGAAAAAACAAAAGGATGGACAATTCAGACAGAAGGTAAGAAACATATGGGCTCAGTGAAAAGGATTCCCACAAAAGGGTAAGACAGAATGGACAGAAATAATATCTCAAGATATAATGACCAACAGTTTCCCCAAAACCCTGAAAGACATCAAAACTCAGATGCATAAAGCACCACAAAGGTCAACAGATCAGAAAACAATCAAATAAATATAAAGAGAATTGAAACTCATGAAAATGATGAGTTTAAGTAAAATTCCCATATTGAATTTGAATTGAGAAAGTATGTGTGTCAACTCATGGTTTATCTCATGTTTTAAAAGAATCCTTATCTTTTAAAAGGTACATACTGAAATGTTTGCAAGTAAATTGATAACACATCTTAGATTTGCCTCAAAATAATTTGAGGGCATGGTTAGGTAGGGATATAAAGGACAAAACTGATTTTTGTTGGTGCTTGGTGGTGAGTATATTGGATTCTTTGAACTTCTCATACTATTCTCCTTACTTTTACATACATTAGAAAAGTTTAAAAAAATATTTTTTTTAACATTTTATTTATTTTTGAGACAGAGAGAGACAGAGCATGAACGGGGGAGGGGCAGAGAGAGATGGAGACACAGAATCGGAAGCAGGCTCCAGGCTCTGAGCCATCAGCCCAGAGCCCGACGCGGGGCTCGAACTCACGGACCGCGAGATCGTGACCTGAGCCGAAGTCGGACGCTCAACCGACTGAGCCACCCAGGCGCCCCAGAAAAGTTTTAATAATACAGAATTTGAAACAAAGAATAGTGAAAAAAATATACGTGATAACAATGAAACAAAATAAAGGGATTTGGGGAGTTAAAGAACTTTAAGTTCCTTGAATTGTTTTGGATGTAGTAAAAGCATTAATTTGTGTCAGATATTAAGAAGTCAGGGGGTATATTGAAACCTATAGGGTAATCCCCAAATTATAAATATGCATAATACTAGCAGTTGAAAACATGTAAAGTGAAATATTTAAAATATACACATACATATAGATGTACATATTTGTATATAATATGCATGTATTCTATATAATTAATCTAAAAGAAATTGAGAGAAAAATATTAGAATTATTAGAATAGGTAGGGCAAATAAGCTGATACATGTCACCTCAAATATATTGGTAATTGCATTTAGTGTAAAATAAGATGGTCAGAGTAGATTTAAGACATACCTACTTTATAGGGCGCCTGGGTGGCTCAGTTGGTTAAGCGTCCAACTTCAGCTCAGGTCATGATCTCACGGTTTTTGAGTTCGAGTCCCACATCGGGCTCTGTGCTGACACCTCAGAGCCTGGAGCCTGCTTCGGATTCTGTGTCTCCCTCTCGCTCTGCCTCTCCCCCGCTTGTGCTCTGTCTCTCTCTCTCAAGAATAAATAAACATTAAAAATAGTTTTAAAAAAGACATACCTACTTTATTTAATCTGCTTATAAGAGATGTATACCTTAAAAATAATGATACAGAAAAAAATAAAATTAGAAGGAAAGTAAAAGAATGAAAAATAATAAAACGAGGACGCACAAACCAAAAGATAGCTTATGAAGCTATATTTATATGTCGGAAATCCGGATATTCACTGTGCTTCTCATAGCTCGGGTGCCCACATCTTTGTCTCAGCACTTGCTTTAGGGGAACAGAGTGAAGACAAGAGGACTCTAGCTCTATTAATGTTCTTTTTGGTGATGCTGATTGTAGTCACACAGGTGTGTACCTTTGTGATAATTCACCAAGTTATATAATTATTTGTGCACTTTATGTAGTTTATATCAGTAAATGTTTTATTTAAAAAGCACAGCTGCTCAATATAGAGCAGGAGTTGCAGTCTCAAATGCCTTCAGAAGCAAATGTTTGAAAGAGCCCAACGAAGGGACAGGCAAAGATGGACACCCAGGGGAACTGGAGAATGCATGCCCCACCCACAGGCATTCAAACTCAATTCTTGTCAAATGGGATACTAATCAAACAAACCACTCGGGCAGGCCAGATTTGTCTTAAGGGCCGCTGGTTTACAACTGCTGTTATATAAAATCTTAAAATCAGAATTTGAAAAGCTTGCACCATCATAAAATTCTAGCCCAGCCCATAGTATGAATCCCATTTTCAATATGTGAAGGGAACATCAAGCTTTTTGCGTGGGGTTGGGGAGAGTGAAAGCAAGATGGGGAGCTTAACATTTATAACGGTTTAGATAAGTCACATGTTTGTCAAAGTTTTAAAATGCATTCTCTTGGGGTACCTGGGTGGCTGAGTTGTTTAAGCATCTGATTTTGGCTCAGGTCAGGATATCACGGTTCGTGAGTTCAAGCCCCGCATCGCACTCTGTGCCGACAGCTCAGAACCTGGAGCCTGCTGCGGATTCTGTGTCTCCCTCTCTCTCTGCCCCTCTGCCTGCTTGCTCCCTCTCTCTCTCTCGAAAATAAATCAACATTTAAAAAACTCTTTCAATAAAATAAAATAAAATGTAGTCTCTTGCAAGTAAATGCTATGTTAGGGCTTTTATTATAACTTGAAAATTATAAACCATTATATGGAACTACTGAAACCAAAACATTGAATCATTATATGCCTCATGAATAATAATAATGCAAATGAAAATATAAAGGAAATTTCCCAATGAAATCAAGCCTAATCCATATAACCCAGTGTACATGATTATCAGATGACCAGTAGGATTAAGGAGAAAAGTCAAAATCAGCACACATTCGTATCTGCCTATCACTAAGATTTTTCCTTCAGAGGAACGTGTACCAGGCTTCTCTATATGAGGAAACATCAGACAAGACACTGGCCCTGTCAGGGTGGTATTAAAGCAAAGGCTGCTAGGTTAACCTCCGCGTGAATGACTTGTTCTCACATGAAGATGCTGCTATTATTAGTGTGTCCCTGTGAGGCCAAGACATTTGCATAATGATAATCACGTAAAGGAAAGGAAAGGAATGATAACACCTTATAGGTGTTTTCCTCTTGGCATCAAGAAGGGGATGTCTTAGTCTGCCCAGTGTGCCACAACAAAGTACCACAGATTGGGTGGCTTACACAACAGACACATATTTCCTCACTGTTCTGGAGGCTGGGGATCTGAGATAGGGCGCCAGCATGGTCAGGTTCTGGTCAGAGCTCTCTTGCTGGCTTGCAGGGGGCTGTCTTCTCACTACGTCCTCACGTGGACAGAGAGAAAGCAAGCTCTCTGGTATCTCTTCTAATAAAGACACTAATCCTATCAGATCAGGGCCTTCCCCTTATGACCTCATTTAACATTAACCCCTTCCACAAAGGCCCTATCGACACATACAGTCACGTCCACATCTGAGCTGGGGCTCTAGCATATGAATTTTGGGGAGGCACATTCAGATTATAACAGAGGGAAAAAGCTAGGTGCATTAGAAGATGACAGGTGACCCGGAATGTGTGGAACATGGTATGGGGGGATGGAGGTCTTGGATGAAAGAAATAAGGCGTGGCCATAAACAATAAATGGGAGCTTTGGATGCCTTGCTAAGATGTTCAGGCTTTACCTTGAGCTTATCCTCTAGCATGCTAGCTTGGTTCAGTCCACCATCGCCTTTTATGCAAAAGTCCCAAGGTGTAAGAATGAGAAAACAGATACTTAAATTAGCCCATGGCCAGGTTTTGCTGGTAACAGGGGAACACAATAAAGCAAGGAAGTTGAACTTCTTTTCAAGAGCGTGATACAAATGTTGGGCCACAGAGACCCTGATTAAAGAAGGAAATGAAGGGGCGCCTCAGTGGCTCAGTTGGTTAGGCATCAGACTTTGGCTCAGCTCATGATCTCGTGGTTCATGAGTTCAGGCCCCGTATTGGGCTCTGTGCTGATGGCTCAGAGCCTGGAGCTTGTTTCAGATTCTGTGTCTCCCTCTCTGTCCCTCCCCTGCTCACACTCTGTCTGTCTCAAAAATAAATAAACATTAAAAAAAAATTTGTTAAAGAAGGAAATGAAAGCAGTACAGGTCAGAAAAGTATAGAGACAGTGGAGAGTCAAGGAATGACAGGTGGCCACACAGTCTTGAGGTGGGTTTAGTGAGAGCCCCTGAAGAAAAGGCCTGGAAAGCAGTGAGTGTGTGTTCAACAATCAAGGTATCCTCTGGTGAATGTTACAGAGGTGATATAACTCAGTGTCTCCCTTGTATTGGGGAGCTAAAGTGGAGTCACAGAGAAAGTCATTAGCAAACAGGGCCACCATAAGAGAAGCTAAATTCTATTAAATGCTCACCATGTACCAGGCTATGTACTAAATGCTTTGTGTAGATTATTTTCTTTAATCCTCACAATAGCCCCATGACCTAGCCCTGCCATAATCCCCTTTTTACAGGCATGGAAATTAAAGCTCAAAGATATTCACATCTTGCCCTAGGTCATGCAGTGAGGGTGGACAAAATATTCAAATTCAGGTAGTCTTTCTTCCAATCGTGAGCTTTTAATCATTACAGGATGGGCTTCCCAAGAGGCCTATGTGTGGGTGAGTGATCCGTGGGCATACTTAAACAACTCAGGACAATGGGAAGCTGGTTGGATGGAGCAAAATGGAGAGCCTGGTGCCAATGTATTTAATAAATGAGGGAAATTGGCCAAGCCAGAGCATAGAAGTCTTAGAGGCAGGAGAACATAAGAGCTGAATATAAACTTCAAAGGATTTTGAAAGTGCTTGTGATAAAGTTAAAACTATCTGTATCTGACCAGTTGGCTGGATTTCCAGTCTGCACAGTGAGTCCCAGGACCGGAACTAGTGACAACTGCCCATGCAGGATGGGACACCAGGAATCCTCCTGTCCCATCCCAACGCCTTGCAAACCTGTTGACATTGGCTAAAATGTCTGTCACAGCATAACCAGTTCTTGGACTTCAGTTAAAGTGAAAATACTCTGAAAACATATCCCACGTTTCACTTTGCTCGTTGCTTCCCAGTACGGAATGAAATTCTGAAAGTTCATAGAAAGAGAAGGGCCCTGAGGGCAGTGGATGGCAGGGAGTGGGGAAGTGGCCAGTGTTATTGAAGACAAACTTCACCCATTTCAAACTTTTCTATTTCTGATCCCTTGGGGAATTTACATAAAGGCAAACCAAATGTGATGGTTCCAAAGTTTAGGAAGAGCTAGATCTGGCAAATTTTTACCTTTTTATTTTAATCAACATTCTGAATGGAGATCTGATCGTTTCAAAGTATTCTATCAACCACTGTATAAAACCCCTCTTTTAAATTGATAAAAATTTCCACAAACTCACCTCTTTGGGTGAGCATTTTGTTTTGCCAGTGTTTTAGGTTATTCAGACTTGGGCTTGAGTCTCAGCAATTGTACTTCCTAGCTCTGTGCCTTTGGAAAAGACAATTTCTCTGAATATCAGTTTCCTAATCCAAAAAGTAAGGATACTTCTCAGAGTTGTGGAGAGGAGTAAATGAGACGATATCAATGAAGTGCTTAATACAGTGCAAGGCACATAGTAATTGCTCAATAAATGCTAGCTGCTAATGTACCGCTATGGTTGTTTCATTCATTGAAATGAAATGAATGGGATGGTTAATTTAAAATCCTTTGAGTCACTTACTAAAAGAGTGAAAGTTCTGCAAAAGGCCTGAAGTTCATTGCAACCCTCAACTGCTCTACTCTTTTATTCAGGACAGTATACTTAGCTCAGATGTGCCTTTGGCTCTCAAATATTGCTTTGAAGGATGGCCAAAGTTTTTCATATAAACATATTCTTAAATCATCAGATTCAACCGACATCATAAATGGCACAAATATTTGGAAAATAAATCCAAACACTGTACCTGGCTTTTTTTGAGGGAGAAAAATGTGCTCTAATACTTATTATTTGGTAAGGCAATACTAATGCCATTCATTAAATAATATTTCCATCATCACTCACTTGTTGACAATAGCCACCTACTTAGCGACTCAAGTAGGCTTGAGTGATTCTTTGAAAAACTTTTGGATTTCCATTTCATCTTTCATTTATTTAGTTGGTAAATCAGTTGGAATTAAATTCAGCCACACAAGCATAAAATCCAGATAATAGTGGCCTAAGTGTATAGGGATTTATTTTTATCTTATGTAAAGAATTCTTGAGGTGGGCAGTCCAGGGCTCATATTGTCTTTCCACATCACCGGGAATCATGTACCTCTGTGTTTCTACTCTATTAAAGGACTTCCATCCCCAAGGTCATTTCATGGTATGGAGAGTTCTTGGTTCAAGATGGCTGCTAGAACTCCAGCCATCGTGCACAAAGTCTAGTCAATAGGAAGGAAGAGGGGAGGAAAGAGGGAAGAGAGGAGGGTCCATGCCAGCTATCTGTCTGTCTCTTAGCTGACATTCCCAGAACTCACACCCTTTAATTTTTGCTTGTGTTTCATCAACCATCTCTAATTGAAGAAGAATAAATGCTTTTGTTGGTTTTTCACCTGAGTCCATTGGCCAGAATAAAACTAGATTCCTTTTCATAAGGAAAAATGAGAGAATAGAGGTATGTGGCAGTCTCTGGTATAGCTTATCTTCCATACTTTAATTTCCATAGAGAACTGAGAAGTTAAGACAGTGAATCTGTTTGACTAGCTATTCCTCTGCTTTGAGAATGCCTCCTCCAGAGTGTAATACTATCTTCTTCTAACCTTTTATCTTGGCACGCTCTCCATGTACTACATTGACCCTTTGGATGATTGTCCCGTTAAGTCGATAAAATCCTACTGTTGACTGTGTGCATCCCTCCCACCCAAGTTTTGGCTTTTACTAGCAGTTATGCAATGAATAGTCTCATGATTAAATCTTGTGAGCATTTATTTATTTTTTTATAAGAGTTTATAGAAGTGGACTTCTATGAAAGAAAGACACTCTTAAGTCTTTCAAATTGGCTGATGTCCTTTTAGTTCCCCCAGGACTAAAAGATGATGGAAAAATTTCAGGAGACAAATGTTCTAGAAGCCACCAACATAGATCCATGCTGAGTCTTATTTAAGAAGGTCCCTGAAAACAAAAGCCTTGCTGATTGCACTAGTTATAGAGTCATACCCAGTTCCTTGAAGGCAGGGGTCCTCTCTGTTCATCTGTTGATGATACTTATGTACCTATTCAAGTATAATTTGCTTATTTAAAAGGGGGAATTTTCTTCTACTTTAGCCAGTGTATTGGAGAAGAAACTTAATTTGTCTTTGTCTTCCACAATAACCATAGCAGTACTCATACATTTGTGAAAACAAAGAACACATCATTTATCAGAAAATTTGAATAGAAGAAGTATTTTAATTTTGCATATCTATGTTTTTTATTGAAGTATAACTGAAATATAATACCCTATTAGTTTCAGGTGTACATCATAATGATTTGATATTTTTGTACATTACAAAATGATCCCCACTATAAGTCTACTTACCTACTGTCACCATACAAAGTTTTTACAATGTTACTGATTATATTCCTTATGCTATAGTCTATATTTCTATGACTTATTTATTTTATAACTGGAAGCTTATACCTTTTTAAAATCTACTTCACCTATTTGGCCACCCTCAGGTCTTCCCCACTCTCGTAACTGACAATTTGTTTCTCATATTTATGAGTCTGTTTTCTATTTTGTTTTGTTTGTTTGTTTTGTTTTTTAAATTCCACATGTAAGTGAAATCATTAAGGTATTGGTCTTTTGTCTGATTTATTTCATTTAGCATAATACCCTCAAGATCCATCCATGTTGTGTAATGACAAGATTTCATTCTTTTTTATGGCTGTGTAATATTTCATTATATACAGATAGAGACAGAGATAGAGAGATATAGAGAGATCATATATAGATATAGATAGATAGATAGATAGATAGATAGATCTATCTGTATATAGATCTATCTGTCTATATATATAGATAGATAGATAAATATAGATAGATGGATAGATAGATAGATAGATAGATCTCACATCTTTATCCATTCATCTATTGATGGACACTTGGGTTGTTCCATAATATGGCTATGGAAAATAATGCTGCAATAAACATAAGAAACATAAGGATGCACGTATATTTTTGAACTAGGGTTTTCATATTCTTTGGGTAATACCCAGTAATGGAATTCCTAGAATGGTCATTCTATTTTTAATTTTTTGAGGAACCTCCATACTGTCTTCCACAGTGGCTGCATCAGTTGTCATTCCCAGTAACAGTGTATAAGGGCTCCCTTTTCTCTACATCCTCGCTAACACTTGTTATAGCCAGTCTGACGGGTGTGAAGTGATACTTCATTGTGGTCTTGATTTACATTCCCCCAATGATGAGTGATGTTGAGCATCTATTATGTATCTGTTGGCCATCTGGATGTCTTCTTTGGAAAAATGTCCATTCAAGTCCTCTGCTCATGTTCTAATCACATTATTTATTTGTTTTTGATGTTAAGTTGTGTAAGCTCTTTATAGATTTTGGATATTAACCTCTTATCAAGATATATCATTTGCAAATATTTTCTTCCCTTCAATAGGTTCCTTTTTTGTTTTGTTAGTTGTTTTCTTTGCTATGCAAAAGCTTTTCAGTTTGATGTGATCCCATTTTATTTTAGTTTTGATTGCTCTTGCTGGCAAATCCTGGTCCAAAAAAGTATCACTAAGGCTGATGTCAAAGAGTTTACTGCCTGTGTTTTCTTCTAAGACTTTTATGGTTTCAGTCCTACATTCAAGTCTTTAATCTATTTTGAATTTGTTTTTGCATATGGTGTAAGATAGTGGACAGTTTCATTCTTTTGCATGTAGCTGTCCAGTTCTCCCAACACCATTTATTGAAGAAACTGCCTTTTCCCCATTGAATATTCTTGCCTCCTTTGTCAGAGATTAATTGACCATATATGAGTAGGGGGTTTATTTCTGGGCTTTCCATACTATACTATTGATCTGTGTGTTTTCATATGTTTTAACTTACTTCCTCTCCACATTTCAGACCCCTTCCAAAAAAACCTTAACTAATTCTTTTCTATAAATTCCATTAGGACCTTTGGTTATAGGATTAGTCTTAAGAATGGAAGGAAACCAGAAGCTATTGAAGCTGCTATTTTGGCACATTCTGCAATTTTTAGCACTTCCATTCTAACAATTTTCTGGATGAATTTAATGACTGTTTATATCTTATGAGCTAAAGTGCCAATTAAAATTTATTAGTCATTTATCATCTTCAAGACTGACTTCTCTGTTTTATTCAAACGCAATAAAGAAGAGGAGCTAATGAGAATAACTCCCATTGAGTTCAACAAAGGAAAGATAGAAAACATTTTTTGGCACACATTCAAATAACTTCCTTTTTCTGATAGGGCCAAATCTTATCATATTAGTATAGAAAATTAGCTGTGCCTCAAAGCACTTCTTGGAGAGCAATTTACTGATGAACTAAGGAACTCTCCACCCTCAAAACCCTCTGGTTAATTATCTGACAACAGAGAAAATTGAGAGGTTCAGCAAGGCAAGAGAAGTGAGACCAGGGGTGTTGAGATGTTCAAGGTCGTAGGTGGAGCTCACTATGACCTGCCTATGCCTATTTCTTCACTTTTTTCCTGTATTTTTGAGTTGCATACTTAATTCATTTATTTATTTTAATTCTGCTTATTCATTTACTTTTAAAAGTTTTTCAGCTTCATTGAGATAAAATTGGCATATAACATGTAAGCTTAAGGTGGACAAAGTAATGATATATGTTTATACTGTGGAATGATTACCACAATAAGTTTGGTTAATATTCATCACCACATATAGTTACAATTTGTGTATGTTAAGAACTTTCAAAATCTACTGTCTTAGGCATACACACACACATACACACACACACACACACACACACACATATCCCTTTCATCTGTTAACAAACACAAGTTGTTTCTGAGTCTTGGCTATTATATATAATGCTGCCATGAGCATGGGGGTTAAGATATCTCTTGAAGATGGAGATTTCATTTCCTTGGGTGTATACCCAGGAGTGGAATTGCTGGATCATATGGTAATTCTATTTTTAATTTTTTAAGGAACGTCCATACTGTTTTCCAGAGTGACTGCACCAGTTTGCATTCCCACCAACAATGCACAAGGATTCTCTTTTCCCCACATCCTCGCCAACATTTGTTATCTATTATCTTTTGATAATAACCAGTTTAACATGTGTGAGATGATATCTCATGGATGTGATGTGCATTTCCCTGATAATCAGTGATTTGAGCATCTTTTCACGAGCCTATTGGCCATTTGAATACCTTGTTTGGAAAAATGTCCATTCAGGTCCCATGCCCATAATTTAAATGGATCATTTCTTTTTGGCTATTAAATTGTATGAATTTTAAAATATATTTTGACTGGACTTGCAGACCTCTCTAGCGATCTTTTTTTTCCCCCTGGAGAAACTGTAGGTCCAAGAGGGGTCCTGTTGATGTGGTGTTGTGCCTTCCTGAGTGAGGGGTGATGCAGCCAGAGTAAATTTACTCTTCTTACCCTTCTAATGCAGCCCTTCTTGGCCTCTGTGTTCCAGCAGGATGCTTCATAATTGTATCTTGTGTATGGACAACTGTTAGTTTGTCTTCTTGTGAGGGAGAAGTCAGGAATAACATGTGTTGCCATATTGATGACATTACTTGTAATTCTCATTCATAATGAAAATGTTAAGACTATGAATTTTTTCTGAATTCATAAATTTGTGTATGACATTACGTTACTGTTTTCATTTCCAACACTTTAGTTTTGAAGTTTTTATATCTCCTTTCACACAATAACCATTTGGTGGTTTTTGGGTTCTTTTTATTTTTATTGTCTAGGTGACTTTCTATTTTCTTTAACATTTTATAATTCACATTTAATGTTTTTGCCTTGCAGTCAAAGAGTATTTTTCAGAAGGATCCCTGGTTTTTGGAATTTATTAAGAGTATCTTTGAGGTCTAACGTGCAATCATTTCTTTTGAAAAATATTTTACGTATACTATAAAAAATAGGATGTAATGATTAATGTTGTTGGGAGTAAGAGAAAGTCACCTGAATGAGAGCAAGCGATAATTGTTTACTCAGAGCTTGCTAGAGCTGGGGAGTCTGCCACCATCCTTTCTGTTGGCAGAGACTCGAAGATGAGCAGAAGGGCGGGAAAGCTTTATATAGAAAAAAGGGAAGCCTTCAGTTGTGCCCTCATGGGAGGCTACTGGCATGGGAAGCCATAGGCAGGTTAAGTGGAAGCACGGCATCCTATGTCATTGGGTAGCCGTGCATATTTGACTTTCTCCCTTTGGCTCTAAGTTGGAAACGGGGTCAAAAATTAGAAAAGTTGTCAGCTTTTAACCAAATTCTGGCTATTTGGAGTGGATTACTACAGTGATTATTGCTTGTCTTTTTGGACCGGTTGCTACAGATAGATAATAAGTTGGCTTCCTGGGCTGGTTGCTGCAGGTTGTGGGTCAGATTTCTACGTTTATATACAGTCTGATCATTGTCCATTTGTATATTCAGTCTCTCAGTGTGTTCTTTGTGCTTATCTTTTTGAATTTTCCCATATTAATTATAGCCCTCAAATATTCTTTATTTTCATGTATTTCTGATCTATTTGATACGTCATGGGTAACTAAAAGCGCTGTTACAAACTTTCATACTTTCATTTTCTCCTAATACTTTTTAATCAACATTTATTTTATAAGTTTTAACATTTTATTATTTGGCTCCTAAAGGCTCCTGACTAGTATATCTTTAATATAGGTTTGTGTGCTTAACATCACACACACACACACACACACACACACACACACACAATCCTTTTAGTTTCGTTTATTCACTCGGCTCCAAATTTATTTATGTGATATTAACTTCATCTATTTTATTTTTATTGCATTTATTTGACAAACACTGGACCAAACATTTTAATAAACTATTATCTTTAAAAATGTTTTTATGGCCTTCGTCTTCCATTTTGTGTTGATGTTTACAATTATCAACAAGTATTTCTATGTTGGAATGTTTTGTGCTCACCAGCAGTTGGTTTCCTCATTCTTGGCCCCTGTATTTGATACAGCTCACAGTTTTCTGAAGTACTTTGAGTTATGATTCCTTCTCCTTTCAGGTTTGGTACCTGAAGAGGAGTCTCAGACACCTGGCATTTATGAAAAAGTCTTTCTCTCACCTTCTCAACAATGACAATATAGATGGGGGGGAGAAATTTTTAACTCACAGCTCAGATCTCCATAGATGTTACTCCATAGATTCCCGGCAATATATGTTACAAAGGAGAAGTCTAAAGTCAGCCAGGGATTTCTTCTTTTATAGGTTATCAAATTTTTGTTTGTTTGTTTCTAGATTTTTTTTTCTTTGTGGTTCCATACCTTTTTCTGGTTATATCTATTTATTGGTCTACTTGATTAGTTCTGCTCTTGGCCAAGTAAGCTCTTGATCTGCAGATAAAGTGATTTCTTAGCTCACTTTATGTCTGAATATTGATTATCTTCTTTGTTCTGATCTTTTGTTCAGGAATGCTAACTATCCGTATGTTAGTAACTCTGGTTTTTCTTTCTTATCATTTAAATATCTTGGTCCTATTCCTCTACATTTGGAAGAACTATTTAACCTTTTCCTAATCACAGATTTGATTTTGATTCCATTATTAGCAGCATTACCTCTACTTTTTATCATTTCTGAACTCTCTTAGAAGTTGTTTTTCCAACAATTAGTTTCAAGATATGTTTTATATTGCCTAGTGCCTTTCATTTCTGTCAATTTTTAGTATTTCTTTTTTTTGGAACTCATTTAATATCTTATTGGTTCCTCTCTCACCTTTTATGCCATATTGTGAAGTATTCCTAAAACACACACACACACACACACACACACACACACACACACACACAAAATACACTGCTTAAAATTGAAGTACATTTCTGAACTAAAGTGTTTTTTATGTAGCTTTTTTCTGATATTTGTGTGCTCTTTCCTACTTAATACCACAAAATCTTTCTACTCTATGACTCACTTATTCCTCCAAAAGTTGCCTAATTGGCTAACATCTGAATAAATCCACATGCTTTTCATTTAGATTATTGCTACAGTGGCTACACAATGCCATCATTGTTCCCTACTCTGAAAAGAAAAGGTCTATGTTTGTAAAGAAAATCAGTTTCTTTTGAGCAGGAAAAGAAGATATTGTCCTACTACTATGTGAATAATTTGACTAAAAAGAATGAACTCTTCTCCTACGAAAGCTTTTCCTTCTTTTGTATTTCTTTTTGTTCCCTGCTTTCATGCCACCATTAGCACACTGGGTAACCGGGGAAAGGTACTTACCCTCACTAAGCCTTTGTTTTCCCATCTCTAAAAATGAAGATGTTAGCTGGTTGAGCGTAAGAGGCCAAAGTGATCTGGTTCTAGTAGCCCTGTGCTTCTAATCAGAAATGCCCAGTTGTAAAAAGTGAGAGGAACTTTTACATCTTTAGATAATTGTTTAGTAATTAAACACTTTTGCTGTAATGAGTGCTGACACCTTTATGAATTAGCGCCGTCACTTCATAATGGTAGTATCTGGGTTCAGGCCCACATCGAAGGAAAACGACCCATGGAATGCAGTTATAAGGTTGACTCGCTCCCCTGTTGCTTGCTGCCTCGGGGGGGGGGGGGGCTTTCCAGATCAACATTCTACAATTCCATACATGGCTTATTTATTCATTCCTTCCTATGATCATTCAACAAGTATTTATTAAGCATTCACTATGATGGAACATGGTTCTGGGTGGTAAGGGCACAGTGGTGTATTTGGTTATAAGTGAGAGTTCAAACACTAATGCAAGAAAGAGGACAATTTTGCTTTTGTCCATGGAAGAGTAGTGGCAGAATAAGCCTTGGGCTTGATTTGTTTTAACAATCCAGCGGTGCCACGAAGGACCCTCTCTCTGATATGGTAGAAGGCATCACCCCCTAAGCTTTGTTCCCCATCCTGGTTATGGGATGCTGTATTTGCTGGGGGTGCTGTAAATACCATAGATTGGGTAACTTAAACAACCGAATTTTGTTTTCTGGAGTATGCTGGAGGCTGTAAGTTCAAGAGGAAGGTGTTGGCAAGTTGGGTTTCTTCTGAGGCCTCGCCGCTTGGCTTTTTGATGGCCATCTTTTTCTGTCTTCCCATGGTCTTTCCTCTGTGTGTGTGAATGTCTGTGTCTTAATCTTTTCTTACAAGGACACCAGTCACATGAATTAGGTCTCACTCATGTGACCTTATTCTACCTTAATTATTCTTTAAAAAACCCTGTGTCCTAAGTTCTTTACAGATTTTGGATATTAACTCTTTATCAGATATGTCATTTTCAAATATCTTCTCCTTTTTCACAGGTTGCCTTTAAATTTTTTTTTTAATATTTATTTCTTTTTGAAAGAGACAGAACGTGAGCAAGGGAGGGGCAGAGAGAAAGGGAGACACAGAATTTGAAGCAGGCTCTAGGCTCTGAGCTGTCAGCACACAGCCCATCGTGGGGCTCGAACTCATCAACTGTGAGATCATGACCTGAGCCGAAGTCAAACGCTTAATCAACTGAGCCACCCAGGCACCCCTGTAGGTTGCCTTTTAGTTTTGTCAATTGTTTCCTTGGCTGTGCAGAAACATTTTATTTTGATGAAGTCCCAATAGTTCATTTTTGCTTTTGTTTCCCTTGCCTCCAGCAATGTATCTAGTAAGAAGTTGCTATGGCCAAGGTCAAAGAGGTTGTTACCTGTGTTCTCCTCTAGAAATTTGATAGTTTCCTATCTTACATTTATGTCTTTTATACATTTTGAATTTATTTTTGTGTATGGTGTAATAAAGTGGTCCAGTTTCATTCTTCTGCATGTTACTGTCCCGTTTCCTGAGCACCATTTGTTGAAGAGACTGTCTTTTTTCCATTGGATATTCTTTACTTGCTTTGTTAAAGATGAATTGACCACATAGTTGTGGATCCATTTCTGGGTTTTCTATTCTGTTCCATTGATCTGTGTGTGTGTTTTGTGCCAGTACCATACTATCTTCATGACTACAGCTTTGTAATATAGCCTGAAATCCCTGTGGATATTAATATGTGCTACAGTTCTTATTGTAACTGCCAAAATATTCTTATTTATGCAGTTTAAATAAACCCAGTAATCTGTGCTGTGAGAAAAAAAAAAGCCTTGTGTCTAAATACTGTCATATTCTGAGGTACTGGGAGTTAAGACTCCAACAAATAAATCTGTGGAAATACAATTCAACCCATAGCAGATGCCTCCTAATGACCTCTGAGGAACATTAGTTCACGTGGGTGGAGAAAAACTATAACTTCCAGAAGGCTTCTTAGAAGTATAGGAAGGCACTCTTCCCAGTAGTGTTTGGCAAATGTCTTCATGCCCTTCACTGACCTAATCTGACCTACATGCCCTCCCAAGAGAGACACACTAAATCAGGGTCACTAGTGTCATGCTCTGTCCTTTGAATCAAGGATGTGTCATCAGGCCTCATCATGACTGTGTATCCATCCTGTCAGCCAAAACTCATTGAGCATCTATTAGGCACGAGGCTTGTGCTAAGTGCCAGGGATCTGGTAGTGACCAAACACGCAGCGTGTGTGGCCCTGTGGAGCAGAAGCCTAGTGTGGACGCAGGGAGGGGGTCTCCAAGACCAGCTGCTGATTCTTACGCTGATTGTATGATCATGAAGCAACCTTGTGATGACTTCAGTCCCTCGAACAGGCTGTTATCAGAAAATTGAGTTTTGGTGGTGGCTATAGATCAGAAGCCCAGTTTCTGGACCTGCTTAACTAAGGAGTAAACCACACACCCTGGCAAATTCACCCTGAGAAAGCCACTCTGTAAACCTCCTGGGAACAAGCAGAGGCCTCCTCAGAGATACCTTTCTGCTTGTTGCATACGGTCTTTTCAGGAGAAACATTTTCTTGGGCTTCCTTTCTTTTTTCCATTTACATTATTCTTATCTCTTCATTTTCCCCTCTCTGTCTTCCCCCGAATGAGTTTGTCTTGACTTACCTTGAGTTTGTCCAGATCGTCTCTTGTTAATTCCTCATCACCACTGCCCCCTCTCTAGATTCTCCGTAGAGTCACAGGGGAGAAGCCTTCATTCCCCAGAACTGCTTTTCCTGTTTGCTGCCCGGTCAGATCCTGCCACTGAGGAGCACGCACAGGAGATGTGAAACATAAAAACAAAGGAGAGGTCATTATTCACTGGTGGCGAGTCATGAGCAGATGGCAAACATGAGATTATCATCAGTGCCTTGTAAGCTAGGTCTTGGAAATTTCCTGATTTATTGGTGCTTACAACAATTCATGAAGTCTTCAGAGACTCCAGGTGAGCTCCTGTAGACCACCTGTTGTAGTGTTACAGGGAGCTAAGATCAAGCTTCCCGGAACTCTCTTATGTCTGTAGTTCCCTGTATCCAAGACCCTTTCTACTTGGATTTCCTAGGAAAGCTACTTTCTGCTCAAACCTGACAAGTTTGATAGGTCTATGGGGGGAAGGACTAGTCCCACCTGTTTTGGCACTCACCTCAAGACCCTGAGACTAAATGTACAATGACCTCCTTTGGGAGAGAGGAGATAAAGCAGAGAAAGGAGAGAAAGATATCCAGTGTCTGTGAATTGCCTGTTTCTGAATTCTACTATTAGTGACTAAACAGCCTTCTGAACTTCCTATATTGGAGTCTCAAAGGCCATGAATAATCAGAAGCTTGAGCCAATAAGATTCCTTTAGCTAATAAGAGAAAGGCCTTTCTGCTTGGCCTGATATTAGATTTTTGAGAGGCTGTTCTTGATCTGTGGCCCGATTCAGGGGGAGAAATACTAATTTGGGATCTACTGTGCACAAGGCCCTCTGCTAGAGCCGGCAGAGAAGAGTGGCATTAGTGGGAAATAGTCTTTCACTGGGGGACTTATGTATAACAGGGAGATATCAAAGTTATTAATTGAAATGACACAAAGCAGAGGAAAATGTCATGGAAAAAATTACATAAAAGCAAGAGCTAAGACATTTTCAAAGAAGGTGAAATTATATTCTCGTAAGAGAAATCAGAAAGGCTTTTCAGGGAGAGATGGATCTTAAATGATAGGTAGATTTCCCAAAGAAATAAGCCAGGAGTTATTCTGGCCTAGAAAATAGGAGAGCAGGAGGCATGTGGTGTTCTCAGAATATGGCCAGTAGGCTTGCTTGGCTAGAAAACAGGGACTCCATAAAGGAGGGAGGGGGTTTGTAAATATAAGCACTAGAGATACTTCATAGCATCCAACGCTAGTAGTTTCCAGTCATCCTGCAGGGAAGAGTCAAGTCCAAGAGCACTTAAAAAAAAAAGAACAAAAAACCAAAACATTAATGTCCAGGCCCCACACCACAGATTCTGATTCAACTGATCTGGGGCCAAATTGAGATATGAGTATTTTTTTCAAAGTTCCCCAGATGATATTAATGTGCAGCCAGGGAGAAATACTGAGACAATACTCTTGAAATGCCTAGCACAAAACCTGCTCAAGCAATGTTAGCTTTTGTTCTCTGCTGTCTTTGCTTAGGAGATCTGAAACCTGGCCCAGGTTTCTTTGAAGAGCATCATTTTCATTGCCCTTCAGCTGCCTGGTGGATAAGACCATAGAGCACTCTTCTCGACACTGGCTGCACATTTTACTCAACAGGGACTTTGCAAAAGCACCGATGTCTTGGCCTACTCTGACCAATTAAATCAGCATCTCTAGGGTGGGACCCAGGCAACGATATTCTCCTCATTAATTACTCCACAAAAATCCACTGCGTGATCTGATCTGTTTCCCCCTCATAATCGATTTGTATGCTATTTCAGGTTTCACAATATGCCTTGTATTATAGCTGCTTGTTTATATTATCTCTCCCACTGTGTTGTTAATCACTGGAGATCAAGGATTATGTTTTGTTTCATTTTGTTTTTATACAATCTCTTTCCTCTTGCACTGGGTACCCAGCAAAGTTCTAACATATGGCATATATTTAAGTAATATTAATTTAACTAATTGTCTGAAGCCACAGATACCCATCTGAAAGGCCCTGATTTCCCCGTTCTACGTTTCCATTTACATTACTTGCCATGTTTTCTTTTGTCATTGTTTTGCTTTATGTCCTTTCTTCACATTGTAGCCAGAGCGATCTTTTCAAAATTCAAATCCATCACCGAAGCTTTCTGGTGGGTGTAAAAGTAAACATACAATGAGATGATTAACACGCATGTCAGTTATGTTTGATCTATTTTTGTGTATGCGAAAGGCCTCCACAATTTATAAAGGTCCCCAGTGACTCAAAAGTGTACCTAAAGTTAATGTGCTAGGGGTGGGTTGGGACAGGAGCTGGAGGGTAAGAAATCAGGGCACTGAGGCATCACTGGAGGCTTTGAACAGGGGAGCAACTTAAACAGAAATGTGTGTTAAGTGTATAAGCCAAAATACAGTCTGTGGATACAAGGCGACTTAATTACTTCTGAGAGAGTCCTTTATTCATTTCTCAAAGGACTGTGTAATCATCTCAGTTCTGTTTCCAGTTTCCTTCCTTCTATAATGATTTTTTTCTCCGTTCACTTGCCCTGATAGCCTTATACTCATTTGAGTATCTGTCAAAGGGTCACATTTCAGTATATTAATTCTCTTGCTGAATGTTACAGCTTGAATTCCCATCTGCTAGTTTTATTAAAATCTAAATGGGGGAAAAAAACCCCTCTACATTATCTAGGAGATGCATGTGAGCAGCCTGGCCCCATTAGCTGTCATCTGCAGGGGAAATGGATTGCGAGTGGGCGTGATTTTAAGGACACAGCTCTTGGGTGGTTGTTACAAAGCACAGACTGGGCAGGAAGGAGACCTCCCTGATTGGTAGTTACCATCGCTGGTCCCCAAAGCAAACAGAGTCTCAACTGTCAGACCTACCCTGGTGGGACAATAGAGTACAACTGTGACTTTAAAAATCTAGGACATCATTTCTTTTTTTTTTTTTCTGTATGATTTTTCATCTTTTGTAAGAACACGTTTGTGGTTTTGCTAGCACAGTCTCATGATGTAGGGGGGAAATGCCCAAAAATATTTGAGAGAGAAGATAAGAAAATCAGGTTAAAATGTCATATGGGGCTGCCTCTGGGATTTCTCTTATGTAGCCCATCCTTGTCCCATCTCCAAATTACAATGTCTAGAAGAAAAAACATATATTAAGACAATTAATGATTTAGCTCAAAGGCAGTAAGAAAAAAATCTCCAGGTGCCAGAGATGAAGGGCAAGTGCTCAGGCCAGAAAGCTCTGGGAGCTGAAGCCTTGCAGAACACAGTGAGGATCCAGATGCCATGTTGAAGAGGTGGGTTTTCACATCTCTGTGGGGAGGTCAAGGCTCCAGGGCAAAAGCACAGATCTGAACTCCCTGAATAAAGCCTGGAGCTGGCGAGACACTGCACCATCCATGGTTAGGAAATGGAAAATTGCTCTGCTGGCTGGGAAGCCAGCCATCTGTCCCAGGCTTTGTCCCAGGCCCCTCTGGATATAGGAATACCCTCAAGAAACCCACTGTGTCCCACGTACCAGGCAAAATGTCCACTGGACACCTCCAGGGAACATCATTCCCACAAACAAGTGTCCCCTTTTCTGGTCATTGGTTACTGTGTCACACACAACCCCAAGTGCTAGTGGGTTAAACATCAGCTTATTGCCCCTCATGTTTCTGGGGGTCAGGAAATCAAGCGGGACACAGTGAGGTAGTTTGTCTTTGCTCCACAATGTCTGGGACTCAAGTGGAAATGGTTTAAATGGCATGGCTGGCATGTTGATGCTGGCTGGCCACTGGGAAATGAACAAGATCTTTCAGGCAGGTTCCCCGGCTCCTTCTCACACAACCTCTCTAGAGCTTTCTTGAAGGTGGGCAGCGGGGTTCCCAGGAGCACCTACTAGAAGCTGCCAGGATTCACTTGGCTCAGGCTGAGAAGTTACAAAGTATCACTTCTGCCACTTTCCATTGATCAAGCATGAGTCACAGCCCAGCCAGGATTCAAGAGGAGGGGGGCATTTCAACATGAAACATGGCTTGGGGGGCTAGGAGGGGAGTATCTTTGGAAACCGCTAGAATTGGGCAATGTGCCAGGACTTGGCTAAGGCTATAGGAATCTCTGCATAAAGCCAAATAGAAACACGGGTTCAGAATAAGACAACAACTCTGGTGCCCTTCAGAAGTAACCCTAAAAATTGCCTCAAAGGACCTCTGTGCATTAGACCACCTACCGAAGCTCAGAGTTCCCAAAGAAGATAGGTCCCCTAGAAGGTGAACGTAGAGGTAGATGTCCACTTAGCAGAGCTGGGATGTGAGCTCCAAGGCTGAGCAAATGGAGGTCCACAGGGTTCTCAACCCAAGACCCAGTCAGTTGTTCCGACCAGCCTCTGGAGAGAAGCAGAGCTGGGATCAGGGCTAGATGGGTAGGTGGGCTACCTAGTGACTTTGGCTATGCATCAAGGAGTGCCATAGAGACCAGGAGCCAAATGAATGAAGATGTGCTATTATTCTGAAGGAAATAAGACCACTTGCATGTCCGTAAGAAATGGTACTAGGACCACAAACCTCCCATCTCAGGCAAGCAGCAGCCATCTCTGAAAAGAAGCCTCAGGCTGGAACAATTCACAGTGAAGATATGTGCTCTGATTAACACGAATGACAAGTCCCATTGTGCTCCTTCTCTCTGGAGGAAGATTAATTGAGGACACCTGATGTGAGAGAGAGAGAGAGGAGTCTGACTCTCAGGGCAGACGTCCTGCCTTGTGGCAGGTTCCCCTCTGCCTGACTGATGCTTCAGAATAGAGCAGAGATATAACGGCCTATAATTTGGGCTGCTTGAAAGACAGCAGAGAAAGAATACCTAGTTCAGTAAAATCAAGAAGCTCAAGAATGTAAAGGCAACTCTGTCCCAAGCCAGCGGTGCTCTTGGACTAAGCAAATGGGAATTTCTCCCAAAGAAATCCTCTTTTTGACAGCCAGTCAGACCCCTGGGATTACATAGGCACCCAGACTCTGAAGCATTCAAGAGAGTCAGAAAACCCTCATATCATTGGAGCCTCCACTAGGGAATTGTCAGTCAGCCTTACAGAACATTCTTTGTGGCCTTATCTTAAACTTGTGGCAGAAGTAATGCTGTATGTTCACTATGTTCCATTTCGTGCCCATCCTTTCTGGATGGGGCCATGTAGTTTGTTCAGGCCAATGAAGTATGAACAGAAGTGGTCGTGTCACTTCCCAGCTGAAGCCATGAATAAGTCTGTCTGCCCCTCCATTATTAGTAATGAGTGTGGAGGCCGTGTGTTGAGGCATCGGGTTCTTTAGATCAGAGTAGCCTGAATTCTGTCCATTTGGAGGTTGTTTCCTGCTGCAGGCTGCATAAGCCTCAACTATTCTGTTAGTCCAGAGACTTGGTGGGCCCATCTCTGCAGCTCCAGGAGCACCCCAAAGCTGGGACCCTTGTAGGTGGCAGGGGCAGCACCTGGATGGGAAAACTCCGTGTTCGGCTTGAGGGATGTCAGTGCCAGCAGCCCAGGGAGGTACCACCATAAGAAGAGAGGTGAGTGACAGAATGAGGGAAGTGGCACTGGTTAAATGCAAAGAAGGAGGCATAGACAACCTGGAAGTCGAGGGAATGGCGTGGCGGCCTCCAAAATTGAGGTACCAGGACGAGCTGTTTGGGACTCATTTATTAACCTTTCGGTAAGAAAAGGAGGAGAATGTACATATTGACAGCTGGTTCCAGAGACAGGGCTCGTGGTTCAAACCCTGCTTCTCCTGCTTTCTTTGGGGAAATCTTGCAAGATATTTACTTGATTTCTTTCTGCTCCAATGTCCTCACCTGTCAAAGGGAGATTGAAGCAGTTCCTTTTTCATGAGGTCAGTACAGGAATTACATTAAATCACGCAGAGACGTATTTAGCACTATGTCTGATTCTTGAGTCCTAAGTAAATGTTAGATATCATGATTTAACGGGGATCCTTCCAAGCACTGGGCAGGCATCCCTACCTCTTTCTTTACCCCTTCTTCCCCTCTAAATGCCTAAGACAGGCCAGTCCTCCCCCTACCCCCACCTGCTGTGCTGTTCCTGGGAACACAGAAGTGCACTGTGGAGCCTCACTCTGGGATGGGGACATCACGGCTCAAGGGCACTAATTCCTTTCTGATGTCCCAAATCTCTGACTTGCCACCCTCCTTGTGTGCTTTACGCCAAGACTAGGGTGTTCAGGAGAAGATTACACGGAGCCTTAAAACGGCTATGCTGGGAGCGAGGGCTGCTCTCAGAGGGAGAGAAGCCAGACAATTCCCTCCTTGGTGTGCTTTGTTGGACACCAGAAAACTCCCACTGCCGGTAACATTATATCACTCACTCACTTCCCCATGTCTACCATTCCATAAATTAGGATATAATCATTCAGCTAAAATATAAAAGTTCCAGGGAGAAGACATGTACTAAAACCTATCAGTCACATATACCTTAGTAGAAATTAACTTCTCAGATTTCTTTCTGAAAGCAGCTTAGGTGAGTGGGGAGATGTAAGAGAGGATGAAAAGCCAGAGGATTTGAGAAGCAGCCGAGAAGACAAGGAACGCAAGTGTGACCCCTGGGAACCCCAGAGACTCTCCCTGGGGAGGTACCGTTGGTGCAGAACTTCTTAAACTCTTGCTCTGAATTGGCCGTGCCCCGAAGTGAGGCATACACTCGAAAGCCCAGCAGTGCTCTCAGGGTCTCACCGTAGGGAGAGGCTACTTTCGCACCCTGGGGTTGCAGAGTCCAGAATGGTAATCCGAGGAGCCCATTAGACACAAAATAACACAGTCCTGCTTTGAATCCAAGGTTGTCTGACCTCCAAGCCCGGGCTTTTCCCAGTCCTGCTGGCTAGGGTCGGCAGGGAGCAGAAAGAAGTGGAGGAAGGAGTTTGCTCTGTGAGTTTATCCTGAGCCCATGGCATGTGATAACAATGCGAGGGTGGATGAGCACTCGATACCTAATAACTGCCTGGGGAGGAGGGGGTTATACAGTGAGTGGGAAATGGACAGTCATGTGGCTGGTTATCAGAGGGCTGGAGTCAGGATAAATGCTCTCAGAACACATGTACTGGGTATGCAAACGCCACCCTGCCCCATGACTGCCCCTCTCGGGGGAGAAAGGGAAAGGAGGCTTTTTCCTCTCCTTTCATTCCATCCTGTGCTTGGCATAATTTGCTGCAAGGCTGTTTTCTCTCTCACGACTTAGTGAGGAGAATGGAGTCAGATGGTTAGCATGCTAGATTGTTCAGAGCTATATTGAAGCAGCAGGTGACCTAGAAAAGAGTGGTCCTAAGAAAAAAAGGATAACGCGCCGTTCCTGGATAATGATGACATTCTGTCTCTATGCACTGTTAAGAAGTTTCAGAAATATGAGAAACAATAAAGGGATTTTTCATACAGTTGGCACCTTACTAAATAAATATATATTTCCTACCTGATTCATTAATGAGGATTTTAAACGTATTCTCATACCGCTGTCAGAATATGTTCCTAAATCACAGACTGTTTCCAATCTCTTATGCCAAAAATCGAGATGGACCTCTAGTTCAGGATTGTGCCTGTCTCAACAACCCCCCATGCAACCTGTCCCATTTTCTCACTTAAAAATCACGGGAAAAAATGAAAACTCCCATTACTATCGAAAACCACCCATGACAGACAATCTAATGTCAGAATTAGAGGGGAATGGACGCTACTTATAAGGCAGAAGGGGTTGCATTGAGAAACACCAAGCCAAGGAACTCTCTAGGCTATACCTAGATTCATTTTGCAAAACCCAGACGGACAAAAAATGCAAGAAAGAGGGAGCATCTGTGGCCTGATGACCCTGATGACCCACTGGACGAGGAGAAGCTCATCCTTAGACACTGCCAGGCTGCGAGGCAAGGGAAATGGACTCATCCCCCCATTAACTACTTTCTGGAAAGGAATACAAGTTCCAGGGGAAAAATGGGCAGGATGTAGGAGTGGACTCGCGATACAAGGTGATGTCAGTCCCACAAGTAAAAAGCTAGGTACGTGAGTTTACAGAAGTCCTCTAGTAACAGTACCACATTGAAAGTTGTATGTGGTTTGTGTGTGGGGTGTGTGTATGTGTATGTGCATACTAGTGTGGCATGGTGTGTGTGTGTGTGTGTGTGGTGTGTGGTATATGTGTATGCAGGAGTTGTGCGTGTGTTGTATGTATGCATATGTGTATGTGATACAAGTGTGTGATGTGTACATGCATGTGTGTGCACATGTGTGTGTGCATGTGTGTACATGTGGCAATTGTGTGGTGTGGTGTGTGTATGTATGGCATGTGGGGGGGGGGTGTGTACACCTAATCAAGAGTCTTAAAGAATCAGGTGACTGAAGGAGAGGGAAGACTTCCCTTAGACAAAGAGCCATCAGAAACTTGGGTTTGGCATGGAGCTGTGCCCAGTGACCTGGCCTCCCAGTGCATTTCAGGAAGGGATATTTGCTCACCAGATGCACGGACAAGAGTAATTCATTTGCCATATCTGCTTCTCATCATCAAATCTGAAAAGAAATCTGGTGTTTTCCTGAAAAAAAAATAAGGAAGTCATCAAATAATTTAGAACTATAGAAGCGTCCTTTATACCAAGAAAAAGGAAACAACATCTGGAAGACTCAGAAGAAAAAGATATCTCTGGAAAATATGTACCTCAGTGACTAGAGAAAAAAAAATCTTTCAAGGAAATGTTTTGGTGTCATTGAAAGATGTCAGGAGGCCTAAGAGGGAGCAGTAGCATAAGCAGGGCGAGTAAAGAGGAACAGGGTGATAGGAAAGAACCCCCAGTGGGGGAAGGAACCCCCAGACAACACCTGAGGCAACAACCAAAAAAAAAAAAAAAAAGATCTCCTCAGTTGCCAGAAGGACAAAAGTGAGAAACCTTTCCAGAATGACAAGGGAAAGGATAAGGAAGTCAAAACAAAGTAAAAGGAGGTAGGAAGGGACGATGGCAAAGAGTATTCCTGGAAGACAAAGAAGAATAAATGGAAGAAAAGCAAAATCAAGACTGACACAGAAGAAAGTCTCCCTGAGCTTAAAGAAAGGGGAGAGGGAGGTATGTGTGCACAGGTTCTCGGGGTTTGTCATTTCTAGACACAGTAATTGAAAAGACACGCTGGCTCACCTCCACTGCCATCGAGTCACATCTTAGCAAAGCGTTTTTATGCATTCACTCAACAAATATTTATGTGTAGTCACTACAATTATAAAGGTTAAAGGAAGGTCTCCAAATTTTAGGTAGAACAAAATTGTTTACTTACAATACCTCCAGTGACTTCTGACACCTTCGTGAAAGCAAACATAAGAACACTTGGAGAAGACTTGTAAAATTTTTTTCATTTTTTTCAACATCTATTTGTTTTTGAGAGAGAGAGAGAGAGACAGAATGTGAGCAGGGGAAGGGCAGAGAGAGAGAGAGGGAGACATAGAATCCAAAGCAGGTTTCAGGCTCCAAGCTGTCATCACAGAGACTTACACAGGGCTCGAACTCATGGAGTGCAAGATCATGACCTGAGCTGAAGTCCGATGCTCAACCAACTGAGCCACCCAGGTGCCCTGAGACTTATAAAGTCTTAAGGGAATATTTCATGGCCCAGGGACTTCAGAGGCTGCCAGGTTACCTTTTGTGTGTGAAGGTAACAAAATGGCGTATGCAGATATGCAGTAGTTTAGAAACCACAGCAATAATATAGAATGTTTAAAAATAAACTTAAAAAACTTAAAAACTTAAAAACTGAAATTCCATAGCCAGTGGAGAGTTGGAACAGAACTGAAGACCTGAGATTGAAGAAGTTGTGTTATAGAAGTCCTGAAATTATTAACATAAACATAAATAATTAATACATATGGTTGTCAATTGAAAATGTCTATCAAATAATATGTCTGAAAAAGAATATATATAAATGTACACACCCTCAACATAACAATTCTATTATAATTTCCCAAGAAATTATTTAAGAATAGGTGTAATGATCTCTAAACAAAGATATGATTTACAGTGTTAATTATAAAGTGAAAAAAAATTAGAAAAACAACAGTGTCATTGGCTGTAGAAACAATAATATAAGCCTATAATGAAATACAATAGAACAATGCAGATAAAATCCATTTATAGGAGAATAAGGTGTGATATGTTGTCATGTAAAAAAAAAAGCAAGTTAAAACCCAATATTTATAGTATAATTCTACTTTGGAAAAAAATTAACATATGCATATAAATAGAAAATAAAGTCTAGACATCTCTGCAATTAAATGTTAATAGTTGCTACATCTGAATGGAAAAGATTTTACACACTTGTTATTTTCTGGTAAATGTTGGTTTGTTTTGGCTCCTCTGGATTTTCTAGTTTTTCAACAAGTTATATGTAAGAGACTTAAACAAGGCTGTGACATATTCGATTTTCAAGGATAGAGACAGGATTGAGGGCCAGGATGAGAAACACAGTAATTAAAGCAAGTCAGATGAGAAATGGTAGCCGTCCAAAGCCAGACAGTATCAGGGGAGATGGACAAAAATAGGTAGACTTGAGTGATTCCAATGACGAGGGACTGATAAGGCTGGAGATTGGGTAGAAATGGGAGTGAAGCCACAGATATTTACTGTACAGTTCAGCAAGAAATCATGTCTCCTCGGAGCTTTAAAGAAAAAGGAAGAGTCAGCCAGATCTCTGGAGAGGAGGGGAGGACCATTTCAGCCAGAAATGTGGGTCCCGTTATTTGACCTGTTTCACGGTGGCCTTTCCCAGCCAAATTGCAAACACACCAAATCTGAATGAGCATTTTCAAAGGGAGAGGAAAGTACTGCTCCCTCAGGAATGCCTCAGTCAGAGTGAATCCATCCATCTTGGCTGAAGCAATCCCCAGGCGATGCCGCCCCAAGCCGCTTTGCAGAACACGGTTATTCTCTGCTGAGCGCCTCATTTACTCCTGAATGGAGAACTCCTGGGAATCCTGCATCAGCCAAGCACAGCACAGTTTCTATTTCTAGGAAATAGCAACACATTTGACCCCGATGACTTACAATAGCAGAACAATGTCCCATTGCCCAGTAATAATCACCGTGACCTTCATTGGGACTGGTGTCGTTTCCCCAAGGACCTGCTCCAAAATACCATCCGGCAGATCGGAGGGCCTGTCAGCATGTGAAGACTCATCACACTGACAGGTTCCCCCTGAGGACTCCAAGAGCCTGAGGATTTGAGCAAAGCATCCTTTATATACAGAATGAAGAGGGTGCCAACTTCTAAATGGCACAAAATAAGATGACCTGCAATTATCTATCTATGTTTAGCAGACTTTTAAAGTACGGATAGGTCATTGGGATTGCTGTTTCAAATCATGGAAATTCTTTATCAAAAGACTTCTTAAGTTGATCTACTCAACATTTCTTACAATATAGTGTATAACGATAATAATGATAATAAAATAATGTGAACATTTGTTAGTTTGCCAGGCCCTATTGTGAACATATCTCATTTTATATCACATGAAGAAGGTAATCTAATTTCTATAGATGTTAGAAAATGTATCCATTGGGTTGAACCAAAACCCACCTATGTCCCACATTGAAGAGTTAGGCTTTCATTTTAAAGAACATGCTATTATCAAGAAAGCCCCAGTATAGTTTCACTTTGACCTTTGTCCTCAAAGTCCCCCAAACCTGAATTAGCAGATTTCTCCAAAAACGTAATTACTGTTGACTTCCTTTTCATCACCTCCTATAAGTAGACCTGGAAAAAATGGTGTAGCTAGCATAAAGGAAAACCTCTAAATAGTGTGGCCGTATTGCCACAGAAACCAACTCAGAAAAATAAACTCAAGAACTCCAGAGAAGGAAAGCATATTATATAAGTTTTTCCCTAGAGTCTGGCAGCCTTTGTTCATGGTTGGATATAAACTCATTCAGTTCTACCCATAAGCCCACACAGCTTCACTTCCTGGCATCTGTTCTGTGCTCCCAGGAGCTGGGAGATTTCTTTCTTCTGATAAAGTGTAAAATGTTTGCAGGAATAAGGTATGCTCAGAAAGGGAGAGAAAGCAGACAGCGTGATTCAACAGGTCTGGTGGGACTGGGAAGCTGTTTTTGTTGTTTTTTTTTTTTAACACCCCCCTCGAAGTTATTCTTATGCAGATGGTTTTGGAGCAATTTTTCGAGAATCTCTAAGTGGGACATTGATGGTAGTATGCACCTAGTGGTTGGGAACTTGGGAGTTACAGAGCATGGGGTCAAATCCCAGCTCTCTATCTCACCAACCAGGTGAATGTGGCAAGTCAATTAACTACCTAAGTCTCAATTTTCCCATCAATTAACTGGGGATGATCACAGGTGAAAATTAATGAGATGGTATATATATATACAAATATATGTGTAAAGTGCTTAGCACAAGAGTCTGGATTACAGTAGGCAATCAAGAAATGGGAGTAATTATTATTATCATAGTATATGAAAAGTCTAAAACAGTACTGTAGTATGCAAATGACAGAAGTGATTAAACACAACCCCCCAAATGTCTGTGGTTGATGGGGTTGGATGAAAGAATGTCTAATGGGAATAGACAGTGAGTGTTATCAAACTACCAAATGGCTGATACATTCAAATCCCATTTTAGAAAGGAATAAAAAGGGAGGGGGGATCTGAAACCCAGAGTACCAACTGCCACAAGGTGACTGCCATAATTTTCATAACCATTTCCCGAAACCACTCATATCCCAAAAAGAGAAAGCACTTGTGGGACTAAAACTTAGTAATTAAGATGCTAAAGCCAAAAGAGGGTGTCATCATACATGTCAGTCATAACTACACTTTTGAAGACTCTGCTATGTCCACTCAAGGACACCAAATCCTCGGCTGGGGTTGGCTCCTTCTATCCTGACAGCCACCCAATGGTAAGTGTTGGTTTTATCTCCAGCTCTGACAGAGACTATTGAGGACAGAGATTAAGAAGCTTAGCCAGGCTGCACACCTCATAGGCAGTGGAACCAGGTTATACCCAGAGCACCCTCACAGTAGAGTCCCTGTAATGAGGGCAAAGCCCGGTGGAGAGATGGTCTCCTGAATTATGCCAGCTAAATGCTGTCACCAGCTTATTTAAAAAAAAAAAAAAAAAAGGAAGGTGGTCAAGAGAATGAGAAGACAAGCCACAGACTGGGAGAAGATATTTGCAAAAAAAAAAACCCATCTGATAAAAGACCTATTAATCAAAATATACAAAGAACTCTTAAAAGTCAATGGTAAGAAAACAACCTGATTTTTAAAATGGACAAAAGGCCTGAACAGACATGTCACTAAAGAAGATACACAGATGGTAAGTAAGCCTATGAAAAGATGCCCCGCATCATATGTCATTAGGGAATTGCAAATTAAGACAACCACGAGTTACACTGTATACCTTTCAGAATGGCCAAAATCTGGAACAGTGACACCAGTGACGGTGAGGATAGGGAGCAACAGGAACTCTCATTTGTTGCTGGTGGGAATGCAAAATGGTACAGCCACTTTGGAAGACAGTTTGGCAGCCTCTTACAAGACCAAACATACTCTTAACCACACAATCCAGCCATTGGACCCCTTGGTATTTACTGAAAGGAGTTGAAATTTACGTCCACACAAAAACTTGGGTATGGATTATTGTAACAGCTTTATTCATATTGCCAAAACTTGGAAGCAACCAACATGTCCCTCAGAAGGTAAACAAACTGTGGTAAATCCATACCATGGAATATTATTCCATGCTAAAAAGAAAAGAGTTATCAATGAAAAGACGTCAAGGAAGCTTAAATGCATATTACTAAGTGAAAGAAGCTAATCTGCAAAGGCTACATACTGTGTGATTCCAGCTCTATGACATTCTGGAAAAGATAAAACTATTCTATTTTAAAATTGAACTGGAAACAGAACAAAGATCAGTGGTTGCCAGGAGTTAAGGGAAAAGGAGGGATGAAAAGACAGAGTACAGAGGATTTTTAGGTCAGTGAAATTATTCTGTACATCATTGCAATGGTGGATACATGGCATTGTAAACATTTGTGAAAACCCAGAGATTATGTAACATCCATAGTTAACCCTAACTAAACTATGAACTTTGCAGAATAACATAACAATGTGTCAATGTAGGTTCATCAATTGTAACTAGTCCATGGCTCTGGTGCAGGTTGTTTCTATTTGTGGAGGTTGTGATGTGAAACACGGGTAGGGCATATCTGAAAACTCTGTACCTTCCTCTCAATTTTGCTATGAACCTAAAACTGATCTAAAAAACTGAAATCTGGGGGTGCCTGGGTGGCTCAGTCGGTTAAGCGTCCGCTTCAGCTCAGGTCACGATCTTGCAGTCCGTGAGTTCGAGCCCCGCGTCGGGCTCTGGGCTGATGGCTCAGAGCCTGGAGCCTGTTTCAGATTCTGTGTCTCCCTCTCTCTCTGCCCCTCCCCCATTCATGCTCTGCCTCTCTCTGTCTCAAAAATAAATAAAACGCTAAAAAAAAAAAACTGAAATCTGGTGGTGTTTTTTTTTTTTTTTAAAGGAAGTGGATGATGAACTTCAAACACATGCACACTGTTTTTACAATTCATTGGTGAATAGTAATCTCTAAGGGGGCGAGAAACATGTTTATACCGCTTGCTTTATTCTTAACTTATTTTGAAATAATAATAAATTAGAAGGAAACTGTAGAAGCAGTAGAGAGAGATCTTCTGTACCTTTCATCTAGTTTCCCCAGGGTTTTTTTGCATAACATTTTGCATAACTTTAATACAATATCAAACTCAGGAAACTGATGTGGGCAAAATGTGTGTGTTCATGTGAAAATGCGTGTAACCACAACCATGACACCTTGTTCAAGTGCGTGCTAAGGTAGTCAATAATACTGTGAAGTAACTCAGTGAATGAATAAGCAAGAAGCTGAATGGATGCCTGAATCTATAACATAAATGAATAGCATATAGTTCTTATAGTATAGGCTCAGTCAATCTCACAAATCATTTTATTTTTATCTTCATAAAGTCTGGATCTAAGAATTGCTTATAAATGCATGGATTGGGAGCCCACCCTCACACTATTAAAGTCATGCCTTCCATTTCAAGCTGGCTAACTGAGCCTGCATGAGCTTTACATGCACTCCCCAGAAACATTCTTGTTGAAATAATATAACAAAAATTTCCTGATGACAGGAAAGAGTGCTATCCATGTGGAAAACAAACAAAAAAAACACACAACAAAACAAAACAAACAAACAACAACAACAAAAATCTTTCTTACCAGCTTCAGAGCAGGTGACGGGGAAAGCCTGCACGTGAGAAAACAGGAACTAGTAAGTGGAAGGGATACCAATCAATAGTCCATTCTCAGTCCCGGAGCCCCGAAAACCAAGAGCTACAAATAAAAGCTATTCTGGGTACAAGTCATGGAAGAAGTGTGCCAGACCCAGTCACAGAGCATTGGATCACGGTGACCTCCCAGTGCATACTGGAGGCAGACTGCACTGGGCTGGGGGTGTAGGAGAGGGGTGCACGAGGCAGAGCCGCTTCTTACCTGGCGTGGTGATGCTAAACGGAGCCAAGAGGCAGTACCTCAGGCCCTGACAGAGCTCAAAAGCTCTACAGGGGGAGCTGGTACTTTTACCTTAGTCTCTGAAAATAAATGGATCTCGATCTGGCCAAATGGAACTGGAGAAAATTCTCCCTCAATTTTTGTCTGCTCACCTAAGCTTTTTCAGGAAATACCCCGGTATACAAACAAGTGTGACATTGTTTGTGAAAGAAATAAACTCAGCTCCAAGGCTGGTGTCAGGGAAGAGGCTCAGGAAGAACTCCTCCGCTGGGCCTGAGACCATGGCAGCTACAGGCACCGTGTGTCTTCTCACGGGAAGCCCACTGGCCCGGAGACTGCGGCGACTTACCGAGGTCTCTGTGGGCCTCTTCTCGGATAAGAGGCAAATAGGAGCAAAGAGGGAACATAAAATGTCTGTAAATTCCTCATCAAAGTCCCCTGTGTTTAGAAAACATTTTGCTTGCTTTTTATATTGGCATTAAACACAAGGGAGAAACTTGCTCCTCTGTCTCCCAAGAGAAAAAATAAACAGTGAGATTCCATTTCACAGTGTGCCCACAGTTTCCCACCTGGGGAAATTGATCAGGGTATCTAAGTGCCTCCCACCAACCCTTTGCAAGAACTGTCACCTGTGTGTCCTGTTAAAGGGTTAGATCTAAAATCTTCTGGGCGCACCATCCTCTCCCAGGGTCCCAGCTATGCAAGATCCTATCCTGCTGAGGGCTGTGGAGGTACAGGTGATCTCTCAAGACTGCTTAATCTTACACTTAAGAGGGAATAAAGGAGAAGTAAAACCTATTGACTGATCTCTGCTTCTTTGTTTCCTGAAATTTCCATCTTCTTGCGAATAAAAGAGTCAAAATATGTTCGATCCCAGAGAAGAGATGTATCCCTGAACTTTGCAAGATTTAAACATCTTGAAAAAATATACTAGCCTCTGATAGAAAAATCAATGAACACATACAAAGATTCTGCAGTTCAAAAGGAAACTCTCTAAGGAATTTAGCTAATGCAATCCAGTAAGAAAACAACATAATAAAAGATGTAAGTGAAAAAACAATGAGTGAAATTATCAGTTTGCAAATGATGTGACTGTCTAAGAAGAAAATGCAAGATTGTTTGGAAACCCATTGGGCCTAATAAGAGATTTAATTAAAGTAGCTGATTATAAAACCAACAAATATAAAAAGCAATTAGCTTTCCTATATAATAGCAATAACCTATTAGAAAATATAAAAAAACCCTGCAGATTACATTTTCCTAGAGCAACCAAAACATGAAATGCATGTGAATACACTTTAAAATAAATGTAGTGACTTATAGGAACAGTTAACTAAGTGACATTTTGAAAATTTAGTAATTAAAAATCCATTCAATGTTTCTGGTCAAAAGACACCACCTTGTAAAGACTCCAGTTATCCCCAAATCAAAATTTTAGTTTCATGCAATTCAGGTGAAGACTCCAAATAGATTTTTAATTTAAAACTAGCAGATATTATTATTTTTTTAAGTTTATTTTTTATTTTTTGAGAGAGAGAGAGAGAAAGAGAGAGAGCGCAACTGAGGGAGGAGCAGAGAGAGAGGGAGAACTAGCAGATATTATTTTAAAGCACATCAGGAAACATACACTTTTGAAATTTTCCAAGAAGTTTTCTCTGTTTTTTTTAATGTTTATTTATTTATTTTTGAGAGAGAGAGAGAGTGAGGATGAGCTGTGGAGGGACAGAGAGAGAGGGAGAGAGAGAATCGCAAGCAGGTTCTGCACTAACAGCAAAGAGCCCGACACAGGGCGCGATCTCACAAACTGTGAGATCATTGACTGAGCCACTCAGGCACCCCCCAAGGAGTTTTCTAAAATGAAAACAATAAGTAAAATGTAGCTGCTCATCTTAAAACAAGTCTGTGTTGGCTTAAGATTTGAAAGTGAAGGAACAGAATGAAAGGCCAGAAACAAATCAAATATCCATAAGACTTGACAATATAAGAAAAGTGCTTTTGAAATGAATAGGGGGCAAGGGGAAGATGACTGAATAAATAGTTGGCAGGATGCATGTGCTGGGGCTGACTGATGCTCCTGCCTCCCAGCACATACCTAACTCTGTGCTGCCTGCAGCTCTTTGGGCTTGCTCTTCCCTCTGACTTGAACAGTCTTCCACCAAAACTGTTCCTGGTCTCTGCTCAGTGTTCCCTCCTGAACGAGGCCTTCCTTGACCTCCCTAAGATAGCACCCTGCAGGGGGTTTGAGGGATTTCCAGGCCGATCAATGAAAAAGGTCTGACCGGTAATGCACACAAGTGTTATTTAGGGGCTACTTTAACAAGTTTGTATGTGAGGAATCTCTTCACATCAGCATGATCTAGAGGCTATGGTGCAAGGTCACTGCTCAGAAGCAGAGGAGGTCAAGCAGGGAGTAGGATCAGGGAGAGGTTTATGTGTCCAGATGATGCCACTCACTGGCACCAGACAGCTCCAAAGTTGACAGCATCAGTTTGAGGTCTATACACCCCCAGAATTTATCTTATCTGTGCCTAGCAGATGTTGGACACAGTTTCAGGGTACACAAAGCAGGCAGGCTTTCAATGGCTAAATGTCTGTTACTTGGGGCTGTATTTAAAATAATTGGATGTAAAGTTTTGATTTTGGTGCCAGTGGCTTTTGAGCTAACAGATCTCAGTCTGCTGTGAAGAAATAAGCAACCTAGGAACCAATAGAGAGAGGCCATCTCTTATTTATATAAGGTACTCCCATCCCATTCTCTAGTTCCTTACCCCTTTCATATTTTGTTAACACTTATCACTCTGTAACACTATAATCTATATTTACTTGGTTTTTATGTTTATTATCTTTTTTTTTTCATTAGAATATTTTACTCTATGAAGACAGGAACCGTATCATCTTTGTTCACAGCTATTTACTCAGTGTCAAAAACAATTGAGTGCAGAGGTGCCTGGGTGGCTCAGTCAGTTAAGCGTCCAACTTCAGCTCAGGTCTTGATCTTACAGTTCATGGGTTTGAGCCCCACGTCAGGCTCTATGCTGACAGCTCAGAGCCTGAAGCCTGCTTCAGATTCTGTGTCTCCTTCTCTCTCTGCACTCCCCCGCTCACACTCTGTCTCTCTGTCTCTCTCTCTCTGAAAAAATAAGTAAACATTAAAAAAAAATTGAATGCCTGAACAGAATGGTAGGTCAAAAAGCATTTGCTGGAGGAAGGAAGAGAGGAAGAGAAAAAAAGAAAGGAGGTATACTTAAGTAAGCCATAAAGTAAGTTAAATGTTCCAATATAAACATGAAATTGTTTTTAGGAAAAAAATTTCAATATTTAGGGCGAGGAAGGACTTTTCTAAATGTGAAATCAAGGTAGAAATTATTAAGAAAGGCTAACAAATTTGACTAAAATATATAAAATACCAAATTTAAATTATAAAGGGAAATTTAAAAAATAAAATTATAAACTGATTAGAATATTTACAATATGAGTAATATTTGCATAGCTGATAACCAGTTAATTTGCTCACCAAATAAAGACTTTTGACAAATTAATAAGAAGAAGATAAATACTTAATATAAAGAAATAAACACAAATATGTGAACAGGTAAAATACAAAACAGAAATTCAATTTTACCAGTAAGCAAACTTTAAATGTTAAATGTTGCCACTAAGTAAATAAATGCAAATAAGAATAACAAGGAACTGCCATGTTTTCCTATTAAGAAAAGAAAGTAGGTTTATCAGGTCATTTCTTCTTAATAAAATCCAAAATGGCATCAACAAAACATTAGGAAGTTTTAATTTCTGGGTCATATTTAGCTTTTCGGTACTTTTTAATTTTTCAGAAATACATACTTCTTACGTAATAAAAAAATTAAGTATACATAAAAAATATATAGCCGTGATAAACCTTGGCTCCTTGGATGGGCCAATCCTGAAAAATAATGCCTCAGTACTAAGAATCGCCTAGGTCTGTTGCACCTGTCAGTAGCACGGAGGAGAGTGTGATTTTTTTCTCTGCTTTGGATGAGGACCAGGGGGTGAGGGTTAATACTGCACAGATGGATCTTGAAGCCCCACTAGAGGTTTCCAGGTGGTCAGTGGAGGAAAGGAATATAGGCAGAAGAATAGAACGTGCAAAAGGAGAGGGTCACAAGACAGGATGGGGCACAGTAGTGTCATAATAAAAACAAGCGACATGTTGACTTCTCACTTCCCAGAATTCACAAGTGCCACCAAAAATTTATCATGTGCCGGGCTCAGGTTGAAGTTCACCTCACACGTTACGGGTAACAGACAGAATTCTCGATGAGATTTGCAAAGCAAGCGTCAGTAAAAAAGAGCGTGTTTCTCTAACCTCTCACCCTGGCAAGTGCTGGGGCAAGTCTCGAGTGTACTTCCCAGGAAAGAGAGCCAGCTTCTCTAGCTGTTTGCGCCTCTTATTTATCAGGGATAGGGCAAGTTCTTCAGCGATGGGGAAGGGAATCATGGTGGCAAGGAAAGGACTAGCACTAGGCAGGGTGGTTTAGATGTCAGTTGTTAACTCTAGTTGTTTAGGAAAGCCAGCCGCCTGCTGGAGACCCAAGAAGTTGAGTACAAGGGAGGCTCCATCTCCTGGCATGGGAAAAACCCATGGTCTCCAATGGCTCAACATCCGGGCAACTCAGTGAGCATTCCCAGGGTTGCTTTTAGACTCTTCTGTTTATCCAGACCAGACTCCTAGGGTGGCTTTTGGACTATTCGCGTACCCGTAGCAGAGGTCCACGATGTTTCAGCAATTTTAATTTTACTGAGGCTAAATCTGACTGATCCACAGTTTAAGATTACTGTGCACAGTACATCACTGAACTAGCGAATGAGACTAGCTCACCACCCAGAAGTCACAGCTCTACTAAACATCGTTTTGTGTCTTCATCCGCAAATACACATGCACACTTTTACATGAGGCGGTTCTTTTGTAAAAAGTGGGCACACAAAGGGTGTCAACTGCCAATTCTCGTGGTGGCCATAAAGAGTGAGAGATTATGAGTTCTTGGACAGAAGAAAAGAAGGTGTGGGTAAATGACAGAGAAATGTTAACTCACCTATTTGTTAAAGTTTGAATGATAATGAGTATAGCATTTAGAAAGAAGAAAGGGTGATTCGGGAATCTGTTTTAACGACTGCCTGAACCAATTCAAAAATTGCTCATGCAGTTAGAGATACAATAAATGAATGGTCAAATGGTGGTGAACTTGCAGTGTTAGCAGGTGTCTGACTCTTTACAGGAACCCATGCACAGCAAAAGTATCGTTAAGGCTTTGATGACATGTGCTGAAAAATAAAAGTTGGTTGGACATTTTAGGAATTATTTTTTCCTTTGCAGAATTTAGATAACAGGGTTTTGTGAGGAGAGGGCTTCTTAATCCCACCTCTGTACAAATGTGGACTCTACTGGAATACATAACCCATTCATCATTCTTGGTCAGTGTTACTATAGAAATGTAATGCAACATTGTGTGGAGGTTATTTTCGTGACAAAATGTACTGTTATTACTATTTAAATTACCTTAGTTCTGCATTTATGGAGTCAGGGAAGTCACAAATTTTTTAGTTATAGCATACCACACTGTATGGAAAGAAATTATGTGACATCTAAGAAAATAGAGTGTCACAACTGCCTTGAGATATTTTTCTTTTGAATACCAAAGACTACTTTGGTACTCCCATAGGATAAACTGGGAGAGGAACAGCATAGGTGTTGATATTGAGCAGAGGGAGGTGGGTAGCCCACTGTGAGGTTGTGTTTCCAGCAATGCACTTAGGTTAGAATCGCAGAAGGGTCACAATCATGAGAGTGACAGCGTCAGATAGGTTTCCCTGGAAACCAATTCCCCCAAAAGATTTCCCAGGAAGTGGTGTGGAGGACAGGTTGGGAAGGAACCAGACTGGGAGAGTCAAGGTGACAATTTAGGAGAATATTTTCATAATCCTAAAAAGATGATAAGGATCTCAAGTTAGTCTCCAGTCCAGTGGTTCTCAACGCTGGCTGGATATTAGAGTCAGTTGGGGAGCTTTTGAAACTGCAGATTCCTGAATACCATTCCAGATCAATTACATTAGAATCTCTGGGAGTGACACCTGGGCACCAATATTCTTCAAAGTTCCCCCAAATGATTCTGTTGCAAGATGAGGTTGAAAATGCCACTGCAAACCATCAATGGCAATAGATGTGGATGTTTTCAAAAAAATTCAGGAGGTAGAAGTTGATGATGACTGATAGAAATGGAGGAACAGGAAATATCTAATTTCAAGGTGCAGGTCTTGGACAGCTTGGAGGATAGGGTGACACAACAGTTATTAAGATGGAAAATATGGAGGACCTTTTCAGAGCTAAACACATTTCAAGCTTTGAATATACTACAACTTATAGTCAGTTCAAAACCTAGCCTGTTCTACAAACCTACAACAGCAAAGAAAGCCTCTAATATTTGAAAAATATTTCTTTCAAATTGGTTGGCTAGTGTTAGGAAAATCCTATCCTTTCAACAGCTGCAAGAAAAAACGGCTTGACTGTAGATGCCTGCTCTTAAGGAAGATCTAGATAGTAAAATATCAATATTTCATCATGAAGATTTTGATCCTCTCTGGGATCAGATTTATCATTTCTTTAAGATTGAGATGGAGTGTCTCCTCAGAGTGCACTCTTTGCAGAGTGCAAATTGGTTTAAATGGCCATGATGTTGCATAGAAATTATTAGATTTCAGTCTTCTTGAAAACCAATGTCTACCTGCAAGTATGTTCTCTTTCATCTCCTGCTGGCATTACCTGTTTTCTCTTGCTATTCTCAACCATTTAATGGTTGTATTTTCCTCTTAGGCAGGATCTCTGCACAAAGGACCCCAGCAGCACAAGGCTTACATTATCCTTAGAGCTAGTAGTTAATTACTATGACCATGGGTGAATTCCTCTGACTGGCTATTTCTGGGTCATGACTCCATCCTTGGTAGGAGGAATGGAGTTAACACCACCTAAATCATGTGTATTGAGACCTGGTTGGGGAAAGGATAATTGAGATACTGTCATCAGCAGAAATATATGCAGGGCAAGCAAAGCAACAGGTGCCCAGTAAAACTTCAGCGAGCCTCCAATTTTCCATTCCCTTAGGCCTCACCAGAGTCCGTCCCATGAACCCCAGGAATAGTCCATGGATTACTATGTTCCTTCCCCAGTCTCTATGATAGTTATGGCCATACTTTATGGGGAGGCCCCAGAGGTTTTGGAGAAAAGACCATTCTGGAAGAAAGAGCTAAAATGAAGGCCAGCCTGTGCCATTCACAACAGGGCTGTCTCTCTTGTTTCTTATCCCAGAGCCCCTTATACCAGAGTTCCTCTTTTCTATTTTGCTGACTTTGATAAATGAATAAATGAATGAATAAATAGATGAATGAATGAATGAATATATATTTGGATCCTACACATATGTTCCCCATAAATGCCATGCCAGCCTTCCTTCTTCCCTCCAAAAAATAAATTGGGTGATTATTGGAATAGAAGAGCTGAAAAAAATGAAAGTTCTTTACCTCAGGCTCTTGAGAAAACAAAACAGATATCTTGTGCAAAGTAATGCTTAATGAGTTAATTTCCAAAAGCCTGAAACACAGCCTTAAAAATGTTCTTTTAAAAAAAAATAGCAGTTAACGTTTTGATAATCTACCCTAGGGAAGTCATCTAAAACTGCTGATGATGCTTTTTGCAAAGAGATTTTTATCACAGGGCTATTTATAACAGCAGAAAATTGTAAACAACTTAAATGTCCAACATTGAAGGAACAGCTAACTAACATATGCTACCTCCCCTCAAAGAATATAATGTACCATTAAAAATAATGTTAATAATAAATTTGTAATGGTATACAAAAAATCTCATAAAGGAAATGAAAAGCAAGATAAAGAACTATATATGCACAATGGACTTCAGCTATATAAAGTAAAGCCTTGCACAGAAAAAAGAATGTGGAAAACTGTTGGTGGTAGTGATGATAAAACATACGATCCTCCTTCTCTCGCAACTTTCTACTTTTCTCTAGCTTCCATATTTATGGTAAACATAACTGACGTTCAGTTCTCAGACATCTTCATTGACCTGTCAGCAGAATTTGACATAGCTAATCACTCCCTGCTCCCTGAAGTGCTTTCCAAGCTTGCCTTCCAGAACAACATACTCTCCTGATTTTTATCCCACCCCACTGGTTCCTTCTTCCCTGTCTCCTTTCCCTGTTTCTTGTTTTCTCCCTGATCAATTAGTTTTGGGTGTCCCAGAACTTGGTCCTCAGACCTTTACACTTTCCTAGCCACACCCACATCTTTGGTGATCTCATAGAGCAGCACGACTTTACACCTCATCTATATGCCAATAACTTTCCCATTTGTATCTCCAGACTAGACCTCACTCCTAAATTCTAGACTTGAATATACAACCCTACTCGACATTGCCACAAAAAAGATGTTCAAACAATCCATGCCCAGAGCTAAATTCCTGATATTCTCTCCCTACACCTACTTCATTTGGATCCTTTCCCATCTGTATCAGTTTGGATTTGTCTATAAATTAAAGTCACTCTAAGTATTATAGGAATATAGCAGTTAAATGGGTACTTTCTCAAATGTTAATAGAGCTGGAGGAATGAAGACCAAGAAGCCAGATGGTTGAGGTGTCGGGAGTGGCTCAGTCTGTTAAGCATCTGACTCTTGATTTCAGCTCAGGTCATGATCTCATAGTTCGTAAGATCAAACCCTGCATCAGGCTCTGTGCTGACAGTGTAGAGCCTGCTAGGGATTCTCTCTCTCTCCCCCACTTGCACTCTTTCTCTCTCTCAAAATAAATAAATAAACATGAAAAAAAAACTTTAAAAAAGAATCCAGGTGGTCAATGAAAGATCCCCCAAAAGCCAGTGGTTCTCAAATATTCCCTTGAGTACAGCAGCGATTCTCAAGTTCTCTGGCAAAGCTCCCACCAACTGTCTCAACTGCAGAAGCAAAACAGTCTCTTCCAAAAGCCTGAGAAGCCACTGTAAATCTTGCAGCTGCCTATACATATGCTTTCTATGGCCTACTGGCAGAATGGTCTCTCCTCTTTTACTTCTCAAATTTCACATTGAAAATTATAACCTGGAACAACATGGGGAAGGAGAATCTAGAAAATGTGGTTCCTAGTAAGTGTGAGATCTAGAAAACATGGTACCATTTCAATTAATGGCAGTACCATTCTTAGAGCTACTCAGAACAAAAACCTCAGAGATATGTTTGACTCTTCCTTTCACACTCTATTTCCAGTCTATCAGGAAATTCAGTTGTCTCAACCTTCAAATATATCCAGTAATGGCCCCCGGAGTGTAAGCTCCATTAGAGAAAGATGTTTATCTATTTCATTCACTACATTTAGAAGAGTGTCTGGCACACAGTGGGCCATTTAATAAATATTCATTGAATGAATGAACTAGTGGTACCACACCAGCTCTCTTTTGGTTACTATTTGCATGGATTTTTCCCCCCATCCTTTCAGTTTCATCTTATTTGTGTCTTTGAATCTAAAGTGAGTATCTTTTAGACAGCATATAGCTGGATAATGATTCTTATCAATTCTGTACCTTTTGATTAGACAGTTTAATCCATTTACATCTAAAGTAATTACAAGGCAAGTCTTCTGCCATTTTGCTATTTGTTTTCTGTTTATAGCTTTTTTGTTCCTGTATTCTTTTATTACTGCCTCTTTTTGTGAATAATTGATGTTTTTGGTGTATAGTTTTAATTTTTTTTAGTTTATTTTTTTCTTAGTGGTTACCCAGGGGATTACAATTGGTATCTTAACTTTGTAGCTGTTATAATTCACATAATCAGGTTTGAAAATTAATGCCAACTTAGTTTCAACAGTATACAAAAACTTTGTGCTTTTACATCTTCATTCTTTTTTCCTGTTGCAAGTAACAAATTACATCTTTACACAGCACATATCCATTAACATAAATTTGTCATTACTGTTTTATGCAATTGTCTTTTAAAGCATATTGAATGAAAATGAAGAGTTACAAACCTGAAATATAATATACTAGCTTTTATATTTACCTTTGCCATGAATCTTACCGTTCTTTATTTTTTCACATGGTTTCTACTTGCTGTTTTGTGGCCTTTCATTTCAGCCTGAAGGACTCCCTTTAACATTTCTCCTGGGACATGTTCATGGCTGAAGAACTTTTCATTTTTCATCTCGGGATATCTTAATTTCTCCTTATTTATTTATTTATTTATTTATTTATTTATTTATTTATTTTAGAGAGACTGAGTGTGAGCTGGGGAGGGGCAGAAAGTGAGGAAGACACAGAACCAGAAGCAGACTCCAGGCACTGAGCTGTCAGCACAGAGCCCAACGTGAGGCTTAAATTCACAGGCCATGAGATCATGACCTGAGTCAAATTTGGATGCTTAACTGACTAAGCCACACAGGCACTTCTGTTTCATGTTTAAAAGCTGGTTTTGCTGCATATAAAACTTGACTGACAGTTTTTTCTTTCAGCACTTTAAATATGTCATCCCACTGCCTTCTGGCCTCCATGGTTTCAGAAGAGAAATATGCTGTTAATCTTATGCAGGATCCCTTATATAAGACATGTCAGTTCTCTTGTGCTGCTTTTAAGATTCTGTCTTTCTCTTTGGATTTCAACAGTTTAACTATAATGTGTCTTTGTGTAGATCTCTATAAGTTTATCCTGCTTGGAGTTCATTGGGATTTTTGCAAGTGTAGTGTCATGTCTTTCTTCAAATTGGGGAGCGTTTGGGCCATTATTTCTTCAAATATTCTTTCTACTCTTTTCTGTTTCTCTCTTCTCCTTCTGAGATGCCCAGAAGTGAAAGATTAGGGTTCTCTCCAGACTTGTCAGAGAATTCACGCATCCCTGAGCCCTGCGTGTGACCTTGATTCACCTGTATTCATGGGTGCTTTCAGCCTTTATTCCCCCAAATATCTTCTCTCCCAACCTCATCTTTCCCAGGCTTTTTGATCTCTCTATTGCTTTGTCCCTATTATTATTCTTTGGTCCATACTGCCATATTCAATACCTTTGTCTTTAAATGTTTTCAGCAAGTACCACTTGGGAAGTGTTTCAGTCCTGAGAACACTCCAAGCCAGGTGAAATGAAGGCACACTTTGTACCAGTGCTTAAAGGGAGCTGCTGGACAAGTCAAAACATACAACCACAGCTCTTTGAGAATGAGATTTGTATTGATCCCTGTGGCAGTAGCAACCTGCACCAGGAATGTGGTGTCTTTATGGCCATTGCTGATCTGGGGACTAGGGTATGGAAGGAAGGCAGTGTAAAATGTTGTAGCACTCTCTTACCACAATGCAGCAAATTCTTAGGCTTTCCCCTGGTTGTTGTAAGTTTTTTACTATATTTCAGCGTTCTTTGAAAGTTGATTCTGAGAGTTCAGGGATTTCCTTACTCTGCCATTTTCAGTAATACCACTTCCACTCTTTTCTGGCTTCTTAAGTTACTTAATTTACTTTCATACTTATTTCTTTTCTAATATAGGCATTTAGGGATTATATGTATTTCTCAAAGACACTTGAATTTCCTCTCACAAGTTCTGACAGCTACTATTTTCCTTACTATATCATTATGATTAATTAATCTATAATTTTTATTATGATTTCTTCTTGGACAAATAATTATTTAGAAGTGTGTTTTTTAATTTTCAAAAGTACCAGGCTTGTCTAGTTATGTCTTTGCTATTGTTAGCTTAATGTCTTGCGTGTTTTGGATATTTTGAAATTGGATGAAACATGACACATGGGCTAATGCATATCAATTTCTTAATGTGCTAGGTGCCTTCGAAAATATGTGTTCTCCAGATCTAAGGGGCATTACTTATATATTTATATCAGGTCAAACTTGTTTATTGTATAATTCAAATCTTTTCTATTCTTAGTGATTTTTTATCTACTTGACCTATAAATAATTAAAAGAAATTACTAAAATCTGCAGGTATGGTGGTAGATTTGTCTACTTCTCCCTATAGTTCTATTATTTTTTATTTTATTTATTCTAAAAGATTTAGAATTCCTACATCTTCCCAGTGAATTAAACTTTTAATCAATATTCAGTAACTCTTTTTATCTTCAGCAATGCTGTTAGCCTTTAAGATTTTATCTTGTATTGATGTATCTATAGCATCTTTGTTTTAGTTAATATTCGTCTGATGTATTCTTTTTTTAAAACATTTTGTGTTTTGGGGGGTGTCTGGCTGGCTCTGTCAGAAAAGCATACAACTCTTGATCTCATGGTTGTGAGTTTGGACCCCAAGTTGGGTGTAGAGATTACTTAAATAAATACAACTTTAAAAACACACAACATTTTGTATTTTTATGTTAGGTGCTTCCTTTTTCTTCTTTCCTTAGAGCAAGTACTCATGTGCCTAGTCTTGTGTGCAGTTTGACTGACTGCCACAAAGGAGAAGTGGACCTTAGATAGAAGATAAGGGAAAGCAGAGGAGGTGGGAAGGAGTCCTGAGGCTGGGTGACTTTCTTGCAGTCTGGCAAGGCTTCAACAAATATTTGTTGAACCACCAAAGTGAATGTTTATGGCCAGGTTTTCTTCCTAGCCTTGGCCTTGGAATCAGATAAAGTCTCCTCATGACTTTTTTGTGTTTGAAACTCTAGGAGTTGCATTAAGAAACCCTGATCTCCTAGGCCTTCTGTTCATAATAGACACTCCATTTGGTTTGTGATTCAAAACAACACACATGATTTCCTCATCCTAAATCTGAAATACTGTCTGAGAATTGTGTGGGAAATTTAAAACCCAGACTTTGTCAGTTTTCCTATATCTGAGGATTGGTGTCCTTCAGTTCCAGAAAATTCATAGCCACTATCTCTTTGAATAGTGCCTCTTTTCCTTTCTCTTTATCATCTTCTGGAACTCCAATGAGATTTGTGTTGGACTTTCTCATTCTATTCACTATGGGTTTTAACTTCTCTTTGATCCACCTCCTTGTCTTTATTGCCTTCAGGGTGATTTCTTCAGACCTATCTTCAAGCTTACAGTTCTCTATTCATCTGGTTCTAGTCTTCTATTAGCATGTTTATTGAGATTTTAATTTTAATTATTGCATAATTTCTCTTCATTTCTAAAAGTTCTATTTTGTTCTTGTCTTAATATATCTACTCAGTTACAGTTGCCTTTTAATCTCGTCAAATTTATAATCCCCTGCTTTATTTTAACATTTTTTAAAGGTTATATAATACTGTTTACTTGATAATTTCCAATGAAATCGCTGTACACCTATTTTCTGTGTGTACACAGATGTTTATGTTTGCACAGAGGAATTTTCCAAAGGCCATAGGACACTCATGAGAGAACGAGAGTCAAAAAAGGCAAATAAAGTCTTAGTATTACTATGAAAATAGTTTTGACCTGATAGACCGAGGGTCTCGGGGACCCTGAGGGGTCCTCAGATCACACTTTGAGAATTGCTTTCCCAAAGTGTCCGTTGCTTTAATGAATTATTTTTCTCCCGTGCATCCAGAATTACCCTGGGGAAATGCCCTGGGCAACTTTGGGAAGGTATCAACCTTGGGAACATTGAGAAGATGAAAACTCCAATCATGTTCCTTAAGGCTTAATTTTCTCTGGAACTCTATTTGAGAATGACTGCAAGCAAGTTTTTAAAAAATCGAATGTAACCGTATGATGTTTTTGCTCCACAACCAATGTGTTCTTCCCCCTTTCCTCTTTAGCATTTCTATCGCTACATAATCCTCCATTTGGACAACTATATCATGAGGCTTTTACTGCCATAACGAAGGTTTATTAAAGGAATGTGAAAACAAAATAGTCTACTTCTTGGCTTTTGAATTTCAAGTGATATGGAAGAAAAGCTGAAAAGCTAGACTACCTGGATCCAGAAATGGGAAAGGGTGAGGAGACACGTGCAGGAGACAACAGCCAAGACATCAGGGCGTTGCTGAGAAGGAGACCTTGAGCCTTGAGCCACTCCAGGACAAACATTAGGGGGATATGGGAGGGGAACTACAAGTCAGAGAAATTCAAGGGCAAGGGGATCTGTGACCCACATTCTCCAGAGGTAGTCCAAGGAGTGAGTGAGGGGGGTTCCCCCTCCCCACAACCCAGCACTGAAAGTGAGAAGAAACATCTGTGTGGGTGTGTAGGCAGAGAGTCTGAAATAGCCACATGCAGTCTGCAGAGACTGCCCTTATCCTGGTGCAGGTACAGAGGAATGTATTCTGAGCAACCAAGGAAGAGACAGCTGGTGGCCTAAAGGGGCCATGCAACTGGAACAAGGCAGGCATCACTTTGATCTGCTGATCAACCAAAAGCAAGATGGGATTGAGGACTTCTTAGTAGACGCCAGTGAGTATAAGGTAAGACACCTAGGACCAGACGCCATGCACACAGGCAGGCACCCATACACACACACACACACACACACACACACACACACACACACACACGACTTAATACTGAATAAGTTTTCTAGAACTTAAAGAGGACTACAGAGACAGGGGAAGAGTAAACACTTAATTGACTGCAATTAATTTTTCGACATCCAGCAGAGTAGGAGTTCACACTAGCAATTAATTTCAGGTTTAGAAGATGAAGAATGTTATTTTTCTTGTACACTACAAACAAAAGTGTAACAAATACTCAGATCCCAGGATGCCTTAGCTGCCGTGACAGGCAGGAGGAGGTGGAGAGGGGAAGGAGGGAGGGCATGTGGGCACCGCTGCCCGGCTGCTTCCCTTCTATGGGGGCTGCATCACAAATGAGGCTCATCGTGGCTCTAGGCATGTTTACTACTCAGCAAGGCTCTCAGCCAGAGAACATAATTGATGTGCACAGAGCCGGGCTGTTGCAAGCTCATGGTGCAAGGGCCTCTATTTCAGAGAAAAAGGAATTGGGCCTCTGCCAGTCATGTACCTTTTATGCTTTCATGTGGGCATCAGTCAGACTCTGGTTTCCGTCAGACAAACCAGGAAAAATAAAACTGTCAGAATCCAGGCACGCTCTTTATTGGGACTGTTAGCTTGGTAATGGAAGGGAATGTTATTGCTCTAGGCATTTGCATAATATCTATTGATCAAGCCTCCTCCACGCTCCTATTCTTCATGCTGGGTTCTGGCAGTGGGGGAGGATTGTTTGGGTCTCACATCACACTCTTCACACTCAGGCCTGGGCACAGTCACTAACACAGTTCAAGAATAGGGCCGGAAGTCCCCTTGGTGACCAAAAGAGGCAGCCTCAGGCTGGGGCAGCAGTGTGAGACTGGGAGTTGAGGTGGCTGGGCTTTATTTACAGCTCTGCCTCCACCTTGCTGTGTGACCTTGGGCAAGCTGCCAGCCCATTCTGCTCCTGTCCGCATTCCACACTGCCTGGAATCCCTCCATTAAAGAGTCCCTCCTGGGCCAAGGTTTGATGCCCCCATTAAAATGAAAGTACTGTGGAGAGCATAAGTGGCTTCAACCATTAGCCCTGGAAAATTAGCTGTCAGTTAGATTTGTTTGCAATGGAGAGCCTTTTACTTCTGGTGGGCTGAAATGGGGGCGAGAGTGGGGAAGAGTAACTGGGGTGTTGGGACTCTCGTGCCTGGGGATGGGGTGGGTGACATAGAGAAGGGTCCTGGCGAGTCATTATGGAATCATAGACACAGGTCCGGGAGACACAGCTTGGGTCATTGCATCCATCTCCCCACTGTGCCTGAATCCCTGTCAAATGGATGGAGGATCTTTGCATAATCCCCTCTAATAATGGGGATAAGCTACTTCAAAGCTCCAAGATATTACTGAGAAAAGGCCCTTAGCCAGCCACATAATAGTCTCAAGTTGAATGCTTTTCCCAGGTGACAGCCCTTAAAGGAATGCCTGACAGGCACACACTGAGGTCAAGAGTGTGACCTTGAAACTTCTAGATAAATAATATCCCATCCCTCCTCTGCACGGTATGCAACCCCAACAAAGCTGAGCCCCCTTGTGGCCAGTCTCAGCCTGATGTCATGCTCCAAAGAAGCATCCAACTTCAGTCTTAAAGGAAACCTCTCAGGATGTGGAGAAACGGGAACCCTCTTGCACTGTTGGTGGGAATGCAAATTGTGCAGCCACTCTGGAAAACAGTGTGGAGGTTCCTCAAAAAATTAAAAATAGACCTACCCTATGACCCAGCAATAGCACTGCTAGGAATTTACCCAAGGGATACAGGAGTACTGATGCATAGGGGCACTTGTACCCCAATGTTTATAGCAGCACTCTCAACAATAGCCAAATTATGGAAAGAGCCTAAATGTCCATCCACTGATGAATGGATAAAGAAATTGTGGTTTATATACACAATGGAGTACTACGTGGCAATGAGAAAGAATGAAATATGGCCCTTTGTAGCAACGTGGATGGAACTGGAGAGTGTGATGCTAAGTGAAATAAGCCATACAGAGAAAGACAGATACCATATGGTTTCACTCTTATGTGGATCCTGAGAAACTTAACAGAAACCCATGGGGGAGGGGAAGGAAAAAAAAAAAAGAGGTTAGAGTGGGAGAGAGCCAAAGCCTAAGAGACTCTTAAAAACTGAGAATAAACTGAGGGTTGATGGGGGGTGGGAGAGAGGGGAGGGTGGGTGATGGGTATTGAGGAGGGCACCTGTTGGGATGAGCACTGGATGTTGTATGGAAACCAATTTGACAATAAATTTCATATATTGAAAAAATAAAGAATAAAAAATAAAAAATAAAAAAGAAAGAAACCTCTCAGTTGTAATGGCATTTATCCGTGGGGATAAATTGTAAGAAACCCAGCAAAGTATCTTAAAATTTCTCTCTACCCATCCATTTACCTCTCCCAAAGTCTCCATCAGCTGCTCAGAGTCTCTTCATTGACTCCTAGGCTCTCTCTTCCCCAAATTTCTTCTGAATCCTGCTAAGGAAAGAGGGAAGGGGTTAGAAAGGAAAGTAAGGAGAAGAAAAGAAGGAAAAGCTTACATTATTGCTATGTTCCAAACACTTATGACATTTAATCTTGACAAAGTAAGTATGCATACTTATCTCAGTTTTATAAGGTAGTAACAAAGACCCAAGATGTCTAAGTAAGTTGCCCAAGGTCACAGAGCAATTAAGTGGCAAACAAGGACTATGTCACAGGCCAGACCCAGTTACACTCAAAATAATTCATATCCTCCTGAGACCTGGAGAAGCAAGCCCTGGGGACCCAGGCATGGGATGTAGAATAAAGCAGAAAGTACAGAGGTGACAAGATGCTAGTCACAGTTTGACCCTGATTATAAAACCTGCTCCAATTGAAGTTCAGTTTCATCTCTTTAGAAGGTTTCCTTTGTATTCCAAGTCTGATGAGAAGTCCGCACACTAAAAATGGAGATTTGCTGAACATGTAAAATTCAGGCCCTTAGTTAAATCTTTTAAGAAGACTCTTCCTGGGTTTGCCCTTAATTTTTTGTTTCCATCTAATTTTAGTGTCTAGAACTTGACTAAGGGAGTAGAGAAGGCTGTTATGAGTCTCATCCATGAGTCTGTCACAGTCTACTTGGAAAGACTAGTAAATAAAATGACACCCTAAATGATGAATGGCGATGGGTGCTTCATACTTTGCATGCTGCTCTCTTGCTGTCATCCGTCTAGCAAAGCACTGCTCAGTCTTTGAGATACAAAGCTCAAGGGGAACCTCGGTGAAGCCTACCTTGTCCTCTGGGCTCCTACCCTAGCAGAGCTGATCGGTCACCCCATCCTTTGTACAGATACCATGCAAAAACGTGTTAAATTATTTTACATGACTCCCTTTGACACCAGAATGTGAGCAAGTAGAGGACAGGGATGGGGTTCTCTTCCTCGGGGGATGTCTAGCACATGATATGGTATGTGAAGCCTAGTGGGCAGCAATCGATAATTATAGACTGATGATCACTTAAAGGAATACTAGATGAAATGGTACAAGTCAGAGTCTGCCCTCCAGGGGCACATGGGGGGAACTCCATGCAGAGGTAACCCTCGCAGTGGGTCTTAAAGGGTGACAACATCTGGGGTTGTTGATGCTGCCAAAAGTGCAAGAGAAAGTCACCAGTGGGGAAGGTAAGACAGAATAAAAAGTCCAGAAATACGAGGATGTCTTCCCAGGGATTTCATGGTGGCCTGATTTCAAATATCCCTTCCTGTTGTCAGACACCGTTACAGCTTCAGAATGAGAGAAGATGGATGTTATTCAGAATCACAGATCGGGCCTAGTGCTCATCAGGAATAGGCGTGCGAACGGGGCTGCCCAAAACGATAACTGGAGTTTGAGACACAAAGAAGGCATGAGGTGACAACAACCCAACATGAAGAAAAAGGCCCAGCCACGTTGAAGCCCTTAAATCCACTTTGACAGTTCAACAAACATTTGCAGAAATCTTGCCAGGGCCAGGAGGGTTACCCAACATCCGAGCCCCTTCCCAACCCCTCTGCTCTCGTTCTTTCTCCTGAGGTCTGTTTTTTGTAACAGCTGGTCAACTGGACATAGGGCTAGGCACATCAAAACTTGCTTTCAGACAGGATTTTTAGGGCAGTGAATATACTCTGTGTGATACTATCTATAATGCTGGTTCCATTTTATTATATATTGGTCCGAGATCCTGGGACATACATCATCAAGAGAAAATCCTAATGTAAACCATAGACTTTAGGTGATTATGATGTGTCAGCATTTTCATTAATGGTAACAAATGTACCATTCCAGTGGGAGACGTTCATAATGGAAGAGGCTGTGCATATGTGAGGGCAGGGGGTATATGGCAATTCATTGTACTCCTGCTCAATTTTGCTGTGACCCTAAAACTGCTCTAAAAATAAAGATGTTATAAAATAACATCTCTCAGGAAATCCAAAGAAAGAATGAAAGACCCACAATCTACCCATGCAGACACGTTCTTGTACATTCAGTGACCAGCTCTAGCGATTCTGTTTGATGGTAACACTTGCTGCTTCTAAGGACGGAGTTGAGTGAGTGGAAGTCAAGAGTAGGTGGAAGGTGGCTTTCTTATTTTTAGTTTTTATTCTTCATATTGAAATATGAAGTCTAATCCTGTGCACACATTACCAATATCAGTTTAATGAATGTTCACAAACTGAGTATACCTATGTAACCAGAACCCAAATCAAGAAACAGAGCACCACTGGTTTCCCCTGATCTCCTTCCACCACCTTCTAGCCCCCACCCCTCACCTCCGCCAAGGGTAATCCCAGAAGCAGAGGAGAGCTTCCCCTTATTGTATATTCCAGATGAAGCCTTACAGTAGGCATGCGTTTTATGTGTGTCTCCTTTGGCACAGCATTCTGTTCAAGAGATTCGTCAACATTGTTGCACATATTGTAGACCCTTCACACTCTTTATTGAATGGCTCCACTGTATGAATATAGCACAATTTATTTCTCCATTCTACTCGTGATGGCCATTTGGGTAATTTCCAGTTTAAAGCTATTATGAATAGTGCTGCCTTGAACATTGTGAGACATCTATTTTTATTATTTGTACTGCTTGAATTGTGTATTGTGTGCTGGTGTTACTCTAAAAAATGTTTTAAAAATACCTCCCAGGGCATTTTAGCTGGGATCAGAAAATTAGCTTCTTCCCTGCTGACAAGTAGGCAGAAAAAAAATACTAATAATGGCTCCTATTTACTGAATGTTTACTCAGCCAACTCTTCACAAAACAAAGAACTATTTACGTGTATTTTCTCATTTAATCCTACAAATTGCCTGCGCTATGGATGTTTTCATTACTCCCACTGTAGACCTGTGGAAACTGATGCTGACAGAGGTTACATGACTTGCTCCAAGCCATAGTGCCCGTGAGTGGAGAAGCCAACACAAAGCAAGTCCCTGCCTCTGGAGCTTGTGCAGTCAGCCTCCACGTCTGCTGGGCAGGACTGGGGGCTCGGGGACCTGTCAGACGTGGGGAGGTGGGGCTCAAACGGCAGCAGCTCCAGCTGGCAGCCTGGCCCAGTGCAAGAGTAGGAATTGTTCTCTCTCCCCCTTTGTGTCCTCATTAATCAAATCTTTGAAGATGAAAGAGAGTGAGATTGGATTTTTGTTAAGATGAAAGGAAGGAATCTGTTCCCATCTGGTACCTTCAAAACTCTCCTATGTAAGCCAGCAGGGAGCCCTTCAGTGCAACCTGTCTGGCAGTTTGAAAATTCCCCAAGAATGCCGGAAAAATTTGGCAAAGTCACAAGCAATCTGGATCCACCAGCACTTGGGCATAAAGGAAAGATCAGGGGTCTAAGGTCTGCAGTAAGGGTCGGCCAGCTTTATCTAAACATTTTACGCTTTGGGGGCCATATGATCTCTGTCTCAGTCACCGAGTTCAGCTGGTGTAGCAGGAAAGCAGCCATGGACAATATGTGAACAAATGGGCATGGCTGTGTTCCAATAACCTTGTGGATACTGCGATTTGAATTTCATATCATTTTCATGTGCCACAAAATGTTTTCACTCTTGTAATGTTGTTCAATTATTAAAACATTTGAAAAACCATTCTTAGTTTGAAAGCTCTACAAAATCAAGTGGCAGGGTCTAAGTACCTGGGTGTGAGTCCTGGCTCTGGTGCTTATCATTTGTGTGGCTTTCAACACGTTACTTAAATTCTTATCACTTCATTTCTCTCTTGGGGAAGTGAGCAGAGCAGGGACCATGCATTCAAAGCCTCCTTTGTGACCGGCACCGAGATACATGCTTTATGTGCTTTACTCAATTTAATCTGCATAATGACCACAAGATACAGAAATTATATTATTGCCTTCCTTTGGACAATTACGGTGACGGAAAGAGATTATGTGTAAATTATGCCTGACCTGGTCTCCACTGTTGATGGAGGTTAATCCTTATCACATGCAGAAGTCCGTATGTTGGTTCAGTGATAGTGTCCCAGCTTCTCTAAGATTCTGTGATTTTTCTGAGTGTCTATAGTCGTCCTGCACCTTAGACGGAATCATTTCATCTAATTAGAATTATTCTATTCAATTAGAAATCTATAAAAGTCCAATTTACACTCCAAATTTCACTGAACCCAAACTTGAATGCAGACTCTCAATGGTCACTGATTCTATTTATGTGTAGGGTAGAGAGGTTGGCTCAGATACACTTATACAAACACTGCATTAAATAAACTAATGCATGTTAAATTTTTTAATGTTTATTTTCGAGAGGGAGAGACAGAATGCAAGTGGGGGAGGGGCAGAGAGAGTGGGAAACACAGAATCTGAAGCAGGCTCCAGGCTCCAAGCTGCCAGCACAGAGCCCTATGTGGACTCGAACCCACGAACCATGAGATCACTACCTGAGCCGGAGTCAGACGCTTAACCGACTGAGCCACCCAGATGCCCTTAAACTAACGTATGTTAAATCCTTCATGCAACGCCAAAGGCGGTCAGCCAAAAATTTGTCTCCACCCTCTGCCCAGACTCAGAGAGCTATTTTTGGGGAAAAGGGAATGTCACCTAGAAAGATGAGGCCAAGGCCTTATAAAATGCACTGGAACTAACAGGCCAAGGCAGTAGGGTGTCCAGTGTATGAGTACTAGCTCTGAAGCCCAGGCAGCTCTCTTATTCCCAGGCTGATCCCTGTTTCTGCCTTAATCAATCACCCACTAGGCTAGGCATTGCTCTCATCTCACTGTGCTATTCTAGTGACCAACCGTGGCCCAAATCCTCCAGCTTTCTTCTGGCCCTGTGATTTGGTTCTGCTCCCTTCCTCTGCATGCTTGCTCCTATCTTCTGTCCCCTCTGAGCTTTGGCTCCATTCCCCACTCAACACAGACAACTCATTTTTGCCCCAATATATTATGCCACAGCTCAGACTCTTTTCGATAACTCTGACCTTGAACACCTCAGCTTGCCTTGTAAGTGATTCTCAACTGGAGGCAGTCCTGGGGCATTTAGAAATGCTTGGGCATTTGGAACTATCACACAATCCAGGGATGCCACATTTTCTGCAATGCACAGTATGGTCTAGCCCAACAAAGAATTGCCCCATAAACAGCATCTTTGCTGTTCAGCAAAACAATGGCCCTATCTCCGAACCTTCATCACAACTAGTATTTCTTGGTGTTCTATTCTCTCAAGTATTGGCTTGGTTGTATTCACCTTGTGAGCCAATCACTTAATTTAATTAGCACTGTCTTCATAGTGGATGCCAAATGTATTAAATTAACTAGATAAATTAACAAGCGTGCATTATAGAAAATAACATAGACGGTCTTTACTGTAGATCAAGTTTAAACAAAGGCTGAGCCTCCTATTTATCAATTTTTTTCAGAAAACTATCTTCCAGAAAATTGGGTAGGAGCTCGGGACTGGGCTAGGAGCTAAGATCTTAGATTATGCAGAGGCGGCCTTTAAAGACTCTCTCTAGACAATGAATGGTCGTGCGTCTCTTCCTGCCCTATCTCCTGTTGCATGTTGAGTTCTTTGGGAGACAGATGCTGAAACAGAATTAAGCATGCAAAAATTGGAGGGGATATAACATCTATGAAAAGAAAAGGGAAGAAGAAAGATTATAAGAGGACCCATCGGAATATGATGACAACCTTATAGTTTCTACCAGCTCACTGTAGGACTCCCATGCTAGATGGAAATGACTAGACCCTTCTACTCACACCTTGCCCAGTCCTTGGCAGAGCTTGTACTACTAATAGAGTGATCTCAACTAGGAAGCTGGGACAGACCCCGAGGAATCTAACAGCTGGAGGATGCCAGAAAACCACACTCTCCACAGTTGGACAGTGAGGTTTTTCTTCAAGAGGGATGTGAGCAGCCTGTCTCCATGGCTGCCTCACCTCTTTATGTGTAAGTCTGCCCCTTTTTGCAGCAGGATGAAATGAGAACCAAATATTTCTTATTACAATTTACAACTTTCGTGCCAACCTGCTGCAACTCAGCTGCCTTTGGGCAAGAACTGCAAAGAAAAAAAAACCCATTAAAAGAATTCTTCTCTTGGATAACTGCAAATGGAACTCCTCCCCTTCTCTTGGATATTTAAAAATGCAAGACCATTGATGGGATGGATGGAAGACCATTCTTACTAGGAAAGCAAACTCTCAGTAAAGGAGGAAACAAGTTGTCCATGTCTTGTATTTACACCCAGAGTCAGTTTGATCCTCACGTTGTGCAATGGTGATGATGTACTGTCATGCCTCCAGAAGTTTCCCCCTAAAGTGGAGTGAGGAGGAGAAATGGCAGTGACTCAGTGCCTTATTTGTCCTCACTTCAAGGAAACGTATGCTCTTGCTGAACCTGATGTTTACACATATGAATATAAGAGTTCTTCACCACCCAGCAATACCAATGACCCACACTGGCCAGTTGGCCTCAAGTGTTGAGATTCTTGCCTTTGCACACAATGGAAGCAGAGAATAGGTTTTAGGATGACTTGTGTTCCTTTAATCAGGCACATGATTTTTATTTGTTCAGTGGACCAATGGAAAAAGGGAGGCACTAGCGACATTCATGACTTATTAAGACTAACTGAAAATCTCAGGAACAGCTTTCTGTGAAGAGAGTGGTCTGATGAGAATGGATGTGATGGTTATTTACCTAATTGAGCAGTAATGACTGAGGTGCGGGCCACTTTCCCAGGATTAATAAAGAGCTGGGGAGTTGACAGTTTGGGCCATTAAGCTCAGCCTGTACTTAATCTTGGTGAAGGGCACAGTGCCAGGATCATATTAGTATTGTAAAATGAGTCTAAAACTTAGAAACACAAGAACTTACCTTTTTGAGAAATAATTTTAATTGGCAGTTAAGCACCTGACAGGTTGGGTAATGCAAATTCCATCAATAAACAAATTTTTACATAAAGTCTTCAAATCTTGTTCCATTTAGAGAGTCCTTAAGCATTCGGTTGTTAAAAGAGAGAAAGAGAAAGAGAAGGACTCTTAGCAATATCAAAAACGTTTTCATGTGCAACCACAAGCAAACAATTACCACCTCCCTTGCTTTAAAAACAAAACAAACAACCACACCAGAGACGTTGAGTTGAGCTGGAAGCGTTGTATACCCTGGAGATTCACTGTTGACATTGCCATCTACAGTGTCCTCCAGGAAAACCAAAGCACCTCTCGTCCGTAACACCATAGCTGAAGCTAAAATAACCTTACATTGTCAGAAATGTCAAAGTCATTGTTAAAATTGTTTGTATTCAGTAGTCCTCTTATCCAGTGTGACAAATGCTCATGTACTACTCATTTGCCAAAAAAAGTTACTCGGCTTGCTAAGTGTTCATTATTCCTGTAGTCCTGCTTTGTCAGGGAAAATATGAAGATCAGCTGAGAGCAAGGAGAACCTAAGAAATGGTGCTGCAACTCATTCTCTATGTAGGTGAATCCCTCACTAGTGGCCTTGCATTTTCAAGAGCTTTGCAAATCTGTTCAGTTGGCCATTTCCTCCTTTATCTTGCAAGTACTGAGTATCTCACAAGACACCCTGAAAAAAGATGAGGCTATAAACATGAGTGAGGCACAACCACTACTAATCAGGAGCTTACCATCTAGCAGAGATCTCAGAATCTAGAGAGCTCTTTTAGAATTCTGCTTGGGGATCAAAATTTCCAATCACATTCCTCCTTCCAGCATCTTGACTCCAAAATCATTACCTTAATCTACTCTGAAGGACACAGTTAATGGGACTCAGTCTGCTCTGTGAAACCACATCTGCTGAGGCAGCCAATCAAGCAACAGCAGTGATAATGTCGCCATTCATTTACCAGAAAGTTACCACGCTCTTACCATGTAATAAGAAGATGTTAGGGTCTGCAGACATGACGGCACATTAAAAAAAATCTTTATCCCTCATAACAAAATTAGAGAGAAATACAAAAAATAAATGTGTTCATGTGTCATGGTACTTTGATGGTAAGCTAGGGAGTGGCCCAGAGGAGGTAATCAACCAATCCCAGTATGTAGAAAAGGCTTCATAAAGGTGGTAACCTTGAACTAAACCCAGAGGAGTTAGGATATCCTTAAGCAGAGGTGCATAAAGAAACTCCCAAGCGAAGGGAACAACATGAAGAAAGGGGCTGGCAGAGTGAATGGCCAAGGAATGGTCAAGGAACAGTAAGGGTCTCCCATAGAAGGTCTGTTGGCTGCATCTTCTTTATGCATTACTGGACTAACCAACAGTCTCCATCCTTCACACACCCTGACAAACTAGCACCCACGACTAGCAGGATAGTCCCTAAGAAGCTGTCCATTTCTGCTCCCACTACTTAGGTTATAGGAGCCCAGGGGTCTGTTCCCAAACCAGTTTATGCCAGTTGTTCTCATTATTAAAACTATATAATGGACATAAACAACATGAAAGGGTTGTTTCTGTTAAAATTAAGTTGGATACATTGGGAAGACTTTTTTTTTTCCTGAGTCACTAAAAGAAGTAATAGAATTAAGCACAGGGAATGTAACTATAAAAGAATGAAAAAGGATTATAAAAATCTCTACAATGAGATTCTGCCTCAAATTGCTTCGCTGGTATCTCAAGTTTTCCAATTTAAAGAAAACAAAACTGGAAATCATAAAAGATGCATTATGGATGTATTTTCTGCACACAAAAGAAAGATGATGCATAAAATCAAATAAAACTCTTGGCCCTACATTAAAGAAATGGATAAATACATGCACATTAATGTTTTATATAAAAATGTTTTAAGATGGGGTTGTGTGCGTGCTTCCTTTTTTTAACCAACGTTTTGATCAATTAACCAGCTGTCAGTATAACTGCTGGTTGAAAGGGTTTCCCTTATGGTATGAATTTGTAATAGGACCAGAAAAGATCAGACCTAAGAGGTAGGCAGGAAGGCTCCAAAAGTCACAGTAGGATGATTTGTAGTTTACACTGTAGAGCAGGAGGTGGGGGGGGGGGGGGGGCGGGGGCGGGAGGCAAACTGTAGCCCTCCCACCAAATCCAGCCTGCAGCCTATTTTTATAAACAAAGTTATTATTGGGACACAGCTATGTTTGTTCAGTTGGAGGACAGTGTATGGCTGCTTCCACTCTACAGTGGCAGAACTGAGGAGCTGTTACAGAGACAGTGTGAAGGTATACATGAAGGTTTAGTTTATGCCTTCAGGAAAGGTATTAAATCATGCCCTCCTGTCCAGTTACCTCTCAACAAAAACCTTAGGCCACTGTGTGACCAAATACTGTTGTCCCAGAGCACAGGGAAATACACAGAAACAAACAATAAAAAACCCTCAACTCTTGGGGATGGGGGCATACAATGGCTGGCCCCGGGTACCACACCAATTCCATGAGAAGTCACCTACTACTAGGGGAAGGGCATAAAACTCTCCCACACAAGACTCACCACATAGATATAAAGCAGAAGTTCGACAGTCATGGTGGAGAAGCAACTGGAGTGCTGAGAAGGTCCCAACCCCATGGCCCAGATGCACAGGTGGATATAAGAGGCTGAGCTCAGGCAAAGTAGAACCCTCCAGCCATCAGCTTAGCAAGCACTGAGCAACAAGAGGCAGCAGTGTTACAGGAATGCAGATGGAGATGAGGGGAGAGAATGGATTATTAGAACACCCCACGCCCCAGCTCTCACCATCACTGAACACTCAGAGAGGAATTTGAGGCATAGGGGTTGCAAGTGACCATAACAACAACATCGGTAACCAGTAGGAAAATGCAAATTGAAGCTAGGGCCTTATAGCCCAACAATCTCACTCCTGGGTATTTACCCCAGGGAAAAGAAAACTTACATTCACACAAAATCTTATACGTCGATGTTTGTAACAGCTTTATGTGGAATTGCCAAAAACTGGGAACAACCCAAATATAATGAACTTATTATCCTCCCGTATTCTCAAGAGGCGCCACCATCTCCCACGAACACCCAAGCCAGGACCCATAATACAGTGTAGACTTCTCTCTCTGCCTCCCATTTAAAACATCTATCACTCAGTCCCCAAGTCCTCCTAATTTTACCTTATAAAGTATACCTCAAATCTGCATCCTTCTCTATATCTCAATTCCTATTTGACATACCCCAGGTACTACTTATCTCTTTCCTGAACTTTTGCACATTTCCCTAACAAGTGTAGTGTAAAATCTAGCACTGGACCTCCCAAACTGATCCCCCAACAGTAACTAAAGAAATCTATTTGAAACAGGTGTTTGAACACATCAACATTCAATTGCTCCCACAGTACACAGGGGAAAAAGGGCAAGAGTTCCTTTAACTGGCACCAGAGACCCTAAATGGCCCAACTCTTGTCTCTGCAGCCCCATTTCGTGCCGCTTGGAAGCTCCTACTTCAGACTTCAGCAACTACAAACTGATGTTGTTTCATATACACAAGCCACGGAATCTCTTACCTCACTTTTTCTCGCCACAACTTTGCTCATGGTGTCATCCCTGTCTAGAATCAGTGTCCTTCACCCCCTTTCCATGCGACCCCTTCATATTGACCCTTCAGGGTTCAGTTCAGGTGTCCCCTCTTTCTTGGTTTCTCCCCACTCCACCCATATCTGTGCTCCAACTGGGAACCCACACTCATACTTGCAAGAAGCCATCAAAGGGGCAGTAATGCCTGCAGGGAGCCTGTTTTGGCTTTTCTGAGTATTTCAGCTTCCTAGGATCTCTCACTGAAGAAATTTCAAGAAACAGGAGTAATAGTGGGGAAGTGATTAAGACTTTTAAAGTGCACCCTTTGTTCCCAAGGTCCTGTTAATTACCATTTAAGAAAGGTTTATTTGCAATATATTCAATTACTTAGGTAACTAAATAGCTTTTTACCGATCAGATCCGGCAGCATTTGCTTAATAGCAACAAATGCTGTGGCCCAGGCTTCACTGATAGTCTACTCCTAGATATGGGCTCATTAGAGACTGAGCTCCAGGAGAAAAAAGAAATGTTACTGGGGGTACAATATAATTGTGAATGTATCACTTCAGTTCAGAAAAACATAAGTTTAGGGATTTTCCCCATTATTCTTTATTTAAAGAATACGTAGGGGTGCCTGGGTGGCTCAGTCGGTTGAGCGTCCAACTTCAGCTCAAGTCACGATCTCACGGTTTGTGAGTTCCAGCCCCACATCTGGCTGTGCACTGAGGGTGCAGAACCTGCTTGGGATTCTCTCTCTCTCCCTCTTTGTCTGCCCCTTCCACGCTCTCTCTCTCTCTCTCTCTCAAAAATAAATAAATAAACTAAAAAAAAAAATAATACATAAAACAAAAGAGAATATCCAAGGAACTTCAATTGGCCCAATCCACTCACACATTCAGTCCATTCCTGCCAGGAAACCCTTCATGAGATTTCTATTAATCAGGTCATAACCCATGACTCTCAAGACGCTGCTCAAATCTGACCTTCTCAGAACTTCTCTGATTTCTCTAATCTTTGACGCTTTTGTTGTAGTTCCCATGTGCTTGTCCATGCTCTAATTGTCACCTACAGAGAAACAAAAAGGAAAAGACAGACAGGCATAAGACTGGGAGGGCCCAATACCTTACATGACAGACCCTACCTTGTGAATGGTCAAAGGAAGCTCCTGGAAAAAAGAGGACATGTCAGCTAGATATTGAAAGGTAAATAATAATTCAACAGACTGACAAATGGAACAAGGCAATTTCAAGAAGATGGAATGCATGTCTGAAAAGATGAATGTGTGATCACTATGGTGTTCAATATAAAAATGCCAGGTGGTTACTTAGCAAGAGGTAAGTCTTAGCAAGTCTTTATGCTAAGTTGGGAGCTCAGCCTTTATCTTGTTTACAATACAGATCCTGAAAAGGAAGATTTACCATCACAGTTCTCTAAAGGTATAAAAGCAAATCCTATGGGTGGAGTGACCCTACAAATAGAGGAGGCTGAGAGAAAAGTCAGGGCAACCAGGACAGGGAATGAGGGCATGGGAGGAAGAATTGTGCCTGTATATTGGTCTAGGGATTAAAGGAGAACAGATAGAACAAGAATTGGGGAGGGAAGGGGAGGGCAGGGGAGGGGAGGGGAGGGGAGGGGAGGGAAAAGGAGGAAAAAAACAGTGTGGTGAAGACTAGACACTAACATCCAGTCTGGGTTACAAGTCTGACTTTAGCTGTAACTTGTTACACAATCTTAGAAAACATTTTAATCACACGAAGTTTGCCTATCTCTCAAATGAGGAATTTATAGTTTTTTGTTAGATTAAAAAATCTTGAGATACTTTAAATACTTAAAATATTGACAAAGATATAATGACTGCTTAGTAACATTCCTTAGGATCATGCTCCGTGTTGTACAGAAACCTGGATTGAGAGTAATAATTCTCCTTTGAACAATGAAGCCAACTCTAGTTACATGAGATGTCACCATGGGGGGAAGCTGGGTGATGGGTACGTGACGACTCTCTGTGCTATTTTTGCAACGTCTTGTGAGTCTTTAATTATTTCAAAATAAAAATTGATTTTATTTATTTTTTAAAAATGTTTATTTTGAGAGAGAGAGAGAGAAAGAGTGTGAGTGGGGGAGGGGTAGAGAGAGCTGGAGAGAGAGAATCCCTAGCAGGCTCCATGCTGTCAGTGCAGAGCCCCATGTGGGGCTTGATCTCACCCACTGTGAGATGATGACCTGAGCTCAAATTAAGAGTCAGATGCTTACCTGACTGAACCACCCAGGAACCCAAGTTTAATTTTTAAAAAGCCATAAATGCCTTTTCCAAACCATAGAGACAATTTATTTGACAAATACGTTCTGAGCACCTACGACATGCCATCCCCTGCTCTGGATGCTAGCCTCCCTTCTGTTCTCATTCTCCAGCATGCACAGAAGTAATTAACCAAGTGACAGTGCCATTTTCAGTTTTTGTTACTCCTCTTTAACAGAAACACAGTAATAAAAATAAACCATTGGAAATGAAATCATGAGCGGCCTACTCCAAAATAGGAGTTTCTTTTGTGGTTTAGCTGTTCAGCTTTCCGAGAGCCTGAACTCAACCAAATGGATACCCTTCACTTCTAAGTAAGGTTCTGCCCACTCTTCTGTCTGAGCAGAAATGCACAGAAACCACAGATTCTCTCCCATAAAACCTGGCAGTATTTCTCAACAAAGGCAGGATTAGAATGTTGATCTGAACAGTTTCGTAGAGGGTATAGTTCCTATGTCATGCAGGACAGAGTTGACACTTGCTTTATCTTTGTGCAGCCTGAAGCCAGGGTGTGTGTCTTCATGACCATACTAACGCCTCGATTTCAGCCCCCACGCACCCTCCCACCACAGCAGGACAGAGCAGTCTACAGCCTCAAAAATCTGCACAACCCTACACTGAAAGCCTGCTGCAGTATGCTTAGCACATCTAGCCCCATTCACTAATTATCTACAGTCAATCATAAAATAATGAGTAAATTACCTGTGTTCTACCCATCCTCTTCTCTTCCTTCACTGTATAAACCCAGCTCTGCCTCCATCAGCTGATCACAGCCAATTACTCTGACCACAGCTGTGACTTCTCTTCTTGACTGCTAGTCCCTGGACCAACGAGTCCAAAGTGTCTTCGTGTCAGCCATCACTTTCAGTTCGAGGGGACCCTTGCTATGACCCCCGGCAGGTTTGCAACTTCCCTTTGGGACTAGGACCTCCAGCCTGCAGAGCAGAGAGGTATACACAGTGCCCCCCCAGGGGTTCACTGGGAGTAATATGCAGTGTGACCATTCCCACCTCTACCCCTTTGTTCTCAGGCATATGTATATCTCCTGTTAGTGACACAGCACCATAAAGAGAGCTCTGATTTAATGCATACGCAGCATTTTGGAGGATGGGATTCCATGCTTTCAGAGTATTGCCACTAAGCTGGCACTTTGTGCCTTTACTAGTGCACCCCAGTGCTCCAGGAAGACAGCTGTGCTGGGTGGTGCACTGTGTGACATAAATAGATTCTATGATCCATGGTGCAAGCCTATATCCCCTTCACAATGAAGTGGGTTTCCTGATCAGATACTGTGTTATGCGGGATTCCATTCTAGTTGGGCAATTAGAAATCCTCTAGAGATTGGTGAATGGTGTTGACTACAACTCAGAGGTCAGGGAAAGCATGTTCATACCCAGAATAAGTATACGCTGGGAAGATGGACAGCTGGCCCTTGCAATATTGAAGGGTCCAATGTAGTCAGCTTGTCACAAAGTAGCTGGTTGATCTTCTTAAGAAATAGTGTCATACTGGGGCTCAGTGTTGATCTCCACTGTTGGTAATTCAAAGACATTCAAATACAGCAATAGCTAGATTGGCCATGATAAGGGGTAATTCATCATGTTGTCCAATGAGTAGTCTTGCTGTCTGCCACTATTATGAGGAAGCAGATATGGAGTTATTCCAAATGCTAAGTATACTAGTATAAATTAAACATTCAGGGAATGGGGAAATGAATAATGGAGGGTCTGCAGATCTAGTGAACCATTCCATTTCAACTAGGATTCTATTTGTTACCTGGCCCCAAAGATTCCACTCTTATAGTCGGGCCAAAATGACACTTCAGGGCTCTAGGTATCATGTCAACATAGAGCCTGTGCCTCAGTACTCAAAATGTCTGTATATTCTTCTTTCCCCAGTGTACAGTCACACAAATAAGTGACCATAGGTCCCTTTGGGGAAGGACTAGAAGAATTATTACAGTGCAGCCTTACCATGTATAATAAGACCAGGCTCTATGACCACCTTTCCTACATCCACTCTAGCATAGTTGGAAGCTTCTTTGTAATGCAGGTGCTCCTCTCACCAGTACATTCTTGATGAGTGATGTGTCTTCTGAGTCCTTCCATGGAATATAATTCTCTGGTGGGTCTTCTGGCTTTACATAATATATCCATTATAGCATGCACACTTTACTTGGCCTTTTTATTTTTATTTTTTCTACTGTCTGCCGGGGCAACTCAGGCATTTCTCTTTTGCCTAGGAAAGACCAGCACTTTCTCCAGACTTCTAAGAGCTACCCTGGCAATGAATTTGCCTTGCCTCTTGGGTCTTTGACAGAGTGTTATATCCCATGTTCCAAGGAAGTGACTCTAAGTCAATGAATTCTTACATATCCTGTTTTAAGTACCAGCCCTATCCATCAATTAGCAGAGAATCCCTACAGCACTGTTTTGAGAATGATTCTGGATCACATGATCAATTAGTGATATGTCATGGAAGGGTGAGAGGGAGCTTCTAGACATATATTTTACCATTTCTGATATAGATATCTATACAACTTTCAATCTAAGTAGTACAGAAATGAGTAGAGATAACCACAGCAGCCTAAAGTCTCTGACTTTGGTCTCAAATCTTGGCCTCAGTTCTTCTGTTGTTTAGCCAATTAAGTTAATGAAATTGATAGATCATGCACTTGATTTTTTCCAGGCATAGATGTTGAAAGGGGAAAGGAGAAGAAAGAAAAGAAACCTGGAGTGAAAGTGGAGTGCTGTCATTGCTGGTAGGGAGGTAACAAGAGGTCGACATTATAAAACAGTGGGTACAAGAAGAGGGATTTTGAGGGGCTTCTTAAAGATAAATATTTTCCTTTTCTCAATTTTTCCCTTATTGATCCTCACACAGTCCTTATTTTGGTACAGATCTAAACCCCCTTAAAACTCCTCTTCTGTGACTTAAAAGGTCAACTGTATGGTTACCAAAATCATTTTAGTCATTACCAAAATCCTTCCAAGGTGGTTACATCTGAGTGGTAACAAGACCTAATAATAAAAGTCAATGAACTCCTGCCTTGCCTTACTTTTCCTTAATGGCCACCTGATAAATCAGAAGGAAAAAAAAAATCTCCCTAGGAATTGATTTCTATTGTGGCAAGGCTGGAAATTTGAAAGAGACTAAAGTTAACCACTTGCATGTTTTTGTTAGACTCTTTAACAGGACTGGTTAACATCTTGACAGATATCATTTGGCGATTCACTGGAGATTTTATGGCACCTGATCTCGTTTGCCGAGTGGTCCGCTATCTGCAGGTATGTAGCCCTTTAAAAATATGAGGCAAAGTGACAAGTAGTTTTTGGAGTCTTCACAAGGAAAATAATATAGAACTAAACACTTCCACACAACGAACTGCTCACTTCCTCCTAGTTGGAAGGATAAGCCAAATTGGTAAGATTTTTAAATTTCTTTTTTGCTAAAAATAATTAATATATAAAGCAAACATAAATAAGCATTAATAAGAACATAAATATTCACATTTTAAATTGGGGGGGCGGTAAATATGAAGGACTTTGATATATTCTGGCTTTCTTGGTCCATTCAGGCTACTGTAAAAATACCACAGAGTAAGGGTCTTACAAAAACAACAAACATTCATTTCTCACAGTTCTGGAGGCTGGAAGTTCAAGATCAGTGTGCCAGCAATTGTCAGGTGAGGGCCCTCTTCCAGGTTACAGACTTCTCATGGCAGACGGAATAAGGGACCTCTGCCAGGCCTTGTTTATAAGGGCACTAATCCCACTCATTCATGAGGGCTCCACCCTCATAACCTAACCACCTCCCAAAGGCCTCACCTCCTACCATCATCACACTGGGCATTAGGATTCATATGAATTTTGGTGGGATACAAACATTCAAAGTTCTTTTTTTGTTTGTTTTTTGGTTTTTGTTCCTTTAATTTTTTCCTCCTGAAACTAACACAACACTGGCTACTGTTCTTTTTGAAAAACTGTGACAGATTGTCAGAAAATAGGTATTATCTCTAGTTGTTTTAACTTGTGGTGCCTGTATTACCACCTAAATTGGACTTTTAAAAATATCTATTGGCGTTTGAATCTCTTCTTATTTAAATTGCCTACTATCCTTTTCAATTTTTTTATAACTGGTATACTTGGTTTTTTTTTTAATATTTATTTATTTTGAGAGAGAGAGAGAGAGAGAAAGAGAGAGAGAGAGAGAGAGAGAGAGAGAGAGAATCCCAAGCAGGCTCCATGCTACCAGCACAGAGCCAGACTTGGGGCTCAATCTCATGAACTGTAAGATCATGACATGAGCTGAAAATCAAGAGTTGGATGCTTAACTGACTGAGCCACCCAGGCATCCCTGGGATACGTGCTTTTCCTTAATTATTGCTAATATCTATTTTTAGATTAAAGACATTTATACTTTGCCTGTTGAATATACTTTAATGTAAAAATTACTAATGCAAATATATATGCATAAAATAGATGGTACAAAATATTACATATTTACCATATACATATATTATATTGTTAATACACCATATATGTACATACTATGGATTAAGGCACTTCAACTAATACAGAAAGAATGAACTGTTTCATAACTGGCGTTAGAACTGATGTGTTCTGTTTCTGAGCTCTTAAAATTATTTTCCATTAATAATTTTTATTTTGATGCCCATATTCCGGATCTAAATTATTGTAGCTCTAGAGATGTAGAGTACATTTCTGGAAAACCTTATCCCACAGTATTCCACTTGCTAGTAGGGTTTTTAAGAATCTTCATATCTATATTCATCTATGATTTTCATTTATTCTACCATTTTCAGACCTTGGAAATGGAGTTACTCCATCTTCAGAAAATGAATAGAGAATAGTTACAATTAAAAATCTTTGGGGTGCCTGGGTGGCTGAGTCAGTTAAGAGTCCAACTTTTGATTTCTGCTCAGTTCATGATCTCATAGTTCGTGAGTTTGGCCCTGCCTCAGGCTCCATGTTGATGGTGCAGAGCGTACCTGTGATTCTCTCTCTCTCTCTTTCTCTCTCTCTCTCTGCCCCTCCCTCACACTCTCAAAATAAATCAATAAATTTTAAAAGAATAAATAAAATAAAAATCTTTTGTGTTCTGAATATAATCTTGAAAGTTTAGTAGATGTGAAAGACCCCTGATTACCATCTGGAACTGGTATTTTCTCAGGGGTTATTTTTTAAAACATATTTTAATTCCTTATTGAAAAAATTTTGCTTCCTTGTAGATAAATGTTATCAATTGCTTACTGTGGCAATTGCTGAGAAATAAATTATGCCAATACTTAGTGTTAGAAGCAGGGATATAGTTGAACTAAATAGCTCTCAGTTGAGGTAAACTAAACTATCTATCAAATTGACCTAATTGGCATTTACACAACACTTCATCCAACAAGGCAGAATACTTATTCTTATCAAACTCACATGGAACATTCACCAAGGGAAATTACATCCTGGACCATAAAATACACCTTAACAATGTAAAAGAGTGGAAATAGCACAAAGTATGCTCTCAGACCAAATTAGAATTAAACCAGAAATGAATAACAGAAGGATAGCTGGCCAATCTCAATGTTCTGGGGGATTAGACCCACTCTGGGTAACATGTAGGTAAAATTAAACATGAAAATACAACTTATCATAATTTGTAGGACAATAAAAACAGTGCTTTTGGAGAAATTTATAGCATTAAATTCTTGTATTAGTCAAGAAAAAAAACCTAAAATTAATAATCTAATCTTCTACCTTAGGAAACTAGAGAAAACAGACAATGTATATCTAAAGCAAGTAGAATTTTTTAAATGATAAAAACTAGAGCAGAAATTACTAAAATTGAAAACAGTAAATCAACAGTGAAAATCAATGAAACTATAAGCTGGTTCTTTGGAGAGATAATAAAATTGATAAACTTCTAGTGACAGTAAACAAAAGAAGAGGGTTGGCACAAATTGTTAATATTAAAAATGAAAGAGGGTTAATTACTACTGATCCTATAGATTTTAAAAAGATAATAAAGGAATGTTATGAACTATATGCCTGAAACTTTGATAATTTACTTGAAATGGACCAAATCCTTGAAAGACACAATCTACCAAAACTCATATAAGGAAAAATAGACAAGATGGGTAGGCCTGTATCTATGAAACAAATTTAATTAATAATTAATAATCTTCCGAGAAAGAAAGCACCAGGCCTAGATGGGTTTACTGGTGAATTCTACCAAATATTTAAGGAAGAAATTATACCAATAAGTTGCTAATTTTTCTAGAACACAGAAGCAAAGGGAATGTTTCCTAACTCATTCTGTGAGTCCAGCATTATCCTAACATCAAAAACAGACAAAAGAATTACTGGAAAGGAAAACTATAGACCTATATTTCTTGTGAAAATAGATGTAAAAATTATCAACAAATACTAGCAATTGAATCAAAGTATTTATAAAAAGAACTACATACCACGGTCAAGTGGAATTTATTCCATGTATAAAAAGCTGGTTCGACCTTTGAAAATCAATTGATGTAATCCATTATCTCAAAAGACAAAGAAGAAAATGTATATGATCATTTCAATAAATACCAAAAAATCATTTGATAAAATCCAATATCGATTCATGATAAAAACTCTCAGTAAACTCTTCATGGAGGAAAATTTCCTGAACTTGATACAAGAACATCTACCAAAAGCTACAGCTAACCTCATACTTAATGGTGAGAAACTGGATGCTTCTTTCATGAGATTGAGAGCAAAGCAAGGATGTTCACTCTCACTACTCCTATTCAGCATCATACTGAAGTCCCACTAACTCAACAGGACAAGAAAAATAAATAAAAGGTATACAGATCAGGAAAGGTGAAATAATATCTTTGTTCACATATGACAAGATTGTCTATGCAGACAATCTGAAAGAATTGACAAAAAAACAAAACCAAACAAAACCACAGAGAACCTATGGGCTTATTAAGTGAAAATAACAAGATTACAGAATATAAGATTAGTAAACAAAAGTCAATTGTGTTTTTATATGCCAGCAATAAGCAATTTGAATTTAAAATTAAAAACACAATACCATTTATGTTAGCACCAAAAATATGAAAGCTTACGTATAAACCTAATAAAATACGTGCAAGATCAGTATGAAGAAAACTACAATACTTGATCAAAGAAATCAAAGAATATCCAAATAAATGGATAGCTATTCTATGTTCATAGAAAGGAAGTCTCACTATTATTAAGATGTCAATTCTACTCCAATTTATAAATTCAATGCAATCCCAGTAAAAAGCTCACCAAGTTATTTTATAGATATAGACAAACTCTAAAATTTATGTGGAAAGGTGAAAGACACAGAATAGCCAACACAATACTGAAGAACACAAATGAAAGACTGATACTATTTGATTTCAAGACTTACTATAAAGCTACAGCTAAATCAAGACAGCATGATATTTGCAAAAGAATCAACAAATAGATCAGTGGAACAGAATAGAGGCCCAGAAACAAATGCACACAAAAAGTCAACTGATCTTTGACAAAGGAGCAAAGACAGTTCAATGGAGAAAAAACAGCCTCTTCAAGAAATACTGCTAGAGTCATGGAATATCCACATTAAAAAAATAATAATCATCTAACTACAAACCTTACACCTTTCACAAAAACTAACTCAATATGGATCATAGACTTGAATGAAATATGCATGCTATAAAACTACTAGAGGAAAACATAGGAGAGAAGCTAGGGTACTTAGGATTTCTCCGTGACTTTTTAGGTATAACACCAAAAGCGCAACCCAAGAAAGGAAAAAAATGAAAAGTTTGATTTTATGAAAATTTCAAATTTCTCTGCAAAAGACACTGTTAAGAGACAGAAAAGACAAGGCACAGAATGAGAAAAAAATGTTTGCAAAACACATACTTGATAAAGAATTTGTGTCCAAAATATACCAGACCTGGATGCCTAGGTGGGGCTCAGTTGGTTGAGCATGGGACTCTTGATTTTGGTTCAGGTCAGGATCCCAAGGTCATGGGATCGAGCCCTGTGTTAGGCTCTGTGCTGAGCGTGGAGCCTGCTTAAGATTCTCTCTCTCTCTCTCTCTCTCTCTCTCTCTCTCTCTCTCTCCGCCCCCTCTGCCCCTTCCTCCCTTCACTCTCTCTCTAAAAAAATGTATTACACACACACACACACACACACACAGACCTCTTAAAACTCAACAGTAAGGAAACAGCCCACTTAAAAATAGGCAAACTATCTGAACAGACAGCTAACCAGAGAAGATATATAGATAATGAACAAGCATATCAAAAGAAACATTATATGGCATTAGGGAATTGCAAATTAAAATGAGAAAGCACTACATACTTATTAGAATGACTAAAATCCAAACAACTGATGATACAAAATGCTAGTGCTGTTTGTAGGAGTGCAAAATGGTACAGCCATTTTGGAAAATATTTTGGAAGTTTCTTAAAAAATTGAAAATACTCTTGGGACACATGGGTGCCTCAGTTGCTTAAATGTCCAACTCTTTATTTCGACTCAGATCATGATCCCAGCATCTCAGATCATGATCCCACGGGATCAAATCCCGTGTCAGGCTCTGTGCTGACAGTGTGGAGCCTGCTTGGGATTCTTCCTTTCTCTCTCTTTCTCTCTCTGTTTCCCCCTCCCCTGCTTGCACACACACACTCTCTCAAAATAAGGACATAAAGATTAAAAACAAAGAGAAAATACTCTTATCGTGCAAGATAGCAATTGTGCTCCTAGATATATATCCAATTGAGTTGATGGCTTATGTTCACACAAACTTGCACAAGAATGTTATAGCAACTTTATTCATAATTGTCAAAAATTGGTAGTAAGATGTTCCTCAAATGCTGAAAGGATAAAAAAAAAAAAACTTTGGTACTTCCATATCATGGAATACTATTTAACAATAAAACATAATGGGCTATCAAGCCATGAAAAGTCATGGGGGAATCTTACATGAACTTTGCTAAGTAAAAGAAGTCAGTCTGAAAAGGCTACAGAAGTATGATAACTATATGATGTTCTGGAAAAGGGAAACTATGGAGACAGTAAAAATATCAGTGGTTGCTAGGGATTTGGCAAGATAGACTAGGTAAAGTACAAGGCATTTTTAGGACAGTGAAGCTTTTCTGTATGAATCATTGATAGGGGACATTATTCATTTGTCAAAACCCATAGAACTATACAACACAAGTATGGACTTTAATGGTAATGTATTGATATTGGATCATCAAATTTAACAAATGGACCACACGTAAGATGTTAATAATGGGGAAAAGTTGGGGATGGAGGTGGAAACTATCCTTTTTTCTATGAATCTAAAATTGCTCTAAAAAATAAAGTATATTAATTTTTTAAGTCAATCCAGGGATCCTCCTTTACATGAATCCAATCTGGTATTTTTCTAAATAAAATTTTTCTAAGTTTGCTGCATTTAAGTCTCAACTTCTGTGCAAGATTTTCTTTGGTTTTATATTTCCTAGGTCATTTTTGTCAGAATAGAGGGGTGGGGTAGTGAGAATTCAGACATATGTCCTCAATCTGCCATCTGTTATCCAAATGGTATCCCATATGTTGTTGATGTGTAGAATTTTCATTGTTGACATTTATGAATTGACTATAATTGTACTTTGATTTCCTTCTTGACTCAAGTTAATTACAAGGGTGTTTAAATTTCCAAGTGGTATTTAAAAAAAAATAACATGATACTGATTTCAGTTTTTATTGCTTGTTGTTTTAAATATGCAAATTATATAAATTGTATAATTTTGAAATCTATTGAGGGATTTTTTTTCTTGGTAGTTTATTTTATGATCAATTTTTGAAATGTTGCCTAGATATTTTACAATAATGTGTATTATTTTTTAAATGTGTTTAATTATTTCTATGTATTATTGTGTTTTATACTTGGTAAGTCTTTGAACATTTTAGTTATGCATATTTAGTATTATGTTACTTGTTACATATAAGTTTATTAATATTCTGTCATCATTATGTATTGTATCAATAAAAATAATCCCTTTGTCCCATGTAGTACAGTTTGCTTTGAATTTAATTTGTCAAATAGTAGTATTGTAGTAAATGCCTTCTTTTGATTTTAGTTTTTCCTATGCCTTTGGCCATCACTCTATTTTTAAACTTTGATAATAATTTGGACTGAGAGGCTTATTTTCAACACAGTATACAGTTAGATTTGTGGAAGGGTCTTGTACATAGTCTTTGTTTTAGTCAAGGAGGTTAAGTCATTTATATTTATTGAGACAAATAGTGTTTGGTGTTATTTAAGTCACCTCATTTTAATCTTTCTGTGTTAATTTTTTTATTTACATGTTTTTTTTTCCTTCCTGCTTGGTTGTTAATTGTGGTAGGCTGAAAAATGGCACCCCCAAATCCAAATTCTAATCCCTGAAACCTATATATATTACCTTATATGGCAAAAAAGGACTCTGCAGATGTAATTACGTCCAGGAATTTGAATGGGGAGATTATTCTGGATTATCTTGATGAGTTCAAGTGTAATTACATATATCCTTTATTAAAGGGAAGGGGGGAGATTTGACAAACAGACAGAAGAGCCATTGTAACCATAGACTCAGAGATGAGATTGGTGTGGCCACGAGTCAAAGAATACTGGCAGCCACCTTCAGCTGAAAGAGGCAAGGAATGGATTCTCCTCTGGGGCTTGTGGAGGGAGGGTGGCCCTGCCAACACCTTAATTTTTGACCCAGTGTAACTGATTATGGACTTCTAGTCTCTAGAAGTGTAAGAAAGTGCATTTATGCTGGTTTAAACCATGAAGCTTGTGGTGATTTGTTACAATAGCCATAAGAAGCTAATAAATTATTTTCCCCCCTTTTATTTTGTGTCATAGCTTATCTTTAATTTTTAAATGTAATATGTCTCTATCAAAGTAAAAAACAACAGAGATGTCTAAAATGACCAAATGGAAATATATAATATGACTTTTTTCCTTCTACTCTCTCTTCTCACTCAATTCCCCAGATTTTTCCCTGGAATGTTTCCTAACTATCTTCATAATGATGTTGTAAACATTTTGTGGGATTTGGGGGGACTCATTGCTTACCATAGCTATTATTATTCAATCCCGTCCCTCTTCTAGAGTTCTTAATTTTTAAACAATGCTCAGTCAGCAGAAATATTTCCTCAAGGAAGATTTTTCAGGAGATTATGTGATGTTATACTTTCTTTTTTTATACATTTAAGAAAACTATTCTGTGCCTTGGCACAGAAATGATATTTACAAAATTCTTGGATCATAATTTTTCTTTCAAAACTCTGAACATGTTTTTATGCTGTTTTCTGGCATTTATTTTTGTAAAAAAGAGGCATGACAATTTGAGATGCATTTCTTTTATGTAACCTTTAATTTTTTTTTTACCCTGCCTACATGTTTGAAGACCCTTGAAATTAACTACTCTTTTTGACTGTCTGAAAGTACATCTCTTTGTGTTAACATCGCCTACTCCTCCAGCCACTCCTTATTGTGACCTTTTTCATCTTGCTTCAAATTCTGAACTTGTGTTGGCAAGTTCCTCAAGGTCACAGTCACTCAACACAGTCAAAGATGGCTGAGATTCTTACGACCTTCTCACCAAGATGTTCCATCCCATAGAGTTCTGCCCTTGGGAGCTTTCTTTCTCATATTCCTCGAATGCCACCTCCTATGCTGTGTGTGGCCATCCTTAATAGTTCTGAATTCATAGGTCACACGTACAAATCCCACTTTTCTCTAAGAAGACTGTTGTCTAAATTTTTTGGTTAAATTTGGCCAAAATTCTTCTCCCTGTCCATATTGCATCTTTTTAGCAAGAGGAGAATTTCTTCTTATATCCCTCAGGAAAGCCTTCAATCTTTAATCAGAACTCCTACCCTGTGGCACCTTCCACAACATTAGTGCCAGGACGCATTTGCGGTGGTGTTATACAAATAAAAATAATAGAGAACAATAACATAGTTGATTGTTATTTTTCTGAATGAGAGAAGGAACAATAAGGTATAAATTCAGACAAAAGTTATTGCCAAAGTCACAGTATTTCTATTTTGTTTTTAGGAGAGATTCAGACACTCACCCTTAGACTCTGGTCTTTGAGTTATTCTTCCCTGCTCTGGAATTGATCCAAAGGTTACAAAGCGGAGATATGACTAGACTCTTGGTATAAATAAGGCTCAAAGTTACCTGAAAACTTTCCACCTTGATCATTCTTTCAGAAATATTTCATTTAATTACATTTTGATTATGCTTGTAACATGAGAGATGTTAACCTCTTATATCCCAATTTCCTTCTCTGCAAACTATGCAAATAACACTGTACTTAGGATAATTAAAGGGCATGAGTAAGGTTAATAAAAGAGAGGGTGGGAAGGAGGAAAGGGGGGGACCCAAGGACTGGCCTTAATGAACAGTTATACCAGAGAAGTGGAGGAGGAAGTGAGCTCTGAGACTGTCAATGCAGATGATGATAAATGATTCTAAACAGCACGTGGGCTCCCAGAAACCAGATCCCTTCCATTGTCTCTCAACAACTCACACTGATAAAAGGCAAATGAACGTTTGTTTCTAATTATTCTGGAATGTCAATTGTGGCAGGGAAAATTAGGTTAGCTTTAAAAGTCAATTACAAACAAATGTACCATGCAAGTGTCAAGAGAGACTGATCCTGAGATGTGGAGTCTCCAAGAAGCCAAATGAATGAGTGAGGAAGGGTGATCTGGAAGCATTCTCCCCAGCTACGACTAACAATGACAAGTGCAGCACCAAGAACAGCAATCTGCTTGTAGACACAGGGAGTGAATCATTTCTCTCCCTCACCCAAACTTCATCCCTCCCTAGGTTTGGTGCGCAGGTTTCTCAATAGCACAGAACATTCTTCTTCCCATTGTGTGGATTCCCTCACTTCTATGAAGTCATGCACCCCCTCTCGTTTCTGTCTTCAGGTTGTGCTGCTCTATGCCTCTACCTATGTCCTGGTGTCCCTCAGCATAGACAGATACCATGCCATCGTCTACCCCATGAAGTTCCTGCAAGGAGGTGAGCTGGCTCAACCAAGCACTATTCTGTAAGAAATCATCCTTGGGTGAGAGTGGGATTGTTCTCACTAATATCTTCTATGGTTTTTTTCATCCCACTTTCTCCTCCTCTGCTTTCTTTCTATTTAATGGGTCTGATTGTCCATAAAGATGTAGAAAGAGAGGCAGGATGCCTGGGGAAAAGCTAATGGTTCCCACGAATGGTCAAGAGCTACTAAGGAGGGTAGTTTGCTGGGCCCACTTTGTGACCATTTCCCTTGACCCTAATGCCTCTGGCCTCTTCCTTTAGAGCAGTGTTGACACATACACCTCTCCCAAGAAATGAATATTCCCACTTCAACTTGCTCATTTTCCAGAAACAAGCACCTTGCCCTCTGTACTCCCAAACCATAGAAATAATTGGAAAGATTTTTTTAATTCATAACAATACTGGAAACAAAGAACATTCTCCTTGATCCAGTGATAGTAAGGAATCCTTAGGAGGATGCAGATGGGTCAGAGGGAAGACTGAAGCCACACGGTTGCCAGTACCCACAGGCTACAGTAATGTGGGTGAAGTGTTAAGATTGTGTAAAGGCCCAGGGCAGGAAGGACTCAAGGAAACTAACGGGTGATTTCTGGAGCACAACAAGGAGGGTTGATCACTGCATGTTTCCTTTCCCTTTGGCCTCCCCTGCCCTAGAGAGGCAACAGGGATGGAGGTCTCTTCCTCCTAATCGTGGGGGTGTTGGATTTGGAGAGACAGAGTTGGGGGTCTTAGGAATCAATGAGTCCTTGGAGGGGTGATGGGTACCTAGTCATGAGACTAATTATCCATTACTCTGCCCGTGGGCAGAGCTTACTTTCCTCCATGACCCCTGAAAGCAAGTAATAACCCAATGTTCAGTGACCCATACCACGCTTTCCCAAGCAGCCCATGAAAACTTATGAAATGAAGAACCTAATGTGAAATCTTGACTACAAAGATGAGGTGCAATCAGATATAGAAAATGGGACAAAAGTCAAAACATGGCCAATAGATAATACTTTAAAATACCATTCTGTGTAGTTTACAACTAAGAAAGCAAAATGAACAGAACAAGCAGAACGTTAGAATAAGTAGAATTAATGTCATCAGAATCTCTTGAATATATCAGATAATATTGGCACATGTGCCCTTTGACATAGGAATTCTACTTTTTGGTATCTTCTCTTGACAAACACCCACATGCATGCAAGTATGCACACATGTCGTTTATGGTAATGTTGCTTAGAATAGCAGGGATTCTCTCGTTGGAGGAATGGCTGGCTAGCCTATGTAGAAGTTTCAGTAGCTTAGATTTATTGATTGCATACTATATTCCATTCACGATTCTAAGCTCTTTATGAATGTTAGGTACTTTAATTCTTACAACATCTCTGGGAGATAGATGCTATTTTTATCTGAATCTTATAGTCTGGACAATTGCAATTCAGATAGTTAAAGTAACTTGCCTAAGATCACACAGCTGGTAGGTGTAGGGGCAAGGTTTGAACCCAAGACAGCATGGGTGTCTTTGACTACCATATATCTTGCCTCTCAGTGAGGTATTGGGATAGCAATGGATAGTAAAAAAAAAAAGAAAGAAAGAAAGAAAGAAAGAAAGAAAGAAAGAAAGAAAGAAAGAAAAGAAAAGAAAAGAAAAGAAAGTAATAAGCAATTGCTTCCAAGGACACACACCAAATAGTCCTCACTTCTGGGGATGGGATTTGGACTAGTCATAGTGACCACAGGGACTTACATACAAGAAGGTATATTGATGTGTTGTGTGCAGTTAAAACCAATTTAAAAATATAATTTACACCTGTTTTAGGCTTTTTCTAGGGTTGTTTTTGTTTGTGTGTGTGTGTATGTGTGTGTGTGTGTGTGTGTGTGTGTGTGTGTGTGTGTGTGAAGGTACATGACCACTACTGAGCTTTCTAGGCACTACCATTGCCTCAGTGATTATGATAAAGAAGGAAGCAGGGAGTGAGATGAAGGAAAATGGGGAAACATTTTATGCTCTATACGAAAGTGTGATATACTTATTCATTCATCTATTTATTTACGCCCAGTAGGCCCCAGGAAGGTTTGAGTGGGGACATACAAAAAACACATACACCAGGGTATTTCAAAGTGCAGAAATATGAGTGAAGGGAAATCATATAAGAAAACATGTGAGAGGTGTCTCAGGATGCTTGGCAGAAGGTGGAGGCTTAGGGAATCCGTAGACAGAAGGAAAACATGGTCAGTTACCCATGTCACCATACTCATTAGATTAAAAAAAAAATCAAATGTTTAGCTCTTGGAAGATATGACGAGTTCTAGAAACACTGCAATATTATGAACAGTGTCCTAAATTACAGAAAAGGCAGGAATGAATATCACAGTGTTCTGTTAAAGATGTAAAGCAATTTATTTCCTCACTACAAAATTAATACAGGTTCAGTGTTGGGCACTTAGAAAATAATCATCTCCAATGGCTTCGGGGAAAGATGAAAGTTGGAAATCGACATTAACCGTTTTCCCTTCCTCGCTGCCAATTCCTCTGAAGTCATGGAAGAGCCATAGAAATCGAGGACACTTGGGGTGCCTCGGTGGCTCAGTCTGTTAAGTGTCTGACCTTGGCCCCGGTCAAAATAGAGGAGACCTGGAGCTGGGTGGGAGCCAAGGAAAGAAGCCATCCAAATCCCAGAAACTTCAAGGAATTCCTAGCACACATGGGTGCCACACCCCCAGGAAGGCTGTATGGCTGTGCAGGAGTTTGGGGGAGAGGTACAGGTGAGAACAGGGAACCCGATGCTAGAGTCTCTTGATGTCACAGCTCATTGGAATTTAAGGGCAGCCCTGAGGGGCAGAGCTAAGGGTTTACGTGACTGAACAAAGAGAAGACAACAGAAAGCAATTCCCCACCAGGCAGCACACCTTTGTGGAGAACAGGAGCAGGTGGAAGCCACACAGAGTCACATGTGGCTTTGCAGCCACAAGGCAATGACAACTAAAGCAAAGGAAGGAGAGGGGAAGGGGAGGCCACATTTTACTGATTTTTTTTTAATGCTTTTTACTAAAGTGGTAGTTTCCTTAGCCAGCCACTCCAGAGAAGTTGACATTTCAAGGCCCTTTAGGATAAATAAATATAAGAACAATTAGGAAAACATCTGTTAATAATGAAGAGAAATATGTGATGCCAGATATTAAAACATAATATAAAAGTTTGATAATTTTAAAAAACATGATACTGAAACCAGAATAATGTATGGAAAGCATATGGAATAATGTCAATTAGAAAAGAATGAATTACTCAGTATATGGTGTTATTATAGTTGTCTAGCCACTTAAAAAATATTAGACTGCTATCTGCCACAGCTAATTATAAAGTAAATGCCAGTTGGATTGAAAAAAGTAAAAATTTTAAACTTGAAAGGGGATGAGTATGAGTAAAACTTTTTTTTTTAGTCTTGGTGAGAGAAAGATCTTCCTAGGAATAACACCCAAGGCAGAAACAATAAGGGAAATAAATGTTGTTTTCACTACATCAGAACTTTAAAACTATTTATACAAATAATAAATATTGTACACATGCTTAAGAAGCAAAATGACAAGTGAGAAAATATTTGTATACAACAGACAAAGGGGTAATATTGTTTTTGTAAAGAACTGTGGCAAGGATAGAAGAACATACCAATAGAAAAAGTGGGCGAAGAACATGAACAAATTATTAAGAAACAAAGAAAAATGAGCAGACCATACATAGAAATACTCTTTTGGACCACTAACTAAACAATTGCAAGAATTAAACATTTGGATATGAAATCTTACCAATGAGGTAACAAGAGTTAGAGGGGGAATCTTCTCCGGGTTGGGAGGGTATAACAAGATAGTCGTGTCTGTAGACTTCTGGCGGGAACCATAAGTTGTAGACACTTCTGGGAGAAATTTAATAATATTTGCCAAAATCTGTTTCTAAGAGTTTATCCTAAGGCAATAGCAGTACAAAGAGATACATATAAATTATTTGTAATAAAAATAATCAGAAACAATTTAAATACTTAATAAGAGGCTATGGATAAAATTGCAGTTTAGTGTAACCAGTTGGGGGTGGGGGAGGAATGTATCAGTGCTTTTCAAATTATATTTCACACACTGGGCCCGGAGGGCTCATTTTGTAGACCTGCTCCAAGACAGGCCTGGAAGCTTCTGGCTGTCACCTAGCCTCAACCTGAGCTACCCAGGCATCCTGCACTGGGCCCAGGATAAAATTAACATTTGATGAAAGGCTTTCACTGCCTGAAAAACTCTGAATGCCGCTTGTGTAGATGTAGACATGAAAAGATGTCATAAAATTTTTTGACAAAAGATTTTCTTGACATGATAAGATGGTCATAAAATTTTTTCCAGGGGAAAAAATTAGGTTGAAAATCAGCATATATATTATGCTCTCATTTTTATATGTGTAATCTATTGTATTATATATGAATGCACTATCAAAATTTAGTCTGGCTATTTCTGGGTGGTGCCACCAAGGACTTTTTTTTCTTCTCTTTGCTTCTATTTCTCTGCTAGTATGTCTGTAATTATCATGTGTAACTTCCATTGCTAAAAACAAAGAAGGTAGAGACTTCTACCTTTTATGATGCATAAAAGGTAGAGGCTAAGACAGAAGTACAGAACTGGACAAGAGCACTTTGAACAAGAAGCTGCCTTCCTATGGGTAGGAGACACAGGCAACTTTGAAGATAACAGAGGATGGCCTACCTAATACCCAGACTGCATTTCATCTGTTCTGTCCCTGAGTGTTAAGCCCCAAACAGTCACTCTTTATAGCAGATGGGCTCCGCTGATCAGAAGGTCAACAGTCTTACCACTGCTGTGTGTTTGCTGGTGACACATCTGACTGGGGACTTCCCAGTACAGCCCAGCACCTGTATGAGAAAAGTAATTCCAAGCATGTGCCCTGGGTGGACTCTGGGGACACATTTTTAGTACCTTGGTGGAATTAATTCTAAAGCATGGTTTCCTATTCTTTGAATCTAATTACTTCCTTGCCCATTCCTTTCACAAGTGAATCCATTGTTAGCCCGTCAAGTGGAATCTGAGTGGGGCCCAGGAGCTGCAGATCACTCTTAAAAAGTCCAGGCTCTAGGACCTACAGAAGATAAAATTTGAATTTTAACCAGTGAAAGAACAAGAGCATGCAGGAACAGTTACTAATGCTGTCAAGGTCTGCAGAAACCCAGCAGGGATCACATCCCTCTGACCAAGAGGAAAAGCCTTCCAGCCATCTCACTTGCTCTCTCAATCCCATCCTGCTCTGTGCTTATTTCCTCACCAAATTCCCATGGCTTTTTCTACCCAGAACAACTTTCCTGTATTCCTCCAGGAAACAACTCCCTTACATTGTCAACCACATCACAGTAGGTTCCCTCCACCCTCTGCCTCATGAGATCCCTGGTCCTCCTAACATCTCTGAAAAGGATGCTTCTCAGCCTTCCTTCTGAGAACATCAAGGCATGGGGGTGGTGTTGACATTTTCCTACCTCCCTGAATCACTTCTAGCTCCCTTCTCCTCCATTACTGCATGTGCACTGGTCTGTTCCTTTGATGCTCATGTTACCATGAATGCCTTCTACAATGTTCCCTCTGTCTGACCACACAGCCATGCTCCTCACCCAGTGAAGATGTCAGACACTATTCTTAGTCTCTTTCTCACCTTTCATACTGTTCTCATCTTGGGTGATTTTGATCTCTACATGAACAAACCATCCAACTTCTCTTTCCTTTGAGCAGAAAAGCAAGCCAAGGTCCTCATCATGATTGCCTGGACCCTCTCTTTCCTCTTCTCCATTCCCACCCTGATCATATTTGGAAAAAGGAAACTCTCTAATGGTGAAGTACAGTGCTGGGCACTGTGGCCTGACGACTCCTACTGGACCCCATACATGACCATCGTGGCCTTCCTGGTGTATTTCATCCCTCTGACAATCATCAGGTAAGGGGCCAGCAGTCCAGATCCATGGATTTCCTGGTTCGCCAATTCCTGCTCTCCTTCCCTACAGGTCTTTCATTGTTCCTGGTGTCCTTGAGGGAAGTGGCCAGACCACAAGATTTCATCTAAACTTACTGTTTATCAAGCCCAACTTCTCCAAAGTAGAGTGAAAGAAGGGGACTAATATTTTCTGAGTATGTACTATGGGGCAGGCATTGTGCTAAGTGGTTAACAATTGTCCCATTAACCACATTACAACTCTATGAAAGAACTACTGTTGTCTGCATTTCATGTGTGGTAAAACTCAGGCTCAGAGAGGTCAACTTGCCCAACATGGCACAGGATTTAAACATGGGTTTTTCTGATTTCATGCCTGTTCTTTCTCCTATAGCATGTAGTCTTTCAAATATAAGACATAGTGCCAGTTTCAGAGACCTTATAATTGGAAAGATAGGCAAACTTGAAACAAAACTGAGCAAAAAAGGAAAAAAAGGCAATATACACAAAAACTATTCTAGAAAGTGTGGGCAATGAGGTCAGTTAATGGCAGGGAACACTTGTTGGAAGCCACCATTGAAGGAGAGAGGAAAGCAGGCTCCCTGGTGACTGGGGGTTAGAGTAAGTGTGGTGGCAGGGAAAGGGAAGGCAGGCGGTGTCAGTAGGGGAGGGGAGAAGTTGGCAAAAAGCTCTTTCTGGTGGGGTGAGGCTCGATTATAAAGGGCCTTAACCACCAAACCATAGGTGGTTTGTCCTGCAGCCAATGGTGGCCACTGATGGTCTTTCAGCAGAGAAGACCACAGCCACCTGGAAAGGCAGGGTCTCACTAGTCATATGGCAGGATCGCCTCTGACTACGTGGCTCTGTGTGGGTGGATGAGATGGGATTGAGGGAGACGCTGGCATGTTGAGTGTGTATGTGGCCAGGCTGATCCTGTTTTGAGTGTCCTCAAGCTTGCCATGGAGCATCCCATAATTTCTCCTGGTTGAAGGAAGATCAGCCTTTGGTTTCGGATCATATAAATAATGATGCAATAAAAATCTTTGTATTTAAATTTATTCATGAGTCCCTGATTATTCCTTCAGAACCCATTCTAGTGGAATTCTTAGATCAAAGATGATGCTCATTTTAAGACTTTAGATGCATATTCATAAGCTGCCCTATAGAAAAGATGTATTCCTGCCAACAGCAAAAAAGAGCTCTGATTCTTCTTCCCCTGACCCAATGGAAGATGACATCACTTCTTTATTAAATCTTTGTCAAACATAGAGGTTATGAAAAAGTGTCTTACCGGGGCACCTGGGTGGCTCAGTCAGTTAAGTGTCTACCTTCGGCTCAGGCCATGATCTCACAGCTCATGAGTTCGAGCCCTGAGTCGGGCTCTCTGCTGACAGCTCAGAGCCTGGAGCCTGCTTCAGATTCTGTGTCTCCCCCTCTCTCTACCCCTCCCCTGCTCATGCTCTGTGTCTGTCTCTCAATAATAAATAAATGTTAAATTAAAAAAAAAGAAAAAGTATATCACCATTTTAATATGCATTTCTTTGATTATTAATTAAGTGTATTAAGTATTTTTCAAGTGTTTTCTGACATTATGGGAATCACGTATTCTTGCTCTTTGCTCATCTGTAGTCTCATAAAATCCCAAAGCTGGAAAAATGTTATCCACCACATAGTCCAGCCCTTGAATTTTTCATAAAAGCAGGGTTAAAAGAAGCAAAATGACTCACCCAGCATCAGAGGTGGAGCTGGGCAGGACGGTGATCCCATAGCCAGCCCAGCAGCCTTGCTGAGGTTGGAGATTGCCCAGTCATCTCTGCTGAACTGACAAATTGACGTCTACGTTATTTCAACATACTGCTTCCTTTCTACCAAGTTGAACTTGGGAGGAATCCTGAAGGAAAGATGAAGGGTATTTAGACAACCAATCAAAGGTAAGTCATAGCATCGTTGGAAAGGGGCACATGGAAAAGGAGGGCGACTAGTCACAGGGGTGAGCATTTGGGAGGAAGCGGCTTCCACCGTCTGTCACACAACTGACACATCGATTTCAGTGGCAGTGTATGTCCTTGTTCTCTCCTGATTGATTTCCCATCAGTTTGCGAAATCAGTCAAAACCCCTGCTCAGCAGGGTGAATACAGTATGTGAACCACATGGCTCCCACTGTGCTGTCTGGCCAGATCTGTCACACGGCTCTTTCACTGTCCCTAATCTTCCCCCATCAATTCAAGCTGCTTCTTCCCATCAGGACCTAACAAACTTGCTTACAGCCCAACTTGTGTGTTCTTGTAGTGTCCTTGGAAAAAGCTAAGTATAATTTGATGATGAAGGGATGATTTCAAAAGCGAGTTTCCCTCGGCCCTCATCCTTCTCCTTGCTCCCTAGCTGAGGTAGAACAATGGAGATTCAGAGTGACCTCCCTCCAACCTTGAGCTTCTCTGAAGGGTTTCCTATCTGCTCAGTTAGGAGCTTCACTCTTTCATGGTCCGGCTCCTCCTGTTGGAGAAAGAACTTCTCTCAGGGGGATATGGCTCCACCCCATCAGCTCCTCCTCCCTTCTTTTTTGTTTTGTTTTGTTTTTTAATTTGAGAGAGAGAGAGAGTGGGGTAGAGGAGCAGGGAGAGGGGAGGGAGAGAGAATCCTGAGCAGACCCCACACTGAGCATGGAGCCAGACTGGGGGCTCGATCCCATGACCCAGGGACCATGACCTGAGTGGAAATCAAGAGTCCAGTGCTCAACTGACTGAGCCACCCAGGAGCCTCTTCTCCTCCCTTGACACAAGACCAGGCCTAAATGGAATCTCATGAGGAATTTATTTATTGTTTTCCAACTAGCTCCTCGGATAACTTGTAACAATTTCATATCTCTCAGAGCTAAAGTTCACCGTTGTTTTTAGTTTTCCTTCTTAACCACACTGTGGATCCTTGCGTTTGATTCTTTTGCTTATAGTTCTTTTAGGTAAAGTTAAACTTTGAATTCCAAGCTTAAGTAGACAAAAGAAACAACTCAAATAAGATGTTCATTCACTTTATGAACCATGCCTCATGCTTCATTGTTCTTCAGGCATGATACACACGCACATATATATACATATACATACATACATACATACATACATACATACATACATATATCCTTACCAAATTGAGAGGCAAAAAATACATATGTCATTGTTTTAACTTGTATTTTTTTCATTATGGATGAGATTTTAAAAATTTAATATGTACATTATCATTTTTTCTTTTTTAAGTAAATTACATATTTTATTCTTTTACCCATTTTTTTCTCAATTTTATTTTGTTTTCTCTCTTCTTTATTTTCAAAGATATTCTTTAAGTAATGAGCTTTTCATGTTTTCAATCATTGAGGATATTTCCCTAGTTTGTCATTTGCCTTTTCATTTTGAATATAGTTTTATTTTGCTTTTGGTTGATATGACTGACATAATTATGAAAGGGGAGACAGCATGAATTAAAAAAATCAGAAATGAGAAAGTCTTGGGTGCCTGGGTGGTTCAGTCAGTTAAGCGTCCGACTTCAGCTCAGGTCATGACCTTGCAGTGAGTTCGAGCCCCGTGTCCAGCTCTGTGCTGACCGCTCAGAGCCTGGAGCCTGCTTCATATTCTGTCTCCCTCTCTCTCTGCCCCTCCCCTGCTCACGCTCTGTCTCTCTCTGTCTCAAAAATAAATAAAAACATTAAAAATAAATAAATAAATAAAAAATAAAGAAATGAAAAAGTCAAATGAATGAATTTAAAAAGTTAAAAGAATCGTAGGAAAGCATATGCAAAACTTTGTATAAATGCAGGAGAAAATATGAATGAAATGTATATGGCTTCTCTCTAATACACCCACGTCTCACACTGTCGTGTATGCACATTTACTCATGCTTTTCTTTACATTGTTGCCTTCCATTTCTTTCTTAGGAAACTGCCTCTTCCACATACTTATTTCTACTTTGATTTAATTTTAAAACATTTAAAAAAATTTTTTTTTAACATTTATTTATTTTTGAGACAGAGACAGAGCATGAACAGGGGAGGGTCAGAGAGAGGGAGACACAGAATCTGAAACAGGCTCCAGGCTCTGAGCTGTCAGCACAGAGCCCGACGCGGGGCTTGAACTCATGGACCGCGAGATCATGACCTGAGCCGAAGTCAGCCGCTTAACCCACTGAGCCACCCAGGTGCCCCAAAACATTTTTTTAATGTTTTATTTATTTTTGAGACAGAGAGAGACACAGCATTAGTGGGGGAGGAGGAGTGAGGGGGGGAGACACAGAATCCAAAGCAGGCTCCAGGCTCTGAGCTGTCAGCACAGAGCCCAATACGGGGCTTGAACTCATGGCCCATGAGACCATGACCTGAGCCGAAGTCAGATGCTTAACTGACTGAGCCACCCAGACACCCCGATTTAACTTTTTAATGATTTATTACTGTAGTTATTTGAAAATAATTTCTGTGTTGGGAGTACATTAAAAATGTCACTTTAAAAAAACATATTTGATTTGATTTGACAATTGCCCCAATAGCATTTAGTTTTGATGTTACATATGAATTAGAGATCTAACTTGAATTTGTTTTTTTTAATGTTGGTCATTTGTCCCCACACCTTTCACTGAATAATCTATCTTTTCTCCATGGTATGAAACAGCAATTCTATCATATGCATGTTTATATTATAAATACTCTCATTGTTTCTGGGCTTGTTAATCTCTTCAGTTTGTTTTTATCTTATTTTTTCTTTATCTTGAGAGATATTCTTTATACAATAACCTTTTTCTTTTTTTATGAGTTGCAAATATGTCCCTAGTTTGTCATTTGCTTCTTCATTTTAAATATGGTTTTATTTTCAGTTCATCGTAATTGCCATAATTAGGAAAGGAGAGAACACAGAAATAAGTAGGTTAGGTGCTTTTTTGCCACTAATTCCACATTGTTTTAATTATTATAGCGTTATATACATTTAATATCTGTTCGGACAAGATGGCTTGTCTTTCTCAAAGGTCCCCTGGCTATTTCAAGGGAGTTACTGATGTTCTTCCCTTCACGCACTTCTCCAGCCAGAACAAACAGGGACGTCCCTCACTCCTCTCATGCCTGTGCCTTTGTGCACATCATTCCTTGTGCCTAAGCACTCCTCCACACTCACCCTGCCTTGCTTCTGGAAACTCACTTCACATTCTTCATTTATCCCTCCACACACCAGCTCCACACAGAGCTGCTGCTGCCAGTCCTGGGCCAAATAGTGCCTCAGCTGTTCACCCATAGCCTCCAACCTCAGCTCATCCCTGTCGCCATAAAGGCTTCATGGTAGTGTAAGCACCTGCTTGTGCGGCTGTATCTCTTGAGTATAGAACTTTGTCTCTTAATTTCTGGATTCCAAATCCAGCACACCATAAAGGCCCAATGGACAAACTGCCCCAATCACAGGACAGAGATGCTGTGTCACTCTCTCTCTCTCTCTCTCTCTCTTACACACACACACACACACACACACACACACACACACACACCTATCATGGAAATTTCTGGCTACTTAGTACCTAGATCAGTTTCTGGCATATGGCAGATCCTTCATTAATATTTGTGAAAGGAAAGAAGGAAGGGAGAAAGGAAAGGGAGAGAGGATGAAAGGCAGAGATGGGGGGTGGGGGGGGGTAAGAAGAGAAGAAGGAGTTATATTGCCTGTGGCAAACTTTCAGGAGAGCTGTGTATGAATAAAGATTTAGCTGCTCTGCCATTAATTAAATCAAGCCTCCCAGGACTTGAAATCACAATGACTGACAATAAAGGCAATACAATGTTTTTCTGGGTCAACACAACTCCTGTTATTTTAAAATTTACTTGACATAACTGTCTAACTGTTGCTGGGAAGGTTATTAGCCCCGGTGTAATTGCTTTAGTTTAGCTGTGGTTATTTTCTTGTGACTTAATTGATTTCTCATTTTTCTATCATTTTTATCTCTGTGACATAAAGATAGAGGCATAAAAGATCCATGGCCAACGATTGCAAAGTAATAAGTGGAAAAAAGCACATTTGTCATAGAGCACTGATTCGTGTTACATGAAAAAAAAAATCCATTTATTTTGCTTGGGGAATGGAGTTCAGACTGTGGGAAAGCCCTATGCTAAGGTTGGTACAGCCCAGTAGAGTTCATGGCTATGGTGGGTAAAAGGACCCAGGGGCTGACCAGCACTGTCCCTGGGCATGAGGTCCAAGGTCAAGGAGAATGACCCATGATATTAGTAAAGGAAGTGATATACTATATGGTGTTACCTGAGGGGTGGCAAGAGTTATACCTTTTGAAAAGGCATTCTTACTAATTTGCTAGGTTAGGGTAGATGTTTGTGATGGGCTTTCCAATATCCATTCCACAATAAGCTGCTCGTGGTCGCCTCTCCCCTCAGTATGTGAATGGTTTGGGAATGGCCAGGTGACCAATTGTAGCCAATGAGATGTGAGGGAGTGTTTCTGACAAGCTTTTGGGAAAGATTTCCCCATTCTTAGGGAACAAGCCCAGGAGAGGACAGCTTCTCATCTTCTGGACATTGCTGTCTCTGCATTGACACCTAGAACTGCTGTAGTCTGACTCAGGGAGACACCTACACTGAAAAGAAAAGAGACAGGGATGGAAGTAATGCAGATTTGACCCTCTGAAGTTACAATTGCAGAAGATAAGAAATATTCTAATTTCTTAGAACAATTTGAGTTGGGAGTTTTCTGTAACTTGCTACAAAAAGCATCCTGATACCCAACTGTCCCTACGTGCTGGTTCCAGACATCAGTGAATTCATCTGAACTACAGAAGTCACCAGAGTGAACTCTTCTGAGAAATCTCAGTTAATTCTGTAGTGCCGAGTGAGTTAGTAAAGGCATTCCTTTGACTTTCTCTGTCCAGGAGCCCCTTAAACATGGTGTCAATGCACTGTGTATATCGGGACTCTCACATTTTTCTTAGTTTCTTAAGTATCATGCTCTTTCTACATTCTCCCCCCAAAGTTACTTCTGCCTTCATGTCTCCCAGAGCCCAATGACACAGTCCCTGACTCCTTGCCTCTTCCCACACATTAGTTATTTCCAGAAATACATGTAGAGCACCCAACTTCTGCCAGGCCCTGGACCAGGCAAAGGGGATACAGAAATGACAAGACATACATCCTGTTTGAATTTAAGAATCTTCTTGTATAACAGAGAAGGCAGCCAATTAAGGAAGGTGTTGTAGCAGTGTGATGAGTGCTATGGTAGGGCAAATAGAGAGCCAGCAGAGAGGCTAAGCTGGTCTAGGAATCAAAGGAGTAAATAACTAGAACCATATATAGTATGCGTGACCCAATACAGCCCCCAGAGGAGGCTGTACACCCTCCTTAACAAGTTTGTTAACAAGTTGGTTAACAGTCCTTGAAGTCAGAGGACCCAGGCTACAGTCCCATTTTCTAGTTGTGTGAACTCAGACAAGTACTGAATCTCTAAAAACTGAAGTCTGACCCCCAGAACAAGTCAGGGCCCTTATTATATACTCTTGTGTCACCCTACATTTTATCTCCATATGATTTTGCTCCTTTATAATCATATATTACTGTGTCCTCATTTTATTATCGTCTATCTCCACAAATACAATATGAGCTCCATGAGGGGTAGGACTCTGTTTTTTTCTGCCGTGGTATCCACAGTGGCTCAACAGGTGCCTGATACAAAAAAGTGCTCAAATGCATATAGTGGAATGAATTAATTAATGAAGGAGAGAGACACTTTCAACTAAGGAGTATTCTTAAAGCCCCTGCTGGGAGAGGAGAAAAAAAGGCCTATCCAGTGAAGCACCAACTCCCCCTGCCTGTCTTCCCTATGCCTGACCTCCAGCGAGACCTTTAGAGCACAATTTGACACCATCCTCAGGCCCCAAAGGTGAGGCAGAGATGCAGCCTTAGGCCCTGTCTGACTCTGAAGGCGTATGGCTCCAAGATTGCAGTGGACATCCATCAAGTCCCCAGCCTTGTGCTGAGTCCTGCAGGGGTCAGGCACCTGTAGTCTGAATGGGATGCTCTCATGGTGTCTCAAAGGAAGAGCAAAGGTTTTGTTCTGGTTCCTCAACACTTCTTACACATAATCCAGACTCAGAACTAAGGAACCGGGTTCAGGCATCCTCCTAAGAGTCCTACAAGGTTTTCTCTGGCTTAGGCTTTCACTCTCCTCTCACCATGAGATGCCTCTATAAAGGAAATTAAAGGAAATGGGTCTGTGTCCAGATAGTCTTCCATAAAATCAGGAACTCCACCTGCCAGTTACCGATAAGGGATACTTTCTTCAATCTAGGTGATCTTTCAGTTTTCAGGTTTCTAAGAAGCCTGAAGGAAAGCTGCACTTGTCAAGAAAATGGAAATAGATTGAAGACATGGAAGAAGTTGGACTAAAAGAATGGAGATGCTATTCTTTAGCTCTCTTTCTACAAATGGGCTATTTATAAGTCTGCTGATCTTTAGGACATGACCACCATAGACAAGAATCAGTGTAACCAGTGTTATACTATCATGGAAGCCCCAAGGAAGAGGGAGCTAATTATCACTGTGGAACAAGCACAGCTCAGAAAGGTTTCATAGCAAAGTGAAATACAGAGAATAGGCTTAAAAATGCATTTCAATGAGAGAGCAAAGCGGATGCTGACAGATGGAAGACACTGGAACTCAGATTCACCCAAAGTCAACTACATGTGAAGCATGGAGTCAAGGTTAGTTTTGTTGGCCTGCCCCTATTGGCTGCTCCCATCACTGATATGGAGAAATGTCATTGAGAGACAGTGGGGTGGAAGGAAGCAGGATGATGATGATAAGGTAAGGAAGGCAGAGGCAGATTGTGGGAGGCTTTGGATGCCCTGCCCAAGAGACTGGATACCATCTTGTAGGAATGTGGAGACACTGGAGTGTTTTAAGCCAGAGAATGACTCTGTGTCCCAGAGCTCCACCTTGATGGTGGCATGGACATTCAAGATGGTAGCTGAGTAGAGGCATTGGAAGATCACCATAATCAGGCAAGAGGTCACAAGGGGTGCTCATTTGGGCAGCACACATACTGAAATTAGAATCATACAGAGAAGATTAGTATGGCCCTTGCATGAGTATAACATGAACATTCATGAAGCCTTCTATACTTTTAATGGGCATGGAGATTCACTTAGGGAAGATGATAAATTCTGGAGATGGAGGATGGTGATGGTTATACAATGATGTGAATGTACTTCATGCCACCACACTGTGCACTTAAAAATGGCTAAACTGGTAAATTCTGCTATGTTTATTTTACCACAATAAAAAAAGTTGTCAGAGTACCTGAGTGGCTCAGTTGGTTAAGCATCCAACTCTTGATTTCAGCTAAAGTCATGATCCCAGGGTCATGGGATCAAGCCCTGAGTTGGACTCTATGCTGACAGTGCAGAAGTGCAGAACCTGCTTGGGATTCACAGTTTCCCTCTCTCTCTCTCTCTCTCTCTCTCAATCTGTCCCTCCCCTGTGTGTGAGTTTGTTCAGTCTCTCTCTTTCAAAATAAATAAACATTTTTTTTAAAATTGTTGAAGTATAAAAAAAGAGGTTGGAAGGATCTGGATTGATGTTGAGGAGCAGCAAAGGAGAGGAAGGAACAAATCATGGAGACATTTTGAATGGAAAGTCCACAGAACTTGCTGATGAAAGAAATGAGGAGGGAGAAGGAGACAAATATAATTCAGAGATTTCTCTGATGTATGACTGCTCTGCTCTGCTCTGAGAAGTGGCCTGATTTGGGTAATAAAGGGACACCCTACTTATTAGGAGCTGTTTTCCACTTGCCTGATTGGTCCTATGTAGATTAGGTGGGGATGACTTAGTCTTAAACTGCTAACACATAAGACCTTCCTTAATTTTCCTTTGTGTATATGGCAGGTGGTCAATGAATATTTGAATTATTAATTGACTTAGCACTGAGGTTGCAATTGTAATACATAATTAATGTTTCACAGTGGTTGTAACCTTTCCTTATATTTCATTTCCTGGGGAAAAAGTCTCCTTGCTATAAGAAATGTCCAACTTAGGGTAAAGAATAGACTCACAAGTAATTTTTTTCTCATTTCTTCTTTGAAGTAGACTTACAAATTCCAGAAAAATCCCTGGACAGGTAGATGAGAAGGAGTGGGGATGCTCGAAAAAGGTCCCAAGCTCACCTGGAGCATTCAGAGGAGTTCAGTGAGCAAGAATAGGAAAAGCAATAAGGAGCAGAAGGTTTTAACACAGTCATTAATTAAGTTATATTGTAAAGATCACTAAAAACAATTAGTGCTTTGTCAGCTACTGCAGACCAGAGCTCCGATTTTGTTTTAACCAGTGATTCTCAGGAGGGAAATTTGTGCAGTTCTAAAATAAAGCAATGCTTGACCCCTGGGTGGCTCAGTTGCTTAAGCATCTGACTTCGGCTCAGGTTCAGCTCTCACAGTTCATGAGTTCGAGCCCCACGTCAGGGTCTGTTCTGACAGCTCAGAGCCTGGAGCCTGTTTCAGATTCTGTGTCTCCCTCTCTCTCTGCCCCTCCCCCACTTGCACTCCGTCTCTCTCTCTCTCTCTCTCTCAAAAATAAACATTTAAGAAGATTTAAAAATAAAATAAAATAAAACAAAATAAAGCAATGCTTTGTCCCAAAGTTTTTGTTGAGTTTCTTAATATATTAGAAACAACAAATAACTGATTACAGTATAAATTTTTATATTCATTAAAGGAGACAAAAGATACAAAATTTGCTGATGCTTTTGAGTCACTTACACTTTGCTTTCCTGTTAGGTATTGATTATATCATGCGAAAGTAGATGTGATATTATGTGAAAAATGGAAAAGAAAGAGGGGAAAGATTGATTATTGATTGAGTCTCTGCTAATTTCCAAGCACTGTGCTTGGCATTTTCAATGTTGTCACATTTGATCCCAAAAATCTCATAAGAAGTTTGCATTATTAACTGCATTTTAGTGTCAACAGAGTGTGTTAGTTGGTACGGGCTGCTGTAACAACAGACAGACTGACTAGGTGGCTTGTAAACAACTGAACTTTACTTCTCACAGTGCTGGAGGCTGGAAGTCCAAGATCAGGGTGCCAGCACTGTCAGATTCCAGTGACAACCTTCTTCCACGTGGCAGACATCTTGTTGTGTCCTCACATGGCAGAAGGGGCTAGGGAGCTCTGTGGGGTCTCTTTGATAAGACCACTAATCTCATCCATGAAGTCTCCACCCTCATGACCTAATCACTTCCCAAAGGCTCTACTTCCTAATACTATCACTGTGGTCATTAAAATTTCAACATATAAATTTGGGGGTGGAGACACATTCAGCCTCTATCACTCAGTGTATTGCTTATCTATTGCTGGGTTACTCAATGACTCAAAACAACATATATGTATTAGCTCCAGTGTCTATGGGTCAGGAGTCTGGACATGGCTTAACTGGACATGTCATCAAGGTGTCTGCCAGGGCTGGGATATCATCAGAGGCTCAACTGGGGAAGGATCTTCTTTCAAGCTCTCCTGGGTTCTTGGCAGAATTAATTTTCTGGAGGTGTAGGACTCATGGCAGCAACAGGGAGAGACACTAGCAAGACAGGCACTACGCTTATGTGCAATCACAGACATTATCACCTTCGGCCCACTGCACGGATTAGAAGTAAGTCACAGTTTTCACCACACTCAAGGGGAGGGGATCTCACAAAGGCATGAACACCAGAGACAGGAATCATGGGGCCACATTAAAGAGTGTCTAAGGTCAAGGTAGCAGTGCTGGTTACAAACATAAATCTTTCTGACTCCAAACCCTGTGTTTGGAATCTAATGTCAGCTATTCTTCAGCTAGATCTCTAACCACCTGAGTTATCTTGAGAAACCATTTCACTTCACCAAGTCCTAGCGTCCTCAGTTAAAAAAGAGGTAGCTGTCATCTTCTAGGATTCTATAATCAGCAAGGACAGGGACCAGGCATGGTGTAGAGACCCCTCCCTCCATACCTCACACTCCGGGACCTGGGAGTCCTCCTGTCTCTGTGTCTTCACTGTAGGAACCCACCAGCCATGTTAATATTACCTCTGCTCCTTTCCACAGTGTCATCTATGCCATTGTGATCAGAACCATTTGGATTAAGAGCAAAGCCCACGAGACTGTGATCTCCAACTGCTCCGGTAAGTCTCTAATCAGAATTACCCAACTCTTGGGTAATTTTGCTTCTGCAGTGTTTTTTGTTTGTCTGTTTGTTTTGTTTTTTTGTTTTTTTCTGGCAAATATGAGCTTGCGCTTTGCCTGAATACAATAAGCCTGCATTATTCTATCAGGATTCAACCAGCAGAGTAGATCCACCAAAGGCTCTCCCAGTAGGTACTGTCTCTTCCAGGTGGCCTCCCTGAAAACTCAAAGAAGGAAGGAAGGGGGGACTTTGGGGGCCATGATCCAAAGCCCCCCCCCCCCGCAGTTTCTTAGGCCTGGCAAAAAGGAACACCCTGGAGGACACTGGGGTGAAAAGACAGCTGTCCAAGGAGCACACATTCGGTGAAACATGAGGATAGACATTTCTATCTGACTTAAATTTACAGATGGAGAAAACTGCTGTCTATCCACAGAACAATCCTGGACCCTAAGCTAGGCAAAAAATGGCCAATTTCACCTCAGAATGAGCCTGAGACCACCTGCTACAGCCCTTCCCAGATCCTGCTGCAGTAAACCTTGATGCAGAACACCTCCCCCATGGCAGGCACCGGGACCTGAAGGCCTAGCCTGCCTCCCAAGCAAATATTACTGGACCTGATGGAGACCAACCTGGAGAGAACTCAGTGAACCAAGTTCACTTTGCCAGAAAGAGAGGGGCAAGGGCTCTTGGTTTTCCATTTATTATAATGCAACTAGTTCTCTCCTCAGGCTCCCCACCTCCTCCCATTCCTTGTACACACACGCATCCCTTCACACACCCAGTCTGTCACACACACACTTACGCACTCATATGCACTCACATCTACATACTCACCCACATGCCCTCACGCAAGGACAACAAGCTAGAACGCAGCTACGTGGACTATGAAGAGTTGGTTTCTGTTCTAGATGTGCCACTAAGAGTTGTGCCACCTTGCAATAACCTCTCTGGCCTTCAAGAGGTTAAGATAAGGGAACAGACTAAATGGTCTCTAAGTCTACCTCTTTTCAGATTTTGAGCCAGTACCTTTACTGGACCGAGACCACACTCATCTTCCTCCCTCTTGAAGCTACTTCGTCCAGTGAGAAAGTCACATGGATTCCCAAGTGGGCACTGATAATCTGTGTCCCTCTCTCTAGAAGAATTGGTAGAGATGTGTAAGTGTTAGTGTCTTCATCTGAATTCAGTTCATTTCTGCTGTGTTCCCCACATGTCAGCGGTGCTACAAAGGACCGGGAATGCCAAATGAGTAAATGGCACGATTCCTGGCTAGAGGAAGCCTGTTCTCATGCACTGGGTTTCAGCTCCGGCTGCACAAGGGTTTGCCTGGGGAGCTTTTCAAATGCCCCAATACCAGCTACCACTGCCTGAGAAATTCTGATTCACTTTGTTTGGAGGGAGGTCTGGCATCATTACTTTGGAAAAGCTCTTCAGATGATTTTAATGTGCAACCAGGTTTGACAACCTCTCATCCAGTGGGAGACACAGTTATAGGCAACTGACTCCCACGATGATTGACGAGAGTAACCCAGAGGTGTGTGCAGGCTGCTTGGAAATTTTCCGCCCATGAAATACCTATCGTTCAGCTCGTGGCTCATTCTGGCCTCTACGCAGATCCTCCACACAGACTCCCTCATGCCAGTCTAGTCTCTGCAGCCTGGTTTTTCTAGAAGAACAAGAGCCGTCGGGAAGACTAAACACAAATGCATTCATTTTATTTATTGTGAGTGGCTTTGGTCAAAAGTCAGAATATTTGTCTGAAAAAGGAAAGGAGGAAGACATCCTTCCTCTATCAGGTATCAGATAAATACATTAAATACTATAACTGTTGAAACAGTTATAGTATTTAATTATTTAATTATTAAGTACTTAATTACAGAAACATGTAAATATCACTTTTTTAAGTATATTAATATATAATAAATAGAATATGCATGTGCATGCACATATAGATGATAGCTAGTTGGATAGATGGATAGATAGGTGATAGATAGATGATTGAAAATGTCAGGAAGGACAAACACTAAATGTTATAATAACTATCTCTGAGTGGTAGAATTTTATCTTTCCTTCCTTTTTTTCTTCCTTCCTTTCTTCCTCCCTTGCTTATCCAGGGGCTAAAATTTTCCATGATTACACACATTTTATAATATAAAGTAATAGCCCACTGGCCCTTTAGTCTGTATAAACATCCATCATTATGCTAGCTGTGTATATGAGATATTTTTTTAACTGTCAACTCAGCCCCCACAAAAAATTATCCTTTCATGCACTTCTCTGGGTAAACTACATGCTTGAACCCTGAGAGACCCAATGCTGAGACTGTGTAGATAGATGATAGATAGATAGATAGATAGATAGATAGAGATCTTATACTGATGAATATCTAAACATTCAAAACTTACATTCTCAGTGAATGGGTAATGACCAAGATCAGACATATCTGGATATATAGGTAGTATCTAGAAGCTACAAGCAATAAGGAAGCTCCCAGAGGCTGGTATGAGAGATAGAAAAAGTGCCTCTGTCTGCCCTGAGCTCTCTCCCTTCTGAACCTTCCATGATGCCGGAAATTCAAACCAGTGGAGTCAGTCATTTTTCCTTAAGGTACTCTCTCCAGGAGGACCCATCAGTACATTTGTAGCCTGGATTGAGCAATGTGCATGCACCACACGAGCATATACTGGTCAAGTTGTCACTTTAGAGTGCATGACCCCTGTTTGATGGTGGACAGATCAAGTGTGGTGGGACCAGAGGGGTTTGGAAGGTCCAGAGCTTTGGGTCTAAAGGGGGACAAAGTAAAAAGGGGGATATCTTAGTCTGTTCAGGCTTCCCTAACAAAGTGCTTAAACAACAGAAATTTATTTTATCACAGTTCTAGAGTCCTGGAAGCCCAAGATCAGGTGCCACTTGATTGTGTTCCTGGTAAGAGTTCTCTTCTGGTTTGCAGATGGCTGCCACTTCCTCCCTGCTGTGTCTTCATATGAGGCAGGAGATGAGAGAGAGGGAGCCCATGCTCTCACCTCTCTTCTTATAAAGGCACAAATCCCATCCTGAGGGCTCCAGGCCTTCATGACCTCATCTAACTCTGATCACCTCCCAGAGGCCCCATCCCTAAATACCATCATGTTGGGAATTAGGGTTTCAACACATGGATTTGGGGAAGACACACACACTTAGTCCATACAGAGAGAGAATTGAGAGAAAAAAAAAAAAAAGACACCGTGGAAGTAACTGAAGACCAACCAAATGAGAATAGACAAACACTATTTATCCAGAGCTTGCAAAAGAGCCATATGGGTTGCATGGCATGGCTTGCAAAAGAGCCATGACTTACATTTTGGCAGAGACTCAAAAGCCAGTGGTAGAATGGGAAAACTTTATAGTGGAAAAAAAGGAAGATATCAGGTGTGCCTGGTTGGTGGCTATTGGCCTGGGAAGCTGCAGGCAGAGCGAAGTAGAAGAATGACATCCTGTCTGATTGGTTAGGGGTGTGCATTTGGCTTTCTCTGGTTGGTTTTACGTTGAAAGCAGGGACAAAACCTGAAGAAGCTGCCAGTCATTAATCAAGTGTTGGCTGTTTGGCATAGAGTGTCACAGGTCTTACTGGCCAGCATGCTAGAGATACAGGTCTGACTTGTACATAAGAAGGTGGCTTTCTGGTCTGCCTACTATAGATAATGGACTGGTTTCCTGGCCTGGCAGCTGCAGAGTGTGGGTCAGAGTTCTGTTTTTATATTTGATCTTGCCATGATCCATTTGTTTACTCGGTCTGTCAACACAATCTGACGAGACAGCGGAACAGACAGAATGTCTACTGCCAGTCACTTCGCTAAGTTCTTTCCATGTGTCTTCCGGAATCCTTACACGATGCTGCAAGGGGGCATTATCGTCTCTCTTTTACAAATAGAAGACAGGCGTGCAGGTTAAGCCCATGTGATTGACCAGAAAGCCTGTGTGTCTTCCCGCTGTATCAAGCTGCCTCTCAGAGGAAGGACGCTGCAAAAGGGAGGTAGTAAATGGCTAAAAAAAATGCTCAGGGGTGCCTGGTGGCTCAGTCAGTTAAAGTGTCCAACTCTTGATCTCAGCTCAGGTTTTGATCTCAGGGTCGTGAGTTCAAGCCCCACACTGGGCTCCACCCTAGGTGTGAAGCCTACCAAAACAAATAAACAAACAAAATAAAAACAAAAACAAAGCGCAGAGTGAAAAAAATACTTTTCCTAATTAAAAAACCCAAGCACATGCTCTGTGGCATGGCTTTTGCCTTCAGAGCGCTATTTGTCTTCTCTCCTAAACTGTTTCGTTTTGAAGTATTTAATATCTAAAAGATGGCCGCTACGGGTGCAGGGCTCAATTTTATTTAGGTAGGTGAGGTCTTCCTGTGCTTTCAGATGTAAATCAGGTTGGTTTATCCCTGTCCTGTGATTCTTGCCAGTTCCAGGAGGCTGGTATGTCCTTGACCCCTAAGCTCTCACATTCAACGACTCATCTCATAGGGTTCTTATGTTCCCTCCGCTCCTGGCCCAGAAAGCATGGAATCCACATCATTTTCCTTGAGTTCATCACTCACAAGAGTAAATACAGCAAATGTTGCCGGAGGTTCGAGGTGATGAAAGATTTCTACATCCCCTCAGCTGCCCCACCCCTTCCCCTTTCTCATTAGGTCTTTCACCATTATGGTTGAGCTCTGTCTCTCTCCAGAATCTCCCATATCTCCCTGCTACTAGATTTTCCAGTCCCTAAATTCTTGGCTTCCCCCGTCTTCCAGTCTTTGAAATAGTACAATGCCTCAAAGTGATCAGCTTTCCCACTGATATACAGTATGCCATTACCCTTCCCCGAAGGTAGAAATGGTGGCAATTTTTATTCTCTACTACAAGTTTACATCTCCATTACCTCTATTTTCCAGTTGTCCATTATCACCACCATGAGCCCCTTCTGGAATGAGGAGCAGAGAAAAGTATCAAAAGCCTGTATACTCTCTGTATCTGATTCATAAATGGAATTCACCTGATTTTCTTTTGTTTTAAGTTTATTTATTTATTTTGAGAGAGAGTGAGAGAGTGAGCAGGGGAGGGGCAGAAAGAGAAGGAGAAAGAGAATACCAAGCAGACTCCATACTGTCAGCACAGAGCCCAACGTGGGGCTCCATCTCACAAACTGTGAGATCATGACCTGTGCTGAAATCAAGAGTCAGTTACTTAACAGACTGAGCCACCCACGCACCCCATGATTTTCTACTTGTCATTACAGCCAAGCAGCTATGGAGATGGCCAGTAAATAGATCTCCAGTGGTGTTAGCAGGCCAGGATTATTGCTCATCAACAAGGGGACATCAGCAATGATTAGTGTGAACAGAAGCGCACTTTATAAATATAGGTTGCAAAATTCAATCTATCACTCGTTTATGAACCACTCTTCTTACTGGCAAATATGTCTATTTTCTCTCCCTCAAAGGCTGACAGAAAGAAAAGGAAAAGCATTTTTCTTTTCTTTTTTTTTTTTTAATTTTTTTTTCAATGTTTATTTATTTTTGGGACAGAGAGAGACAGAGCATGAACGGGGGAGGGGCAGAGAGAGAGGGAGACACAGAATCGGAAACAGGCTCCAGGCTCCGAGCCATCAGCCCAGAGCCTGATGCGGGGCTCGAACTCACGGAACGCGAGATCGTCACCTGGCTGAAGTCGGACGCTTAACCGACTGTGCCACCCAGGCGCCCCAAGGAAAAGCATTTTTTAATAAATGATCTAAATACTTTCCCAAAAACAGGTGTAGAAGGCAAGAGGTAGAGGAGATAAGATTTTCAATCTTGTAGCTTATTTTTCATAAACAGACATGCTCTTGATGCCCAGGGGTATCTACTTCTATAAAATAGAACATTTGACTGCACAGGGACAGGAGATGTGGGGGTGCAGACACAGCATGGATAAAGTAACATATCTACATATAACTGCATCTGGTCATTGTGGCTTGGAAGATGCGATACAATCCATACTATAGCCAAATTGCAGGTTTCAAATTAAATGAGGCACAAAGAGGTGGAGAAAAAAACTTTGTATTAAGAACTGGGTTAGACTCTTATTCATTTCTAGCTAAATGAATTTAAGATAAGCCCATTAACTGCTCTCAGTACCTTTTTTCATCAGTAAATGTAGGTAAAATGGCTTCTCTACAAATAACTACATTTAGCAAAAGATGTAAAGAACTTCATGCAAAAAAAAAGTATAAATATATAAATAAATGAAGCTTATAACAAGTTCATGGGTAGTAAAATTCAATAGCCTAAAGATGTCAGTTCTCCCCAACAACATATAGATTAATGCAATTCCTGTTGAAATTAAAATAGGACATTTTATTGAGCTTGACAAACCAATTTTAAAATATATGTGGAAATTTCAAGAGCCAAGAATAGTCAAGACACTCCTGGAGAAGTAGAACAAAGTTGGGGGGGGGATGTTACCGTATTAAATATTAAAACTCATCATAAAGTCAGAGTGATTAATAGAGTGTGGTATTGACACAATACAATAGACAAGTAGAAAATAAAACAACCCCAAAACAGAATCTACAGATATATGAGAACTTTATATATGTCAGAAGATCATAGGAAAAGAAATAAAATTAGGTCATTGCCTCAATTTATAGGGAAAAAACAAATTCCAGGTGAATTGGAGACTTAAATTTTGTTAACTTTAAACAGAGCAAAAAGCAATTTTATTTCAGTAAAAAATGAGTTTATTTATAAATAGCAGAGAAATTGCAATTCGGGACAAGCAAGTTATGATGAACCTTAGGCCAGTCCAAAGAGACAAAGGGGAGGTGAGATTTTATTAGGTTTTAGGAGGATGCTGGGGAGGGCTGTTTTGAACAAAAGTTCATTTGAGAACAAGAGTTCCAGGTGGTGGTTGTTTCTCATTGACAGCAGGCGGTGGTTGGTGCTTTGTGGCTGGGGCAGGGAGGTACGGATCTTCCTTACTTTTCTTTCTTTTTTTTTTTTTTTTTTATGTTTATTTATCTTGGAGAGAGAGAGAGAGAGAGACAGAGTGTGAGTGGGGGAGAGACAAAGAGAGGGAGACACAGAATCCAAAGCAGGCTCCAGGCTCTGAGCTGTTAGCACAGAGCACGATGCGGGGCTCAAACTCACCAGCAGTGAGAACATGATCTGAGCCAAAATTGGATGCTTAACCAACTGAGCCACCCAGTCACCCCTTCCTTACTTTTCTTAAAGGCAGGAATTAAATTCTATGTGCAAAGTGCCCTCCCTTGTCAAAATGATTGTTTCTTCTTTCTGATGGTAAGCAGGCTGCAAGGAGTGGTAAGTATGTGAGCACCCCCTGCAGGGCTTGCCAACTCCATTTTAAGTGAGGTTTCCTTTATTTTCACAATATGTAAAACTTTTAAAAGAAAATGTAGGGTGATACCTTTATGCCATTGGGATAAAGAAGGATTTATTAAGCAAGATCCAAAATATGTTAAATCATAAAAGAAATGATAGATAAATTTGATTTGTTTAAAAAGTTAATTTAAAAAGTCAAGTTACAAAGTGGGAGTTATTTGCAACACATATATCTGGGAAAGATTAGTATCCACAATATATGAAGAACACCTAAAAATCAATTTATAAAAGAGTTTTTTAAAAATATGAATGAAATAAATAAGTTGCAGAGATGAAAAATTACAGCGTAGGGAATATAATTAATAATAACCTAATAATATTGTATAGTGACAGATGGTGACTGCACTTATCATGATGAGCACTAAGTACTGTATAGAATTGTTGAATCAATATGTTGTTCACTTGAAACTCCTATAACATTGTATGTTAATTATACTTCAGTTAAAAAATAGGAGGTGCCTGGATGGCTCAGTCGGTTGAATGTCCAACTTTAGCTCAGGTCGTATCTCATAGTCTGTGAGTTCAAGCCCCGTGTCAGGCTCTGTGCTGACAGCTCAGAGTCTGGAGCCTGCTTCAGATTCTGTGTCTCCCTCTCTCTCTGCCCCTCCCCTCTCATGCTCTGGTCTCTGTCAAAAATAAATAAACATTAAAAATATATATATAGCCACAACAACAAAAGATAAATAGAAAAAAATGAGCAAGACATAAACAGGCATTTCACAGAAGGGAAAAGAGGAATGGACAAAAATAAGATTCTCAACCTCACAGATAATTAGGAAAGTGCACATTTAAACCTCATTTGGGTACAATTTTCTTCAAACCACAGGATTAGTAAAAATTTTGATATCTGATCTTTATTTTTTATTTATTTTGAGAGAGCAAGAGAGTGAGAGTAGGGGAGGGGGAGGGAGGGAGGGAGAGAGAGAGAGAGAGAGAGAGAGAGACCCAAGCAGACTCCATGCTGTAAGCCAAGAGCCTGATTCAGGGCTTAATCACACAAACCTAAAATCATGACATGAGCCGAAATCAAGAGTTGGGCACTTGGGGTGCCTGGGTGGCTCAGTCGGTTAAGCGTCTGACTTCAGCTCAGGTTGCGATCTCATGGTCCATGAGTTCGAGCCCCACGTCGGGCTCTGGGCTGATGGCTCAGAGCCTGGACCCTGCTTCGGATTCTGTGTCTCCCCCTCTCTCTCTGCCCCTCCCCTGTTCATGCTCTGTCTCTCTCTGTCTCAAAAATAAATAAACATTAAAAAAAAAAAGAGAGAGTTGGGCACTTAATCGACTGAGCCATCCAAGCGCCCTGTACCGTTTGATCTTTTAAAGTGTTGTAAAAGATAAAGAGGTCATGGTTTGTTTAGCAATATCATTCCTCAAAAACTTAGTAGATTTCTGATATATTTGTTTTCAGTGAGTTTCATGTGCCAACAATCATGTCCAAAAAGTCTTTCTTAATAGAATTCTCAGGTCTGACTTTCTTTGCTTTCTCATGCAATCCCTATCTTTAACTTAATGGAAGCTAGTTTGAAGCCACCTGAAACAATAGTGGGGAGGCCCCATCCTTAGTCTGATCTTTGCCTTGGGAATGATTCTAAATGGGTCTTTGCTTGTTAAAACTTCTCAGAGTTATAACTTAACTTGGGGACGAGGGTCAGCTTCATTGGCATAAGTCTTGCACACTTAGAAGTTGTAGACATTTGCTTTAATGCTCTGCTCACATTTTCCTCTTGCGCTGGGTCAGGTAAAGTGTGTATCTGTTACTATTAGGGACTAGAAGTAATTGATGCTTACAGCTCTATGAAATCTGAAATTGTAAGACTTTCTTTAACTTCCTTTCATTTTTACCAACCAACTCTTGTCTGAGTTCATCTTTTTTTTTTTCTAATACCTTGCTAAACACATCTGGTAGCAATCAACAGAGACTAATAACATTCTGTTTACCAATTGTGATGGTTAATTTTATGTGTCAACTTGAATGGACTAAGGGATGCCCAGATAGCTGGCAAAATACCATTTTTGGGTATATCTGGAAGGCACTTTTGGAAGGATTTGAATTGGTAGACTAAGTAAAGAAAATGTACTCACCAATATGGGTGGACATCATCCTAACTTCTGAGGGCCTGAACACAATAAAAAGGCAAACAAACGGCAAATTTGCTTGAGCTGGAACATCCATCTTCTCCTGGACGTCAGTGTTCCTGTTTCTCATCTTTGGGTTAGGACCAGGATTTACATAATTGCCTGATTCTCCAGCCATTGAGCTCAGACTTACACCATCATCTCCCCTGGTTCTCATTCCTTGGATTTGGACTTAATTATACCACCAGCTTTCCTGGTTCTCCAGATTGCAGACAGCAAATTGTGGAACTTCTCAGCCTCCATAATTTTATGAACCAGTTCCTATAATACATTTCCTCTTCTATGTATTTGCTATTGGTTCTGTTTTCTGGAGAGCCCTGACTCCTACACCAACCTTGTCCCATGGGCTCCGGGCTCCGTAGGCACACAATTTGATTTCCCAGGCATCATATGTGAACGTCGTAGCAAATGGATCTCTAGTGTCCCAGCTTCCAATATCAGTTTACTTGCCACCTGCTGCCTGCCCACTAGGCCAATGTCACATATTTTAGATTTTTGTTATGAAAGCACTGCATATGAGATACCAATTTCTGTTTCAGGTAAGGAAACATTAGATGCACTACCAAAGAAACCCCCAAATACAGTAGCCTTAACAAAGTAGAACTATGTTTCTGGTTTAATTAAAGTCCAATTGACAGTAAAGGTCAAGGGGAAGGGCACTGTTCCACAGTCATTCAGAAACTCAAAGAGATGGAGATTCTGCCACACTTAACAGATTGCTGCTAAGGTACCCCTCCACATCAACATCCAACAGTCAGGGGTGGGAGGAAGAGAGAGGCAGAGGAATATTCAGGTGGTTTATCTGAGCCAGACCTGAGAATAGTGTATATGGATTCTTCCCATATTCCCATAGGTAGAACTTAGTCATGTGACTCCACCCTGCTGAAAAGAAAACGATTTGGTGGACAGTTAACCTGTCTCTGCCACAATTATCTTAGTTCTGTCAGGGTTCCTGGTTCCACCTCAGCTGAGGAGCTGAGGAATAGACAAGGATGTGAGGTAGGTTAGGTTAAACTTGCTCATATCTAGCTATGACCTCTGGTTTGTTAGAGGGTCAAAAAAACAAACAAACAAAAAAACCCACAAGGGAAGGTAGTAGTCAAAATCCCACAGCTAAGCAGATGAGACCTAATGTATGAAAAATATTTAACATTGAGGTTATATTTGTAAATAAACAGGACATCAGTGATCAGAAATCAAAAATTAATTTCAAATTTAAAAGTTTTACAAATCAAGCCTAACTACAAAAAAATTTTTTTAAATCAACCTGAAATATATGGAATTCCCAACATATGAAAAAATATTTATTTAAAAATATCACCAAGTAAGAGTTTTGAGGGAGGAGCCAAGATGGCGGAGCAGCCTGGAAATTCTCAGCTTCTCTCATCCCTGAAATGCAGCTAGATAAGCACCAAACTATTTTGCACACCTAGGAAATTGATCTGAGGATTTACACAACAATCTGCATAACTTGAGCCACAGAACTGAGCAGGTACCCAGCGCATAGAGGTGAACTGGGGGAGAGAGAAGCCATGGAGGGTAGGGAGCTGTTTTTGCAGAGAGTGGACAGAGAAAGTGGAGAGAGTGCAGTAAAAGCACTCCCCCGGAAAGTACCTGGAGAGAAAGAGAAAGAGTAGAAATACTTACAAGAGACTGAACAAGAAAGGGAGAGAGAAGAAAAAGGTCTCAATGCCATCAAAATAACACCAGCATCATTAACAGAGCTAGAACAAATAATCCTAAAATTTGTATGGAACCAGAAAAGATCCTGAATAGCCAAAGCAATCCTGAAAAAGGAAACCAAAGCTGGAGGCATCACAATTCTGTACGTCAAGCTGTATTACAAAGCTGTAATCATCAAGACAGTATGGTACTGGCACAAAAACAGACACATGGATCAATGGCACAGAAGAGAGAAGCCAGAAATGGACCCACAAACATATGGCCAACTAATCTTTGACAAAGCAGAAAAGAATATCCAATGGAATAAAGACAGTTTCTTCAGCAAATGGTGTTGGGAAAACTGGACAGCAATATGCAGAAGAATGAACCTGGACCATGTCATTACACCATACACAAAAATAAACTCAAAATGGATGAAAGACCTGAACATAAGACAGGAAGCCATCAAAATACTCAAGGAGAAAGCAGGCAAAAACCTCTTTGACCTTGGCCACAGCAATTCTTACTCAACATGTCTCTGGAGCCAAGGGAAACAAAAGCAACAATGAACTACTGGGACTCCATCAAGATAAAAACCTTCTGCATGGCGAAGGAAACAATCAGCAAAACTAAAAGGCAACCGATGGAATGGGAGAAGATATTTGCAAATAACATATCAGATACAGGGTTAGTATCTAAAATCTATAAAGAACTTATTAAACTCAATACCCAAAAATCAAATAATCCAGTGAAGAAATGGGCACAAGACATGAATAGACACTTTTCCAAAGAAGACATCCAGATGGCTAATAGATACATGAAAAAATGCTCAGCATCACTCATCATCAGAGAAATACAAATCAAAACCACCATGAGATACCACCCCCTGTCAGAATGGCTAAAATTAACAACCTGGACAATGACAGATGTTGGTGAGGATGCGGAGAAAGACGAACACTTTTGCACTGCTGGTGGGAATGCAAACTGGTGCAGCCACTCTGGCAAACGGTATGGAGTTTCCTCAAAAAATTAAAAATAGAACTACCCTACGACCCAGCAATTGCACTACTAGGTATTTATTCAAAGGATACATGTGTGCTGTTTCAAAGGGGCATGTGCCCTCCAATGTTTATAGCACTGCTATTGACAATAACCAAAGTATGGAAAGAGTGCAAATGTCCATCGACAGATGAATGGATAAAGAAGTTGTGGTATATATATACAATGGAGTATTACTTGGCAATCAAAAAGAATGAAATCTTGTCATTTGCAACTACATGGATGGAACTAGAGTGTATTATGCTAAGAGAAATTAGCCAGAGAAAGACAAATATATGACTTCACTCATATGTGGAATTTAAGATACAAAACAGATGAACATAGGGGAAGGGAAACAAAAATAATATAAAAACAGGGAGGGGGACAAAACATAAGAGACTCTTAAATACAGAGAACAAACTGAGGGTGGCTGGAGGGGTTGTGGGTGGAGGGATGGGCTAAATGGGCAAGGGGTATTAAGGAGGACACTTGTTTGGATGAGCACTGGGTGCTATGTGTAAGGAATGAATCACTGGATTCTACTCCTGAAATCATGATTGCACTATATGCTAACTAACTTGGATGTAAATTTTAAAAAATAAATAAAATAGAAAAAAACCTAATAAATAAATAAAAACATCTTTCCTTGTTACAAACAAATCACCTGCACTCATTATAAGTCCATAGATGGCTCCCTTCTCCGGCCAGGAATAAATTCTGTCTCATTTAAAAATCCCAATACACCAATTGCTCCTCCTTCAAGCTCTCGGCATATAAGAACAAAGGGTTCCCCGGGGCTCTGCAAGGGGCCTGAAGCGAGGGGAAGTATAGAGCAGGAACTGGCCCCCGAGACACTAAATTTACAGTGTGGGGTATCCAGGGATGCATGCTTGAACCAAAACTGCCTAAGGCAGCATGACGCTTCCAGTCTGAATCTCATGGACCTGCTGCCTCTAGGCTACCCCAGCTACTAATGCTCAGTGATGGCTGAATTTAACTGCTTTTTGCTCCAGCTCAGCGCCAAGGCCCGGGTGGAAATAATCCTTTGATCTCTCAATAAAGGAGAATTACTGGCATTTTGTAGCTCAGCTCTCTTTGAAGGGCCATCTTGAGAAGCTGGAGGCTTTGCATTTCCCTGAGTGGTCAGATTAAAGATGGTTTTCCCTGATCTCGTTGGGAGATCAAAGGGCAGGTAGTTGATTATATTGTCACCCAGTTGCCCCCTGGAAAGTACTGCAAGTTTCCATTTTAAAAGGATTTCAGAGTACAAATGTCATGCTCAAGAACTTTTCTGAAAAACAAAGTCTTCAGAACCATATTGTTTCAAAGCCAGCTGTTACTCCAGCAAATGGGAATACTTCGAAAGGATATAATTTGGTCGGCTGTATTTCTTACTTGCCTCCCATGGGTAAAATCCTTCCGGGATAAGTTTTGGATGTATATAATTCCTGTAAACAGGTAACAACATTGTATAATAGACTATCTAAATGTAGTAATACCTTCTGTTCACTTCCATAAAGGTGGTTCATATTCCTCCTGAAATACTGTTAAAACTTTACTCATCTCAATTAATAAGAGAATTGATATTCTCAGCATAGGGTTGACACCTTAAATACATTATTTTAGGTCAATATTCAAAACTCTGACTTTGGTGTTTATGCCTCATTTTTTAAATTGGGAAACTGAGGCTGGGAACGGTCAGTATTTTGCCTCAGGTTGCACAGCTGGTAATTGGTAGAGCTGGAACGTGTAATCGGTTCTGACCTTGAAGCCTATATCCTTCCCAGGATGCCACCTTAGAAATCAGGGTTTTTCAACCTTGACACTACCGGTATGTGCGGCTGGATAATTCTTTTTTGCTGTCCTCTGCATCTTAAGATGTTCAACAACATTCCTGGCCTCTACACACTAGAGGCTGCTAGCAGCCTCCCATACATCGAGACAACCAAAAATGTGTCCAGACATAGCCAAATGTAACCCTGGGGAGCGATATTGCCCGTAGTTTAGATCCACTGCTGTAAATGCTTCTGAAGCGTCTGCTTCCTTCCACCACTGAAGCCTTGTGGTTCTGTGAAAAGCACAGAATAATTGGAAGCCATAATAGTACCTGAGAGTGGCCTTGCGAGGTATACATTAAGAAATAAAAAAATCAATTATAATTAGCATTTCAGTTTATTGCCCATAAAAGAGCCCCTTATTCCTATTATTCCTGATAACAGTTTGTTCACTCCAGTGAGCAAATGCTCACACTGTGAAAAGACTCAGAAGCTTCAGAGGCTTGTGACCAGCTCAGAAATTCAGACCAGACTCCTCTTGAAGACATTTTAGGTCTCCCCATTTTGGCCTCAGTTTTCCCCACTCCAAAGCCAACATTCTTTCAGGCTCCAGCCAAGTGAGGTGACTCCACCATGGTCCAAATACATCCGACATTTTCTTGTTTCCGTGTCTTGGCCGAGGACTCCCTCTGTTTCATGAGTCTTTCCTGCCCCCAGCTCTACCTTTGGAATCTCTGCATCTGCCCCGCAGCCTCCTCAGCATCGTGGTGGGGTCCTTATCTCATGACAGTGTGCTATGCTGTTTGGATTGGGCTAGGTTGGACTGGAGAGGGGCTAGAATAAGAAGTGCAAATGTAAATTTCACACCAGTTTCCATGGGTTTAAAATAAATTTCAAATGTGGAATCTGAACAATGTAGTGAGGACAAGCAAGCACAGCAGTTGGTTTGTAGTATACAACTGTCCTGCCCCATGTGACAGGGGCCCTGGGTAGGCTTTTGACCTGGACCACTGCCAGGGTTGTACCCATCGAGCCCTAATCAGTGGCATCCCAGGGATGTGTGGGATTGGCATCCCATCCTCACTGAGGGTATGCTGGGACAGGGCTGTGTGCATGCAGAGGAAGGGCACCTTTTCCCAGTTTTTACAAAGGTGCCCTATTGCCTGGCAGAAGCTCTGACAATAAAAACTCCTCCACAGCATCAATGGACCCTGTGTCCAACACCTCCAATCCCAAAGTTGCCATCTACACACTCCTTTTACTAAGAGCTATCTCTCTGAACTCTGTCCACCCTAATCAACTTTAATTTTACCACTACTTTTTAACGAGAGAGAGGTTTATATTGATTGATTCAACAAATATTTATTAATCATTCACTAAGCTTAGAGGATACAGGAATGTAAAAAAACCAAGTCCTTGCTCCATCAAGTTCATATTCTAGTGGACTCTTATATTTATCCTTCATGTATTTACCATCAAACAATAGCCCACATAGAATTAAATTATAACCAGGCTCCTACTTGGGACAGTTTTTTTTTTTTTTTTTGTCTTTGTTTTATTTTTAATATCCCTGGCTTGAGCTTTTGTTGAGAGTGGAGTTTCTGAGTTAGATGTATGAGTTAGTTTGGGGTAACCATTCTAAGACAATGGTTTCACCCTAAGTTGCTAAAGTGACTAGATGGGTATGTTAGCATTGCCCCCTGGCCAATTCCGGGTTTGAAGGCTAATTCTAGCTTCCGCTGACTCAGGGCATTCAGCCGTGACTCGAGAGAGTCTGGATGTCCGGATGCATTTGCATTTTATATCAAGTTGCAAACTGAGCAGTTTCCAGCATCCGGCCCAGAGCTGTCTTTACTCTGAAAATGTCCAGGAGGTCCTCCTGGGAAGAGGTGAGTGGGATACAAGTGGTCCCGTGACAGCTGTGGGTCTAGCCTGTGATGTTCCTGTTGGCAACAACAATTTCATTTCACAATGCCCTTTTGTATCTACAGATGGAAAGCTGTGCACCAGTTACAACCGAGGGCTCATCTCAAAGGCAAAAATCAAGGCCATCAAGTATAGCATTGTCATCATTCTCGGTAAGCAAAGTCCCTCTTTGTGTTGTAGAACTGGGTGACCATTCCAAAAGTAAACTTGCACCTGGGAGCTGGTAGTGGAGAGCCCACGCAAGAAAGGAATTTGTCTGCAGGCACTGCCAGCTTTGTCTGACTGGAGCGGAGCGTGTGGAACTTGCCATATACCATCTGCATCTCCTTTAAGGGCAGACATTGGTGCCTGATGCCTCCCTGTATGACTAGAGTAGCCTACCAAGACCATGGGGTGGATAATTTGGAGAAAGTCGATTAAGACATAACTAGCTGATCTGAAATCATTATTATACTACATGTTAACTAATTTGGATTTAAATTAAAAAAAGAAAAAAAGACATAGCTAGCTGGATGATGTTCACCATACCCAGTTGACCCAGTTGCATTCTCTAAGACATACTCCCCCTGGAGCTGAAGTATATGGGCAAAGTAAAGACAGAAGTGACATTCCAATTCTTCTGGATATATAACTGCAGAGTCACTACAAATCTCTCCCTAATGGTCAATTTACCTTCTCCCCCATCATCCTATCTTCTTTCCTTTCCTTTTATTTTCCTTTTCTCTTTTTTTTTTAATGTTTATTATTTTTGAGAGAGAAAGACAGAGAGCAAGCAGGGAAAGAGCAGAGAGAGGGGGAGACACAAAATCGGAAGCAGGCCCCAGGCTCTGAACTGTCAGTGTAGAGCCCGATGCAGGGCTCAAGCTCACAGACCACGAGATCATGACCTGAGCTGTAGTCAGCTGCCCAACTGACTGAGCCACCCAGGCACCCCTTTTCTCTTTACTCTTAAGACCAATAAAGTCACCTCACCTTAGGGGGGAAAAAAGATATTTCTAGAGCACGTAGTATGTGTTGGATTGGTGTGTATTCTTCATTATTCTCAGACCATCAAAGCTTCCTCCCTCTTACGCCCTCTCAACTAATGACCTTGCTTCCTATTTCACTAAGAAAATACTGTATCAGAATAGAACTCCTTCACCTTTGCGGCAGCCCGCCGGCCAAGCAGAGACCCCGAGTCTGGAGTGCAAAAGCGGAGGGGCCGGACGGAGTGTTCTGACAGCAAGTGGGACTTAACATCTGGAAGGTTATAAGTTAACAGCTCTGCTCAGAGAGCGGGAAGGCTGGGGGACAACGGGAGGGAGAGTTGCTGAGCCCCGGGACGACAGAGCTCAGCTTGGTGGGGAACAAAGGTGCTTGCCAGCGCCATCTCCCCCATCCATCCCCCAGCCAAAATCCCAAAGGGAACCAGTTCCTGCCAGGGAACTTGCTTGCACCATGCAAACACCCAACACCGTGCTTCTGCAGATCCAGTGCTTCTGTGGATCCATCCCTCCGGTGGCAGGTCTGACTCCCTCCCGGTGGCACAGGGCCCCTCCCAAAATGGATCACCGAAGGATAAGAGAGCTGAGCCAGCCCCTCCTGCCCCTGTGCACCTTGCCGATCCACCCCAGCTAATACACCAGATCCCCAGCACCACAAGCCTGGCAGTGTGCAAGTAGCCCAGACGGGCCACACCACCCCACAGTGAATCCCGCCCCTAGGAGAGGGGAACAGAAGGTACACACCAGTCTGAGTGTGGCCCCAGCGGTGGGCTGGGGGCAGACATCAGGTCTGACTGTGGCCCCGCCCACCAACGCAAGTTATTCAAGACAGCACAGGGGAAGTGCCCCGCAGTTCCCACCACTCCAGGGACTATCCAAAATGACCAAACGGAAGAATTCCCCTCAAAAAAACGTCTAGGAAATAACAACAGTTAACGAACTGATCAAAAAGGATTTAAACAATATAACAGAAAGTGAATTTAGAATAATAGTCATAAAATTAATCGCTGGGCTTGAAAACGGTATAAAGGACAGCAGAGAATCTATTGCTACAGAGATCAAGGGACTAAGGAACAGCCAGGAGGAGTTAAAAAATGCTATAAACGAGCTGCAAAATAAAATGGAAACAACCACGGCTCGGATTGAAGAGGCAGAGGAGAGAATAGGGGAACTAGAAGATAAATTTATGGAAAAAGAGGAAGCTGAGATAAAGAGAGATAAAAAAATCCAGGAGTATGAGGGGAAAATTAGAGAACTAAGTGTTGCAATAAAGAGAAATAATCTACACATAATTGGTATTCCAGAGGAGGAGGAGAGAGGGAAAGGTGCTAAGGGTGTTCTTGAAGAAATCATAGCTGAGAACTTCCCTGATCTGGGGAAGGAAAAAGGCATTGAAATCCAAGAGGCACAGAGAACTCCCTTCAGACGTAACTTGAATCGATCTTCTGCATGACATATCATAGTGAAACTGGCAAAATACAAGGATAAAGAGAAAATTCTGAAAGCAGCTAGGGATAAACTTGCTCTAACATATAAAGGGAGACCTATAAGACTCGTGACCGATCTCTCTACTGAAACTTGGCAGGCCAGAAAGAATTGGCTCGAGATTTTCAGTGTGCTAGACAGAAAAAATATGCAGCCGAGAATCCTTTATCCAGCAAGTCTGTCATGTAGAATAGAAGAAGAGATAAAGGTCTTCCCAAACAAACAAAAACTGAAGGAATTCGTCACCACTAAACCAGCCCTACAAGAGATCCTAAGGGGGATCCTGTGAGACAAAGTACCAGAGACATCACTACAAGCATGAAACCTACAGACATCACAATGACTCTAAACCCATATCTTTCTATAATAACACTGAACGTAAATCGCCTAAATGCGCCAACCAAAAGACATAGGGTATCAGAATGGATAAAAAAACAAGACCCATCTATTTGCTATCTATAAGAGACTCATTTTAAACCTAAAGACACCTTTAGATTGAGAGTGAGGGGATGGAGAACTATTTATCATGCTACTGGAAGTCAAAAGAAAGCTGGAGTAGCCATACTTATATCAGACAAACTAGACTTTCAATTAAAAGCTGTAACAAGACATGAAGAAGGGCATTATATAATAATCACAGGGTCTATCCATCAGGAAGAGCTAACAATTATAAATGTCTATGCACCGAATACGGGAACCCCCAAATATATAAAACAATTACAAACATAAGCAACCTTATTGAGAAGAATGTGGTAATTGCAGGGGACTTTAACACTCCACTTACAGAAATGGATAGATCATCTAGACACACGGTCAATAAAGAAACATGGGCCCTGAATGATACTTTGGATCAGATGGACTTGACAGATATATTTAGAACTCTGCATCCCAAAGCAACAGAATATACTTTCTTCTCGAGTGCACATGGAACATTCTCCAAGATACATCACATACTGGGTCACAAAACAGCCCTTCATTAGTATACAAGAATTGAAATCATACCATGCATACTTTCAGACCACAATGCTATGAAGCTTGAAATCAACCACAGGAGAAAGTCTGGAAAACCTCCAAAAGCATGGAGGTTAAAGAACACCCTACTAAAGAATGAGTGGGTCAACCAGGCAATTAGAGAAGAAATTAAAAAATACATGGAAACAAACGAAAATGAAAATACAACAATCCAAACGCTTTGGGATGCAGCAAAGGCAGTCCTGAGAGGAAAATACATTGCAATGCAGGCCTATCTCAAGAAACAAGAAAAATCCCAAATAGAAAATCTAACAGCACACCTAAAGGAAATAGAAGCAGAACAGCAAAGACAGCCTAAACCCAGCAGAAGAAGAGAAATAATAAAGATCAGAGCAGAAATAAACAATATAGAATCTAAAAAAACTGTAGAGCAGATCAACGAAACCAAGAGTTGGTTTTTTGAAAACATAAACAAAATTGACAAACCTCTAGCCAGGCTTCTCAAAAAGAAAAGGGAGATGACCCAAATAGATAAAATCATGAATGAAAATGGAATTATTACAACCAATCTCTCAGAGATACAAGCAATTATCAGGGAATACTATGAAAAATTATATACCAACAAACTGGACAGCCTGGAAGAAATGGACAAATTCCTAAACACCCACACACTTCCAAAACTCAATCAGGAGGAAATAGAAAGCTTGAACAGACCCATAACCAGCGAAGAAATTGAATCAGTTATCAAAAATCTCTCAACAAATAAGAGACCAGGACCAGATGGCTTCCCAGGGGAGTTCTACCCGACGTTTAAAGCAGAGATAATACCTATCCTTCTCAAGCTATTCCAAAAAATAGAAAGGGAAGAAAAACTTCCAGACTCATTCTATGAAGCCAGTATTACTTTGATTCCTAAACCAGACAGATACTCAGTAAAAAAAGAGGACTACAGGCCAATATCCCTGATGAATATGGAGGCAAAAATCCTCAATAAGATACTAGCAAATCGAATTCAACAGCATATAAAAAGAATTATTCACCATGATCAAGTGGGATTCATTTCTGGGATGCAGGGATGGTTCAACATTCGCAAATCAATCAACGTGATACATCACATTAATAAAAGAAAAGATAAGAACCATATGATCCTGTCAATCGATGCAGAAAAGGCCTTTGACAAAATTCAGCAATGTTGCTTAATAAAAACCCTCGAGAAAGGCGGGATAGAAGGAACATACTTAAAGATCATAAAAGCCATTTATGAAAAGCCCACAGCTAACATCATCCTCAATGGGGAAAAACTGAAAGCTTTTTCCCTGAGGTCAGGAACACGACAGGGATGTCCACTCTCACCGCTGTTGTTTAACATAGTGTTGGAAGTTCTAGCATCAGCAATCAGACAACAAAAGGAAATCAAAGGCATCAAAATTGGCAAAGATGAAGTTAAGCTTTCACTTTTTGCAGATGACATGATATTATACATGGAAAATCCGATAGACTCCACCAAAAGTCTGCTAGAACTGATACATGAATTTAGCAAAGTGGCAGGATACAAAATCAATGTACAGAAATCAGTTGCATTCTTATATGCACTAATAATGAAGCAGCAGAAAGACAAATAAAGAAACTGATCCCATTCACAATTGCACCAAGAAGCATAAAATACCTAGGGATAAATCTAACCAAAGATGTAAAAGATCTGTATGCTTAAAACTATAGAAAGCTTATGAAGGAAATTGAAGAAGATATAAAGAAATCGAAAAACATTCCGTGCTCATGGATTGGAAGAATAAATATTGTCAAAATGTCAATACTACCCAAAGCTATCTACACATTCAATGCGATCCCAATCAAAATTGCACCAGCATTCTTCTCGAAGCTAGAACAAGCAATCCTAAAATTCATATGGAACCACAAAAGGCCCCAAATAGCCAAAGTAATTTTGAAGAAGAAGACCAAAGCAGGAGGCATCACAATCCCAGACTTTAGCCTCTACTACAAAGCTGTAATCATCAAGACAGCATGGTATGGGCACAAAAACAGACACATAAACCAATGGAATAGAATAGAAACGCTAGAACTACCCATAAACGTATGGCCAACTAATCTTTGACAAATCAGGAAAGAACATCCGGTGGAAAAAAGACAGTCTCTTTAACAAATGGTGCCGGGAGAACTGGACAGCAACATGCAGAAGATTGAAACTAGACCACTTTCTCACACCATTCACAAAAATAAACTCCAAATGGATAAAGGACCTGAATGTGAGACAGGAAACCATCAAAACCCTAGAGGAGAAAGCAGGAAAAGACCTCTCTGACCTCAGTCGTAGCAATTTCTTACTTGACACATCCCAAAGGCAAGGGAATTAAAAGCAAAAATGAACTACTGGGACCTTATGAATATAAAAAGCTCTGCACAGCAAAGGAAACAATGAACAAAACTAAAAGGCAAACAACGGAATGGGAAAAGATATTTGCAAATGGCATATCGGACAAAGAGGCTAGTATCCAAAATCTATAAAGAGCTCACCAAACTCCACACCCGAAAAACAAAAAATCCAGTGAAGAAATGGGCAGAAAACATGAATAGACACTTCTCTAAAGAAGACATCCAGATGGCCAACAGGCACATGAAAAGATGCTCAACATCGCTCCTCATCAGGGAAATACAAATCAAAACCACACTCAGATATCACCTCACGCCAGTCAGAATGGCCAAAATGAACATATCAGGAGACTACAGATGCTGGAGAGGATGTGGAGAAACGGGAAACCTCTTGCACTGTTGGTGGGAATGCAAATTGGTGCAGCCACTCTGGAAAACAGTGTGGAGGTTCCTCAAAAAATTAAAAATAGACCTACCCTATGACCCAGCAGTAGCACTGCTAGGAATTTACCCAAGGGATACCGGAGTACTGATGCATAGGGACACCTGTACCCCAATGTTTATAGCAGCACTCTCAACAATAGCCAAATTATGGAAAGAGCCTAAATGTCCATCAACTGATGAGTAGATAAAGAAATTGTGGTTTAGATACACAATGGAGTACTATGTGGCAATGAGAAAGAATGAAATATGGCCCTTTGTAGCAACATGGATGGAACTGGACAGTGTTATGCTAAGTGAAATAAACCATACAGAGAAAGACAGATACCATATGTTTTCACTCTTATGTGGATCCTGAGAAACTTAACAGAAACCCATGGGGGAGGGGAAGGAAAAAAAAAGAGGTTAGAGTGGGAGAGAGCCAAAGCATAAGAGACTCTTAAAAACTGAGAACAAACTGAGGATTGATGGGGGGTGGGAAGGAGGGGAGGGTGGGTGATGGGTATTGAGGAGGGCACCTTTTGGGATGAGCACTGGGTGTTGTATGGAAACCAATTTGACAGTAAATTTCATATATTGAAAAAAAAAAAGAACTCCCTCACCCTTTCACCTTCACATTCTTCCACCTATCTGCCTCTGTACGATGTGCTCTTTTCTCCTATTACTGTGGATAAACCAACACTGCTTCTTTCTAAGCCCAAAATGATGGCTGGAGCCCTGCATCCCATTCCTTGCTGCCTCCTCAAGAATTTTGCCTCTCTGTGTATCTTTCCTCCATGACAGGCCTCCCCTCACCTGGATCATGTGCACGTAAATGCTGTGCAGTAGCTCCCTCGGTGAGCTCTTCAGAATAGACCCGCTTGACCACTCTCTCTCCTAGTACAACTCCTCCACAGTTTACCTCTCATTCTCTGGAGTCTGTTTCTATCTCACTTCTGTCCTGTTACTCCTGAAACCACCCTCACCAAGGTCACCAAAACCTCCAAAATGCCCAGTGTCGATTCTCAATCTTCATCTTGACTTGTAAGCAACATGTGATCTGGGTCTCCTTCTTAGAACACCTCCTTTGCTTAGAAATCATACTTATGATTTCTACTTGAGATCTTGATTTGCATTTCCAATAAATTCATCATACTCAGCACATCAAACCCAAAGTCTTGGCATGTTCTTCTCCTCCTCCAGAGTAACTCTTCCCCCCATTTGTCCCCATTTCAGTAAATGACACCATCTTTCACCCGGTGTCTGCATCAAAAACCTAAGGGCCATCTGTCTGTCATTATTCTATTTCTCTGACATCCTGCATAACTGGCACATCAGCAAAGCCTGGAGGCTCTACATCCAAGATAGTTCTCAAACCCAATCATCCTTTGCTATCTACACAACTCCTGGCAAAGCCTCCACGAATTTCTGCCTGTAACATTAGAACTGGTCTTGTCTTATTCCTTTTCTGCAAAACAGCCAATGTGATCTTTCAAGATTGTAAACCAGGTATCATCACAATCCTGCAAACCCACCTCTGGCTTCCCATTACATCGGAATAAAACCCCACGTTTTTACCATATGTGATCTATCGCTCAGCCAGGTCTCCAGCCTCATTCCCAGGGCTCTCCCTCTTGCTCATTCTCTCCCACTTCTGTTGGTCTTCTTGCTATTTCTTTACAATGTCAACTTGTTTGCACCTTAGGGACCTTGTGTTGTTTCCACCACCTGAGAGACTCTGCCCCCAGATGGCTGCCTGGCTCCCCCCTCACATCATTTTGTTTACCAACGGTGCTACCTCTTCAGCCAGTCCTCCAGCACAAGTTGTAAACAGCCCCCCTCGTCATTATTCTGCGGTATTTTTCTGCCTATTCCCACTTCTACCTGACTTTATATCTATTAATCTGCATTTTGTGTATCCCCTACTGGCTTCAATCCATGAGAGCAATGACCTTTGCTTTGTGTTCCTTATATTATTATCACCAAAGCCTTAAATAAGATCCCACATACACTAGGTGCTTAATTAATATTTGCTGGGAACAAATGGATTAGGGTATGCAGGAAGAAAAAGGATTCTTTTTATTTGGCTCAAATACTACCCTCCCTGCCCTCTTGCAGCTCCAGGAGCTCTGAGAAAGCATACCTCTCGTGGAAGCTGCGTGTCAGCTCACCAAAACGGTCCATATCTCACCTTTCTGAGACACAATTGCAAAATGCCAAACAGACCACACGCAGTGTGACACAGCCAGTAGAATAAAGGCACAAAACAGCATTGCAGGCCGACCTGGGGATAAAGCATATATAACCACGGGGGCTCAGAATCCTTTCCCAACAGCTTACAAAGTAGATCAAAGATTCTCTTGCCTTCCCAGACAATCAGAAACACAGATATACCTCCCATGGATGTTGAGTCAGGAAATATATGTCATACATGTGTGCCAGAGCCAACATAATTATTTGTAATCAGGAACCATATGCCCAGGCCCTGGGGGTCCTTTAGTCAGAGAGCAGAGATGCCCACAAGAGAGGCAGCCCATGTTAACAGCCCAGTCAGACCAAAGCAGCCCTTCCTAAAACACATGTTTTGTAAGGCCCCTTTACCTGAAATGAAATGTATAATTAATACCACTTACCCAACATAAGTCTTCAAAGATCAATATTTAATAATACAAAGGAGGACTAGAAAGAAAATAATTTATAATATAACCATGCAGATTTCAATATGTAAATACTTAGGCACAGCTACCCTAGGAGAATAATGAAGTAGTCAGTTAGATGTATTAACAGCTACAAAGGAAAATCAGTACAGGTGTGTTTTCATGAAGGCACAAAAATAAAGCAGTATTGCTGTCAGGGACCTGATTTTCTGAGCAGGTAAACAAATCCTGCTCAAGTTCCAAATTACAGAAAGTAATCTTTCCTCCCTTTGCAAGAGAATTGCATTTCTGCAAAATTCACTATTTAGTACAAATATTTGTGTTCATATATAAAATAGAGTTAGGTTTCCAGAGTTCTGGAAATTATAAACAGAGTGCTCTGCTACATAAATCAAAGGCTGTATGGGACCTGGGTCCCGCAGGAGGACTAGTAGCCCTGGGCACCCCAGACCCCTTACCCCCTCAACACACACAAATCCATAAGCATGCACATTTTCAAAATGCTCCCAAGAGGACTTTTGCCCCTCCATGCCCCAGAACCACTGTTCTAGGTCAGTGCTAAGCTCAACCACCAGCACCCAGAAGGCTCAGTGGTCTTTGTGTTTCAATTGCTCCTCTTTAATACCTTGCCAAGGTCCGGGGAAACAAACACATGTCAGTTGAACAGTTTCAGAAGAAAGTTGGCCCCTGCAAGAAGATGGGGAAGGAAGCCTGACTTCTCTGAGGAAAGCCCTATGGGTGAGAAAGTGGGGAGAAGGAGGGTGGAGAGGGTATGACAAGAAAGCAGAAGAGCACATCTCGGTGTTTAGTCAGCCTAAGAGTGTTTACCTCTGTGCATCTGGGGATTGGTTCAGTTCTCCAGAGAATGAGGAGAGAGACATATATGTAAAGAGAACTGTTAGAAATTGGCTTAGGATCTGCAGAGCCAGGAGAGCCCATGGTGTAGTTCCAGTCCGAGTCTGAGTGTGAAGGCAGGAGAACAATGTCCCAGCTAGAAGATAGTCAAGCAGACAACACAATTCATCTCTCAGTCAGCTTTTTGTTCTATTCAAGCCTTCTGTGATTGAATGGGGCCCACTCACATCGAAGAGGACAATCTCCTTTTCTTAGTTTACCCATTCAAATGTTCATCTCATCCAGGAACACCCAGCAATAATGTTTCCCAAAATATCTGGGCACCCCCTGACCCAGTCAAGGTGACACATGAAGTTAACCATCATACTCTGGATCTCTGTTTACCACTCATTTCCTCTGAGGATGTTGAGACAAACAGAATCAGGGCCTCACACGCACCGACTGACTTGGAGAGGGGTAGAGGGCAGCTGTTTTCTGGAGTGGCTAACATAGAAATGGAAAAGAAAATTAAGAACACTGTGATGAGGCCAGACGTTGCTCTGAAAACATTAGGCACCACAACTCTCCCCTGCCGCACACTAAAACCAGAAATCGCTATCTGGTTAATATGCTTCCTGTTCTTCTGGGTTTTTTTTTTAATAGAATCTCCAAAGAGTTTTGCTGGTTTTCCTTCCACATGATACAGGATAAGAGGCTGAGGCCATGCCAAGCCATTCCCAACCTTTCCATGAAGACTGACAACAATGGTCAAATCAAATGCTCCCTTTACAGACAGAGAAGATCCAAGAAATTCTCTCAACTTTAACAATGTATCTGTGGGATGGTGTATACATGCATGTGTACATGTGCGTGTGTGTGTGTGAGGAAACATGACATTAATGTGAACACACACAACTGTCCTAAATATTTCCGAGAGATCCCAGGGGCTAAGGAGCCTCCTATTTGGAGCTCCAGTTGAGGACGCCACTGAAAGGCCCCTGGTTGTGATCTGCTATGGCACTAATGGCTCTCTTCTCCCCAGCCTTCATCTGCTGTTGGAGTCCATACTTCCTCTTCGACATGTTGGACAATTTCAGTCTCCTTCCAGACACCGAGGAGCGCTTCTATGCCTCTGTGATCATTCAGAACCTGCCAGCTTTGAATAGTGCCATCAACCCACTTATCTATTGTGTCTTCAGCAGCTCCATCTGTTTTCCCTATGGGTAAGGGTCACTACTGCCCGGGCCAGCGCAGATGGCCATTGCACTAGGACACTGACATTTGTCTTCTCTTTCAGTGCCTCCTGGCAGGTATAGATGAGATGCTTCAGGGTCAGAAGGGTCTCGCTAGTGTGACGAATTCAAACCCAGGCCTGGGCCATTGTCCATGCTCTTTCTCCTATAACCGTATCACCTCCTGTAGCAACCATCTTAATCGGGTCACACATAGAAGAGCTTTCTTTTGTCCAAAGTTTCTCTACACTAATTTCTCTACACTCAATATAATGCTGTGGTGATAGCAGGATCCAAAGCCTTATTATCATTTTACAGATAAACAAATGAAGGCCCATGACCTTAAGTAACACTATTGAGGTTATCTGAAAAATTAGTAGCAAAGCTGAAATTAGATCCCTCCCACAACTACTCAGCCATCTTGCTGTTTTTCAGCTGTTTTAATGCATGGGCTACAGAGAATAGGTAGAGATATCCATAGGAGATAAAATAATAAAGTGGTTTAAGGCTTGGGTTTGATGTCAGTGGCCACAGTTCAAATCCTGCCATTGCTGATTCATGGCTACGGATAATAGATGTGGATAAGCTCAATAACCTTGAGCAAGTTATTTAACTTCCATAAAACTCAGTATCTTCGCCTATAAAATGGGACTAGAAGCAGTGCCTACCTTTCAACCAGTGATGTCTCTGTACACTGGGCTCTGGTGCTGACCAGTGGGAAGACTGGGAGTGGGAAGGAAAGAGGGATATTACATGCAAAGTGCTTAGTCCAGTGTTTAGTCGTCAATACATCCTCCATAACTATTATGGTTTAACTTCCTTACTTCTCTTTTCATCAGGTCAAATTATTTTCCCTCTCTGATTTATTCTTTCTCTAGGCAGCAAACATCACGGGATTCCAGAATGACATTCCGGGAGAGAACCGTGAGGCACGAGATGCAGGTTCTATCCAAGCCAGAATTTATCTAGACTCTGGGACAGTAGTATGGCTAGTCTGAGCCCCATCAGCAGTGCTGGGTCTGTCTCCACCTTGGGCACGTGCATGGAACTTCTCCATTCTGCTCCTTTGCACAAAGCAAACATCCCAATGAGTGTGTATCTCTTACATCAGCAAGTATTGGCTAATGTGAAGTCACCAACTGTTCATGTCAGCCAGGAAAGATGCTCCCTCCTCCCCATGACTCCCAGCCCTCCTTCCCACTGGTCAGCACCAGAACCCAATGAACAGAGACATCTCTGGCCCAGGATCAAGCTTAGGCAAGCAGAGGGGACTAAAGAAGCATACTCATGCTACGAGAGTCTTCTAATTACAACTTCGGATGTAAATAAAAGACTTGTTAAAGCTTAGATTGTCCCCCCATCTTTGGATTGGCTGTTTAGTAGTTGTAGCCCAGAAGATATCTGTCCTCAAAATGCCAACAAATTCATTTCCAGGCATGGGTACTTTGTGTCTCCTCTGCAGATAGCCTTGGTTTGTAGTTGGGTGTGTTGGCAGGAATCAACCTCACAGTACTGTTGTATGAACAAATGATTTGTCAAAAGAACCCAATGCTGGCCTTCCAGAGGAAAGTTATAATCGAAGTGTGCTTTCACTGATGGGGAAAAAAAAACAACACTAAAAAATCATGGGCCCCAGATTTCCAGTCTCTGAGAGTTGGGACCTAGGTCTCACATATCTGAGGCTCTCTGAAGGCCCCTCCCTTTGCATTCAACATTTGGGCCACTCTGGGCTCTGTTCCTCATGTCGCAGGGACACTTCTTTCCCTTCCATGAACCCTCTCTCGTTAGCTGGGAGCTGAATTCCTGTGGCTTTTCTAGGCGTGGTCCCAGAAGCTCTATCATTTTTGCATATCATAGCCATTGTCTATCTAACACCTCGGCCAGAAAGTGCTGGTGGGGTTTATTTTGACAAGTCTGGAGTTTGGTATTTATAAGCATAATCCAAGTGAAATATGACTAAATGTTTTCTAGTCAATTTTTGCCATCAGATTTTTTCGTAAGTGGAAATGGCATAATTTAATTTGATTATATATACACCCCACCCACGGCTGTGGAATGTGCGTGAACTCCTTATTTTTAGCCTCACATACATTCTTGACATTAAAATCTCCTTGGCAAAATCCTCCTTCCCAGAATTATTCTGAGCTTAAGTCTTTTTTTTTTCTTGGCCTACTGCTAGTGGAGTCATTAAAATGTGCAGTATATTTTAATAGCACTCCATTCCTCATTATGGTGTCAGCCCAGCAACTGCATGTTTAAGGTCACAGTGGCATTTTTCCCGCAAACTCTCTTATCAATTCTGTCTGACCTTAGGGAAAGTATCTCCTTGGGCAGAAATCAAACTCTTCAGTCACTATCTCTCTGAGAATAATTCTCTGAATTGAGTAGCCTGAATAATCTAGTTTATGTCTACACAATGGTTTTGAAGACTGCCTCCCCTTCTGTCCAATCAGCTAAATGTGAGCAACCCTGAACACTTTGAGCGGCTGAGAAGTACTTTTCAACATTTCATTCTCAATCAAGATGTGCCACAAAAGAAAAGACCCACAGAATTGTTGCTAAAATCGCTGCCTGCATGGAAGCCAATTAACAGAGCAAAATCTGGCAGGTGTCCAGGATGGCAAAATAGGAGGCCTGGGTTCTCCTGACAGATGCTTTCAATCTCTGTCGAGTCCTGGTCTGCAAAAGATATTAGATGTCTACCTCATCTGTCAGTGGAGTCTGACAGTGAAGGAGAGAGTAGAGTGAGGGGCTGTGTGCTCTTTAGAAACTGGGAATGTGATTTTGTAGTTGTTGTAATGCGGTGTATCTCATTCCCTGAGAAGACTGGACATCAGTAAGATAATGATACATGTTGCTGCAGGATAAGCTGCCTTTATTTATTTTTTTAATGTTTTATTTTATTTCTGAGAGAGAGAGAGAGAGAGAGAGAGAGAGAGAGAGAGAGGAGAGAGAGAAAGAGCATGAGCAGGGGCTGGGCAGAGAGAGGGAGAGAGAGAATCCCAAGCAGGCTCTGAGCTGTCAGCACAGAGCCGATGCAGGGCTCAAACCCATGAAACATGAGATCATGCCCTGAGTCAAAGTCAGAAGCTTAACTGACTGAGCCACCCAAGTGCCCCTGGAAGATGAAAATGAAATGAAACTTGCTTTATATTGCTTTATATTGATTGGTGTGGATTCTGGAATCCTCATCTCCATGTTATCTGCTAGGTTCAGGGAAATACAATTTAAACATGAGAACATTGGTAATTTACTAGTCTTATGACCTCAGACAAATCATTTAATGTCTTTGGGTATCAACTGCCTCAATCTGCAAGATGGGAACAGAATAAGGCTGGAGCAGAGGATCTTATACGTTCTCTATAGATACAGTTCTGAGACTGAAATGGTTTAAATTGTACCCAGAGAGTCAGACTTTTTGCAATCCTTTACCCATGGGCCTGGTGACTTGGTGACTCAGCACTGAGTCATTTGCCCTTTAGAAGGTGTAACTTCACTATCTATCACTATGATATCAGAGAAACATCATTTCCTAATTGAGAAATACAGTTTGAGCTCCTGGAGGAAAAGACAGCTTTGGTGATGTGATGTCACTGTCGGTAGCTTTGGATGCCCAAATGGGGCCAGAGAAGTCAACAAGGTGCTTTATAAAATAAAGATGCTCACTTCTTACACTGAGAGGAGGTCTGTGGTTACATTATCACATAGCTCCAGGCCCAGGTGAAAATCTAGGATAAGAAGAGTAGGTGTGCTCAATGTATTTAGCCATGCTATAGAAATAAGTGTCTCCACTTTACTGAACTAAATTAAACATGAATGGTAAAAACTTCTCTGCTTTCAGGGTTTGTGTGAAGCATAATTTAATTGAAGTTTAATCTCGCCAAGCAACATCTCTCACCATTTTTCCTCCAGAAAGTAAGTGGCAACACCTTTTTAATGGCTTTAACTTGAAATTAATCATGAGAAAAAAAGCATCCCTTTTAAAGCAAACAAACGCGCAGCATAAACTGTCTTCCTCACTTCAACAACTTTATACACACATATGCAGAAATGACTTTGCTTTTTTCCTTCTGCATGCACGGTGTGGAAAGGGGCCACAAGGAAACAGGAGAACAAAGACAGTCTCAGCAGGAGATAGAGTTATTCTGTACTTCTAGAATCATCTTAGGTGAGATACAGACCTGGTGGCAACTGCAGTTCTTTTGTCATCCTCTGAATATACCTCATTTTATATGCAGATCTGCTTGTGTTCCCTACAGCTTTTCAATTGCATTTGATTAAAAAGAGATAGCCCTGTTTGGCACCAACCTCCTTGCTTTTGGAATCGTGAGGAACCCATGCCTCATTGCTCTGCAATTGCATTTTTAAAATGCATTATCCACAACAGTGGATTAACTGGGCTGGTCCAGTTAACATTTAGAAGTGTAATTCTGTGCTTATAGAATGTTAAAGTGGATGGAGGCTTGGCTGTCTAGTCTCATGGTTTTCAAACTGCTCAGGGTTCCTTTAAGAGGTTCACAGGAGGTGTGACTCGGTATTACCATTTGTACTCACAACAATAACATATGTCCAGAGAGAACTAAATGTAGTTAAATTGGTTAAAGGTCCTTGAATTTCCTGGAATGAGAGAGAGTAGAATGTACAGTGCATTAGACATCGATACACCCAGAATGCATGCTGTGATTTCAAGAATGCATGTTGTAAAATAATAGAAATGAAGAGGTATAAAACTTCTAAGCCAAAAAAGAAGAAAAACTGAATGACAAAATCTCTTAAGCAGTCTGAAAGAAGGCAAGAAAAGAGAGAAACAGGAACATGAAGAGCTGGGACAAATAGAAAGCACATAGGAGGATGGTGAGGATTTTTTATGCAAATATATCAGTAATTGTAATAAAGGTAAGCAGATAAAATGCTCCAATTAATAATCCAAGACTGTCAGGCTGGATTTCTTTTTAAAAAGAAAACAAAACAACATGCAGAAAGTTTGAAAGTAAAAGAATGGACCAAGGCATTCCAGGCACCCGGTACCAAGAGAAAGCTGGTGAGACTATGTTAACAAAGACTAAATAAACTTTAAGGCATAAAGCATTTATAGAGTTAAACAGGGACACTTCAAATGATAAATGTTTTAATTCAACAGGGTGGTATTTTAATTCCAAATTTCTGTGCATCTAACAACATGGCTTCAAATATATATTTTGCAAAGCTGTCAAAATACAAAATAAATAGGCCAATATATAGCCTCATGGGGGATTTTATCACGCTTAATTCCAGTTATTGAAGCAGAAATTAGAAATGATCTGGATAATTTGAACAACGTCAGTAACACATGAAGAACGTTACCCTAACACCCCAGAATAAACAGTCTTCTAAAGCACATGTGAAGCAGTTATAAAAGTTGACCCCGTGCCAGTCCATAAAACAAGCTTCAAAACCTTTGGAAGACTGAGCTCATACAGTCAAAGAGTTTCTCTGATCACGATGCAATTATGCTAGAACAATAAGTAGAAAATTGCCATATGTTTGGAAATTAGGAAACATATTCCTCAATAACTTATGGTCAAAGAAGAAAGTATATGGAAATTAGAAAACAATTGTACTAAGTGATAATGAAATTATATATCAAATGTGTGGGATACAGATAAAATAATGCTTAAAGAAAAGAGGAAAAATCTAAAGTCAATGAACAAATTAATTATCTGTCTTATGCAATTAGAAAAAATCACCAAAATAGCCCCCCCCACAAAATCTAAGGAAATAATAGAGTAGGAGTAAAATTAAGGAAATAGAAAATAAATGTAATTTAAAAGATTCAACAAAGATAAATTTCTGCTCATTGAAAAAATAATAAAATAAACTCAGGTAAGATTAGTCAAGGGGGAAAAAAGAGAACTCATAAATAAGCAATATCATTTTTTTTAAAGGATATCACTGTAGGTCCTGGAGCCAATAAAGAGATGATGACAGCATATTATGATTAAACTCATGCCAAAAAATTTGAAAATATGCATGAATGGGACAATTTACCATAATGGACATAAGAAGAAACAGATAATCTGAGTAGTATCATAACTACTAAATAAATAATATGCTTTCATTGGTGAGTTCTACCACCATTTAAGTACAAAGCAACTCCCAATTTTACAGACTCTCCAGAAGACTAGAAAAGGGGTGAGTTTTAAAATTATTTTTGAGACTAAAAATACTTAATTCCAAAATCCTACAAAGATTACAAAAAGGAAAATTACAAGCCACCTTTTGTCATGAAAATAAATACAAAAACTTGAAATAAGATATTAATAAACCAAATCCAGAAAAAATATAAAAAGAGTAACACTTGTGACCAAATTGCATTCATTCCAGGAATGCAAAGTTGGCTTAACATTAGAAAATCACTCAATAACTCACTACATTAATAGATTAAATGATTTATAATAAAGGTAGAGAAGATATTTGATAAAATTATTTGACATCCAGGCACAATAAAAAAATCTCACAGACTTGAGATAAAAAGAAATTCCTAACTAACTCTAAATGTTACATACCAAAAAATCTAATGATGAAACTTTAAAGGTGTTCCCTTTAAATTAAAGAATGAGTTAACATGGCTAAAATTAACAACACAGGAAACAACAGATGTTCACGGGGATGCAGAGAAAGGAGAACCCTCTTACACTGTTGGTGAGAATGAAAACTGGTGCAATCACTCTGGAGAACAGTATGGAGGTTCCTCAGAAAGTTAAAAATAGACTGACCCTATGACCCAGCGATTTAACTACTAGGTATTTACTCAAAAGTATATAAAAATACTGATTCAAAAGGGCACATGCACCCCAATGTTTATAGCAGCATTATCAACAATAGCCAAATTATGGAGCGAGCCCAAATGTCCATTGACTCATGATGGATAAAGATGTAGTGTGTGTGTGTGTGTGTGTGTGTGTATGTGTGTACAAATGTGTGTATATATATATATATATATATATATATACACACACACATATGTACACACATACACACACACAATGGAATATTACTCAGCTGTAAAAAATAATGAAATCTTGCCATTTGCAACAACATGGATGGAGCTAGACTATATTAGGCTAAGCTAAATAAGTCAGAGAAAGACAAATACCATATGATTCCATTCATGTGGAATTTAGGAAACAAAATCGATGAACATAGGGGAAGGAGAAAAAAAAGAGAGGGAAACAAACCCCAAGAGACTTTTAACTATAGAGAACAAAGTGAGGGCTGATGGAGGGGAGGTGGGTGGGAAACGGGCTACATGGGTGATGGGTATTAAGGAGGGCACTTTTTGTGTTGAGCACTGGGTGTTATATGTAAGTGATGAATCACTAAATTCTACTCCTGAAAGAATGAGTTAACAACGCTAGCATCATCATTTCTACATTTCAACATTGTACTGAGATCCTAGCCAATGCTACGAAGCAAGCGAAATAAGATAAAAGGTATAAGGATTGATAATGAGTAATAAAAACCAATATTATTGCTATAAATATATAGTGGAAGATTCAAAATAATATGTGGATAAATTATTAAAATTAATCATAAGTTTTAGTAAGGTAGCAGGATACAAAATCAATACACAAAAATCTGTATCATTTCCACATAATAGCAACAAATAGAAAATTAAACTTTTAAATTATTATCTATTATAGCCTTAAAAGATGAGGTTTCCAGGAACAAATTTATAAAATGTATATGTCTCTATGGAGAAATCATAATATTATTGAGAGATATAATATGTAGAAATAAAATGTAGAAATAAATATATAATGATTACTGTTTGGAAGACTGAACATCATAAAATTATTCTTCTCCATTGATGTATAATATGAATACAATGGCAATCAAAGTTTCAACAGTAATTTTGTAAAACTTGACAAGATAACTCTAAAAATTTATATAGAAATGCTTAGTCAAGACACTAAGCAGAAAAAAAATGGAAAAATTTGATGAACCAGGTACCAAACCTTATCATAAAGCCATAATAATAATAAAAAAAAAACGTTGTGGTATTGTCTTCAGAGTAGACAAATTAGCAAATGGAACAGAGAAAGAATCGAGAAGATGCTCACATTTGGAAAACTTGATTTATTTCAGAATAGCATTGCAGAGGGATGGAGAAAGGATACTCTTTCAGATACATCATACTAGCACAGCTGGGCGTTAACATGGGAAAAAATTAAAATGAAAACCTAGTGAATTATATGCAAAATTGGTTCGAGGTGGATTATGGATCTAACTGTAAAGACAAAACAACCTTAAGGAAATAATGTAGGACAATGGCTTTAATATCTCTGAATAGGGAAGTAGCTCTTAAACAAAAAACAAAAACTATAGTTTGTCAAGGAAAATAGCGATAAATTTGATTAAATTTAGAAAGTCGGTTCACCAAAAGCCATCATAGAAAGGGTCAAGAGAGCCTTAGAATGGGAGATGATGTTTGTAACACATAAAACTGAGCAAGATCTAGTATTTAGAATATATAAAAGCTCATGCAAATCAGTAAGAAAAGACAATAGAAGAGAGACAAATGGGCAATACTTGACTTCAGGAAAGAGGTGATCCAAGTGGCTGGTAAACATGTGTAATTCAATACCATCAAAAGACAGGAGAAAGTGAATTAAACCACAATGAGAAAATAATATGCATCCGCTGGACTGGCAAAAATTGAAAACGTTGACAGATATCGAGCCCTGGTGAGGTCATGGAGCATCAGAAATTGTCATTCTGTTTTGGTGGGTGAATAATTACTACAACTATTCTGGAAAATTATGTGCCTTTAACTAGTAAAATTAAGGATGCATATACCCCATGACCTTGAGATTCCATTCCTGAGTGCACATACCACAGAACAGTGTAATTATGTGCACCATGATACAAATGAAAGGATTGATTTCATTGATTGTAAGAACCTCAATTGGAAACAAAACAAATGTCCACCAATGGTAGAAGAAACAGATTATGCTGGATCTCATACAATGGGATACTTTATAGCAACAAAAATGAAAAAAAAAAACACAGCTGCTTACCACAATATGAAAAAATATTTTAAAAAATAACATAAAAGATAAAGAAGATAGATACCAAAAGATACTATGTATAATTTGATTCGTGTAAAATTCAAAACTAGTCCAAATTAAACTGCCCTGTTTGGGGAAGCACACATAGGTGATACAAATTCTAAGGCAAAGCAAGAAAATTACTTTTTATAAAAGCCAAGGCCAGGGCACCTTTGTAGGGGAGGGAGGAGGAACTCTCTTTGAGAGGGGGCATGCAGAAGAGGGATGGACAGGCTATATTTCTTGCTCTGGGTGGCAGTTACATGCTCTAATTACTCATTAACCTGTATATTTACGTCCTGTGCACTTTTATGAATGTGCATTATATTTCACAGTACACAGAATTTCTAAAACCGTATTTCAAAAAGGCTTTTGGAACAATTATTCTGGACACAGTGTGGAGAGAGGAGCCAGACTGGCAACAGGGAGGTGATCAGTTGTGTCTCAGTTCCATATAAGAAACAGCAGAGATGGCTGAAAGATCCTTCTGGGTTCCTTCTCTGCATTCAGAGCCAACATGTATCATTAGCATCAAGTAATAGGGATATTGGATGCCAACGTTTTTCAAAATCTGCAGAAACATCTTGGCTCCTTCCCAGAGCCTTGGGAGTCAGTTCAGCAGAAATCAATATTCATCTTCTGTTCTCTTCTTGTCTGTCTGGGGGTCTGGAGTACTTAAGTTCTTCCCATATCCTTCCATATCCTTTCCCAAAGTCTCCCTCTCCTCCTTGTCCCCATCCTTCCTGCCCTTCTTCATCCCGCAGGGCAGAGCAGATACACAATACACCAGCTAAGATGTTACCCAGAGCTCAGCTGAATGTAGCATTCCTTGAGAGATTTACATGTAAACTGGGGACACTGAAGATGGTGATGTCCTAACCCCAAAGAACTAATCACCAAAGGTAGGCGGCTTGAGGCCTGCAGTAGGTAGATGGGAGAAATACTTGGGGCCAAAATCTTGTAACTCACACATCCCCATAACTACCTGACTGGCTTTAAGGAGGCTGATCAAATGGTCCCAAACCTACCTCACAGAAGTTAAAAAATAAAAAATAAACAAGTACAGATTGCTAGATCTCCAGCCCCAGAGATTTTGCCTCACTGGGTTCTGGGCAGTGAGGAGATCTGTATGAATACCGAGCAACTCAGGTGGTTATGGTGTAGCAAGTCTGTGCAGCCCTTCAATGGGCCAGGATTTAGAAGCCTAAATTTCTCATGGCCGAAGTGTGCAGGCTCCCTTTGCTTCCCTCCATCCAGTTGCTCTGGGACCCACCTGAGGACAAACGTGTTCTCCTAAGAGTCCAACTTTCTCAGCTTGCAACTCTCTGTATATCTGTTAGATAAACCCAAGACAGCTCAATTTCTTCTTCTTTCTACTCTGGGTTAAATGCATTTTTCCCCAAGAAGACAGACTTAATCTAAAATAGTTCTGCATCCATGTAGATACCCAAAAGAGAATCAAGTGGATAAGTATGGCCGTGTATTTATATGATGCCTGGACACAAGGAAGGATGCTTCCAAAGAGGAGTCTGGGGAGATCTAACAGCATGTGGGTGTGATATCACATCAAAGCCCTCTAGAGCAGGCTTTCTTACACTTTTTTTTTCCTCGGGACCCCTTTATGCTTGTTTATGTGGATTATACTCATTGATACTTACTGCATTAAAAATTAAAAGTGAGAAAATGTTCAATATTTATGGATTCATTTACAAGTAACAATAATAAGCTCATTACATATTAACCTAAATATCTTTTATATGGAAAGCAACTATATCTCCCCCCAAAATAATTAGTGAGAAGGGTGACATTGTTTTAACTTTTGCAAATCTCTTTAAGTTTGGCTTAACAGAAGACAGCTGGATTTTCATATCTTCTGCATTCAATCTGTTGCAATATGTTGTTTTGATGGAAATATATAAAGAAAATCAGGCTTCATACAAATATGTAGTTAGGGGGAAAAAGAGTATTTTAATCTGCTTCTGCACTCAATCTGTTGTGCTATTACATGCCATGTAACCTCTGGAAAATTCTGCCATACCCATAAGAGAATGAAAATGAAGAGGGCAAATAGCATCCTGGTGCTGCTGTGAAAATAGTTTTGACCTCACACATCACCCCCTGAAAAGTTCTCAAGGACATGGCCTTCCAGCCTCCAGGTTCTCGACCACCCTTTGAGGACTGCTGCCTGAAAGAAAAACAGTGTTGATTTGCTTGCCAAGAGCATTGCTATTACCACTGTCTTGGGTGCAAGTCAGATGCAGGGTGGGGGTGAGGGGGGTAGGGTAAGGGACCGTGTGCATCTGTTTGCAAAGCTGGTTAAAGCATAATCACAGGCAGTTCTGATTCAGGCTCCCAGACAACACCTCAGGAGATGATTCAGCCTATCTCTGCTGGGGCTGGGCTCCTAGTCCTACCCATATGAGCCCCTAGTGCATGTCCAGGACTGGGGACAAGTGACTGCTTAGACTGAGGAACACAATGGCCGATATTCCCCTCAAAAGCTAGGGATTCTGAATGTCAGCAACAAATAGCACTCCTTGTTGGCTCAAAGGTGCTTGCTGAGTGAGGCTGACCCAGAACTGTAGCTGCCCAGTCCAGCAACTCTGGTCCCCTTCACTGTTCTGTGTTTATACCAGCTTTTACCACCTTCCAATATACTATGCAATGTACTTATTGGTTACAGTTATTGTTTATTAGCTGCAGATCCCATGAGATAAGGATCTTTTCTGTTTCATTCACTGTTGTATCCCCAGGACCAGAATGGTGCCTGAAATAGAGCAGGTGCCGATACATATTAGTCTTATGAATGAAGTGGTAAGATTTACACATGGAAGAGCAGAGGAGAACCTCAGCTTCCTACAAGCAGGCTGCACCCAGGAGAAGGGGAAAGCTGAGCCGAGCATGCCCAGTTTCTTCTTCCCAGATTTGTGACACAGATTAGGCCATTCCTTTTTCCTTGAGTGATTGAAGGGCAAACAAATAAAAGTTGGGACTGTGACATCTCCACGTGAAAGGAAACGTCAGGAATAGAGAAGCATCCACTGTGACTTTCCTCAACTGTTTGTTCTCAATCCGTCTGTGCTTAGTTATTAAGCTGTGGTCAGCCAGAGGGTGGCAATACTCAGAGAAGGAGATTGGACATTCCTTCAAGACCTGTCTGCTCCTCCTTTGTCAGGCACGCCCCTGGTGCCATCCACTGCATGTAGGCCCTTTATCTCCATACTGCTTTTCAGCTCCAAGCCCACCCTTCAGGTCCACCTTCCATTTGGGGCTGGGACTCTGCAAACCACATTTCCCAGACTCCCTTGGCAGTTGGCTCTGTTAGGTAGGGTGTGACAAAGGGACATGGGCAGGAAACTGGAGGGGAGAACACAACTGGGGAGAATGGGGGGCTTCCTTTCTATCTGAAGCACCAGCCTCACCATCTCCTCAGAGTTATTAGCAATATCCAGGCTGTGCCTCTCCTGAGTTGCATGGAGCCTGGACCCTAGCATCTGTGCTGGGGGCCCAACCTCCTAGGATGACTTCTCCTCTTTCCTTTTGTTTCCACAGTCTCGGGGATGGTAGCAGCTTCCTGTCGTTATTCATATCTCTGCTACTCTTCCTTTTTGCTCTTTCTACCCTCCCACACCTGTGCACCCAATTCCCTGCATTGAGTCCCCTCTATCTGAAATGCCTGTGGTGGCTCCTCTTGCCTGACTGCATGGCCCCAACTGGTACAGCTCCTTTGTAGATCCTTCTGGGACCACTGGTGAACAAGTTAGAACTGATCCCCAGAGGGCTCTCATGTGGGTCAGAAAATCTTCATTAATTAAATTTACTACACTGCTGGAAATTCATTCCGCATTCCATTTCTCTTTTCTAGTTATGTCTTTCCACATGTTCTCCATACATCCAAGTTCACCCAAAACAGTCCAGGTTCATGTCCGTTGTTGCAACTGAACTCTCAATAGAGCCTCCTTTCTCTCTCAAAACTATCCTAGTGTGGGTGATAAATTACATGGTCACTCTAAATACAGACCATTATATGTTCTGCAATAAAATCAAATGATGTTAAGATACTCCAGCAATAAAATACCAATTACAACATGCTCCAAATTTGAATATCAACCCCTTCTCATCATGAATTTTCTAGGAAGGAATTAAAGTTCAATGATTAAGTTAAAGTCCAAAGATATTAAAGTCCAAAGGATTTAAAGTCCAAAATCATATTCTCTTCCCTGTGTGATTTAAGGTTCAAAGAAAATTAAAATCTAAATCTCCTCCCAATTTGTTATTCAACTCCTACGTTCTATTTCTCAGTGTTCCAAGGCCATGCACCAAATGTTGGAGTTGAGAGGCCCAAAAATAGCCTCTCTCTTCCCCATGAGAGCTTTGAGCAGATTATAAAACAAAACAAAGGATGACAGAAGGTAGAATAAAACACCCTTATTACAAATAAATATGGCTTGTACCTACAGGCAAGGGAACCTGCTAATAATGAATTCTAGAATGAGACTTCATACAGCTCCTGCTCATCGCTATCTGCAGGCCTTCTCTGAGGCACGTGGCACTATACATTTCTCAGCCTCTCTTAGAGGTAACTCTGCTCCTGAGTTTTGCCCAGTGGAAAAGTCACGCACACCCTCCTGGCATGATCCATAAACACTTGCTGTGAATTTTCCTTCTCATGTTTCCCTTCCCACCCCCATCTGCAGGGGACTCTGCAGGGGACTCTGCAGGGCTTAGAAAAGGGAGCAGCTACTAAATTTCCAAAAGTTGTTTCCTGCAGCACTTAGGTTACCCCCTCTCTGATCTACCCATTCAGTTCCGGGAAGTGCTGACCCAGGATGGGTTTTCCTACAGCATGGAGTTAGCTTGCTTCAGTGAGACAGAGAAGCAGAAAAAACTTTCTGCACCCTGTGGACAGCCCAAGCCCAAGAGAAGGAGAGTGGGGCTGAGCTGAGTGTGCTCAGTACAGTTTTCTCAGGTTCAAACCAATCAGATTAAGACCACCTGGCAGGAGGGGGCCTCTTTCCAGAAGCTAAGATCATTATACCTTCTTGTGGAAGGAAATATCTGCCCATCAAAAATGTGTTTTCTTTTTGTACACCTCTTGTTTTCATCACTGACATCTTTTCTTTGCTCCCCATCCAGATTCTATTGTCTCTTTCCTAAGACACACACTCCCACCCCAGCCTCCTTAACAGGTGTGAAAAAGAGGGCAATTGTCTTTGCTTCTCTTCAGTGATTGGCCCATGGAAGCCCAGCCAAATTGTCCTCTGGGCAAAGCTGGAGTAAAATTAAAGGGAAAACAATGCTTCTTGACCACCCACCTCCCTACCTGCTCTAGATTCCAGAATCCACAAAGGGTCATGTTCAGCAGACATAACAGGAGATTCTTGGCACATTTTTAAAAAGAATGGTAGCATTTACTTACAAATCACCAGGCTGTTTCTGAGGGAAATTTGTGCTCTCAGCCACCCCCAGAGTCCACCTTCCTGGGAACCACCTTTCTTATGCCTTTACTTGAAATGGAAACAGAAAAGCCCAGATCCTCACCATAGCAAGAATATATGCTGGGATTGGCCCACTTTAGTGTACTTGCCATGCCCACAGTCCCTTCTGAGGGACACTGTCCTGCACAGCACTTAATGCTTAGGCCAAGATTTGGCTTAGTACCATGTGACCTAACACCTCCTAGCCAAAGCAGATTAGACAAGGAAGACCTCCAATCCATGGGGGCTCACCTACAGACTGATCCACCAACTATGGCCAAGAGACTGAGCCATTTGGTGGGAATTGAAACCCAAAGTTCACGGTATAAGATTCAAACAAGGGAGGTCACAATGGACCATCTCAAACCCATAAAACAATAGGACCCAGCAGTAAGCAGAGGAAATGGACTGGTAGAGAAAGGACAATGATATAGTTGTGCAGAGAAATGCAAACAGAGACAGGAGAGGGGAGAGAGAGAGGGGGAAATGGAGAGAGAGAGAGAAAGGGAGAGAGAGAACACAGTTTGGAGGAACCCATCCACAGAGATATCTTGGATCCTGACAGTTGTTCAATTCCTTCCATGTCTATCCTTATAATAACTTCCCTTTTCCTTGACCTGACTTGAGCGCATCACTGTGTCTTATCTGACTAGAAGAATTCATTTCCATAATTGTGTTATCAAACTGTGATGAGTGATTCCCTGGAAAACTATGCTCATATGAGCTTCTTCCTCTTCCTACCTACCTGTCAGATGCCTTGAGCTATAAACTTTGGGAAGAGGCTGTGAATAAATAATAGAGAGTTTGGCAAGATTGGTACTTTGTGAAGAAAGGAGAATAAGACAGGTGAATTTTTATGGCATTCTTTAGGTTTCTACAAGGTTTGGGGATTAGGGTAAAAGAAAAGTCACCCACAGAAAATCCATGCCACACTGAAGACTTCTCCAGGTCACATGAAGAAATAAGGAAGGTTTCTTCAAGGACATCATCGGGCTGGTAAAAAATTGACTTTCCCTTACTTCTAATAAAGAGAGAACTAAATCATGTCCTCACTGTCATCTTTCAACCCAAGACAGATACTGATCCTTTCCTGCTGTGGGATGTTGAGGCCTGGATGAAACCCTTCCAAGCTAAAGTAAAGAGGCTTTGTGTACAAAAGCCCACAGACATGAGCTTCGGTAACGTGGGACCCAGAACCTGGATCCATTATCAAGACCAACAAGTGTCCCCAAGAAAGAGGGCAGTTGTCCTGACAGAGCTGCAAGGGCCAAGAGGCTTAGTGGCCAGTTTCCAAAGCAGGGTGAATGGGAGGAGGGAAGGGTGAAAGAGTTTAGCTCCAACCCATGCCCCGGAGGGAATAACAGAGTGGCAAGTGGGAAGATTGGCGGATGTGGATCCCCACATGAGACAGGAGATCCTGGCACTTGACAACTCACAGTGCATCTTCTGTCCTCATCTTCAGGAATCACTTGGGGCTATTTGGGGCTACTAGGCCAGATCTGCACGTTCATCCAAAGAATGTAGGTCTATGGGGCGCCTGGGTGGCTCAGTCAGTTAAGCGGCCGACTTCAGCTCAGGTCATGATCTCGCGGTCCATGAGTTCGAGCCCCGCGTTGGGTGCTCAGAGCCTGGAGCCTGTTTCAGATTCTGTGTCTCCCTCTCTCTGACCCTCCCCCGTTCATGCTCTGTTTCTCTCTGTCTCAAAAATAAATAAACGTTAAAAAAATTTTTTCAAAGAATGTAGGTCTGTGGACAATACTCACTTGCCAGTACTATTTCAGGTCCTACTGGACAAACACATCCAAGTCCCTGTGACCACACCTGTTATAGCTATAGACGAGTGGCATCTTTCTTCCTGGGGATTTCCCATATGTTACCTAAAGAGCAATAATGATGATTGATTTTGATCTGGAAATAAGAAAAGGGTCACTGGGGACATTAATAGAACTTCTTTCAGAAGCAATATCTTTTAAGAAATTCTAGGGGCACCTGGGTGGCTCAGTTGGTTAAGTGTCTGATCCGACTTTGGCTCAGGTCATGACCTCGTGGCCAGTGGGTTCTAACCCCACGTCAGGCTCTGTGCTGACATCTCAGAGCCTGGGGCCTGCATCAGATTCTGTCTCCATCTCTCTCTCTGCCCCTTCCCCCCTTTCCCTCTCTCTCTCTCTCTCTCTCAAATATAAATAAAACATTAAAAAAATAAAAAAAATAAAAAAATAAATTCTAAAACAAATGGCTCCCCCTGCTCAATGTTCTCCTTACGGCATAGTGTTCCCAGCCTGGGTTCCAGGATAAATCCAAAATAGTCTTACATCCAATAAGAGAGTTCATTTATGAAAAGGAGACACTCTGAGATCTGTGGAATAAACTAATGAGGCATGTCTACCCCAAATGCAGAAAGTTCAGCCAGTTTTACTAAAAAATTTCCAATCTTTAAAATGTATAACTTAGGAAGCTATAACATATTGAATTATCTTAATCCTCACCAAAACAAAGAAGTTAGTGAGGAAATTGAATGCAATGAAGCTAAGACTGACAATTCAACTAGCCAAACAGCCAAATAATCTGGTGTACATACTAGAATGTTATTAAATAAACCCCTGGTTATTTTCCTTTATTAAAGAGCAAGGAGTCAGCAGGAGAAAGATTTCAGAAGCCTAGGGGGTAAGCAGGAGTGAAAGTGAGAGGGAGTCTGGAACCCCTTAGCATCCTCTACTAGAGAGCAGCTACCCCTGCAGCACCCAGGACAGCACCCCACACTACTCCCTGGCCTATCCATCTCTGTCTCTCTCCTCCCTCAGCCTGACCTAAGTAGCTCTGACCCTGATGGGGAGAAACCAGACTGGAAATTGCAGTCTCCCTGACCACTGAGAGTTGAGGGAGTAACACCAAAAGTCAAGGAAAGGAAACGAGGTCTGAACATACAGCCAGCCATACTTGGCACCCAGCATACACCCTCGCAGGGCCGGCCACTGGGCACAGCAGCAGCTCACTTGTGCAGCAGAGGGGTTGGCAGAGGGGGAGCCTGCTCTTGGAGTAAGAGAGAGAAAGCATTTGCACTAATGCAGAGCTGCGTGTGCAAGCTGGGTGTGCAAACGTGGCCCAGTAAGGCACGTCTTGTTCTTCAGAGGAGAGAGGCATCGTGGAGTATTGTAGTCACTCGTGTCTGTCCCCTGAGCCAGCCTCCATGGACTCCAGTTTAAACTCATCAGGGTTGCTTGTCCCCCTCTGTCAACATATGGCACAGAGGTGCCTCCGGCGCTAAAATCACCAAGGCCTAGATGCAAGGGGCCAGAACAAGGAGGGCCCTGTGTGCAATACCACGTCTGCTCAAAGGCAGCAGTGGCTCCGGGTGGGGTTGAGACAAACCTCCTCTGAGGAACTGGGAAGACAGCGCACGAACAATTCGAACAATTCACTCTAGCTGGCATTTATGGCAGGGTTCCGTGACAACGAGTCCCCATGATGAGCATGGAAGAAGACTGTCTGTCTTGCCACCCCGCAAGACGGGGCTGAACACAAGGCAGGAGCAGACAGATCTGTGGCTGGGTGATGCCCTCTGGCAACTGCAGGGGAGAAAGTGGCCTTCGTTACCAGGTGAAGGCAAAAATCAGGCAAACGGACTGGACAATACAACAATTCAAGTAAAACAATTAAATAATTCAAGGGGAGAAAATACAGGCCCAGTCATTCACAATGCTTGAAAGTCATTCTTCTAAAATGTAAATTTGGTGACATCAGATCCTGTTTAAAATCACTGCCTTTTCTCCATTCCAGCACACCCTGCCTCGACTCAGACCATAATTAACTAGTTCTTGGATAATTGCAGTAGCCTAATGGACAACAGCCTTACCCTGCCCCCTCCTCACAGGCTGCCTTTGGGGAAACGCTGTGAACCTTTCTTAGGGAGTGGAACTGGCAGGGTGTGGTGCATTCGTTGGCAGGCAACAGAAAGCAACATCTTTCTGAACCTGAGCTCCTGGTTTGTTCCAAGTGCTGTGCTGGGTGCTTTCTTAGGCTTCGTTTCATTTAATTTCATTGTCGCATCCTCCAGTGAGGCAAATGTCAGTATCTGCATTTTACAGACAAGGAAAGTAAGACTCAGAAAATGTACACAAAATGGCAAAGCCACCTAGCCATCAGTGGGGTATGGATTTTGAGCCTGGGCTTCCCGACATCCTGTCTCAGGAGTGTGGGCCAGCAATAGCACTCCCCTGCCCTCCCCACGCTCCACCTGCTTCTGGCTCCTCAAAGCCAAAAAGTGCAACACTAATTGATCATGCCCCCAACATGTCTTCTCCGATCTGCTGTGTCCTATGAGCTAACCAACCCTCACCATCACCTTCTGTCCTGCCTGTGCACCCTCTTTCATCCCTCTCCCCCACCAGCCCTCCAGGACCCTGGAGTTTACTACGGCTCCATACGCCTTTTCCTGGGAAGAGATGAATAGACCCGTGTTCCTGTCCCACAGTATTTCTGAGGAAGGAGGTGGGGCCCGGGCAGGGGCTGTGTGAACAATGGCTGTTATGATAGGACTTTCAGGACGGGGTGCAGCGTGGCTCCCTCACAATGCCTTGCATTTTGCCTCTTAATCATCCCCTGGCCTATCTGGCTGGTTCCGGCCATTGAAATCTGGTAACACCCAGTGATAAAGAGCCATTGTGCTTCTTTCCTGAACAGAACTGGACTGTCATTCCCAATGCATTTAGGAGCTTTGCCGAGTCACTCAGAATTTGCAGTGCCACTCACTATCCCCACTGGTCCTTACTCTCCCCTAACAAAGCAGCCAGGTGTTGCCCAGAGCGTGAGTGCCACAGCCCGAGGCCTCCAGGCAGCGCTGGGGCTCGATGCCCTTTGGAGAACGGCTTGTGTGCTTCCCTTAAAGTTGGGATCTCCGGGCCAGTCCAGGATGAAGAACAGACCGGTATTAGAGCTGCAGGGCCAGCTCTCAGTGGCTTGTTTGCACTTGTAGCCTGTGGTCTCACTCCTTGAATTAGACCCTCGAGTGTAGGGCAGCAATGCTTCCTGAATGATGTTATTACCCCTTCAAACAGGGCTTCTCACACTTGAATGTGTATAGCAATCACCTGGGACCCTTTGAAAATACCGGTTTGGATTTGGCCTGAGATTTTGCACGTGGGTCCAGGACCACGTTTTTCTCAGTCAGGCTGAGAGGTTTGCTTGGGCCCCCAGTGGCGAGGTGAGAGCTGACTGTGTGAGGCTCTGAGGGAGCCACTCGGCTGGCGCTGGTCAGGACACCAGCTGTCCTCCCAGCAGACACCCAGACGGAACAGCATGGGTCCAGCCCCAGGGAAAGAGTTGAAGAAAGAGGATGAAAGAAACCATCAGAGAGGCTCACAGGAGAAAACATTTTAAAAAGACCCCCATAGTGGTATTAGTTAGAAGGTGAAAAACAGCGGTCAGGGGTGACCTATACGTGGTATGAGGAGTTCCCAAAATGAGTTCACACATAGAAGACCCAGGCCTTATCCATTTCAAGCCATCTTTCTTCCTTCCCATCTTTCTCCTTTCTATGTCAACTCCAGGAGGCCGACTCTGCCCCTCCCTCAAGGAGAGAGCCGGGGAGGAACTGGTCAGCCGCCTTCCTGGGCTCCTCTGCTCTCATCACGTGCCGCAGGTGGCCCTGTGCCCGGTGCCACTTCTGACTGCTTATGACAGCTCACGGTCACTGGTGGCTCTGAAAATGGGTCACAGCAGGCCGGGCTGTGTCAGAATCACCAGGGAGGCTTATAAAAATGCAGGGTTCTAAACCTAGAAATTCTGACGCAGTAACATACGGGAAAGAGCCCAGGAATCCACAAACACATGTAAGCTCCCGAGGCAATGATGAAGCAGCACCAAACCTGTAGTAAAGTACCGATTTCCGCTACACAATACTACTATCCAACCATTAAAAAGGATGTTAACAAAAGGCACTTAAATACCAATATCATAAACAGTGTAAATATAGATACATCTATACTTTGTAGTATATAATAGCGTAACTCCAATTTTGTAAATACACACACGTCTTAGATACACAGATACTAGGTGGCAGGGTGAGAGGATCATAGGATTTTCCTTTTTATTCCTTTCTCAATTTTCTAGACTTTCTACAATAAATACTTATTTGTTTTGTAATGAATGTGTGTTTTTGTGAAGGCCGGGGAGCAGATTATGACATGTTTGATGTGGGTTCCCCAGAAATGTAATGCCTCCCAGAGAGGTGTGCTGTTCCTTCCTTTCTTCCGGAGACAGTTCACCAATGTCTGCTTCAATGTACTTTTTTTGTTCTGACTGGTGAACTTCCTGGCTGGCTTTTGTAAAGGAACGCTCATTTCACTGCGGTAAATAAATAAATAAACTTTTTTTTTGGTTTAGAATGTTTGCTTTTTTTTCTTTGTTTTGTTTATTTATTGAGGGGGGTGGGGAGAGAGAGAGAGAGAGAGAGAGCATGAGCAGGGAGAGGAAGAGAAAGAGGGAGAGAGAGAGAAAATCCCAAGCAGGCTCCATGCTCTGAGCCCAATGTGGAGCTCAATTTCATGACCTGAGCTGAAATCAGGAGTCAGACCCTTAACCGACTGAGCCACCCAGGCACCCCTCACCTTTTCTTTTCCTTTTTTTTTTCTTTCTTTTCTCATTTTGTTTGTTTGTTTGTTTGTTTGTTTTTTATGTTAACAGGAGTTAAGGAGGAGATCAGGTACCTGGGCATATATTCAGGACAGGACTCCAGTCAGCAGGAAATGGCAGGCCTAAGCACGAAAACTGAGACTAAAATCAACATGGTAGTGAAGAGGGGTGACTGTGGCTGTGGGGAGGCTCCTAGGCTCCCAGGCTCCCCCCAACATACTGAATCCAGAGCCCAGCCATGCCAGGTCTGGGTCTGCTATTGTTCATACTGGAACAGGAAGTGGGGAGGATCTGATTTGTGTCCAGTTTCACTACTTACTGGCTGTATTTAACATTGGGTACCCCAAATAAATGTTTTTCATCTCCATTTCCTTGCCTGCAAAAGGGGAATAGCAAAACCCACCTCCAAGTCCTAGTGATAACTTAAAAGAAGTCTAGTATGGTATCTGGCACAACAGAGGGCCCTCAGGAAACACCACTTCCATGCCTTCAAGATGGGCTCAAGTCAGGGGTGGGCATGAAATTGCAGGTGGTGGGCACCAGGGGTTCCCTGGGAGAGCCTGGAAGCAGAAGGGCCCAACAAAGCCCAGTGGAAGGGGAGGGGTTGCCATGGTCTTGCTTCTGCACAACCATCCAGGACAGGCTCATGCAGCACAAAGAGCTCACTGAGCGGCTTGGGCGTCCTAGAGGCCCTTCCTTCATCAGGCTTCTCTGAGCCAGGGAAGTTCTGGGTTTCTTTGGGTGGCTATGATTCTGGTTTTCTATATCACTGTGAGTTCCCCCCATATGACAAAATATCAATAGCACAGAAAAGAAGGATGAACCTTTTGATTTTCATTTTCTTGAAGATACAGAGGATAATCCCATCCATACTATCACTTTCAGCATTAACCAAGATCTCGTTTTGTGGAATGCAAAATGGAGCAATCCAAGTCTATATCCTAAGTCAGAATAATCCTTCATTGACAAATATGGTGGACTACTGGCATCAATCTGCATGACAATAATTATGGATGTGTTAATGGCATATCTACCCAGAAGATGGGGATGACCTTGGGTTCCCTTGTCCCTACATGTGTGACAGCACAGTCTAGAGACAACAGGCAGGTGGGGTCAGGGAGACCATGGAGCAACACACCTGTGCTCCGCTTCTGGTCTCACAAGCTGGGCAACAGCTTGTGCCTCAGTTTCCCCATTTCTACAATGAAGCTAAATAGCACCTTCTTTGAAAGGCTGCCATGTCTCTGGCACAGAGCACAATGTAGATACTCAACAAAATCTTTTCCTGCCTGACTCCTTTACTGGAAATTCCTGCAGATTTGATTCCAGTTAAGTCTCCAGGGCATTAAATAATATCTCTCCCACTGATTTCTGAGGGGCACAGACACTCTTCACTGCATAAGCATGAAGTTCATGAACCTTTCCCTGGCCAAGCCCGAACCTTGTGAGGGTCCTCTAGCCTGGGTTCCTAGCATCTGAGCCCACAGCTCAGGCAGCCTCTGCCACTGGGTGTCCTCTCAGAAGATGGGAAGGGGGCTCTTTAGATATCCTTTCTCTAACTTGGGCACCCACCCCCACACAGAGCATTTGGTCCTGGGGGCTGTTTCTGTGTTAAAATGTACTCAGGATTTGTTTTAATCAGGTTTAGTAAGACATGCAAACACAGATATGACAATCATGAAGGAAGAAGTTTATACTCACAGATCCCAAGAAATAGGAAACACACCATACCATGCAGGACACATGGAAACAATACTGTCAGTCAGGAGGCAAAAGAGGTGAGAAAGGAGAGCATGGCTCAGAGCATTTATTGGGGTATTCCTGGGAAAGAAGGGGCGAGACAGGGTAGGTGCACTGAATAGCTTGGGATTTGATAGTTTGAATAATCTTGGTGGGCTCTGCGCTATAGGGGTGGTTGCTAGTTGTCCCATGAACCTGACCCTGTGGTGCTCTGGGGCAAGGGGAATACTGGTTTGGTGTGGGAGAGGTTGATGAAAGTGATGGTTGGGGATGTGGGCTCCAGATTGGTTGGTTTGTGTATCAGAAATGCACTCTCAGGGGAGATGCTTGCTATCTGGAGGAATTTGCCAGCCCAGGGAGAGACAGTCTTTCCAGAATAAGGCCCTAAATGCCAGAGCATCAAGAACAGAGAACATTTAAAAAATATAGGCAATACATAACAATTTTAAAATATAGCAAATCAACCCTCAAAGATGCCACTCAGGTCTTCAAATGACACAGAGCAAAATCAATAGCAGCATAGGAAGTCTTGTATATTCCAGACAATCTGGTAAGGTGGACACTGACTTCAATGCTCTTCTACCCTCCTTTTTACATGATGATTATCATAATTTTAATTCCAACTTTTACAAAGCACCTTCTCTTATACATTTTACTTCATTTAATCTCCATAACCATTCTATGAAATAAGCTGTTGGTCCCCGTTTGATTCATAAAGAAACAGTGCACAGGAAGTGTTGGGAAATGTGGAGTGAAAATTTAGGGGCAAGCTAACATGTATTAAGCTCTTCTAAAGGCAAGGTGGCATTATCCTAATTTTACAGGTGGGGGATTCAGAGGCTCAGAGAAGTTTAGCTGTCAAAGCTGGGAGCTGAAATGTCCCTGGGTTGGGCATTGAAACAACATTGGTTTAGACATCCAGATGGCCAACAGACACATGAAACGATGCTCAATGTCACTCATCATCAGGGAGATACAAATCAAAGCCCCACTGAGATACCACCTCACACTGGTCAGAGTGGCTAAAATGAACAAATCAGGAAACTATAGATGCTGGCGAGGATGTGGAGAAACGGGAACCCTCTTGCACTGTCGGTGGGAATGCAAACTGGTGCAGCCCCTCTGGAAAACAGTGTGGAGGTTCCTCAAAAAATTAAAAACAGAAATACCCTATGGCCCAGCAATGGCACTACTAGGAATTTACCCAAGGGATACAGGAGTGCTGAGGCATAGGGGCACGTGTACTCCAACGTTTATAGCAGTGCTTTCAACAATAGCCAAATTATGGAAAGAGCCTAAATGTCCATCACTGATGAGTGGATAAAGAAGATGTGGCTTATATATACAATGGAATACTACTTGAAAATGAGAAAGAATGAAATCATGCCATTTGCAGCAACATGGATGGAACTGGAGGGTATTATACTGAGTGATGTAAGTCAGTCAGAGAAGGGCAGATATCATATGTCTTCACTCCTATGTGGATCTTGAGAAACTTAACAGAAGACCATGGGGGAAGGGAAGGGGGGAAAATAGTTACAAACAGAGAAGGAGGGAGGTAAACCATAGGAGATTCTTAAATATAGAGAACGGAGGGTTGATGGGGAGTGGGAGAGAGGGGAAAACGGGCATTGAGGAGGGCACTTGTTCAGATGAGCACTGGGTGTTGTATGTAAGCCAATTTGACAATAAATTGTATTTGAAAAATTTTTTTAAATTAAAAAAAAATATTCCTTATATGGAAAAAGAAAAGAAACAACATTGGTTTGATCTAAAAATCCATGTCCTGGGGCACCTGGGTGGCTCAATCAGTTGAGCGTCTGACTCTTGATTTCAGCTCAGGTCTTGGTCCCAGGACTATGGGATTGAGCCCCGTGATAGGCTCTGCACTGAGCTTAGCATGGAGCTGGCTTGGGATTCTCACTCTCTCTCTCCCTCCCTCTCTGCTCCTCCCCGTCTCCTGCATGTGTGCTCTCTCTCTCTCTCTCAAAATAAATAAACATTTAAAAATAAATAAATAAAGATAAAATAAAATAAAACCCCATGTTCTACCTACCACATTAATTGATTCAACTAATAAATAGGGTTTAACTCCCATATGTTCCACACACTGTTCTGGATGCTGGAGATACAAAGCTGAGGAAAATAGATATGTTCCCTACTCTTGGGCAACTTACAGAGTAAGGGGAAAGCTGTTAATCAGCCAAAGAAAATGTAAAATTAGAACGGTACTAAATGCCTTGAGAGAACACTTTTCTGGCACTGTGACATCTGAACCAGGAGCCTGAGGCCGGGATGCAGCCTGGGTTGGGTGCTGAAGCTATTTCCTGGCTGGTAATAATCCCCACAGGGGACCAGGGCAGTGCAGCCCTCCTTTATAAAGCCCACTGCTTGACCCTTCATTGCCCACCTTCTCATCCTGCAAGTTAGCTGTCCTATGACCACTCCAACCAGATTTCAGCAATATTGGAAGACATGGCAGAGAAGAGTCAAAAAATAAATTGTTGAAAGTCTTAAGAAAATCCCTGGGACAAGAGCCTCACCCATTCTCCTGCCTGAAGGAACTCTCCTTCCTCAGGAAGGAGTGACAGTGTTTGTTTCCAATACAAGACTCAAAGACTCTGGACTTATCTTCTCCAAAATTTTAAAAAATATTTACTTATTTTTGAAAGGGGGGGAGGGGCAGAGTGAGGGAGACAAAGGAGCCAAAGAAGGTGCAGAACCTGACACGGGGCTTGAACTCACAAACTGCAAACCATGACCTGAGCTGAAGTCGGATGCTTAACAAACTGAAAAACCCTGGAACCCCCTCTTCTTCAATTCTGACTGAAGGGGTCTGAAGGGATGATTTTTTTTGAAAGGGGGGGCGGTTGCTGGAAAGTTCCCTTGCTCTTCAGGGGGAGCCACAGGAAGAGACTGATGTCTGGATACAACCAGTACCCAGGGGACAGAGCAGAGAGTATGACCTGGGTCCTCAGTGCCATCACTGAGCCACAAAGTCAGCTGTCCCTGAAGCTGCCTACCTCACCGCTTCCTGTGCCCTGAGATAATAAAGTCCCCATTTAAACCAGCTTGAGATAGGGCTTCTGTTTCTTAAAGATGAACATATTTTAACTGATGCATAATAATAAGCTTTATTTTTAGTATCATGAAGATTATTTGCAACCTCATGGAAGCAAAGTTATTGATGTCTTCTACCTGGATCAAAGTTATCTTTTTAAGTATCTTATTATAATTCCTCATAAATTAAAAATGTGTGCAAATCCTAGGTGTGCAGTTTTATGAATTATGATACTAGGAACACACCCGTGCAACAACCTGGGTTGGACCCTAGAAGAACAGGGAAAATTTGGAGAAACAGAAGTAAAAGGCCAGGCAGGCATGACAGGAAAAAGGAGCTATAAGAATCAAAGTCCAAAGGTAGGAGCTTCTGAGATGGACTGGAGAGGATATGAGAATACAGGCTTAACAAACTGGGTCATTAAGATAAAAAGTATCTACCTAGACCCATTCATTAGGTGAGTTCGAATAGACCTTTCCTACTTATGGGCCCAAAAATCAGGGGTGCTGGATACCTATTAGACGTATAATGAGGAGGAATCCAAGAAGCACCAAATGTAAAGTGAAGGACAACTTAGAAAAACACAGTTAGTATGACCATATATACTTCCTCACTCTGTCAGCTGAGGGGGACTAGAAGAAATGACACCCTAGTGGCAATGAGCACATAGTGATTTATAATACCATCTTCTAAGAAAGAAAGAAAGAAAGAAAGAAAGAAAGAAAGAAAGAAAGAAAGAAAGAAAAAAAGAAAGAAAGAAAGAAAATCCAAGTCTCCCTAGAGAAATGGCTGATTCCAGAACCAGGACAGGAAATATACAAGACGAACCTGGAGCATCTCATAGTGCCAGAAATAAGGAAGTCCTTGGGCAGGAAAAAAATCCCAGTGATGGGGCTATCAAAATGGGAGCCAACTGAAAGAGCCACCCTATGGCCAAGCTGGAGTAATTCGAGCAACAAAAATAAAGAAAGTAGTGTTGAATCATAATCTACACTATAAAATAAATATCAATGAGTCCATACTCAAAGAAAAATGATTGAATAATAAATAGGAAAGAAGAGATAAATCTCCATGCAGAAGAATTCTAAATAATGTCTGTAGATATTTCACCCTCAAGGGCGTGCAGAACGCCCATCTCTTAAGTGTGGGCTGCAGATGGTGACTTCCTTCCAAAGAGCACAGTAGGAAAACGGGAATGAATGAGTAGAGGAATCTGACAAAGTACCTCAGCCAAGTGGTCAAGGTCAGCATCAACAGTCATAAATCATATCAATAGCATTCACCCTTGGTATGATGAAATGAGACTCCACTTTACCTCTGTGTCTTCGTCCCAAAATTACAAAACCCCAGTGTAATCATGAGAAAACCATCAGACAAATCTTAATAGAAAGGTATCCTGCAAAATATCTCACCAACACTCCTCAAAACTGTCAAGGTCATTGAAAACAACGAAAGCCTGAGAAACTATTACAGCCAAGAGGAGCCTAAGCAGACATGACTACTTAGTTTCCTAGGGTTGCTGAAACATCCCCAAAATGGGTGGCTTAAAACAAAAAAAGTTTATTTTCTCACAGTTCTGGAGGCTGGAGTTCTGAAATCAAGCTTGGCAAAGCTGTGCTCACTCTGAAGCCTCCAGGAAAGAATCCTTCCTTACTTCTTCCAGCTTCTGGTAGCCCCAGGCATTCCTTGCCTTGGGGACACATCACTCCAATCTCTGCCTCCACTGTCATATGACCATCTTCTCCCCATGTGTCTTCTCCCCTTGTTATAAGGACACCAGTCATATTGGATTAGAGACTACCCTACTCCAGTGTGACCTCTTCTTAATTACATCTGCACCAACCCCATTCCCAAATAAGGTCACATTCACAGGTACTAGGGATCAAGACTTCAATGTATCTTTTTGAGGGATGTAATTCAACCCATAACAATCCCCACACCAATTGTTATCTCCATTTTACCAATGAGAAGCCCAGACTTGGTAGAGGAAAAGCAACTTTCTCAAGAGCACATGACTAACAGAGTGTCAGTCAGGTTTCTAACTTAAGTCTGCTGGTTCTCAAGCACAGGTTTCTCCACTACATCATATAGTCTTTTTCACCCGAGACATCCCTTCCTGCCTCTGCCCTCATGGTTCATCCTCTTTTAAGTTACAGATGAGCAAACTGAGGTCTAGAAAGAGGTAGGCATTTGCCCAATGTCATACAGGGAAACAAAACAGGCAATAAATTTTGAGGTTGAGATTTTTAATTAATATATTTCAATTCAAAAATGCCTAGTAAAAATCTGACCAGTCAGCCATGTACAGAGAGACAGAGAGAGAGAGGAGCTCTGGAAGTTGATAGGCTCTGGATCAGAAGGTGCCATGTTCACAATAAAAGAGTTGTCCATGGCACTGAGTTTTCAGTTCCTTCTGCAGTTTTCCCTCCCATGCCACTCTTTCTCTAAATAGTGACCTAGACGAGAAGAGGACAAAGCAAAGAAATTCTTAGAACAGGTCATCTGTCTCCTATAATCTGTCAGAAGTTGGGGCGTTGTGGGTCTCATGGTGCCCCCAACAAGAAGCCCAGACTGCAGATGCATAGACACATGCTCTGTCTTCTTTGCCTGTAAAAGTTCTGTGCCTTTTTCTCCAAGAATGTCAGGGCCATCGTTATCGGCACCCACCTCTGTGATTGATTTTACAAAGGCTGAAGCTATGATGAGAGGCTGGAAATGCCACCACACTTATCTCCCTTCCTTGCCAATGGCCAATAACTGGGCTGGTGTAAGGTGGTGTCATGGGTTGAAAAACGGTCCTACAAATATATCAGATTCTAACCTTTGCAACTTGTGAATATTATAAGGATAAAGGGTCCTTATAGATGTGATTAAGTTAAGGATCTTGGCAGGGGAGGATTATCATGGATTATCAGGGTGTGGGCTCCAAATGCAATCACAAATGCCCTGAGAAGAGAGCACACCGTGAGGTCACAGAGAAGGGGAGAAGACAATGTGACCACGGAGGCAAAGACTGAAGAAGCACAAGTCAGGGAATGCCAGCTGCCACCAGAAGCGGGAAGAGGCGAGGAACAGATTCTCCCCAAATCCTCCAGAGCACAGATAATCCTACTGACACCTTGATGTTCACCTACTGATACTGACTTCAGACTTCTGGTCTCCAGGATGATGACAGAATAAATGTCTGATGTTTTAATCTACTAAGCTTTGGGGAATTTGTTATAGCAGCCTCAAGAAAATAATACAGTTGATAGATTTATTCCATTACCAAGTGGGAAGAACTCTTTAAAGCCAATGTAAGTTTCCTGATTTATACTGATCATTGCAGGAGTGAGATGCTGTCCCGTGATGCCCATGTGCACACCTCTGCAGAAATGAAGTCCACTCAAGCCCTGGGTTTCCATCTGATTAAGGAAGAAGTTAGAGCTAAAAGAAGCCAATATGCAGTGTAATTATCTCATTTCTCAGATGAGGAAAAGAAGATCCAAGGATGTTATTTAGCTTGCCCAGGATCAGTTAACCAGTTCCTAATGAGTAAAGCTACTTGAGGTCTCTAGACCTAGTGCATAGCACTGTGCTACACACACACACACACACACACACACACACACACACACACACACAATTGGGTCACAATGACAAGAACACATTCAATGAAGTAATGACAAAAATAGGAATAAAAGAATCAGGATCTAGGGAAAATATGATTAAAAGATTAAGATCAAAGCAAAAAAATTAACAAAATACACAGACTCCTCAGAGCTAACACCTTATCTATAGTTGAGATTCAGAATAGATGGAAGGAAGGAAGGAAAGAAGGAAGGAAGCAAGCAAGCAAGCAGGAAGGGAGAAAGAGCGAGATGAAGGGAGAGAGGGGGAGGGGGAGGGGGAGAGAGAGAGAGAGAGAGAGAGAGAGAGAGAGGGAAATTTGCACAGGAAGCTGAGGCAGATCTTTCCTCAAGGGAGTTTTCTTAAGAGGGAGGGAGGGTTGTGTTGAAAAAGGATAGAGGAGCAAATAAGGAATTGCCAAGGGACACTGCAGCCCACTGAGGCGGGTGCTTACAGTGTCTGCTCACTGGGTGGCCAGGGCCTTCCTCCTGCCCTGGTGAGAGGAACAGGTGCGGGCTGCGACATCACTTGAGAGAGGAGCCTGGAGAGGTTTGAGAACTCAGGTGGCCCCTGGCTCTTCTCTGCCCGGTTTCCTGAGGCCACTGCCACTTCCCTGCAGGAAACTAAGAAAAGGATAGGGACAGTGACTGGACCAGGAGGGAACCCCCGCAGGGCACCTCAGAATTTGAGTGGGAGATCCCCTTCCAAAGGACAGATGAGCTACCTAAAGGTATCCCTCCAGCTCTAGGGAGGGCTAAAGTCCTTTCGTTGTCATATGAGACAGGGACCCTCTGCAGAAGGAGGCAATTTCTAGACACCCGGACTGCTCACTCATCCAGTCTGTGTCTAATGAAGCCGGTTGGCTGTTTGTGCATCACCTTTTCTGTGGTCTGTCCTGGCTACCACCACCTTCAGCTCCAACCTGAGCTCGGGCTCCCAGGATCCTGACCTTTCTCCTCTGGTCGGTTCAGCTGTTGTCTCAGGTGCACAGCCTGCCCTTCTGGAAGTGGTCTCCTGGTGCCCTAAGCAGTGACTGCCTCCACTGTCCCAGAGACAGCACTTCCTAAGTGGAAGCCTTGTCAGCACCCCCCAGGGTTCCTCATTCATTTTCAAATCCTTCCGGGCAGGTCTCTCCTTGAGGCATCCCCACTTCTGTGGGACAAATCTCTCTGGTTCCCCAGGTTGTCCCAATGTGAGGAACATTGAACTTCCTTTCTGCACCTGCTCATTGTGTCCAATGCTCTGCCCACAGGATGGAAGGAAGCATTGTGACCTCATTCCTGTTCACACCTGCTGCCCTGAAATTCTACCTTCGGCTTCAAGAGATGGTCTACTTCCGCCCTTCTGTTATAACACTAATGTGTTCAACTTCCTAAAACCTGTAGAGCCATGATGGAGTTCTGGAGGAAATGTTCCACTGAGGAGAGCCACAAGGAGGAGAAGCAGAACACGGATAAGAGAACCCAAGGTTAGAACCAGGGAACTGGCACGGCCCAACGTTCCAGTGTTTAAGCAAAAGAAGGGAGAGAAGGGGCTGCAAAGTCACTTGGCAGTGGGGGAAGATGAGCACCCTCGGGTGCAGGAGAGAGAATATGGGAAGTGGTTAGTAAAGACCTAAATACACAAGCAGAGCCAGAGTTGCCCTCCAACGCGGTACTGGAGCCATCACGCTGATGGAGGCATTGCTGGGCCAGATGGGGCAGGGTTTGCTTGTGGTCTCCTCATCTTACCCCACCCGCGGCAGTCCTCCTGTGCTATCCTGGTCCCGGAATCCTGCACCTTACATGGTGAAAGAGAGTCTGCCGACATGATTAAGTGAAGGGTCTTGGGATGGAGAGATTATGCTAAAATATGCAGGGGGCTGAGTGCAATCACGGGGGCCTTGTAAGAGGGAGGCAGGTGGCTCAGAATCAGGAGGAGGAGGTGCGAATAGAGCAAGAAGTTAGAGAGGAGAATACAGCCCACTCCTAGACTCTAAAAAGACAGGAAATAGATTCACCCCTAAAGCCTCTAGAATGAACACAGCCCTGCAGACACCTTGTTTTTAGACTTCGGACTTCCAGAACTGTAGAAGAATAGATGTGTGTTGTTTTAAGCTACTGAGTTTATGGTAATTTGTTACAGAGATAATAGGAAAGGAATACACTTTTGTGTAGTGCAGGGAGGGTTGACAGGTGTGCATGGGGAGCTCAGGACTTTTGCCAAAACTTCAGGGGCCAAGATATGCTGCAAATGGCAACATCACCACCTCCTAAGGTTCCTCTTTCCACCCCTGGGTCATTCACCCACTTAGAAGAATGCTCTATATGTTGCCAACAAGGTTATCTGTAAAGGTGGCAAGGTCAGGTCCACCCAGAGCCCTATGAAACCCTCTTCCCAGTTGACAGCATTGCATTTGTTAGGGCCAGTGAGGCTCAGCTATTCTGCCAGCCGCCAAGCTTATTAACTGAAGCTGTCCTACCCTGTCACTGTGGGGACACTAGGGGCCTGCTCTTATTTCCTGACTCACACCCAGATAGAGCAAAGGGACCAGGGAGAGCAAGTTCAGGCAGACCACGAGGGTGCGAAGAAAGCACTTCTCCAGCCCAGACAGCCCACGGGGCCAGCACCAGCAACACCAACATTATGCCAAGGCCCCTGCCAACTGCGGATGGCATCTCAGATGCTTGCAAATAGAAGGCGAAGAGATGGGAGGCCTCTGGCTGCCCGCAGGCTCCATTTCCCCACTCTGTGTGTCCTATTCCCTTAATAAAAGCAATTTCCAAGCTACTTCCCTGCAGAGCATTAGCATAAACGAGCTCAGGCAGTACCATCCTGATTCTTTCATTTGAAGCACATGCTCATTATAGACTTTCTTTCAAATAAATCATATTGCTGGCTGCAAAGGAGAATATTTCTCTGGGCCCACATGACAAGCCAGCAAGAGACAACAGCACCGTGGTCTCTGTGACATGCCAGGAACTAGGGCCTTACTCTCAAAAGCTGGAAAGGGCCTGGATTACAGCTACATTCCTACTGAGTTCCTAAACTAATACCACTGATCCACAGGTGCATCTTCTACAGGGAACATTATATTGCATGCACCTGCCCTACCTGAAGAGGGCTAGAACGTGAGGCTGTGGGACAGCAGGGGCAGGACAGCCACCGGGCCCTGCAAGGCTGTATAAGGCAGTCGTCCCAGGCAGAGGTGAGCCGGCACCAGAGCACAGAGCCTTCTGATTCCAAAGCCAGTACTTTCTCCACCAGCCATTCTGTACCATTACTGGTAACCCCAGTCCTTGTGCTGGAGGCCCCCAAATTCCAACATGCCTCCTACAAGTAAGTATAAGTCTCCAATAGGCTACTTAAACTCATGTTAACCATTTGTCCTACCTAGTTTTCCAACTTGGTACAAAAGAGCAGAAAATGGTCATTGATTGGTCACAGCCCAGGGCACTCAGGCATGCGTGCCCACCCTGCCCCTTGTGGCAGGCACTTCTGGGTAGGGCCTCCAGCTCTGTGTGAGCCCAGCCTGGGATCCTTCTCTTCCACCTTCATTCTGACTATAACTGGGCAAGAAATTTATGCTGCTGTCTTGAATTTTCTGGGAAGAAACTTCAGTTAGACTGGGAAGTCTAACTCTCTCTTAGACTCCTATATCTGTACTGGGAGTTGTTGTATCTGGCACTTAATGAAGGGGCATACGGATTTCCATTTGGCTGTTAATCCTTGTGTGCAAGCCCCTCACCTGATAGCTACACAGGGAGGCAGGTGTGATTGATCCCAGACTCCCACAGCTCAGGAAATAATGTCATTGGAGGTCCTATGGCAGGCCCTGGTGAAGAAGTAACTGTAACTGAGGGCATCTGGGGTGGCTCAGTCAGTTAAGCATCCAACTTCGGCTCAAGTCATCTTACAGTTCGTGGGTTCAAGAGCCGAGTCAGGCTCTGTGTTGACAGCTCAGAGCCTGGAGGCTGCTTCAGATTCTGTGTCTCCCTCTCTCTCTCTTTCTCTCTCCCTCTCTCTCTCTGCCCCTCCCCTGCTTGCACTCTATTTCTCAAAAATAAATAAAAAATAAAAAATAATTAAAAAAAATTTTAAAAAGAAGTAACTGTAACTGGAAGAGAATTACAGGTCTTGAGCAGTCCACTCTTAATTCTCTTCAAATCATATTATGGTATTTGGGAATTATCTAAATGACTTGCAACTTGGCCTTGGTAAGGCCAGTAAATGCATTTGATTTAGGGTTGGGTTGTAGGACAAGGGTCCTCTGTGGTAGGCAGAACAATGGCCCCCAAGGATGTCCACATCTCACTCCCCAAATCTACAAATATGTTAGGTTACATGGTGACAGGGAATTAAAATTGCAGATGGAGCTAAGGCTGATAATTAGATGACCTGAGATTATCCTGGTTTCTCCAGATAGACCCAACATAATCACAGGGTCCTTAAGTGAAAGAGGGAGGCAGAGGAGGGAGAACCAGACCCCTGGCACCTGAGAACCTAGCCTGCCATTGCTGGCTTTGAAGATGAAGGACGGGAGCAACAAGTCAAGAAATGCGAGTGGTTTCTAGAAGCTGGAAAAGGCAAGGAGGTGAATCCTCCCTTAAAATCTCCATAAGGAACTCTGCCCTGCTGACACCTTGATTTTAGCCCAGCGACACCCATTTTGGACTTTGGGCCTCCAGAACTGGGAGACAAAAATTGTGTGTTGGTTGAAGCCATTGTGTTTGTGGATACGTAGAAAACCCTGTCAGAAACTTTGTTTCTCAACCTCCGTACTATTGACACTTGGGACTGGAAAATTCTGTTGTGGGAGCAGTCCTGTGAACTGTAGGATATTTAGTAGGATTCCTAGCCTCTACCCGCAAGATGCTAATAGAGACCCTTGCCAAAGTTGTAACAACCAAGAAAGTCTCCAGACATTGCCCTGAGTGGGACAGAAGGGGGAAAATCACCCCTGGCCCAGAAGAGCTGTTCTGAACCCTCCATGGTTATTCATTCCAATACACACTTTGTCCTCAGACACATTGGATTCTGTTCACTGACCTTTTCTATATGGATGCTTCTGGATGAGGCCTTTGATGCCAGCTGAAAAGTAAGTGCCTAGGGAGATTCCACACAAAGCCGTCATCAGTCTCTGACACCTCAGAATGAGTTTCCATTATTTCAAGCAAGCTGAATTGATGGGGAGAGAAAAAGGGATCTGAATGTGCTATTAAGTAAAGAGGACACAGAACTAACATCCAGATGGATAAAAGACAGACTGCCCACCCCATGCAATACTCTTTATCATTCGAGCTGGACAAGAACATGCACTTGAGTAAGATGTAATTTCTGCTCTTAGGACCTCACTGTCTCATAAGAGAAACTTGTGTGCAATTTTTTTAAAAACCCTCAATAGAAACCAAAAGGACTATAAACACACTATGGTCATGTATTCTGAATCAGGTATCCATGCCCTGGGCACAAGCTTCAAGAACGCATAACAGTAGGACCAAATATTTTAAATCAACACTACCTCAGAATATGGGGCCATGCCACCTGTAAAAGGCATATGCAAATTGCCACCAGAAGTTTCCAGGGCAGAGACCTAGGTATGGGCAAGAGGAGGAGGGAACCACAACCCACGTAAGAGAAACGTGTGCACAAAGATGAAGGATAGGAAAGCATATGGCACACTATTTGGAATTAACCAGCAATTCCAGATAGATGTAGCTGTTTGAAGATAATTCCAAATATACATTATTAAACTTCAAAGAATAAATAAAACAGAAATGATTTTTATCATTTCTGGGTTAGGCGTCTGGCTCTTGAGTTCAGCTCAGGTCATGATCTCACAGTTCATGGGATTGAGCCCTGCATAAGGCTCAGCGCTGACAGTGTGGAGCCTCCTTGGGATTCTCTCTCACTCTCTCTCTGCCCCTCCCCTGCTCATGCTTGCTCTCTCTCAAAATAAATAAATAAACATTAAAATTCTTCAAGGGTAGGCACCAAGGATTTAACCTGGATTCTTCTCTCTCCTAATCACCTATGGTGTAACTTTGGGCAAGGCACTTCTCTGTGCCTCTGTTTCCACATCTATAAAATGGGAATAGTAATGTCTGCCCTCAGGTTCATTGAAGGAGTCGTGTATCCGTGTGATGCTCTTGACAAAGTGCCTGGACCATGCTAAGTGCTCTATAATTGTTCCTATTAATATTATTGGAAGTATTGTTAGTGCTCACATAATGTCACCAAGGCACGGGCACATACTGCCTGGGACAGACTTGGGGAAGGGGCACAGCCATGGCCTGGCAGACCCCAGGGGCAGGCACCTGGTGGGGCACGGAGGAGAGTCAAGCCTCCCTGGCAATCAGCGAAGGGTGACTATGTTTACAACCTCACCCATGTGCTCTGGGGCTCAGACTGGAAGGTACTGCATGTATGACACAGGGCCCATCTGCAGAGCTGGGGCCTTCTCCACCTGCAGCCCCGACTGCTGTTAGGGACTGGTGGGGCCTGTCGTGGGCCTAGGGTGTAAATGCCTTTGAAAAAAGGGTCTCCCCTCACCTCCAGCCAGTTGTCACATGAGAATGTTAGCAGATCTTATTTTTATTTGTTTTGAGAGAGACAGAGATGGGAGTGAACAGGGGAGGGACAGAGAGAGGGAGAGAATCCCAAGGAGGCTCCACACTGCCAATCCAGAGCCCAAGGCGGGGCTCCGAACTCACTAAACCCTGAGATAGTGACCTGAGCAGAAACCAAGAGTCAGACGCTTAGCCAACTGAGCCACCCAGGCACACCCAGCCGATCTTATTTTTAAGGAAAAGGTGGAAATCAGAAATTCGTGAGGAGATTCCCAGTTTTAAAACACAGTGCCAGATAAATCAGCTCATTGGTCTGTGAGCCAGATTCAGCCTGTGGGCCACCCTTGTGAGACCCCAGGTTGAAGGCTTACGAAATCATCTTTCTTGACATACCCTGTGATATGAGAGCACCACCAGCAAGGAGTCTGGCTAGTTCTCTAGTAAGACTGACGAATCCCGGAGGAAGAAATTATTTCTGACTTTCCTCTGGAAGAATCTATATATTGATTTAAGTAGCACTACTACCTTAATACCACTTTACCACCACTTTACTGCTGCAGCTGGCAGCTCGCCAACCTCTTCGAGGCCAGGAGGACAGGAGTCACTCATTATGTCCTCACCCTCACAGCCGATCCACGACCACGTCCAAGACAAGGGCTCGGGTCCATATCTAGTAGGTCTGCCACTCCCACTGACATTTAGGCAATGCCATCCTCTTGGTTAAGCCCTGTTGATGCTTCCTCACAGATCCTCACGCCCCCACCTGACCAGGTCATCCTGCACACTGCGCTCTGTCCCATTCAAAGCACGCATTGTGTGCGCTTGTTTGACTGCCTTGCTTGGAACCACCCAAAGACTATCGCTTGCAAGTAAAACATCTGAGCCCTTGGCATTACATACACATCCAGGCAGTGGCGAATATTTATGTGTGCTTGAGTACTGGGGGCGATGGGAGTGGTAACATCAGGCAGGATCCATATTCTGAAGAGCCTTGAACACTGTGCTGAGTTGCTGGCGGCAGTGGGGAGCTACGGAAGGTTGGAAGCAGAGAAGAACCCTTGTGTGGTCAGCATTTTGTAAACCTCAACACTCTGTTTGCTTCTTTCACGGCACTTATCACAGTTTGTAAGTATTTTCCTGACATTTATTTTTTTCCAAGTCTCCCATTAAACTTCAAACTATGAGAGGGGAAAAACCCCATGTGTGCTGTTCACATTTATTTCTCTACTACCCTGTAAGTACCTGGAGCATAGTAGAAATTCAATAAAAGGTTGTTGAATAAATGGGTAAGCAAATGATGAATGCAGGAATGAATGAGTAGAATTAGCACAAAATTAGCTATAGGTCCCATTCAACCCATACCCCACCATTCCTGTTTGTATGTAAGATCCTTCAGAAATACATCAAGATAAAATGTGTATTGTGGTGAAGCTTTGCAATGCAGGATGAAGCAGCAGTGACTAGACATTAATGATGTGCATTTTTATTCAATAAGGCAAAATGCAGAACAGCCACCAGTAGGTAATTAGAGGAATAAGACCTTCAAGAGTGCTCATATGCCATAATTAATTGAAAAATCTGCTTACTGTTACCGGGAGCATAAATGCCAAGATTTGGTATTCAACTTGGTCTATATGCATGAAAGATCAAGAGAATTAGCAGCAGTGTTTGTTCAGGTATGCCTTCTTTTAATTCATATCAATCAAGTTCTAGAACAATTTGGACATACGCTGAAATGTTATCAAGGACCTTCTTTGGGTAGTGACATTTCCTTGATTCTCCAAATTTTCAGTAATAAGCCTGCATTATTTTAAAAATCAGAAAAACAACAAAACCTTAAGAAAGGATTCCTAGGAAGGAAATCAATTTATTGTGTGTATCAGCTGAGGCCCTATAATTTTTCAAACATTTTGGTCCTTAGACTCATGAATTGTTAGAGTAGGTAGAAATCTTGCAACATCATCTCATAAAGCTCCCTCATGTTTCACGGGTACATTTTTGACTACACAGTGTCCCTCCCCCTCTAGTGTGATTCTAACAAAACTGTCAATCATGGGGATGGGGGATGGAGGGGAGTGTGGAGAGACTGAAAAACAAGATCCATGCTAAATAATCAGAGTAATTTAGATCATTTCCCTGGAAGCAGTAACTAATCTGGCAGTGTTCACATGACTCAAGAGCCCATTTAAATTATTTATGCTTGGGAGAGGATCATTCTCTTTGTCTTAGCCCTCATGTCAAGGAAAGACTTGGGTTTGGAATGATTATTCAAACCTTGTGTAACAGATGTGCCTGGCCCAACTCCTTGGACTTTTCAGAAAAAGCGTTAAACTAATTAATAACCCTTTTGGCTGAAGGTTTGAATTTACTTTCTGTCACACACATCAGAAAGAATTCTTAATAGCCACCCATGACAAACAGTATTTATTTTATTTTATTTTAATTTAATTTAATTTTATTTTATTTCATTTTATTTCATTTAAGAAAGGTAGACTGCCATATTCAGTGCCTCATTTGGATGTTTCTGGAGTTTTGAAAGCTTGCCTATATTATGTTCTTCTGCAAATGGACATTGAGGGCTTGATTAGAGGTTCTAACAGGGGAGCCTGGCTACTCATATATCCTTGACTGAAGAATGATTTTCCCCTATGGGTGTGGTCGTTCTCTTTGATCAAGCACACAGCTTTGGGAGGTATGCACATGCAGCAGTTAGGAAAGAAGGGGACACCTGTCTAGACAGCCAGAGCAGCCAAGTCAATCCTCTCATGAATGGGGCCATGGATGTCCCACCCAGCCAGATCATACTCTCAACCTGTCCCCTTTATTAAGTCTCCAAGCAAGATGACTCCAACACATTCCTGGGTCTCCTATTCCAATGATTTTTTTGTTTTTCTAATAGTGAGAGTAAAAAAAAAATCATTCCTTATGTTCAAATTAAACTTTCTGCTATAATTTTAAGTTAAAGACTTCTGCCTCCACCTGAGATAGAGTAACAAGAGTTAGATTTATCTCCCTACTGAAATGACAACAACAACAACAAACAGACCAAATATATGAAACAGATTAGTCACTGGATGTTAGGCAGTGAAGGACAGTGATTGCTGAGATGGCTAACTAATAAGGTGAGCCCTATAACTGCCACAGATGAACTTAAAAGAATTTACAGTCTGCAGCCTAAGAAGGGGGATGCCAGATAGAGCCTAACAGACTTTGTGAATTGAGGGTCTGGAGAAAAGAAGGGAGCTGGAGCTGGCAAGACAGGGTACCAAAAAAGGAGAAAACTGCACAGTGAGTGGTCTGTAGAAGGTCCTTCTTGGGCATCCAGCACAATATTGAGCAGCAAATACATTTAAGGAAACTACACGCTGCTGGGGAAAAACCATCTGGAAGGATTGAAGAACAGTGCCCAGTGCTCACACAAGACTGTGAATAGTTCCTATTCCTACCAGGCAAAGGGGAAAACACATAACTCATGGCACACTGGGGAAAGTTCCCAGGGAAGCCATGCTTCGGTAGTAGGGAATAAATAGTCCTAGACTGAGCACAACTCTGAGCCCACCAAAAAACATCACAAAACAAGAGCCAAAAAGATCTATTTCAGAGTAGCTTAACTGCATCCCAGAACAAAGTTGAAGGATATTTATAGGGATATAAAAAATAATCAGCACTAAACAGGATAAAATTCACAATGTTTGGAACCTAATCCAAGATCATCAGATATGTAAAGAAGAAAATATGACCCACAATGAGAAGATTAATCAATCAATAGAAACTGACCCAGAGCTAACACAGATAGTAGAACAAGCAGAGAAGGACATTAATAATGCTTCAATAAGCATTTATTATAACTATTCCAATATGTTCAAAAGTTATGTAGAGACATGGAGAATATTTTAAAAAGACCCAAATGGAACTTCAGGGGATGAAAACCATAAGGTCTAAGAGGTGAAATACACTCCATGGCACCCAGAGTAGATTAGACATTTCAGAGGGAAAGATTAGTGAACTTCAAGACATAGCAATAGAAATTATCCAAAATGACACACAGGATGTAAAAAGAATCCCTCCTCTCTTCGCCCCCAAATGAAAAAAGAATCAGTGAGCTGCAGGATAATTACAGGCAGCCTAAAATGTAGGTAGTTGGAGTCTCCAGAAGAAACATTAGAGACAGGGGTGTGGATAAAAAATATATTCTTTTAAATGAAGAAATAATGGCTTAAAATTTTCCAACTTCAGTAAAAATTGTAAACCCATGGATGAAAAGAGCTCAATGAAACCCAAGCACAACAAAAACAAAACAAAACCCATGAAGAAAATGACACCAAGACATATCACAATGAAATTGCTTAAAAACAACGATAAAGGGTAAAGCTTTAAAATATCCAGAGAATGACAGGTTACATACAGAGGAACAAAAATAAGAATTAGAGCAGGATTTGGTGGGAGGAGCCAAGATGGAGGAACACCATGGAAGTTTTTTGTGTGTCTTGTGCCCATGAAATACAGCCGGACCAACACTAAACCATCCTGCACACCTAGAAAAATGATCTGAGGATTCACACAACAATCTGCACAACCTGAACCACAGAACTCAGTGGGTATGCGGCGCAGAGAGGTAAACTGAGGGAGAGAGAAGCCGCGGAGGGCAGGGAGCCAATTTTGTGTTCGGAGAGAGGACAGAGACGGGGGTGGGAGGGATACAGGAAAAGCACGCCCCCAAAAAGCAGCTGGAGAGAAAGTGGAAAAGTGTAAACAGCCGCAGGACCAAACTAAAAAGGGAGAAAGGAGAAAGGAGAGGGTTTAACTTCCATTAAGACTGTAAACAGGGAGGGCAGAGTCTGAAATGCCGCAGCTCCATACCTGGCGGTGCTCTGGTGGGAAGGGCGAATCCCCAGGAGCAGAGTGGGGTCCGGGCGGTCCTCGGGCCACCCGGGACAGGCGGTTCCCTTGCTGGGAGGACATCTGGCGGAGACTGTGGCTGCCCACAGTCACAGAGACCCCAGCAGACCCCAGAGAACAACCACATTCGCTGGTGCTGGAACAGGGTCCTTGTGGGTGAAGCCTGATGCCAGATGTGCGTTGTGATTTTCCATAATCCCTGAAACGCTGCTGCTACACTGTCTCGCGAACTTTTTCTGGGGCGGGCTGGCACCTGGCCGCAGTCTCGGGACATCAGCAGTAGCACAGACCGCAAAGGTTCCTGGGTGCAGCCGGCACACGGCCAGTGCTGGGTGAGACCCTCCGCAGAGGGGCAGAATGGGTCAAAGCCGGAGTCCCTCAAAGTTAGGGGTGGGGAAAAAAAAGCGGCGCCAGAAACAAAACTCAGGAGGGAGGTGCTGCCTGGGGCTTGGTCACAGACTGTGTAAAAACAGGGAGTGGACGGAGGCTGAAGACAAAGGACAGGTGCGCGATTGCCGATCCAGGAAAAGTTTCAATACTAGAGACTGGGTAGCTGAGTGACGCCATTTTAACCGCTCCCGCGCATGCGCATACACACCTACAAGCACCACAACAAGCTACCCCAGTAGGCTACCAGCGCCATCTAGTGGAGAAGGGAGCCATTACACTAAGCCCCGCCCAACTGGGCCAATCTCACTCTTCAGGAACATAAGTCTCTCCGCCTGCTTAGTTTATGGACTATAAAGTGCTTCATAGTTTGACTTCTAGGGGAAAATTAAGTAATTTCAGTCGTACTTCAATCTGTTCACCGGTCCAACTATTTAATTTTCTTTCTTTTTTTTTCTTTTTTCATTTTTCTCTTTTTTAATTCTTTTTCTTGAATACAGAAAGAGAAAAACATTTCATTTTTATTTTTAATTTTTACTAAAACTATCTTTCTTTAACTTTTTATACTATAGTTTTTACTTTTGTGTAAATTTTTTCAGAACATTTCGTCCTAAAGCAGCGAACTATACATTCTTCTCCAGTGTACATGGAATGTTCTCCAGAATAGACCACATACTGGGACACAAATCAGCCCTCAACAGGTACAAAATGGTCAAGATCATACTGTGCATATTTTTCAGATTACAACGTTATGAAACTTGAAATCAACCACAAGAAAAAATTTGGAAAGGTAACAAATACTTGGAAACTAAAGAACATCCTACTAAAGAATGAATGGGCTAACCAAGAAGTTACAGACAAAATTAAAAAGTTCATGGAAGCCAATGAAAATGGTAACACCACAACCCAAAACCTCTGGGATGCAGCAAAGGCTGTCATAAGAGGGAAGTATATAGCAATCCAGGCCTTACTAAAGAAGGAAGAAAAGTCTCAGATACACAACCTAACCTTATGCCTTAAAGAGCTGGAAAAAGAACAGCAAATAAAACCCCAAACCAGCAGAAGACAGGAAATAATAAAGATTAGAGCAGAAATTAATGCTATCAAAATCAAAAAAACAGTAGAACAAACAGATGAATGAAACCAGAAGCTAGTTCTTTGAAAGAATTAACAAAATTGATAAACCACTAGCCAGTTTGATCAAAAAGAAAAAGGAAAAGACCTAAATAAATCAAGAATGAAAGAGGAGATATCACAACCAACACAGCAGAAATAAACACAATTAGAGAATATTATGAACAATTATAGGCCAATAAAATGGGAAATCTGGAAGAAATAAATTCCTAGAAACATATACACCGCCAAAACTGAAACAGAAGGAAATAGAAAATTTGAACAGACCCATAACCAGTAAGGAAATCAAATTAGTAATCAAAAATCTCCCAAAAAACAAGAGTCCAGGGCCAGATGGCTTTCCCTGGGAATTCTATCTACCAAACATTTAAGGAAGAGTTAACACCTATTCTCTGTTCCAAAACATAGAAATGGAAGGAAAACTTCCAAACTCTTTCTATGAGGCCAGCATTACCTTGATTCCAAAACCCGACAGAGACCCCACTAAAAAGGAGAACTACAGACCATTGCCCTGATGAACATGTATGCACAAATCCTCAATAAGATATTAGCCGGTTAGATCCAACCATACATTCAAAAAATTATTCACCACGACCAAGTGAGATTTATACCTGGGATGCAGGGCTGGTTCAATATCCACAAAACAATCAGTGTGATTCATCACATCAATAAAAGAAAGGACAAGAACCATATGATCCTCTCAATAGATGCAGAGAAAGCATTTGAAAAAATACAGCATCCTTTCTTGATAAAAACCCTCAAGAAAGTAGGGATAGAAGGCTCATACTTTAAGATCATAAAAGCCATATACGAAAGATCCAGTGCTAATATCATCCTCAGTGGGGAAAAACTGAGAGCTTTCCCCCTAAGGTCAGGAACAAGACAGGGATGTCCACCCTCACCACTGTTATTCAACATAGTATTGGAAGTCTTAGCCTCTGCCATCAGACAACACAAAGAAATAAAAGGCATCCAAATTGGCCAGGAGGAGGTCAATCTTTCACTCTTCGCAGCTGACATGATACTCTATATGGAAAACCCAAAAGATTCCACCAAAAAACTGCTAGGACTGATTCATGAATTCAGCAAAGTTGCAGGTTATAAAATCAATGCACAGATATCGGTTGCATTCCTATACACCAACAATGAAGCAACAGAAAGAGAAATCAAAGAATCGATCCCATTTACAATTGCACCAAAAACCATAAAATACCTAGGAATAAATCTAACCAAAGAGGTGAAAAATCTATACACTGAAAACTATAGAAAGCTTATGAAAGAACTTGAAGAAGACACAAAAAAATGGAAAAAGATTCCATGCTCCTGGATAGGAAGAACAAATATTGTTAAAATGTCGATACTACCCAAAGCAATCTACATATTCAGTGCAATCCCTATCAAAATAACACTAGCATTCTTCACAGAGCTAGAACAAATAATCCTAAAATTTGTATGGAACCAGAAAAGACCCCGAATAGCCAAAGCAATCTTGAAAAAGAAAACCAAAGCAGGAGACATCATAATCCCAGACTTCAAGCTACACTACAAAGCTGTAATCATCAAGACAGTATGGTACTGGCACAAGAACAGACACTCAGATCAATGGAACAGAATAGAGAACCCAAAAATGGACCCACAAACGTATGGCCAACTAATCTTTGACAAAGCAGAAAAGAATATCCAATGGAATAAAGACAGTCTCTTCAGCAGGTGGTGCTGGGAAAACTGGACAGCGACATGCAGAAGAATAAACCTGGACCACTTTCTTACACCATACACAAAAATAAACTCAAAGTGGATGAAAGACCTAAATATAAGACAGGAAGCCATCAAAATCCTTGAGGAGAAAGCAGGCAAAAACCTCTTTGATCTTGGCCGCAGCAACTTCTTACTCAACACGTCTCCAGAGGCAAGGGAAACAAAAGCAAAAATGAGCTACTGGGACCTCATCAAAATAAAAAGCTTCTGCATGGCGAAGGAAACAATCAGCAAAACTAAAAGGCAACCAACAGAATGGGGGAAGATATTTGCAAATGACATATCAGATAAAGGGTTAGTATCCAAAATCTATAAAGAACTTACCAGACTCAATACCCAAAAAACAAAAAATCCAGTGAAGAAATGGGCAAAAGACATGAATAGACACTTCAAAGAAGACATCCAGCTGGCCAACTGACACATGAAAAAATGCTTAACATCACTCATCATCAGGGAAATACAAATCAAAACCACAAGGAGATACCACCTTACACCTGTCAGAACGGCTAACATTAACAACTCAGGCAACAACAGATGTCGGCGAGGATGCGGAGAAAGAAGATCTCTTTTGCATTGTTGGTGGGAATGCAAGCTGGCACAGCCACTCTGGAAAACAGTATGGAGGTTCCTCAAAAAACTAAAAATAGAACTACCCTACGACCCAGCAATTGCACTACTAGGCATTTATCCACGGGATACAGGTGTGCTGTTTCGAAGGGACACATGCACCCTCATGTTTATAGCAGCACTATCAACAATAGCCAAAGTATGGAAAGAGCCCAAATGTCCATCAATGAATGAAGGGATAAAGAAGGTGTGGTATATATATACAATGGAGTATTACTCGGCAATCAAAAAGAATGAAATCTTGCCATTTGCAACTATGTGGATGGAACTGGAGGGTATTATGCTAAGTGAAATTAGTCAGTCAGAGAAAGAAAAAAATCATATGACTTCACTCATATGAGGACTTTAAGAGACAAAACAGATGAACATAAGGGAAGGGAAACAAAAATAATATAAAAACAGGGAGGGGGACAAAACAGAAGAGACTCATAAATACGGAGAACAGAGGGTTCCTGGAGGGGTTGAGGGAGGGGGGATGGGCTAAATGAGTAAGGGGCGTTAAGGAATCTACTCCTGAAGTCATTGTTGCACTATATGCTAACTAAGTTGGATGTAAATTAAAACAATAGAATTTTTAAAAAATAAAATAAAATAATAAAAAGAATTAGAGCAGGATTCTAAAAACTTAAAAATAATAATAATAAAAGGAATTATAGCAGATTTCTTCTTGCAAATGTTGAGAGCAGGAAGACGGTGGAGCAATGTCTTGAAAGAACTGCACTGAAAGAAAGCCTGTGAACCTGGAACTTTTTACTCAGTAAAAACATTTCAAAACAAGGGCCACATAAAGATGTTTCAGTCATAGGAAGACTGTAAGAGTTCATGTCCAACAGACTTGCACTACGGGAAGTGAGAGGAAGTCCTCTTTGTGGAAGGAAATTGATACTGGACGGAAATCTGGAGCTACACAAAGGCACGAGGATCACCGGAACTGATAAAGCCATGAGCAAACACGTAAGATTCATTTTCTTACTATTTAAGTTTTAAGTTGCTCTTCCTTCACTTGGGTCTCAACGACCTCCAACACTTCATTAAAGCCCTTCCTATAAGTGAACATGAGTCACATAGTCTTTTACGCATCTCTCCTAATTCACATCCCCATTTCCACGGACTTTCATTCTCATGGTCTCGCTCTCTGAACCACTAGGACTTGTGCTTTTCCCTCTTCTAGCTTCTCCCCACCTTCTTGAGCTATGTAACGAAATGTCCAGAACAAGTATCATTCATACCAATAAAGCCATTAAGTGGCTTGTCTGCCACCTGTTCCACTAAAGGGCTTTTGATTGCTTATGAAAACTTGCACATTATCCTTGTCCTGGAAACTTGTGGTGCATATTGGCATATTAAAGTTTTAAATAAATGAAAAGGTCGGGGAGCCTGGGTGGCTCAGTCGGTTGAGCATCCAACTTCAGCTCGGGTCATCATCTCACAGTTTGTGGGTTTGAGCCCCTCATCGGGCTCTGTGCTGACAGCTCTGAGCCCAGAGCCTGCTTCGGATTCTGTGTGTCTCCTTCTCTCTCTGCCCCTCTGCAACTTGTGCTCTGTCTCTCTATGTCTCTCAAAAAATAAATAAACGTAAAAAATTTTATTTCAAATAAATGAAAAGATCATTACTAAGGCAACCTAAGTAATTCATCCCAGCATTTCCTCCAACTTACTGACTACAGGATCCTCAGAATGCAATTTGAAAATTATTGATCCCATTCAATGTCCTCAGTTTATAGATGAGAAAACTAAAGTCCCAAAAAGTAAAGTAATTTGCCCAAGATCACACAGGGTGTTAAAGCAGAGACTAATACTTAAGTCTTCTGCCGGAAGCCCAGTGTCCTTTCCTCAGCACTTCATCCAGAAACCTTGGGAATCTTGAAAACTTCCTTAGGAATGTCCTGTCCTTCCAAGACGAACCTCATAGCCTTCAACTTGGCCTTTCGCTGTCAAGTTTCTTTCCCAGCACAAAACTCTGCAACTCTAGGACTCAGTGGATGCCTGAGCACTTGGACAGAAATCAAATCTTCAGATCATAAGCCTCTGCAGGGACAGCAAGCCGGTCGTGAAAGTGCCATCTGAAAAGACAATGCTGTGCATTCTCGGAGGTGACAATTCTACTTGGAATTGGCAGCCATTTCTCTGTCATCACTTAGTCATTTTCCTGTTCACTCAGAAGGCAGCCCTGGCTGTGCTGGGAGTGACAGATGCTCTGGGGAGCAGAGCCCGGCCCATCCTACCCAACTGGCCCCGCTTTAAGCAAAGGCTGAGTGAAAGGGGCAGATGTGGAGCCAGACTATTTTGACAGGGGATTGATTTCTCCCCCTTCTCCCCAAAAGCCTTTTTTTCCCCTCTCCTTATGTTTGGATGAATTCTTCCTATTCTCAACGAAAAGCGAAGAGGTACAGCAAGAAATCATTCCCCAGGGCTTGGGGAGACACGTGGGAGAAAAGGCACAAAAAGAAAACCTCAAAGGTTTTCAGCGCTGGAAATGGTTAGTGATCAGATCCACCCTGATTGGCTCATCCCACTGGGCACTACGTATGATTAAGGTAAGGGAAAGGTGGACTGATGTTAGTTTTTTTTTTTTAAAGCTCTCTGCTATTGGAGCTTGATAGAAAATTCATTTCAAAGAGGCTTCTGATCCTCTGGTTGGGAAAAAATAACCTAACAAACATGTTTGCTTATAAATGTGAAGTCCCCTTGGAATAGCTAACCCAGATGAGAAGAAGAGTAGACAAAACAACCGAAATCAGGATCCAGAAGAGATGTCAGCCTTCCTGGGCTCGCGGCATTCATAACAGCCAAGGTGTGTAACAAGCGGATTCTTACCACGTGGTCTATACATACAATGGAATATTATTCAGCCTTAAAACAGAAGAAAATCCTGCCATATGTGGCAACATGGATGAACTCTGAGCACATTATGTTAAGTGAAATAAGGCAGCGCCAGAAAGCCAAACGCTGCACAATTCCACTTACATAAGGAATCTAAAATAGCCAAACTCCTAGAAGCAGAGACAGGAGTGGTGGTTGCCACGGGCTCGTGGGAGGGGAAGTTGGGCATCATTAATCACCGGGTATGAAGTTTCTGTTCTGCAAGATCAAGTTCGAAAGTTCTGCCTCACAACGTTGGGCCGATCTTTAGCAGTTATGTGTTGTACATTAAAAATTTTGTTAGAAGGGCAGAGCTCGTGTTAAATGTTCATACCACAGGGCCAAGGAAGGAAGCTCAGCCGGTGAAAAAGTTCCTGGGGTAGAAATGGGGCCACGATGATAGCACCGCTGTCACCCCTAACCTCAGGGGAAACCCACAATGTGCCACATCTTTTGTTAGCAGTGTTTCGGGGGCTTTAAAGCACTTTTCAGGGGGAGGGGGAGAGATGAGCGATAGGGAAGAAGATGCTCGTGTGGTGGAAAGGCCAACATGATCAAACAATGCGTGTGACAGGATTCGTAGACTGAGTTTATTCTCTTCCTTTTTTTTTTTTTTTAATGTCTATTTATTTTTGAGAGAGAGAAAGCACACGCCAGGGAGGGGAGGGGCAGAGAGAGGGAGACAGGAGATCTGAAGAGGGCTCCAAACTGACAGCAGTGAGCCCGATGTGGGGCTTGAACTCAGGAACCGTGAGATCATGACCTGAGCCGAAATCAGACGCTTAACCGACTGAGCCAGTCAGGCGTCCCTAGGCTGAGTTTATTCTTGCAGCGAATGAAAGATTGAGCACAGAGAGCTGGCAGTAACCTGCTCAAAAAATAAGATCTCATTTAAACCTCACACCCAGGCTATGAAGAATCATTATTCCTATTTTACAGACGGGAAACCAGAATTGGACAGGTATACTGGGTTGCCCAAGCTCACTCAGCCCTTTCTGGAGACTGGCAGAACCAGGCTGCATAACTTGCTCTGACCCACTCCGGCTCATGTACTCCTGATCAGTCTGCTTTTGATAAAACTTGCACACCCCTGAACTTAATTCTGGATCCCTTGATGGTAGGGCAGTGTGACGTATTTATTTTGTAGTGCTCTCCCACTGCCTGAAATCCAGCAGGTGGGTACTCAATATGTATAGGCTAAATTGCAATACCCAACCCCCCCCAATTAAATCCTACAAATTATCGTGGAGAATATTTTCCATAGAGATCAGAAGTTAATTAATTTGCCTGCGATTACATAGCTATGTGACCCAGGTGTGCCTCAGTAAAACATTTACTGAGGACCCTCAGCCAACCTCCTAGTGGCCCTGTCAGGGCATCTCAAATCTCCACAGCTTGCACACCTGTTCAAGCCAAGGTGAAAGGTCCCCGAGGAGGAGCAGAGGAATGTCACTGACTCTCCATGGGCAGAGAATGTCCTGCCAATTCTTTTCCACCGAGGGTAGGATCCCAGAGTCAGGGCGGAACAGCAGGCAATGGGAGGCTGGGTGAAGGGAGAAATCAATAAAGGAGTCAATCATTCATCCAAAAAAAAAAAAAAAAAAAAAAAGCTTTGCACACAGACTGTGAATGATAAAGCTTCCCAGCTTCAGGAAATTGATTCTGGCAAAAAATCTTTGTTCAGCTCGATTCTCTTTGTTCCCATAGGGATCTCTTGGTGATAACAAAAGCTCTGCGTGTCTGGAGGAAACAGGAAACAACAATAATTGTTTTGTTTGCACAAATGCAAAGTGGATGTCTAGTCATCTGGAACCAGAAATAAATTTGATTTGAGTATCAAAAATAAGAAGTGCCCTTCTACGTGCCAGCACGCCCGGGAGGTGCAGGGCTCTGGCTCTCCTGCGAGCTGCTTTCTGCCTGGGTGTGTGTGGGGTTGATGATGTCACAGCATTTCAGCCTCCTCACCTGCTGCCACCATGGGTAGCAGGTGAAGGAGGCAACGGGTATCTATCATATACTCTGACTGTAAAACTTTTACATACAGTACCTCATGCATCTTCTAACAGCCATATGAGACTGGCATGATTTCCTATCCCCGTTTTACTCAAGGGGAAATTAGGCTTTCCAGAGTATAACTGACTTGCGCTGGCTCATAGAGCTAAGTGTCAGTGCCTGGATTCCAACCCAGCTTCAATGTATTCCTGAGCCCATGTTCTTCCCACCTTACCGAGGTGACCACAGTGCCTTGGACCCAGACAGCTGCTTTCTAATTTCAGTTCCCCTCCTGAGTACTGGTGTGAACTAAACAAATCACTTCCCCACTCAGGGCCTCAGTTTCATCATTTGCAAAAAGATGTTGACTTCAAACTTGCCAGTCAACACTTCCTTCTAACAGTCTGTGGTTTTATTATCCTAAGTGGTCACTGCTGACTTTTTGAATGAGACACCTCTTTCCTTCATCCCTCTAGTCCCTTCATATTGAACTGAGAGGGTCCATCGTGCACCAAGCCCCAAGGGAAAGCCTACTTACAAGTTGTGATTGCCGGAGAAATTGAGGATTTCTTCCCAACTTCCTGCCACACCTACTGGAGATTGTTCTTTTCGTGTGTATTAGCATCTGACAGTGTCTACTTGTTATTTTCAATATTGAATACTCATAAAATGTTTAAAGCATAAGTAATTATAATAAAGTTACATCCACATATCCACTACCCAATTTCAGAGAACATAACCTTCAACTCCAAAGACCCCACTGAACTCCTCCTCCATCCCATCTTTTGAGAAATGACCACTCGTCTAATTTTGTATTTATTATTCATTTGATTTTCTTTGTATTTTGCTGCTTCAGGCCCTTAAAAATATAGTTTAATTTTACATGTTATTGAACCTTCTGCAAATAAACTCACATCGCATGTGTTCTTCTGCAAATTAGATTTTTTTGGCCTAATAATATTTCCCTGGGAGTCATCCACATTGTTGCATATCGCTATTTTACGTATTCGGTAAGACCCTACTGGATGACTATTCCTAAATGTCTTTATCTAGTCTACTATTTATTCCAGATGCATGTTCAAGTGACATCCTGGTTTGGGGCTATTATGAACACTTGGCAGTGACCTTCCTAGACAAGTCTCCTGATGCATGTGTATAGGAATTTGGCTGGGGTATATGTCTAAAGAATAGAGAAGCTGGGTCATAGTACGTACATTCTCAAATTTATCAGGTTATGCCATTTATTTCCAAAATGGCGACCTTCCACCAGGAATGAAGGAAACTTTGTGCTTTTCCTCCTGTTTCCCAGTACGTACTTTTTTTTTTTTTAACCAATGTTGTGTGACAAATGTTATCATTATGGTTGCATTTTGCATTTCCCTGATTATGAATAGTTTAACAATTATGGCCCATTTGCATTTCTTTTTCTGTGAAATGTCATGTCTTTGGCCACTTTTTCTAATGAGCTCTTTGTTTCTTACCACTGGTCTGAGTTCTTTATTCTGGATACTAATCTTTCTTCTGAATACTAATCAAGTGCCTTCTACATATCATGGCTAGGTTCACTTCCTTCATAGTATCTTTTAGTAAACAGAAGTTGTTAGCCCTAGTGAATTGACTGATCCTTTCTTATACAAGTTTTTGTTTCCTTTTGTTTTGGAAGTCCTTCTTTGAGGAATTCCTCCTTGAGGGCATGAAGATATTATCCTAAACTGTCTTCTAGTATACTCTATACTTCCAGCATACTCTCCTACTTGGGTCTTTCACCTATTTGGAATGTTATTTCTATGTATGATGTGAGGTAGGGAAACAATTCATTAATTTCCTTGTAGATAACCAATTATCAGCCTCACTTATTAAATATGTGCACATTTGTTCTTGAGCTATCCTCGCCTCTTTTTATGAGTTAATTTGTATATCCTTGTGCCAATGCTTCTACAGCTGCTGTGATAAATCTTGTTATCTGGCAGGGGGAAAAATGCCCCTCTCTCATGTCCTTCTTCAGACTTGTCTGGACTATTCATCCATAAGAATTTTATATTCAGATTGTCAAGCTCCATAAAAAGCCCTATTGGTATGCTGATTAAACTATGGGTCAATTTGAGGAGAATTGATATTTTTACATCTTATGTTCAACTTATTCTTGGGTTCTTGTTTGCATCTTTGTTCATGCATGTAATAGACCTGCAATTTTCTTTTAATGCATTAACCCCACTCTGCTCTTGGTATTCCTGTTTACAGTCACCTAAAAAAATGGAATTCTCTAATCTTCTATTCTCTGGATGTTTGTGTAAGATTGGAATCATCAGTATCTTGAGTGTTTAGTAGAACAAACTTGTAAAACTCTCTAGGTTATGCTGTTTTCTTTGAGGGGAGATGTTTCTTCAAATTATTAATTCAAATTCTTTGCTGGAAATAAGATCGTTCCGAGTTTCTATTTCTTCTTGGATCAGTTCTATTAAGTTGTAGTTTTCTAGGAATTTAACCATTTATCTAAGTGTTCACATTTACTGACAAATTTGTTCATATCTTCCTGTTACCTGTTTACTCTTCACAGCTTCAGTAATTTGCCATTCCTAATTTTTTTATGCCTTCCCTACTTAGTCTTGATTCTGAATGATGTCAAATAACCAACTTTGGCTGTGTTGGTCTCTTTTATATTTCATCAAGTTTTGCTTGTTATTTCCTTTCATGGGCAGAGGAAAGGGTGTGCTCCTGTTTTGTCTATATTTATGACATAGATATTTGAATTCATTTTTAATGTGTGCATTTTAGACCTAAAAGGAAAAAAAAATCCCATACCTCTAGACCTGCTTTAATTACACTCTACAAGCTGTTTGTGGTATATAATTGCTCTATTTTTTTCCTCAAATTTTTACAGATTCTTCATGAATAACTTAAAATTTATTTTGTATTAATTTAAACAAAATTTTTTTAATGTTTATTTATTTTTGAGAGAGACAGAGATGGAATGCGAGTGGGTTAGGGGCAGAGAGAGAGAGAGGGAGACACAGAATCCGAAGCAGGCTCCAGGCTCTGAGCTGTCAGCACAGAGCCCGACGCGGGGCTCAAACTCACGAACTGTCAGATCATGACCTGAGCCGAAGTCACTCAACCGACTGAGCCACCCGGGCGCCCCTGTATTAATTTTTAATGTAAGGGTTTTTCAATAACTTTTTTGCAAAGTGCTATTTAGTTCTACACATAATCATTTTTTCGACAAGTATTAAGCACTCATACATGCCAGGTATTGTTCTAGGTGTTTGGGTTCCCTCAGTGAACAAAATTGACCGAAAATTCATGGCTTTCTGGAATTCATGCTCTGTTGTCAATTGTTGGCAATGTCTCAATGCTTAAACAAAATGTGTATTCTTCATTTGTCCAGTGCAGCTGTTTTATAATATGACCGTTAGATCAACACTGCTTTTCCTATTACTCAAATTATGTATATCTTTACTTTTTTTTTTGCCTGCTTATATATCAATTTTTAAATGTTTATTTATTTGAGACAGAGAGAGAGAGAGAGGCAGAGAGAGCAGGAGAGAGAGAAGCCCAAGCAGGCTCTGCACTGTCACTGCAGAGCCTGAAGTCAGGCTTGATCCCATGAAGTATGAGATCGTGACCTGAGCTGAAATCGGGAGTCAGATGCTTAACTTACCAAGCCACCCAGTCGCCCCTATAGCATTTCTAAGAGAGGCATGTTAGAATTTCCAGGTGTATTTGTGAATTCATCTATTTTTCTTGTTTCTAATTAACCACCATAGGAGGCTTATCCTTTCAGAAGACAAGAAAACTGATTTTCAAAATAAGAAACATGTCTTATCTCATGAAGTTTGTAAAGATGGAGCCAGGATTCTAATTTAGCTGTCTCAATTAGGACAATATTATATTACTGTCATTTGTCTGGTCTAATATCCTCATCCAGCAGCAACATATCAATCTCTCCCCATTTTTAGAAATTTCCTCTCCCATACTTTAACCAAATTCTTAATCAGAGTTCTCTGCTTCCCGGCCAGCAGTGACTATGCCCAGGACCAGCCATTATAGTATCTTAAGCCACACAACCTAAACCAGGCCAATAAGAGGCTTCTCTCTGGAGACAGACATATCTGTCTTTGCCATATTGCTATCTAATAGTTACTCAGTTACTAGCCGCGTCTGAGTGTATCAAGGTACCTAGTCAGAATATGTCTTGTGGTTAATTTTTGTTTTGCTGTTTGTCAAGGACATTCTTCTCCTATATATGATATTAATCTCATCTGAAGATGTTCTGAATGTCCTTATTTTTCATCTCCACAGCTATAGTACATACTCTTCCGTTTCTTACAGTTCAAAAAATAATTTTTAGTGCCATATGGAACTTGCTGCATTGTTGGACAAAGCACGATTTAGAAAATCATTAAGCATTTCTACATGCCAGGAACTGTACCAGAAGGCACTGCAGATTCCGAATGGAGTAAGACAGAAGTCCAGTCTATAGGGCCACGGTATAGTAGAGAAAGTCATGTTAAATATGTGGAATAAACACACTGAGTTACAGGAGCACGGGCAGTGGGGCCAGTTCACTGAGCAGCAGGCCCTCAGGGAAGGCTTCGCAGAGGAGGGGACACGTGAGTTGCATCTTTCAGTTAAACTGATCAAGAAAGTACAGTCCAGGGAAAGAGAAAAAAGCATGATTCTCCACACTGATATTAAACTGTCAGTGATTCGGAAAGGAATTTCTTTTCACTTATTTTCTTGCTCTTCTATTCTCATTTCTCACTGACACTCTAATCCGGGTTTATGAATATGTGGCACATAGGCTGCCCCACTCCCACCTACCCCATGGCAGCTATTTCTACCTGAACACAGAATCTTTTCCTTATGGAGTCGACTCCACATGATTAATAAAGTAGAAATAGGCCCTCATCATTAATAAAAGAGAGTGGATATGAGAGAAACTTGCTGACCGTTTCTAATTTCGTGGAGTGGAGGAGACACGGAAAGGGTGGATCCGGAGGTGAGGCAACGAGGCCAGGTTCTACAATGTCACTTGGGCATTTTTTAAAGTTCCAAATCGTAGACCACACCGTAGACTGATCAAATCCCAAACTCTGGGGGTGGGAGAAAGGATTCAGCAGTTCTGAAGCTCCCCAAGTAATCTCCAATGTGCACACAAGTTTGGGAATGACTGCCATAAGGGGGCTTTGTTAGAAAATGTCTAATTTGGATTTAAAGTCAGATCTAAAGGGTTGAAGAATGACCAAACTGCACTTCCTAGGGAGGATGTTTTAGGGCAAGAGGGAGGCCTCAGAATCTGGCCTTGTCAAGGAGCAGATACCAAGAGTGAAGACCCGAGGGGCGTGGCCAGTGTGCAGGGCGTCGGCACCCAGGACAGAGCCAGAGATGTGAACTGTGCCCATAAAACTGAGCTGAAGGGCTGGCCTTCAGGCACCTTTTCTTTTTTTAAATCCCTTTTAATGGCCTAATGCCAAATCTACTTAAAAATGGCCATCTCTTGTTTTCATTTCTTTCTAGAAATGGCTGAGTACTAAAGCTCTAGGGCAATCAGCATAACAACTGAATGAGCTTAATTTCGCTACATTGAACTTTCTTTCAAGGTATTAAATTTGCATACAGAAAAAGCCCAGGTACTTACAAATCAATGAAATGATATTATGTTGAATTAAAAAGTACATGCCTGCGTAAACATAATACTTGGTAGCACTACCATTTATTTGAAAGTCATTTTGACAACACATTGCTTACTTAAAGTAATTAAAATTTTGAGCTAGAGATAATTGAGTACAGAGAATGCTCCTTTGAAAGCAGACCCAATATCAATTCCATCCTAATCTCTTTGCAAAAAAAAAAAAAAAAAAAAAGAAAAGAAAAGAAAGAAAAATCTACCTTTTAATTACACTACAATGACTCAAAATCTTAACAGGAAAAAGTCTTCAACTTGAACATTCGCTCAGAATTTTAAAATCTCTCTCATGAGAGGAAAGGTAAAAGGAAAGAGTTTTCAAGACCTTTCTATACCTTAATGTCCCTTTCGACTCCAAATGTAAAACTGTATTTGTACTGATATAGTACTGTGAAATAAAGACCAATTCAAGAATGTAATGAAGTTTAAAAGCAGCTTCTCTTTTTCTGCATAGGGAACAATTTTACTGATTTCAATTAGAAGCTTCTAGTTGGGGGGAAGGAGAAAGGGAAGGCAGAAGAGAGAAACAGGTGATCCGTGACTCAAAGCTAGTTCTTAACTGCTCTCTAATAGAGGGAGAAGAGTGAAGATTTCTGGGGCCAAAGGTAATAAAGTGAAAAATGAAGTTTTAAAATCCACACACATCACTGAATTTATCCATTTTCTTCTAGACAAAGTAATTTTACAAAAAGAAGTTCGATTCTAAGGATTTCACTTTTTCCATCTCTGAACTGAAAAGAAACAGTTTATGGCTTCAAAATATTTAAATGATCATAAGCCACCTGCTCAGCAAACACAATGTGTATTGATGTTCTGGTTAAAAACTACCTTATCTGTTCTTTGCTCCTTGCAAGTTCTGTTGAAAGCAATGCCCCCTAAAAGACAAAGAAGAGGCTCTACACAATTCAGTTTCCAATATAGGGACCCTCTAGCCTGTCGGGGTGGGATAAATGCTGTCAAGAATGGAGCGCCCTCTAGAGGCCAGTCATCCAAATAGTCTTTTGCAATCCATTAGAGCAGCAGTTCTCAAGTACGGCCCTTGGACCAACAGCATCAGCATTACTTGAGAAATGGTTAGAAATATAAATTCTGGGGACTCACCTGTTTAATCCCCCTTGAGTTATCTTATAAAGAACAGAAATTCATTTATCATAGTTCTAGAGGCTGAAAGTCCAAGATCAAGGCTCCAGCTAATCCAATGTCTGATGAGAGTCCATTTCCTGGTTCACAGATGGCACCTTGTAGCTATACCCTCACAATGTGAAAAGGTCCAAGGGAGCTTTCTTGGAATTCTTTTACAGTGGCACTAATCCCATTCATGAGGGCTCCACCCTCATGATCTCATCACCTCCCAAGTGTCCCACCTCCTAATGCAATCACCTCGGGTGTCAGGATTTCAACATATGAGTTTTGGGGGGGACACAAACATTCAGACCATACAACCACCTCGGGTCCTCAGGTCAACTGAATCAGAAACCTCTGAGGCAGGGTGCAGCAATCGTTTTAACAAACCCTCCAGGTGATTCTGATGCCCACTCCATTTGAGAACGCCGCATTCCAATGAACACTCCCCCAAGATGTCAGAGAATGAAGGTGTCGCTTTGTAAATAAATTAATTGTACGGGCATGAGCTAAACTGTCTTTCCTACAGCCAACTAAATAAATAAATAAACAGACAAAGCTGATGCTTGTATCAAGCAAGAACATGGAGCTATAGTTTAGGAAATATCATGAGACCAAACTATTGTTTAATGTATGAGAAAATGCTTTCAGCAGCTCTAAAGTTATCCCCAAACGATCGTTTTAAAGAATTATTGTGTCCCTTGATGTAAATGATAAAGTAATGTGAATCTGTAACAGCATAAATAGAAGAAGAGTATGGATAACCCCAGTACCTACACTGCCACCAACAAAGAGGAGTAAGCAGTTTCACGGACCCCAGTGTTATATCCCTTCCCCATTATTCAGGACTGCAGTCTCCCACAAACGAGTTCATGGTTATCTGACTATAGAGAATGAGGTTGAACATGTCAACAATCAAGGCAGAGATGAAAATAATAATTAAAAAAACCCACCTTCTATACTTTTCATGATCTTTTTTATTTAACATACATAGTACATGTAAAACAACTGGCATAAAATTCATAAAAATACAATACTTCTATGCAATATCACTTTATTCCTGATACATCCTTTCATGTTCTCCTTAGTATCATTGTTCTAGTTTAATACAATCCTTCTTCTGCTAAGCAGTTTTAGAGGCTTATCTCACAGAAATCCTGCCCCAACTTTGTTTGTTTCTTTTTTGTCACGGCAACGGCTATTTTTAATCGCCTCTCTGCCCATCCTTACCTTCCTCACACTAAAGCAAAAATATTTTTAAATGCTAAAAATGAGTAAAATACTGAGCTTTAATACTGTTTGTCATGTATATCGAAACTACTACTATTCTACTTTGCCATAAAAGATATTTATAATCTACAGCACCGGCTGCTACCAGATGTGACCAAGGCTGAGTGTGCAGTGCAGCCCAAGGCCTCTGTTCGAAACTCACTGGCTTGAAATATAATCATAGCTTGCTGGTGGAGTCACGTTAATAAATGCCATTACAAAAGGATTCTTTGGGGGTGGGGAAGAAAAAAAAAAACTTGACCACTTTTAACTTTTCCCAGCATACGAAACAATCAAAACAGTACTTTCATGTTTTTCCTGTACAGAATCTCCAATCATTACATGGGAACTTATTGGGAAGGGAATTATCGGAGGGTGGGGAGGATAAAGGATGGCTTTAAAAGTACAATTTTTAAAAACCTGTAACCGCTGGAGGTACAAAACAGCCATATTTGGTGCAGAACAGTCACAGAGCGGAGCACGCTTCCCTCCTCCCTCCCACCGCGACCCTCAGCCACCTCGGCCTCAGGTGCCCTCTTGCCATTTTTCTGGATTGCTGCATCATTGCTCAAATTCTACTCCCAGTCCACAACTCCCCAGCTGCTTCCCTATTTTCTGAAACTGGCAAAAAGCCCAAGAAATAAAAGTCACCCAGCAAGCGAGGAGGAGGGGGCGGGCACCTGAAGACACTGGCACAGAAGCTCCGGCCGGAAGGAGGCTCCCCGGGAAGGCGGGCTCTGGGGCAGGCCGGAGGGCTGCACGCTCGCCAGCCCAGGCTGTCCTTGCAGCTGTCTGCTCTAAGCAAGCTAGTGCTTCCCCCAGACCAGGCTCGTCCTTGGGCTCTGGTGAGAAGGCAGAAAGGGAACAGCTCTTCAGTGGCTCCCAGCAGTGGGCACCGGAAGCCATCCCTGAGGACTCAGGTCTCAAGGACAGTCCACAGTGAGGTTAATCTGCCTGCGGTTAATAAAGAGAACACTGTATAATTAAATGTGTAGTCCGTCAGAGTCATGGTTTGCTTAGAATTTAAAATCTTAAAACCGTTTCTCAGAACTATGAGGATTCGCTGTTTTGAAGAATCTCATTTCACACAAATTAACTTCTAAGAAACAAAAATTCATACTAGGAATTCGGAGCAGGTTGGGGACTCTTTCAAAATAAAAATAAATAGGAAGGGAAAAAAAATAAAGAGGAAGGCTGAATATATTCATTCCTTTGTACTGAAATGATAGTTTTGGGGGTCAAAATTATAACATAAGGCTTAAGGCTTTGTCTTACTAAAGACAGGCAATTTAAAAAGTAAAATATAAAAACTCCATTCACTTCTCGTTATTCATTTACTTTTCCGACAGAAAAATTAGTCACGTTTTATTGTATCTTAATAGTAAAAGAAAAACTACACATACTACATCTACTGTTCCACTGTAAACTATGCCTACTCAAATGCACTACATTTGAGTCATTCAAAATAGTGGTTCTTAAAACTACAATTAAACATGAAAAATTCTGTAAATGTTTTAAAGGTATTAAAATATAAACATCTGAATAATACTAAAAATGAGAAACATACACAACTGCCATTAAATTTTTTTAACCAAGAATAAGTACTTTCTAACTAAATGAGTAAATAACACTTATTTGACAAAGAATGCTGGGAGAGTAAGCGGGAGAGAAGAAGAGAGAGCAGACACGCTGTCACATGGTTGGTGGTTAGAAGAATTTGGTCCTGACCACTAGGTCCAAGAATCTGGATTAGTAATGGGCAGAAAATGCTTCATTAACAAGAGCAACAAGACACAGCAGAACGTGAAGAAGTGAAATCAACAGATCATTCCACATAGCAAATACCCATGTCTGCCCCATCTGCTCTCACGGAAGTTGATGACAGGGGCCGACACGACTGAGGAGCTTATGACAATCACTGAAATGTCCAAAAGATGAGAGCAAGAGGCAGAAAAAGAAGCAAGGGGCATCAATAGTCCATAAACTAAAATCAGCCCCTACATAGTTCAGAGCTCACGATACTTTCATATCATCCTTGCCATGAGCCATCATGTTTTTTACACGAGTAGCTTTGCTCGCTCACTTTAGAACAAATATTTAAGTCAGGTACAAACATATACTCATTTGCATAGCAAATTTTAAGGGGTGCATTGAAATAGTAACCAACTGATTAAGGTGTTAAGTATCTTTACAATCAGAACGACATTCAAATTGACCACACGAAATGTTTTCTATTTGAAAACAGTTACCTATAAAAGTTTTTGGGATTTGAATTAAAAACAAGGCATGAATTATTAGCAAAACATTAAAACCATTACTGATGTACTTCTCTGTAGGCAGCAGTCACTCTTCTATAACTTCTAAGACCTTGTAAACACTGTTCTGGAATACAGTGGTGAAGTGTGGCTTGGAATCCTTCACCAGGAGGTTACATAAGGGAGGTTTCCCAGCATTAGCAGGGTCTTCCACATCCCAGATTTCAGGCATACTGCACCCAGGCCTAGAAAAATTAACATACAGATTAAAAATCAAAGAACATGATACACGGCAGATGAAGCAGAGCACACTTTTTCTATTCCTGCCCTCGTTTCATTTTTTCTATGTAAATTCACTTAGTTTAAAAAATCCTGTTATAGTTATCTATATTTATTTAAGCTGCCATAAATTCTCTTTAGAACAAGGTGAACGCAGCAAGTGGACTATAAAGAAGGAAACAGACGTACAAAATACACGAATGCAGGTGGTGGGGTAAGACAGATCTTGCTTCAATTCTGCAACAGTTGGCTTAGCAAGGATGTGGTGTTGGAGAGCTCACAGTCTCTCTCCAGATTTGTCAAATGGGGAATAACCATGATGTGGGTATGGGTTATGAGGACTCAGAGAGAAAGACTGTACCTAGTTAGCACCGTGCCCAGAACACAGACAGAGGTAATATGTTATATTGACTCAAAAATTATAATTGGCAGATATGCTTAGTTCACATTTATGCAACTTCCCACTATTGTCTCCTAGAATGAGTCAACTTAAAGAAAACCCAGTGGTGTTCAGTTCAAGTCTTTAGCTAAATGCACAATTAAATTTTATTTTTTTCACAATTAAATTTTAAAAGCAATATAGTTTATGAAGAACAGAAGTGAAATTGATATTATGTGGTATCAGTCCCAATAACTTCTGCAGATGGCTTTAACATTTATTTTAAATCTAAAGCAGTGTTACAGATATAACTGCTAGCTTTCACTGGGGTTCACAAATTTCTTTTTTCTTTTTGGCTTTTGTTACATTGAGGATTTTTATGTTATTATATTCCAAAATGTCAGTATTTTCTTTAGGACTTATGATTTCCATGTCTTGTTTAAGGAATCCTTCCCTATAACATATCATGAGAGTATGCATTGTGTTCTTCTGTGAAAGTTTTAGAGTCTGCTTTTCACAGCTAGACTTATAACTCATCTGGAATTAATCTTTCTGTATGGTGTGAGGCAGAGATTTAATTTTAATTTTTTCCATATAGATAGCCCAGCAACTCTAGGGACATTTTTATTTAAAGCAATTTTTTTTTAATGTTTATTGATTTTTGAGAGAGTGAGCAAGAGAGGGCAGGGAGAGAGGGAGACAGAGAATCTGAAGAAGGCTCTGAGCCATCAGTACAAAGCCCGATGAGGGGCTCAAACCCACAAACCATAAGATCATGACCTGAGCCAAAGTCTACACTCAACCGACTGAGCCACCCAGGTATCCCGTATGATTTATTATTTGTCAAATCCATCCTTACCCCTATCGATCAGTACCTGGCATACCACTTTCAAATCTATATTACCTGTTTTATAATCACCAATGTAATAATGGATTCAGGCAAGAGTCAAAACTGGATGCAAGAACTATCTGGTGAAAGGTTGTTGAGAAAGAGGATAAACAAATGGCCTCTAAGTATCTCTACAGATTTCCTATTACTTCTATAGGAGATGTGCCTCCTTAATATAGAGAGATCAGGTGATCAAACTTAGCATGACCAATGATAGAACAAAGCGATCTCTACCTCCTGATGTGACACAATAGAAAGTATACAACCCCTCTGATGTCATAATCTTGCCACAATTTGCCAAACTGAATCTAATCACAAGGAAGGAATTAGACAAATCCAGACATGGGACCTTTCCTCTAAGACAACTGGCTTGGACTCTGGGAAAATATCAACAAAAACAAAAAGGGCAAAAGGGAGTTCACAATCTCCTATGTGCTATTTGAGAAATTAAAACAAACAAACAAACAAACAAAAACAGAAAAATACACAATACAGAATAATTATAGAGAACTGTCAACAGCTTATGTTTTGTCATAGTTGCTTCACTTTAAGAGAAAGAAACATTTCCAACATGTCTTTTTAATCCCCAAGTGCAGCCCCGCTTCCCTACCTCTACTATGGGGCAAGCAGCACATGCCTTTTTCTTCTCAATAACATCTTTAATTTGAAACTGACTAATCATCCAAAAAGTGTCAAAATATAGGCCTATCAAAAATAAAAAAATGAAAGTCACTGTCACTTCCAAAGCCATTTCTCAGAGGTGACCTGTGTAAACAATCCAGCATACATTCTGCTACACCCATTTAAATTTTTTTAAGTGCATTTATTTATTTTTGAGAGAGAGACAGATAGAGAGAGACAGACAGAGTGAGTGGGGCAGGGGCAGGGAGAGAGAGGGAGAGAGAATCCCAAGCAGGTTTCATACTATCAGCACAGAGCCTCATGTGGGGCTCGAACTCATGAACCGCAAGATCATGACCTGAGCTGAAACCAAGAATTGGACGCTTAACCGACTGAGCCACCCAGGCAACCCTCAGCTAGACCTTTTTAATCCAACTTCAGACACACACATACAAATATAGGAATGGACAGATTTATGTATATAGATGCTCCTGGGCTGCTTTTACAAACAAGAGATTATTCTGGAACTCCTCACTTAACAATAAAATGTGGCCATTTTCCTACCTCAGTACCTAAAGACCTACTTCATTCTTTTTAATAGTTGCTAGTACACCTATTAATTAGCCACTCTTTTATGGGTAGATATTTTAATTGTTTCTCATTTTGCCATTATAAAATGACATTGATATAAACATTCTTGTGCCTATATCTTTCTGCAAGCTAAATTAAAAAAATTTTTTTTAATGTTTATTTATTTTTGAGAGAGAGAAGACAGAGTGCAAGCAGGGGAAGAGTAGAGAGAGAGGGAGACGCAGAATCTGAAGCAGGCTCCAGGATCTGAGCTGTGAGCACAGAGCCCGATGCGGGGCTCAAACCCACAAACCGTGAGATCATGACCTTAGCCAAAGTCGGACACTTAACTGACTGAGCCCCCCAGGTGCCCCAACTGCAAGTTAAACTTCTAGAAGCAGCACTATTATCACATCACAGGGCTACACAATTTTCACTTTGCCTCTATCACATTATCTCCCAGTGAGTGTTCCCATGAAGGCTGTTCACTAGATTCTACCAACACCGAGCATATATGATAAAATAAGAGGGCTTAGGTTTTCTAAGCCATTTAATTTTCTGACACATGCCAAGGACAAACTGTTGCCACACTGCAGGCCATGGGTAGTAGAGAGCAAAACATACAGGCAGTAGAAAACTACCCAGTTCCTGAGCTCAACTGTTTGCAGGAAAAAGAGAAGGTAAGAGCTGCCTTTGTGAGCTCTGTCTGCCTGAGTGTAACATCCTTTAGTACTTATCTGCGTGTACTGGAGCTCCCCCAAGTCAGCCAGCGAGGTCTTTAAATAGCATTATTGAAAATGGGAATAATTTTCTTCTGAATTCATGTGTTTTAATTTTATGTCAACTCTATTATCGGAATTAATGAGATAGAAAGCAGAGAACTGAGAAGAAAATAGTTAATTAAAAACTCATCTACAACTTGCATTTGAGTATATTTTCGTACTTGTATTTGAACATGGGGTGTCAAGTATTTAAGGAATAATCAAGCCACACAATTAAAGCCACTGGTGGGGCGCCTGGGTAGCTCAGCCAGCTGAGCAACCTGACTTTGGTTCAGGTCATGATCTCATGGTTAGTAAGTATGAGCCCTGCACTGGGCTCTCTGCTGCCAGCGTAGAGCCCACGTTGGATCCTCTGTCCCCCTCTCTCCACCTCTCTCTCTCTCAAAAATAAAGAAACTTTATAAAACAAAAATTAAAAATAAAGCCACTGGTAATAAGATCACATAAATGTAGGGCTCACCAACATGCTGGGCACAGATTAAGTGCTAGATAAATATTAGGTCCCTCTTCCTTTTCTTCTTCCTTTTCTTTGAGTTCTCCATTTATTCCCCCTGTTCTGACAAATTTTTCTGTTCCAGTAACCTACAAATGTCTCAGGCATAACTGAAATGGACAGTGGGGGCCAAGGCATTAAAGGCATTTCTACCTAGTCCTGGTAGAAAGTTCTGTCAAGAAATGCAGTCTTCCAACTGCACTAAATATTAGTCCTTATTCCCTTTCCTCTTCTGAGTTCCCCATTTGCTTCCCTGGCAAAACAGAAAGCACAGCTTGTGTTTTGTTTCAAGGTTTAAGCAGAGTGCACCTGTCTAAGGTTTCCTGAGATTTAGTATCAGTCTGGCTTAAATCCTGTAGTAAAAGGAGAGTGCTGTTTTAGTTACTGAGTGCGGAAAACAGATTAGAGAAAGTCACTTCTTTAGCCTCCTTCTCTCCACTCCTGCCAGAAAAACACAACAGGGGCAAGTCAAGATCCAGACAGGAAGGTCGAGCACGCACTCCCACCCCAAACTCTCAGTCTTGGTGCCCAGAAGTGGGCGCTAAATGGAGAGGATCCAAAGCCAGTGAATTTACTGCTGACCTTGTTTAGTGAGCAAGATTTGTTGCCATGCTTCCTAAATTTGTCTTTCATCCCTTCTTGTGTATAAAACAGTAATCTGCCCATCAGAACATGAGACTACTACAGCACTGCAAATCCAAGGAGTTCCATCAACATCTTAGAATATAAAATGCCTTTGGGGCGCCTGGGTGGCTCAGTCGGTTAAGTGTCCAACTTCGGTTCGGGTCGTGATCTCACGGTTTGTGAGTTTGAGGCCCACGTTGGGCTCTGTGCTGACAGCTCGGAGCCTGGAGCCTGCTTCAGATTCTCGCTCTCTGCCCCTGCCCAACTTGTGCTCTGTCTCTCAAAAAATAAATAAGCGTAAAAGAAAAATTAAACAAAAAAAAAGAATATAAAGTGCCCCAATCTCTGCAATTTACACATATTTAAAATACTATGCAAGATCTGGGGGAAGAAATGAAGAATCTTGAATCAAGGATCATCATCAGCGTGGGAACAAAAAGGTCATAAAACATTATTTTTATGTTCCAGTAACCTATAAGTGCCTCAGGATGATAATCGAACTGGGGAGCAAAGCCCTTGGCAATAAAGATCACAATGCTGGTAGAAATCTCTGACAAGAAGTTCTTCTTGCAAGTTCTTCTAATCGCAAATGTCAGCCTACCATTCCTTTATTACAATATCCTCATAAAATTGTTATGAGAGATGCTTATGACTTCTTTGTTCTAAATTTATGTAACAAAGTTAATTAAAAGTGGGTATATGAATTTCATATGTATTCTTCTGTTTATAAGGACATAAAACATTTTCTAAATTATGACTCTAAGAACATAAACATGTTGTATAGATCTTGATTAAATTCAAGTCACTTGGGACATATTCATTGGAAAATCATTCAGTAATCAACAGTTGTTGGAGTTTCCTTGTGGGCTATGTCACAGACCTATTTTCACTCCTGAGTCAATATTTAATTATTTTGTCTTAACACCCTTTTGTATCACTGAGATGAAGGCTTCTGTTTAAAGAGTAGTGAGAATTTTAACATTAATAGTTCTCCATAAAATACTCTTATTTTCTAACGAAACTGCTCATGTCTGTGCTCCTCATGGATCCAGCACTTTGGTATTTTAACAGCCAAGAAGCTACAGTCGTCTGTGTGTAGTCACCGAGGTACAAAATCTCTAAACAGTCACCTTTACAAGTCATATTTGCTTTTATGATCTTACTAACCTCTGCTATACTCTGCTTGGTGAATTTCTCTGTGGAAATAGTTTTAAAAATTATAAAGCCAGGAAAATGTGGGTCACGGTAAAGTTAATTGTTTTCCCACTCAAATAAGATGTGAAACAGCAAGAAAGAAGTGTCACTGTAAGGGGACGCCGGGAGGGGGCCCGTCTCTCACGGGGCACGGCGTGACGTGCAGAGATGTGGTGTGCACAAAGGAGGCTCTGACTCTCAGCTGTCTGTCTGACTTCATTACAATGAGACTCTCCATTATTTGGTTTCAGACTCTGCAAGTCTTTTTAAAAGAGAATACATCCAACTTTAAATAAAAGTTTTTAAAAACATCGCAGGCAAATATGAGCGATTTGGGAAATTATCAATCAGTACCAATATAATACCTTTATGGTTGGATACACATGCAAATCATTATAAAAGAAACATATTTGTAATGACCAGAAAAGAAAAAATTGCAATTCAAAAAATGATCTAAAAAGTTCTTTCCACTTATACTTTGCTAAATGTTATATATATCTCACACATACGACTAGTAAAGCACTTGCCATAAGACTGAATTAATTTTTCATGTCTTATGCATATAAAATATTAACTGTGTTGAATACTCACTTGGATCTTCTTATACACCAGGACTCCTCTAGAATGTAATAATTCACTTGTAACTTTATCAATTCTCGCTTCACTTCTTCAGCTGCTTTTCGACTATACATTGAGTAAACTATTTTCGTTCTGGCTCTTTAAAGAAAGATAATTGGGCAAAAGAGTTTCAAGATTAAAAGGATGCAGTCAACGTACTTGGAAGAAAGCACTGAACGGAACAGGAAGGAAGAGTCTACAGAAGAGTCAGGTCAAGAGAACTTTCTTCTCAGAGTTGCTGCTCAGGGGCCCCAGGGAGGTCAAAAGGACATTTAGAAGCAGCACAAGAGTCCTGGGAGAAGAGATGCACTTTGATGGACCCCTTCCTTTCCAAACTTAGTCTCTTTGTTCATTGGCTCATTTGTTTTTGTTTCGTATTCTCCATAACTCTATCATACATTAGAGTGAGGCGTGCTGTGTGTGGGCAGGGTGGGCCACACATACACGGCCACCACACTAGAGCTGCAACACAGTCCCGACTTCGACAGCAACAATAACTGGCATAAATGGCTCTCCATTTTGGTCCTAGATTAAAATACAAAAAAAACAAAACAAAACAAAACAAAAAAAACCTAAACCGATTCCACACAACTGCTCTGGAAATAAGCTTGTGGAAATTGGTTTTTTAATGAAAAAGTTTTTTTATTTATAAAATGTATGTCTCACCGTTACACAAAGAATACATTAAGAGGAGTCACCCAGTGACAGGGATAGCTTGACCTAGCCCCAGAAACTGTATGAAAATTAAATCTATGTCCTTTTTAAAAGAGAACACAATACTCTAACTTATGAAAAGTAGTGAAAAACAAAAACCAAGATCATTCTAGTAGGCTACACAGGTGAAAATCAGAATAAAATCTTCTTTGAATGAGATTCTGTTTCAACTGTTTCAATTTTCTTGAGAATTCACGAAAAAACAGCCAAAAGGGCACCTTAATAAAAGCTAGAGGCTAATGAATCTTCTGGGGAGCATAAGGACGGTGATGACTAAAAGAACCTAGGTGGCTTGCAGCCCTGCTCACCTGGAGAAAAAGGACACACTATGATTTCATTTTGCTGCCTCGTACAAAAGGCAGAAAAGGTTGTAGATTTATTGCCCTGTGGAGCCTTACCAGTTTGTATCGAACTCAGCCCTCTTATTTCAGCCTTGTTTTCTCCCCTAACTCTATAAATCCCCATTCACCACAGCCTCGTTATTTTGCTAGTTCCCTCGCTCACTATTTGTGTGGGAAATTTGTTTTGGGCAACATGAGAACTGTGTACTAACCTTAAACCTGCATCTTCATAATGTGGATGATTCACAATGGGCCGAAGTGCAGAGAGTTTAACACTCGCCATGGTGGGCATGGCACCCGCAAACACCGCGTCTGCAAAGCAGGAAAGAAGGTCTCAGGAGACTCAGTGAGTGCCACAAGGGTCTCCTTCTGGGTCAACTCAATCACTTCCCAGGTGAAAAAAAGGAGGCCCAGAAAGGTTCACAACTTAAAGATTCAATGGAAGAAACACTGAAGTTGGAAAAATGGCTATCAGCAACCTGGCCTGGGTAAACAATTTTCTTGGGAAGTTAGAGCCTCCTCATTTCATCACTGAGGATTTCTGGGGTTTTCTTTGTTTGTTTGTTTTTGTAATGTCTTAGAAATCTTTCCTGCCCCTAGGAAAGAAGTATCAAATTGGCTAGGAAACTTTTATAGCACCAAGGGATCCTGGAAAATGATTTAAAATTCAGTCATTTGATACTCAGACAACAAAATCCATGAGTTCATTTCAAGGAGGAATGTGCAGGACTAAGAATAAAAACTCATTAGGAAAATAAGCACAACAAAAATTATTTTAAATCTCACAATGTAAAATTTTGGATAAATTTTGAAAAAACATTGGTATTTAAGGAAAATAGCAAAACAGATTACTAAGAAAATATATATAACATTTCCTTGGCAAACCATTTAAGTAAGATTGACATCTCTCTTTTTCTGAATAATCTAGAAGCAACACTACTTAGAGTAAGGCCACTGGAAGTAAGTTGGGTTTAAGATTTTGCAGGGGCATATGAAACCGTGAGGGAAACTTACCTGGTTTAGTACTGTATTTGATCCATTCTATAAGTTCTTCTTGTGGCAAATTGCTGAATTCCCCTACAATATTCCATTGGGTTTGTAGATTTGCTGAACCCTGTATTGACATTGCTGCTAAGACAGCAAAAACAACAGCACCAGGATGTACTTTGCAAAAGAGCCATCCAAATAGCTGAAACCAAATTAAGAATATGTTGATAATTAGTACAAAGCAGCCTGTATCAAATAAACATAAGTTCTTCCCAGAGAAGAACACAGTCTCTGGTAGAGTCACAGATAAATGATTAATTATCCTACGAAAAAATTCCAGCAACAATGACCAGGGGGATTAAAAGAATTTTACCATAAGCCTTACATAGGTGGGACATAATTTAAGAAGTTATTCTCTCAATTTGTGCTAATTCTAGCTTCAGGTAAGGCCAGGACCACCTACATAATTTGTCAGGCCCAATGCAAAAAGAAAAGGTAGGGTCTCTCGTTTAAAAAGTATTTAGAAGTTCTGGGGCGCCTGGGTGGCGCAGTCGGTTAAGCGTCCGACTTCAGCCAGGTCACGATCTCGCGGTCCGTGAGTTCGAGCCCAGCGTCGGGCTCTGGGCTGATGGCTCAGAGCCTGGAGCCTGTTTCCGATTCTGTGTCTCCCTCTCTCTCTGCCCCTCCCCCGTTCATGCTCTGTCTCTCTCTGTCCCAAAAATAAATGTTGAAAAAAAAAAATTAAAAAAAATACAAAATAAAAAAAAAATAAAAAGTATTTAGAAGTTCCAAAGACCAACAGAAGAGCACCCAACTAGATGTAGGGTCCTTCTGAGTGTGGGCCCTCGTGCGTTTGCAAAGGTCCCACACCTGTGAAGCCATCCCAGGGCCATGCTCTCTATCTTCAGTCATGGTGAGGGCTTCCTGCCAGCCTCCTTTCCTGTCCCAGCCCAGAGGAATCAGGAACAGCAGCTTCATACCAAGACACGCAGGTCTCTAGAAAGCTGTCCCTCTTTAACACAACACCAACATTCTGATTGGGAAACTTGAGGAAACTGATTTTTCCATTCTAATAGTCCACACTCAATAATAACACTTTACCCCTATTATTCTCTCCTTAATTTCTCTATATGTCTTTAGAGTTAGATTTCAAGCCTCTTGAGGGCAGATATATATTATTTCTTCTTGATTTTTCTATCTACCATTCTACCCTCATCCTTAGAGTATGGTATAGATGCTTAGTAAATATTTGTTAAATTTAAAAGAGGTACTGCTGCTGGACCTTGGCTAATTGGTTGATGAAAAGGTGACACGATGCAGAAGCATCAATCTGTGAATACAGAGCAAGGACACAGTTATCCAGGGAAAATAAGCAGCAAATAACCAAAATGGCTTACACTAAATTTTAAAAAGGCAGGGATATGCATACAAATGTATACTCAAATGAGAAAAATATTTTTTTAAGCTTGATACTGAAAAAGAACATCTATTTGAAAGCAACTGTAACTTGAAATCACTGGCTAGAATTCTTTGTGATAGGAATGTCAAAACAACAAAAAAATATTTCTACAATGACGCTCTGCTTTCTATCAACATCTGTAGGGATCATTCATGAATTCAGCCTGTACTATTTGAGCGTCTGTTGTATGCCAAGGAATGTCTTAGAAGTTAGAAGGATAAATGACCTGTTTTGGCCCTTACCCTTTATGAACAATTAATATAAATCCATGAAGAACTTTATGACAATTTAAAGAATTTTGAGTTATTCAATATTATTTCAGGGTCATTCAATGACATAGGCTGGGGTAAAGTGATCATAGCAACTACAACACCAACATAACGATCTTACCTGTCTTGAACAGATCAAAGAAGCCATAACACACATGTGTGGGGTCAAGAAGAGTTTTAGTCTCATAATTAAAATACCGAGGGCTGTATATGCTAACAGTTGCAATGCATGATAAACTAGCTGAAAGAAAGAGAAAATATTTTTTACTCCTACAGTTTAATATATTGTTAAATAGATGAATATCCAGAAGAGTACTTTTGCTTCGCAACAATACTTTGACTTCTGAAATAAACGAGTCTACAAGTTCACTTTCAAACTTCTCCATTTTATTAAAAGCCTAAAATGATAAAGTCACTAAAGCAAGTTGTTCTAGAATTCTGCTCAGGGTTAAGTCCATAGTTACCAAAGCCCACATCTCTGAATCTACCTTGATGATACCATCAGATTAACACAGGAAAGCGGTAAACAAAAGTAAGTACTATTTAAGAGCCCAGAGTCTGCCTTGGAAGAGCCATCAAAACCAGGCAGAAATATGCAATACAGTATTATTAGCTATAGTCACCATGCTGTTGCTAAGAGAGTAGATCTTAAAGGTCATCCCAGGGGAAAAAAATTATTTTGTAACTACGTATGGTGATGGATGTTAGCTAGACTTATTGTGGTGATCATCTCACAATGTCTACAAATCTGATTACTTATGCCATACACCTGAAATCAGTATCAGGTTACATGTCAATTAGATCTCAAGTAAAAACAAAACAAAACAAGAAAGAAAAAAAGATAAACAAGTGAAACCACCAGGAGATGGCAGGAGCAACCAGTCACACCTCCAAAGCCTCAGGGCAAGGTGAGTAGAGAGGAAAGCCATCTCCAGTCAAGCAAAAGACACTCCACATGCATTGAGCAATAAACTGGATCTTCTGAGGATGATCAGAGCAGACCAAATGGGTTTCCTACTTAACGGTTTTAACAAATGAATGGTCATGTTTGTAACAGTCTCATAAAAACACATACAGGCCTATTTTGAAGATGGTTAGTGACAAATACCGATACTTAGAAACTGGAACTGAAAGAAAAAAAGTGTGTGTACACACACACACACATGTATATATACACATATATATATACACACACATATATATATATATATATATATATATATATATACACACACATACATACACACACACACACACACATTGAAATAAAGTATGTTTTAGTAGTATTATGTCTTTACCTCTCCATGATCAAACTGGTGTTTTCTGAAATGGAATAAGAAATATTACTATTGAATCATGGTTGAAGCACTTCAATTATTTGCATTTTTATCTTACAAATACAAGTTTTACAATTTCTGTAATATTCCAAGGACATATATATGTAAACAAAAATCACAAAGTTATGAACCCAAACTGGTGCCATAATCTTTTAAAAGACAGTTTATTTTTAAAAAATTGACCTTGGAGCATACCTTGCACATTTGACTACAGGGACAATTCCTGGGCCAACAAAAGGGACACCGTGGTGTAGCAGGCCCCTCCCTGTGATGTCCTGCCAAAGCAGGGAGGGAAGTGAAGGGAACCCTGAAGACTTCATAGTTATGTTCCCCTGCTTCTCATCCCCAGGGGTACCTGAGCTCCCCCCCCAAGCTGGGGCTGCTATAGAGATAATTTAGGAAACCACATAAAAGATTTTTTCATCAGTGGTTCTGGAATATACAAATAGCCACAAAATTCCCTCTTTAGTTCTACTTGACAGCTTTAATTTTCCTGAGAAAAGATGTGCGCTTAGAGGTCCCTGCATCTCCCTCTGGTCTCGTGCCACCCCTCTCCATAATCACTCCTACTCCATTTCCCTGCTTTATCTCCTCAAAGATGTTCATTTATTGGTTTCTTATTATCATCTGTCTCTCCCTACTAAAATGAACCCCTCAGGACTACAAGGTACAAACCTACCCATCCTCAATCCCACTGAGCACTGATGACACTGGAGACACAGCAGTAGATAAGATGGGGAAAAAAATCTTTGCCCTCATAGAACTTACATATAGTAAAGGGAGAAACAAAATGCAAGTAAGTAAACATTTGTCAAACAGTGAGAAGTACCGTGGAGAGAGCGAAAACAGGGCAAAAGATGCAGGGGGTGATGGGGAAGGCGTATAGCAATCAATGGGGTCACTGAGTGACATTTGAGCAAGGCCTGAAGAAGCAGAGAGTTTGAGGTTGAGCAACCCTCAGGAAGAGCACTTGAGGCAAAGAGAAAGATAGTGCATAACCCTATAGTAGGAAGTAGTCCTTAATGGGCTAAGTACAAAGACACCGTGATCAGAGAAGAGAGATGTGGGGGAGAATGGCAGTGCCACAGGAGATGTTCAAGTATAAATGGTGATAAATTCAGAGAGAGGAAGATAAGGGCATATGATGACGAAGAATAACAAGCCAGGAGACAAGGAATCTACAGGGAAGTGATGGTCAGGAAAGGCTTCTTGAAGGAGGTAACATTTAAACAAGAATTAAAGGAATTGGCCACATGCAGAGCCAAGCTGTGGGGAGGAGAGGCACAATTACAGCCTTGGGGTACAAACAGTGCAAAACTGCCAGGCAGGAAGCAACGGGCCAGGGCCACGGTTACAGAGCAGCAAGGAGGTCCAGGGCACATGAGGGTGGTGGGAAAAGGGAAAGTGACAATTTATTTTTCTCTCAATTGCCTCTTTTGTGTACTTCACTCATTTTCCAATAGGGTTTTAGCATTTTTCCTGTTAATTCATAGAAGTCCTTTATACATGAGTCATTTGTCCTTTGTCATATATTGTGACTATTGTACCCAATTTGTCTTTTTCTCTGAACAATGCTTACAAGTATCTCATCAAACCAAAATATTTATCTAGTCAGCCTTTTCAGTCTTTCCTTTTAGCATACAGGTTTCATGTCATACTTAACAAGGCCTCTCTCATCCTAAGAGTCCTAAAATAATCTCTTGCTTAATATTGGGGTTTTGGGTTTTTTCCTACATTTAAATCTCTGCTCCATCTGGAATTTATTTTGTGTAAAAAGTAAAGTATGGAATCAGTTTTCTATTTCCCTGCTCTTCTCTCAAAAGGCAGTCCAGTCCATTGGTCCTAGAACCAACAACAGAATAATTTATTTTCCCTGATAAACTGAAGCACAAAGCTGTGTCCTTCAAGTACAGATTATGTGTAGGCCTAATATCAGATTGTATGGATGGAATCTGAGGTATGAATAAGTAATTTACTGAGCTCTGCATGGATAGGGGATCATGAGAAAAGCAAAGAAGGGGAATGACAATAATCGAAAACATCCATGATCAAATGTTGAGTGTACCACACCACATGAATTATAAAATTAATACCTTGTAGATATCTATTTAATAGATAATGTAACAAAATGATTAATAGCATACTTACCTCATTTGTGTCTGTTGTTTAGTTAAGACACCCCACATGTCACTAATAATCTGCAAATAGATTTTTTAAGACTTAAGAAGAGTTGTTTTGGGAAAAACAAAATTGTAACTAAAGTATTTTCTAAATTTTCAAACTCTACTTAAAAATATAAGTATAGGGATAAGAGATGACTCGGGAAATAATAACTACAACAACCTAATCTTACATTTGTACAGTACTTGATCATATATCTAATACCCAACAACCCTGTTCAAATAGATTTTCTTATCTTCATTTCGTACATGAGCAATGGGCTCAGATGGATTAGATGATCTCCTGGAAGGTGGACAACAACTAGGAAGCATTAATAGGTCGTGAAACCTGACCTTCTGGCTTCCAGTCCACATTCAGTGAACTCCACCATGCCAAGGTCACTAGCAATGCCTCTTCTTAATCATGCACATATACCCCATATACCCAGACAACTGCCTCAGAGACTGATAAGCACAACCAATTAAACACTGGGTTTGCACAGTTAGCAGCCAGGTAAGGTCATCTAATCTGAAATCCTATCCCCAGTATGGATGCCCTCTTGGACACAACTCACACGTTTTAATCTAGCCCTTGGAAGAACCACCCAACTGCTGCTTGAATCTACAACACTTTGTCAGTCCAGATCAATTCTGGTCCAAAGTCCAACCTCGTAGAATTGGCCATAATTCTAAGGAGCCAGAATGAGTGTAATCGTATTTCCAAGGGGTAGGCTTTAAATATTTGAAAATAATTATCTTTTGTCCAAATGAATCCTTCTTCTTTAAATCAAACATCTCAGCTTTTTTAACCTGATGTAATTGCTTTTGTCATCTCTAGCCATCCAGGTTGCTGCCTTTTTAATGGATTCTGGATTGCCAACATTGGTACTTTCTGATTTACCTACTAGCTGCACACCTACACAAAGTATGCAAAAGTGCAAAGGAAGCACAGAGCCTGGCATATAGCAGAAACTGACCACAAACTCATTAGATTTGAAAAGCTGGTGCAACTACAAAGCTGAATGCTACACTACACCCAAGAAGGAGGGAAAGGTGCAGAGTCTGATTCTTATTCCTTCCTTGCTTTTTAATGGACATGATGTGAGGCTGGTAACAACTTCTATGATCTTCTAATTCTGCATCTGTCAAAATGGGGGCAATATCTGTGTACCGTACAGAGCTGTCAAATAAGCAGGTGAAATAACACATGTGATATGGCTGGGGAGAGTACAAATATATAATGTGAACAATAACCATAGTACAGAATATTCTACAAATACACGACATTCTGTTAACCCAGAAATCACTAACTACAAATCAGAAAACTTTTAGGATCTATCATCTGTTTTTTGATAATAGATTAATCTTTATTTATTCTCTTAAAACACTTGCAATTACAGAATTCACCAACTCTTACAAGAAAAAAGAGAATATCACACCTGCTCTTTGCTAAAGATTGGAACTTCCCTGACCTGATTTAAATCTGGGCTTAGAATTTCATTATCAAAGCCAAGTTGGAAGTCTAACAATTTTATCGATGTTGGTAATACACTGTTAGTATTCTATTTTTTCCTTTTGATCAATAATAATAAACTCAATCCAGGAGTTAGTGAGAACTGCACAAATGACTTAGAAAGGCATACATTAAATATTTTAGAAAATATTACATAAAGTTAAAAGTCAGTCAGTAGTAATTTACAAAGACAAAAATAACTGTATCTGGGTCAATATGGTCTCTTTGATCATGTCTTTCAAAATGTATGACCATCAAAACCCGAGCCATCCTTTTCCTATGTCTATTTTATGCTGGCAGATAGAATATTTTTAAGGTTTATAATGTTCATCAAGGGCTGTAATTAAGAAAATACAGAAACGTTTCAACAAATTCATATGATGTATTGTGTCATATTAACGTGTAACCTAGTTTACTTAACTACTAGGATAGAAACAACAAAATGTTTTATTATAAAAAAGAGCTCTTAAGTAATCAAATCAACATACCTTTCTAATGATTGCAATAAACACAACCAGAACAACCGGAAGCAACAGTGTCTTTGTATACCTCAGAGGAGTCTGCAATTCAAAGAGATGTTTTGTTAGAGGAAAATATTTTCAGACAAAATTTCATTTCAAAAAATATAAGTGAGAAACATGAGTATCAGTCCAATATACCCATTGACTCCCATCGTAAAAATGAAGATGCATTTCCATAGAAACAAACATCCCTAAAATGCTGAGTTGAAAACACGAACACTGGTAAGTATAAAATGTGACTAGGAAGATTACTGTTCACTTTTTGTACACAGCTTTTCCAACTACAGAGCTCAACTTACCATTTGCCTAAGGTCAGCAGGACTCTAACTTTAAACAGCATGAGCATTTCCTGTACATTTGGTGGGGGATAAAAATCGTAACCATGATCCTAAGATACACTAAGACACACTAAGACACACACACACACACACACACACAGACACACACACACACACACACACACACACACACAGTAATGACCAATGTTTACAAGAGAAATAAAAACATTTTTGCATTTTCTTAATAACAGAGAAAAAGCTACAGAAACATTTAATACCAAAGACTTACACACTGCAATCCTATATATATTTCAATTATTTGAAGTCACACTTTTAAACAATTCTGGGCTTGAAATTTCTAAGTTGCAATTGACTTGCTTACCACCAACATTTACCTTCACAAAAATAATACTATATTATTGAGTTAAATAATGTACATTTTCCCAAATATGTTTATCAAGAGAAATCTAGCTTTAATCATATTAAAAACACTGATACATTTTAATTTTACAAAGTAGTATTTTCTGATTTTCCCTCTCATTAGTCCAATTTTCTCACTTGTTATTCTGTATTAGAAAGTAATTTTGATAATTTATTAACCCAAAATGCATACTTCAGTTAGAAGTCCCATTAAAAGGAGATTTTTTTATGGTTTTATTTTACTATTTACAAGCATTTGCATAGTACTTAATATTTTAAAATATATGTATTTCTAATTTGTAAATTTTACATTATGTCTTTGTCTAGACCTATGTCTAGGCAAAAATCATATAACCAAAACTATTTTATCATTTAAAATTTAGACATTTGCTATCAACAACTAACAATAAATATAAGAAAAGGTGTGAAATACAGGTGTTTACCTTAAAAAGGCAATGTGTCAAAACTGTGTTAAAAGTATTTAACAATTTAACAAAGAATTCAAACAATTTTAAAAATACATTCAAAAACTTTGTTTTAAAAGTATTTTTTAGGGGCGCTTGGGTGGTTCAGTCAGTTAAGCGTCTGACTCTTCATTTTGGCTCAGGTCATGATCTCACAGTTCATGAGTTCAGACCCCAAGTCAGGCTCCCCACTGACAGCATGGAGCCTGTTTGGGTATCTCTCTCTCTCTCTTTTTCTCAAAATAAATAAATAAATAAATAAATAAATAAATAAATAAATAAATAAATAAATAAATATTTTTAAAAAGACACTCAAGGAAAAATACAAAAATACAAAAAAAAAAAAGCCAAAGATTTTGAATCTAGCCAGAATTTCACTTATATAAGCCACTGATAGAATATTTGACCACGTAAAAACTCAGGGATTACTGTTCCTATGGCCCTTCCTGAGGAATCCATTGGAGAGCAAGCTTCACACAATAGAGAAATGGCAGGAGAGGCTTCAATGCCAGAACACACAGTGTTAAAAACACTATGACAAGGATGTAACAGATATAACAGTGACAGAGTAGCATGAGTGGTTACATGTGTAGACAATTCAGATACAATGGATCTCTTAAAACAGGGGTCAGAGGGGAGAGTACATGGGAAGTAAAATAACGTCACTGATTATAGTATTACAAAAGAAATGGGGGGGGGAGTTGTGGCCAGGCAAGAAGAAACTAAGTTCAATATAATTCTCAGTAGGAAACCAACAGAAGGGACTGGAGTGGATATATGAAAGTATTAATACAAAGGAAACAAAATCATACAATTTCCTCAATACCAAAAGATCCACCAGAGTGTATGCAGAAGAACAAATGCAAGGGAAACAACCACACAGGGAGAGAGGTGAGCATGTGCGTGCAATATTAGAATTACAAGTTCTTTTAATACTTCTATGAATTGTTGGATTTAGTCTAAGCATAAAAGTTATATACGCTCATTGTAAAAACTAAAAAATGCAGAGAAAATAAAGAAGACAACCAATTTAGGGAAAGCCTGGGCGGCTCAGTCAGTTAAGTGTCTGACTCTTGATCTTGGCTCAGGTCATGATCTCAGGATTTATAAGTTTGAGCCCTGCATCGATCGGGCTTTGTGCTGGCAGTGTGGAGTCTGCTTGGAATCCTCTCTCTCCCTCTCTCATTGCCTCTCCCCCTCCCTCAAAATAAACAAGCAAACAAACAAATAAAAAGGAAACAACCAATTTCACATTTTAATCAGTTGTCAGCATTTCCTCCCCAATGGGTTGTCTGTTCCCACCTTTCACCTATTTCTGCATAGGTGTGTGGGAGTGGGGATGTATTCTTTGTGATGAGGAAGGGTAAGAGTCCTCGGTAAATTTTTTTAAAATGTTTATTTATTTATTTTGAGAGCGGGTGGAGGGGCAGAGAGAGAGGTGAGAGAGAATTCCAAGCAGGTTCTGTGCTCAACGCTCCAGTACAGAGCCTGATGCAGGATCGATCTCACCAACCGTGAGATCATGACCTGAGCTGGAATCAAGAGGTAGATGCTCAACCGACTGAGCCACCCAGGCACCCCAAGTCCTCTGAAATTTTTTCTTGATTTGGACAATCTCCTATACTCTCTACCTTAATCCCTAGTTTCACTTGTCATATTTATGGCAAAAATCATCCCACTTAGTCATTTGCCTTTTGGTTTTTACAATATTTAATGTCAGATGTCTTAAGTTACATGCAGACAAATCTATTAATCATTCTCAAATGCATTATGTTAAACTGTTCCCTTTTCCCCACCGTATGGATGTATCAAACAATGGAGGCACTCTCCGAGCTGGCACAGTACTCTGTCTCTACAGCACGGTCCCTGTGAAGATACCCATGGAGATGAGGAATGGCAGGCTGGAAACAGCTTTGCTACTGTCTTCATATTAACTGAAGCCAGGCTATGCCTCAATAAGCAATTTCTTCTATCACCTACCCGATGGTTCTTACTCTCAGGTGATAGCGGCATGTGTATCTAACTAATGTCAGAGGACTTCCACCAAGTCCTAATGCCTTCTGGTGTTTACCTTCTATTTCCTTTTACCGCTTGCTTGAAGGAGTCTTGAGCTGCTGTGAATACGTATTTTAATGTCTTGCAGATACTCTTCCTTCCTTTCTTTCAGTGGGCTCAATACATTCACTCATACAGTTTTTATTAGCCATTATATGTCAAAACTTGCCAGAACCTGGGAATGAAGACTGGTAGGTACTGGAGTAAAGAGGACATCTGCAGGACATGCCCAATTCAGAATGTCTGGTTGAAAGGACTTTGCAGTGTGGGGCACTATCATCCACTGGTCTGTGTAACTCAGGACACAGAGGGAACCCAGTGGGGAGCAAGAGGAAAATGAAAGTGTCAACAAAGTACCGTTGACCAGTGTAATATATACACACACACAGCTCTGAAGGAAAATGTTTCACAGATAGTAAACTATCATAATAAATTGGGGCCGCATGGGTGGTGTTAAAAAAGACACATATATATGTGTTTGTTGAACCAAACCAGCTCACTGATTACTGCAAAATAATATTTTATAAAAAATATCATTAAAATATCAAAGTACTGTCCTCTGTATCTCATTTGGTCCTCACAATATCTTTTTGCAGCACACTACTAGAAACTAGTAAGCTATGAGAGAGAACAAAATGAGAGTCGCGTGTTCAACAACATCGAATACTACTGCAGACTTCCATCTCCCAATCCACCACACTACTGTCTGATTTCCTTTTAAACGTCTGAATACAGTTTTAGAAAGAAAAATGCTGTTGGAATGAACAAACTCAAACTCAATGATATTTCAAAGCAATGAGATTATTCCAACAAACAACCACTGAATGAATGGAAATGTAAGAGCTCGGGAGCGTCACTAAAGTAATGTTGTCCCTGAAAAGAGGCATCTTGAAATGCCTCTGTGTTTACTCATTCAAAAAACTATTGCTAGTCTGAATGCATGCTTCCAAATTATCAAAGTGAGAAAAGACCATACATTTCAGGGTGCTGTACTAATGTAAGTAGGAACATCTTCCTGTAAAACATCACTTTCCTCTTCCTTCCAAGTGAGGTAACAGCACAGAGGAGAGTCTGAGATAAGAGGAGCGCCCTTTATGAAAAATGAGTGGACCAGAACCTGGGGAAGGAAAACTAGAAATCACACCTTACCTCCTTTTCCATAAAGTCAAACTCTGCTGCACAGGTATACAATAAAGTATCAAAATCCTTGTAACTGAAGAATTTTGATGTTAATAAGTTGCCAATATGAGCCTAGGAAGGAATAAAGTGAGGTACCATTAGATTACGCCATATGGTGGAATAGTGCATTTTCATCTTAATAGCATTGAAAAATAGCTTTCACTACATTGGCGAGCTCGCTGTCCCCATGCCAGGCTTGCTTCTGCTAAAGAGCTGCAACTTCGTGGTTCTCCCTTCTTTTGCTGACAAATGGTAACTCCAACAACACCCTGCCTTCCACGATCCATCATCAACATACCAGAGCTTTCATCCTTAGGTTTTCCCTGCTCAGTGTGCTAAGCCTGATGAAATTCACTACCCATCTCCTTTTCTGGAGCCTTCTAGGGAGGGCGGGCTTGGTAACACATACAGACATCTGTCAATCATAAGGAACAAAGTGCAATGGAGTGAAAGAAAAGGAGGAAACATTCATTCTGACTTTTGAAAAGGGAATTGAAAAGACTCTTTGAAAAGGGTGCCTGGGTGGCTTGGTTGGTTAGACTGTTGATTTCAGCTCCGGTCATGATCTCACAGTTTGTAAGTTAAAGCCCCGTGTGGGGCTCTGTGCTGATGGCTTGGAGCCTGCTTGAGATTCTGTCTCTCTCTTTGCTCTCTTTCTCTCTCTCTCTCTCTCAAAATAAATAAATAAACTTTAAAAAAATGGCCAGGCCTTGGAATAAAATCCACCTTCTGAATGACGATCAATTTACCTATGTAATTCTTTACATGTTACCAAGTGGTCTTACTTACCTCCTCTCATCTGCTTCCCACAAAAAGTCATGTGAGGAAAGTGGGATTATTTGCATTTAACAAATGAGAAAACATTGGCTAAATTTGCAATTCATTATTGTCTAAAAGAGTAAGGACCAAAGAAAAGGGGGAAGTTATGTAAAACAAACAATAGCTAAAATCCTAAATGATACCTACATGAAGTGGGAAGATTGGAGGAGAGGGGAACTAAATAAGGGGTGGTGGGAATGTGTTGAAAATTCCAAAATACTCTATTTTGTTGGGGAGGAAATGTATGCTGAGAAGTTTAAGAAATCAACAGGGGGGCACCTGGGTGGCTCAGTCGGTTAAGCGGCCGACTTCGGCTCAGGTCATGATCTCACGGTCCGTGAGTTCAAGCCCCACGCCGGGCTCTGTGCTGACAGCTCAGAGCCTGGAGACTGTTTCAGATTCTGTGTCTCCTCTCTCTGATCCTCCCCTGTTCATGCTCTGTCTCTCCCTGTCTCAAAAATAAATTAAAAAAAAAAAGAAAAAGAAAAAAAAAAAGAAATCAACAGGAAGAACATACAGTGCCTTAAACAGCATAAGAAATCTGTCTATCCAATGAAAAGGAGAAAAATCTAAAAAGCATGTAAAATAGTTGGAAACTGAAATACAATGGAAGAAATGTCCCAATATAATGGTAAGTGCCATATATTTAAAGAACTTAAATTCACAAATTAAAGGATAGATGCTCAAATTAGGTTTTAGGAAGAAAATTCAAATATATATTGTCTACAAAAGACATGTTTAACACAAAAGTACATAGAAAGGTTGAAAATAAAAGAGGAGAACAAGATATATTAGATAAACTGGACCAAAGAAATCTAGGTTAGCAATAGTAACATCTCACAAAACCGAATTCAAGCAAAAAATACATGAAAAGAGACAGAATGACCTTATATGCTGGTAAAATGAACAGCAAAACAAGGTCATATGTATCATGAACATATGTGCAGTTAACAGTATAGATTCAAAGTGTATCAAGAGCTGAAAAGAATGTAGAAATAGGTAAGAAGAAATAGGTAAGAATAGGTAAATTGATAAAGAAATAGGTAAGCTGACAGTGTTCATTGGAAATGTTAAATATTTCTCACTAAAATAAATATTTCTCACTAAAATAGAAGGTTAACAAATGTTAACATAACACCTGAATAATAATATGCTCACGGAGAATACGAACTTCACAAGAGAGACTACATGTTACCCTTGAACATGGTAAAATTTTTTTTAAATGTTCACATACCATACCACACCACAATATATTTTAAAGAACTGATATAATACAAATTATTTTTTTCTAATCGTAAATGCAATAAAACTGGAAAACAGCTAACTAGAAATGGCTTTAAAAATCCTTTTGGCTAGAAGCTAACATAAATAGCATAAAATTTAATAACCTTCAGGCTAAAAAGAACATCACTAAATAGTTAATTTGTAAGATACACAAAAAGTACTACTTACAGGGAAATGTATAGCTTTAAATGCATTTATCAGAAAAAGAGGTTGAAAACAAAAGAGCCAAGCACTTTCCCTCGAGCATTAGAAAAAGCTACAGAACAGCACAAAGAAATAAGAAATGAGGATGACAGAATTTGTTGACAAAGAGAAATTCAACAAAACCAGAAGACTCAAAAAAGGTGGTACTTTGAAAATATTAATACAGTAAATAGAAAACAGGAAAAATAGCACACCCCAAAAACCCCTCAAAAAACAGCTCTTTATAGGAGACTAATACAATATTGACTCTGAATCCAAATAAGAATAAATAAAAAAATGTAAAACCATTTCACATACATGCAAAAATATTAATTAGAATTTTCACTAATTGAATCCTGTAATAAATTTTTAATTTTTTAAACTTTTTTATTTATTACTTTTGAGAGAGAGAGAGAGAGGGAGAGAGAAACAGAGCACAAGTGGGAAAGGGGCAGAGAGAGAGACACACACACAGAATCTGAAGCAGGCTCCAGGCTCTGAGGTGTCAGCACAGAGCCTGATGCGGGGCTCAAACTCACAGTGAGGTCATGACCTGAGCTGAAGTCGGATGCTTAACCGACTGAGCCACTCAGGTGCCCCACGCTATAATAATTTTTCTAAAAAATACAATCCTGGGGCGCCTGGGTGGCTCGGTCAGTTAAGCGTCTGACTTCAGCTCAGGTCATGATCACATGGTTCATGGGTTCGAGCCCGGCATCAGGCTCTGTGCAGACAGCTCAGAGACTGGGGCCTGCTTCAGATTCTGTGTCTCTCTCTTTGCCCCTCTCCCCACTCACATTCTGTTGTCTCTTTGTCTCTCAAAAATTAAATAAACATAAAAAAACTTTTTTTTAAATACAATCCATTTGATGACACATATGAAATGGGTAAGATTCCTCTAAAGACATAAACCACCAATAACTTCCTCAAAAAAGTGGATTTGTAGTAGAAAATTCTCTCATGAAGAAAAGTCCAGGCCCTGCAGGCTTATCTGTCAAATTCTACCATACACTGTAGGCAAAGAAATAATATCAATTCTACATAAATTCTCTTTGAAATAGAGAAGCTATCATTACCTTGAAACCAAAGCCAGACAAAAAAACATTGTAAGAAAATAAAACCACAGACTAATCTCTCTCATAAATATAGACAAAAATCCTTAAAAATATTAACAACCAAATCCAAATCCAATATACAGGAAGAATACTACATTGTGAGCAAGTGAGGTTATCCGAGAAACACAAGACTGAATGAACAATTAAGAATTGATGGAAATGAGTACTTCCTATGGAAGAGAAGTTGACAAATCCTTTTCCCCAATAACAACTATAAAACTGGACAAAACTGCCAAAAACAACCATATCAGGTTCTAGAAACTGACCACAAGGCAAGCAAACCGAGAAGCACTCATTCATACAAGAGCTGATGAACTCTGAGTGGACGTAGAAGGCGTCTGCGGCATTATTGCCTGGGCTGGCCCATCTGCCATCAGATCAGCACCACGCTTGGTGGGACCAATAGTCCCCGAGGCTGGGGCTGAGCATGAAAAGCAGAACCTTTGCTACTGGAGGGTCCTGTCTTGTTTGGGGGCAGACAGCAAAATGCCTATGCCCAGAGACACTATTAATAAAAGTATGGAATGGCAGGAAATGAAAGGTGAAAGCTCATAGCTTTGCCAGCCTAGTATTTCATTACTTGTGCAGTGAACAGCGGACTGGAAGACTACCTAGAAATTTTTAAAAGATTCTGGAAATGAGAAAGCCAGCAAGGAGGTAAAGAAGTTCTCACATCCCCGGTGGACTAGAAAGCTGCACACATGGGCAGGGATCCTCGAGCCCAAGCTCTCCACAAACCTATGACCAACTGGGAAGTGGTATGCAGATTCACGGAAGATCCAGTAAGTCATGGAAGATAGGAAAAGATGGGGCAGACCTGATGTTCAGGTGAGAGTTAACATAGTAGGCCTGACTGCTATCCTTTGAAAACCCTGCTTGCAAAGCTGGCACTTGGCTGGCATCAGAGAACTTAGATTTCAGATGGCTCCTTCCACCCTAAGTGAGAATGAACAGTGGCTCACTGTGCCCAAATTGTACAAACCCAGGCCTATCCTTAGCACCTACATTCCTTCTGGGAGTCTGGAACTTTGAATTGTGTCAGGCCGAGGGTGCCTATGTTACCAGCTCCCAGTGAAAACTGTGTCACTGAGTACTGAGCTTCCCTGGTAGACAAGCTCAAGCTTCTACCAAGAAGAGTGTGACAGAAGCAGGATGTACTGAGAAATTGGCTCACTTGGCTCCTAAAGAACAGGCGAGTGTCTAATTATCTTAATAGAAAGGGGTGAATGAAAGTACTTCTTGAGAGCTATGGGACCTTGCCATTCTCTTCCTCTGACCAATGTCAAAATTCAGAATTTATGAGCTGATGTCCTTGATCGGTGTCACAGATTCCTAGAAATATTAAAGTTGCAATTAAATTACTTCTGATTTGGAAATAACTGTGGTTTGGTCCTGCTACAACATCAGGCTGTGACAGCAATGACGACATCACTTTAACCTGAATCAATACCTTAACTGGTTTGTCTTCTCCCAGGGAGGAAACAGATTCCGTTCACCCAGGACTTGGGCTCTTTCCTTTCCTGCTCATTCTCTGCATCCTCACTGACTCGATCACCTTTTAGCTCTCCTCTTTGCAGGTGACTTCAGGCAGGAGCCTTCCCCTCTCCTCCTCTATGTTTCTGCAGCTTTCTGTACTTGTTTTTTTAACACAGCCTTCCTCACATTGTATTACAGTTGCTAGAAATCGTTTCCACCTCACACTAGACCGTGTCTTACTCAGTTTTGTGTCTCTAGGATGCATTCTACTGCCAGGCACAAAGCAGGCACGTATTGAATGAATTAACAGGTAATTTTAGACGCCAGTTTTAGACTTTAAAAAGTCTTTCCACAGCTTGCAGATCACCCACTGAACAACCCAATTGTTCAATCTTTTTTAAGCAAAAAATTCCCTTGTTCTAATGAAAACCTATATAATTATCCAGTGTGTAAGAAATTAAAGCTAAACTGCACTGGGTGGAGCGGGGGGACTTCCAGGATGATTGGGAAGTAGGTGGAGCCCACGGAAGACTCCTTGGAAGTCTCAGGACTTCACAAGACACAGTGTCAAAACTACAGCTTTAATCTATTACGAATAGAGGAAAGACAGCCTGTTAAAATAAATTACAGAAAAAAGTACATGGTTTACTTTTGCTGGTTGCTGTGTTGCTTCTTTTTTAATTAATGTGTTTACTAAAACACCAAAATAAAATAGGCAAAGCAAAATTATGCAAGGAGGAATCCTTAAAGTTATAAAGCAGATTTCCATCTGATACCAAAACAGAACAGACAAGAAAAACCCTTCTCTTCTCAATAAGGCTCACTTGGATTAAATTACCTATAATTTAGGTATAAATTATAAATTACCTATAATGTAGGTATAAATTAGGTATAAATTATAAATAAACCTTTCACAAGCACTGACTGGGAAACCTGGGATGGGAGGAATGAGGCTATAATACAGTCTATAGATTCAGAGGCTCTGAAGATGGCATACTGATGTGTTACCACGGGGAATTATGAAGAAACCAGAGAAAAATGACTGTATGGACCTTAACATTTGAGCTTAGGACTCTAGAGCTTTCTTGCTTTAAAATTTTAAAATATTTATGATACAGAAGGATAAAATAACAGAACTGTGTCAAGAAATTGATATTGGAGAATAGAGACTATACACAGAGTCACATTTACTTCTATTATAGTAAATAGATAAAAAAAAATAAGTAAATAGACTTCACATTAGAATCTGGCTTAAATAGTGGTACTTTAATAACTCAGGTAATTCATTCTTAGCCTGTCTGATTCTTTTAAAGTCTTTCAAGTTTAAGCAACAATGCACTTACATCGTCTGCAATGCCAAAGATTTTAGATGTCAAATACTTGAGTACGACAGTTCCAAATAACCAAAAACATCCTTGGATAACCTACAAAAGAAAAACATAATAAAGCAAAAATAAATTGATGCTTCTGATAGCCATTCCTTGCATATAATGGAGGAAGAAAAATATAAATGCTTTAATCAACTGTGAAATAACTAGCTCCATACCCAAGAAAAAAAATGCTAAACAATGCAGCTTAAAGAATGCTACTCCAAAATCACCAAAAATAAAAATATATACATACAATATTATCAACATTATAATAATTATAGGAGATTTATACGGAATTACAGTTAAATTCCCTTTGTACTAACAGTTTCTACACACGCACTGCTCCCCAGAAACAAACATGGGTGATAAAATAAGTAAAACTAGAATTCTTCACTTATCCAATATTAATTTTAACTTGCCACATGAAAACGGCAATTTGGCCCATTAAAATTGAGCCCTAATTATGTCATAAAGCTGTTAGATATCTTGCATTACGTAAAAATAGATAATTTCCTTAAAAGTAAAACATAAAATCAAAGATACATTTTAGAGAAGGAAAAACTTACACATTCAAATAGATTGATTCTTACCCATAAACTAAGTTCAGATACATTCATTTTCAGGAAATGTGGTTTCATTTCCAGTATACCCTTCATGGAGAAAATAACACAGCATGCAGTTAATACTTATATACATAAATTCAAGCACCAAAAACCACTTATAATAAGACTCTCTAGAGTCTAAAACTCAGCACATTGTCAATATTCCATATAGCATTGGATGACTTTAAGCAACAGTCCTATTTTATCCAAAGTAGATTAGGTTAGTTAGTGACTTTGTAAAATTGAAAACAAATTACCATACATTTCTACAACTGATTTTACATCTCTGATTTACCTAAGAATCAATATAATATATAATAGAGTATAATAACATATATAAAGTATATAATAATTTCAGAATTTTAGACAGTATCTTATAGTCATAAAATTTTACTTAAGTTAAATATTATCAACTCTTAGAATAAACTACAAATGAGTTTTTAGTGGACCAACCAAATACTTCTCCTCTATCAAATCTTCGCTCTCTCCTGGACATGAACAGACTCCCAAAGTATATTACCTATAGGGGGCTAAATGCACTTGCAACTTGGCAAAAGTACGGCTACAGATCAAAACATAAATAAATACATGAACCCAAATTAAATCTTTTCAGAAGTTTCTGAATATCTGAGAACACAACAGGTGATAGGATTCAGGTTTCAAAGTGATAACTACAAATAAAAATAGGCAAATGAGTGTTTATAGTTGAATATGCATAAATACGCTATATTCTGTAACTGTGGGCATCATTTATTTTTATACACACCCAAATAGGAAATATACATAAATACACTTAATTCATACCTAAGACACACCTCAGTGTCAAGCAGCTAAAAGGAAACCTGACACACTGTGGGTCCTGGACTGAACTGAAGAGAAGTTTCCTGTAAAATGTACTTAGGTTAGATTTTATTGGTACCTGAATACAAGTACCAAGAGTCATGTGCTTTAATATAAGTGATAAGGACTTGCCTGTGCACACATGTAAAATATAGAACTGAGTACACTGTTAACATTTCCTGATTAGAAACAGAGTTCACTGACTGTAAGAACTATCATTAATCTCAAACTACAGCAACTCACTTAGTGATTTTTTTTGTCATTGTTGAAAACGCATCACCGTATGCTAATTACTTATACCTGCAACTAAGTATACTCGAGCCACACAACCTGAAAAAGGGTAGCGTGGTCCAGAGTGGGAAGAGGCATATTTCTGGGGGAAAAGGATCTTAAGTATTATTTGTGAAATGGGGCAAAGAAATAGGAAGTTCCCAATTTGTTCATGAGTTCTAGAAATCAAGAAAGCCAAAATAATCTGAGTAACTTAAACAATTATTCAAAGAGAATATATTTCAATTAAGAGAGTACAATACACTTTTGTCTTCAGGAAAGCAGCCTAATGCTAAAGCACATGCACTTTTAAACACAGGAATAGTATTTTTCCTCTTAGGTACACTAAACATTATAATGGTGAGATCCATGAATAAAAAAGGCATACCCACCTCTGGAAGTCCTTAAATTTAGGAAGATTTATATTTAGAAGGTCATCCTGCCAAAAGTGGCAGAAGGAGTTAGATGACCTCTCACCATTTGTTCTAATTCTAGCAGACAGTCTCCCAATAATCTAAACCTGCTCTCAGTAGTGACTTAGCAAAATACAACTGAATCATCACCTGACTGAAACTATCTAAATATTTCACACAAATAGAACAGGAAAAAAAAAAACAACTAAGAGAACCCAGGGCCCCACACCTCTGATCACAGCAAAACCAGGAGAGACTACTGCGAAGTGCCACAGGGAGGCAAGGGGGGTTAGCGAGTGGAGTAGGAATAAGATAAAAACTGCAAAGAGGGGAGGAAACAAGAACAAGAAGAAAGCATGAAACCTTTCTCAAGTGAAACCTGGGACCAAAACTTAGGTGACAGAAAAGACAAGGAAGGAGAAAGGGCAAAGTAGAGAAGTATAGGTATGAGGCAAGGGGCTATGTTTTCCAGTATTAACTCCTTTGTTTCTTTCCTGTTTGAAAAGTGAGTACTGGAATACTCTATCACATATAGATGAATTCATTAAAACACCTCAGGTGATTCTTATAGAAAATAACTCATGAATCCCAAGCCAGTGGTTAAAAAAACTGGTCAGTCATTAGTTTCAAAAACAGCCATATACTTAAGAGGCACTTACCCAAATAATTACCAAAGAGGAAGCATAATAAGAAGTTAATAACATTGAGTTTCCAAACATCAAAACAAAACAAAGTGCAAGAGAAATCTGGAAAAATCCAAGAAAAATATAATTAATGCACATAAAAAACACTGATTTTTATTCTTAAAATTGTACATGCCCATGATGAAATTCAAACCATTCACAAGAGAACAGACAATGAAAGCAGCTCATGTTCTATCCCACACTTCAAAACCCAAAAGATCGCCACCATCAACAGTTTCCTGTGCATCCTTCCACATAGTCACATGTACAAATTCCAGTTTGTATTTTTTAAAAACCACAAATGGAAACTTGGCCCATAAGCTATGCTACTGCTTGCTTTACTCTGACTTTGTTTCTGAGAGCTTTCCATGAATCCAAACCAATCTAATTCATTCCACTGAATAACTGAAAAAAGTACACCACTCTAAAGTGGTTCCATAATTTACTGAACAGTCCTATGACTACTGCTGAACAGGTAAGTACCTTCCAGTTTTATTTTGCTGCTATTTTGCTTTTCCTGTTGCAAACACCGCTATGATAAGCATCCTTAGGTGTATATCTTATATACATGTCCAACACTCGTGAGATAAATTATTTTATTTTTATTGCCATAAAAAATATTGTACCAATTTACCCTCCATCAATGGGATATCAGAGCTCCTGCTGATACACACTCCTGCCAATTCTTTTAAATGTTTGACAATCTTTTTTTTTTAAGTTTTTAACTTATTCAGAGAGAATGATCTTTTTTTTTTTTAAGTTTATTTATTCAGAGACAGAGACAGAGAGTGTACATGCAAGCTGGGGAAAGGCAGAGAAGGAGACAGAGAATCCCAAGCAGTCTCCGTGCTTTCAGTGCAGAGCCCAACTCGGGGCTCAAACTCCCGAACCAGGAGATCATGACCTGAGCCGAAATCAAGAGTCAGACGGTCAACTGATGGAGCCACCCAGATGCCCCTGTTTGACAAGCTAATATAAGAAAAATGTTGCCTCATTATTTCACTTTTCCATTCTTTTAATACTGGGTAGATGCACCATCTTTTCTTCTATTTGTTGTTTTTGTTACTGTGTGTCTGAATTGCTTATTCCTACTGCCCATGTTTCTACTGGGTTTCAGTTATTTTCTTTAAGAGCTCTCTTTATATATTATGAAAAAAATCTCTCCTTATCAAACAAACATACTGTAAATATTTTTCCCAGTTCATTTTTATCTTTGTGGCATTTCTGTATTATGATTGTTTTCCAAATTTTTACGATCATCAAATTTATCATTCATTTCTTTTAGGTCTTCCATTATCAGAAAAGCTTTAAAAATAAAATAATCCATGTTTTCTTCTAGAAATTTTCTTTTTGAGCCACATATATGAATTTCTATCTGAATTTTAGAATCAGCTTAAGTTTCAAAACTGACATTTTTATTAGAACTGTTTTATTCAATAATATATATCACATATTTATAGCTATAATCTGTCAACTGATGAATCTTTAGATCAAAAAATACCACATTGCTTCCATTTCTCTAAGTGTTCCTATACTTATTCATTAGCAGAGCATAAAATTTTCTTCATGTAGATCCAGCATATTAAGTTTACTTCAAAGTATATTATTTCTGTTGCTATTCTATCAGGAATATTTTTTCATCATGTTTTCTGACTGCATAAAAAAATTATGGTAAATATACAGAAATGAATATAATCTTTTATTATTTCTAGTAGTAGTTTATTAACTTTTGTTTTTTTAGGTATTCAAAATCATATCACCTGCAAATAATATTTGTCTTCCCTTTATTTTTGAAAGTCTTATTTTTTAATCAATTGTATTGTTTGATATTCTTTCAACAAAATTAAGTAATAAAAGTGACAATAGGCATTATCTGTCAAGCTTCTGGCATTAATGGGAATAGTTCTATTGATGCATCATTTTGTGTGATGCTACTAGCTTTTGAAGTATATGTATATATTTAAAATTTCAATGAAGGGGCACCTGGGTGGCTCAGTCGGTTGAGCGACCGACTTTGGTTCAGGTCATGATCTCGCGGTTTGTGAGTTCGAGCCCCGTGTTGGGCTCTGTGCTGACAGCTCAGAGCCTGGAGCCTGCTTCGGATTCTGTGTCTCCCTCTCTCTCCGCCCCTCCCCTGCTCATGCTCTGTCTCTCTCTGAATAAATAAACATTAAAAAAAATTTTTTAATTTCAATGAAATTTCCATCTATTTTCATTTGATTACGATCTTAAAATAAGAAATAGATATTGACTTTTATTAAATACCTTTATAGCATCACAGGAAGTGATCATATTGTTGATCTTCTAAAAATATATTGATGTGATAAATTATATTAATATAATTTCTAATGTCAAACCTTTCTCATATTCCTGGAACGAACTTAACTTTTCATGGTACATTATTCACATACACTTACTAAATGGGTAAGGAGCCAAATTCTCAAAATTTTATGACAATATCTTTTTCCCATAAGTGCTAAAATTTAAGACTAATTCTAAACTTTCCCAATCAATTCTGGCAAAAATTAGCAGAATAACATCACTTTGAATAAACAGATTCATAACCAACAATCAGGTAAAGCCATGTCAAGGGTATTCAAGAAGAAAATTAAGGCAGTATTAAAAAAGGAGGTCCTAAAGGTCTGCAGAGACATTTGCGATCCATTCCCACCTCAGCAGCCAGTCTGGTCACTTCCCTGCTCAAACCCTCCAAAAGCTTTGATTGTCACTTTAAGGGAAAGCCAAAGGCCTTACAAACACCTACGGAACTTCTACGGCCTTCCCCACTAACACCTGGAACCTCATTTCACATTACCTTTCCCATCTCACTCCAATCCAGCCATATCTTGGACATGCAGGAACATACCGGGGACACCCCCATCTCAGAGCTTTCGTACCCGCTGTCTCTCTTAACCTAACAGACGCTACCTCCACTCCCTCAGCTATCTCTATGTAACCTTCTCAGTGAGGCCTTATCTTTGCACCCTTTTCAATTCTGACCTCCAGTACACACTCAGCACATTTTTTGTCTGCTTTCTTTTCCTAATACCTTTGGAACTAACATATTGTTTATCTTACATATTTGCTTTCTTTGTACTCTAGAACACAAGGTCCAGGGGCGCCTGGGTGGCTCCGTCGGTTAAGCATCCGACTTTGGCTCAGGTGATGATCTCATGGCTTGTGAGTTCAAGCCCCGCATCAGGCTCTGGGCTGACAGCTCAGAGCCTGGAACCTGTTTCGGATTCTGTGTCTCCCTTTCTCTGCCCCTCCCCTGTTCACGCTCTGTCTCTCTCTCTCAAAAATAAATAAAAATTAAAAAAAAAAATTTAGAATACCAGCTCTAGAAGGGAAGGGTTTCTTTCTTTTTATTGTTTTTTTCACTGCTCTATCCTTAGAACCCAGGAAATGTTTGACAAACAACTCATTGCTCAAAAACATCAGTGAATTCAAATTTGAGGGAAAAATTTTGAAAATTTGAAAATTTGAAAAAACAAGAAAATTAAGAACTTAAAAGGTGCAGAATAGAGATTATTACAAATTATTTAGTATTTGTCTTTTTTTGAGTATCTGTATTTTTAGTAGGTTAAAAAAAATAAGACAACACTGTGAATGACTTATGTTAGTGAACTTTTTTTTTAAGTTTATTTATTTTGAGAGAGAGAAAGCACACAAGCGAGTGCAAGCAGGGGAGGAGAAGAGAGAGAGGGACAGAAAGAATTCCAAGCAGGCTCCGTGCTGACGCAGGAGTCCCCATGAACCATGAGATCATGACCTGAGCTGAAACCAAGAGTAGGACGCTTAACGGACTGAGCTACCCAGGTGCCCCATTATGTTAGTGAACTGTAAAACTTAGATGATATGGGACAATTCCGAGCAATGAAAAAGTTATAAAAAACTATTCAAGAAAGAAATCTAAACTGTCTTATTATCATGAAACAAGTTAGATCAGTAATTTAAAATCTGTCCACAAAGAAAACAACAGGTCCATATAGTTTAATAGGCAATATCACCAAACTTTCAGGGAATATTCCTTCCAATCTTAAATAAAATCTACCACAGAAAGAAAAGGCAGAGACAACTTACAATTAAATTCTATGGGGCTAGAATAAATCTGATATAAAAAACCATCAAGTGTGGCTGGAGCATTCTGGGAGAATAGCAGGTCTGCTCACCTAAATAACAACTGCACTGGCCAAATCTGTCTGATGGAACTGTTCTGGAACTCGGGAGTCTCTTAAGAGTTACAACTTCCAGGAGAACTCTTCAATGGGAAATTGAGTTAATTTGAGTCCATTTCAGCTCTTACCTCAACAGCAGCTACCCATCGAGACACAAACAGTCCTGCACGAGTTCAAAAGCATAGGCAACAAAAGCAAAATAAACAAGCGAAACTATATCAACCTAAAAAGCTTCTGCATAGCAAAAGAAATGATCAACAATATGAAGAAGCAACTTACAGAATGAGAGAAAATATTTGCAAACCATCTAGCAGAGTTAATATTCAAAATATGTAAGTTTTTACAACTCAATAGTCAAAGAAACCCAAAAGCCCACATAATCTGATTAAATATGGGCAGAAGACCTGAACAGACATTTTTCTAAGGAAAACATACAAATGGCCCACAGATATAAAAGTTGCTCAACATCACTAATCATTAGGTAAATGCAAAACAAAACCACAATGAACATCACCTTACACCTGTTAGAATGACTATTATAAAAAAGACAAGAGATAAGTGTTGAAGAGGATGTGGAAAAAAGGAACCCTTGTTTTCTGTTGGTGGGAATGTAAATTGGTACAGCCACTATGGAAGATAGTATGGAGGTTTCTTAGGAAATTAAAAGCAGAATGACCATATGATCCAGCAATCCCAAAGAAAGAAAATGAAAACAGGATCTCAAAGAGGTATCTGTACTCCCATATTCACTGCAGCCTTATTCATAAGAGCCAAGACATGGAAATAACCTAAGTTTGCATCAATGAATAAATAGATATTGAAATTGTGATGTGTGTGCATACACACACACACACATACACAATGCAAAAATTATTCATCCATAAAAAAAGGAAATCCTTCCATTTGCATCAACATGGATGGATCTGGAACACATCATGCTAAGTAAAATAACACGTTAAGAAAAAAATAACTGGCACAGTTAAAATCATAGACCTAGAAAGCAGAATGGGGGTTTCCAGGAGCTGGAGGGGAAGAAGGGGAATAGGTAATTATTGTTTAATGGGTATAGAGATTCTATCTCGAAAGATGAAAAAAGTTTGAGAGATGGTGGTAATGGGTGCATAACAATGTGAATATACTTAATACCACTGATGGGTACACTTAAAAAGATTAAGAGAGTGAATGTTACATTATGTATATTTTACCACAATAAAAACATGGAAAAAATTTCTGTTTGGAAATAATTATTTATTTTCCTTTATATAACTATAGGGATTTAGGAACTTGTAAAGTGATAACGAAAGAAGGTATTTCACAATAAGAAACTAGTTCCGTAGTTAGTAAGTCACATCATAAACCATATACCATTCACCCAAGACAGGTTCTACTACAAATAAACCTGAGTAATGTTAGTACTTTTTTAACTGTAATTGACTCAAACACCTTACCCATAGTCACCTGTGTGACCGTGTGACTGACCAACTCTAAATGCTAATTATTTTTTTTAAATGTTTATTTATTTTGAGAGAGAGAGAGACTAAGCGAGCAGGGGAGGGTCAGAGAAAGAATCCCAAGCAGGCTCCACCCTGTCAGAGCAGAGACAGACATAGGGCTCGATCCCACGAACTTGAGATCATGACCTGAATGGAAATCAAGAGTTGGACATGTAACCGACTGAGCCACCCATGTGCCCCTACACAATTATTCTGATTTTTGCTGCAATGTAAAAACAAAAAACAAAAAACAAAAAACACCTAAAAATGATATCAAACAGTTTGGGGGGAAAAAAAGGCAAGTGTAACAAAAGGATAATTACTGTCTAATCCCATTCACGAAGAGATTTAAAAAGAGATAAAAAAAGAGATTTAAAAAATTCATGAAGAGCAAAATGAATCCAGTAATATATAAAAATTGTATTTAGTCCATAAAAGCAAGGTTTCTTGCTATATAATATCAATTAATATAATTTACCACAGTAACATATTAGAGGGAAATATACACAGTATCATCTAGACAGACACTTTAGAAAAGCATTTGATGAAACTTAGCTTTTATTAATTTCTTTTAAGAGGTGCTCAAAGCTTGAGGACATGTTAGAAAGACAAAGAAGCCAGCTTTACATAGCTGGCCAAATCAGGAACAAGTTAAGCATAAAAGCATAAAAATAAATAATGAAAATGGTGGATTATACTGCAGTGAATAAAACAGATGCCATTTTCTCTTGGACATAAGAGAGAAAGTGGTAAGAGATTGGAATAGGAACGTCACAAAAAAGGGAGCACAAAGGGCCCATAAACACACGAAAAGATCTTTGGCTTTCTTGACAATCAGGGAAAATGCAAATTAAGGCCATAAGATACCATTTTATACTCACACGAAAGACAAAATAAAAAAAGGATGTACAATAATATGAGCTATATATTATCCATTACTGTTTGAAGTAGTCTAATCATTTTTGAAAAACAATACAGGATTAAATTAAAAAGCTGAACATGTATATAATTTACCGCCCAGGAGTTCTACTGTTAGGTAAATACCCTAGAGAAATTCTTAGTATATATGCCTCAGGAGGTACATGTGACAATATACAGCATTATTCATAAAAGAAAAAAGAAGAGGAAAAAACCTAAATGTCTTTCAACAAGAAAATGGGTAAATAAATTGTGCTTTGTTTATACAATGGAAAGTGCAAAGCAAAGAAAATGTCTGAACTCCAGTAACATCAAAATCTCAGAAACCTAAGTAAAAATGTAAGTCTCATAAACAGATACCATTTTTACAAACCTTAAAAACAATACTAACCTATAATAAAAAGGGTATATTATTCAGGAATACATAAAAGGTAAAGTCACCAAGAAAAGCAAGTTAGTTATAATTTAACAAGTCAGGAGACTGATTATCCCTAGGAGAAGTGAGGGGGATGTATCTAGGGCACACAAGGGTTTCCAAGTAATGACGGTTCTATTTTTCAGTTAGAGGATGGGCTCATGCTTGTTAATTTTACAACTTTACTCAAAACTTTCCTATATATTATAATGTCCTTTTATAGAGAATAAAAAACAATAATGGCATATTATAATATCAAAATTATAGGGAAAAGAAAACATTACATTTTAAAAATTAGTGACAATGACAGATACTCTTGAAGAATAAACATTCATCAAAATAAACCATCCAGCGTCTTAGGACCTTTGTTCTAACTGTTCCATGACATCTACTTAGCTAACTCCCTCTCCTTCCAATCTTTGCTTTCCTCTCCTCTTCTCCCTAAAGACCTGCCCTAACTACTTACTTGATATCTTAATCTCCCACCACCTAAGACTGGCACTCCTGAAAAAATTAAAAATAGAGAACTACCCTATGACCCAGCAATAGCACTACTAGGAATTTACCCAAGGGATACAGGAGTGCTGATGCATAGGGGCACTTGTACCCCAATGTTTATAGCAACACTTTCAACAATAGCCAAATTACGGAAAGAGCCTAAATGTCCATCAACTGATGAATGGATAAAGAAGATGTGGTTTATATATACAATGGAATACTACTTGGCAATGAGAAAGAATGAAATCTGGCCATTTGCAGCAATGTGGATGGAACTGGAAAGTATTATGCTGAGTGAAATAAGTCAGTCAGAGAAGGACAGATATCATATGTTTTTACTCATATGTGGACCTTGAGAAACTTAATAGAATACCATGAGGGAAGGGAAGGGAAAAAAAAAATATTTACAGAGAGGGAGGGAGGCAAACCATAAGAGACTCTTAAATACAGAGAACAAACTGAGGGTGGATGGGGGGGGTGGGTAGGGGAGAGGGGAAAATGGGTGATGGGCATCGAGGAGGGCACTTGTTGGGATGAGCACCGGGTGTTGTATGTAAGCCAATTTACAATAAATTATATTAAAAATTAAAAAAAAAAAAAGACTGGCACTCCTGATCACCCTGAGGTACCTTGATTTGTTCTTTTCTTTTTTTCTACAGTCCTGTGCCACCTTCTAATACTATATACTTTGTCCATTTACTGTGTTCATTATTTACCCTCTGTGCTCTCGCATTCCCCATTCTCCCAGAATGTGATTAACATGGATGCTGGGATCTGTGTAGTTCTAGTCTCAGGTACAACCCACATGCCTGGATAGTTGGTGCTCAGAAATGAACATTCCACTTCATTTTAACAGAAGGCTCCTGGATAATACACCATTCTATGTTTCTCTCTCACGAATTCTCTCTTTTACTTGTAGCAAGTCAGGCACAATCTCAAACCAGATAACATGACCCAAATTAAAATTTTCTGGGTGGCCTATTTTAAAACACGGTCTGTTAATTATATCACAATATTTGAATGACACTTTTTTTAGTTATGAAATCCTATTATGAGTTTCAACCATGTGTATAACAAATAGTAACAAGGAGTTTAAGGTCAAAGTAAATCGAAAAACAAAAAATTTAAACCATTACCATGTGTATATAAATGATCTTCCGTAATTTGCATACATCAATGTATCCCACAACATATACTGCAAATAATGATGCAATCTGAAATTTAAGAAGAAGTTAAATTATAAATAAAAATTACATACATAATGAATAACTATAAGAATGAAAAAAAGATTATTTTTTGTTTTTTCTCACTTTGATTTGTATTTATATTAAAAGGAAATTCTTTAGTTTCTCTCTTACCTGCCAATTTACTATTGAATATGGTCAATATATAAATATAGCAAATATTGATGTTTTTCCTTCCATACACAGCTGTCTTATATAACCATGTAAATTTTCTACTTTGTGGATTATTCAACACAATACTCATTATAATGTCAGGGTGACTCTACTGTCAACATGTACAATTACAAAGTGCCTTGCCCAATCAAAAAATATAAAAATTTAATTATAATGTATGATAATTAATACATAATTGGGAAAGGTACATTGAATTCAAAAGTAATCATGTAATGAGTGTGTGTGTAAAAATGCATTAAGTTCTGCTTATTAGTCACTCTTTACAAGAATCTCCATTAGTGTTCTCTTTCATATAAATATTCAAGTACTTGTTATAATCAAATTTATCAAACTTCAAATTAGAAGGATAGTTTTCACTACTTTTAACTTTCTTCACAGTTTTGAAGAAACCTGCATATATATTTACCAAGAATTCAAGGAGTACTGGAGTTATTTAGATGAATTAATTGATTAAATGATAACAATGTACCTCTTCATAAAATATAGTTACTCGATCAAACAATGACTCTCCACCCTTCTTCATGGAGAAAGCAACTCAGATTAAATTCCATGCTTCCCCTACCACACAAACATGGTACAAATGAGCTGTAAAGTGGCTGAATGCTTAAACACAGAACTTAAAATTTCATTCATCAAGTTATTTATCTCCAAAATGATCTACAACAAATTTTCTCATTAGCAAGAAAAACAAGATTTCCCTTTACCAGGGATTTACCCAAGGGTTATTGCCTAAGGATGAGACTAATATGACATGGTAACTGGGAGGAAGTGTGCCTCGTTATTCAACATAAGCCCCTCACTCTGTGCAACGCCTTCCCCCACTCACCCCCCCCCCCAAAAAAAAAAACAACAACGCAGGTTAGTACCCCTAGCTGGAAGCAACGGGAACTCTCCCTTTCCACCCCAGAGCCAAGCAATACACAGCAGGCCTACAAGGGTAGACTCTTAAGGAGTGTCTCTCAGGGACATATTTAAGCAGACACATTTAAAATGTCACCAAGCTAAAGGAAACAAGGGAGCCTAAAAGGTAAGATCAAAGAAAGAATGAAGTACAAATAGAGCCTCTTTTTAAAAAATAATGATAAAAGCAGCTGACCTTACTGGCATCTTGCTAAGTACCAGCAATGTGTTAAGTCTAATATACATTCCCTCATCTGATCCTAACCCAATAAAGTAGGTTCTTTCATTTTCTCTATCTCACAACGGAGAAAACTGAAACTAAGCAAAGTTAAGCAGTTTGTCTAAGTCAAGCGGCTAGTGGACAGTTAGGAATCAAACCCAGGTCTTACTTCATATCTCAAGCAAGACATTTCCAAGATTACAAAGCAACTCTTAATCTGATTTATATGAATAGGAAGATGGCAAGCACAATGAGGGAGCAGAAGTAGCTAGGGGCGGGGAGCAGCATAGGGAGAGACCACCCACAATTCACTCCCTCTCTCAGCAAGCACCTTCACCTTGCTTCATATACTTCTATTTGAAGGGAGAAGGGGGCAAGAATGCACAGAAAAATGATAAATTATAGATTGGTGGGGGAGCTCTATAAATAAGAACTGTTTTGCTCTCTGTCCTATGTTATCCTGCGTGCATTTATGCCCTGGGTAAGAATGTACAGCGTTATTCATAAAAGAAGTACATTTATTTAAGAGAAATACTTAAAGTTTTAGCGCTGGTCCTCTTTTAAGCACACTAGCAACACCGAATAACAAATATGAGTAGGCTCTTCAGTTTGAGTTCAATAAAGGCACTCCACTAGTAAGTCAATAAGGAGCACTCACTAATACATAAATGTTACATATTTCCCTATCTTGAACTTTCTTTAAAAGTATTAACTAAAAAACATTTTAGGACTTAGAATCATGTAATATCTCAGTTCTATAATTTTACACAAGTGAGTATACATAATCAAACACACTGAGCTTAATTCCATTTAAAACTGTAAGCACCGTACCTGAGTAAGAAGCACGAACTGAGCAAACTGCCATGGAAGCATGAAAAATACATTGGAAATGCAGAGTGCAATCAGGCTTCCTCTATAAAGTTTTGTAGCCCTTGGGAAGATAAAATAAATATGAGTAAGTTTAACCACGAGATATTCTAGCATGGCCCCGAAATGCTGCAAATTAGTATCCCTAAACATAATCTGGTTATAACATAAACCAGACATGAAATGAACATATGGGTTAGAAATTATACTCCCTGACACTCAATTCCAACACCTTTCCATGAACAAAACAAAGCTTGCCAGAGAGAAAGGGCAGTTGGGTCAGTATATCCATTGAATTTTTTCAAACTGTATTTTGGCGAATTTATAATCAAACATATTTAATGCTCCATCCCAATAGCTTCATTTGGAGAGTCAGAAGATGTGTATAAAAAAGTAGCATATTCTAAGTGCTAAGTATTCTGCAGATAAATTGAATTCCGAATACGGGCTGAGCAAAGGGAAAATCTGTGAGGGGAGAGGGGAGAGGGGCGAGGGGAGAGGGGAGAGGGGCGAGGGGCGAGAGGAGAGGGAGAGGAGAGGGGAGAGAGGAGAGGAGAGGAGGGGAGAGAGGAGAGAGGAGAGAGGAGAGAGGAGAGAGGAGAGAGGAGAGAGGAGAGAGGAGAGGAGAGAGGAGAGAGGAGAGGAGAGAGGAGACAGGAGAGAGGAGAGAGGAGAGAGGAGAGAGGAGAGAGGAGAGGAGAGAGGAGAGAGGAGAGAGGAGAGAGGAGAGGAGAGAGGAGAGAGGAGAGAGGAGAGGAGAGGAGAGGAGAGGAGAGGAGAGGAGAGGAAAAAGGGAGAAGACTGGAAGGCAGCTGAAGAAAATGTTTTTGTGCTAAATATTTTGAAGGTATACACTTAAAATAACCATGGATTCAACCTAGCAATGGCATCGTCTTAATTATTTCATTCCATTGACTGTTTTTATTATGGAAGCTTAAAAAATTCTAGCTTAAGTTATTCAATGCAAAACAAACAAATTAGACCTAAGGAGAAGTCAAAGTTACCTGAGAATGTGAGTCACAAGCAACATCTGAAGTACAAGGAACGGATAGGAGAAGCTTTCGCGGAGAGGTGGTGTCCACATCACACGTGTGCACTAAACACAAAGTTCATAGTGTATGGTCTGTCTGTTGAATGTGTTAAGTAAGACATACTAATCGAAAGCAGCTATTTACGAACACAAAAAAAGGTTTTTTTCACACATAATTTAAATGGTATGTTGGAAAACAAGCTGCTAGGTTTTCCACCAACAGCAAAACTGAAAAGTGAGAAGCTAAACATTATTGAGAGGGGGACACACATGGTGTAAGATCTTGTGAAATAGTAACATGAATTGTCAACAACAAATACCAACAGACTTCAACTACAGCCTAAAAGGAAAGTGGGGAAAGCACGAGCAAGAAAATGTTCTGCCAAAATGAAAAACGTTTCATTTTGAATTGGTGGTGGAAACCTGTTTAGTTTGTCTTCTTCCACTTGAATTTCAGCAAAACTATCCATAACCAATACTTCAAAACTCTTCGTAGTTATCAATGTCAGTATTTTTATGCACAATGTTGCTTTACAAAAAAGTGGGGGGAGGGCAGGTGGGCAGCATTCCATTTCTGTTTTTACTTTTTCTTTGCCCAAGCTACCCTTGGCTGCAAAATATTTAAAAGTGGCAGAGGGGATCAAATAAAAAATAACAAATCCTAAAATGTAATGTACCAACTCTACTAAAGAACTCACTTTGGACATAAATAAATAATGTTCCATCCCAGTTTTAGTACTCTTATCATTTTTCTGCATCTATACGAAATGTATTAATAAGTCTATCTTTCAATTAAAGGAAAACTACACTGAATGACATATAAACAATCTGATTTTACTACTATTAAGCTACTCACACTAGATGAAATCATTACATCTTTCAAGTCAAGCAGATTTACTTAATTTTATTTTTTTAAGATTTTTTATTTTTTTTATTTTTTAAGTACTCTCTACACCCAGCGTGGGGCTTGAACTCACAACCCCGAGAGTAAGAGTCACAAGCTCTACCAAAGGAGTCAGCCAGGTGCTCCAAGCAGAGTTACTTTAAAGACTACATGGAATTACAAAGACCACAGTGAATAAAGGAAATAAACCTTTCCTTTATTTTAGCTCTGCCTCAGACTATTAGATATTTCCACTACTGCTATAGAAAATTTGAGCCAATTTACTTCTCTTTTTAACCAAAATTCACCATCCTCTATGAAATTTAACATAGATACCTATTTATAAATGAACTATACACACAAGAGAATTCTGAAAAGATTGAAAAAGTCTTTTTAAAATGCATATTTATTGTTACCGGAAGGCAATTTAAAAAATCTGTTAGTTTACCAAATTAATTAGAAATTTCAGTATGATTGATAGTAGAGATATATAACCATACTTTATAAAGCTATCAATCTCTGTGCAAAAACCAAGAAGAAAATATTTAAACTATGTAATTCACAATTTGAGAATTTTCTCCATTCAGACTGTTTACCTACGTTTATTTTATTACCCAAATTCAACTATGGTGCCATCTCTTAGAAATTCATTTCTTTTACTAGCTGAAGTCGCTCAATTCTCTAAAACTCAATTACATCCCTTGTAAAACGTAGGATGAGAAGGCCAAATTACAGAACTGAAACAAAGAGCAAGGTCATCTGTCTCTACAAAGTTAAGAGTGAATGAATGCAAATGTATGGGAAAGTGCTTATTGCTTCTCCAATGACACCATGTGCTTTACTAGATCTGGTACAAACATAACTGCTGGTCCAGATGACCCCAAGTAATTTGAAAATAGTAAACAGGTTTGCTTTAATCAGACCTTAAGTCTCAACAAGTAAGTATTTTCCTCTAATTATAATACAGTTCTCTACATAGGATGATAGTTCAAAATGCCTTCTAAAGGCATCACTGTGAAATTTAGGATTTATAGAAGGGAATAAACATGTGAGCTCCTTCACATGGGGTTACACACTGTGTTACGCACACTCAGACAAAATACAAGAAACTCCTGAATTATGAAAATGAACTCAATGAAAATCTGTTTCTTTAAACTGTCCTCTTATAGTATATAATTTCTGGCACACATTTTGAAGCACTAAATAATGCTGCACCATGATACGGCCCAGGTATTGACAACAACAGCTCCGATTTTCTGCTTAGGAAAGCCTGAATTTCAAATCATCTACTCAAAAATCAAAAACCCAGGAATTTCAGCAGTAGGCAACTTCATTTGTCAAGCACTATTTTCTTTTTCTTTTTTTTTTTTTTTTAACGTTTATTTGTTTTTAAGACTGAGAGAGACAGAGCATGAACGGGGGAGGGTCAGAGAGAGGGAGACACAGAATCTAAAACAGGCTCCAGGCTCTGAGAGCCCGACGCGGGGCTCGAACTCACGGACCCCGAGATCATGACCTGAGCCGAAGTCGGCCGCTCAACCGACCGAGCCACCCAGGCGCCCCTGTCAAGCTCTATTTTCAAATGGCTTACTTATACTATTAGAGATCTAGCATAATCTAATCTACTTCTCTTCATAATGTAAAACTAAATAGGAGAACAACTAATTCGTGAATTATAAATTAGTTAATATCAGAAAGATCGTGTTTAAGGCTTGTTCTAAGAGTTTTGGCCAGAGCTGATATTTGTAGGATTAGTCATAAATTGTTGTTGGTATAATGTCTAGGTTTACAATAAATTATCCCCCTTCTGAATGCTGCACCACAATATTAGCTATAACATTGCTTTATATTGCTTACTGTTCATTATAATGTTGTGTTAAACCCTGCACTTAAAACTGCTTCCAAAAAAAGATTTCTGGCCCCCATGGGTTTGGCTACTTTCCTGCAGAGAACAGTACAGGTTTAAAAATACTATTCCTGGGGCACCTGGGTGGCTCAGTTGCTTAAGCATCCAACTCTTGATTTCAGCTTGGGTCTGGGCTCTGAACTGACAACACAGAACCCGCTTGAGATTCTCTCTCCCTCTCTCTCTCTCTGCCTCTCCCTCACTCACATGCTCTCACTCTCTCTCTCTCTCTCAAAAAAATAAACTTAAAAAAAATTCTATTCCTCAGATGCTAACCATAAAAATTGCTAGGAGTAACAGCCACAATTTGAACATCTCTTTGATGTTACTTAGGGCAGTACCACTATTTAGGAAGACCTTTAGCTCGGAGTGGGCTTTGTGTGGCTGGCTGATGGTGTTGCACCTTGATAATAAGCGAGGTACCTTTCTTGGAATTTTTGTCTCTTTCTGTACCACGTAATGATATGCTGCCCAATTAACCAGTCATATAAATCAATTTGAATTTGTAACACAATTTTGGCTCACACAAGAATTAATGTGGCAGTAATATATAATTGCTAGTATTAAGTTTTACTACCTTAACAAAGAATTTCTGCTGATTCTATGAAAAGAAAATTATCTTTTTTGTCTCTGAACTTTCAGGATATCAGTATACATCTGTGATATCTGTAAACTTTGTTGGAAAAGCATTGAGTCACATCTTCATGCCTCCATCTATTGCTGCAATGACCCAAACTTGACCATTTCTTACTCATTTAAAATAGAAAATATTATCTGACAATATTCTAACAATATATCTCCTTTACCATGTGGTTGTAAACTATACCTCTCAAAGTGATCAAGAATCAGAATTCTGTCTATAGTATGAAAGTATTAGTCAAGATATAAAGGCAGTATAAACTATAAGTGATTTTAATTGTATTATCAAAATAGTAACAGAGAAAAATAATTCAAGTCACTTCTGAATGTTTAATTTTTGAACTGACTGCATAACGTTAGTAGAATATACTCTTGCAAGAAAAAGAATTGCAAAAAAATCTTGAGTCTTACTAGCAAATTCATTATTGGTAACAGGATTAGTGTACTAATTCTGAAACTACTTCTTGTATATTATAGAATAAAGCAAATAAGTAAATTTATTTAAATTGGGGGAAAGAGGAAGAAAATATGGAGTGGGGGAAAGTAAAGAAGAACCCTAAAATAATTATTGGAGGAATCAGTAGGAATTAATGATTTTTTAAAAGCATATTTACTAGCCTTCTGCTGAAAAGAGCTAAAAGTAATTACACCCTAGTACCAGTGAGTTCAGCAAGGACCCTGCTTGTGGTCTCTAAATACCATTTGGGGTGCCTGGGTGGCTCAGTCGTGTAAGTGACTGACTCTTGGTTTCAGTTCAGGTCATGATCTCACAGTTTGTGGGTTCGACCCCTGCATCGGGCTCTGTGTTGATGGTGCACAGCCTGCTTGGGATGCTCTCTCTCTCCCTCTATCTGCACCTCCCCTGTTCTCTCTCTCTCAAAATAAATAAACATTTAAAAATAAATAAATAAATATCATTTTCCACTAAAAGCGTCCAAGGTTCCTTAGAAAACAGTGGATTTGGGGCAGCTGGGTGGCTCAGTCAGTTTAATGTCTGGAGTTTGATTTCAGCTCAGGCCATGATCTCATAGTTCATGAGTTTGAGCCCCACATTGGGCTCTGTGCTGACAGTGTGGAGCCTGGTTGGCAATTCTTCTTTCTCTTTGCCCCTCCAGTGCTCAGGCTCGCTCTCTCTCTCTCTCTCTCTCTCTCACACACACACAAATAAACATTACAAAAATTTTAAAAGGGGGCGCCTGGATGGCTCAGTCGGTTAAGTGTCTGACTTCAGCTCAGGTCATGATCTCATCATTAGTGTGCTGGAGTCCTGCATCAGGCTCTGTGCTGACATCTCAGAGCCTGGAGTCTGCTTCGGACTCTGTGTCTCCTTCTCTCTCTCTGCCCCTCTCCCACTCACACTCTCCCTCTCTCTCAAAAATAAATAAACATTAAAAAAAATTTTGTTTTAAATAAAAAAAAAAATTAAAGAAAACAGTGGATTCCACATCTGGAGATAAGAAAAGTGCAAGGTGATCCTGTAACAACTTTTTTTTTTTTTCCAGAAAGGATATGTTCAAAGACAAATGGGGACATATCAAAGGCAGAGAATAGTACCCAAAAAACCCACAAAATCTTTAGGAATTAATTTAACATAAATATATGTCATCATGTCTGCACTTAGTTTAAATGGATTAGGAAAACGTCTGTAATGTGTAGGAGCATGTATAAGAGAGAGAGAGCAAATGTGGGAAAATATTACAATTGGCAAATGAAGTGAATCTAGAACAATGTGTACATTAAGTAAAGAAACATGTAGTTTTTTGGTACTGCCTTTTTAGGACAAAATGTACAATGGAATTAGATAGAGCCCAAAAGAAGAGACAGAACATCTGTTGGCTTCTACTTTTACACCTGGGAACAACTGCATAATTTAGGTATGGACCTTCCACAGACAGTTTTTGCTGGTGCCAGATATAAAACAGATAGACTTCTAACAACAAAAACTGGAATCTGGAAAAGCCACGACACAAAAATAAATCTTTTTGACAACTTCCCCCCCTCACACCAACCCTGAAGACAGACAGACAGACACACACACACACACACACACACACGCACACACACACACCCCACACAAATTTGGCAGAGTAGGCAGCAGTGGGGAGGCATAAAAAAGCAGAGATCTCACAATCTCATACAATGCTTAGCTTCCAGGAACTTGCGGGAAGTTGAATTCAGAGATGGACTGAAAGTAACTAAAAGGCTGAAAACAAACCCCCTCTCAATTCAAATGCTGGTAAGATCAAAGAGCTAATGCCCTGGGCTGAGCAGCTGGGAAGCTGGAGATTGAGCCTAAGAGCAGAGATCTCCTTAATTCAAACTGGAGGCAAACTGAAACAATGAAAAGTATAGCCCTGCCCAACTAAAGCAGGACTCATAGTGAGATCCAGATGCTCAGGGCCTCACCTTACATGCCTGACTCGAGAAAAGATGGTCCTTCTCTGGGAAAAAGAAAAAAACAAATGAAAGCAATTATCTAGTTCAGGCTTTCTCATTTTTTCATACAAAATGTCTTACATAAGATAGAAAGCTATGACACATGCAAAATAGCAAAGAAACAGAACCCACAATCAAGAGATAAACTCTAGTCAACAGAATTAAAGCCATAAACAACATATATGTTGGAATTAACAGACAAGGACTTTAAAATAACTATAATTAGGTTTTAAAATTTATAGAATAAGATAGACTGGGTGAACAGATGTGAATTTTCAATAGAGAAATGGAAGCTCGAAAAAAACCCCAAAATTCTAACATTGAAATTCATAATATCTTAAATGAAAAATTCACCGGACTGAGTAGCAGATTGAATGTATTAGAATAAAGTACCAGTGAACTCAAGGACATGGCAAGAGAAAATATCTAAATAGAGACAAAGATAGAAAAAACAAAACAAAACATGAATAAAAACAAGAGGAAGACAGTATGAAAAACCCATCAAAAATACATGGAATCAGAATCCTCAAAGAAGTGAAAAGACAAAATATTTGAAGATACTGGCTAAAAATTTTCCAAAACCGATTTAAAAGAATCAACCCAGGGAACAAAGATGTTCAGTGAGCCGTAAGCAGGGCACATACAAAGAAGACCACATCTAAATTTATTACCATCAAACCAATGAAAACCAAATATAAAAAGAAAGTCTTTAAACCACCACAGAAGAGATGTACTACATTCAGAGTAATAAGAAGAATGATAACTGACTTCTCATTAAACAACGGAAAGCAGACGACAATAGAATAACACTTAAAGTTCCAAAAGGTAAAGCTATCAACCTAGAATTCTTATCCAGCAAAAACACACTTAAAAAAAAGAAGGCAAAATAAGGACATTTTTAGACAGGCAGAAGCTAAGAGACCCTGTTGGCAGCAGATCTTCACCACAACGCTAAATAAAGTTCTTAAGACCAAAGAGAAATTCTACCAGATGGAAACCCAGATCTGTAGAATGAAAAATATCACTGACACCCAAACACAAATGTCCAGATGTGAAGGATGGCTAGGAGATAAAAAGGGAGGGATGTTTGCAGGGCAAAGGCACAGCACATACAAAGGCTCTGAGGAAGGAAAAGGGGTGGTCCTTTTGGGAAGTAGAGGGGGAAGGGCAGTGGGCCCTAAGCAAAGAGAAGAGCCTGGACAGTGCTGAGAACCCAGCAGGGCCCAGGTCATCAAGAGGCTAGTTTTCTACTATATTATAGGCGGTTTTCAAATCTAATCAACAGATACATTCCCATCTAAGACCAGCACACTTTTTTTTGACTTTGGAGTTAATGCAATTTTAATGTAAATTCACAAATTGATAAACACACCTCTCAATAGCCTGAATAAATAACACATCTTTATACTCACACAATTTTCCAAATTAATGTAAAAAGTAATTTAAACTGCATCACTCTTCTGCATGTAATTCCTCAATGGCCTTCCTACTTACTCCAAATGAACCTTATAGTGACCAACAAGGACTACACAATTGGCTTCTTCCACATCCTACTCCCCATTATTAACTGGCCTCATCCCTTCTACTCTCTGCTCCTGTTGTGATAGCCTCCTTGCTACTTTCCCCAAAAGCCAGGATTCTCCCACCTTAGACAGAAGATGGTCTGACCTTCAGACGCTTATCCACAAGGACAGGGGTCCTTGTTTTACTGACATATTGACATATCCTCAGCATCTACAAGTACCTGGCATACAATGAGCCCTCTGTATACATTGTTTTAATTGAGTTGAATAAACAGAAGACCCAGAATAAATGTCCTGGCCAAAATGTTACCATCACAAGAAAGGGAATAAGGGAGAGAGGGAAGAAGAAAAAAAAAAAAAAAAGAAAGGAAGAGAGAAGAGAAAGGGAAGAGAAAAAGTTCCACAAATTAGCAACGAAAGATCTCTGTAATTTTACTCCTGAAAGATAAACTGTTGTGTTATCTTTGAAATCCTACTCCCTTTTCTGAGAGTTATCTGTGTTGAGAGAAGTTTGGAGAGATTACGGGTTAATCAGAAAACTTAGAATCCTGTCCCAGCTTAGCAACCTTGACTCAAACATTTAACCTTTTAGTGCTTCCAATTATTATGCAAACTGGAATATTATTATCTCCTATTTATCTACCATACAAGAACATCCCAAGGATTAATGAGACTGTTTTCAAAGTGTTCTAAGAACTGCTTTCCAAATCTTAAATAACATAACTGTGTCAATAACTAATTAGGAACATGTACATTATCTCAGTTCAGTTCAAAAATATTTAAGAAACCAATATGGGTCAGAAATATATTATGGGTAATAAAGAAAGGTTAATTAGATATGCCTCTAAAGCAAACCTTTCATATACTACTTTGAATTACTTTGGTTTCAAAAAAAAAAAAAAAAAAAGAATTTTCCTCCTCACATGTGCCTATCATTTTATCTGGGAACATGTTTCACATAAAACACCATTAGTCATCTTAGTAATAACTTCTAAAAAATCTCATCATGAAAAAGCTAAACAAACCTATTTCACATATAATGAATTTTTAACAGTCTAAAATTAAAGAGAAATATTGTATTTAGGTTTTTTTTGATACACTCCTCTAAATGCTTTTCAATCAGTATGCTAAAAATCCTACAGTATCAACCCATGTGGCATACATCTGATCTTGTAATTAGGAAGGATTTAAAAGGCAGAGCAAAACTGTTAGCTTTCATCTTAGCAATAATTCCCAATTGGGACAGAATCAACATTTAATTAAAAAAAAAAAAAAAGCTTGACAAGTGAAAACATCTACATAATTTTTATTATGAAATGTGCAAGCTCGATATTATTATTACTATGAGCAATTAATAAGTCCTTTGTTACATTTTCACAGGTTTCAGATTTGGAGGTTTTAAATTTCTGTTTTAAATCATTTGATTACTTCTTGTATACTATACATTGTGTAGTTCTTTTGTTAAGGCCAAAATGTTCCCTTATGAAATCATCTGAGTGAAAGACTGTTTTCAAAATATACTATCTTAGACTCAAGTAGAGAGCAAACTAAACAATGGAAATAGAATTTAAAAGCAAGTAACAACCCATAACTATTTTTTGGCATACAAACCATTCACTCGCATGATTAAGATAACTCTCCTAAGAAAGAGGGGTCCAGATTAGTAACCACCAGCAATTCCGGTGAGCAAAACACCAGGAAGCTCTAGAACAGTTCACTAAACATGTGAATAGGTACGACCAGAGTAGATGCTTCCCTTCTATAAAAATTATAGACTTTGAGCAACATCTTTAAAATTCAGAAAAAAAATAGGGTCTGACAATCACAGTCTGAAAACCAAAATAAATACTAAATTATAATATAAATGGTTTTAGTTACTTAAGTTCTCACCCTCACTTTACCCCAAACTGCAGTTTATTCTACGAAATTTCAATGTTTTTACTCAGAATGGTCACGTTTCTACTCCAAAGCTAAGTTACTGATTAAGTACAATTATCTACTTGACTATTTCAGTGTAACTGCAATTCTAATTCTTGTCACATTTAGTTGACCCTTTCCTAAGTAGAAAGGGATGTCTAAGCATGTTTACACACACCAAATAGCCAAAAAGTATCAAAGGGAAAGTCTATCAACCCGAAAAATGAACAGAATAGTCCAAATTTCATTGGTATAAACTGAAAAGCCTTGTAAGGAATGATGTTCATGTTATGTGAGCATCAAAATCATGTAAGAAAAATATAAGATCGGGAATTGACCACCTCTAATTTAGACTGAGGGTAACACAATAGACCTTTCTGCTTAACAGACCATCGTCTTTAAAACTGCACCTTGGCTTCAAATTTTTCTATAATCTCTTTCCTCCAACATCTCATAGTGAACACTCAGCGCTCCTTTCCTCCACTGTTAAGTAGTTACTTCCTAGTTCTTAGGTCATTCTCCCAGGATCTACGCTTCCACATGTCTCATGGTCCGCACTATTACACTGAGTGGCATCCACAGTCAAAAAGAGGCAAAAAAAACCAAATGTTTTTTTTTTCTTGCTCAAAAGTCAGATAAACCATGCTGCAATGATTTATCTCAAATGCTCTGTTCTCTAAGGCTGCTCTGGCTTTAAATTTCTGTGATTCTAAATATTAAGCCTATGTTAGTTAATATAACAATAAAAAAAAAGTTCAACCTTGACTCTACAGTTACATTTTAGTATAATTAGGGTTTTTTAATGTGTGCATATTCAAATACTGTAGACACTGAGTTTATAAATGCATAAAAGGATTAAGTTACTTCACACAAAACAAGCTGAATTTTTTTTCCTTTCCCTCATACAAAATTTACCATGAAAGAAAACCAGATAGAGATCTATTAATAGAAATTCATGTACAACTACAATTCATTTAGTGGAAGGATTTCACTGGCATCCTGAATTTATATTAGAATTTAATCTAAACTAAGTTATTAATAATAATACAAGGTAATAGTTACATAAGTTACTATGTGCCAAACATTGTTCTAGATGCTTTACACTCATGAGTTCATTTCATCTCCCCAATAATCTCATGAGATGAGTAACATCATTACACCCATTTACAAAGAGGAAACTAAGGCAGGTGAGACATATGACTTGCTCAGGTCACAAAGCCCCTAAACATCAGAGCCAGGATTTGAACACAGGTAGCCTGGAGACAGAGTCGATACTTTTTTATAATAGGGTTCTCTTTAGAAAACCCTTGGATATGTGCAAATTTACAGGAATAGTATTTGCAAAGGAGACTTAAAAATGCATCCAAGTTTAACATAGATGCATTAAAACAGAAACATACTATATAGCTCCAACAACACAAAGTTATCCCCTGGGGCACCTGGGTGGCTCAGCTGGTTAAGCATCCGACCCATCTGACTCCTGATTTCACCTCAGATCATGGTCTCCCAGTTCGTGAGATGGAGCCCCGCGTCAGGCTCTGCGTTGACAGCACAGAGCCTGCCTGGGATTCTCTCGCTCTCTCGCTCTCTTGCTCTCTCTGCCCCTCCCTTGCTTGGGCTCTTTCTCGCTCTATCAAAATAAATAAACAAACTTAAAAAAAAAAAAAAGTTACCCCCACACAAGGAAGTTAACTACATCCATGGCTGGCTTATTTCTATTATCACTACACGTGAACTTCCGCACTTTTAAATTATATAAAGAATTGATGCAGACCCATCTTGCTTCAAATCACTAAGAGATATATGGCACAAAAGATATAATATTCACAAAAAGTTAACTTAAAATAAATGCTAGTGTAAAATTTGTATTAAAATAAGATCAAGCATTTAAAGAATGCTACTATAGACTAAATTTAAGGAAATTAAATTTTAAAAAGAAACCTGTATTTCCATCAGCAAAATCTCCTAAATTTTTAAAAAAACATTTGATTGACTACCTAAAGAAGAAACTTGTATTTCTGGAAGTACAATCTTCTAAAAATTCTGAAAATATTTGTTGACTACGTACCTCTCCATGATTGAAAAAGAAGCACAGCACTGTAACCAGGCCTCCTAATCGGCTGCCGCTGGAAAAGAAGGTAAGAAAACATAACTCAAATAACCGAAATTCAGGTCAACCCTAATGAAACCATGAAATAGTATAATATGATAAACTTCTAGTACTACACAGATTTTAGCCACACTAGACCTCACTCTACTGTGCTCATTTACAAAATAGTTTATTCCCTTTACCGTAACATTAGTCAAAATTAGTTTCATTTTTAAAAAGTCATTTTCCATCTTCCAAATGTACCAAAAAAACCCCAAACTGACAGGGAATAAAAAGTTGTGAATAGTCGCATTCCTGGGCATAAAGCAAGCTGATATTTTTCTTTTTTTTTTTTTTTTCACTCTTTCGTACCATATATTTATTTGTGTCCTCCAGCAGTTCTCAAACTATTTTTCTGAAGACACAGGATAATAGATTAAGGAAAGAGGAGGAGAGAAGTGCAGAAAAAGGTTTAGTGGTCATTAAGGTAGAAAACACCATATGGTCTCCTACTCTTGGAAATTCAGAAAGCATGCCAGCCCATTAAAGATTTGATTAATTCATTATTTCCCAAACCCCATCCCAAGCTTTCCTATAGAACATGCTTGGCAAACATCAGTTTACAGATGAAGTTTTTACCTTTCATCTGTTTTCAAAAATTTATAAAAGAACACAAAAATCAAAATACAGCCATCAGGCTTCTCACTCTAGCTAAGAAGTCACAATGCCATAGTTTGGCAGTTGAAACAATTAAATCTTCATTTGCTTAGGTAAGAGTAATACACGTCCCCTCACTCTCCTCCCATCCTGGCCAGAAGCATCTGGACAGGGGATAAAAAGGCTGTTCTAGGTGTGCTGCCTTTCTTTCATCTTTACTCTTGAGGTCTTCTACTCTCTTTAGCTCATGTTGTTTTCTCATTATTGTGCCCAAATAGCCTTCCTTCTTTCTATCTACCCAACAAGTACACGTATAACACAGACAAGTCAGGAAGGTAAGGAAGAATCAGACACAGGTATCGTAGGCCATGATACTTACCCTTGGAGATGAATGAATAAGGAAACAGAGGAGATACACAAGATGGCGGAGACAATCCAAGGAACGAGCACACACACCCTTCACATCCCCCCAGAAGGAGATAGGAAGGGCTGGCCTCCCCAGCATAGGTGGCTAATCAGCCTTGGTACGAGAGGAAGGTTAAGTGTGTGTGTTCAGAGCAGCACGTAGTTTCTGGCGTTGCCATTTTCCCTACAGAGTCTTGAGCCCCTCACTTGCTGCTCTAGAGAAGTGGCAGTGCTAAAGTTTGAAGAAAGAGGCTTGTCTGAAATACCACATGCATTTAAGAGTGGAGCTAACGAGGGGAAACAGATGGACTGCTAAGCCATCTTAAGGGATCATCAGACACTGAACACCACACATTTATAGGACACTAATGGAAGAACTGTGTAATTTTTCTCCACCAACTATCGACCTGGACTAGCACAAATGACCTATGAAGGGGCAAAGAAACAGCATACTGGCCAGAAAATGGCTGAAGTGAAGAATCACAGAAATAAGAGGGACAAATAAAGGAGCCAGAAAGTAGTAGTACAGGCCAGGAAGCAAAAGCCAGCATTCTCCCCTTGGAGGCCCAGCACGTCTTCTTAAAAAGACCAGCAAACAGGCCAACCCCAAATTTCATTGAAAGTCATGAGACTTTAGAATATGTAAGCTAGAGTTACGGGTTTAAATAAATAAATGTTAATATTTTGAACTCATTCCACCAGAGCAGAAAGTGCAAAGATCTATATAGTTTAAAAACTGGTCTCCTCCCTGCCACCCTTCTCCAAATCCTATTCACCTAAGATAAATAATAATATCTGTGTGTGTCCATTCTCCCAAATCTTTTTCTATACCCATACAAATATATATTTTAATTTGATCATACTACTAACACCTCTCTGAAATTTGTTCCTTTGCCAAACAATCTATTATGAAGATGATTCCTAACCAATACATGTAACTCAAGACGTTCTTATTAACGGACGTCAAATATTACATAGTACAAATGTATTACAATTTGTTCTGTCTTTTTGCTATTATCGGACATACTAATATTTTTTAAATTTCTTACTGTAATAAAAACACATTAAAAAGATGCCTGGGTGGCTGAGTGGGTTAAGCGTCCGACTCATGATTTCAGCTCAAGTCATAATTCCAGGGTCATGGGATCGAGCTCCATGCTCAGCACAGAGCCTGCTTAGATTTTCTCTCTCTCTCTCTCTCTCTCTCTCTCTCTCTCTCTCTCTCTCTCTCTCCCTCCCTCTTTCTCCTCATCTGCCCCTGTCCCCCACTCACACTCTTTCTAAAATAAAAAAATTAATTAATTAAAAACACATTAAAATAAATATCCTTGTACATGCATATGCTGGTGCTTTCATTTCTATAGGACAGACCTTACTGTGAGACTGCCAAGTCAAAGAATGAACTTTCCAGAAAACGCCATACCAGTCCACATACACCCCCACCACAGCATGTGAGGGGTCTGCTTCTCCATAACACAGAACCTGATGTGCCCAGACCCTTTTGTATTTTCCCCATTGGATAGGTGGTAACTTTTTTCTCACTGTTATTTGTACTTCCTTCCTGCTTATACAGAGCATCATTTTAATGGGTTTTGGAGACAATATGCATTTCTCTTCCATGAATTGCCTGTTCACATTCTTGTCTGTTTTTCTATTGGATTGTCTGTTTCCCTATTCAAAGATTAAGGGTATCAATTTTTTGACTGTCATATGTATGACTAAGTCTTTTAATAATTTATGGTGTATTCTGCCAGAAAGAAATATAAAAGTTTACGCAGTTAATTTTATGTAGTTAAATGTCAATATTTTCCTTTATTTCTTCTGCATTTCCTGTCTTGTCTGTGAAGATCTTTCCTACCTCAAAATGATACAGTGTTCTAAAATATCTTCCAGTATCATTGTAATTTACATTTAAATCTTTCATCCACAGAAATGTAAGTGTAAAGCCCTAATTTTGTTCTTTTTGACACAGATAGCCAATTATGCTAACACCATTTATCAAATAAACATTCCTTTTTCCAGTGTTAATGAAATTCAGCCTTTATCTACTTTAATTTCTTACAATATTAGAATCTGTTATTTCCAGCCAATTGACTTAATTCTGTATTTTCTATATCACACTGTTTTTATTCCTGTAGCATTATGGTAATTTTATTTTATTTTTAAGTTTATTTATTGATTTCGAGAAAGACAGAGAAAGTGAGCAGGGGAGGGGAAGAGAGAAAGGGAGAGAGAGAAACCCAAGCAGGCTCTGCACTGTCAGCTCAGAGCCCGAAACGGGGCTCAAACTCTCTCAAACGTGAGATCATGACCTGAGCCGAAACCAAGAATCCGACACTTAACCAAATGAGCCATCCAGGCACCCCACATTATGGTAATTTTAACATATGATAAGGAAAGTTCCCCACCCTCAAGTACTCTTATTTTTTAACATTTTTAAAGGTAATTCTAACCAATGCCCTTCCCATGCACAAAAAAGTGTCGGGTTTCTGATCAGAATGTCATTAAATTTAGAGATAATGTTGGAAGAACTGCCATTTATGTGATGTAAGTCTGCCCATTCAGCTGGAGATTATGTCTCTCTCCATTTATTCAATTCTATTTCTTTAAATAAAACTTTTATGGACAAGCAGCACGGCAGTCAGATAACTAGAGTTAAAACTTCTAGAAATACAGGGATATAATAACATCTGATCATAGTAAAGTATTTTAGCACTTTCAGATTTTGGTAGATCATATAAGCTGAAGAAAACATACTAACAATTTGAATGAGATAATCAATAAGCTCAATTTTATGAATACATATAGTACTTTAATTATACAGAGAATATGCATTATTTTTTTATGTCCCTGGAGCACCTGGCTAGAAAGACACCTCATTATCTGATTATAATCCAAACCAACCTAAAACACAAAAGAGACTCAAAACAACACCACCAATTTGGGAAATTAATGTAAAATTCCCTTTTAAAAATACCCTGAACAGAAAAAGAATCAAAACTGAAATTTTATGAATTGAATTTTTTTAATGGCAGAGTAAAGACAAGGACAGGGATGTGGAGGACAAGAACAGAAGGATCACAAGTCCGATTTTATCTCGCAACCAAAACTCATGATGAGGTCTGCTCAAGAAGTCTTCCACCCTTATTCAATTGCCATACGACCTGTGGGGCTCCGGAACTGGAACTGGACATTTTCCCAAAGGCAGAAGTGGTGTGACAAAACTCCCCTTTCAGCAAATTACCACAAAGTAGGTTATGGCCCAACCTCTTCCATGAACACCAACAGCTGTGCTTAACTAACCAGGGGGGCAGATTTTCCCCTACACTTTCATGTCCTGTATAGTTGGAAGGGAGAACAAAATTTGCTTACCTACAAGGAATATCTGAGTTACAATCGTTTTGAAATGATGTGACTTGCAACAAATCTAAAATAGTGTCTCCAGCATTAACTCCCTCCCCTATGATCCGTACAAACAACCACATAGGTCATTTTATTTTTCTAAACAGAAAAGATATAATAATCAGAAAGCTTAAGACTGACTTTTTTTTCCCTCATTATAGTTGATATTTCAGCATTCCCTAGTGGTTTAAAAAAAAAAAAAAAGCTTCTTCTGCAATATTACCACCAACTATCAGAAAATTCTGAAGCTCCTATTGTGTAAGTTTTATAATATTCTAAGTTTGCTAAACATTTACCATATTTACTCATTCACCTCTTCAGCCTCAATTTCATTGGATGTAAAACGAGGGGGTAAGAATGTGAAAGATCTTAAAAATACTTTTCATTGCTGACATTTAATAACTTATAATTCTCTTCTCACATCTTTAAGTGACATGGATTCAAACCAATCATCATATTTTGTGGGCTTCATTAATCACTGATGTTTGTACCTCCATTTACCAAAAAATGGTAAAACATACAAAGTTCAACACTCAATGAGAAAAAGAAAAACTAATCAGTTAATTCAAAATGTTATTAACTAACTCTTGAAGTTAAGTAACTCTTGTATAAATGCTTAAGAAGGAGAAAATGAGAGAATAATGTAGAAACAACTGAATTAAGAGAATTTCAGTCTCAAGTTAGAGACGTAAGACTTAGGCACCTTGCTAGCCAGATGAAGAAACACCTGGCAGGCCCACTGAGCACCTTCCCCTAAACTTACACGTGGATTCTTTGGCTCCTCTGGGGCATTAAAGAAAGCCACAGAAAGTAAAGGTAAGGAACAAGAATGATAATCGGGAAGGCTAGGAAAAGTCTCAGCTTAGCCCTCCCAGTCTATTAGAGGCAACTAATTAATGCCTTTAATTTAACTCTTTGTCTGCCAGGGCCAAAAACATAATCTTTTATCTACCAGATTGTGAACTTCCCAAATCATCATGGTGGCTGCCATAGTGCCTAACACACAGCCTGAGCGTTGTCTATGGCAGAATCAAAAGGTATCTGAGGAGTAAATAAAAACATGAAGACAATCCACTTAAAAGGCGGCTGGCATTCTTTTCTTTCAGGGGAGGGGAGGGAAGGGAGCACTTTCAAACACCCCACACCTCATGCTACTGCTGTCCTTGGTCACTGGCCTAGATACAGACTCCTGCTCATCATCAGTGTCATGTGTTCAGTGGAACCTCTACTGTGACCCACCACACCACCTGACTCCCCATTCAGACCTTTCACTGCACCCTTCAGAACCTCCATTCCATGGAAAAACAACTTCCTTCACGGCACCCTCAGTCTCTACCCAGATGCTTCCCTCTCCTGTCTTGAAACCTCACCCTCCTCTGAGAAGAAGTTTCTCCTCCCCACACCACCATGCTCCTGAATGGCTCAAGGCCCGGGGGCGAGGCCAGTAGCTTCCTCTGTTGCTACTTTCAGACACCACCCTGGAACCTTCCTGAAAGCCTGCCCCTCTGAGCTCATTTCTCTCACTTCCCTTCTCACAACGGTTCTCTCCCAACACTCCAGCTTGTTCCCCATAATCCACAGCTATTCTCCTTCATCCCAGGCACACCTAGAGTCTTAACTCACAGGAGGCAGGGTTCCGGGTTCCCTGTGCCTCTTTTCCCTTCCTCTCTTACACTGGGGTGGCTTTTTGAGGAGAACTTTTTAACGACCTTTTTTAATGAACTTCTCTACATTTAATGTCTGCTGCTCTGTATCACTGTGGCCACTCTAATCTGTCTCTGATCTCTTCCTTCTCTTCTTGAATATTTACCTTTCTCTGTTTCTACTTTATCCTCCATTGCTTCTCAGCTCTTGTCAGAAAATCCTGGCCATTCTTTTGTAGACATAGCTAGTCATCAGAAAATGCCTTTTCTTCCACAAGAGAAACCAACCAGTCACAGAGCATAATGCATTCATCATCTCATTTTCTGCTCTACTCTATTATTTTCTTTGGTCACTACAGGTTCATGCTTCTTTGATACCAGAAAGAATTTTTGACTACTTTATTTCTAAAAGTATTCCAGAAGCCCTGAAAGCATGGAAGATTAGTCTATATCCAAATCTTCCTTTTAATTTTGCTTAACATCCCCCCTTTCTATCCTGAATAATGATAGTGAAGAGTCATAGTTAATATAACCAGTTTTTCTAGTCTCTTCTCATGATCCAATCCAAGCTATCGATGAAGTGACTCAATGTCCTTTTAGGTTCTGTGGCAGAATAGAGTAGCTTTTCATATCAATTCTTTATTATAGATCAATATACTACTCCCCCTACCACTACCTGTTTCAAGGCAAAGTTGGGCTTCTTATTCTTTATGCCAATTTTGCTTTGCTTCCATTGTTTTATTTGACATTTTTCTGTTGTTCATGCTTCATTAAAAAATCAAGCATTATTGTTTATGCAGGCTGGATTTTTGACTAAAATATGTCTTAAATAAGCTATGAATTGCACCAGCTCGAATTTCTTCAGCTCCATGTTCTTGTTGTGGAGGGGTTTTTTTTGTTTGTTTGTTTTTTGCTTTTTTATTTTTATTTTTTGGAATGTTCTATTAACTTGGCCTGCTAGCACATCTTTAGTCATTTGGTCTAACAGTTGTATATGAATATTTAAAAGATAAGTATTTCTCTTCAGTACACATAAATTGATGAAAGTTATTGGTTGAAAATATTGGCATCTTTTCTCAAAAACTTGTCCCTTTTTAGGTCACTATCTCAGCAAATGACACTTCAAACCAACAAAGTTTGCTACCCAAGTCTGACCCCTAGGAAAGACCCATGGCTTTCCTGTTACTCTGTTTCCTCAGAGTTACCTCTGAAAGTGCTAGAAACGTATTTCTTCAGTAAACAAATAATCTTAAGATGGGAATCTGAAGAGGAAAAGCTTCAAATGAATCCACTGAAAAAATACTTCCTAAATTGGTAAAATGCTAATAAAGCTTATATGCTAGATAAGAATATATCATTTTTGGGGCGCCTGGGTGGCGCAGTGGGTTAAGCGTCCGACTTCAGCCAGGTCATGATCTCGCGGTCTGTGAGTTCGAGCCCCGCGTCAGGCTCTGGGCTGATGGCTCGGAGCCTGGAGCCTGTTTCCGATTCTGTGTCTCCCTCTCTCTCTGCCCCTCCCCCGTTCATGCTCTGTCTCTCTCTGTCCCAAAAATAAATAAAAACGTTGAAGAAAAAAAAAATTAAAAAAAAAAAAAGAATATATCATTTTTGTGCCTTTTGCAAATAGCAATCAAGAGCTAAGTTTTTCTTCCCCAATAATTTATTTATTCACTTCATTCAATTAAAAACTATTTTCTGAAAGCAAATTTTCTTCTAGGTGCCCTGCAAGCATTATCTTATTGTATCTTCTGTCTCACACAGAAGACAGTGTCTCCTAACTCATTTCGGTGTTTTCCCCCCTACCCAGTCACTTCTTAAAAATTCTCCTATAATGTTTCATTCCAATTAACTTGATGAAACACTTTACCTCCCTATCACAACCCTGAAAAACCTTTGTTACATTATATTTTCTTTTACATCTAAAGGCAAACCAAAGAACTGGCAGTCACTCTAAGTTCTTCCCACGTCATTTATTCAAATTATATAAAAACTCAATGTTAACAGGTTCCACCCACGATATGGAGCTTCCATACTGCTTTTGTGTCCTCCTGTCTCAATCATGACAGCCTAGGATAGCCAGACAGCTAAAGACAACCTCTAACATGGTAGGTGAAGACAAAAGATTAAAAAAAAGCAAACCAGAAGAAACCAAAGTTGTTTAGGGAAGAAAAAAATCATTAGTATCCACCGAGAGAAAGATATTGAATCCATGAAACAAAAATAAAATACTACTTTTTAAAAAAGGAACATTCACAGAACAAATGAAAATTTCTTGAAAATTAAAAACAAGATAACAGAAATGAAAAAGTGAGAAGAGTTGGAAAAACAAAGTGGACAAAGTATTCTAGAATGTAGAATAGCAATGATATTAAAAATAGGAAAATATATGAAAATTAGAAGATCAGGAAATGCAATACTCAAAAAACAGAAGTTTTGAAACAGAAAACAGAAGGAATGATGTAAGTGAAGAAATAATCCAAGAAAATTTCCCTGAAATCAAGGGCACAAACTGCAACACTGAAACAACCCATCACACGTACAAGATAATAAAGGGGAACAGATCTACAGCAAGACAGATTGTGAAATCTGAGAACCACGGTGACAAAGAAAAAAATTCTACAATCATTCAGAAGGAAAGACAGGGGAGAAAAGGTCACATACAAAAATTTAGGAATCTGAATAACTTAGACTTGAACAGCACCATGTGAACCAAGACAACAATAGTGTGATGCCTTCAAAATTCTGAAGGAAAATGATTTCCAATCTGGAGTTCAATACTGGCTAAAACTATCAATCAAATATAAGGACAAAATAGATACATTTTCAAATATGCAAAACCTTACCTCCCATCTAGTCACTAGAAGATGTACCAGAGTGAAAAAATAAACCAAGAAAAAAGAATACATAGGATATGGCACAAGAGATCCCATTATAAGAGAGCAATGAAGGAACACTGGGTGGTGAAGGAAAACGCCAAGATGACAGATGGACACCAAACCATAGAAAGCAGTCAGTACAGAACCAAGTACTGACTCATGCCAAGATACTTTTTTCTTTTTAATGTTTGTTTATTTTTGAGAGAGAAAGAATGCAAGTTGGGGAAGGGTGGAGAGAGGAGGACAGAGGATCTGAAACCAGCTCCACACTGAAGGCAGTAAGCCCGATGTGGGGCTTGAACTCATGAACCGCAACACAACCTGAGCTTAAGTTGGATGCACAATCCACGGAGCCACCCAGGTGCCCTTCATGTTTTATTTAACTTGAGATTAATACCCAGGTGAGCCTAGATCAGATTGTTGTCCATATTTTGTCTTGGCTTCCACATGCCTTACTACTGGCATCAGCTAAAGACGCTCATTTCACCTACAGAAATTGTTCTGTTTTGGTATATCTTTGAGAGCCAGGATGCAGTGATGAATTTGGAAACAGGGGACAGCTCTTCCCCTGACAATATTTCGGCTGGACATTCAGACCAGGCCCGTTCTTCCAGATGCCCCTTTGTCCTCATGACCTTGCCCACAGATGCCCTACAGAGTTGGGCTCCTGGTTAAAAACCCATAGATAATTTCTAAGGCCCAACCACAGACAATTACAAAGGTTTACCTGACAGGCCTCACTGAGACAGCTACCCTCCCCCCACACACCTGGTGCATGGCAGTCTCTGAGGACTCAGGATGTCCTGGCCAGTCATGGCCTTCCTTCACATCTTTGCATTCCTACCCCCAGCTGCCTTCATTCCTAGGTCTCTTTATCTGAGACTTTGGGCAGAAGTCCTCTTCAGATGCCTCTGCCAAGGGCTCCTTATAGAGGGATGAGAGGGGGAGCTCTGAAGATACTTTCCCCCAGTCTGACTCAGTACCCAGTACTTTTCCATTCCTAGCCATCTCCCCTTTGCCCTTCCCCCACCTACCTCAGGGTCCATAAAACTGCTGTAGCCTTTTGTTCAGGGCTTCCTCAACAGTGAGATGACCCCCATGTCTACACTGGTCCCCCACTTATCAACCAGTGTACTGTTCCATGGGGGGAAGTGGGCCAGGGATAGTCTGTGTTTTCTCCAGTTTTAGACTCATGCTACGTTATCACAGTAAGTGACAGAAGGCTTAACTCTTTTGTTTCTGGCTTGTTGCTTTAATGGACGACTCCAATACTTGACAGCTCAGCTCCCTCTCCTAGCTCAGCTGAGCTCCTAACAGTCCCTGAAGGTTCCCTCAGAGAACCCTCCTTCCTGCAGAATGGAAACTTGCACATACCAAGTCTTATGAAACTGGCCTCCAGACACTGTTAGTCTGTAGCTGAAACATGTCAGGGTATCTAATGAAATAGATAACTGTAATCATGAATTAACAAAACAGCTTTTAGAAAATAACAACATATGTTTTATTAAAAACAAAAACAAAAACAGAACACTGAGAATACCAGAAAAAGAGATACATCATGAATAGGTTGTATTGACAAAACATCTTACTTCATCTCAAGTCAGAGCTTGGCAGCCCAGCCCCATTTCACCATTTGGCTGTGTTTTCTGTTTCTCCTCCCATTTTTTTTTTTTTTTTTTTGTGAAATGGATTGACTTATCTGACTTCAGAAAACTTATATCTGTACTATTTAAAAAGAAATATACTTCTGGAGTAAAAATGTCATACTCAATCTGCCTGTAAATTTATATAATACAATTTATAAAAAGATTCTAACCACAGTTATAGATATCCTCCTCTTTATTCTTAACCCACATGTTAAGAAGTCTGCAGCTTTATCCCACTTTATAAAGTTAGAAGGTTGACAGAACTAACCACCAAGAAAGAAAACAATAAGAACTACCTAGCAATTTAAGACCTCTAAAAATACTCATGTTAAGAACATTCTAAAATACGATGAAAAAAACTGATAGAAAAGACGTGACTGAAGACTCTCTTCAACACAATATAAACCAGGATCACCACTGGACTCTAATTTACACATCTGCCCTCAGGGCACAGTGCAATAGTCAAGGCTCCCTAGAAGGGGCTCTATTAATGTACAAGAACTAGATATTCATTTGGGGCTGGAAAGAAATGAGTTTAGGATGCATTTGGCTCAAGCTAAAGTGATTACTCAGGTAGGGTTAAAAAAATGCCCGCAAACAGAGCAAAGGGAGAAGGAGAGAAGTGAAAACTTGTGGTACTACTGCAGGTCTATATCCAAGCCCAGGTGCATAAGGCAGACCACCCTCAGGGTCCAAGAGTCAAGCAACACCTGAAAGGCTGGGGCACAAAACAGGCAAGTGGGTGAAGCTGAAACAGGCTGCAGCCCTCGGAGCCAGGAAGAGAAACCAAAAACAGCTATTTGGAAAGACTCAAATGCGTAAGGTAATCACTCCCTCATACCGAGTAGCAGTGGTCTATAGATTTTTTTTTTTTACACTCAAAGTATAAGAAATGAGACTTTACATTACAACTCAGCACATGCACATGTATACACATATATACAATAAATAGCAAATAGAAGTTTCTCTAAATCTTACCTATCTTACAAAATGTTGTATAATCTATTATTTACATTTGTATTCTTTTCTTTTTCATGTGAAAAATACTGCTGCGCCAAACCAATTAAATTAATTCTAAAATCACCGAGTAGGCCTTACCCTGCAGTTTGACAGATGCTATGCTAAAGGAGTTACTGTCTAACTGTAGTGACAGGTGAAAATCAAGGGTCTCATGAGATCGTAGTTTAGTTTGAATCCTGTCTCTCCGTTGGTCAAATTTCTGAATGTCTTCGCTTGCTTTGGAATAGGTCTCAAACCGGCCAAGGTCATGCACCAACCAGCCAAACCATTTCTCCAATCTTAATCTTCAACAATGTTCCTCAATAATCTGCATCCCAGTAAAACTCATCTGCTTTCTACATCCAACGTTTTCTACCTTTGCCTCTCCCTGGAATTCCTTCCTCCCCCACCTATCCAAAATGCCCTGACCCTCCAAGGGACGGCTAAAGCAACCCTCCACCCAGAACAAACTTCTGCCACCAGCACTAGAAGCACGTTATCCTTGTTGGCTGTCTCCCATTTACATGCGCTCAGCACCACTTTCATCTCCCACCTCACCTCACCACATGCTGTCAAAACCCAAGCGCACCAGCTCACAAAGAAGCCACTTGGTACGTACTTTATGTGGACTAGACAAATGAACATGTGTCTCCTATGTAGGGAGAAAACTGCTGTCTGGGGACAGTGGGGGCTGAAGACTGAGAAATCTCAGGTCAGGGCCTAAGCCACCGAAAACCTCTCAGTCAAAACCACAAAATGGAGTCTCTGCAGCGGATGTCATACCCTTGGCCTTCAAAACGATGCATTATAAGGAAATGATACTGCATGCTTATTAAATATTTAGAAATTCTTCTTTCAATTAAAAAGGTAGCATAACTATAGGTTGGCAATTTAGCAACAATGCCATATTGTTGTTCCATATTTTAACTTCTTTTCCTCAAAATCAAATATCCCAAACGCAATAAAGCTACCCATCCATTAGACAGCTAGGCAGTACTTAGCAAAATGATGGACCCCCTCCCAAAGCAGAGACCTTAGGCTCATCATAATACAAGGCACACTGGCCATGCTCTCCTTCAGGTGGGCTTCCTCTTGACCAATTAATATATACTTCTGGTTAAGATATCTGTGTGGCTTGTTTCAAAAACAAAATTTTCCACATCATCTTTTAATCACGCATTTTCATTTCAGTCTCCTCCAGTGACATGATTAAAAAAACTTTGTTATAGCTAAATCAGAAATATTAGCATCAAAGTATCTTAAATCTATATGCAAATATACTTTAAATTGATCTTCTAATAACTTCCTCATCTGACAAATATTTATCAAGTTACTGTTATCTGCTCAAACACTGAGCTAGGAATGAAAGAGATCTTTGAGGCACTATACTGAAAATACCAGTACTTCCAAGGCAAAGATAATGGTATAACAGCAGATTCAAACTCATTAACCCAAATTGAAAGTCATATACCTATGCTCATACTTCTGTACTACAAGGAATCTATAAGCAATATAAAAAAATTCTAAACATATTCTCAAGGTAAAATTGTTCAAACAAGTACACAATGTAACAAACTGTCAAAAAAAAGAAGAAAAATAAAGATGCTTACAAAATTTGTCAATCTTTTACTTTAAGGACTATTATTCAACTGTGAAGTATATCAGGTCAGATATTAAATATCTGTATAAAATATATTTCTATTTTAACATCAGCAAAATAGAATTGTTAACACCATTTGATAATAAGTGGTCCTTTCCTTATATTTTATGTAAACAATATATTATTTATGCTTAAAAGCCTATAAATATTTAAAATTAATCAAATATCCCCACCCTTCTCTATTTAAGCCTCTAAAATTATTTTAAGTTTGGCTGGCTATGCCAATGGTGAAATCATTCAAATAGGAAAGAATTTTGTATCTACAAGTAGATCTATTAGAAATATTATAAAACTGAACCAAAGTTAATCTTTATCTCACCATTTTTATTGTTCTAGTATATAGTGTTATAATACATACCAAAATATTCTCGATGAATAGTCTTACCTTAAATATGTGCCATATATGAAGAATAATGCCATCATTAGTCCATTTAAAATAAAAATTACAGCCACATAAAAGCAAGCAGGATCTCCCAATCCTTTAAAAATAAAAAATAAAAAAAAAACATATGTTCTAACTATAAATTACTCTGTGTGTCTGGCAATTTATATTAAAATGTGCTTATTTTGAAAATGGCACAGATATCTTCAATGGTTGCCTTGGTTCCCATAGGAACACATGACACTACTGCAGAACAGAGATGAGAACAGGGCAGTAGCTGTGATGGTTTTATTTTTTATTTTTATTTTTTAAAGTTATTTATTTACTTATTTATTTGTTTATTTATTGAGAGACAGACAGACAGACAGAGAGAGACAGAGACAGAGAGAGACAGAGAATCTCAAGCAGGCTCCAAGCCCAGCGTACAGCCCAAGGCGGGGCTTGATCACAGGACCCTGAGATCATGATGTAAGCTGAAGTCAGGAGTCAGACACCTCCCTGAGCTACCCAGGCGCTCCAACTGCTGTGGTTTTAAAACAGGGCTACAAATTCAGATACTCCTCCTTTCGAGGTATTGGGGAAGGGGAGGGTCTATGCTCATGCTTTTGAGTCTGGCTGGGCTTGTGACTGCTTTAACAGACAATGGCAGAGGCCATACTATGTGACTTCTAAGACTAGAAGAGGCCAAGCAGTATCCAACTTGGAGTCCATGAAAAGCCTGATTACCCTGAGGTACTATCCGGCTCAAAAGCCAAAGATGCATGGAAAAGGCATATGTAGGTGTTCCAACCGACAGCCCCAAATGAGCCCAGCCTCGCAGGGCAGAATGTAAGTAAAGCAGTCTCCAATTAATTCCAGTGTTCCCAAGCCATTGAATCTAGCAGAAGCCTCTGACACAATATCACAGAAAGAACCTTGCCTTCACAGCTTTCAATAGGACTGAGTCCTTCTCCTCTGGTAACCGTCCAACATATCTTGGTTTGAAGACCAATCAAGTCCATTGTTTTGGTATAAATCCGGTACCAGCTGGCTAAGATTACCTATTTTTAAGAAAATAGAGGCATTTTTTTAGATTTTTAGAGAAAAGATATTATCATCAACAGTTTCATTACTAGAATATTTTTGAGATATTTTGATAATTATTAAACCTTCCTTTCCTACACTTACCCACTTGGTTCCCTTTAAATTTAGTCAAGTAAACTTTACAATCCCCTACATAGATTCTTCATTAGCCAGGCTTCAACTGTTCACCCATACATAAGAATAAAATATAACATGAAACACGCAAGATTTATATTTTTCAAACGCTATAAGATTCTACTAAGGAACATAAAAGAAGAGATGAACAAATAGAAAGATAGTTTGTCCTCTGGAATGGATCTAATTTCTCAAGATGTGACTTCTCCCTCAAATTAACTCATAAACATAAAACAATGCTAAGCAAAATCCCAAGTGTCTATCTAGAAGTGCTATGTGGCAATATAACAAGGAGAATAACCGAAGGGAATATTCTATCTAACAGATACTAAAACTTGCTACTTAAAAAAATTAAAACAGTGTGATGCGGGAAGAAGAGCCAGACAGATCAAAGTAATCATGGCAGAGGCCTCGAGGAGTGTTACCATATCCTCCTCCAGGGCTGAGACACTCATTTCTTCAGGGGCTGGGAGGGTTGGTGGCTGACAGCTCCCACCAGAGTCCCACTCTGGGAACTACCCTCAACTGGAGGACAGTAAATTCATTATAGGTTACACCTTGACCCAAAGGTGACCCAAAGGCAACCCACGGGTAACTGGGCATTCAATACCAGACTAGTCAATAGGGAGGGATGTAAAGGCCAAGGACAACTCCCAGCAGGGCCATCTCAGTTCCAGAGCTCTGGGTGGGATTGCCTGCAGCCTCTGTTGCGACTGCATCAGAGCCCAACTCCTCCAGCCTCAGCCAACTTCCTTCATCCCCTTTAGGTGTTGCCCCCAAGGGCACTCCTCTAGATACTTCCTATATGCAAATCTCCATCTGAAAGCCTGCTTTCCAGGACCTCAACCTAACCCAATACAGAATACAAAGCCCCAAAACAGATGCAAGCATATACGTAGAATAATTCTGTGTATAATAAAGAAAGCTACTTCAAATCAGTAGGGAGAAAGAAGATGGACCACTCATCAAAGTGTTAGGTTACACATGAGACCATTTTGAAAAAATATAAGGTTAGATTCCTATTCCAATACTGTGCAATAAAATAAATTCCAGAAATATTCAAAACATAAATGCCAAAAAAATAATTAAAATAAAGAATGAAGACTTTTTTACAAATATGAAAAATCATAAATTTAAAAGATTAATAGGTATGCTACTTCTATACAGAAAAAATACATACATATCATACACAAAATTAAAGGCAAACAAAAACCGGAGGAAAAGGTTTACCCAAATAGCCTGGTATTAACATCCAGAATATAATAAATGCACCCCTACAAAACTGCAATAGGAATATAGACAAAGGACATAAACCATTACTTTTATAAGTAAAAATGCATTTTTAATGTATAGCACCAAACAAAATACATATATACACACATATATAGCAATGAGAAAAATATATCATGTGATTTCAATTTTTTTGTCTACCAAATTGGCAGGGATTCAAGGAAACAAACATTTTCAAAAACACTGCCAGTGGTAATTTTGATTAGTATAACCTATCTAGAAAACACTTTAGCAACACATACCGAAGTCATTAAAGTATATATTTTGTTGAACCAAATAGTTCCACATCAACAAATTTATACTTTAAAAAACGTAAGGACATGTATAGAAATTTAGCTTCAAGAATGCTCATGCCAGTATTAGACTATTTAAAAAATTGAAAACAGCCAAAATTTTCATAAAAGATGGACTAAATAAACAATGGGAGATTGGATATACAGCCACCAAAAATGATGTTGCAGACGAAAAGATGACACAGGAAGATTGTTACAAATATCCTAAAAGACAAAAAGGACTTATAAAAGAATATTTGCTATGTGATCCCATTTCTGTAAAAATAAATGTATACACAGTTATAGAAAGTACTCATAAGCAGTACATTAGTAAAACAACACAGGGGTGCCTGGGTGCCTCAGCAGGTTAAGCTTCCAACTCTTGATTTCTGCTCAGGTCATGTTCTCACAATTCATGAGTTCAAGTCCTGCATTGGGATTTGTGCTAACAGTGTGGAGCCTGCTTGGGGTTGTCTCTCTCTCTCCCTCTCTCTCTCTTTCTCTCTCTGCCCCTCCCATTCACTCTCTCTCTCTCTCAAAATAAATAAACTTAAAAAAACAAAAACAAAACCAAAACACTGGAACTTGGTGGTTTTTTGTCTCTACCTCCTCTATCTCTATCTCCTCATTAATCAATCAGCTAACTCACTGATCTGGATGGAGTTTGGGACTCCTCTCTCGTGGAATGGGAATAACGGAGAGCCCTGCTAAGTCCTGGTACAGAGCCCAAGCTTGAGATCCCCAGAGGCCAAGGCCCCCACCGCCCTAGCTGGAGAACATGCTGTCTAGCAGCTCAGGCAAGCTAAGAGGGGGGAGTCAGAGGGGCAGTGTGTTAACAGAGGAACCTCATATCAAGTCAAGGAGGATGTCACTGAGTCACATCTCAATTTAGCCCTGGAAAATGCTTAGGGATGTGTCAAATGAAGGCAGGGACAGTAAAAGAGAGGCCAAAAAAGTTACTGATATCATTGAGATCACCTCCTGGGTGGATCCATCTTTCCCCTCCCCGCAAAAAGGGCATTCATTCAATTAAGTGAAGAATCCCAGACAGGGAAGAAACATTATTTGGCAAATGACATGTAATGGCACTCCCTTGCTATCATCTCTGTAAACACACCGAATCTAGATAGTTTTCAAATTTTCTAAACCATGAAATCATGACAGTTCCCATGAAACTGGCTAAAGCCCACCAAAATTAATAATTTTTTTCATAGTTCTTTCCAAAAGAAGATATATAATTTCTTTTAAAGTAGAAGATGAAATAGAATATATTGAACTATACCTTACATTTAGAATCAGCATTTAATGCAAGTAACACTTTAAAAAGTAAAAAAAAAAAAAAAAAAAATCACAATTGAAAAAGTAACTTACCTCAGGGTAAAGATTGAACCTTTTTAATGTATTAATAACAAGGGGGTATTCAGTCAGCTTATCATTCATAATCATCCATACTCCATTCAAAAATGAGGGTGCTTCCACAATAGTCTTAAAGTAGGAATAATACAGTCCCTGAAACAAACATATGTTATAGTTATAATAAAAAGCACATAATTACTATGCCTCTTATCAGCTTAAAAAAAATACACTGTTTTTGAAAAATAAAGCAATCAGGCAAATAATAGCTTTTAGTTTCTGATCACTAATACAATCTTAGGTTACAAAAAAGAACTACATATGTTAGTATAACCTTGCCTTAATTAAAATAATTGAACTCAAAAAAAATAAATTAAATAATTGAACACAAAATTTACTCAAAAATAGTTTTAGCATTTAAAAAGTAATATAACTCAGACAGCATACATAATCTAAGAAACCCCAGGTCCCATACTAATTTAATTGTTAGAAAAGGCTACCTTATGAACAGGGTGAGTGAGTGGTTTACTACAGAACATTAATTACCATGATCCAAGAAATCTTCCCTCAGCAAAAATGTTTCCCCCTTCCTGCTTATCTGATTCCCCAAAATTCTGCTATCAGTCATCTTTCCTCCAGATTTGCATGTAAGAATGAAAATATATTAGGAAGGCTACATATTGATGTATTACATATCAATTATTACATTCAGATGCCAACCAGTTTTCCAGGCTGTTTTCTTTCCTTCCAGCTCAGAATACGGTAAGAACCCCATAGGACTGGGATCATGTGGGTCGGGGAGGACAGCAGTGGTACTCCCATTATGAGCGAATAGGACATATTGAGGTTGGAATAATACAAAGAACAAAAAATAAGCAAGTACTAGTACTTGCTCCCCTTGTGAGGGAGTATAAGTGGCAGTACGGGGCAAGACAGGAAACATACTGCATCTTCTATACAATTTTGCCCACAGCTGCCCTGGCGGCCAGGACACATCAGCTGTCAAATTCCATACTGGATTTAAAGCTCATAAATATGAAAGCAATTTGCATACCTGGATATTTATTGAAAACAACAACAAAAAAATGGTTCTTCCTACTATGGTATTTAGCTTTCATATCACTTTTTAAAAATATCTCCTACTGTAATGAGCTGAATAATATCCCCCAAAATTTCATACGCACTGGCACCTGTGAATGTGAACCTATCTGGAATAGGTTCCTTGAAGACATAATCAAATTAAAACGAGGACATCTAATAAGTGATATCCTTACAATGAGAGGGAAATTTAAACACAGAGACACAGGGGAGAATGTCTCATGATGACAGAGGCAGAGCCTGGAGTGATGGCAATTCCAAAGCCGGCCAAGGAATGCCAAGGATTGCCGGAAACCATGAGAAGCTAGGAAGAGGCAAGGAAGGACTGTCCCACAGAGCCTTCTGACAGAACGTGGCCTTGCCCACACTTTGATTTCACACTTCTAGCCTCCAAAACTCTGAAAGAATAAATCTCTGCTTTTAAGCCACCTGGTTTATTGTACCCTTGTTATGTTAGCCGTAGAAACCTACTACAACCTATCGTGTTTTATAGGTTTGTTTTGGAATCATGTAAATATCTTACTGAATTACAAAACAAAAATTTTTTAAACCCTAAACATCAAAATAAAGGAATTAACTATCAAGTTGGAAGAGTTCAAATAACTGTAAGATACAGTAATTCTACTGTACATCCCTAATGGAATATATCCTGAAGTCAAAAAGAAATGCAAGAAAATCTTAAAATGTTTTCAATAATCATATGTTTAATAATACCTTTGGTACTTTTGTTCCTCAAAAACAAGTAACTTGAAACCAAGATTCCTAAGCTAACAATAAAGATATAAATTTAATACAAAGTAAGTAAAAAAACTCATCCTAAATTTGCATTTTAAAATATGAATATAAGACCATAATTTCTCTTTAAAAAATTGTTTCTTAGTTCTGTTTACTAAAAAGGCTTAGACACAATGGCCAATCTAGTATCAAATACATCTGAACCCAGAACAACACAGGTTTGAACTACGCAGTTCCACTCAGATTTTTTTGGATAAATACAGTATATTTTCTCTTCCTTATGATTTTCTTAATAACATTTTCTTTTTTCTAGCTTACTATATGGGAAGAATATAGTTTATAATACATGTAATTGGGGCGCCTGGGTGGCGCAGTCGGTTAAGCGTCCGACTTCAGCCAGGTCACGATCTCGCGGTCCGTGAGTTCGAGCCCCGCATCAGGCTCTGGGCTGATGGCTCAGGGCCTGGAGCCTGTTTCCGATTCTGTGTCTCCCTCTCTCTCTGCCCCTCCCCCGTTCATGCTCTGTCTCTCTCTGTCCCAAAAATAAATAAAAAACGTTGAAAAAAAATTAAAAAAAAAATAATACATGTAACATACAAAATATGTGTTAATCAACTGTTCATGCTATTAGTAAGGCTTCCGGTAAACAGTAAGCTATTAATCATTAAATTTGGAAGGAGTCAAAAGTTATACGTGGATGTTTGACTGCACGGGGGTCAGGACCTCTAACCCCCTTGTTGTTCAAAGGTCAACTGTAATAGCAATAAACACCTCTAGCACCAAAACTGTGGTCTCTAACTACCACTTGCTACTGAGAGAAATTGGGGCTCCTTGGAAAACTGGATGACTCCAGGTCTGGAAAGGATACACCTAATAGTACCAGAAAGTATGAAAGCTATGGAAGATTAGCAAGGTCACATCAAAGGGACACAAAGTCAATGCAAGGACTCTCATTAGTTAAAGACAGTTTTACAAGTTTATAAAACATGTTAAAATTCATCAGTTCATAATGATTTATTCCAAAAGATGGAACTCCATCAGCTACCAGAAGAAAATGCTAGGAAACCAACTAATTTTTCTAGAAAGTAGTAAATAAAAAGAAAAACTCAAGCATTTATTTGTCTTACATGTACAAAGCGTACACCAGAGAATATATAATTAAATAATAAATAAATAAATATTATGGGAAAATTCTTCTTTATAGAAGAATTACAGTTAACAAATGCAGGAAAAAAATAATTAGAATAGATCATCAACATTTGCTAATCTTAATGAATTAACTGATCTAGGCTGATGGCTAGGCTATAATGGAAGGATCAACATGACAATATCTAAACCCACTGATCAATCTTGGCATCACAGAAAGTGAGACAACCAGATATGGTGTGCCTCTTTGTATGATACAGCAAATGTACACCCGCTTATGAAATATTCCTACCGAAACAAACAAACAAAAAAAACAGACAAAAAGAACACCACTGAATCTTCAGTTATCAGGTCTCTCTCAATTATTCAGGAAACTTGGGGCAGTGGAACATAATAAATGACATGAATTACTGTGGGTAATTCTGTTAGATAAATAACCTGGATTCTTCAACAAATAAAGAGCAGAACAACAAAAATCAGAAGTGGAATTTATAGATTAAAAGACAAGAGATACATCAACTAAGCGCAATGTGTAGACATTGTCTGAATCCTAATTCAAGCCTACCAACACACCAACTGTAAAAAGGAAAAAAAAAAAAAAAGCCAGTAGGTCACTTAAACACTGACTGACATTTGATAGTATTAAGCAATTGCTGTTTATCGTTTTCAAGTGCGCCAGAAGTATTGTGGGTAACAAAAAATTCCTCTTTTGAGATACATACGAAAGTATTTACAGACGAAATGATACGATGTCTGAGCCTTCCTTTAAAAAGAGATGGCTGTGCGGAGGTGAGGGAATGAAAGAAAGATGGCTGTGTCTCCAGGTGTTGAAGCCACAGGATGGGGCATGGGAGGTGTCTGCTCTTTCTACTTTGGAACATCTTTGAAAATTTCCCTGATAAAAAGCTTCAAGTTTTTAGATTCCTAAAATACCACATGAAAACTAACCATTTCAGTGCGAAAAGCCATCTCCCTTTCCAACGTTGAGAGGTGAGAAAAGTGGCGATCATTTTCAAAGAGGTGTGTTATATGGCTCCTGCAAAAACAAAAGAGTTAACAGAGCAGCAGTGTTGAACTTAATGCTAAGTATTATTTTGAAAAGAAACCAAGAGCAAACATAAAAGAATCTAGAAATTTGCACATAATTTTGTAATGAAAGTCAAAGATAACGGTGTCCACATTTGTTTTTCCACTCTGTATGTCTTAACATTTCTATTAAAATTTCTATTAGAAAACACATTCAAATTAGATTTTAAAATTAGAATGAACCAGAATAACAATATTTTAAACTACGTACAATAAAACTATAAATGAACTATAAATGTCATTGGGTTCCCATTTCAGAAATATCTGATTAATGAAATTCATATTTCACTCTATCCAGAAGATTAAAAGAATTAATCTTCCTCTCAACATGAACACTATATTAACGTTAAGTGAAATAGAGCCTCAAATATAACCTCTTCAATAATGGATCTCTTTTTTTTATTAAAAAATTACATTATTCTGACCTTGATTTATCAATTAAACTACTTTTTCAAGTTATTGTGTTGCCTGTAGTAATTAATATATATATATTCATCCTTATCATACTGAAATTTTTTTCTTTATATATATGGGAAATAGTTTTGGTAAGTTGTAATGATCTGCATAAAAATACATGAGAAGAAAACAATCTTACCAGTGCAACACTGCTGCAAAGGCAGCTGGAAGAAAAAAGAAATTTAAATTACTATGTTAGCATAAAGAAACGTGTTCACCTTACAGAAAAGCATTGCAAAAATAAGCATGGTAAAATTTGGGATATAAAATGTTGGATTCTTAGCGATTGGGGAAAGAAGAGAGACTCTTTGGAAGAAACCCCAGGGCTATGCTTAAAATCCAACAGCCTGATTACAAAAGAATTAGGCATGTATCTATAAATTTCATTCATTCACTCACTCAACAAAATGTGGGCCCTTTATTTGCCAAAAACTATCCAAGGAACCCTCACATGGAAACTTCCACAAACAGAACTGCCAGAGGAATAGAAACAACAGTAAGAAATAACTCAAGAATAAAGACATATGGTGACCTCAGGGCGCCGCACTGAGGATGAATAAAATAAGAAACTATCGCTTATTGTATATTGCTGCAATATCTGGATTTTTATGATAAATTTTACTATTTTTAAACAAATTTATCATGAAATATAGTAAAGAAGGAAGGAAGAGGGAGGGCTGTTGACACAAAACAAGCAAACATTTTAGAATCTCTAAAATAAGAAAGTTTTACGGGAGCCCAAGTTAGGACAGATGCCCAAGAAACATGCTCTTCACAGAGAAGTGCTTCAGAGAGTAAACAGTTTTTACAAGGTTATATACTTTTTTACATCTTGTAAAAGCTCAAAAGATTACAGATTAGCATACAGGCAGCAAACATAAGTTTAATGTCAAGGAATGCAAGTAAGAGCAATGATCGATATCTTAAGGACAAGATGGTTTTCCTTAGGCTACTCATTTACAAAGCAGGTGTATAATGTAGGAGTGGTGGGCCATAAATCAGGTGTTTGTTTTAAACCAAATTTATGTACAGTCATGCTGACTTAGAAAGAAATCTAAAATAACTTCCCTTATATCTCAGGCCTTTTAGAGGTTTTTTGTTTTTGTTTTTTCTCTCATCAGGGCAGAAGGAAGAAAGAAAAGGTAAGGGAGAGAAAATAAGCTAATAATAAAATCAGTCTCATAGGAGAATCAATAGTTGCTTTCTGTCCAAGTACAAAAAACATATTAAGATGAATCCAAACGATACCAATTTTCTTATGCCACAAGATTCACCCTATTGCAGGCTTCTTATTAAATAACTACTAAGGAACTGAACTATAAAATACTCTTAGAAATGAAAACCAAACAGTCTAGATCTTATTGCCTTTTTCTTAAACAAGTATTTACATTTTTAAATATTAAAAAATGCATGTTACCTAGGAGATAGTAATGGTTATAAAAGACAGATCACTCCTTCTGGGTCACTAAAACTGCAAATATTTAACTAGGTTTGTCATTTGACATTTGTTATATATATTACTTGGATCTTCCAAAATTTTGATTTTTTCTTGTTGACAAATCTACCATCCATTTCTTTTTTGGTTTCTGCCTTCAAAGACTTCACCTCACCATACATAACACGATTTGGGCTTTATTTTCTCAATAATCTAACTATCATGTTCTGAATAAATCGTTCTCTCACTGAATGTAAATGCCATCTTTAATGTATGGAACACCTTACACCCTTCTACTTTGGGAATCCCTTTGAGATTGTAATTGGAGTTTCATTTATAAATTAATTTGGAAAGAAGCTACACGGTGATGACATGAATCCATATGTATATACCCATAAACATAGTACATACCTTCAATTATTCAACTTGCTTTTCAATTGCCCTTGACAAAAATCCTATCGGTAGAATTAATATAGTAGTTACATAGTTAATTCATATTTCTCAAGTCTCCTTTGTGAGCTTAACATTTTTCTGCTAATATCCATGAAATCTTTTTTATTACACTTTACTGAATATTGTTAATGTACTTATTTTTGAAGTGTAATTATTTTGCCATGTATTTATTTTTGACTCGTACTAAATTATTAATTTTATTACCGTTTTTTTGGTTTATATTCAATTCTCTATTTTGAACAATATTATTTAAAAATAATAATTTTGCGGGGCACCTGGGTGGCTCAGTCCATTAAGCGTCTGACTTCCATTTGGATCATGATCTCATGGTTCGTGGATTTGAGCCCCACTTCCCACTTCCAGCTCTGTGCTGACAGCTCAGAGCCTGGAGTCTGCTTCAGATTCAGTGTCTCCCTTTCTCTCTGCCCCTCCCCACTTGTGCTCTCTCTTAAAAATAAATGAACATTAAAAAAATTTTTTTAAATAATTTTGCTCATATTTTATAATTTTGCTGTTAGTATCTTCTTCCCACTTGACAATAATAATAGACTTCTAGAACAATACTAAGTAATTCTGGTAAAAGAGGGCATCCTGCCTTCTACTGACTTCACTGGCAGTGCATTTCACATCTGCTTCTAAATTAGCCTCTAACCTTCAGGACTCTGGAGTGATAAATAGGATTTCTCAAGGCAATCACCTCTTTACTTCCTCAGAATACCACAATTCTTCAGGAGAAGAACGGAAGGAAGGAAGGTACCAAGTGGCCTTTGGTGCCTTCCTCTAATTCAATCCCTGAAGCACTAAACTGTTCTTGGAATTTGGGGCATTTGAATGGAGCTCTTTCATAGCCCCCAGGGTCGATTCACAATATGCTCAGTGTTTTCAATTCCTTTGCTCCTTTCAATTTAGTAGTAATAATAATAAAGCAGCTGACATTTTCATTCTTATTACATGCCAGGTACTTTTGAAGTGCTTTACCTAAACCAACCCAGTAGATCCCCACAACTATCCCATGGGGTAGACACCAGTATTTCCCCACTATATAGTGAGAAACTGAGGCTCAGAGAACTGAAGGAACTTGACCAAGGAAACAAAGCAAGTAAACAGAGAAAGGGAAGTTGAAGACAAGAACTTTAACGTGAAAGCCATACACTGCCTGGCCTCTTGAGGAGGACTGCGGGGGCAAGGGTAAGACAAAAGCCGGGGCTTCCTTACCTTAAATTATCTTGCTCCCTTCTTTCTTTTTTTTTTTTTCCTTAAGATAAAAGGGGTGGAAAGTTGCAATTTATCTATTGATATATGCAGGATACTTTACAGAAACTACTAATTTTTACATAAAAATTTAGAGTTATGATTTAATTTATTCAAAATTGAAATAAGCTATGTGTGTGTATACATATATTTATATATATACATTTTTTTTTCATTTGAAAATGAAAGCCTCAGTAAGGCAGATACTGCCTTGTGAGCATATAATTTAAGCAGAAAGACATAAAATGACAAAAACTTCTGAAGGCACCCCTAAAGAGCTTTTCTTGCATTCTTGCCTACAGAAAAGATTATAAATGATTTTTCTCTAAATTTAGTCCAGTGATCATCAACCCTGTCTATATAGTCTTTTGGGAGTGTCACAAAATTGATAATCCCTTTTTTTCCATTTTAATACACATGCTATTTTTTTTTTTTGTCATTCTAAGGTACTGTGGTGAATTTAGCATGTTTTTTTTCTTTTAATCGGAACATTGAAAAACACCCGAACTTTCAAAAATCCAAGCCGATTCCATAAGAAGAAAAGTGTTCAAGGAAAGGTTTGCTTTGTAATCTAATTCAAAAGATTGCAATCCTATGGCTGAGAATTCTGAAAGGCTCTTGTGTTTTGCTGGAAGCACTTAAATTACCAACACTCTGAAGCTAAATTGGACACTCCTTCCACTTTCTGATTAAAGAAATTCTGTACCAGATTATATGTCACATTATATCAATTTTCAGTTTCATGGGATTTGAGAGGCCTAGCCACTGAAAATTGTTCTTCTCCTGTTATTAGAATCTTGTTTAAACAAACTAGAATGTAACTCCCTGAGGGCAGAAACGATGTTTTACTGAGGTTTATACCACAGTACTTACAGGAAGCTGACCACATACTGGAGCACACAGCTCAAATGAAATGTTTGCTGAATTAATGGGTACAACTTGATATAATTAAAGGGGAAACGAAATCATCTAAATCATGTCCACATAATAAGGTTGAATGTACTCTGATTGATGGATACACACACATACACTTGTATGTAAGTAATAGATTTTTTTTTCCAAAAATTGAGTCCCCACTTACTTAGTGCAAATTTGACACCCCCACCAACCTCCCTCTACCAACCAGTCAGGTGCCTAAGCTTTTAGTTCCCCTCTCAACTGCAGCACAGCAGCAGGCAGCAGGGGAGGACGAGTACCCCCAGGTGAGCAGGCGAGGTCCCAGAAGTCCACCCCAGCTCAGTTCCCTTTGACCCCTCTCCTTCTAGCCACAGCTCCCCAAGGTGGCCTTTGTTCTTTTCCTCTGGATTGCTCCACACCAGCAAGTCCAGTGTCTTGGGAAAACGGGGAGGGGACATCCCCTGTCCCCATCCCAATGCCTGGCCCACAGTGGTCAGCAGCAGCAGGGAGGGCAGGAGGAAAGGAAAAAGAAATGGGAGAAGGGGCTCTTCCATAGGTTCAGCTCAATCCTCCCTCAATGGCTCCTAAACCCTAATCCCTCTCTGCCCGGCACCCAGCCCCTGCTGGCCCTCACCTCCTCCTCTCCCAGCCTCTTCCCTTCCCCCAAGTTGCCTCACCCCAGCAGATGACTCAGAAGTCCAGAACCCCTTTATGAATACACCCACCAACCCCCATCTGGATTGCTGCGAAGTAGAGCCCTGTGATCTGCATCTTTAAGATACTCAGCTGAGTCTTTTGCACTCTAATGCACAGTCCTTTCCTTTCCTTTTCCACCTCCTCAAGGTGTGAGAGCAAGAACCATGAAGCCAAGGTGGGCTGCCTCTGCCTTTGCTCTCCTGTGCTAACCTGCAGGAGGCTCTCCTGCAGCCAACAGATATTTCTGATCCTGAATATATTATCCCATCCATGTTACATTGTCCCTTACATGTGTACTACGTAACTAGCATTTGACTTAAAACTCAGAGCTACCTTCACAAACTGTCTCATTTGATTCTCACACAGCAGTGGGAGTATTTATTCCTATTTTACAAATGAAAAACTAGGCCTTCCAGAGGTCATTTCCCCCAAAGGCACATAGCTGATAAACGGCAAGAATCACCTGGAGCCAGGGGTTCTAATTCCAAACCTCCCTTTCTTCCCACTGGGAAGGAACTGCCTCCTCTCCCATTTGTGGGCATTTGCTGACCTCATCTTGTAACAATATTTATATGGAAAAATGTATTCTAAGACCATAATGACTTGCAAAATTTAATACAATTTATTCCTAAATTGAGGTTAATCCATACTTAAAGCATTCTAAAGAGTTTTAGCCTCCCTAACCCTCAAGTGACAAATGACATAAAAAAAGGTTAAGGATGCTCCCCTTAAATCTATTGGACAAGGTTTCCAAATCAACCTTGACAAGTTCTATACTCAATCCTTACTAATCATTTCTTATTGTTCTCAAGGGTCTGTTCAGAGTTTAAGTTTCTTTCCAGAAGGTAAAGCCACCAGTAAATAGTCTGTCTCCTTGTTCCACATCAACAATCCATCCTGGAGAATGAAGTCAATTTCGAAATGTACAGGTTTAAGCATCTCATCCCCTTGTCTGAAAAGTCTCATAACTCCCGAAGCCTCAAACCATGGAGCCCACACTCCGGTCTGTTTTCACTTGATTCCCACCACATGCCTTTCATGCGCGCTGCACTGGGCAACAGTCCCCTAAAATACCAAGTGTTTCATGATGCTATGCTTTTGCTTCTGTCTGTAAACTCCCACTTTATCCTTCAAATCACAGGAATTCAAATGTGGCATTTTGTGAAGCTGATCCTGCCATCCTAGCTAAAATACCTTTATTACAGCACCTAAATAGCTAGTCATGCACACGCCAGTTTCCTCTGCTAGAATGGAAAGGCCTTGAAGCTGAGCTTGTGTTTAATTCCTCTTAATATCTACATGTCCTAGCATGACGCCTGGCACCTCACTGGGTTGAACTGTTAAATGACAATCACCATGTAAGAGAAATTAAAGAATGCACCCCATTAAATAAAAACCTAAATACCTAAAGACAATATCTAAGCATTCCAAACTGTTCAAAGGGTTCCCATTACATGAAGGCCTATATAATACAATAAAATTAATATATTGGAAGAAATCATATTTTCAGTCTATAGTACCTATAATGAAACAGAGGCCAGTTTCTGTGTAATCAAGTAACAAGTGAAAAGACATTTTGTAGGATCCAGTTTAAGAAAGAGAAAACAGTTGTTATACCATAAGCTCAGCTCCTGCCTTCTTTCTAGCACCTAGATTTTTGAGAATTATAAGTGCTTTAAAGTCAACAAGTATCTAAATGCCTACTAGATGCACAACACATTTTCCTAGAAACCAACAACACTAAAGAAATATTATCTAACATCAGGGGCACCTGGGTGGCTCAGTGGGTTAAGCATCTGACTTCAGCTCAGGTCATGATCTTAGTCTGTGAGCTCGAGCCCCCATGTCAGGCTCTGTGCTGACAGCTCAGAGCCTGGAGCCTGCTTCAGATTCTATGTCTCCCTCTCTCTCTGCCCCTCTCCCTGCTCACACTCTGTCTCTCTCTCAAAATAAAATAAAGACATAAAAAATTTTTTTTAAAGAAACATTATCCAACATCAAAAATAAAACATTTGAGAGATATGATTTAGGTACACACGCAATATAATGAGAGAACTCATTAGGCACTCAACAAAGGGCACAAAGTCTACAAACTGTAAAAAAAAATCTGAGAAGGCAGATCAGTAATGACTTTCTCAGGGCAAGGTCTATCAAAGGGGGGTGGGAGGGAGGGACAGGGCTCAGGACTTGAGTACAACTTAGGTAGGGATTTCTGGTGGACAGCCAGAAAAGAAGACAGCTACAGTAAAGCTGTAGGTTCACTGGGCTCGAACATGAAAAAGAAGTTCCATCACTGATACATAGTACAGAACACAAATTATAATGGCAATAACAAGACAATATTCACTGAGGGCCCACTCACTATATGTATAGTGTGTCAGGCTCTCAGAGCTCCACTGAACACCAGGAAAGGAGTTTGACAGCCAATGGGGCCTGGAGTGTTAAGGATGGCAGCACCAGAGTCCCGGGGGTCAGTAACCTCCAGGTTTTGAAGAGAGCACTCACCCACCCCACGCCACACAAATATTATCATTTCCTACGTGTGCCATGACATGAAAAAGGTTGGAAAGCGCTGAGCCACTAAAGAAAAGAAAGTTTCAGAGAATCTATCTTAATACAATAATATAAAGTCACAGTGGTCTAAACCCTGGGATTGCATTAGAATCATCCCTGGCACTAAATAAAACTGGAGATACTTGAGTATTAATCCAGAACCCCTAAATCTGAAACTCTAGGGATTTTTTTTTTTTTTAATTCACAAGGGATTCTGATGTACAGTCAAGGCTAATTATCACTGGCACAAAAATGACTGGAACAGAGTGTAGGTAGTTGTCCACAAAATGTAACCTGAGAAATGGTTCTCTGTATTCCAAGTGCCCTCCAGCAGTAATTGTATCACGTGAGAGCTCCCTAGAAATGCAGACTCTCAGGTCCCATCCCGGAATCCCGGGCTCCAAATCTACATTTTAACAAGATCCCTCAGATGACTTGTAAACACTTTTAAGGACAATGTGTCAACACTGACAGCACAGTGGAGTCACCTGGGAGGTTTGAATGTGCTAGGTTTGGCACTGGGGGTGATTCTAATACGCAACTAGGATTGAAAACATTAACCTAGGAGGGGCATGTTAAGATTACATTCTCAAAGACCCTAATTCAATCTCTCTCACTTGGGGGGCTTGGAAATCTACACTTTTAGCAATTTTTATTAGGAAAAGGCAAATATTAATTCAAATGATACTCTGATAGAAAGTCAAAACTGTCAAAATCCTGATAGCAGAAAACAATGATTAAGAAAGGGAAAGAACTAAAATTGAAAATAAAATCCTTTTTTTTAACCTCTCTTGGCAAGAATGTCACTCCTAAAAAGAAAGAGTCCCTGGATTTTATATGACTTATAAGTTATTTAGTCTAAGTCTCATTTTTCCCAGATGTTAATAAGTGGTTTTTACTTGGTTATCTCTATTCCTCACACTTAGTGACCTCATATAGCCACAACAATTACCACTAATACATCGGACTTCACATTCTCCAAGTTGCTTCCCTGGTTATTTTCTGGTTTTGTTTTCATCTTCCTGCTCCCCAAACTAAAAGTCTTTGTAGGTTTGGTCCTTTTATTGTTTTCTTCTTTGAATGGAGAAAAAAAGGAATGCACTCAATGTATTAATAGAGATACTCAGTCTTAAGAACCAGGACCCCTTTAATATTCAGGCATGATTTGAAGACACTACTAGTAAGATCTAGAATTCAGTGATCTATGTGATGATGGCTTTATTTGAATCTCCTACATATATTTGGCATTGAGCAAAACAGTACATTACAACAGGAAAAAATTAGGAGGCTCTCAATTACAATGACAATGTCTAACATCTGTTTATCAGTTGCAGATTACAAAACACTTTCACACATTAAGGGAAAAGAACCAGGAGTCCTTATGAGTCAAATATGGCTCTTATCTTCCCATGAGGTGCAAGGTCACATGACTGGGATGCACCAAGGCCTGGAGGAAAATCCTGGATTTTGGGACTCTGGCCACTGATGTCCTTGTGACTGGAAGCTCAGGCATGAAAATGTTTAATAAGCACATTTAACCAAAAGAATGCATTCAAATGTGGGAGGAGATGCTTTAGAAATAATACAAAAATCAAGGACAAAGGCTTATTTTAAGGTGAATATATGAAAACAGAGCACAGAAAATATATATCACCATCCTCAAAGAGAATATAATTAGGCTATTCTAAACAGAGAAATATACAAAATAAATGTTCACGTCTTTAAATATTTACATATATACATATATTAAAGTAGGGAATACTTAATAGAACAATTACCCAGCATATGGGCTTTTAAAGCAATCAATTCTAACTTCCTTTAAAAGTCTTATTCTCAGATAATATGAATACAAATATTTCTAACTCAGTTACCTACATTAACCATTTTCATAAAGTAACTTTCTCCTTATTGAAAAAAGGCATTTCAGTGTTTTAGGTAGCTAAATAAATACAGACCCAAAATAATACGCTAGCCCATTTAATGTTTCTGAGCAATCATGGAAAAACTGTTAAAACTTTAGTAAACCTAATGTGAAAAGTGTAGATGCTGCATCTCTTCATTAGAGGGGGAAAGAAAACCCACACGTGCACAATATAAACCCAGACCCATCACACGAAGCAAAAGATTTTAGCAAGTTTATTAATCAAGAAGCCATTCCAATCTTTAGATTATAGATTCCATCCCCCAAACTGCAAACTGCCCTTGGATATCACAAAGTGTACTTTATTCTTTAAATGGTTAAGAAAACCACGATACCACTGATTACTATTTTACTGTTTTTATACTAATGCCAAACACCCAACCAACACAATAAAAAATAATCCACAATTTAATCATCTTCAAAAACAGTTAAGCACAAACAAAATGGAAACTAACAAGTTGACCATAAGGATAGAAGAGAGTGACTCCCCCAAATAAGCAGAAGCCAGCAAAGGAGTGTTCTTGCCAAAAGAGTTATCAGGTCATTTTCCCATTAATGTATCTTTGACAGCTGCCTTAAACTATAGATCTGAAACCTACAATTTGACAGATGTGCTTAACAAACCAAGAGACCTTAACTTCAATCTCAAACTTCCCCCTGTGAACTCACTAATGATGTCAGGCCATTCACCTGGCCTACTTTACTTTCTTCGCATGTAAAATTCCAGTAACCAACCTTTCACTCTGGATTTCTTATGATATTTCCATGGAGATCAAAGAGGACAAAAGAATGAGAAATGAGGTCTTATTAAAAAAAAAAACCCTTTAAATGTGGTGGAAAACAGTAGCACTGTGCCAGTTATATAAGTACTTTATGATGATTATTAAAATGTGGAGAGGGGTGCCTGGGTGGTTCAGTCAGGTAAGCATCTGACTTTGACTCAGGTCATGATCTCACTGTTCATGAGTTTGAGCTCCACATCAGGCTCTGTGCCGGCAGGTCAGAGCCTGAAGCCTGCTTAGGATTCTCTCTCTCTCTCTCTCTCTCTCTCTCTCTCTCTCCCTCCCCCACTTGTACTGTCTCTCCCTCTCAAAAATAAATAAAACATTAAAAATTTTTTTTTTAATGTGGAGAAAAGATTCTGAGATTTGACAATAACAGCACTGAAAAGCTGCATTACAAAAAACTAGTGATTACTGTTAGGAACTAATAGACAAATTCAACGCAGAGCAATAGCATTTTGGGCAAATTTGAGTTGAGTTGTATAAAAATAATGACTAAAGCCTCACTCTTCTGAATTACAACAATCTCAAGTTAAAAAATTGTCTAAGTAATTGGCCAAGTAATTTATAAACTTTGTTTAAGATATAGTTGGCACTACTGTAAACTAGAAGATAAAATCACCCCATCCTTAGTACAATGAATCACACTGAACTCCTGTGATTTTGGTGACTAGGTTATTATGTTAACATTTGCTACAAGAAGTTAAAATTACAAAATGCTGTCCAAGCGTTGATCATGTGTAGTGACAGTAGTGAAAAACATACCTGACAATCAGTTACTCTGGAAAGGAAGTCAAACATGAAGGAATATGCCAGACAAACGTGAAGATATGCATGTGAGCTGTTAATTTAAATGTATTCAGGGAGGAAAAAGGACAATGCTGAGAAAATAAAAAGTAGTATGAAAACAAAAAAGAGAAAAGTTACAACAATTGTAGATTTATGTACTCTACAAATCAATACTTCCACTTTTAAATTTATTCCTATTCAATGATTCTTGAATTGTGAAAGATCATCCATGAAGAATTGATCTTTCCTATGAAACTGCCTTTTACAGAATTAAACAGCAGCATAAAGGTCCTGACCTAGAAATAGATGTAATTTTTACTAACTCTGAGGACAAATACTCATTAGAATGGTAACTAAAGAAAACTAGCAGACTCCTTCCTGGAAGAGTAATGTTCCGATGGTTTGGGTAAAGTACAATCCGATGGCAAAAGATAAACTAACGACACAAGAATTTAGAACTAAACATACAAAGTACGCAGCCTAAAGCTGGCCTGCTTAGAAACATGCACACAGGCTTATAGGTCTCTATGATAATGTAAGTATCTCATTAACATAAATTTTAAGACACATTAATACAGCCTAACAGGCTAAGCATATAAAACTTATAAAAATGGCCACAGTTCAAATTTATCAACATGCAAATATGCATATGTGTATAATAAAATTGTATCTGCTTTCAGTAATGATGCCATACTATGGGCCAAGAATCAATCACATATTGGTAATGTCTCTTTATACTTACACAATCTAAACTCATCACATTTGTTAACTTGAGCACACACAAATATAACATACTCAGAACCCCTCCAATTGTGTATTTTAATTAAAAAAATGTGATTATGTGATTATGACTGTTGTTTAGAGTTAACCAGAGTCTATTTCAGAAAGAAAAAACTGGTTTTAAACATTGAAGAAACCCTTTAAATCCCAAATTCCCATCTTATTCACTGGCTTTCTAAGGAAATGTACTGGCCCAACATCTATGTATTAACACATCCTTAGAGCTGATGCTCGGTTGTGGCTAAGCGTTTGCTTGACAGCCATCCCACCAAGATGGCCAGTGGTCCCTGTGCCTCACAGCTCCTCAGCTTTTCTCATCCTTTATGCCACCCTAATATGCTCTCTTTCCACTTCCTGTCCCCGTACCTCCACGCATGATCCCTCTCTGCTTTATTTCCCCTGAAGGAAGAAACAAGAAAGCTAACACTTAATTGAGCATTAAATGTTGCCATTTCTCTGAACAGAGTCCTGGGGCTTCATTTCTTCTTTCGCTATACTCACCCTGGAGAAGATGAAATACAGCAGAGCAGTTAAGAGCTCGAACTCTGAAGCCACATTGCCTGGATTCAAATCCTGAGCCTTCCACATTCTAGAGATGGTCCTGGGCAAGTTATTTAAAAGCTGTGTGCCTCAGATCCCCTGTCTGATAAAACAGGTATGGCAATCACAGTGTCATGGTCAGGCCTGAGTTAGCAGTGAATTGAGTCTAAGATAAATGAGTTTATCTAAAGCACTTAGAACTATGTCTGGCACAGAGTAAACCCCATTTCAGTAAAAGGTGTTATTATTAATTCCCATTAATTTGGGAATTAACACCCATTTGCTGGTGATGTCCTATTTTGTTTCCATTCTGACATCTTCTCTTATGTCCCACTGCCTGCTTGACATTTCTACTTGGACATCTCACAAATATTGCAACGGAAACACGTCCAGGATAGAATTCCAATCTTTTCCCTCAAACCCAGCCCCTCACCATGCCCCTAGTCTTCACGATCTCAGTGAATGCACCCTATATACCCAGTTACAGCAGCCAAAACTGAGAAATTATTCCTAGCCCTTCCCTTTTCCTCAATCCAAGCCCAATTCACCAGCAAACCCTCCCATTTCTCTCTCCAAAGCAGATCTCAAATCTATCCCCTTCATCATGACCAACAACTCTCTTGCCGGAGTCCTGCCAGAGCCTCCCCACTGGCTGCTCCCAGCTCTGCCCTTGTGCTCCACAGCCCATTTTCCCAAGTGTAGATTTCCCAAAATAAAATTTAAGTCACGTTACTCTCCTGTTTAATACTCCTCAGTGGCTTCCCATCATGCTAGGAATAAAACCCCAACTCCTTAAGGAGCTCTGGTTTGTGGCCTTCTCATGTTGAACAGGCTAAGCTCTGGTCTACCTCAGCACATGTCGTGTGCCATATCCACAATGCCCCTTCTTCTCCGGACAGTATGCATCTTCTCACCCGCAGGTCTTGCCTCTAAGGCCAACTCCCCCAAAATTTTTCTGATCCTGAAGTGGGTCTCTCCTGTTTTTTCTATCTTAGCCCTTTTTCTTTCCTCCACTGGACTTACTACAATGTACTATTATTCTTATTTGTTCCCGGCCCTTTTAGAATGGAGTTCCTTGGAGACAGGGGCTACATACAGCTTGTCTTGTCCTCCCTCTTATCCCCCAAAGCTAGCATCAGCTGTAGTAGGCATTTAGTAATTGGTAAATGTGAATAGAGCTGCTGTTACAGATATTATTTATTCTTTACCATAACCGTGTGGGGCATTTATCCTCATTTTATTTATTTTTTGTTTTAAAGTGTATTCATTTTGAAAAAGCATGAGTTGGGGAGGGGCAGAGAGAGAGAGAATCCCACTGACGGTGTGGAGCCCAACACAGGGCTGGAACCCATGAACTGTGAGATCATGACCTGAGCCGAAGTTGGATACTTAACTGACAAAGCCACCCAGGCACCTCATATAATCCCCATTTTAAAGATGAAGCAAGCAAGAGTCAGAGATATTTGGGGATCTATAACTTTTAAGTGTAGAAACAAGACTCAAATGCAGGTCAGTATTGAGATGCCTGTGCTATTTCAAACACACCACACTGCCTCCTACCCAGTCCTATGGCTAACACCTAGCCTCAATCTTCTGCCTTCACCCACTTTCTTACCCCTTCTGCCCCTAAAAAGCCATATTTCTTTCCTATTATATGGGCTTTCACACTCCCATAAATTGTGGAGAATAAAAGCATTTTTGCTTCCCAAAGGACATTTGCCAATATATGGAGACATTTTGGTTGTCACAACGGGGGACGTGCTACTGACATCGAATAGGTAGAGGCCAGGGATGCTGCTGAACATCCCACCATGCACAGGACAGCAGCCCCTCCCCACCCCCCAGCAAAGAATTATCCAACCCAACATGTCATCACTTTGTGTTTGAGAGGCCTTGCCAACACAGAACCAGCTTTCAGCAAGGGTGCGGTTGCCACTGATCCTAGGAACCAGGCAGGTATGTTAACGAACCAAGCAGGACAGATGAAAGGGGGAAAAAAGTAGTTTTCAGTATCTTTCTCTTCCATATTCAGGTTACAAATTTATTATGTTTTGTAAATGGCATCTTACCTTGCAGTCTTTCACCACAGGCATGCTCAATTTGCATGTTTAACATGTATATTCTTCACTTCCACAAAGGATAGCACCCCTTCCATTTCTCCTTGAAACACACAGCCCTCTCCAACTATGCTTTTTTCTTCCCTCTTCTGATAATAGACATGGGTACAAGAAACACATCACTCTTCTCTCAACTCTAATTAAAATAACAGCCATATCAGTTGATGAATGGCAACTCACAGCCCCAGTTTTGAGAAAACAATAGACTAGGAGAAACGTGGGCAAATTGGACTGTGTGTCCCCGCCTAAAAGAGGGGAGGTGAGAACCACTTAGTACTAGGGGATTGCTGCCATGTAGGAATTACAGCCCCGTGATGCTAGACAAGCTGCTTCTACGGAGAGACAGGACATCGGACTTAAAAATTACTGACATTTCCCTCCACCTCACCCCATCCCCAGATTTTGATTTAATTGGTCAGATGTGTGGCTTGGCTATTAGGATTTCTTGAAGCTTCCAGATGACTCTAGTCCAGTATTGCTAAGATTGAGAGCCACCAGTCTAGTCCAGGCTTCCCATTTTTACATGTGCTTACAAACTGAGGCTCGGAGAAGCTAAGTGCTTTGCTCAGGTACCCAACTAGTTTGAAATAGGTAAAAAAAATCAGAAAACAGTTCTTCTAAGGCAATGTTTTCACTGTAGGTTTTTCTAGTGTTATACACTAGACCATAAAACTCAACAGTTTATAAATGGCATTGTTTTAAAAGGGACAGAATAGAAAATCAGAGTATGCAGTACATTACAGAAGTAAGATTGTTAACATGACACTTGTTTTAAAGCATATGCACATATTTGCTGGTCAGACTTCATTTGCCTATCTAAATCCATTCTCTTCCCTTCTCTGCCTAGTTCCCAGCCCTACAGAATGATTCAGTTGGGTCCCTTGCCCGAGGGGTTCCAGTTGGTCAGCCAGTGAGAGGCATGAGTGGGGAAAGTAGAAGGTTGGAGAAGAGTATGGGGTCACTCCTCTTGGGGGGAGATCCTGCTCCCACATCACAGCTCTCCTTGGGTTCAGCTCCTGATGAAGCTCCCCTTCCCCCATTAGGCCCAGACATGGTAGCACTTTCTCACTGCTGACAGCCTGGGTGTTTCGATGCCCTCTGTGGGTTCCACAAAACTGTTCACTTTTGAAAACGGTCCGTTTATTAAATCTGTTTCCTGCCAGGACACTGACAAACCTAAACAGAATAACAGACAGAAATGTGCATAAATGTACTGGGTTGCACTTTCAGAAGTGTGAGCAGGTTTAATGTAAATTGTATTGCCTACTGTGGGTTATGGTCAAAAAAGATGGAGAAACACCATCATGGTTCTTCTTACTATACCACTGTTGCCCCTGGCTGATATAGGGAGCTACTGGACTGATACTTCTAAAAACACACATTTGAAAAATATTTCTTTTTATGACTGTTACCACTAAATAAATAGTAAATGATATCCAAATAAGAAAAAGAAAAACACGTTTGTTGACTAGATGTTTGCAACAGTGACTAACACTGCCCAACAGTGGAAAGGGCCCCCATGGTACATAGTGAGTCCATCAGTGCTTAGCATATATGGAGGAGATGCAAGAAACAGAACTGAGAATCTCCAGTCAGTTTCTAACTTTTAAAAATGTATGTTTCTATCAGGGAGGTTCAAGTTGTAAAATTTCTTCCCAAAACATAAATGAACCATTTTTGTCATAGCAAAATCCCATACTGTAAACCTATACAGTGTCAGCTCAATTCTCACTCATTCTGTGAAGGGCAAGAAGGAAGGGAATGAGGAGGCTTTCAAAAATGTCTAAACTCTGCTCCTTCTTGCAGGATCCCAAGGAACAGGGCCAGAGGAAGAACCAAACAACCTACATCCCATTCTCCAGAATCACCTCTCAGGCTGTCCCGTGGCCTCTTTTAAGTGGTTAGCAGGGACAGAAAATCATCCAACCTCCATACATCTGATGACCAGTCCACCCAAAAATAAGGGACCGCTCCTTCACTGTACCTCTTTTCAATGCCCAAAGGGGTAAGTCAGGTAAAGTGCCACACTGCTCTATTAATACAAAACTGTATTTAGGTAGAAACATTAAATATAATGCTCACGAAATCCAAATATAAGGTATCCAATAAAAGGAGATTCAAAGTAAATGCAATAACAAGAAAAGAAAATGGCAAGATATTATTCTATGGTTGTTACTGTAACCTCTGAAAAAGAAGTGCTGTCATTCCATATTTCACTACAAAGTGGTTTATGTTTATACTAGCCATTCGACAAAAATGCAACTTCATTCTGTCACCAGATCTCAAGTCAGTATTATGCATATGCTTTTATGATAGCAACTAAAACTTGTTAAAGGCTTTAGACACAAAGTGCCTTCCCACATATTAGCCACCCCTTTTAGTTCTACTCCTCAGAGTAAGTAGGGCAGGTGATAATCCCACGTTACAGAGAAGGAAGGGCTCACAAAGGAAATAACTTGAAACTTAAACCAAACTTAACCACTCTGAACAGGATTTGGAGCCTGTTCTCATCCATTGTACCATGCTGCCTCCCCAAGGTGAACTTATCTAACCTGCATACTGGCAAGGTTTTTTTCAAGCTCCCTACTAAAAAGGGGAGAAATATACTGAAAATACTGATTTTTTCGAGGCTTGAATCTACAATATATAAAAGTACTCTAATAACAATATCAACCTGAGACCATTAACACACACACACACACACACACACACACACTCACACACACACACACGGTGATGACTCTGGTTTTTTATGATTGAGTGGCTTCTTCTGGTGGTGGATGTTATCTCAAGGGAAGCTGACTGTTGTGTCCTATTCCTTCACCTATATTGAAATCCAAATTCTTTTGGGTCACTAAGGGAATCTGAAAGGATAACAAAGAATAAATCACCAACAGTTAAATAATGCAGTAGCCAAAGTCCATTAATGTATTATATAGGAAAGGCGGTGTTACAGCGTTTCCCATTTTCCAAGCACTGGTTTGGAAAAATTAGGCCCATTATCCAAACTGCTAATAATTTGCCTTATCAGAATGTCAATCAGGAAACAAAGAAAACCTGAAGTATGTCCACAACCTGTGACTGTTTGAACTTTATTTGTTCAGCACATCGCTGCATATCACCCATTTGGTGCATGGTAGCGGGAACGGAGGGGAGCCCTCCACACCAAACGTTCCCAGGTCAGCAGAGGATTAAGGCTCCAGTGCCCAAAACACAACACAACCTGGAAAGTGACGTGTTGCGGGGAATCACAAAGTGCCACCGGCGGTGTCTGCGGCCAAGAAGAAAAAAAGCACTCGAAAATTCAATTATAAGTTTAGCAACTTTCTAGGATAGGGAATGAGCTTCTACTTTGAGCAGCACGGAATCGCTTCCAACCCAAAGCAAACCATCCTCCGGGCAGGGGCCGAGATAACGGGAAGGCGGCCGGTCCGCGCCAATCAGCAGCGCCCAAGTCTCGTTAGCGCAGACCTGTCAGTTCGCAGCCAGGCCGGGCAGCTGTTGATCTCGGGGCCATTTTTTTTTTTTTTTTTTTTTAAACAGAGACAGAGTGCGGACTGGAAGGGAGCGAGCAAGGCTGAGCAAGGAGGAGGGGGAGGGGAGGAGGAGGTGAGGACGTCCCAGGAAAAGTCGGAGAAGGCTGCAAACTGACGGGGACAGGGCGGCGGGGCTCCGCGGCGCGGAAGTGGGAGGGGAATACAGGGGAGGGGGAGAGGGGCCCGCGCCTCAAAGTTCCGCGTCCCGGCGGCGCCCGCGCTTTGGGGCTGCTCACCTAGCAGGAGCGTGGTCCAGGTCCGGCCGCGCCCCGCGCGCCGCAGGCCCAGCGCCCCACGCAGCCCGGCCGCCAGGCGCCCCCCGAGCCCGCCTGCGGCGGGCGGCGCGGCGGGCTCGGCGCGGGGCCCCTTCCTGCCCGCGGCGCCCTTGCGCCCGGGGGACCGGGGCGCGCGCTCGGGCCCGGGCTCCCCGGCGCCGGCGTCCGGCGCCCCCCTCAGCGGCGACTGAGAGGCGCGGGGCGGCTGGGGCGGCTTGGGGGCCGCCTCCCGGTGCTTGTTCCGCGCCTGCAGGACCATCTTGGCATAGTCGCTCCCGCTCGCTGCGCGCGCCCGAACGGCGGCCGGGGAACGGCGGGCTGGCGGGGCGGCACGGGCGCCGCTCACTCTCCGGCGGGCAGGCGGGCGGAGGGCGGGCCGTTCCCTCCCCGCGGGCCGGGAGGCGGGGAGAGCAGCAAGGCCGGGCGGCGGCTGCTTGCTTTGGCGGTGCGGCCGGGAGGCGGCGCCGGACTCGCGTTCCTGCCGCCGTTGCCGCCGCTCCGGTTGTCACGGCGACCGCGGAACGCCGGGGGGCGGGGGCGGGGACACCCTGTGAGCGGCCGCGGCCCCGCCCCCGCCGCCCCTCCGCCTCTCCGCGCCGGACGCGCGCTCCCGGCCGGCCAGCGCGCACGCGCGAACTTCCGGCGCGGAAGGGGAGCCGACCCAGCCGCGGCCCCGGGACCCCCGCCCTGCTGGTGGCCCGCGACGGGCTCTGTTGGGGCGAGGGTGGTGCTCTCCTTCCGGGAGCAGCCGTTCCTCCCTCTGGGAGTGGTTGGGAAGAAGGCAGGGCCTTTTCGGGGCGGGAGCCTCTGGCGAAGTTTCGGACCCGATTAAGGGTGCGCGTGGAGCCCAAAGAAGCCCGCGTGGCCCAGGCGGCTGGTCGCGGGGGTGGGCTGGGCGGGGGAGGAGCGCTCGGGAACGACCAAGGGGGGCGCTGTGCACGCGCTCGGCAGGCGCGGTGGCCCCGCCGCTGGAAAGCTAGGGGATAAAAGTCAAGCCGCGGTTTCACACTGACTCCACAGTGTGTGGCTTCGCATCTGGGAATGCTGCCCAGTGCACCTCCCTCCGCCGATGCGACCAACGGTGCAACTCGACTTAAAATGGCAGCAAAGTATCTCAGGGGGAGTGATAAGCGTCGAGGCACAAGTGTGTGCCTGACGTTAACAACCGTAAACTGAAAACCAGGGGGGGAGCCCAGGCTGGAAGGTGACAAAATTGAACGGCCCGAGAAGGAAAGATTATCAACAAGTATGTTCTGTTAGTTTCAAGTGCTGCAACCTTGTGACTTAGAGAAACTTTATTTGCTGATAAAAGACAAAACTTTAGTCAAGAACGTATTTTATTTCACGTAGCAGCGGAATGCGGGAGTAAAGGAATTAAAACGAAGCAAAACCCAGTTATCCCTCCTCCTCCACCCCACCGCTCTCCTGAATTCTGTGCACAAAGCTCTACAGCTGTATGGTTAACTGGCAGGTCCCCTTACTTGCGGTGTCCAGTGGGCTTGTTCCAAAAAGTTGTCCTTAAGTCCCAATTTTGTAAATCGTATCATATCATTTGTAAGTCATGTAAATCATATCATTTATCTCTATTGTAATTACAGAGGCTTCATGAGACTATGGATCCTCACCGTGAAGTTTCTCCACTGAGCGATGTCTTTATTAGGGAAGTTAATACATGCATACATTCACTGTTAGACCTTTTTAAGAGACAATGAATTCTTTTGTAAGCGGGAAAAAAGTCATGCTAATTGATAATCCCTCATACTCTATATTTTGTGAATTAGGATTTTCAGCTGTTGTTTTTATTGGCGCAGGGAACAACTATTTTTAGGCACTAGTTTTCAAAAAACAAAAGGATAGCAGGGAATGCTTGAATTCTAAAACAATGTGTCAGATGGATCCAGTGTTGCCCTCTTGGATTAATTTTTAAATCATTACCGATTAGATTAAAAGAAACCTAACTGAGGGGGCCTGGGTGGCTCAGTTGATTGAGCATCTGACTTCAGCTGAGGTCATAATCTTATGGTTGGTGAGTTTGGTGAGTTCAAGGCCCACATTGGGCTCCCTGCTGTCAGCGCAGAGCCTGCATTGGATCCTCTGTCTCCCCTCTCTCTGCCCCTCCCTTGCACTCTCTCAAAAATAACGAAAGAAAAAGAAAAAGAAAGAAAGAAAGAAAGAAAGGGAAAGAAAGAAAGAGGGACCTAACTCAATGTCTGTTAAAGGTAATACAAATAATTCATTGACCGATTTTTGTTTAAATGATTGGAAAAACACATGGAAAACGAGGTTCAGTATTTCAACTACTGGATTGCTTGTCTGTCTCCTCCTATACATGGGAGGCTGGATTCAGGAACTGTATCCCTTTAACTGGTACCATTTCACTGGAGAAAATACTTGTTGAATGAATGAATGAATGAATGAGTAAATGAATGCAGGAAATGACATAATCAAATGATAATTCAAAACCTTGTGTTCTGTAGTACACTTGAAAGTCACCTTGTTGCAGCCCTCTCCCACAGTCTCAACTTTCTAGAGGACAATCTTTTCTATTCAATTTCATATTGTCCCACAGAGCCTAACCCAGAACCTGGCTATGGGAGTTTTTTTTAATGGAAAGAGAGACACCTATATTTAAGACACACCCAGTAGGTTTTTATAAACTCCACCAGTGCTGATGAGAGCTCTTCTTTGTTTGGAGACCAAGTAAAGAATCCCAGCAAGGGGCAGTATGGAGTATTGGGCAAAAAAAACATGGTGACTTTAGGCCCAGGTACCAGCCTTTGCTCTGACGTGTGCCAGCCCTGCGACCTTGGCCAATTTACTAGACCTTCTTCAGTTTTGGTTGCCTCATCCCTAAAATGGGAGTGATAAAAAATATCTACCCGTCAGGTTTGTAAAAATTAAATACAATGTATATAACTTATTTCCATCAGAGTAATTTCTCAATAAATGTTCAAATCAGTGGCCAGTATGTAAGGAGGATGGCAGGTCCTCTGTCCTCCCAGAGCCTAAGGCCGACAGTCTCCAATGGGTATGAAGATGCAGGGGAGAAGAGCACAGAAGAACAAGGACAGCTGTATGCTCTCTGGACCAGTCCTACACTGGGTGGGATTCAAGCTTCTCAACTATCTGAGAAGTTGACCTCCCCTAAGTTTTCCTGCTTCACACACATGCTTTACAAATGATGCCCATGGGTGGGTCATTAAGCCTGGATAAAATAATAGGCATCTCCTCTTGACACTCTTCCCCCCCATCCCAACCTCCCCCCACCCCGAGAAGCATATTTCACATGAGATGGGTGGTGGAACAGAAACTAGAACAGTCATGGAAGGTTACATGCCAGATTTCATTGTGCATTTATCGCTGTGACATTCACAAGAGCCGGGAATGCATTTTATTCATATCTGTATCTTTAGGCCAGTGCCTGCCACACAGTGGTGGATGCTTTAAAAAAAAAAGACAAACTGAAAGCTGCATTTTAAAAACTGTGTTGTGCACAGATGATCCAATGAATCAATTCAAGATTATAATGAATATGGATTAAGCATTATAGTTAGTAGCCACCTTTCGTGTGCTTTTCAAGAGTTACAGATGCACCAGGAAGGTACTTCCTTATGTGACATTGTAGAAATACTGGGCCAAGGCAGACAGATTACAGACACAGAAACCCAACAGAACAACCACTCATTGGGTTTGGTCCCCAGGGTGCAAACCCAATCCTTTCCCTCACTAAAAGCTACGCTTTGGACATTTGAAATAAAAACTTTTAATTAAAAAAAATTTTTTTTAACTTTGGGCACAGAGAGAGGAGGTTAAAGAGGGGAAGTGAGCATAAAATAATAAAGGAAGGCAAGTAAATGCGCCAAAATAAAGCTTAGCTACATTAAGCAAGCAAGGAAACATTGTTAAATGGGTGATGAAAAGCAAAATTTGGTCAAGAGAAGACTATGTTAGGAACCAATTTCCTTGTTTCTCTACACTGGCATTTTAAAGACCCCATTTAACACTTTCAAATTTCGGGTGTCCAGGTGGCTCAGTTGGCTGAGCGTCCAACTTAGGCTCAGATCATATCTCACGGATCGTGGGTTCAAGCCCCAAGTTGGGCTCTGTGCTGACAGCTCCAGACTTGGAGCCTGCTTCAGATTCTGTGTCTCCCTCTCTCTCTCTCTCCCTCTCTCCCTCTCTCTCTCTCTCTGCCCCACCCCTACTTGTACTCACTCTCGCTCTCAAAAATAAAAATAAATAAATAAAAACATTAAAACTTCCAAATTTCCTGCATTTCCTCCCACTCGCACTCCTGCCCACAGAATGAAGCAAAAGGAGAATCTTGACTGTGGCATCTATTTCTCATTTCCTTGGACTAGGTCACTTGATCCCTTTATTGGAGAAGTGTCTTGGGGCAAGTTCTAGATTCTGGCAGGTTCTAGATTTCTCAGTAGTAGCTCCTGTCAAGAGAAGAAACTGCAAATCCCAGAACACTTCCCAAAAATTTAAAATGGGTGCCACAAAGTAGATCTGTGTAACATTCAACTTCCAGCAAAGCTCCAACATTAACTTGTCACTGTGTTATAATGTATTCCTTTAGTCTCTGGTGAGAACAAATGTAAATTGCTACTTTATCGCTTTTTAAGTTTTATCTTCCGTCTCTCTGGTAGCTGACCTTGTAATTTAAACTGTTCATGCTCAAATGGGTGTTCCTGAGAAAGGCCTGGAGTGCATTATTAGTCCTAGTTATAGTGCATCACCAGGAGCCACTCCAGTGCAGAGGTCCGTGTTTCTCCAAGCTGCAGTCTCTGGCACTGAGGGCTCACTATGTCCCTAGTGCCTCAATAGACATTAGAGACATTAAAAATTCAGATACTAAGTCTCCATCCCCAAAGGGCTTGCAGCTTGGTCAGAGAGGCAGGGTAGGCTAGAACAAAGTATGGTTATGCAGGAAAGTATGTGATCCAGAGTGTAAGTACTGAAGGAGCTCTAAGGAGAGAAGACCATGGCTGACATGATGGACGAGTTTGCAGATAGGAGATGAAACTTGGTCTAGGCCTTGTTCGAACAATGGACTTTGAACAGAAGGAAACATGGAAAAGGCATTACAGATGGGGAACAGCGTATTTCCGAAACCCTATGTGCCTGGTATATAGTGGGTGCTAGTATGAACATCTTAAATCCTTTTTGGAACGAGGAAGGGAAGAAACAGCTGATGTAAGTTTCAGGAATAAATAAATGGATTAAAGAATGAATCAATGAAGTAATGATTGAAGCATGACGTGCCCAGGGTGTCTTAACATGGCTCCTGGCTCTCAAAGCCCCACAAATCTATCTAGACCTGAGCAGGCTCCTGCTTGAGGGATGCCGAGTGACCCTCACACCCACGTGACCTGAGAAATACTGGGAGCCAGGGGCGCCTGGGTGGCTCAGTTGGTTAAGCGTCCAACTCTTGATTTTGTCCGCTCAGGTCACCATCTCACGGTTTGTGAGATGGAGCCCCACAACAGGCTCTGCGCTGACAGCACAGCTCGGGGCCTGCTTGGGATTCTCTCTCTCCCTCTCCCTCTGGCCCTCCCTGACTCGTTCTCTCTCTCTCTCTCTCTCTCTCTCTCTCTCTCTCTCTCTCTGTCTCTCTCTTTCTCTCTCTCCCTCTCTCTCTCAAAATAAACGAAAAAAAGAAAGAAAAGAAAAGAAATACTTGGAGCCAATGAATTCCACCCCCAGGCTCAGATTTGGGCCAGGACTCGCTTGCATCTGACTGGCCTCTGCTGACTCCCAGCCAGAAGCCTGAGCCCCTCACCTGCCCCCAGGCCCCCAGGTATGGATCAGGTAAGGAACGGACTGACCTACACATTGTACAGTCTCCTGTCTCCATTCTCCAGGGTAAGCACCTGGATGCCTTGCACAATTTTTCCTCTCACCCCTAAACTGTTGCCTTACCTCGTGCTCCCTGAGACCACCAATCCATCTCTGACACACTCAGTTCTTCTCGGTAGCCTCCACCTCTCAGCTCTTTCCAGAGGCCCCCCTCTCCTGTGATAGGTTCATTCCCCCACAAGGCCACTCTGTCTCTCCCCAGAGCTCCTTTCTGCCACCTGGAGAGCTTCTCTGAATTCCAAGTCATCTTTGCCCTTCATCATTGTGTCCCGCACGGGCACTTCCTCGAGCCCTGGCCCCAGCCTGCTCAGTCTTCCCCAGTGCTCCGAGGGACCTCCACACCCATCTAACACCCAGCCTCCCAGCTCCCTGACATCCCTGTCTCCGGTGACCTGCACTCACACTCTGTGTCATCCACCCACTCTCATGGACTCACCCTGATCCTTGTCACCACCCCAACTGGCTTTGCCTCTGCATTTTATAACGCAAACAACCCCACTTCCAATGCCTCTAAGTCTCTTGATTATTCCATCCTGACAGTCAGGGCCCATTATTGCAGCTTTCTGTACCAAGATCCCCACCTCTCCCTTGCATGGCCTTCCTCTCTCACCAACCTGGCAAAATGTCACTGTCCGACTTCAAATCTGCACCTGTGCTGCTGTGAAACACTGGACAAATCCTACAACATGGAAGGAAGTAACCCCTGGGAACCCTTAGTTTCCATCAGCAGCTGAACCCTACGTGCTGCCTGAAATCCTTCCATGTTCCCCTATCCCATTCTCCAGAGCAGGGGTAGCAAATGTTCGCTGGTGCTATGGACTGAATATTTGTGTCTTTACAAAATTCATGTGTTGAAATGTAATCCCCAGGGTGGTGGTGTTTGAAGGCGGGGCCTTTGGGGGCGATTAGATCATGAAGATCATTGGGGCCCTCGGGATGGGATTAGTGCCCTTATCAAAGAGACTCAGAGAGTTCCTCCACCTCTTCCTTCTTATAAGGACACAGCAAAAAAGAAGGGCATCTATGAACCAGGAAAGATTCTCACCAAATCTGTCAGTGCCTCGATCTTGGACTTCCCTACTTCTGAACAATGAGATAGAAATTTCTGTTGTTTACAGCCTCCCCCCCACCCCCCAGGCTATGGTGCTCTATCATAACAGCCTGAGTTAACTAAGACAACTAGTTTCTCAAGCCTGCTACCCTCATACCAATTCCCATACTCCCAGAAAATGATTTTTCCTCCTACACTGCAGAGAAATGGGCCACTATCAGAAGGAGTTGTCTGCCTGTTCTCCCACAAACTCACCCAATATCCTCATTCCTTCCATCCTAAGGAGGATGGGGCTTTCCATACACAGCCAACCTCTCCTATCTTATGCCACCATCTTGGTGCCTCCCTCTGCCAACTACTGCTTGGGCACCTTTCCACTGTTTGGGCTGCCTTCAAATAGCCTTAGGCCTGCCCAATTGACTCCTATTTTATTAGAACCTTCCTCCAAACCAACAACTCCTCAAGGCAATGGCCTTTTCCCTCTCCTTGCCTCATTCAGACACATTCTGATAGAGTTCCTTAGATCTACTATTTCTGCTTCTTCATTTCCCACTCAAGCTCACGGAAGTCTGGCATTGCCTCCAACCCTCTGCAGAACTGCTCACCCAGAGATTGCTAATAACCTCCCTGTTGCTAGGTTCACATCTTGTCATCTGACCACACCCTTCCTTTGACTTCTCTGACCCACACACTTGGTTGTTGTGTCCCTTTGGCTGTTCTTTTCCAATCTCCCTTGAAAGCTCCTCTTGTTCACTAAATGTTGATGTCCCCGCGGGTTCAAAAAGGAGCTTCTCCCATTTTGACTCTGTATACATTCCCTGGGCATTCTCACTGCTGTCTCTTTGATGGGTATTTCTGTCTCCAGCCTTGATCTCCTCTCTGAGTCTCAGACCCGTATCCACAACTGAGCATTTGATGACACACTGACATGTCTTTTTGGCACCTTAACCCCCAAATCCAAACCTGCTTCTCTTCTAGTGTCCTAATCTCAGTAAATCCACCAGGACTCCCTCTATCCCCCTTTCCAGGGAGTCATTCTTATTTCTTCTCTCTTACTTTCTTCATCCCATCAATCACAGACACCTACTGATTCTATCTCATAAATGTCTCCCAAATAAACTCCTTTCTTTCCATCCTTATGGCCATGACTCACCATTATTTTTCCCATGGCCTTCGGCAGCACCTCCTAACCGGTCACTTTGCATCTTCTCTTTTGCCCATCCGTCTTCCAGATAACTGTTTCCAAAATGAGAATTTGATAATGTTGCTCCTTTAAAAAAAAAAAAAATCATTCATCCCTCCCAAATTCCTCCACATGATCTACTACACTGCCGTCATGTGCCGTCATGATCTGTGACATACTGTTCCCTCCCCCTGCTCTTTCTTCTCCAGCCTCGTCTCTGATGTCGCCCCAATACTCTGTGCCCTCAATTCCCCTGGACTTGCATGTGTGGTCTTCTCTTGAACTGCCCCACTTCTGCCTGCCCTGCCCCTAACACTTCACTAGGACAGCTGAGTCATCCTTCATATCTCACTTAGAAATCCGTTCCTGTAGGAACTTTCCTCCCCCTTCCCCTGGGCTCTACAGCCAGTAACCAAGACTGTCTTCTGTCATACTACTTACCACACAGTCTATTTGCCTGTTTATTTGTCCAACTTCTCCGTCAGACTATAGGGTTCCTGGAAGGAAACCGCGTGGTAGGTCACGTGGCCCAGGAAGCAGACTCTGAGATGAAAATCTGCATGCGGGCAGTGTGTTGGGGGAGGGGGGTGCTCTCAAGAACAAAACCTGTAAGAGAGTGAGGAAGGTGCAATTGGGCAAAGAGAAATCGAGCCGCAATGTGGTTGCCACAGAGGCTTTGGCCAATCCAACAGGGAGCTCTGGAGCTAGGATGGCCCTTCAAAATCATCCCAAATTGTGGCAAGGGTCACAAGCCTTTGATATCACATCAATTGGTTATTGGTGCTGGCTGCTTGCAAGGAGCAGGGGCAGAGATCTGAGCATGGCATCTCCAGGGAAAGTGCACATCCAAGAGCAGTTCCTAAAGAGGGACCCAAAGCCCTCAGCAACCTACACCCCTGGTTGCAGACCTGAAGGGAGGGTCTGGGCGGCACACGCCCAGCACCCAGGCCAACGCTGGGGGGTGTCTCGGGGCCTGACAGACCACGAGCACCTATTCAATATTTTGCTTCCATTTTGCATTTTTTTTTTGAAAACGAATAAACATTTTTCTCAAATTCCTTTCTTATTAGTATTTAATAATCTGTACATTTGTAAGGGAGACATTCAGGAGAAGTATGCAGATTTTGCCTGTAGAAAAAAAGTGAAAAAAGCAATAGAGATACATTTTCACAAAGTTCATCCTTCATTCTTTTTTTTTTTTTCTTGAGTCATATTTTGGAGAAATAGCTCTTGCATGTCCCTAATAATTCTTCTTTAGTAGTTTAAGAAGGATCTTGGAAACAGGCCTTGAAAATACTGCCAAAAAAAAGAAAAAAAGAAAAAACTAAGGTAGATAACAATAGACCACGTACTATTTATAAAACTTAAAAGGTTACACAGATGTGTGATTCTGAGTACTGAGGGAGATGTCTTTGGTGTCACCTGACCCTTTTCTTGGAGCCTGAAGTTGGGGGAACAAGGTTGGGGAAATCTACAACTGCTCAGCAAATACCATAAGTCTGCCAGGTCTCATCTCGGGAGCTCTGGCAACATTAACCTTACCCGGAAGCCTTTAAGAAATGCCAGAGTCCAAACCTCACCCAAACCAATGAAGTCAGGAAGGGAATCATCTGTACCTCTTAGAAGCTCCCCAGGTGACTGCAAAACAGTAAGGCAGAGACCCACAACCTTAGGAGAAAAGGAAATGATCTTTATTCATATTCCTTGGTTATATGATAGACTTTTAGCATACAGTATATTAATTTATCTTATGTAGGGTCCATATAGTAAAAGGAAAAAACAATGAGGTAGCAAGGAATGTAGGATGTCACTCCTTTCAAATTCAAAAGTGGCTTTTACACATCAGAGACAGACCTTCGTCCATAGCGCTCTCTATTTGAGTCTCTCTCTTGTGGCCTCTCCAACACTTCAATCAGGTCACAGATGCCAACTTAACCCACAGTGCACAAGTGCCCAGCATTGGTTGGAAAACAGTTTGGAGCTTCAGCCTGAAAGGCCAGGGATTTGCCTCCTAGACTCCTGTTCCTCCCCCTGGCCCGGATCCAGCTTTGCTACAGCTTGGAAAACCTGAGCAGGAATCTCCTCTTTCCCACGCTCCCCGGACTAGGCAGAAACAGAAAGAGCTGAAAAGGGATGGCTGTAGGGAAGGAGAAATGAATCAAGGTGCAAGTATGAGGAGCCCGTGAAGAGAGTTGTGAAATATCTCGGAGAACAGCAGCTTGTGCCAAATCTCGTTTTTCCTGGAGCTACCCAAGCCCAAGATATATTTCTGGTGTTAGCCAAGGAAGAGGGCAATGGAATTTTAAGTATCTTGAAAACAAAAGAAATCCAGGTGGAGGCACCCTATATATTTATGTGTGGGCATTATTCAACACAGTAATGATGTATTTGTTCTTTATGCCCAAAACAACTGGTAAAACATCAAGGAAAACCCTCAGAAAATACCCACAGAAATAAATAGTAACAGCTACTATAAAACCAGCCTTTACCAGGTCCTGGGCACTGTTCTGTGTCTTTAATACACACTATTTAATACTCACAGCAACCAATAAGGTGCATATTCCCTCCAACTTACTAGAGGGAAAATACAGAGAGGCTGTGACTGGCTCAAGGTCAGACAGATAGTTAGGAGTAATGGGGCCACTCTGCCTGATCCTGCACTCTGTACTATCTTGTGGGTGGAGCATTCATGAAAGACAGACACCATGAGTTGTGAGCTAAAAATGGCTTCCTTGCAAATAAAGGCTATGCATACCCATCCAACAATTACGGGCTTTCATGAGAAAGTATGTTCAGGGTGACTGAGTGTGACACATCACAGGGATTAACTTGAGTTCTCTTTAATTTATATATTGAAAAGCGAGTCCTCTGCAGACCTCGGGACTCTATTTTTAGTAAGCAATGATTTGCCCTACTGCTGACAACCCATTGCAACACCCAGGGGGTTGCAACACCACCATTTTGGAAAGCAGCAGCCTGGTGAATAGACCTAAATGGAAAGATATTTATGTGACTGAGTTGGAAAAGGTAGCTGGAAGATGCATAAAACTAGACATCGGCAGTTTGTGTCAGACTTCCCAGCTTAGTGCCTTTCTGGAAAAGTGGGCAAGAAAAGCAGCTGGCAGAAAGAGCAAATATCACAGTGTTGGAGTTGAGCTGCAGAGATAAGCTTCAGGGCATCCTGCTGCCTGCCAAGACTACAGGACAGAAGTCCCAGAAGCCACAGCACTTATTGCATAAGATTAAATCACTGCTGGCCGAGAATTCTCCCCGTTGAAACGGCAAATGACAGGCTCTGGGGGGAAGAAAGAGCCACTTCTCCCAGGACATCCGCATGCTTGGACATTTGGGTCCCTTGACGCTTCAGGTCAGCCAGGTGACTTTGGTCAAGTCAATTAATATTACTACAGAAGGAAAAAATATATGCTCCCCTAAGTCCCTTTTTGCTCAAAAACCTGTGGTGCTTTGATTAAGATGAGACTGGTGTATAATGTTTATTCCCGTCGAGAAGAGCTAGCTTGAATGCTAGATTTTCACTCAATGTTTTCTTCCCGCCTTCAGTCTTTTCCCAGTAACCCACCTCCAGATCATTTTCTTTTCCATTTCAAATGAATAGATTTTGTAAAGCCCTAGTGGATCACTAGCCCACAGACTCTGAAGCATCCATTGCTTGTATTCAATCCATATTAGCATTATTTAGACTCTGAGCCTAAAAAGTATCTATCTATCCAAATACTACGTCCTCAAGACTCCCCTTGATCACTATGCACTTCTTCTTTATGCCATTAATTACAAACAGGAAGAATCCCACCTAAAAACGCATTTGATCAAAAAGAAGAAATTATATTGGAGAAGTTTCTTTTCACACACTAGCACACGCCTCTGGGTACATTTCAAATGATCCAGGTAGACGTAAAAGAGACAGTCCCATTTCATGTGCTAATTATCACAAGGTTCTCAAAGGCTGTCCCCATGACCCAAGGTTTTGTTATTTACTAAATGTGATGGTAAAAACTGTCATTCATAAATCCAGCCTGCACTGAGTATTTACTATGGGATGGGCAGCGTGCTTGATACAGACACGAAACTAGTGAATAAAACAGAGTCCTGCCCTTACGTCTGAAGATGTGTAAGTAAATAAGTGGCGGTAGCTACCCTCCGGAGTGTCCCTCCATTTCCAAGTGCATCCCTTAGTCCCTGCCCGCCAGTCCTCCCCTCCCCCACCTACACCTGGGAGCTTGCAGCTGTACTGTGGACTGGTCCCTTCACCCCAGATGAACGGACGCTGACCCACACAGGGCCGAGCGTATCATCTCTCCCGAGAATTTTGTCTAATTTAGTTTGGACAAGTCTGCTGAATGAAGGACTCAAAATAGAACATGACGGAGCAGCCACCTTCTGCTTGTCATGTCAGCTGAGAAGTAGAAAAAAATCAATCTGTGGAAAGAGTGGAATGCAACAGACAGCATGAGAAGGGGTGGGAGGGAGAGAGAGGGAACGAGAGAGAGACAAAGACAGGGAGAGACACAGAGAGAGAGAGAGAGAGAGAGAGCCAGAGAGAGTGAAAGTGGATGAGTGAAGGGATCCTGAAGAACCCTGCTTCCTACCAGTAGCTGCTTGCTGCCCCTGCCTGAGGGCCGGCCATATTCTGACATTACAACACTGAACAGCGCTGAAGGCACCTAGTTCCTTTTTCTGTTAAGCCTGCTCACTCACATTTTTAAAAAATGCTTATAACCAAGAGTTCTAACTAATAAGTGAGTGAATTGTTATTCATATGGCAATTGAGATGGGTGAAGGTGAGGTAGGAAAGTTGAACAGACTCCATTTTAGAATGGCCATGTTGCTGCTGTTTTTCTGCCGGGCCCCGTTTACTCACGCTCTGGATTTTGCTTCTGAATAAGCCAAAGAAGCTATGTTCCCACGTCAAAGGGGAAGCAGGGAAGTTAATCATTCTCTGACTTTGGTCCCGGGCCCCAAACACCTGAGAACATCTCAGAAGAGCTGGATCCCAAACATGTTCCAGGACATGCGCTTCAAATAAACCTGGGCTGCTGCTGGCCTCAGTGCCCCTACGGAGTAACACCTATTGTTCACCTGGAGGAACGCATACCTGAGACCCCTTTTCAGTATAAAACTCTAACCCCAAGCAAAAGTGAGACTCAAATGTCCTTTCCTTTCTAGTCCCCCAGACACTCTGTCTGCTGTTCTCTGTCTTGTCATTCATGCTATTCAATAAACTCTGCTTTCACTTTTTCCAGCTTGCGTTGGAGTTTCATCCTACCGGAAGCCAAAGACCCTCTTGGCTGGTCCTGTGGGACACCCCCTGGGTCCTTGAACCCAGCCTGCCTGCATCAAAGGAAAAGTTTTTACTTATCTTACTGCTATAGGTGGAGTAAAAATAATAAGTGTATTTCATGATAAATAGGCCAATGACAATTCATTTTTTTAAATTTTTTTCATGTTTATTTATTTTTGACAGAGAGAGAGAGAAAGCAAGCGAAAGTTGGAGAGGGGCAGAGAGAGAGGGAGACACAGAATCCAAAGCAGCTGTGCTGACAGCTCAGAGCCCGATGCAGGGCTCAAACTCACAAACCAGGAGATCATGACCTGAACCAAAGTTGGACGCTCAGCCGACTGAGCCATCCAGGCACTCCTAAATTCTTTGCATTATAAACATTCACACTCAGCCGCAGCTTTTGCAAGACATTGAGCTTGGCAATGGGGTTAACAAGATGCATAGCAATGGTGGGCAACCTTATTTTGATCAAGGGCAAATTCAGGAGAAAGCACAAATGCTTACAGGCTATATTTCTCTTTCATTCAAAATGGCTTTGTGGTTGATCCTATGGGAGAAATTATTTCAGCTTAGATGATCTGTTTATTGAAGAAAAGAATGTCAATGAGAAAACTATGCTTGCTTTTTAGCCTTTGAAATATTATAATATAGTCCAATTTGAAAATTAGTAATACCATCTCTTGCATTTGGACAGTGCCCTCACTTTTGCCACAAGTTCATCTGCATTAGCCCCATTTATTCTCCCGTTCCCCCGCCCAAAGATCTATCCCAAGAAATATTATTTCATTTAACATGTAGAGAAACTGAGGCTCTGCGGAGGTTTCAAAGCACCTCTGTAAATTCTTTGACATTCTTCCCATCAAGAAGAGGGATTTATATTCCCCTCCCCTGGAAACATGAGCAGGACTTTCAAATGCCTCCAGAAAAACAATGTGGCGAACAGGTCACTGTGTGACCTGAGGCTGGGTCACAAAAGGCAACTGACTTCCACTTGCCTCTCTCCTAGGACTCATCCCCTTGTGTAAGAAGTCCACCTTCCCTGAAGCCACCATGCTGGAGGGTCCACATGGAGGGAACACACTCTGACAGGGAGGGGTGTCCAAGAAGCCCCAGACATTCAGGTCTCCCCAGGTCAGACAGCAGACATGTGAATGGAAAGGCCTTCGAGAGAACTATAGCCCAGCCACTGTGTAATGATAATTGGAGAAGGACCCAAAACTACCTAGTGGGGCCCTATCAACACCCAAACAACGAAAGATAATAAATGCTTATTTTCATTTCCTGCTACTAAGTTTGGAGTGGTTTGTTGTACAGCAGGCTCCAAGAGAAGCAACTTCCCAGAATCACTCAGAAACCTCCCAGTGGAGCTGGGGCTAGAATCCATGCATTCCGTTCAATGCGGTATTAAGCAGACAGCAGTGGGCCCTGGGGGACCAGAGAAGAACCAGGTACCGCCCAAGCCCTCCCAGTCTAGGCCTCCTCCTTCCACCTCACCCTTGCAAAAGCTCTTCCCTGCAGGAGGTGAGCCCCACCACAGCTGGTTTCTAGAAGGAAATGGCTCCAGGGCACTATGGCTATTCCTCTACACCATGCTGTGTGCAGGTGGCTTCTGGCACTTAGAGGTGCCAAGCCGGCTGCCAAGCTTGGCTTTCCCTCCCATCCTTCTCGGAGGAGTTGGCTGGCTGTGTTTGCGTTTGAAGGCAGGCAGTGTTGCAAAGGTAGGTGGGTGCCATACAACCTGCCTGCAGAGAGTTGCTTGGCTCAGATGAATTACGCCCAGTCCCTGGTCTCACATTTGGCTGGATCTACAGGAAAAATATGTGTGTTCTGGGCCCCAGCTGATCTTTTAATCTAGCTTCTCTGTTCTAAAATAAACATCCTCTGTTAAAATTGTAAATTTTCATCTGCTTCTTCCAAAGAGATTGGTTAAAAAAAAAAAAAGCATAAAATATACAAAAATCATTTTCACTTGTAATGAACTCAGGGCTGCTGGGTGGCCGGCCCTCACCTAGTGTCCTGGGACTGTCTTGCAGGGGGCGCCACTTACATCAAAGAAAATTCCACGAGAATGGAGCTGCAGTGCTGTGGTACTGTGTGCTAGGAAAAAAAAAAAAGAAAAAAAAGTCATCTTTTTCATTTTGGGAGCATGTATATTTTCATTTAACATTTATATGTTTCATGAATTAAATCGACAAATATTTATCGAGTATTGACTTTATTAAATCTTTTTTTTAAATGAGAACCAGCTTGGTTTTTTGCCTGCTGTAAAATCAAAGCCCAGTTAAAAGATTCATTTCCAAATTTTTATTTCTGCGTAGTTTTCTTTAATCAAGGTATTTCTGCATAGTAAGGAAGAAGGAGGAGGAGGAGGGGAAGAAGGAGGGAGACTTTCAGGGTTGTGATGAGGAGTAAATAATATGTTTAGAACATTTAAGCATAGTTCTGGACCAAGACGGTGGCTCAACGGATGGTAATTACTGATCATTACTACTCTTGCCTTATCTTTCCAAGGTTTCTCCACCAGGCAGGGAAAAATGAGGTCAAATTACCAGGACAATTTGAGTTTCACTCACTGGTTGTCTGGCCACCTCGTGCAGGACCTTCACACCTCCTCCACCTATAAGCTCCCGCAGGTAGTTCTAGGACTCTCCAGAACGTGTGTCACTGGTGTGCAGGAACCAGCCTGCTGCTGTGCCCTGCAGGCCTGCAGATGCCCTGCCCGTCACCAGAGTGCCCTGTCTTCAGGGCTGTCACAGCTTGGGAAGCCACTCCTGATGGAGGCACAGCCTCTCTGCCTGCCACCCATGCTGATGACGAGAGAGCAAAGCTGTGCTGTGGCCTGTGACAATTGGCTGCGGGGACCGAAGGACCAGCTCTGTGTGACTGGCTGTTGGAAGAATGCCAAGCAGGGAATGCCCTATGTTAGAATTTAAAGACAAAACTACTATTCAAAAAAAAAAAAAAAAAAGTAGTGTCTTTCCTCTCAGTAGGAAAGGTGCATCCCAGAGCCTGGGCTGGGACAGGGGTCTGGGACCCTGAGCTCAGAACCCCCACTTCCTTCAGCAAGGAAGGCCCTGTTATCAGGCTCAGCTTGTTACCCCCCCCCCCACCCCGCCCGCGGCCCCTTCTCTTGGGAGGTCTTCTCCCCTGGGGGTCTGTCAGCTCTCTACAAAGAGTCAGCCCCATAGGGGCCCCTGCCCGTGTCCTCCTCTGGGAGGCTCTTCCCCCTGCAAACAGGCTATTCAGGGCCGCCCGCCAGTCCACGGTCTCTTAGGCTCAGGGCCCCCACTTTAAGGCTGTTCTGTGGAGCACCACTCCAGCGTCTCATCCTCCTCAAGGGACTGGCCACAGTGGCTGCCACAGGTGTTGCCGGGTTCTGCTGGGACTTGGTGCTTTCTGTCCCAAAGTGACAATTCTGACAAACGGACTCAGGTAGCATGGCCTCCAGGTGGGTGAGAAGAAACCGGTGTGCGGTGAACACCTGCTATCTGCCGGGCATTGTGTCAGCCGCCTTCTCTCCTAGCTGCACTAGGATCCCCCCTTTAGAGAAAGGGGTGACAGAAGCTTACTTTGTCCTGGCCTCCAACCCAGCTCCGGCCAAATCAGAAGGCCATGCTTCTCAGAGACTCTCGGTCTCCACGTCTCCTGAGGGAATCTTTGCTCGTTAACAGTCGCACCTCATGGTGTCATGAGAGATATTAGAACTCCCTCAAGAGCTCGGCTGAACAGGACAGAGAGTTTAGCTACAACACAGTTCTGGCCACCACGCTTCTCCTGCATGGCCTCTGAGTTGGCCCCAGGCCCTGGCTCTACCCATTCATTATTCTGACACTGTTTTTAGGTCTCAGTAACTATCCGTAGCCCCTCCTTGAGTGTGTTTCTTCAACATGAGGTCGGGGTCCTGATAATCTCCTCCAGTGAACCTCCAGTTTCTCCCAGGGTCCCAGGTGCCCCAGGGACAAGGGGCTCCTGGTGTTCCTCCTCCTAATGACATCCACTCTTTCATTCCTGATACTGCTAGCTGTTGCTCCCTCTCTCCCTCTCTCTCTCCCTTCTCTGGTTTCTCTTTCACTGATTTTTGCTCTTATCTTTATTATTTCCTCCATTCTACTTATTTTGGGTTTAGTTGATTCTTTTCTAGTTTCTTAATGTGGAAGCTCAGGTTACTGATTTGAGACTTTCTTTTTAATACGAACATTTCATGCTATTTTTTTCCCTCTAAGTGCTTCCTATCCTTGTCATAGCTGTATTTTCATTGTTATTCTTTTAAAATATTTTATTTACCAGGGTGCCTGGATGGTGCAGTAGGTTAAGTGTCCGACTTCAGCTCAGGTCATGATCTCACGGTTTGTGAGTTCGAGCCCCACGTCGAGCTCTGTGCTGACAGCTCAGAGCCTGCTTCAGATTCTGTGTGTGTCTCTCTCTCTTTCTGCCCCTGCCCCGCTTGTGCTCTGTCTCTCTCTCTCAAAAATAAATAAGTGTTAAAAAAAAATAAAAAGTAAAATAAAATAAAATTTATTTACCTTGAAACTTCTTTCCACTAGATAACCAGCCTTGTTTAATTTCCAAATGTTTGGATATATACTAGATATCTTTCTGTTTTTATTTTTTCTCTAGTTCTGTTATGATCATACATGTTATTGTGAACATACTTGGTATGCTTTCAATTATCTAAAAAATTCTAAGGTTTATTTAAAGTCTCAGAACGTGGCCTATATAAGCACTTTCAAAGAATATGCATTTTGCCATTTTGGAGTGGATTGGCATCTGTTGATAGGTTTTCCCTTGAGAACTGGTCACATTTTCCTGATTCTTTGCTAACTAACTTGAGATTATATTCTAAACAATTTGATATGATGTTGTGAGACTCTGGGTCCCGTCAAAATCCTCTGGCGATTATTGGATTTTTTTTTTTTTCTCCAGTTATAAATCTAGAGAATGTTGATTTTGTTTGCTTGCTTTAGCAGTTAATCAGCCGACACAGCACAGGTCACCAGTCGTGTGGGACTGTGATTTCACCATCAGGTCAGATCTCAAAGTGGTGGCTATGTTGCTTATGGGTCTGTTTCATGCACATGCAGCCTCGTCGCTAGCCCAGACCTTGTGTTAGTTTTGTACACAGGATTGGAGCTTTCTCTTCTCTAGTTCTGACTTCTCCAAGATTTCCCTCATGCCCTCAGGCTCCCAGGGACACTTGTTCCTGGTTCTTCTGGCCGTAGAAATGAGTTCCTCTTAGAATTTATTCAAACCACGCTGTCACGCAATTCCACATGACTGGTGCCATATTCTGGGCAAAATGGTGAGGAAAAAAAGAGAGAAAACAACAGTGGGGACTTCTACTATACTCTTTGGAGCACTGGGAGCCCTTCTGCCAGATTCCTCTGACAAGAGAAACTAGTTTTTCTTCAGTGCTTTAAGGCTCAGGCCCATAGCACTGCAAAGAAGTTCCAGACTGGGGCCACTCTTGTGTTAGAGGTAGGAGGGAAAAAAGGAAAAAAGTTGATGTGTGCCATACTTCCCAGCTCCTAGGGGTCCGCTTTTCCTGCTATGGTCAAGAAAGGAGTTTTTTCTCAGGGTTCTAACGTCTGCCTGTGTGACACTCCATAACGGGGGCCACTATCCTGTCAAAGTCGTGTGATGAAAGAGGAAAAACGACCCCAAATACCACAATACTGGTACTACTTACATTTTTGTTTTTCCTCTCCAACCTACCTTCCCCTGTTTACTTTTCAGATTCCTTAAGGAGTTGGGGTATGTTGCATTGGTTTTTAGCTACAGTTTGTGTGAGAGAGAGGCTGCTGTGGGCTCACTTCATCTTGGCCAGTCTCAGTCATATTCAACATCCAACAGTTGGTGAATTCTATATACGACTTGCATCTCCCTGTCCTTCCCTCTTTGGGAAGGCTTTTAGAACTGCCAGGTATGTGGGGATTCCAGGGACTTTGAGGGAATCTGATTTGCTTCGTCAGGGGAGTAGGGCCTCTTGGTCCACATGTGACTTATTTGCATATTGGTAGCTTCCACCTTTCAGGAATCACAATAATCCAGTGTCACAATTTTATGTTCCCATTCTGGAGACATACCCTACTGCTACTACAGTCATTACCTGTGATACTTAGTATTTGTTGGTTTGTATGTCTATTTCCTCCTCGAGGTTCCTTGAGGGCAGAGAATTTATATCTGCCTTCTGAGCTCCTTCCAGTCTCTGGCACATAGCGGGAATGGGATTTTAAAAATATTTTTAATTGTCTGACGCTGCCTTGAAATTGACTTCCAGATTCTTGGCATGAGTGACGCCAATGAGTGGTATTTTTCTGGTCGCGTTAAACACGTCTGCTAATAATAATACATCACACATCTCTGAGAATGATCCTGTAATTACAGTCTCTTATGCCTGAAAAGGTCAACACTTCACAAACATGAGCACCCTGGAGCTGGTGGGAGAGGTCCCTCTGAATCTTCTCTACTTCAGAGACAGGTAAACTAAAGCACGGGAAAGTCAGATGTCTTTTTTTTTTTTTTTAAGTTTATTTATTTATTTTGAGAGCGAGCGCGAGAGTGTGAGCATGAGTGGGAGAGGGGCAGAGAGAGGGAGAGAGAGAGCATCTCAAGCAGTCTTCACACTGTCAGTGCAGAGCCTGACGCAGGACTCGATCTCACAAACCATGAGATCGTGACCTGAGCGGAGATCAAGGGTCAGACGCTTGACCTTAACCGACTGAGCCACCCAGGCGCTCGCACATGTCCTTCTATTCAGCCTACAATTATTATTCACTGTGAAGAAATCGAAAGGGCGAATCTGAGTCAACCCAGGCTCATAATGGCAGTTCTGATTTCAGTTCCCCTCAGCTGCATAGCAGACAGCTCAATATCACTCATTTTTTTTTAACTTTTGCATCAAGACATCATGTAAGAATACGTTTTCTCACTTCCTCTGTATCTCTGACTGCATCAATAACCAAATGCATGGCATGCCATGCTTCACCGATACCACTGCGCTCCTGCCCTGCCCTGTCGGTTTCCATTCTATGGTGGAACAAAAGCCTTAAACATATTTTTTTTAGTTAAAAAAAAAAAAAAAAGCGTTTACATTCTCCTGGCGTATGAGTACAGTCAAGGCAATTTCACGTTATTTTCCAAGGCTTTTACTTACTTGGGGGAACTTTGCATCCGAGAGGTATCAGCAAGATGTCACATCAGCCATTCACCTACATGTTCTAAATTGAGCACCTGCCCTGTCTGGCTGAATGCTACATTTATCACATCTCTGGGAACAGCTCCACACCCTCAGGAACTACACTGAATCACACACACACCTCGCGCTGTCACCAAATTGCTTCAGATGGGAATTTGATTTCCTCCGGAGAATTTTAAATTCCAGCGAAAGGGCGCCAGTAAACAGAAAATGCTTCAAAGGCCTGGGCCACAGACTTCTGCTTCGCGCGAATCCAGCCCAGGAGCAGATCTAGCAGGGATTCTCAGTAGTCTGGAGAGCAGAAAGCTGAACCGCCTCCAGAGGAAGCAGGATCCTCTCCTTCGCCAGTGAGCCCACTGCAGGGCAGAGAGCTGCGGGACTCAGCGAAGGTCTCCGCAGCTCCCCACCAATTAGCTTCCCATGGGTGGGAATGGAAAGAACCGGGTCCTGCTGTGGGTGGGAGATCCTGGGTTCTCAGGGGACCCCTGTGCCTCCTTCCCTTTCCCTCCCGCTGTTGGCCCAGTGGAGACTGGCTCCCCACCCCCAAGTTCAGCCCAGCCTTGCACTCCCACAGCCTCCAGCAACCCGGAGAAAGTCTGGGATGAGAAGAGCTGGGTAATTTGCTTGGTCAGTCGTTTTTGAGACGGTTCTTGAGATGAGCTTTGCAATCCGAGTCCTTTAACAGCAGGGTATTTATCGTATTTTTCACTTGCAGGAGTGCCCATGCCTTTATTCTCAGCTAGCTCTTCCTTGTTCCTCATTGCCTTCACCACCTGGTGGTCAGTGTCCTGGATTTTGGCCTTCGGGATTTGTTCTAATCACGTGTGGCAAGACACGCAGACATGGCAATGACTTTCATGAAGAAAGGTCACCAGTGTCCGAGAAGAGGGGGCACGCATGCCACACCGCATGGGGAAATGCCAAGGCCAATGAGGAGGCAGAGGAAAGTGGTGGGAAATGGGGGTACATGGCTTTCTTGTGGTTTTTGTGGGAATAAATAGGCAAGCAAATGGAAATAAGTTTAGAATTGCTTAATTTAAATAATTCTAGCAAGTTCTGGGACATAGGGGGTGCCCCTAGTTGCCTGGTATCTGGCCCTGGTGACTAGGGCAGGTGGAGGATGGCCTGGAATGTGAGAGCACATCAAACAGGCAGTTGGGGGTGTGGGCTATGGATTGGTGAGTTTGCATATGAAAGGTGTGCTTGTGGTTGTTTGCTGTCTCTGGGAATTAGCTAACCCCCGAGAGAGGCCGTCCTCCTGGGTCAGCAAGGGCCCAGATGTCAAAGCATCAAAATAGAGAACACCAAAATCATTGCTGATAGGTCTTTACTGCTACTCTGTCCATCACCAGCCATGTAAGAAGTATTCACAAAGCACTCGACTGGGTTAAACTGGACTGAATGCAGGGTCAAAATGTGTTATAAAGAAGGGTGCCTGCGTGGCTCAGTCAGTTAAGCTTCCAACTCTTGATTTCAGTTCAGGTCATGATCCCGTGGTTCCTGAGTTTGAGTCCCACATCAGGCTCTGTGCTGACAGCACAGAGCCTGCTTAAGATTCTCTCTCCCTCTCTCTCTCTCTCTTTCCTTCTCGGTGCCCCTTCCCTGCTTGCCTTTCTCTCTTTCTCACAAACAAATTAGATAAACACTCAAAACGTGTTATTAAGAAATCACCAATTTCAGCTTCTGGAGCTACCTTGAAAAAACATTGAAACTTTTCGAATGAGGCATATGCTGCTAGACAGTCTATTTGCTCCCCATTTTCGCTTTTGTCTTTCAACAATAAATACCTTCATTATTTCATTTATCTCCTACAATGTCTCGCGGAGATAGACCTTTCCAGAACTCCGGGGCTCGCATATTTCCCACCCGAATCCAAAAGCTTCAGTCATTTTGACATTTTTGTGGGCTTTTAACTGCATCTTTTCTCTCCTCCTCCTGAAGGAAAAGTGTCAGTGCCAATGAGTCATACACAGATCATGGGCTTTTTAGAGCCGAAAGGCCCTTAGAAATCATCTAAATTGGAGTGAGTTGCCTGAAAGAGAGGTGTTCTGCTCTTCAGGAGAGAAGTAGCAACAAACAGGAAAGATAGACATGTGCCCTGAAAGAATGGACTACATCAGCGCGATACTGTAATACATTCAGTTGCTTTTTCCTTTTCACTTCCAGACCCCCATTGATTTCCCTTATCTGCCCAGTTCTGGTTCTCCATGGGAACCATGCATGTGAGGTCTGTTTGTATAGATAAATTCATTCTGGAAACGTGTGCCAAGTACTTATGAGAAGCCAGGTATTGACCTGGTCTTGGGCATGCAAAGAAACTGCTTTCTTACTAAGGCACGTTTTGTACCCCTGAGGAAAATGAAAGAAAGTGGAGAATAAAGGCACCAAAATGTTGTCAATTCTGCAATGGGAGTCATTATCAGTAGAGTGGAGACCTAAAACAGGAAGTGGTTTCATCCTTGCCTGTTTTCCTGATCTGGGAAACAAAATAGGTGACTTTGTAGAAAGTCCTTGTATACTCTACTCTCATTAGACAATAGTCTAATGTCTGACGTATCCATAGACTCAGTTGAGAAACTTGTTATAACACCAAATTTCTTGCCTTTACTGTGGTGCCTATATTAATTTGCCTGCAGGAGGGAGTGATGTTGACAAAAAGTCTCTTCATGGAGGGCCTCTTTCTACCTCCTGCTTCTGTATGGCCCTGCTTCTGGCATACTGTGGACATGCTGAGTATGAGTGTGGGCTTCTGTATGTGTGTCAGGAGATTTAAAAGTATGGAAGTATTACACATAGAATATGTTATTTCATAGGAGTGTATGTGAATCCGTAATTATAAACCACCTTGGATGAGAAAGTGGCATCAGCTAAAATATTCTGAAATTGAAGCTTAAGTTTCTTTTTCTCAGGTCGTCGTAGTAGAAAAATGCCCAGAGAAAAATCACCTGTTATGGTAAGTAAAAGGCATGGTCAGTACAGGGAACAGAGTGTAGAAAATCTGGGTCCAGTTAGACTGACTCTCCAACCTATGTGGATGATCTGAGAGATTGGTCTCATAACCCAAGTTTCCTACTGGAAATGTCCATGTCCATGCCTCTACCCAATTGTGTGAATAAAACGTTCTGGAAACCGGTTCCAACATGGCGCAACCCGGAGAATTACTGTGTCAGCCGCCACTTCCTTCTATTTCCCTCTACATCTTCTCTCTTCACCGTCCCTCCCCTTCTCACCCTGTTTCAGGCATCAGGAATAGGAGGTAGGAAAAGGAGCAACATACTCACTTATTAAAGAATCAAGCCATGAACCTTTGCCTCTGGTTACCTTTTTGGTTTCTGACTCTCTCAAGACAAATTCCCCTGCCGAGAAAACAGAAATTTGCAGAAGCATTTAACAAAGTCCTTCCAAGAGTAAACACAAACAGCCACCTTCCCTCATCCTCCACTCAACGAGGCTGTGACATTAGGTGAAATTTGTGCACAGCACATCAACTCCCATGATGGTATTTAGATTTGTTTCCAATTGAGAAGCTGTTATTCATCTTTTTCAATTTGCTTTGCCTTTGCTGGTGAGAAATTTGTCAGAAGCAAACTCTGGAGGCCTGGTGTTGTTGTGTTTCTTATTTTATGCCTGGAGGTAAAGACCACCTGAGTAAATTCAAAGTTATTTGAAAACTTAAAATGCCACTATACTATAGCAACCTGCTATTTTGCCGGTGAAGCTATAGTCATTTATTTAGACGGTGTTCATCTTCTGTGTCTGGCATAATGGATTTTTTTTCAAAAAAAAAATTTCTTTTTTCAATGTTTTATTTATTTTTGAGACAGAGACGGAGTGTGAGTGGGGGAGGAGCAGAGAGAGAGGGAGACACAGAATCCGAAGCAGGCTCCAGGCTCCAAGCTGTCAGCACAGAGTCCGACGTGGGGCTCGAACCCACGATCCGCGAGATCATGACCTGAGCTGAAGTCGGACGCTTAACGATTGAGCCACTCAGGCACCCCTAGCATAATGGCTTCTTAAAATTAAAGATATAAGTTAGCCCTCATCAGAGAAACAACACAATAGTAAAGCTTCCCAAATTGGCATAGTGAAGTGTTGAAAGTAGACTCCAGAGAGGACAGACGGTCCCTGAAGAATAAGCAAAGTATTGAGTGGTGAATAGAAACCCCACCCAGTCAGCGGATGCCCTGTGCTGATCTGATTTTAGCAGGAACAATGACAAAAAGAACAGCAAGCGACCTGCTGGGCGCTTACTCTATTTTATATGCTTTATGGTATTACCTCAATTTTTACTTCCAAAGACCATTTTGAGGGATACAGTTTCATATCTCCATATTGCATATGAGAAAACGTGTGAACATTTAAATGAATTGCCCAGCTAGTAAGTGAGAGTGCAGGGATTCCAACCCAGTCTTAATCTACATACTACTATTTTGTAGTTGTTCCTCAGAACACCCAGATCCAGTGCTGGATACCTAGAAAATAAATTAAGAATATCTTGATCCATTTTTGGATGATTTACCCATGTAGTAGAGACAGAAAACAGGAAAAAAAAATGACCCAAAGGGATTACCAAGCACCCTATCTTTATTTTTTTTCCCTATATCCTAACCATGTTCTATATTATTCCTTCATGCAATATTTACTGAGTATCTAGTATGTGCCAGGTACTGTGCAGGAACACAGAAATAAGTAAGACACAAATCCTGTATTTAAGTAGTGCAGAGCTCAGTAAGGGACTCCTGAAGGCAAACAATTTTTTAGGTTTATTTATTATTTGAGAGAGAGAGAGAGAGCATGTGTATGAGTAGGGGAGGGGCAGAGAGAGCCACATCATGAGATCATGACCTGAGCCCAACTCAAGAGTCAGATGCTTAAGAGTCTCAGCCACCCAGGTGCCCACAAACTGACAATTTTTAAACAAACGACATGGCAAGTGGAGTGCCGTGAGCAAACCACGGAGGAGCTGGGCAGGACCAGTTTCCAAGAGGAGGGGACTTCTGGGCAGAGACTAGAAGGATCAGCCTCACGAGGAAGTAGGAGGGCAGGTGAGAAGTTGATAGATTGAAGGGAGGATGGGAGGCCGGATGGGACAAAGAGAGGCTGGAGATTTCCAGCGGTTCATTATTACTGGACTGAAACGTGATGTTGGCTGTGTCAGTGATCTTGGACAGGGAGGCAGGGCCGAAGCCAAGAGAAGCTCCTGAGACACGAAGGGAGGGAGCTAAATGGAGGACACAGTGCAGATAGAGTGGGTAAAACAAAGAAGAGCCTATTCTGTTCCAAAAAAAAAAAAAAAAGTGTAGTTCGTGTCTTCGAGTTCTGTTTGTCCTTGGATTTCTCCCACTTTCTATTAAAACAAATGCAAACCAGCGGCTTTACAATTTTTATAGGTTATTTCATGACAAATGTTATAATATGTCACTGCCAGCAGATGGCACTAAGTATATACAAAATGAACATTTTGCGCCCTCCTTTTTTAGTGGCTCTTCCTATTTATTAAAAAAATTAATCCAGTTTTCATAATACAGTAAACCATTTTGGTAAGTGTGGGGAGTAAACAAGTCTGTATTTCAGATTAGTTTTGCTTTTCACAATATTGGAAAGAGTCTAACAAAGCCCAACTCTTCATTTAAAATAGCTGAACTTGGCTAGTTAGTTTTATGACCAAATTTCAGCATTTAATGCTTCATATAATTGTACAGTGTGAATGTACTATTAACGGTTTAAATGCCTGGCCTCTTCTGTTCTCAAAGGACTTTTCTCCATTTGGGGAACTCTGAAATTTGACAAGGGTCCAGAACTGTGAGAAAAGATGGTCATCTCAAGGCATACAGTCCCCTCTCTTGACAGTAGCTGCTGTGGGATAGCCTCCTAGGGATTACCTTGGGGACTCCGGTAAGGTTCTAAAAGGAGAGGAATTTCCTTGGTGGCATCATCTCTGAGTAGTCCAGAAAATTCATGGGAAACTAGCATGGGTGGGTGAAGGAGTGAAAGTAGGTTTTCCGCAGTCAGGTTTTCTCTATTTGTAAGCCCCCACATACACAGAGAATGGCAGAAATCACGCAGACAACCCGACAGACAGACACAAAAGTCCCAACTTGCTTTGCTATGATCGGGGCCAGCAATCTACCCAGGTTAGCTCAGGTTCTCCAACAAATAGAAGCCGAGATGGAGAAAGGAGGGCATGGGGCTTGACGGAAGGGGTCATGGCTGTGGGAGGAGGTAGGACTGGGTGCGGCAGCCCGCGGGCTGTGAGGTCCATCTGATACCCAGGAGAGGAGGGGCAAGGGACTGCCAGGGAGACCTGCCCGGGTCTTGGCTTACTCAGTGAGGAGCTTCAGAGAAAAGGTTGCCGTTCCGAGGAGTCCAGCACTGGGTAGAAACAACCAGGCCCTAGTTCCCACCATGCTGTCATTAGCTTGGGACAGCCCAGAAGAGTGTGGCCACTGCTTGATGGCCATGCCACAAGCTGCGGCTGCAGGTGCTGTAACCGGAGGCCATCAGTTAACTGTCCTCCTGCAGTTGAATAGTACGTTCTTCTTTGGAGGAATATCCTAAGGGTGGTGTGCCTTTGTGACAGCCACACGGTCCCAGCTAAAAAGGGGACCTTGTTAAGATCCCCTTTGTATTCCTTAGATCTCCCTGATGAGGCCTCGGGAACAGGTTTTTGTTTGTTTGTTTTTTCCGATGGCTGAGGTGCTAAATTTGTATAGACTTTAGTTCCTGTGTCCTTGGGCCTGGTTCAATTCAGTATATTCCAGGAAGGGGCTTTGCAGCTTCATTTGAATAAGCTCAGTATCTATAGATGAGTTAGCTGTGGCTCTTCTATGGAATTTTCCCCCTTCTATGAAGATTTTCAAATAAAGGCCATTGTCTATATGGGTTCAAAGGATACAAATGAATTTTAATCTCAGCCAAGCATAATAACCCAGTTTCTGCAAAAGCCCCTCTAACATAATTCAAAGTCAAATAAAAATGATCTTGTTGTTTGCTCTTTTGGATTATTACTACCTTTCAGAGCTTCCTTTTGTTAACATCCAATTCAGAGTTGACTCCATGTCTTTAGAAGTATTAAAATGGATCGCATGTGGACTACTTTATAATGCACTTCCACATGGAATACCTTGTTTGATCCTCACAATTCTGGAAGGAAAGCCTTATGAACAACTTACAAAGAAATGGAGGCCAGAGTTATCGGATTGGAGAGTAAGGGCGCGTGTGTGGTCGTCCCGCTCCAGAGGCATATCTTCCTTTAAACCCCACTGCTTTCATGACCTGCTTGCCTGTCTCTCCAGTTTCTAGTAAGTACTTCAACAAGCACATGCTGCCATTGAGCCACAACACAATTCCTGGACTGAGTCATCTGCCTCAATGGTTCTGGGCTCTTGTGCATGCTGCTCCCCCTACCCGGAAAGTGCCTCCCCCCTTCCCCTGTCCATTTAGCTGGTTACTTCCTACCTTCCCTTTAGGATACAGATCGAGGAGCACCTGTACTAGAAAAGTCTTATGTGAAGTGACATGGTCTGCTCAGGCGTCCCTTCTATCGTGCGACCAGGGCATTGGTCACAGAGTGGTTATCACACACAAGCTTCTAAGCTCTTTGAAGATAGTTCCTTTAAAGGGGATGTGGACAGACTTGCACACTGTATCCACACAGCAGACTGTAGTTTTTCAATAGAAAAACAGGAATCTGAGAACTGTAAGGCATTCAAAGAGTATTAAGTATCAAATGTTAATACTTGATTAGACCAGGGCGCCTGGATGTCTCCATCAGTTAAGCATCTGATTCTTGATTTCGGCTCAGGTCAATGATCTCATGGTTTGTGAGTTCGAACCCCATATCAGGCTCTGCATTAACAGTGCAGAGCCTGCATGGGATTCTCTCTCTTTGACCCTCCCCTGCTTGCTCTCTCTCTCAAAAATAAACTTAAAAAAAAATGCTTGATTAGACCTCATTTCAAAGAAAAGCAATGTCTTCTGTTCAATATTACTGAAACCCAGGCTAGAAATTTTGCTCTCTTGGGAAAAAAAAAACAACAAAATCTCTTAATGGATGTATTAATGTTAAGTAGGTACATTGTGTATTTTTTCTAATTTTGATAGTTAACCGCCAGAAAAGATGAAGAAGCAATTTACCACAATTCAAGAGAAACAGGGAGCCTAATTTGAAGTCCTAAGCAATGTACTACTTACAGTTGAGTAATAAAAATCTTGGCCTTAAAAATAAATAAAAACAAATTTAATTTGTAATTTTCTTGTGTATTATAGAACACGGGTGTTTAATAGACACAGGCCATCACATATACTGTGTTGGGTAGCAAAAACAGAGTTCTTGTCGTGTGGAGGCTATTTTAAGACCACGAAGAAGTCACATTATTGCTCATTATTATGAATTGTAATACAATTTCTATGAATGATGTCTTTCCTCAAAGTCCAATGAACCGTGATGTGGTAATTTTTAAGAAGTTATACTCCTTTGTCAATACTATTCAGGGTTTTCCAACTTTCCCTTAATGCACGTAAATTACTTTCATAGGAAACATTTTTAAAAAAATCAAATTTCTATAAAAAATTCTACCAAGTTTGTGGTGTTCAATAAAGGCACTGTCACGTCATCTGCTATTTGAAGAAAGAAATCACACAAATGGAAGCTCAAGAAAATCTACAGTCTGAAGTTTTGTTTGGCTGGCTAGACTATGGTCATCAGAACAACTCGTGATGCTTGCTGAGGCACCCTGGGGCCACTGAAAGACAATCTGAGGTTTAAGAACCACTGATATGCTAGCACAGCCCCCCCCCCCTTTTAACTTAAAAAAAAGTGAAGTGGCCTATATATTTATACACACACCCATCTTTGATAACTCAAGTTTTTTATTTTTAACATATTTAAAATTGAGTCCTGCTGATACATGAATGGATCATTTTCACTTCTGTACAATATTCCATTGTATGGGCTTCTTCATTATCTGCTCTACTGGTGGCCCTTTGGGTTGTTTTCAGCCTTTATTCTCCTGAGGTACAAATAACGCCTCCATATATATTCTTGTAATTGTTTTCCCTGGCGTATTGGTACAAACATTTCTTTAGGGTGATTGTTGGTTGCAGGGACTACACCCTCTCAAATTTACTAGGTAATAAAACATTATTTTCCAAGATAGCTGTACCAATTTATCCTCCCTACTACAATTTTGTGAGCAACAATTTTGTTGCTCCTTGTTTTCACTGATTATTATTAGACTTGCACATTTTGTCGTGTGTGTGTGTTTTAACGTTTATTCATTTTTGAGAGGCAGAGAGTGCAAGCAGGGGTGGGGCAGAGAGAGAGGGAGACCCAGAATCTGAAGCAGGCTCCAGGCTCTGATCTGTCAGCACAGAGCCCAACGCAAGGTTCGAACTCAAGAGCTGTGAGATCATGACCTGAGCCGAAGTCGGAGGCTTAATTGACTGAGTCACCCAGGCACCCCTGTCATGAGGTTTTAATTTGTATTTTCCTATATTCTTCTAAAAGTTTTAATGTTCTGCCTTTTTCATTTAAGTTCTTGATCCATATAAATTTTATTTTTATGCATGAAGTTATATACTTACCTGTTCTTTTCAAATTTTCCTTTTGTTTCTCATTGTTAAGAAGAATTTTCAAAAGGATTTTTTTTCTCCCTTATCTCTTACCCCACCTCTTTTGAGGAGACTCAAAGGATTTATCAAAGAATATGAAAGGAGCTCCAGAGAATATACTTTTTAACGACTAAAAATATAGGGAGTTTTTACTGGACATAAAACTCCACTAATTCACATGAGGCCAAAAACTGTTGGAAATTTACTAATTTCTGTATCCTACAAAAAGCAACCCAGTTTAGGTTAACAATAATGGTTTAAGAAATTTCGGTCATAGGGGCACCTGGGTGGCTCAGTCAGTTGAGCGTCCGACTTATGCTCAGGTCATGATCTGACAGTTCCTGAGTTCGAGCTCCGCGTCAGGCTCTGTGCTGACAGCCCAGAGCCTGGAGCCTGCTTCAGATTCTGTGTCTCCCTCTTTCTCTATGCCCCTCCCCCATTCACGCTCTGAATAATAAAACATTCTTTACCATAAATAAACATTTAAAAATAAACATTAAATTTTTTTAAATGTAAAAGAAATTTCAGACATAAACATAAAAAGTTTATAGTATCGAACCATGAAATGATGATCACTGCATCTTTATTTAAACAGCTGAGGCACTGAGATTTTAAAACTTGATATTTAATGTTAAATATGACATACTGAATATGGTACAAATGATAAACTATTTTAGACAGTTGACGCATGGTCTCCAGCCTACACAGTAGTAAGAATATACTAACTCATATGGCATCTTCATCAACATTACTAAACAGTGAAAAACTAAAAACTCACTAAAAACCAGTACCGTACAATCTCAGTGCTGAGCTGGACACATATAAATGTGGATGAATATAAAGAGGTGATACACAAAGGGAAATGCAACCATTTAACAAACATGAATAGGTACCCAACCTCAGAAACCAGGGAATTAGTGTGAATTAAAATAATAATGAATAACATTTCAGGTGTCACAAATTAGCACACTAACTTCTGGTGGTGTATATAATCCTTTTGCAAAGGTAATTTGAGGCAAACTGCATTGTAGACTTTAAGAGTATCCACATTTCTTGGCTGAAACTTAACTTTATGGAATCTATCCTACGGAAATAATTTGAAAATTAAAAAATCTTAAGGTACTAGGATATTCACTGTAGTGCTGTTCTACATATATACATACATGAAGTAGCAAGAGTGGAAATAGCTTGACAATGCTTAAGAGACATATTTATATACATGGTCTCTACACACACACACACACACACACACACACACACGGGGTATTATATAGTACTATGAAAATAGTCTCTGTAAAATACTTCCCTATGTATTGCATAAAGAAGAAAACATAAAAGTGTTTAAATTATGTTAAAAGAAGAAAACAAGCAAAATGTGCATCCCTGATAGTAAAGTTGGAAGAAAACAATGACACAATTGAGTTTGTTGAGTATTTCCCCCCTTCTTTCAAGTATCTTTATTCAAAATTAAAATTCTGAGTTTGCATTGCTTGTATAATAGACACCTATCAAGTGAAATACAATTTTTATTATTAAAATTAACATGAAAAGTACTCCATGCTTTTTGATGCGGCATCTGTTAGCGGCAAAAGAGTAGAAGACACAGCAGTCACTGATGCTGTAATCAGAAGATGGAGACATGGAAGACGGGGAGGATTGCCGTAGCTTGTGTGAAACTCACTTCTAGCCGTAGTTTCAAATGCATGTGCATAAATATGATCATCGGAAACTAAGGGAAACACTTCATTGCATTGGGGAAAATCTACCCATGACTCAACCCACAGTGTTCATGCACAGTGTTCACATTTCAAAGATATAAACGATTCAGTATATGCAGGTGAGAGGCCAATAGCATTATTTGTACAAAAGTAAGGCATAGCCCAGTATTCCTCTTTATTGACAGAAAATAAAGGTAGAACTCTTTGAAATGTTGAGATGAAATAACCAACCATGTAACTTGATATTGCTAAGCTGGTTATTTGGTGAACGGGGAGAAGGAGCAATGGAACATTTTTGAGTGCACATCTGTAAGTGCCAAACACTTTACTACATTATCTTACATTATCTCATAATGATGCTACTGAGTGGGTAGTTTGGGCTCTCATTTACAGAACTGATTTACAGAGTCCGACTTACAGGTGAAGAAACTGAAGTTCATAGTCATGTGACATGGCCAAGCTTAATTAGCACAGTGCCTGGCATATAGTAAGGGCTCAATAAATACCTTTTGAATGGACGGTAGGTGATATACCCAGTAAAAACAAATGCCAGGGTTTAAAATTAGACCTATCTGGTTACAAAGCCCACGCTATTTCCTTCACAATACCCCGACTTCTGTGTGAGACGATGCAGAATTGTTTTTAAATGGCTAAGAAAGATCATTGCCAATGTAAACATGGTTAATAAATTTAGGAACCTATGATTTGTACCTTCATACCAGATTTATTTCAAGGTCAAAATGTATGCTTAGTAAAGGATGAGAAAAGATAGAAAACACACAGAGGATCTTCAAGGGCTTTTTTAATTCTTAAAAATATATAGTACATGAAAGTAACACAAATCCATATCAATACATTATATTTGCATGAAACATTTAATTAGTTAATATTGTTCTTCCCTGTTTTGGTTGTTGAATTCTACCAGCTTCTTTAAAAATATTTTTATGCCAATATCAAAAATGTGTTACTTTAATTTTATGAATGTCAGGTGCTATGTCTCTTTTCCTTCTTTGCCCTACACACCGAAAACTTATTTGAAAATGCTAGAATAGTAAAATGTTTTACTTTCTTAGCTGCTCTGCATCCTGTGTTAAAATATCTGACAACTATACAAGTTGAAAATAATAAATACATGTAAGTACACTTGTATAAAATATGTTATTAGGTAATACAGCTCTTCTTTTAAAAAAGTTCTCCCAAAGTTTGAAAAATATTTCCTATGAAAACATCATCCAAAACGTATTTTAATTTTTACGAATGTTAGGTGTTAAGTCTCCCTTTTCTTTTTTGTCTCATACCTAGGCTCCAGTTACTTGAAAATACTGATAAAGCAGTATCTTTATCAGCAGTATCTTTAACTTAAAGCAGATAGATAGATACTAAAATACTACAGATGTGGCATATTTACTATCAAGCACAGACAGTCTTTGGCAACATCTTCAAGATAACTATTTCCCACTGCCAAAGCACTGTTGTTGCATAGGTTTTATATTGGAGGAGAAGATTTATAAAAACATCAATGCCCTCATCTAAACCCAAACATAAATGAGGATTTAGAAATTTGTTATTACAAAAGATGGCGATTGGAAAGATAGTAATCGGAAAGAAAGACTATGTCCAATGAGCTACAGGGCTGTCAAGATGAAAATGCCTTTGCTTCATTCGGGATCTAGAATCTTAAAATCTCATATGACAAATTTAACTAAATTTTCTTTTCTGATTATGTTTAACCCCAAAAGTTGGTCATGTACCATAGCAATTTTTATTTTATCTGGATGTTAAAAGAAAAACCACTGGATTATAAAGATAGATTAATAACCTGTTGAACTTAGGTTGGGAACTAATCAATAGAAAATACCTATCTGGTTGGGTAAATAAATTTCAAGAGATACAAAACATTATAAAATAGGTTGTTATTAAAAATATTTAAACTGAAATGATAAAAAAAATATTAAAAGCTAATAAAGATCTTTCCTGAGGGTTAGTAAAAGCAAAAACAACCTTAACAGACACGTGGTTACACACAAATTTCCTCATGGAGGTAAAGAAGTTGTGATCAGAATCAGGATTTTATGGAAGTGTCTTTCAGAAACTGCATTAGTATATTCTAAGTGGTTTAAAGAGTTTCAGCTGGTACATGCTGGTACCAGAGAAAATCTGAAATAATTCACCTAGTTGGATGCAAAAGGACTTACATCTCCCCTTGATTTATTAAATCTCATTGTTCTTTTACATGTATTTTTCTTTAAAACTTTAAGATGGACATTCGTTTCTGCACAATGAGATGATTTCGTCCTTTAAATAACAAGCTTAATAAGGCTGACATTCAATGGAAAACAATGAAACAATTTACCTTTTAGTAATCAGAATAACTAAAATATTTTTATCATCTTTTTAAGGATCCCTTATTAAAGCTTGTGATTTTCTTTTAATGTAAATAAGCCAAAGTGATGGTTTTCTACACACCTCCTTGCATCACAGTGTGATAGGTAGTCTCGTTGTCAGTTAACCTTTAATACTCTGTACATACTATTTTGAAATACTGTGGTGAAGTAGGGCCTCGGGTCCGTGAGCAAGACGCTACATAAGGGAGGATTAGCTGTATTGGAAGGGTCTTCCACATCCCAAATTTCCAGCATACTGCACCCAGGCCTAAAAAAAAAAAAAAAAAAAAAAAAAGGCACATATATACCTATATTAAAAATGCATTCAGATACAGGGGAAATAGGTAAATTATAAAGTAGCTCCAAGTTTGTTAGAGACTAATTTATTTAATAAAGGTTTTAAAGCATCATTTAAAAAAAATATCAGTTCAACATTTAGAGATAAAAATGAAATTATGCTGCATTTTCCTGTTCCACTTAAGCAAATAATCAGTATATTATTAAGCCTACCAATAAAGGTCCAATATACATTCAGAAATACATATTTAAAAATTTATTTTCAAAATGAAATATAAATAGATATATTTTCAAAGTGGTGTCACCATCCAAGCATAAGGGCCATGAGTAGTAGGAGACAAATTAAAGGAGAGCTAATCTGATTCCTGATGAATTTCATATTTTTTAGCTTAATCTAACTTAGATTACCATGAAAACATATAGTCCAAGGTGAGGAAAGAAAGCTCTTTTGCCAGATTTGTTTTCTTCAACCCTTTCCTATTTGGGGTGGCTCTATGATTCAACTGCTTGGGATAATATTTCCCACTAGAGAATAACCCCACATGAGAGTCAGTAAAGGGAAGAAGTCAGACGAAATTGACTTTTAAAAAAAATTGTTAAGTTTATTTATTTTGAAAGAGAGAAAAACAGAGCACATGAGTGGGGGGGGGGGAGAGAGTGAGAGAGAGAGAGAGAGAGAGAGAAAGAGAGAGAGAGACAGAATCCCAAGCAGGTCCTGTGCTGTCAGCACAGAGCCTGATGTGGGGCTTGAACTCATGAACCGTGATACTATAATCTGAGCCAAAGTCAAGAGCTGGATGCTTAACAGACTGAGCCACCCGGGCACCCCAAATTGACTTTTATTTTTCAATAGCTATATTGTATACAATTTATATACAATAAAATGTACCCATTTTATGAGTAAAGTTTGATAAATATGGGCAAATATGTATAGGTGTGTAAGCACCACCATAATCGTAATACAGAAAATCCCCAGCACTGAAACAAGTTCCCTTGAGCCCTTCTGCAGTCAGTGCTCTCGCCCAAACTTAGCCCAGGCAAACACTGATCTTCTTTCTGCAATATAGTTTTGCCTTTTCTAGAATATTCTAGATATTTATATTCACTACAGCTTTTATGTGTTACGTGATAACAATTCCATCCCTTTTCTTTCAATCTATACATGTATTTGTACTTAAAATGCATGTCTTAACGGGCAGCACATAGTTGGATTTTGCTTTTGTATTCAGTCTACTACTAATCTCTGCCTTTTGATTTGAGTGTTCAGTCACATTCTTATTTGTGATTACTAAACGTTGTTTGATTTAGGTTTGAAGGTCACAAATTCAGAGAAGTTCTTCAAGAGCAAATTTTTCTCAAGTTTCTCCCTGCTTTTGTGTCACTTTCTAGAGACTTCAAATAGTTGTTTTTAATACCATTAAACCCAACTTTGCATGCATCCTGTTAACTGAAGCATCTGCATATTGGAACTATGTCCTTGCTTTGAGTAGTGCCATGGTAACTCTTAGAGGACACAGTTCCAATACACATCAGTTAACATGACGCTGAGCTCCATGGAACCATGCAAAGCAAGAACACAGCTTTGACATGCTCAAGTTTCACCTAATATAGTACCATGCAAAGTGAAGAGTACCTGTGTTTTCACCCGATTCTTATAACTGTAATATCTGCGAGCATTAACTCAACCTTTTCCTGCCAATATTAACTGAACTCCTTCCAAAACTGGTTTCTTATGGGTCTTATGTTCAATTTCTTAGGGCCTTAGACAGACTAATAACTCCTAAATCCAGTTTGCCCAAACTAGAAAATCCAATTCGCACTTTTCATTATTTTCCTTAAATGTCACACAGCCTTAGGGCTTTCAGGTAAGGAGTATGTGATACTTAATAGAACAGAGTTGTGAAGAAAAGCAAAAGCAGCCAATTTTGTAAAAAGATTGCCTTGAGAGAAAATGTGCTATTCCTTCTTTACAACTTATTCCTTCCGTTCTCAGAAGGCTATTAGTGATAGCTGTAAAAATATTTTTCTAAGTACCAGAATTTTAGAAGAGTTCTTCTTTGCATAAATATTTACTTGTATATTTAGAGTAAGTTGTTTACATAATTACATAAGTAAAAACACACAGATCTCAGTGTACAGCTCCATGAGCTTTGACAAATGCATCCACCCATATAAAAAACATGTCAATCAAGATAATGAACACTGTCATTCTTCTAGGAAAAAGAAAAAAAGTTCTTGAATCCCTTTACAGAGTATTCCCACCACCACCTCCACCCCCTGCTCCACCATAACCAACTGCTATTCTGGTTTTTATTCCCATGAGTTTTGCATATTTTCAACTTGATAAAATGGAATCTCATAGTAGGTGCTCTTCTGTGTTTGGCGTCTTTCACTCAGTATGTTTTTGAGATTCATCCTTTTTACATTTCAGTAGTTTGTTCCTTTTCATTGCTGAGTAGCATTCCAGTGTATGAACATACTACAGCTTGTGTATTCATTTTTCTCTTGATATTTGGGTTGTTTCCAGTTTGAGATATTATGAATAAAGCTCCTATAACATCCTCTATGGATATTTTCATGTCCCTTGTTTAAATTCCAAGGAGTAGAATTGCTGAGTAATAGGCCAGAGATATGCTTAAATTTTTATAAGAAGCCTCCAAATACTTCTTCAAAGTGGTTGTATCATTTTTACTCCCATTGGCAATGTGGGAGATTTCTAGCATCCTTGCCAATATTTGGTACTTTCGTTAAGATTTTATCTGTTCTACAGTATATGTTACGGTATCCCACTGTGGTTTTAATTTGCATGTCCCTGAACACTGACAATATTGAGCATCTTTTCATGTACTTACTATTCACATATTTTCTTTCGTGAATTATGTCTGTCCAAGTCTTTTGTCCATTTTCAATTGTGCTATAAATGTATTATTTTATAAAATTTCTTCATACACAAAATATGTGTCTCCTTCATCAGATACATGCTCTGCAAATATTGTCTCCCAGTCTATGGCTTGGCTTTTCATTTTCCTAACAATATCTTTTGAGGAAAAGATTTCAATTTTGATGTGAACGATTTATTCATTTTTTAATAATGGTTAGTGATCTGTGTTCCAAGAAATCTTTTAATTTTAACTTTTACATTTAGTTCTGCAATCCATGTCAAGTTAATTTTTGTGTATGGGGTAGTATGGGTCATGGTTCACTTTTTCTTTGATACAGATATCCAGTTAGATCAGCAACATTGTTGAAAACACCTGTTTTTGCATTCAAGAAAAAAAAATACTGTTTTAAAATTTTCTCTGCATTTTTTCTTTGATCCGTAAGTTATCCATAAGTTTACTGCCTTATTTCCAAATATGTATGGATTGACTAGATATCTATATTTAGATTTCTAATTATTAATTTCTAACTTAATTCTGTAGGACTTCAAATCTTTTAAACATATTGAAGCCATTTTTATGGCCCAGCATGTGTTTTCTCTTGATGAAAATTCCATGTGCCCTTTAAAAGAATGTGTATTCTGCAGAATATATCTTCCTGTACTGTTCTATAAGAGTCAATTAGGTCAGGCTATTTGATACTTTTTGTTGTTTCTATCTTTCAATCCTTACACTCTTTTTATCTAATTTTCTTAGTAGAGAAAGTTAACATTTCCAGCTATGATTAAAAATTTGCTTATTTTTTCTTTTAATTATGCATATTTCTATTTTGTGCACTTTGAAGCTCTGTTTAGATGCATACATTTTAATTTTTTTTAATATTTATTTATTTTTGAGACAGAGAGAGAGAGAGAGAGAGAGAGAGAGCATGAACAGGGAAGGGTCAGAGAAAGAGGGAGACACAGAATCTGAAACAGGCTCCAGGCTCTGAGCTGTCAGCACAGAGCCCGATGCGGGGCTCGAACCCACGGACCGCGAGATCATGACCTGAGCCGAAGTCGGACACTCAACCGACTGAGCCACCCAGGCGCCCCTAGATGCATACATTTTAGAACTGTTACATATTTTTGATGATGAACTAATTCTTTTGACATTATAAAATGTCCATCTTTATCTGTGGTAATATGCCTTGTCCTGAAGTCTACTTTGTCTTATTAAATTTTAAATTAATGGATGTACACATATATTATGTTTCTGCTTCTTTTACAAGATGCCATTTCTTCCTAGATATATTTATTAGATATTAAAACTGGATAAAAAATTAGCTACTAAACTTGTGAACCTAGCTCTTCAAAAATGTTCTATAGTTGAATTCCTAATTACCTACAGGAGAAATGAAAATTCTTATTTGTTAGGCCTAATACGGCAAAGAACCTCTTAAGTCAAGGAATCTAAAAAAGGCCTCAAGATAACCTATTAGAATTTTGTCATTTCTAGAAACTATACTTAAGAATGTTTTTTTACTCTTTTCTCTTGAGTTACCTGAAACTTTTTTCATAAGTCTTATAAATTTAATGTTATCCACTTGTAATAACAGAATGCTACTGTCTCTATTGCTGTAAATTCAAATCTTTATTTCACACATCTAATAAAAATTATCATTAAGAATTTCAAACACTATGAAAGAAAGCTACATTAAGATGCTAAATTTAAATGAAAAAATCTGGAAGCTAAAACACACTATAGTTTTTAAATGATATTTACTTTTCTACATGAAATGATTTTAAATGCAATAGTGTTGTTTTTTTTTTTTTAAGTTTATTTATTTTGAGAGAAAGAGAGAGAGAGCGAGCGAGCAGGAGAGGGGCAGAGAGAGCGGGAAAGAGAGAATCGGAAGCAGGCTCCAAACTGTCATGGGGCTTGATCCCAAGAACCATGAGATCATGACCTGAGTAGAAGTCAACTGTTACACGCTTAACTGACTAAGCCCCCCAGGCACCCCTCCCACAATAGTATTTCAGTGGAATTTGTTTAGAATAAAAATTCTTAAAGAATCACAACTACTATAATAAAGTAAAACAGTTGTGGCTTAAAAATATTCCATATTGTATAGCACAGGGCTCATACTCACTTAGTTCTCACAACACACCATGCCTCTTCCAAGACGTAATAATTCACATGTAACGCCAACAATTTATCTCTCACTTCTTCTGCAGATTTTCGACTATATGTGGAATAAACTATTTTTGTCCGGGCCCTTTACATTCAAAACACAAGTTAAATGTTTTAAAATAAATTAGAATAGACTAGAGAAATTTTGCTAGCAAATCAAAATCTTAATACTCACTGTATAGAGCATTCATATATTTGACCTCAAGCAGCATGAATGTTTTGGGGATAGCATAGATTATTTTTGGATAGCAGTTTCCACATTCCTACTTAATTGTGCATGTGCTAAACCTTACAGTGGTTGGAATTTTGTATATACTGCTTGTTAGTGCTTACTGGAACGGGCAGATATAAACTGGTTTAGAGTCTAGAGCTGGGTAGCAGGATAATAGTTCAGGATAAAAAATTTGCTTTGTATAATGCATAAAATAATTAATCTGCTCATGGAACACATTCAGATAGAGGCTGAACGAGTGGAAACGTTTCAACAGATAATTTCATCTGTAGAAGCTCTGAAAAGCATCTGAATTGAAGTTGAAATGTAGCCAATCCAACATTGAGATAGAGGACATCTAGTGTAACAGTCAGGTAGAGAAAATATCTTAATGGAAGTGTGAGAAACTGGGTGATTTACCAAAATTTGGTACGAAAGATGATTTGGCCTTAAACAGGTGTTTTTATGAAATCCTGAACAATTATCATTTATGCATTGGGAATTTCTTAAAATCTCAAGCATATGGGATGTCCAATGTCCACAACCAGACATAAAACTTTAAATAATTTAAAATGTTACCTCTAACAATAGGCCAAAGATGCATTAACAGGAAAAGATTACCCTGACAATTACTAAAATGATTAAAATAATTTTTAAAGTCAGTTATTGAAGGAAAACAAAACTTTCACACCTCAGTAAAAACCTGAGTTCTCATAACTGGCTAACAAAAAAAACACCCTAAATGTTCATAAGTGCATATAGTATATAGCAAATTTCATATATTTTTTTTTGTTTTTAAAAAAAACTGGGTATAGACCACCAATAAGAGGAAGAATGGTTTCTTAAATCAGGCAGAGGGGCTTGTGGAGTCCAGAGCAAGGGCTAGCCAACTACGCCCATGGGCCGGACCCATCCCATCTGCCATGACTAGTACTTAGCAGTTCTACTTCAACAGAGACACACATGCAGGCTAGTCATGTGACATCTTCACTCTGAGAAAAATTAACCTTTTTCCTTTTTTCAGAGGTTTATTAAACATCCTTTAGAGTCAACAGGCACATAATTATACTTTCTGGATGGTTATTACACATTTTTCAACTACCATCATGAGTATGAAGATGAGAACATATGCATGTGTATAAAACCTTCCCTATTTCTAAGAGCTGATATAAGTTGTAAGCGTGTCTAGTTGAAACATTTCAATCAGTTGCCAACCTCAAGTCTGCATCCTCATAATGCGGATGATTCACAATGGGGTGAAGGGTAGACAGCTTGACACTGGCCATTGTAGGCATGGCACCGGCAAAAACAGCATCTGGAAAGCAAGAATATATTCCTTAATGCCATATTTTAAAGAGAACAAAGGTTCTTTTTCATCTATAATATTTGAACTCAAATTAAGAATACAAAATACATTTAAATAATCATCACTGGCACTGTTCTTATTCTTTGCTCAATATTGTCGACTATAATAGGAACCAACTTTGTTATCTCTGCGCGAGGAACTGTGTGAAATATTTTTACTAGGATTAAAAAATCTAGCTCGCACAACTCCATAAAGTGGGCTATAGGTTATTCTTGTTTTGTAAATGAGGAAACAGACATCACAGGGGAGAGTGACCGGCCCAAGACCACACACCTCGGCAGTGTCCGAGCCCACCCTCTTAGCTGCTTCACTACAGCCTCCTGCCATGGTCAAGCTCAAGGTAAAGATGATACTACAAAAATTTCATATCTCGTCCTGATAATCTGAAATGTTAAGAACTGAGAGACTGTTACAAAGGGCAAGTCTCATGCTACATCTTTTAAAATGACCTTCATGGGCTGTGAACTGTAGTTTCTTGGAAGACAAAAAGACCAAATGCTGACCTCCTGGCACTGTTGTATAATACATTATTACATAATTTTGAAGGTTATTATCATTTTTAATCAGTATAATAAAATCACTAATAAGAACAAGACAGGTCATTCAGGTCTACTGTAAATAACTGTTCGCTTGCAAATATAGTAAGTATTCTAAATGTAACGTCAAATGAAAATCTCTACACAGGAATTAAATTTGCAAATATTTAAGTCAACCAATATAGAAATGTGTATTTATTATCACAAGATTCAATAATTAATGATGGAAAGCTCTTAGGCCAGAGCAGTGGTTCTCAACCAGAGATGATTTTGTTTCCGAGAGACACATGTGGTCAACTTCCGGAGACATTTTTGGTTGGTTCGCTGTGCGGGACAGAGGTGCTACTGGCAACTAGTGGGTAGGAGGAAGGGATGCTGCTAAAACTCTGTGATGCACAGGACACTCCCTAACATCAATAGTGTCAAGGTGGAGAAAACCTGGGCTAGAGGGACCCAAAGCCCAGGGCCACAGTTATCAGGAGGACACGAGGCAGGCCTGTTCAGCAAGAGCTGTAATCACTGAAGAGAAACGATCTGTGGCAGAGATGGGGAGAAATGCTCTATATACTCTTCACTCGAGGTGGTGAGATAAATATGAACACGGTGGGGGAAAGAATATGATATTTTCCTATATGTATACTGAAGTTTCCACACATACTCGACTGACCATATTAGAAAAAAGATCCCTTCTGACTTGACAGAGTCTCACTAATACATGACTTGGTGATTAGACCATGGGCTGGATTTCAGTTCTCACTTGTCCTCTCAACTGAGCACTTTTATGCAGTGCACAAACTATACAACCCTACATGGGGGACCTGAACGTAAGCACTAGTCTCACCCATACTATAGAGCATCATGCTGATTTTAATACACATGTGGTAACCATAAAAGAACTCATAATACGAGGATGAAAAAAAGACTTATAAGAAGATCAAAGAAGAGACAGCTAAAACTGAGGTGGGAGTCTGTGAGAGTTATCTTAGAAGAAGTTGCCAAAGGTAGGTCCTCTCTGCCAGGAACCCAAGATGAACACTGGAACAATGAAAGACACACTTCAAGATTGAGAAAGTAGGTACCCGGCAAAGCTTGGGAAAAATATCTAACTGGGAAGGGATAAGGGAGAGTAAAGGGAGTGCCTACACTTGGTACTCCTATAGGGAAAATTCACAAAAGGATTAATTTAAAAATTCTGATTAAATCGTCCTGGCAGCTATCGGCAATTTAGGTACTGTCACCTCTGCAAACCAACTATCTGAGCTGAAGCTTGTAAAACTTACTTAAATGATGCCTAATTAGTAAAATGGCAACTGTCAAATAAATGATAAGAGGAAACTGACCCAAGGAGTCACAGGATGAATTTAAAGAAGCCATAGTGAACAACTAGTGCCAGAAAAAATTACTAAATACCAAAAATAGTTTGGGACAAGATTATAGATTAGTTATAGAAAATACCGTAGAAAACACTTATTCTCTGGAAAGGTTTTTCAACATGAAATAAATAACTTTGCTTGAGGTGGTTCTGGATAAAGATAGGAAGAAAAAAAGGTAAGCTAAAAATGATATTTTAGAGTATTTAAAAGTAGGATTTATACTCAACTCCTTGAAATGATTTAGTGAAGAAAAAAGAGTATCTGAGATTTTAACTCTTCTTGTGCGCAACTGGTTTTACAGAGTTGGATCAGACAGGCAGCACTGACTGAAGTGGAGAAGGAGTGCTGTTGACATTCCCATGGTCAGAAGTACCTTTTCCAATGGCCTGTAACTAGGTGTGGAATTTTGTTATTAAAGATTTCTTTTATTTGTCATTGGTAGAGTTAAAATACAATAATGATCTCAGAGTTATAATATATAACTGTGAACAATCATTAATTCCCCATGTTAATTAAAATTCCTGAGTTATCTAGGAGGCATTTAAAGAGGGCACACAATTGTTTTTTGAAAGGGTTTGATTTGGTGGATGCTGCAATTAGCATGCTCGAAATCTGTGAGTGTATAAGTGTCACCATGTGTGTGTATTTTTAAATGTGTGTATGTTACTAACTATACATATAACTAGACAGCTACATACCTGGTCTCGTATTGTATTTGATCCATTGTATCAGTTCTTCCTGAGGCAAATTATTAAATTCTCCCATTATGCTCCATTGATTATGGAGGTTTGCACAACCCTGTATTGACATCACTACTAGAATGCCAAAGATAACATTCTCAAAGCGAACTCTGCAAAAAACCCAGCCGAAGAGCTGAAATGAAAGAAACCAGTTATTTTTAATTCTTATATGAAGAGTGCTATAGGGCAATAAGAAACTCTCACCTTGCTACTTTAACCAAGGTGGGTTACCATTTGATATGATCAATGCACTAATAATATACAGAACTGCCATCACCTATTGTTTACACATAGTAAATATTTTGGAATTACAGGGCCACTAAAAATGGAACTTTCTTTCCTCTCAAAAGAATTAAGGCAGAAATACACCTTACCCTTCTAGTACTGATTTACCACCAAGGATTAAGATCAGTAAATCACAAAATAATGGAACATCCTCGAACTAAATCCTGTAACATCTGCCTTTCATGGGGCGGGGAGGGGGGCGGTCATCTATGGAAACCCCACTAGTAGAAACACATATTCCTCCTGGAAAAATAAGCATTATGATATTCTAAGACAAGACTCTTATCATCAAAGCTAAGTAAGATGTTTCTAGAAGTGCACTGATCCCCAAATTCTAGCTACTTTGTATATAATGGTAACAGAACTCCCAAACTGACAACTTTCCCTAGGGGTCCTTGGAGCCAAACGGGACAATACTAGAGAAATTCACCTGTATCTACTCTAGTATTAGAACATTTGAGGACAGTTTTGATGCGTCAAGAAACTCTTGCACAGACCTGAACTCTAAAAAACTATGTCTGTGGACAGAATACTAACAGAGGGGAAAGTGTGCCTCCTCAGTTGTCATAAAAGTATTGGTTAAAATCTAAGAATAATTTTCAAAGCTACTCAAAGTTGCTTTTGTTATTCAGAGTTAATCATGAAATAACATTTTAAATAATTTAAAGCAAGTTTTCTTATGTTTTGGATTACTCAGCAAAGCCATGGCAACTACCCTGCTGTTACTATAGTTACTACAGTACAGTTACACAAGGATGAATGCCTTACCCGTCGAGAGCACACCAAGGAAGCTACAACACACATGTGAGGTGTTAGAAACAACTTCAGCCTCATAATTAAAATGGCAAGGACACTGAACGCTAACAGTTGCAATGTGTGAAAAATCAGCTGTAAAAACAAAAAAAAAAATGACAATTTCACTTTATATATTTTTAAATAAATATAAAATATATTAAAACTATTATCATTTGCTAGGATAAGGATCTTTTGAGTTATAAGTCTGTTAATATTTATTAATTCATTCAACAAGATTTATCAAATGCCTATTATATGCCAGGTACTGTTCTGGGGGCTCTGGATACAGCAGTGAACCAAACAACAGTGAGGCACTGCTGCCCTTGGGAGGCTTACATTTTAGAACATTTATTAAGGAGAAACAAACATGGTCATAGCAACTAAATGGATCCATTACAGAGTCTATTAGAAAGTGGTAAGTTCAGTGGAGAAGAGACTGGACCAAGGAAAGGAGACGGGGAGGACACGGCATGGAGCGAGGCCCCAGGTGGGAGCAGTTGAGACTGCAAGTGGGATCATCAGGGTGGGCCTCATGGGAGAGGTGGTATTTGAACAAGACCCACAAAAGGTGAAGGAGTGAGCCACAGACACATACAAACATGCAGTGCTTCACAAACTTGTGTGTCATTCAGTCACATAGCAAAACAATTTTGTTAAGGTAGTGGAATTACATATATCAATATTTGTACTGATTAGGACTCCCCATTTTTATTAAGATGGGGTCCTACTGAGCAGAGGTTTTAGACAAAACTTTTCTAACAGACATATTCATAAAATATCAACCGATTCTTCACTAGAAAAACAATGCAACCGAAAGTGGAAACTGAATATTCATGTTCTAATTTTCAAATTAAATATTAAAGATAGCCTCATCTATAAAATTGAAAAATATTAAATCAATGCTGAGTGTTAGAGAAGATGCCACGAAACATACACTGAAATAATTAATTGGTACATTTCTGTAATTTGGCAATATTTATCAAGACACTACTAAGGAGCCAACCCCCCTGAGTTAAATTTCCATTCTAACCTAAGGGAATAATCAAGACAAAAAATGCTTCTACAAAGACGATCACTGAAGTGAATTTTTAGCAGCAAAAATAGAAACAATCTATGTGACCAATATAGAGAAGTAAATCACCACATTTACCACATGTATAGAGCCATTAAAGATTACATATTAGAAAATTATATAATGGCATGGAGAAGTTTCAGTGTGTATAAAATTATGTACGTACAAAATATTAGTTTTGTGAAAAACATTCATGTGTATGTATGTGTACATATATGTATACACACATATATGTATATATATGTATACATATACATATATATGTATATATGTGTGCATATGTATATATGTATGTATATGTACATATGTACATATATGTATATATGTATATATCACACACACACATATATATGTGTGGGGGTATATATATATGTATATATATGTATAGATATATACATATATATCTATATATGTATATATATATGTATATATGTATATATATATACATATGCATATGTATATATGTATATATATATGTATATACATATATATACCCCCACACACACATACACACACGCATGGGGGGGTAGGGAGGAAGGCTATAAAAATATATACCTAAAAAGTGAACAGAGGTTATTCCTGAATGGGGATTTTCCTGAACTTTCTAAAATTTTTAAAATGATATTTTTATATTTAGAAATACATAATTTATATACAAAACAGAATGCAAAACTGTGCCCAAAGCTGTATTTTTTTCCTTTTTCAGTAAAGATGTTTAAAAATGGAATTTGCTAATTTTTTCATAATTCTTCAACCCAAAGCTGGAACGTGGAAGACTTATTTCAAAATCAACCCTTCAGGAGCACTTCGGTGGCTCAGTAGGTTGAGAGTCCGACTTTGGCTCCAGTAGTGATTTCAAGCCCCACATAGGGCTCACTGTTGTCAGGGTGGAGCATGCTTCAAATTCTCTATCCCACTCTCTTTCTGCCCCTCCCCTACTCACACTGTCTCTCAAAACTTAACATTAAAAAAAAAAATCAATCCTTCATTTTTTTTGGTTAAATTATTTATTTTTAAATTTTTTAAAAATTATTTTTGACAGGAAGTGCCAGTGAGGAGGGGCAGAGAGGGGTGGAGGGAAAGAGGATCTGAAGATACTCAGTACTGACAGTACAGCACCGAATACAGGGCTTGAACTCACAAACCATGAGGTCATGACCCACGCTCAAGTCCACTGCTCAACCAACTGAGCCACCCAGGTGCCCCCTTCATTTTTCTTTAGTCAAACTCCTCTTTGGACAAAATCATGGACATGATGTGGAGAGAACAAAAGACATCAACGTATTTCATACCCGAATAGGTCCTTTTGTTTAGGACCATTAAATCACAGATTGGTAGATTACAGGGGCCATCTTCTTTAATCATCTATCCAAAATAGAGATCTCTTCTATAAATCTAAGAACTGGGTATTCACTAATTCCTGAAAAGGAATATGCCAAAGGGAGTGCCTGTTATAATTATGGATAGCTGAAAATGTTAGAAAATCTTTCCTAAAACTGAACCAGTGTCTCCAGTAAATTCCACATGTCTGCAACTACACAAAATTAGTCTAAACCCATTCACACATGACAGTTCTCTATTATCCAAATACTGTAATCATGACTTTGCACTAACCCCACCTTTACCCTTAGAAAGATTTCTATTTTTAAGCTAAATATTCAGAAACTTGGATCACTGTTCTGTATTGCCACAATTCTGGTTCCCTTGCTCTGGACATGGTACAGACTACCCATGTTTTTGTTAAAATGTGGCATCTAGAAATAGACTACCATAGACATGGTCTAATTAATGCAAGTACACATGACTTCTCCCAATATGCCTTCCTTTGGTTATTCTCAGCCACAGATGACACTATCATGGTCTCTGCTAAATCCCATCACTTCTACTTTATTTTTCCATCATTTCTTCTTAGGACCAACTTCTCATGTGACCAAAATTAAATCCAAAGTAATAATTCTTCTTGACTTTCCTCTATCATCTAAAGGCTGAAAGGACTTTGTTTTCATGGGGAGACCTGAAAGATCCCTACCATTTCCTTATCTTCCCTGCATACTGCTTTTTGTGGGTGCATGACATAGAACAGCCTTCCCAAATGGCACCACTTATGTCTATTTTTTATTGTCATCCACACGCTCCAACCACTCTTCTACTCACAGGCTACTGACTTTCTATGGAGCTCTCTTGCCAGTTATTTGACCTTCTAAACTATCAAATAGCTTTCTTTTTAACTACCAAACGGAAGACAGAAGGTTACAGTCAAAAAGTACAATTCAGGAGGCACCTGGGTGTCTCAGTTGGTAAAGTATCTGACTGGCTCAGTTCATGATCTTATGGTTTGTGGGTTTGAGCCCCACATCAGGTTTTGTGCTAACAGCTCAGGGCCTGGAGCCTGCTTCAGATTCTCTGTCTCTCTCTCTCTGTGCCCCTCCCTGACTCATGCTCTGTCTTTCAAAAACGATAAATGTTAAAAAAATTAAAAAGTACAGTTCAGGTGTGCCTGGGTGGCTTAGTCAGTTAAGCATCTGACTCTTGATCTTGGCTCAGATCATGATCTCACAGTTTGTGAGTTCAAGCTCTTCATCCGGCTTTGTGCTGGGGGTATGGGGCCATCCCTCTCTCCGCCCCTCCCCCGGCTCTTTCTCTCTCTCAAAATAAATAAACTTAAAAAAAAAAAAGTACAGTCCAAAAATCTGTACTATATGTACAGTGTTGTCAATTCGTTAGTACTTCTGTCCACATAAAAAACTAGGAAAATCCTCACAACATCTTTTAGAGGCTGGAAACAAGGAAAGAAGAGAAGCCCAGCAAACTGTTCACTACCCATCTTTGGAGTAAGTGAGCCAACTGGGTAAAGTGTGAAGTAGCAGCTACCAAGCACAAAGAAAACAAAGACTAAGTACAGAAGGCCAGTCCAAGTGGCAGATTGTCCTGGTCAAAACTACCTCCCACAACAATGTAAAAATGTCTTGAGAACATGGTAGGGATGCCCTTCACTGGCACAGGTAACAGAGGGCAAACAAAAGGTCCAAAAGTCACACAAATTTAAAAGTGGGAATTTACACAGCGTTTAACTTATACTAGGCATTATTCTAAGTATCTTACATGGAACTCATTTAATCCCATAGCCACCACATGAGCTAAGTGCTGTTATTACTGCTGTTGTTTTGGTTGTTCCCAAAAAGATGTAAAGTAACTTGGCTAAGATCACAAAGCCAGTAAATGGAAGAACAAGGATGTGAGGCCAGCCAGATCCTAGGTCTGTGTCTTTAACCACTATACTTCCTCTCCAAACAATACACTATCAACCACATGGTTCTGTTAATCCATGGACACAGACTTGTACAGACCCCAACATATATCACTCAATCCATTTCTTCAAAAGAAGTAATTCTCCCCCCAATTCTGTATTACTTCACTCCTTCAATAGGATACCTCTATATTGGTTCAGACAGCTTCAGCTGTATGTCACAAAAAACTCTCTGGCTGGCTGTAGAAAAACTTTACTTATGATAAAAAACACAAACTCAACGTACTTAAAATATAAAGAATCAAATATAAGCTAATGAAATTGGTTAGGGATTGGGAAAAGAGTGAAGGCTGATATAGGACTGGCCATCATGGACAAAAGGAGGTATGAGTGGGTCAAAAGAATATTCAGGATTGAACACCCTCAGTGTTATCCCTCCCTCGCCTATCTTCACAGTAGCTCCTCATTGATACTATAACATTCTGGCAATAAATATTGTTTCTAACTCTTTCCCCTCTTTTTCTTTCCTGCGAATTACTAGGTACTCCACCAATTTCTAAGCCCATAAAATAGAAAAATTGGTTAAAAGAAACCAACTTATGAAATAAATAAAATACAGATAAATACATTAAATTGGGAGGAAAAAACCACCACAGAATCCTTTCATCTAACAAAGATTGCCAATTATCATGACACTACAGAGGTAACCCAGGGATTTATTTAATGAGGTGAAGGTTGTGGACTGCCCCGGATTCAGAGGGTTGGCACAAAGCAAGGAATATACTCTCTTTAGTTTAAAAAAATTAACAGATTTGCTATCACTGTCTTTTAGGCTGCTTGACTTCTGATTGCCTTTTAAAAAGCTATCCTCTCTTATGTGAGTTCGAGCCCCGCATCGGGCTCTGTGCTGACTGCTCAGAGCCTGGAGCCTGTTTCAGATTCTGTGTCTCCCTCTCTCTGACCCTCCCCCGTTCATGCTCTGTCTCTCTCTGTCTCAAAAATAAATAAACGTTAAAAAATAAATAAATAAATAAAAAGCTATCCTCTCTACTGCCAACAGGGCGAAAGTATCTACAACTCAGATCTGACTATACCACCTCTCCTAAACAATAAAGTCCAGGAGACAGTCCAGTGTCTTTGCATACAAAATCACCAGAGTCTGAACCTGGGTCGTTTCCTGCTACTTCTTGCCTTCTCCATGCATCAGCAATACAGATTTGCCTGCAGCTCTGAACATAACTTACTACTTTATGGCTTCCTTATACACGCACATGCTTTGACCTTGGAAAACTCCTCCTCTAAGGTCATTAATAAAATCTTTCCCTAACTACCCCTATCTCCTCCACACAGATTTAATCACTTCTTCTGCACTACTGGTCTATCTACTTCCTCCGTCATGGCACATATAATGAGGTGTTCACGTTGCTTGTCTTCCTCCACTATACATTAAATTCCATGAATGCACAGACCTGGTGTACAGGTGCACATAATAAAGATTGAGCGGATTAGTATACAGAGTTAACAGAAAAAATTAAAATGGGTAAAAAAAAGATAAATGGAGAAATGAAAGACAAGAAGAAAGCAAAAGAAATGTGAAAAATGAGGGCAGAAAATTAAGGAATACTGTGTTTCTAAAAAGAGGTGGATTTTATTTTTTTTATTTTGCTATTTAAGTTTATTTATCTATTTTGAGAGAGCGAGTAGGGGAGGGGTGGAGAGAGAGGGAGTGAGCAAGAAACCCAAGCGGCAACAGCGTGGAGCCCAATGTGGGGCTCAAACCTATGAGCTGTGAGATCATGCATGACCTGAGCCGAAACCAAGAGTCAGATGCTTAATGGACTGAGCCATCCAGGTGCCCCAAGGTGGGTTTTAAATACAGTATGATAAAATATGAAGTATGAATGTGCGCCACTAAGTAAAGTGGACAGTGTGACATGGCTGACTTGCGTAAGAGCAGCTCACGTTAGGTGGTAGCATGTGGTGAACGATTAACAGCCCGGACTCTGCTGCTACATGGCCTGGGTTCATGGCCCTTGGTTCCACAAAGCTAAGGTCATTTCAGCTTTGCGACCCTAAGTTACTCAACTTCTCCATGCCTCAGTTCTCTTTCACCTGTAAGATATACAAAATAATAGTACTTACCTCAATGGGTTGTTGTGAGAATTAAGTTATAAAGAGACATAAATCACTTCCCCAAAATGCCATGCACAGAGGAAGCAGTAAGGGCTGACTACTACTTTGAGGGCATTGGAGACGGACTGCTAGTGTTCAAATGCAAGCTTTAGTAACAAATAGCTGTAGACCTGACAAAAGCTATTTAATTTCTTTAGGTCTTCACTCCGTGGCCCAGACCTCTTTGCTTTTCTTCTCAGACAGGCAGCTAGACTTCATTTCCCAAGCTCCCCGGCAGTCAGGCGTGGCCGCATGCCTGAGTTCCAGCTGCAGGCAGGAAGTTCACATTTCCATTTCCAGGCCTAGCCCTTACAAAACCTCCAGAGCACCCTCTTCCCTCTTCTTTCTCCTTTGCTGATTCAATGCAGACAAGCGCATCGATCCTCCAGTGCAGGCTCTTCCCTGTTCCTTCTCCTGTGCTGACATGAGGCAGACAAGTACATGGGCCCCAGAAGCCACACGCTGAAGATGGCAGAGCTATAAATGGAAGGAATCTGGGTTCCTCAATCACTGCCTGTTGGAGGGCCACCTGCTAACCAGGAACTCCTAGTTTTAACTTTATGTCAGCAAACAATTAAACTTCTACTGAGTTAAGTTACTGAAATGTTAGTGTTTGTCTCCGTAAAAGCTACTATCATCTAATTAACATAATTTTCTTATTTGCGAAGTGGGAATAATATTATGAGAATTAAACAGCACAGTACATGGCACATAGTAACTACTATAAAATATTCATTATCATTATAGGCTGTTTTCATTAGGTTCAAATTCAATTGCCCTCTCTTGTAAATTTGACCTTACCCTTAAGACTCAAAGTGCTAATACTTAGGAAATCTTATTTCTAGCCCCTGATGAGCTTTCTCTTCATATGCCACAAAATAATTTAGCACCATATAAAATGTTGTCTTGTTTGCATCATGTCTGTTGAAAAACTATACACATTTGAGGGCAGAAACATTGCTATTCCACCTTCTGTGTCCGGGAACACTGCTAAGATTGTAGCTGACTGACCATCAAGTCCATGTGTGGCAGCAGGCCACCAGTCACAGGGCCACGGGTATCCACCTGGATAGGCTCTAGCTGACTAGAGCTATAGGCTCAGTGGGCTAGGAATTTAATGCTTTTATTATTGAACGGATAAAAGAATGAATGAATTAATGAAGGTAATTTAATTATGCTCCGTGGTCGTCAATGAGCCTTCTGGTTTTCAAATCCTTCCTACTGTTCAAAAGAGCAGACGGAAGCATGGGAAGGATTGACAAAATGTATTACCAGTGCTGAACCACAGAAGCATGACTGACAGTGCAAGGCAGTACCTTTGTGAATTACCCTTGAACTAGAATTTAACACACAAATACAGCAGAGATTAAAATGAAAGCCTTACCTCACCATGTTCAAGGAGCTGTTTTCTGGAATAAAAAACATTCTGTATTTATTGAATGTCCACTATGATTACATAAAAATAAACTGCATAATCAATAAATTTGATTCAATAAATTTTTGAATCAATATTTGATCAATAAATTTGATTCTCTTTAAACTATTCAGTAACATGAATAAAAAAAATAAAAATGTTAGACAATATCACTAAAATTTACAGCAATATGAAGGCAGGATTGACAGTTATCCTATTTAAGGTATATAAAAAAGCCATGCTTTGGTTAAGATAAAATAGGTTTACTGATTGCAGGAGATTGTACCTCTGTGTGAATTTTTAAAAAAGAATTTATATTAAATATTCAACCATGACAAGCATATATATTGTTTTAGATAAGTACTGCTGGACTTTTGAGTTACTTTCATTTTTGACAACTGTAAGTACCATGAACATCCTTGTACATAAAACCCTGAGCATCCCTGAATACTTCCTTAGGATAAATTTCTAGAATAAACATTATTGGGTAAAGCATATAAATATTTTTATTTCCAGAAAAGCTTATGTCTAAAAGTTTACAAGATTTGTATGGTGTACCTACTGAGCTCTAGGCACTGTGCAGGGAACACAGGGCATTAACAGTGTAAACATTGCCCTTCTCCTCTTAGGCTGCATGTTAGACTCACACAACAGGTACAGAACTATTTCATTGTTCCACTGAGAAGACTGGAGACTTCAGTTTTACATGCAGAGAGGCCTTCTTCTAATATGGATTTGGGTTTGGAGAGAAAAGTTACACAGTTTAAGTAAGAAAGTACGAAGTAAGGGAAGTTCAAGGGCACACACAGATCCAGAGATTTTTTTTACTTTTTATTTTTTATTTTTAAAGGCTGGTCAGGGGAAGGCTTGTCAGGAAAGCATTGCAATCACCAAATTACTCTGCTTCCATTGAGGCCCCTTCCTGACTTGCTCAGTGGAGGGAGGGGCCAGGGGGTGTGGCTTCCCACTGGTCCTGAAATCTGGGCACAACAGCATTCTGTTGAATTGCCTTGTGCAGAGGAGAGGCCTTGAGAATAGCCACTGATGTGAATAAATCTAGTAGCTAATTTAAAATGTGAATATACAACCAAATCTGCAAACAGAAAAATTAATAGATAAAAATTAAAGAAATTAAATTGATAAAAAGCAACAACAGATTTTCAAAAAAGAGAGGCTAAGCACAAGATGAAGAGACCCTACAATTCTCTGAGGTAAAGAAAGATGTGAATGTTCAAATTTAAATGTCCTACAAGTTAACAAACATATAAAGTACACACACAGCCACACGTACATATGCACATGCATATCTTAAAACTCTATAAATTTCCAGAGAGCAAAACTTTATATAAAATTTCTCATGTGTAGGGGCTCAGTTGGTTGAGCGTCCAACTCTTGATTTTGGCTCAGGTCATGATCTCACCGTTCATGGGTTTGAGCCCTGGCTCAGGCTGTGTGCTGACAGCATGGAGTCTGCTTGGGATTCTCTCTCTTCCTTTCTGCCCCTCCCCAGCCTATGCACTCTCTCGCACTCTCTCTCTTAAAATAAACAAACTTAAAAAAATTCTCATCTGTAATGCTCAATGCTAGAAAACGATAAAGCAACATCTACAAAATGCTGAAAAAAATTCCAGGAATACCTATTAAACAAACCATCAACTTAATGTGAGGGCTAAGTAAAGGTATTTTTCAAACAAGAAAGCACTCAGAAACCCTTGGGAGGAAAACACTGTGGCACCGCTCCCAGCAGGAGCTGCCATTGCACCGCTCTGGAGGCAGGGCTGCCGTCCCGCACAAGCCCTCACACAAGCCCTGTGCGTATCAGGTAGAGAGACATGGCCACTCTGCGTACGCCAGCATTTCAGACCTCTGTGGCTGCTCTGCAAACACCAATGCCTCAGGTGTGAAACCAATGCTGCTGCAGGCTAGCCAGAACCCCAGACCCACTGTTGCTTTATGAGTGCCTGCACTCCAGACCCCAGCCTTACGGTCATTTGATGCACATCCGTGTCCTGCAAATTGTCACCAACGTGAGCCAGCCAGTGCCCCGCACCCTGAAGCCATTGTTTCTCCATGAATGCCCAGGCTGCAGTCCCCGAATTGTGCCTGCTCCACGTACACTCACATCTTAGGAACCAGATTCACCACTACAGGGGGCTAGCCAGAACTGCTGGAGCCCAGAGCCGCCATTGCTCTGCAAGCACACGAGTTCCAATCCCCAGGAACACAGCTGTCCCATGGTCACCCACGCATCAAACACCACTGCCACCACGACCACAAGGGCACCCACAAGACAAACCCAGTGCCAAAGGAGATACCGGTGGTCAAGATACCTTGACCACAACGTGCACCATGGGAGAAAAGATCAAGTGGTCCCCAGAAGTTTCACCACTGCAGATCCCAGCAGATCACCACCATTACAGACATCCACAGCCTTGGTCATTGAAGACGCCTGCAATCTTCACTGACGCTAACCTCAGCTGATAGAGCTGCACAAATACTACAGTGTTGAGCCTTCCCCAAGAATGGAAACAGCACACCTTACCTGGCTCCTTGCACCCACCTGCAGGTAAAGGTCTTTCCTCACCAAACCAGACCCTAAAATCTGAAAGAGGTGATTGCTCCATGAAATTGAAGAGATCAAGGCAAGGCTACAAGAAATGAAAAATCACGGAAGTATAACACAGTCAAAGGAACACAATAATTTTCCAGTAACTGACCCCACAGAAATGGAGATCTATGAATTGCCAAAGAATTCAAAATAATTGTTTTAAGAAAGATCAGTGAACTACAGAGAGTGCAGACAACTAAATAAAATTAGGAAAACAATACATGAATAAAACAAGTTCAACAGCTAGAAACTATAAAAAGAACCAAACAAATTCTAGAGCCAAAAAATACAATAAATTAAATGAAAAATGCAATATACAGCATCAATACCATACCTGATCAAGCAGAAGCAAAAACATGGGAACTTGAACAGTGATTAATTTGAAATTACCAGTGAGAAGAGAAAAAAAAAAAGAATGAAAATGAGTGAAGAACGTTTATGTGAATTATGGAACACCATCAGAAGAAACAATATTTATATTATGGCAGTCCAACAAGGAGAAGAGAAAGGACAGGAATCTTATTTAAAGATCAGCTGAGGGGCGCCTGGGTGGCTCAGTCGGTTAAGCGTCCGACTTCAGCTCAGGTCACGATCTCGCGGTCCATGAGTTCGAGCCCCGCGTTGGGCTCTGTGCTGACAGCTCAGAGCCTGGAGCCTGTTTCAGATTCTGTGTCTCCCTCTCTCTGACCCTCCCCCGTTCATGCTCTGTCTCTCTCTGTCTCAAAAAATAAATAAACGTTAAAAAAAAAAATTAAAAAAAAAAAAATAAAGATCAGCTGAAAACTTGCCAAATCTGGAGAGATCTAGATATCCAAGCACATGAGGCTCCAGGTACCAATACAAATTAACCCCTCCCCCCAAATTCACTAGACCCATCATAATGAAATTGTCAAAACGAAAGACAAAGAATAAACTGTCAAAGCAGTAATTATCTCATAAAAGGGAACCCCCCTAAGGCCATTAGCAGATTTCTCAGCAGAAACCTTGCAGGTCAGGAGAGGATAAGATGTTATATTCAAAATGCTCACACTAAAAAATCTGCCAACAAAGCAGGGCATCTGGGTGGCTCAGGTGGTTAAGCGCCTGACTTGATTTCAGCTCAGGTCACGATCTCATGGTGAGACCAAGCCCATGCTGGGTTCTCTGCTGCTGGCGCAGAGTCTGCTTAGAATTCTCTTTCTCCCCCTCCCTCTCTCTCAAAAATAAGAAATCTAAAAAAAATCTTCCAACTAAGAATACTTTACCCAGCAATGCTATCCCTCAGATAAAATGAAATAACTTTCTCAGACAAACAAAAGCTGAGTGAGTTCATCACCACTAGACTTGCCTTAAAAAAATGCTAAAGGAAGTTATTTATGCCACAATGAAAGAATGCTAATTAGTAACCTAAACATATATGAAAATATGAAACTCACTGGAAAGTTAACTACACAAATTAGGAATACTCTAATGTTGTAATAGTGGTATATAATCACTTAACTCTAGCATAAAGGTAAAAAGACAAAAGTATTTAAAAATAAATAGAGCCGTAATAATTTGTTAATGGATACCACACAGAAAGATCTAAATTGTGACATCAAAAGGATAAAAAGGGGAAGTGAAAGAAAAAAGCTGAGATTTTGTATGTGATTGAAGTTAAGTTTTTATTGGCTTAAAAGAGACACTTACAAGATGTATTATGTAATAAGCCTCATGAGAACCATAAAGCAAACAACTACAGTAGATACACAAAAGATTAAGAGAAAGGAAACAAAGCATACCAGTATGGAAAAGGAAGACAGCATGAGAAGAAAGGAACTATGAAACAGAAAGCATCTAGGTGGCAAAAGAAGTCCTTATCTATCAACAATTATTTTAAATGTAAATGAATTTAATTCTCCAACCCAAAGAGAGTGGCTAAACAAATTATACATAATTTAATTTATTTAGGTGTTTTGCTGTTGGATGCATATAGATTTATAAATGTAGATGCATATATGTAAAATGGTTGTAAGAGCATGTGATTCTTGATCTTGGGGTTGTGAGTTCAAGTCCCACATGAGGTGTACAGATAATTTAAATAAAAAATTTTTTAAAAAAGAAACTCATTTTAGCTTTATGGACACACATAAAGTGAAAGTGAAGGGATGAGAAAAGATATTCCACTCAGATGGAAATAAAAAGAAAGCAGGGGTAACTCTATATATCATATATATAATATATATATATAATATATATATGCATACATATCATACATACATATGCATACTATATAAGCATCATATATATGCATACATATATATGTGTGTATATATATATGCCTGTATATATACATATATATGTGATATACATATATATCTATACATATGTGTATATATATATATATATACATCTATACATATGTGTGTGTATATATATATATATATATACATCTATATCTATAAATCTATATGCATCCAACATCAAAACACCTAAATAAATTAAGCAAATATAAATAGATCAGAGAGGAGAATGAGAAAGCAATGCAAAACAGTAGAGGATTTCAATACCAATTTCAACAATGGATGGATCATCCAGACAGAAAATCAGTGAGTAAATATTGGACTTGAACTACACTTTAGACCAAATGGACCTAACAAATATATACAGAGCATTTCATCAACAGCAGTAGAATACACATTCTCCTCAGATGCACACAGAACATTCTCTAGGATAGATCCTATGTTAGGTCACAAAACAGGTCAATAAATTTAAGAAGACTAAAATCATAACAAGTATCTTTTCTGACCACAATAGTATGACATTAGAAAATCAATAATAGTAGGAAAGAAAGAAAATTCATAAATACATGGAAATTAAACAACCTAATCCTGAACAATCGATGGATCAAAGAAGAAATCAAAAGAAAATAAAAAATATCTTGAAACAAATGAAATAAAAACACAACATACCAAAACATGGAATGAAGCAAAAGCAGTTCTAAGAGGGGAGCTTATCCTGGTAAATGCCTATATTAAGAAAAAAATATTTCAAATAAACAATTATATACCTCAAGGAAGTAGAAGAACAAATGAAGCCCAACATTACCGAAAGGAAAGAAATAACAAAGATCATAATAGAAATAAATGAAATAAGAGACAAGAAACAATAGAAAACATCAATAAAACTAAGAGCTAGTTTTTTTTGAAAAGATAAACAAAATTAATAAACCTTTAGTAAGACTAAAAAAAACAGAGAAGATTTAAATAAATAAAATCACAAATGAAAGTGGGGACATTAAAATTGATACCACAAAAATACAAAGGATCGTAAGAGACTACTATGAACAATTATACACCGACAAATTGGACATCTCAAAGAAACATATTCCTAGAAACATACAACCTACAAAGACTGAATTACAAAGCAATAGAAAATCTGAATAGACTTAAAACTAGTAAGAAGACTGAATAAGTAACCAAAAATCTCCCCACAAAAAGAAGTGGAGGGCCAGAAGGCTACACTGGAGAATTCTACCAAACATTTAAATAAGGATTAATCCTTATTTAATCCTTCTCAAATTCTTCCAACAAATTTAAGAGGAAGGAACACTCCCAATCTCATTTTATAAGGCTGGCATTACCCTCATACTGAAGCAAGACAAGGATGATAAAAGAAAAGAATATTGTAGGCCAATATCCCTGATGAACATAGATGCAAAAAACTTCAACAAATACCAGAAACCTATTTCAACATCATATTAAAAGGACCACACACCATGAGTAGGTGGGATTTATCTTTGCAATGCTAGGATAGTACAATACATACAAATCAATAAATTTGATGTGCCACTTTAAGAGAATGAAGAATAAAAACCATCTGATTATCTCAACAGACACAGAAAAAGCATTTGACAAAATTCGAAACCCCTCCATGATAAAAATTCTCAACAAATTAGGTACAAAAGGAATGTACCTCAACACAATAAAGGCACACACAGGGCGCCTGGGTGGCGCAGTGGGTTAAGCGTCTGACTTCAGCCAGGTCACGATCTCGCGGTCCATGAGTTCGAGCCCCGCGTCAGGCTCTGGGCTGATGGCTCAGAGCCTGGAGCCTGTTTCCAATTCTGTGTCTCCCTCTCTCTCTGCCCCTCCCCCGTTCATGCTCTGTCTCTCTCTGTCCCAAAAATAAATAAACGTTGAAAAAAAAATAAAATAAAATTAAATTAAATTAAAAAAAAAAAAGGCACACAGCTAACTTCATACTCAATGTTGAAAACCTCAAAAACTTTCCCACAAATACGAGGAACAAGACACGGGTGCCCACTCTATTTCCCTCCAGCACTGTATTGGAAGTCCTAACCAGAGCAATTAGGCAAGAAAAATAAATAAAAGAAATAAGAAAGGGAGAAGTAAAACTGTTTGCAGATGATGTGATCTTACGTACAGAAAACCCTAAAGACCCCACCAAAAAACTGTTAAAACTAATAAATGAATTCAGTAAATTTGTGGAATACAAAGTTAACATATAAAAATCAGTTGCATTTCCACACAATCACAGTGAGCTATCTGAACGGGTAATTTAGAAAGCAATCTCATTTATAATAGCATCAAAAACAATAAAGCACTTAGGAAGGAGTACATTTCACCAAGGAGAGACCTCTACACTGACGACTGTAAGACACTGATGAAAGAAACTGAAGACTACACAAATAGAAAGATATCCTATGTTCTTGGTTTGGAAGAATTAATGTTAAAATATCCATACTACCCAAAGCAATCTACAGATTCAAAGCAATCCCAATCAAAATTCCAATGACATTTTTCACAGATACAGAAAGAATGATCCCAAATTTCATATGGAACAACACAAGACCCTGAATTTCCAAGATAATCTTGGGAAAGCAGAATGAAGCTGCAGGTATTATAGTTATTCACTTCAAACTATATCACAAAAGTATAGTAATCAAAACAGTATGGTACAGGCATAAAAGTGGATACATGGACCAATGAAACAGAATATAGAGTCCCCAAACAAACTTATGTGTATATGGTCAATTTATCTTTGATAAGGGCACTAACACACAATGGGAAAAGGATAGTGTCTTCAATAAATGATGCTTAGAAAACTGGATATTCACATGTAAAAGAATGAAATTAAACTCCTACTTTGTACCACTCACAAAAATTAAGTTGAAATGGATGAAAAGCTTAAATGTAATACTTCAAACCATAAAACTCCTATGAGAAAAAACAGGGAGAAACCTCCTTGACATCGATCTTCACAATGAGTTTTTGAGTCTGACACCAAAAGCACCATCAACAAAAGCAAAAATAAACCAGTGGGACCACATCAACTAAAATGTTTCTGCACAGCAAAGGAAACCATCAACAAAATGAAAAGGCAACCTATGAAAGGGGTGAAAATATTTGCAAACTGTGTATCTGATAAGGAGTTAATAGCTGAAGTAAATAAGGAACTCATACAACCCAATGGCGATAAATAAATAAATAACCTGATTTAAACATGGGCAAAAGACCTGAAGAGACATTTTTTTCTGAAGGAGAACAGGAAAAATGCAAATGTGCTCAATTTCATTAATCATCCAGGAAATACAATTCCAAACCACAACGAGATATCACCTCACTACTATTGGAATGGCTATAATCAAAGACAAAAGATACGTGTTGATGAGGACACAGAGAAAAGGGAAACCCTGTGTACAGTTGGTGGGAATGTAAACTGGTACAGTCATTATGGAAAGCGGTATTGGAGGCTCCTCAAAAAACTAAAAAGAGAACTGTACCCCTGGGAACATATCCAAAGGAATCAAAATCCATATTTTGAAGAGATATCTGCACTTCCATGTTCATGGCAGCATTATTCATAATAGCCAAGATATAGAAGCAGCTGAAGTGATGTCACTGAACACATGGATAAAGAATATGTGGTATATACAAGCAAGGGAATATTATTCAGTCTTAAAAAAAAAAAAGGGAATTCTGCCATTTATGACAACATGGATGAACCAGGAGGGCATTAAGCTAGGTGACATAGGTCAAAGAAAGACAAATCCTTTATGGTATCACATATACGTGGAGTCTAAAAAAGAAAAAAAAAAAGTAAATTCAGAAACAGAGTAGAATGGTGGTTGCCAGAGGCTGTGGGGTGGGGGCTGACGCGGGTGATGTTCATCAAAAAATACAAACTTTTAGTTGTAAGATGAAAAATTTCTGAGAAAAGAATGTACAGAATAGTGACTATAGTTAATAATACTGTATTGTATACTTAAAGTTTGCTGAGAGTAAGGAAGGATCTTAAGCATTCTCATATACAAAAAGGTAACTGAGAGGTGATATAGGTGTTAGATGTATTAATCAACTTGATTGTGGTGATCACTTCGCAATATATATGTACATCAAGTCATTGTGTTGTACACTTTAAATATATACTTATTACTTGGCAAAAAATAAACATTATGAAAGAAAATATGAGGAAGTAATATAATGATTTTGATGTGGGTGTTTCTAAGGAAATTAACACAGAAAATGTATAGTTGTGACTGTACAGAAATTCTAAACTTCTATAAAGCAAAGACCATTAATAAACTATAAATTGACATCCTAGAAGAAATGTTATACATGTAATAGGCAAAAGGTTACTGTCTATAATATAAATTAAAATACCCTACAAATCAATTTTCAAATGGTCAAGAGATACAAATACACCAGACATTTGAAAGATGTAAAACTTCCCTGGTAAAGACGGATAAAATAAAATGAGCCCCCCTGCTTCCCCCCACCTTTTTTTTTTTTTTTCTTTTTTTACCTGTGAGAAAAAGTTCAGTTTGATAACACTGGTGTTCATGGAGATACAGAGAAATGGACACTCCCATCATGAGTTCTCAGGATTTATCAAATTATAAACATTTATAAATTACGGTTCAAAAGTCCCATTTCAAATATTCTAATACTAAATATTCTAAATATTAAAATAAGTATGCAAAGAAATATGTACAGAAATGTTCATTACTCTTAGCACTTGTTGTTATGACAAAAAGATAAATAAAATCTTAACGCTCATTGATGAGGGACTAGCTAAGTACTTGGTAATCACTCCTATGAGGAACAATAAAATGTGGAGACCACTACAAAGTATGAGGAAGATCTAGGCAGATACCCAAGATAAGCTGTTAAATAAAAATAAAAAGTTACATAACAATATTGATTCTATTTTTTATAAAACTATTGTGTTTTTGGCAGTGTTTTCTAGAATGATACATATGAAGCCATTTGCGATCAGCACCAATGAGTAGTAGCTCTAAGGGAGGGAAACATTTCCTCTTTTCTTGAAATATTATTTCATCTGAATGTATTACTGTACACATGTATTATTTTTGTAATTTAAAAAACTCCTCTGCCCATACACACACACAAGGCTGTCACTTTCAGGACTGTAATCACCTCCTTCCTTTGAGCTAAATATCTTCCACCCTTTGGTCCCCTCAAGTCTGTCCTCTTCCACACTGTACCCTCTCAAATATTTGAAGACAGTCACAAAGTACTTCTCAATCCTCTATTATCCAATTAAATATCCCGGGTGCCATCATATATTCTTTATGTGAATAGTTCCCATGGCTCTAAAAACATTCTTTTTACTGCATCAAGGCATATTTGCCTGGTCTCTACCTGACCAGAACAAAGTCTATTAAGATTTAAGACCCAGAACATGGGTCTATTAAGCGCCTCGATTTGGATTTCAACAAATAAGATTTAACCATTTCAAACATAGGGTTCTGTTTAGCTCTTCTAGCAACCATATGAAATGCTTTACTGAAAATATAAGCATGGGGTATGGAGCTCATGGAAACTCTCTGTACTAACTTCACAAATATTCCGTAAATCTAAAACTGTCCTAAAAATAAATTTCATTAAATACATCAAATTTAATGATACAGCTATAAGTATAAAATTTAACTTAAGATATTCCTCAGAAGGAAATTTTCTTCACAATCTACTTCTCATGTCTGGTAGCAATGTGTGATTTGAGTTATTTTACTCACATATGTTTTGCAATGTGTGATCTGAGTTATTTTACTCACATATGTTTATGCCATAATTCTAGTGACTTCACTAAAACCACCAAAAAAAAAAAAAAGTGATACAGCAAATGGCTTTACAATAAATGGAGAATAAACTATTTCATGATTATGCAGAAAAACAAATAATTATGTTTTCTCTGAAAGTCAAAAAAAACCTGCCCAAATAAAACTTTAGCTTACTTCTGTTTATGGACTTTAAATTCTAGCCATATATTAAAGTTTAACTTGATTTAAACTTTAAATTAATTCAAATATAAGTATCTCCAAAACAAGTCCAAACACATAAAAGAAATCTCTAAGAATAATATATTCAGTCTTTTAAGAGAACACCTAAGATTGGTTCATGTCTTTCTTAATCAAAATGCTGATTTAATATACATTCATTTGATATTACAGTATTTAGTAACTGAAGACAGTATGATTTAAAAACAATTATAATTACCTTTGATAGGTGTTTGCAGATAAGACACATAAAATATCACGAGTAGCCTGTGAATAGAATAAACTTTTCTAAGGAATTATGTGACATTTAAAATGCTCCAGTTCATTAACGTAAACACCCCCACAAGGAAAAAGTATCTTAATTGTTAACGTGAGTTCTCAGAAACACTTTAATCCCATCTTTGCCCCAGGCAAATATTTTCTTGCCATTCTAAGTTCCTCTGCTATTAAAAAAAAGAAAGGATTGTTGGAGTAAATCTTTTTTTTTTTTTTTTTTAACGTTTTATTTATTTTTGAGACAGGGAGAGACAGAGCATGAACAGGGGAGGGTCAGAAAGAGGGAGACACAGAATCTGAAATGGGCTCCAGGCTCTGGGCTCTGGGCTGTCAGCACAGAGCCCGACGTGGGGCTCGAACTCACAGACCGCGAGATCATGACCTGAGCCGAAGTCGGCCACTTAACCGACTGAGCCACCCAGGCGCCCCGGAGTAAATCTTTTTTAAAAAAATGTTTATTCATTTTTGAGAGAGAGAGGGAGAGTGCACAAGGGGGTGGGTGGGGGAGTAGGGACAGGGAGGGCAGAGAGAGAGGGGGACAGAGGATCCAAAGTGGGCTCCTTACAGCAGAAGAGCCCAATGCAGGGTTCAAACTCATGAACCATGAGACCACGACCTGAGCCAAAGTCTGCCGCTTAACCGACTGAGCTCCCCAGGCACCCCCGCTGTTGAGATAAATCTTTAAGGTCCATTTCAACATTAAAATTCTAAGCCCTTACATGTGGACAACTCTTTACTAGAGTTTAAGTTTGTATTTTACTGGGAGGGAGGTGGGCTGAAAGTGGGGAATTAGTTTCTATAAAGGAGGCTGCTTCTCCCACGTACTTTCAGAGAGGATCTTAACCTTCCACGCAAAGTGGGAAACTCTCCCCCACCCCTACCCACCTCCCTCCATGCTCCACACACTGCAGTCCATACTCCTGCTTCACTGAAACTCCAGATTATTATAAAATTATTATGGCATATCTGCTTCCCTGATCTCAGCCACGAGTGAGCACTGGGAAGGCCAGTGAGCACCTCTGACAATGTACCACAAGATGCTGAGGGAGGGAGGAGAGCAGGAGGAGTGAAGGGGAAGGTGGGGGCTAAATTGGGCCAAGGAGGCTTTAGCTACAATCCTATGCAACTTAAACAGTAAGACAAAAACCTTATGGGGAACTTAAAATTTTAAACTGTGAAGGATATGCGCTTTACAACTTAGAAATAAACAATGAAAAAAAATAGAGTGAAATTTGAACTCTAATTTAAAATTAAATCTAAGTTTAGAATCTTTAACTTCTCTCATTTGTTCAAGAACATTTTTTATGGATGAATGTTTCAAGTGACATAAATGAGATTCTAGTCACTTAGGCAAGCACGAAGCCTATTTGGTGGTATAGTTGATAGAATATATGCACTTAGGGGAGTTTAAGATTCTGTAGTGTCACAGAAAAATCATACTATATATGCCTTCTTTCTTTCTTCCAGAAGTGACTTCACACAAGTGAAAATGTAAATTTAGATCAGAAATATCCTTGAGGTGAAAAAGAAACCACAATGGGACAAATAAAGATGAGAGGTTTACCTGGAGGCAGAAAGGAGTTAAGCTGCAGAGATGGGTGTGTGTGTGTGTGTGTGTGTGTGTGTGTGTGTGTGTGTGTGTGAGAGAGAGAGAGAGAGAGAGAGAGAGAGAGAGAAAGAGAGAGAGAGAGAGAAAGAGACAAAGAGAGAGAAAGAAAGAGAGAGAGAACATGCTAATGCACATGCATTTGAGCTGTGGTATGTCTGGGGGTGAGTACTATGTTTATGAGTCTTGGATCTTAATTTTAAAAAATAGTAATAGTAGATCTAGCTCTCATCTTCTCGGATGCCAGCTGTCTCTTCACTGAAGAGTTAATTCCTGCATTACCCCTTTAAGTGTAGCCTTGGAAGAATACCACCGTTTGCCATGATGGAATGGAAACAGGCTAGTGGAGAGCTAGGCAGAGCCCAGGGGACACTGCTCTAGTTTACCCATTCCTTCTCATTACCTCTAGCCTCTTTCCAAGTGGTCCCTAGGGAACTGGGTCAAGGGAGAAACAACAGAGATCAAGGTAGAGACAGAGGCTTCTCATAAATTGTTCACATTTTACATGAAAACACGGGAATGAGAAAATGTGGGAACTGCAACCACACACACAAGGTATGCACCGTGACTTTACACATAGAAAACTAGTTGGATCAGGGCCACCCCTGGTATGGTGGCAGAGAGATGCTCCTGCTATCTATTTAAAAGTCTATGATAAATACATACTTGAAAGGGCGGGCCTACGCCGGCCGACTCCATCTTGTTCTGTGTCCTTCACCTTGACCACACCTCCTCCCCTTGAGTAACCTCCCCCTCACCTGCCTAACAGGACTCGGACCCTTCCCCAGGACCCTTCCCCAGCCAATCGGCTGAGGCCATAGCCATTACCTCACCAACTGCCCCTAGGCCCCAATAAAACCTTTGTCTTTTTGAAACTCTCTCTTCTCTCCCCGGTATCTCACCACTGCGTCCTCGGTGCAGGTAGGGGATTGAGCTGGAGCTAGCAAGAATAAAGGCTCCTTTGCTTTTACATCAGACTTGGCTCCCTGGTGGTCTTTTGGGATCACGAATTCTGGGCATTAACAATACTGACTTAAGACGACTTGTAAACAGTATCATAAAGATGGTTCAAAATTGCAAAAAACTAAGACCCAGGTTCTTTAGGGTTTCAGATATACCACTTCAAGACCAAGAAAATCTGTCACAGGTATTTTAGAATATTATTTCTTCTATCATTAATAATGTTTTCTTTTGTTGGGAAAACAGTGAACACACAATGACTTTTTAAAGAATGTGTGTAGAATTTCTTCTGTGAAGGTCTTAAAGCGGATTAAGACTTCCTTGAATGTGCTTTATATTTAAAAGCTACCAAACTGTCATCTTCCTTTCACAGCACCTATAACAATTGTAATTCTTTAGTTATTGTGTGATTATTTGCTTAATGCCCCACCCCGCACCCACACCCACCAAGAATGTAAGTTCCAAGATAGAAGCAGGCCTGTTTTATTTGTTCTAGTGGACTGACAATGTGAATATAGTTCATGGTACATAGTAGGTAACTGACAAATTTCTTTTGAAAGAATAAATAAGAATATCTCTTCTAATGAGGCTTTCTAAAACCCACATAATACTAGATAAAGATCTGAGTAAGAAATCTGTTTTATGGGGGAAGGGTTCATCCTAAAAATAAGATGGAATTCTGATAAGATGGAAATCTGAACTACAATTCTATTATAGCCCTTATCTTGAACCCAAAAGCAAATGATAACAAATTTTTAAATATACCTTTTTAAAGATAAAATAAGTAATCAACATAACAACTGGAAGCAATAATGTCTTTGTGTATCTCAATGGAGTCTGAAATAAAGCAAATTGTTCAAAAGTCATTTATTAAATTTTATATTAAGTGAGTAAAAACTTACGTCACAATGAAATTTCATAAAGGTAAAAATGTTTTTGCCGTTAATATTATGTATATTTATCAACCTTCATCTTCTAATACAAGAATGAAAATTATAAAAAGTTATACAAATGTACCAAAGGTTTTAACGGTAAAAACTATTAAAACAAAAATTAGCTATATATTATTTTTCTCCTTCTTTTGGTTTTATCTTTCCTTTATTTATATAATATTAATTTTTAAATTTTGTGTTTACTGATCCCCAGGCCCTATATTATCATTTCCTGGGTTGCAAAGTTCCATTATTTTCACTGGTGAAACTAGAGCGAACAAGGAAGAAAGTCAGCCTACATACTTACTGTAAATATGAATAAGTACTGAAATGACATTAGCAGCTAAATAATTCTCATGACCCATTAATGTGGTCAGAGTGATTTACCATGTCACTAAATTAAATACTTTCTTGAAGGCAGAAGCCAAGCCATTTTCCTCTTTGCAGCCAACAGCCTCACAGATAATTAGTGCTCATAATAGTTTTTGAGTAAATGTATGACTGGTTGGATAGATAAGAGAATAATGTATGATTAATAGTATATCTTTCTCGGCACCATTTTGTTAAAGATTTTTATAATATTTGATGTATTAAATGAAACATAACTAAAGTTTTTAAAAACCAAAACAAGAACTTAGATTTATTTTTCGTGAGTGGTCCCATACTTCTAAGTGACATACACTATTAAAAGTAATTGAACTGTACTAATAGTAATTCACTGTGGATCAAATAGTATGGTAGGCACTCTTCCTGGATTATCTCATTCAACCATCATCAAGAACTCTTTAAGATAGGGGTCACTGTTTACTCATTTTACACATAAAAAAAACCGGTAAGGAATGCTTATGATTAGTAAAAATTATAGTAAAAAAATGATAAAGTTGGTTGTCTCTGAATAAAAAATTTGAGCTTCAGACTAAAAGGAAAACTTAAGAGCAAAAGACCATCATACCTGTAGAGAAGGAAAAAAAACAAAGAAAACTGTTCATACCGCTTTTTCCATGAAGTCAAATTCAGGAGCACAGGTGTAAATTAAGGTATCAAAATCTGTATACCTTAAGATTCTGGCTGCTATAAGGTCACTCAGGCGAATCTGGGAAGAAAATAAAGTAAAAGAAATTAAAATTACACTAATAATTATGGTCAATAATAACTGATTTGTTGTAATATTAACAAAGTCTACAGAGCAGATAAATCCAAGGTACATGGACGGCCCTCAAAGAAAACAAACAAAAAATTCAGTGAACAATACATTATTATATACTGAATTATGAAGAAAACTGAAAACAAAGAGAAATATCAAAAGAATGAAAAGCAGAAAGAGGTCAGAAAAAATAAGCAGACATGATAATATAAAGAGTGAGTTAAGATCAACAATAGCTGGGCAGAAACCACCATGTAGTTAATCATGAGATTTTATAATCATTTCTCAAGAAGAAAACAGTCTCACATTAACCCTTTTTACCACACAGTGAAAAACATGAATAAATTTCCTATGTGTTGTCATTTTCACAAAGTTGCATACACTGATTACAATTTTTGGTGTTTCTTGAATTTTTCAGGCATATAGTCAAGCCATTAAACATAACAGCTATTCATCATAAGAATTATAACAACTACACACACGACTTTGATTTAGTTACTTGATCTCCAAGGCCTCTGAAATAAACATCACCAACCAAACTCAATGTAGAACTCTTATTTTCAGTTATTTATTACCCACTGTCAGTGAGACAATTGTTTTTCCACTGCATTCTCAGAAGGCCAGAAAAGAGAAAATATTTGGTATATAAACCTTAATTCAAATTATTTTACAGAAATGAAATTATTTTATATCAAGTGTAATAATTATCTGTGGTTTTCATTTATTTATGGTTCCCCCTATCTACCAGTAGCAAGGATAATTTAGAATTGACTTCATTTTTCTAATTTTGACTGGGCATGATGACTAATAATTTAACTAAACCACTTTCATTGCAAGTCTTTCGCACAAGTGTCACACACACGAAGCAACTTAAGAGTACGGGGGGGGGGGGGATAGGTGTGTATGTGTAAGATTTGTAATGAGTTGGGTGACAACGTGGAGCAAGGCAGAAAAGAAACCCATAGACCAACTTAACAAATAGATGACTTAGGAGGCCTCAATAAAGTTCACCATAAAATGTTTAGCCCTACAGAATAAAAAGGAAAAGAAAAAAGGAGTATATCAGACATACCAGAGAACAGCAGCAACAAATAAACCTAATAAATCACCATACAGAGCTACCAATAAATGGCAGATAAATCCATATACTTTGAAATTTTATTTAACTTGAACATGTATGCTAGCTCAATTCTACTGGAGAGTGATAGCACTTGACCTTTTAGAGACTAAGGACCATAATCTGTTGTTAAAGATGAAGAAATTTCAGCATTAGACAGGGTTCTAATTAGATAGTATGAGATGAAGTACGTTTCAGAGTAGGTTACTGTGTGATTTGCTCATGTATGCTCATATCCAAACAGAAAGTAAGAATCAAAAGTAAGTTTCTGCATTGTTTTCTGTCCCTTAAACTGATTAGCTAAGTAGGGACTTAAGCTTTGACAAGGGCTATTATGTAAGACACTGGCTTTAAAACACACACACACCACACATGAGGGATAGGTCCATATATTTTCTAGAAGATGAAAAGATAGAGGATTTTTAACATTTACCACTTTCCTTTTACATAACAAGAAAAGCTTTAAAAATATCAAGTCATATCTTAATTTTAGTCTATTAACTATACATAAATAAAACTACATTAAGATTTTGACTATTATATTTCAAAGCTGAGTACAGACTGCTCATATGTTAACATTTTCAATAAATGAGTAACTTATTATTTAAATAAATGAGGTTATTTGTTTAGGAGTTTATTTTTTAAGTAATCTCCATACGCAACATGGGGCTTGAACCCACAACCCCAACATCAAGAGTCACATGCTCTACTGACTGAGCTAGCCAGGTGCCCCAATTCGTATTTTAATGAAATATAAACACATAACTACTTAAGATATTATTCTTTTTTTTTTTTCTGGATGGCTAGGTTAGCATTCATTGATAGTTTTTTCTTAGTGGGTTGAAAAGATCACTTAACTGTAGGGTTTTATTACTGAGTCTGCCAATAACTAACTCCAGGACCTTGAAAAGGCACTTACTCTCTATAAACTAAAGAGGTAAAAATAGATGGTTTTAAAGTTTTCATCCAGCTACATATTCATAGGAAGTTTTATGCTTTAACTAGAAAGTACTTACATGATCAGAAACACCTAACATTTTAGATGTCAGAAATTTCAAAATAATTGTTCCACACAACCAGGCAAAGCCTTGAATCAGCTAGAAAGTAAGTGAAAGAAAGAAAGAGACAGAAGTCAGGCACTAAAAATCGTAAGTTACCCAGCTACAAAATTCAATCATATCCACAAGCGGTATGGGAAATTTTAATCATGGTATGGAAAACTATATTAGTGATGTGGTCTAAAAAAAGGTTGCTCCTTTAGAAAATTATGTTTAAAGGCAAGAATTGAAACAGATGACATTGGTATAAACTACATAACAACACTAGAGTTCTACAAATTCTAAAAGAGTATTTTTCAAGTTATTTATTGTCAATTTCTGTGAAGAAAGGAGTTATATGTTTGGCTCCAAATATTATTTCCTAGCAGAAAAGTCCTTTTTTCAAAAATAGGATTAAATTATAAAATATTCTTCTACCACTCTTTTGGAAATAGAATTATATGAGTCCTTCCTCAAGAAAGGAAAATTTCAAAACTTAAGCTTTCATTTTAAAGAGAGAAATAGAAACTAAAACTCACGTGGGGGTTTCTGTCGTTTTGTTTATTTTTTGGCTAACCTTGATTAGAAAAAGCACAGATGTGGACTTCTAGGTAGCCTGAGGAAAATTATAGCAGACTAAATCCAAATCTCTCCACACTCATCCAACAAGTAGGACAATGCAATCACAAATATAAAAAACAGGTAACAGTACAAACTTCAAATTACCTGTAAATAGAAAGAAACAACATATACAGCAAACTTAAACCTCAAGTTCCTGATCTAAGCCTTTGCAGAGAATGAGGGGAGTCTCAAAATCATGCAGAAGAGGAGAGAGGGAGGTGAGGAGTCCTAAAATGAACTGAAATAACCGGAGGGAGAGAAAGTCCACCTTACATGTGAGAAGAGCCAGGAGACTGGAGAATGAGCTACAGAGCGGGGACTTAAAGGGCTCAGTATGAGAAGAACTGACCTCAGAAAGGCATTACTTCTGGAAAGAGAGGAAGGGAAAAGAAAGAGAGAAACCCTCTGAAGAATGTGTGGATAAGGAAATAAGGAAGAAAGGTTAATCAAGTATCCAGAAAAATAAATAAGGACCAAACAAAAGACAATCACTACTGTCACTGAAAGATGAAGGAAGGAAGTTAGTAATTGATAAAACCAGATTTTGTTACATTGACAAAAGGCTGCACCTGGATTAGAAAATACCTGCTCTGAACACAAACTAATTAGATGAAAGATGTCTATATTATCTATAATAGAGCTTCTATAAGAAGGTAACAAAACTGAGAGTCAAACATTTCAGCTGCTGATATCCATTCAAATGAATGATAAAAATCTTACAAAGCAGAAAAAACTACAGTGCAGAATTAAACGCTGAATTAAGTAAGCTCAAATAAGCATTCAGAGACATAATTTTTTTAAAACTAAGAACATAAATGGACAAAACCAGAAAAAAATTGAGAGTACTTATTAAATATAGAAAAAGAAATGGAAGAAAAGAGGGAAACCATTGAAAAATGAAGACAATCTCAAGGTAACTAAAGGAGCAGAGATTTAAATAAAAATTCAAAAAAAGCACTGAAGACCGTAAAAAAAAAACCACCCACAAAAGAATAAAAATGAGATTAAACAAGGAAATAAAAGAATCATAGAAAGTAGTAGAAACAGAAGACAGGCAACATGTTTGTAATTGGAGTCCCTGAAAAAGAAAAACTGAGCAATGAATTCACACTAGTATTCAAACTACAATCCAAGAAAACTTCCTAGAAATAAAAGACCTGGACTTACATGTGGAAAGGACCCACCAGGAATTGGGAAAATTGACCAGTATGGTAAACTACCTCGAGACATAGCCTAGTAAAACTTAAAAAGGAAGAAAAGTCCGTAACAGTTCTCAGCACATAACTTAGAAGGGCAAGAAAATTTGGCTTGCACCATGCATATTAAAAGAAACATAAAAGCAATAAAACGGTGTAGAAGCATTTTCAAGACACTCAAGAAAGTCGGAACCAAGAACTTTATATCTAGTCCATCTGTCATTCAGGTATAAAGATTACAGAAAAACAGTTTCAAGTATGCAATAATTGAGGGAACAACTTTCCTGAATATAGGAAGTTAAAAATGAAAGAGAAATGTGTAATGAAATATGTAGAGAAATTGTAAATACAAAAAATAATATAACATTTACAACATAAATAAAACTCTTCAAATTCTCACAAAGCGGTGTTTGACCTGTGCTATACAAAGATGTACTGAAACAGATTAAAAAACGTGACAATGAAACAGCGGCAAAAATGTACCAAAGCTAATAAGAAACTAAAGCTTATAATCCTGTCATCACTAAGTTTCACACCAAAAAGCATTAGATATAGAAATTATTTTGACACTAAAAGACACAATTCATGAAGAAAATATAATTAAGTATGAATATCTATGTATTGCAACCATCCTTATAAAACAGAAGTTACTGGATCTTCAAGGAGAAACAAAAACACACTAATTAATATTAAAAGACTTAAATACACTTTTTCAATACAAGAGAGGTCAGTGGGCAAATAATACATAAAGATATAAAAGACCAAAACATTTAAAAATAAATTTCGTGGATAAATTTATCAAAATATGTCTTGCTAATAAAGGATACACCTTCATCAAGCACACATAAAATATTCACAAAAAAATGATCATCCATTAGGTCACAGAGAAAGCACCCAGTAGGTCCACAAACTAAAAATGTCTTCTATCATCGTGATGTAATAAAACTAGAAATTAATAACAAAGTTAGAAGAAAAAAAGGTCCTTCCCTCCTGGAAATTAACAAACTTACTATTAAAACAGGTCTTAAGTGAAAGAGAAACAAAAATTTATTTTTCAAATATGATAATGAAAACTACATATTAGGAATGAAGAAAGTCATGTAAAACAATGATCAGAAGAAAATCCATGGCCTCAAAAACTCATATCAATAAAAATGAGAGAAAAAATAAATTAATTAAAATTTGATTCAAACATCTAGATAAATAATAAGCCAAGAGGAAACACATGAAAAGAAAAACACAAGAATAGTATATTACGTTTACTCCTTTATGTATCCATTTTCTTTTTCTTTCTTTTTTTTTTTTTTTTTTTTTAATTTCTTCCTGATGTTCTAAGATTCCTTCTGGTCATTTAGTTTCTGCCTCAAGAACTTCCATTTACTATTCTTTAAGGGTTGCTCTGCTAGCAACAAATTCTCTTAGTTTTCCTTCATCTGAGAATGTCTTTTATTTCCCCTACACTCCTAAAAGACACTATCCCTGGACATTTAATTTGCAGTTGACAATTCTTTCAGCATTTGACAAATGTTACGCCATCTCCTTCTGGCCCCATAGTTTCAGGCTAATGTAATCTGAATCAGTTTTGCCCTATAGGCAACATGTCATTTCTCTCTGCCTGCTTTTCAGATTTTTTGTCTTTAGTTTTCAGAAATTTAATTATGATGTGTCTTGGCATGGATATTGTTGGGCTTATCCTACTGGGGATTCACTCCATTTCTTGACTCTGTAGATTCATGTCTTTTACCAAATTTGGAAAGTCTTCAGCCATTACATATTCAAAATTTTTCAGCCCCACTCTCTTTTACCTCTCCTTGTGGAATTTCAATGATACAAATATTAGATGTATGTATGCATATGTATCTATATCGGTCTAGAAGTATGGGTCTAGAAGCAAGGAAACAGTGTAGCAATGAGAACACTCAGCATTCAGACCTTGGCTTCTAAATACCATATGGAGTAAGATATGCAATATAATCTTTATTCCACAGGTATGAAAGAATTACTTGGAATAGTAAAACGCCAAGTTTTTTTGGGAGGAAGGGGGTTGCAAGAAAAAGTGTTAGTTAACAAAATATCTTTGCTTTTCCTTTTTGCCTTTTATGGGGAAAAAGCCATAAAAGGCCAGAATATCCTTTGTATTGTTTAGATAACTAAAATTTATTTCTCCCCTTTGCAAAAGACTGACATCAATTCTGTCAGCTTTAAAAAATAAATGTTTTGAACATTAATTATATCTCAACTTTTTTCTCCTTAGATGTTTGTTTCTTTGAATTCTTGACTTGAAAGCTTAATTTTTACTCTTTCCAGTCTAAAACTGAAAAGAAGAGAATAAATCTCAGTACAGCTTTGGCAGAATTTCCTAAATGTCCATGGATGCTATTCTGTTTGTTGCCATTTTTCAACAGTTTGTAATAGAAATTTTGACTTTGAGTTCAGTTATTAAATGAAGATCTTTGAGTTTTCCATCAATTTCCTGGCTTCATCTTGGAAAAAACTGCTAATTTTTGTGAACTAGAAAAATCATATATTAGAAGAGTCATATCATCCACTAATTCAAGTGCACAAATATTTCTGTATTTTCACCATTAGAGAAAGCCTTCAGTAGCGAGTGACTGGCAACTCAATACACTTTGTCCTTTTGCATTCTGAGTAGAAATCTACCTTATCTTACCATAACTTCTCCAGCTTTCCCCTATTAATATATCATATGTAATCACATAGTTCTTCAATATGGCAGGTTTTACTTTTTCATAGGTGTACATCTACATCAAAGATCAAGAGATAAAAAAGGAGTGTCACCTGTCCAATATTACGAGAATTAGTAATTGTAGTGTCTACCCAACAGCATACTGAGTTTACTTGGAAACAAAACACACAAACATAGAATTAACGTGGGCCATCCATTTGCATGTGTGGGAAGAAGTCAAAAGAAGATTAGGTGGTGTCTGAGTTGATATAAGAAGGGGCTGGGAGACTGTAGGGAAAATGTGACAGGGACAAAAATAATAGTCTAACATGGGAAGCAGAAGAACAGATAGATGATAGACAGATGTAGAGAAAAGAAAAACAGAAAGTAGGGGCAGGACTACAGGCTGAGTTATTTTGAAGAGAAGGTTAGTAAATTTAAAGGGAGAAACTCAAGGCAAAAAATTTTTTTTTACAAAGCAAGGCAGTAAGGGTATATATAGCAGGGTGAAAAGTAAAGGAAGGGAGGCGTGAGAGTGGTACTGAAATACATGAACTCGTTTCTGACAATGACTTGTAGATGTCACTAAGGACTATTTCTTGCCCCATATTAGTAGGTATTTATAAGATTTATTGACTATAAGTCATTCGAGTTTTAAAGTATACTGTCTGTATTCAGTTTATAGAAATAAAAAGTTCGAAGAAATGGTAAAAAATGTTGAATCTTACCCAAAAGTTGAGTTCAGACACTCCCAATCTTTGAATTTGATTTCTCTTTAGAATTATCACCTAAAATGCACATGATATAAAATTAAACAATTAAATAAAATTGACATTTTATATGACTGATACATTTTAAAAATTACCCAGCCACCCCCTTCCATCTTGGCTATCACCAGTCATTTTCCTTCTTAATTGTTGATTTTTCAAAATTTGGACATGGCAGATTTCCTTTTAGTGACAGCTCAATGCTTTATGTACCAGCAAGTTGCTTCTAGAAGCAAGTTAATTCCTCACTGAATTAGCTGTGATGCCTTGTGCAGGTTACTCCTCTGAGGGTGTGGGTTGTTTGTGGGAGGTGTGTCCATGCAAGGATATATGTTAAGTCGCCCAGCAAAATTAGTGGTCTAAAATAACATGAAAATCCTTCCTCCCCAAATTCCTAAATAAAATATTTTTAAATTTTTAAAAAATGGCTAACTGGGCATGCTTGGGTGGCTCAGTCATTTAAGCATCTGACTTTGGCTCAGGTCATGATCTCACGGTTTGTGAGTGTGAGCCTCGCATTAGGCTGTCTGCTGTCAGCACAGAGCCTGATTAGGATCCTCTGTCTTCTCTCTCTCTCTCCTTCTCCCCATTTGCATGCTTTCTCTCACTCCTTCTGTCTCAAACAAACAGTTAAGAGGTACCTGGGGGTGGGAAGCACACAGTTGTGGAAAAACAGATGCTGGTAGAACTGGAAATTTATTTAGATGAAGGGGACTAAGGAGAAGTGCTCTAGAGTGACTGTGGGTGCTGGACGCCAGGCACTGTGCTGTGTGGGTTGAATATTGTAGTGGGATGAAATAAAAATAAAAACAAAATATTAAAAACATACCTAACTGAACTTATAAGAAAGAAAATGAGTTTTCCAGATGCCAGAGAAAGCAGATGACTTTAAAAAACAAACATGTAGGAGAAAACTTAGGGTAGTCTTCAAGAAGGACTGCAGAATAAAGTTGCAACAATGGGCTTACATCAAAAGAAGAAAAGGCCTGGGGCTATGGAAGGTAAGAAATTGGACTTGAGACATGTATAAAGCTGGGGTCCTCAAAAATCATACCCTTCAGTGTTATCAACTAAATGTTTATGTCCCCCACCAAATGCATGTGCTGAAACCCTAATCCTCACTCTGACGTAACAGATGAAACCTTTGGGAGGTAATTAGACCATGATGGCAGAGCCCTCATGAATGGGACTAGTGCTACTATTTTTTAAAAATTTTTTTACATTTATTTATTTTTGATAAACAGAGTGAGACAAAGTGTGAGCGGGGAAGGGGCAGAGAGAGAGGGAGACACAGAATCCGAAGCAGGCTCCAGGCTCCGAGCAAACGGTCAGCAAAGGGCCTGATGTGGGGCTTGAACCCACAAACTGTGAGATCATGACCTGAGCCGAAGTCAGACGCTCAACCAACTGAGCCACCCAGGTGCCCCGGGACTAGTGCTTTTATAAGAAGAGACATGGGAGAGATGCCTGTCTCTTGACCATGTGAGAATATAGTGAAGGCATCTGTAAATCAAGAAGAGAGCCCACACCAAGAAACAAATTGGCTGATATCTTGGACTTCCTAGCCTCTAGAACTGTGAAAAATAAATTTCTGTCTATAGTATTTTTACTATAGCAACCCAAACTGACAAAGATACTCAAGGACTAGGAATACTCCTCCTGCCATTGCTACAAGCTCACAAGGTATTTGAGTTTGGGGTGAAAAAGTTTGGGGTATTTGAGTTTGGAAGAAAAAGCTTCCTATAAGAAACCGAAATCTTAGGCCTGTGTGTTACTTAGATTTGGAGTAGGATTTTGCAGCATCTAGTTAGCTCAAGGTGAGCCAGGATTCCTGAGCTTCCAACAACAGAAAATATAAATGGACCAAATTATACACTGCAACCTGTTTGTAAGTGCAAAATATAGGAAACAACCTAGATGCCCAGACATTGGACAGTATTTGAATTATCTACGGAACATACCCAGTGTAGTACTATGAAACTATATAAAGAATGAAGAAGATCTCTATGACATTATATGGAATTGTATCCAGGATAGGTTGTTGCATGATATATACAATAGGCTGATAAACCAAAGTGAAGAAGACTATCTAAGTATTCTACCTTTCATGTAAGTAAGAGGAGATATGATAAATAAATATACATATATATATAAAATATTTATTAGTGTAAAAAAGAAAAAACAACTAAATGGGAAAACCAGAAAACCAATGAGATATCTTACAGGAAAGGCAGGACCAAGGTGAAAAGAAAACTGGAGAGAAAAGGTAGAGGGAATGAGAGGGAGTGACATTTTCTGAGTACAACTTTTTATATATTTCTTATTCTTAGAAACATGATAATATTTCACCCCCAAAATAAAGTAAGTAATTAAAATCAATCGGGATGGAACTACTGCTTCTGGTCAAGTTGATATAACAGGAATCACACATACTCTCCCATCTGAAATAACTAAACTCAAGCAAAATAGATTATAAGAGACTACTGTGAACAGTTAGATAGTAACAAATTGATTACATAGAAGACACACATTCCTAGAAGCAAACAATCTACCAAGACAGAATCATACAGAAACAGAAACTCTAAGCATACCTATAATTAGTAAGAATATTGAACAAATAATCAAAAACCTCACAACAAAGAAAAAAATCAAAGACCAGATGGCTTTATTGATGAATCCTACCAAACATTTAAAGAAAAATTAATGTCAATTCTTCTCAAACTGTTTCAAAAACTGCAGAGGAGGGACACTTCCAAACATATTTCTTAAGGCCAGCATGACCCTGATACCAAAGCCAGGCAAGGACACTGAGAAAACTGACAGACCAATATCCCTGATGAACACAAATGGAAAAATTCTTAACAAAATACAAGCAAACCACATTTAACAGCACACATTAAGAGGACCATTCACCATGATTAAATGAGATCTTGCAATGCTAGGATGGTTAAACATATGCAAATCAGTTAATGTAACATGCTACATTAACAGAATGAGGGATTAAAAATCACAAGATCATCTCAATAGATGTAGGGAAAGCACTTGAAAAAAATTAGTGTCCTATCATGATAAAAACTCTCAACAAACTAGGAATAGAGGGAGATTACCTCAACACAATAAAGGCAATATTTGAAAATCCCACAGCTAACATCATACTGAGTGGTGAAAAACTGTAAGCTTTTACTTTAACATCAGGAAGAAGGCAAGGTTGCCAACTTTCACCATTTCTATTCAACATAGTACTGGAAGTCCTAGCTACAGCAATTAAGCAAGAAAAGGAAATAAAAGGCATAAAAAATTGGAAAGGAAGATGTAAAACGATCTCTGTTTGCAGATGATGTGATTTTCTACATAGAAAACACACACACACTTGGAATAAATAAATTCTGCAAAGAAGCACAACACACAATCAATATGCAAAAATATGTTTTGTATTTCTACACACTAAAATGAAAACTCTGAAAAGGAAATTAAGAAAATAATCCCATTTGTAATTGTAATAGCCTCTGGAAAAAAGTATTAAGAATAAACTCAAACAGGTAAAAGACTTAATACATTGAAAACTACAAAACATTGCTGAAAGAAACTAAAGACACAAATTGAAAGATAGTATTTATCTTATTTCACAGAGCATGATGCCCCCAAAGTCCAACAATGTGGTTAAAAATGGCAGGGGGGCACCTGGGTGGCTCAGTCGGTTAAGTGTCCAACTCTTGATTTCAGCTCAGGACACGATCTCACATTAGGTCATGATCTTATGGGTTCACGAGATCAAGCCCCACAAGGGCTCTATGCTGAGAGCACAGAGCCTGCCTGGGATTCTCTCTCTCCTTCTCTGCCCCTCCCCTACACGTACACATTCTCTCTCTCTTTCTCTCAAAATAAATAAATATTTTTAAAAATGTCAGGAAAACCTTACATATTTACCTTTAGCTACTATTGCATGTGCCCTTCATTTGTGTAGAGCCAGACTGACATCTAATATATCATTTCTTCCATGTGAAGGACCCCCTTCAACATTTATTTTAGTGAAAATGTGCTGGTCATAAAGTCTTTGTGTTCATTTTGAAGGATATATTTGCTGGGTATATAATTACAAATTCCCAATGTTTTTTTTTTTCTTTAAGTATTTTATAAAGATGTTGCTTGACTATCTTACTGCTTGCATTATTTTTCTTATGAAAAATCTTTTGACATCCTTACCCTCTGTTCTTCTACATTTAATAGGTCTTATTTCTCTGGCTGTTCTTAAGATTTTCTCTTTATCACTAAATTTGAGCAATTTGATTATCATGTGCCTTATTTAGCTTTCTCTCAGTTTCTTGTACTGAGATTCAACAAGATTTTTTGTATCTCAGTTGGTAATTTTCATCAAATTGGAAAAGTTTTGGCCATTATTTCTTCAAATATTTTTCTACCTCCTCCCAACTTCCCTCCTTTGGACATGTACTTTATTTTCCTATATGAACTGTAAGTGAGGGACTGATATATCACCATTTTGCAATCCCTATTTAATTAGTGGATCTGGTACTAAGCATTGATGGCTGCCGCCATAAAAAGAGAGGCACCAGATATTATGTGCCTCCTGCTAAAAAAACAATACTATGGACTTGCCAAAGGAATCAAATCTGAACCTGTCCAAGTTTTAGACCTAATTATTAATATACAGTTGACCCTGAAACAACACAGGTTTGAACTGCATGTGTCAACTTAAATTTTTTTGGTAAGTACAGTACAGTACTGTAAATGTATTCTCTCTTCCTATGATTTCCTTAATAACATTTTCTTTCCTCTAGAGCTTACTTTAAGAATACAGTACATAAGACACATAACATACAAAATACGTGTTAATTGACTACTTATGTTATCAGCAAGGCTTCCAGTCAACATTAGTTACCAGTAGTTAAGTTTTTGGGGAATCAAAATTATATGTGGATTTTTAATTGCATGGGGATTTAACATCCCTAGTCCTTGCACTGTTCGAGGATAAACTGTATTATAAATAAAGAAGGCAAAGGAAGATGTAAAATCACCCAATGAGGATTCAAAGAGCAAAACCTAGACCACAGCACCTTCCTGTGCTGCGTTCAATGACCTGAATTCTTAACAAATAAATTTCTTGGAAACAAAACAAGGAAGATATATAGAAAAGCTGTAGGTAAAAATAGAAAATTAATTGATGAAACTATAAATGAAAGCTAGGAGTAATTACCATAATCAAGACAGCTATTCCTGCTTTAGAGCAGTGCAAGGGAGTTATAATTGGGCAGGACACACAGAGGGCTTCGAGAATGGTTAGACAAGTTCTAATTTTGACTTGACGGCAGCTTAAGTTACTTTGTCAAATAACAGTTCATTAATCAGTATTTATCACTACTAGTCAGTACTAAGTACGTAAAACATTTGTTTTACGTAGTTTTCTACACGTGTGCTATATTTCAAAACAAAATGCTTTCGTAAAAAGGGGTAGATGATTACAAGTACTTAACTTGTAAAGTAATACAAGTAAAAATACTTTTTTTTTACAATATTTTACTTGTATATTTGACAATATTTTACAAGTATATTTTACAATTTTTTACTTGTGTATTTTACAAGTAAAAATACTTTACTTGTAAAGTAATTTACTTGTCAGTAATACTGACAAAATTTGACAAAATGCTGAAAGGTTTTTGGGGAGAGAGAAAAAGTAGGGATTACTTATTTGGGGGGAAAAAGAGGCTGGGGACCAAAATATTAAAATATAGGGGAAATCCCAAGAGCCCATCTATGTACCATATGTGGAAAAGTGCCACATTTTGGTATTACTGTGGTTCGTATCATTTCTAATCATTACAAAAAGAGAATACCCCAATAACATTCCAGTGGAGGAAAACACTCCATGCTCTGGCTCATGAATATTAGAAGTGTGACTCTAAAGTAATAAAACGAATTTACTGAACCACCCTTCCAAATACATAATCCAAATGAGTGTTATCCCATGAAAGTAAGTCACATGCATTATTCTCATCATGTTGCCATTGCTTAAAACAGTCTGAAACTCCTCTTTCTAAACTGCCTTCAGAGATAAATTTTTTTCCAGAGATAATTTATGGTGCAAGAAAATCAGTCTAATTACTTTATTGTCACACCATATTTTGATCAAGATCTATATTACCCAAGATCTAATCACCCACCTTGTTCACAAGACTTTGGTCATTTCCAAAAATTAAATCCACCCTTGAAAGATGAAGATTTGCCACCATTGAGGATATTCAAAAGAATGTGCCACCATCTGTGTCTGTGTAGGCATTTCAGAGGAGTTCAAAAATGCTTTGGGCAACGGCAGTGTCACTGCAATAACTAGTGTACTAAACTGACATAGAAAGAAATAACTAATTTTTATCATAGATGGCATATTTTTAAAGTAAGTCTTATTAGCTTATGATTGTTTTTAAAATATTTACTTGGGCATTGCCTTAAAGAGGTAAATTTTGGATTGTATTCATTTTTCAAGGATAAGATAGACAGAAAGCATTATTTGGGAAACAGTTTTTCATGTGAGCAATAATTCGGAAAGGGCACTATTTATTCTCCTAAGCTTATATCACATGGGTAAACCTACTATTTGACAGGTAAAAACAAATCTTCAGGAGCTTAGCAAACACTTACCCATGTCATTAACAAAGATGATGAATAATAAGAAGATAAATACATTGGATTTCCAAACATCAACACAAAACAAAGGAGAACTGAAATCTGAAAATTGAGGAAAAGAAACATCTGTTTTATTGTGACTAGATAAACAGCATGATGCATACTTTGTCTACAGGCATAGTCACTTCTAATACAAATGTTATATGCATAAATAAGATTGATAAATACATAAGTAGATCTTGGTCAAATGATAATAGAATTTCAACACACTGATAGGTTTTAAATATTTTCAACACCATAAATTATATACAGGAGAATTTCATTTTATTTCTCTATTTGCTACTTGCTATAAAGAAAACAGAAAAAACACTATTGTTTCTATTGATTCAATGATGGAATAATATAGTAAGAAAGACTATAGTAAGAATATAGAAAGAATATAGTAAGAAAGTAAGTATTAATTTTCTACTCTTATTTTTGTTGGACTACTTGAAGATTTCCATAACTAACAAGGCCATATTTTATTTTCTTAGCTGAAGTATATATATATACGTATTTAGAAAGTAAGATTTTAAAAATGCAAAAACATAAAATTTACAGGGTCATATTAATGCAAAGTGCTAAAAATCTCAGATCTCAGGGAGAAAAGGCAGTTTCAAAAGTAATGATAATAATAAATAAAACATTAAAAATGTTTAAAGTTTCACAGAACATAAAATATCTATAGTCTAGTTGATAGAGTGTAATCTATCTGATGTTATAGATGTAGATATATAATAGTATAATCTTTCCTTCTGGATAATATCAACATCATATACATTAAATACTACTTGGAGGAGGTACCCCCATAAAATAGAGTCAGTTCTGTTTTATCAACCCTGAAATCTTATTTTAATATTTGACTTATAAATGTTAAAAATATTACCATGTTCATATAAATGATCTTCTGAAATTTGTTTGGCTCAATGTACCCCACAACATACATGGGAAATAATGAAGCTATCTGAAATAAAAATAGCAAAAAAGCAGAAGTGAAACCAAGCAGAAAACAAACACTTCACTACCTATAAGTAAATATAAGAGTTTATTTCCAATAATGATAATCAAAATAATTTGAACCAACACTAAGAACTAGAATAGCTAGAAAAAATATTTCAAAACCTGTATGAAAGCCACACATCATTAACAAAGCAAAAAAGAATTAGGAAGTTAAAACTAGAGAAGAGATGGAAACCTAGTGATGAGTGTGACATTTTGGGTTGCTTTTATCCCAGACGTAGCTGCCAATTCCAACAGAAGCAGATTCTAATAGAGGTAGTTAAAAGATCTCAATGGACTCAGTACTCAGGGGACACAAAGAACGAGATCCTCACTAAGTCCCCAAGCTTTGCTTTGGGATATAAGAGAGAAGCAGAAGTCAAGCAGCCCTCAGAAAGATGGAAGTCCACCTTTGAATCAGCTCATTCTCTCATTGTATGAGGGTGACTGAAGATTGGTAGTGCCTTTATCTGCCTAGTGAACAAATTTCAATCTTCTCTGGAAGAAGTTAATATCAACCTAGTCCCAAAGTAACTCTGTGATTGTTCATGTACAATATCCAATACCACATCAAAACCAACCAGATATAGGAGATATCTATTATCACTAGGATAACAGAAACAGATATATAAAGAATCTACTTTATGGGTCAGTGAACTTTTTACGTAAAAAGCAGCTAGTAAATGTGTTATGCTTTGTGGGCCATGTACAGTCTCTGTTGTATATTCTTCGTCTATTTTTTTTTCTTTAATGACACTTTAAAAATGTAAAAACCACTCAGCTTGTAAACTACTCAAAAACATGTCTGGCATCATCAGAAATAGATTTTCTTTTTGATATGTGGAAGGAAATAACAGATAAAATTGAGACTTCCTGGGGTGCATGGGTGGCTCACTTGGTTAAGCATCTGACTTAAAAGCTCAGGTCAGGATCTCACAGTTTGTGGGTTAGAGCCCCACATCGGCTCTGTGCTGACAGCGTGGAGGCTGCTTGGGATTCTCTCTCTCTGCTCCTCTCCCACTCGTGCTCTCTCTCTCTCTCTCTCTCAAAATAAACAAACTTTAAAAATTTTTCAAATTTCCAAGAGAGTTCTAAAAGCCATAATACAAATTGAAATATATAAATTTATTACATAAATATGTAAATAAATTTATTACATAAATATTACATAAATTTATGTGTAATATAAATATTAAAATAATCAATATTAAGAAAGATGGATTTATTTATTTTTTTAACATTTTTATTTATTTTTGAGACAGGGAGAGACAGAGCATGAACAGGGGAGGGTCAGAGAGAGGGAGACACAGAATCTGAAACAGGCTCCAGGCTCTGAGCTGTCAGCACAGAGCCTGACACGGGGCTCGAACTCACGGACTGCGAGATCATGACCTGAGCCGAAGTCGGCCGCTCAACCAACTGAGCCACGCAGGTGCCCCAAGAAAGATGGATTTAAAAGCAGGTTAAATACAACCAAAGAAGTGATAAATTCGAAGGTAGGTCAGAAGAAAACATTTACAAAAAAGAATGACAAAGGGATGAAAAATATATGAAAGAATATAATAGATACAGAACATACAGTGTAAAGGTCTAACATATTCTACTTTATATCTCAGAAGAGGATATAGGAATGAAATAAAAACTATTTAAAGAGATTATATCGGAGAAGTTCCAAACATTTACAGAAAAAATCAAGCATCGATTTATAAAGTATTACAAATCCCCAACAAGGGATAAATTAAAACAAACAAAAACTTGACCACACTTGGCATATCATGGTCAAAACTGCTCGAAACCGAAGGCAAAGAGAAAAATTCTTTAAAAATCTGGACACTAACTGACTTTAAGACTTACTATAAAGTTGCAGTAATCAAGACAGCATGATATTGGAAAAATAACAGACAAATTAATCAATGCAATAAAATAGAAAGCCCAGAGACAGATCTATGCAATTATAGGCAACTGAAGCTTGACAAAGAAGCAAAGATAATTCAGTAGGGAAATGATAGTCTTGTCAACAAATGGGGCTGGAAGACTTGGACGTCCATGCACACACACAAAAATGAACCTAGACCTAGACCTTACATCTCTCCAAAAAAATTAACTCAAAATGGATCATAGCGGGGGTGCCTGGGTGGCTCAGTCGGTTAAGGGTCCAACTTCGGCTCAGGTCATGATCTCACGGTTTTTGAGTTTGAGCCCTGCATTGGGCTCTGTGCTGACAGCTCAGAGCCTGGATCCTGCTTCAGACTCTGTGTCTCCCTCTCTCTACCCCTCCCCTGCTCACACTCTGTCTCTGTCTCACAATAAATAAACATTAAAAAAAAAAATGGATCTTAGGCCTAAATTTAAAACGCAGACTATAAAACATCCAAAAGATAACATAAGGAGAAAATCTAGGTGACTTTATTTGAGAATGAGTTTTTAGACGTAAAACCAAAAGCATGGCCCATGAAAAAAATTCATAAATTGAACATTCTTAAAATTAAAAACCTCAGTTCTGCAAAGACACCATTAACAAAATTAAAAAACAAGGAAGAGACTGTGACAAAATCTTTGCAAAACCCACGTTGATAAAAGTCTGGTATGCAAAATATATTTAGAACTCTTAAAATTCAGAAATAAGAAAACCCAATTTATTTTTTTTTTAATTTTTTTTTTTTTTAACGTTTATCTATTTTTGAGAGAGACACAGAATCCAAAGCAGACTCCAGGCTCTGAGCTGTCAGCACAGAGCCCAATATGGGGCTCGAACTCAAGGGACCGTGAGATCATGATCTGACTTGAAGTCGGGACACTCAACTGACTGAGCCACCCAGGCGCCCCAGAGAACAACCCAGTTTAAAAATGGGCAAAAGATCCAAACAATTACCTTATCAAATAATATATACAGATGGCAAATAAGCACATATAAAAATGGTAACTGTAAATTAAAGCAATAAGGACATACTGCTACGCACCTATAAGAATGGCTGAAATCCAAAAACCTGATAAAACTGGCAATTTCTTACAAACCTAAACATAGTCTTACAATACAATCCACCAATCACACTCCTGAGTATGTACCCAATTGTGTTACATTCTTATATGCATACAAAATTCACACAAATGTTTCTAGAATCACCCAAGACTGGAAGCAACCACAATGTCCTTCAAAAGGTGAATGGATAAACAAACTGTGTAAATCTGTACAATGAAATATCATTCAGCAGTATAAAAAAAATGAGCTATCCAGTCATGAAAAGACATGGAGAAACTTAAATGCATATTGCTAAGTGAAAGGAGCTAGGGTGAAAAGGCAACGTGCTCTATGATTCCAACTACTTGACATTTTATTTTGGTTATACTTTATTCAATTAAAGATTGCAGAACTCTACTGCAAAGTACAGTATTACCATTGCTTATATTTTAGAGGATGGTATTCACCGTCATTATTATGACTGAGCCCAGGAATTCTTTAGTTTGGGCCTTTGAACAGAAAAGTCCCATGCAATTTAACACTCAGTAGTAAAGAGGTTAGGAGTTCATTGTATGTACAATTTCAAAAAAATTTGTAAACACAGAAACAATGAGTAATTCATTCAAGAGTGCCAAGGAGATGTTTGTGTTAAACAAAGCTGAAGATGGTAATACTTTCAAGTACTAAACAATTTACCTGAATACAGTTTTCCAGTGCTTTGTCATACCTTAGCTACTTAGAGCTTCAAATACAAGTTTGTTTGTTTTTTTTAGAGACAATCCTATAAATTTAAATCCTATCAATGGATACTAGAGTACCAATGCTATCTCCACCCTAAAGGTACTTACTTGGTGGTGTGGAAAAAAAGGCAAGGATACAAATAGCTCAGCAAACCTCTTTTCAACACATTATCAAGTGCCTCATAAAACAGAAGGCGACCATCAAAACTCACAGTTCAAGAATGCATAAATTATTACAAGTTTATTCTATAAATCAACTGTCCAGAATTTGGGAGTTTGAGGCTAATATCTTACTGTCAAACCCTTTGTCATTTCTTGTTCTCTCAGCCTAAATACCTTACTACCCACCTCCTCCCCCAGAAGAGATAAGACAGGTGGAATGTAGTTCCAAGCAATATACCAGGTAATGGATAATCAGAACTTAACTAGACTTAAGAATTTTACCCTTTTTATTATGGTTAGAATCTCTACTAAGGAACCCCCTATTTTTTCCAGATTTATTAAGATGTAACTAACTCACAACATTATGTAAGTTTAAGGTGTATAACATGTTGATTTGACATACCTATATATTATAACAGGATTAGCACTTCAGTGTTAGCTAATATCTCCCTCCATTATGTCACCAAATTCCCATGTCATTTTTGTAGTAAGAATATTTAAGATCTACTCTCCTGGCAACTTTCAAGTATATAAAACAATATTGTTAATTGTAATCACTCTACTGTGTATTAGATCTCCCAAATTCATTCATCTTCCAATTGCAAGTTTGTGTTCTTTGAACAATATCTCCCTATCTCCCACCCTCACATACTGGTAACCACCATTCAACTCTACTAGCTTGGCTGTTTTTGTTTCCACATATAAATGGTATCATACAGTATTTGTTGTTCTCTGCCTGACATATCTCACTTAGCACAAGGCCCTCAAGGTCCATCTATGTTGGCACAAATGGCAGGATTTTCTTCTTTCTCATAGCAGAATATTCCACTGTGTGTGTGTGTGTGTGTGTGTGTGTGTGTGTGTGTGTGTGTGTGTATCCCATCTTCTTTATCCATTCATGTGTTGAAAGTCACTTAGGTTGTTTCCACATCTTGGCTATTGTGAATAATGCTGTAACAAACATGGAAATTTAAATATCTCTTGGATAATCTCTTTTCATTTCCTTTGGATGTACACCTAGAAATGGAATTGCTGGATCATATAATAGCTCTATTTTTAATTACATGGAGAGCCTCCAAACTCTTCCATAGTGGTTGCACCAATTTAAATTTACACCAACAGAGCATAAGCATTCACTCCATTTCTACTACATCCTCTCCAACACTAATTATCTCTTATCTTTTTATGTTCATCTCTTATCAGATGTATAGACAAGTAACATTGCATCAAACTAAAAAGCTTCTGCACAGCAAAGGAAACAATCAACAAAGTAAAAAGGCAATCTATAGAATGGGAGAAAATATTTGCAGACCATATATCTGACAAAAGGTTAATATCCAAAATACTTACTACTAAACAAAACCTCCTAATACTCTAGGGAAAAACTAATAATGCTATTAAAAAATGGGCAAAGGCTTGAACAGGTATTTACCCAAAGATATGCAAATGGATAATATATATACAAAAAAATGCTCAATGTCACTAATTATCAGGGAAATACAAATGAAAACCACAATGGTATGTTATCTCACACCCATTAGGATGGTTATTATCAACAACCAGGCAACAAGTATTAATGAGGATACGGAAAAAAGGGAACTCTTTCACACAGTTCACACAGTTGATACATATGCAAAATTGTATGGCTGCTATGGAAAACTGTATGAAGGTTCCTCAACAAATAAAAAATAGAATTATCATATAATCCAGCAATCACACTTCTAGGTATTTATCTTAAAGAATTGAAAACAGGGAGGAGCCAAGATGGCAGAACAGCATGGAAGTTTTTTGTATGTCTCGCATCCATGAGACACAGCCAGAACAACACTAAACCATCCTACACACCTAGAAAACTGACTGGAGGAATTCAGCAGGTAAATGGCGTAGAGAAGTGAACTTAGGGAGCAAGAAGGTGCAGGGAGGAGGGTGCTTTTGTGAGCGGAGAGAGGATGGAGACTGGGGTGGGGGAGTGGGGGGCGGGGAAGTATATGGGAAAAGCACCCCTCCCCAAAAGCAGCTGGAGGGAAAGTGGAAAATTGGAAATAGCCGCAGGGACTAAACTAAAAAGAGAGAAAGGAGAAAGGAGAAGGTTTAAATTCCATTAAGACTGTAAACAAGGGGAGTGCAAAGTCTGCAACTCCACAGCTCAATACTGGCAGTGCTCTGGTGGGAAGGGCGAATCCCCAGGAACTGAGTGGGGTCCGGGAGGTTCCCAGACCACACGGGGAAAAGCGGTTCCACTGCTGGAAGGACATTTGGTGGAGACTGTTGAAGCCACCTGGTCCCAGCAGACCCCAGAAAACCACATTCGCTGGTGCTGGAACAAGGTCATTAAGGTTGAAGCCTGGTGCCAGATGTGTGGTGTGATTTTCCATAATCCCTGAAACGCTGCCTGCTACACTATCTCATGAACTTTTTTCTGGGGCAGGCTGGCACCTGGCCGCAGCCTCAGGGCATTGGCAGCAGCAGGGTCCTGCAAGCGTTCCTGGGTGCAGCTGGCATTCGGCCATTGCTCGGTGAGACCCTCTTGCAAAGGGTTGGAGACTTCAACAACCCACTCACAGCAGTGGGCAGGTCATCTAATCAAAAAAGGAAAATATGGTTTTGAATGACACACTGGACCAGGTGGACTTAACAGATATATTCAGAACATTCCATCCTAACGCAACAGAATATACATTCTTCTCCAATGCCCATGTAACGTTCTCCAGAATAGAACATATACTGGGACACAGATCAGCCCTAAGTAAGTACAAAAAGATTGAGATCATACCGTGCATATTTTCAGACCACAATGCTATGAAACTCGAAATCAACCACAAAAAAAAATTTGGAAAGGTAACAAATACTTGGACACTGAAGAACATCCTACTAAAGAATGAATGGGCAAACCAAGAAGTTAAAAGATGAAATTAAAAAGTATATGGAAGCGAATGAAAATGATAACACTACAACCCAAAACCTCTGGCATGTAGCAAAGGCAGTCATAAGAGGAAAGTATATAGCAATCCAGGCCTTCCTAAAGAAGGAAGAAAGATCTCAGATACACAACTTAATCTTATGCCTTAAGGAGCTCGAAAAAGAACAGCAAATAAGACCCAAAACCAGCAGAAGACAGGAAATAATAAAGATTAGAGCAGAAATTAATGCTATCGAAACCAAGAAAACAGAACAGATTAATGAAACTAGAAGCTGGTTCTTTGAAAGAATTAACAAAATTGACAAACCACTAGCCAGTTTGATCAAAAAGAAAAAGGACCCAAATAAATAAAATCAAGAAAGAAAGTGGACAGATCACAACCAACAAAACAGAAATAAACACAATAATAAGAGAAGATTATGAGCAATTATAGGCCAATAAAATGGGCAATCTGGAAGAAATGGACAAATTCCTAGAAACATATACACTACCAAAACTGAAACAGGAAGAAATAGAAAATTTGAACAGACCCATAACCAGTAAGGAAATCGAATTAGTAATCAAAAATCTCCCAAAAAACAAGAGTCCAGGGCCAGATGGCTTTCCAGGGGAATTCTATCTACCAAACATTTAAGGAAGAATTAACACCTATTCTCTTGAAGCTGTTCCAACAAATAGAAATGGAAAGAAAACTTCCAAACTCTTTCTATGAAGCCAGCATTACCTTGATTACAAAACCAGACAGAGACCACCCTAAAAAGGAGAACTACAGACCAATTTCCCTGATGAACATGGATGCAAAAATCCTCAATAATATATTAGCCAACCAGATCCAACAATACATTAAAAAAATTATTCACCATGACTAAGTGGGATTTATACCTGGGATGCAGGGCTGGTTCAATATCTGCAAAACAATTAATGTGATTCATCACATCAATAAAAGAAAGGACAAGAACCATATGATCCTCTCAATAAATGCAGAGAAAGCACTGGACAAAATACAGCATCCTTTCTTGATAAAAACCCTCAAGAAAGTAGGGACAGAAGGATAAGGTCAGGAACAAGACAGGGATGTCCACTCTCACCACTGTTATTTGACATAGTATTGGAAGTCTTAGCCTCTTCAATCAGACAACACAAAGAAGTAAAAGGCATCCAAATCAGCCAGGAGGAGGTCAAACTTTCACTCTTTGCAGATGACATGATACTCTATATGGAAAACCCAAAAGATTCCACCAAAAACTGCTATAATTGATTCATGAATTCAGCAAAGTTGCAGGATATAAAATCAACGCACAGAAATCAGTTGCATTCCTATACACCAATAATGAAGTGAGAGAAAGAGAAATCAAGGAATCGATCCCATTTACAGTTGCACCAAAACCCATAAAATACCTAGGAATAAATCTAACCAAGGAGATAAAAAAATCTATACATTGAAAACTACAGAAAGCTTATGAAAGAAATTGAAGAAGACACCAAAAAATGGAAAAAGATTCCATGCTCCTGGATAGGAAGAACAAATATTGTTAAAATGTCGATACAATCCAAAGCAATCTACATATTCGATGCAATCCCTATCAAAACAATACCAGCATTCTTCACAGAGCTAGAACAAAGAATCCTAAAATTTGTATGAAACCAGAAAAGACCCCGAATAGCCAAAGCAATCTTGAAAAAGAAAACCAAAGCAGGAGGCATCATAATCCCAGACTTCAAGCTCTACTACAAAACTGTAATCAAGACAGTATGTTACTGGCATAAGAACAGACACTCAGATCAATGGAATAGAATAGAGAACCCAGAAATGGACCCACAAACATATGGCTAACTAATTTTTGACAAAGCAGAAAAGAATATCCAAGACAGTCTCTTCAGCAAGTGGTGCTGGGAAAACTGGACAGCGACATGCAGAAGAATGAACCTGGACCACTTTCTTACACCATACACAAAAATAAACTCAAAATGGTGAAAGACCTAAATGTAAGACAGGAAGCCATCAAAATCCTTGAGGAGAAAGCAGGCAAAAACCTTTTTGATCTTGCCCGCAGCAACTTCTTACTCAACACGCCTCCGGAGGCAAGGGAAACAAAAGCAAAATTGAACTACTGGGACCTCATCAAAATAAAAAGCTTCTGCACAGCAAAGGAAACAATCAGCAAAACTAAAAGGCAACCGACAGAATGGGGGAAGATATTTGCAAATGACATATCAGATAAAGGGTTAGTATCCAAAATCTATAAAGAACTTACCAAACTCAACACCCAAAAAACAAAAAATCCAGTGAAGAAATAGGCAAAAGATATGAACAGACACTTCTCCAAAGAAGACATCCAGCTGGCCAACTGACACATGAAAAAATGCTCAACATCACTCATCATCAGGGAAATACAAATCAAAACCACAAGGAGGTATCACCTTACACCTGTCAGAATGGCTAACATTAACAACTCAGGCAACAACAGATGTTGGCGAGGATGTGGAGAAAGAGGATCTCTTTTGCATTGTTGGTGGGAATGCAAGCTGGGGCAGCCATTCTGGAAAACAGTATGGAGGTTCCTCAAAAAACTAAAAATAGAACTACCTTACGACCCAGCAATTGAACTACTAGGCATTTATCCACGGGATACAGGGGTGCTGTTTCAAAGGGGCACATGCACCCCCATGTGTATAGCAGCACTGTCAACAATAGCCAAAGTATGGAAAGAGCCCAAATGTCCATCGATGGATGAATGGATAAAGAAGGCGTGGTATATATATATACAATGAAGTATTACTCGGCAATGAAAAAGAATGAAATCTTGCCACTTGCAACTACGTGGATGGAACTGGAGGGTATTATGCTAAGTGAAATTACTCAGAGAAAGAAAAAAAATCATATGACTTCACTCATATGAGGACTTTAAGAGACAAAACAGATGAACATAAGGGAAGGGAAACACAAGTAATATAAAAACAGGGAGGGGGACAAAACAGAAGAGACTCATAAATATGGAGAACAAACTGAGGGTTCCTGGAGGGGGTGTGGGAGGGGGGATAGGCTAAATGGGTAAGGGGTGCTAAGGAATCTACTCCTGAAATCATTGTTGCACTATATGCTAATTTGGATGCAAATTAAAAAAAATAAAAATAAAACAAGATAAAAACAAAAACAAACAAAAAAGTATTGAAAACAGAATCTTGAAGAGATATGAGCACTCCCGTGCTCACTGTAGCACTATTCATAATATCCTAAATGTGGAAATAACCTAAATGACAATCAATGGATAAATGGATTAAAAATGTGTCATACACATAAAATGGAATATCATAAGTCTTAAAAAAGATGTAAATCCTGTAATATGGCACAATATGAATGAGGATAATTCATAATTTCATTATGCTAAGTGAAATAAGCTAGTCATAGAAGGTCAAATACTGCATGATTCCACTTATATGAGGTATTTAGAATAGACAGACCCATGGAAGCAAAGAATAGAATAGTGATAGCCAGAGGCTAGGTGGGGGTGGGGGGGGGGAAGAAATGGAAAGTTGCTAATCAATGCATATAAAGTTTCAGTTATGACATATCAATAAACTCTAGAGATCTGTACAACACTGAGCCTATAGATAACAATACTGTATTCTATCTACACTTAACAAATTTGTGAGGATGGGATATCTTATGTTAAGTGTTCTTACCACACACAGATACACTTAAAATTTTTTAAGACACAGGGGTGCCTGGGTGGCTCAGTCAGTTAAGCGTCTGACTTCGGCTCAGGTCATGATCTCATGGCATGTGAGTTCTGTGATGACACCTCAGAGCTTGGAGCCTGCTTTGGATTCTGTGTCTCCCTCTCCCTCTTCCTCTCCCCCACTTGTGCTCTGTCTCTGTCTCTCTCTCAAAACTAAACATTAAAAAATTTATTTTTTTTTAACTTTTTTTTTTATTTATTTTTGAGACAGAGAGAGACAGAGCATGAACGAGGCAGGGGCAGAGAGAGAGGGAGACACAGAATCGGAAGCAGGCTCCAGGCTCCGAGCCATCAGCCCAGAGCCCGACGCGGGGCTCAAACTCACGGACCGTGAGATCGTGACCTGAGCTGAAGTCGGACGCTTAACCGACTGAGCCACCCAGGTGCCCCTAAACATTAAAAAATTAAAAAAAAAATAATTTGAAGGCACATTACATAAAAATAAAAGGAATATTATGCTAAGTGAAATAAGTCATACAGAGAAAGACAGATACCATATGTTTTCACTCTTATGTGGATCCTGAGAAACTTAACAGAAGTCCAGGGGGGAGGGGAAGGAAAAAAAAAAAAAAGGTTAGAGAGGGAGAGAGCCAAAGCATAAGAGACTCTTAAAAACTGAGAACAAACTGAGGGTAGATGGGGGGTGGAAGGGAGGGGAGGGTGGGTAATGGGTATTGAGGAGGGCACCTTTTGGGATGAGCACTGGGTGTTGTATGGAAACCAATTTGAAACAAATTTGATATTAAAAAAATAAAAACTAAAAGGAATATTTAACAACTGTGCATATCATAATATTACATCAACATATTTAAAGAATAGATATTGATTGACTGTTAAAGTAGATTTTAACACATTCCCCCTCTAGTAACTGAAATAAGCAAACAAAAATAGTAGATAACAAAAAAAATTGAATACCATAATTAAGAAACTTTGCCTAATTAACATATGTAGAACTATATACCTAACAAATATAAAATACCCAATCTTTTAAAATGCATCAAAAATAGAAAATACCTGGGAATAAATCTAATGAAAGATCTGTAAGTCTCTAAAAATCTATGTAACATTATTAAGGAAAATTAACCAAGAACTAGTTAAGTGGATATATATCATGTTTTGTGGTCAGAAAACACAAGATTTTAAAGATTTTTTTTTTTTTTTACTGAAATGAAACTTCTTCAAAATGAAAAGGAAAGGAATAGGTATGGAACCTCCTAAAATTTCATCTAAATATGGGGGAGAAACAAGTCTAGAATGAAGGTTTTAAGAGGCAGTAGGAGAAAAAATGTAGTTGCTTTCTGCCGGTCTCCTTTTGAGTCCAGCTCATTTAATATGATACAGTGGTTAAAAGGAAGTTCATAAATTCACCTTGTGAGGAAAATTAATCTTGACACTAATTATGAAAAATGTGTCATATAGGTACTTATATAGAAAAGCAATTAGATAATAGAGTATACTCAATTAATTATAGTTTCACAAAAGGTACAGAAATGTTCTTCAAATGCATATTTCTTTTATTACTGCTGCATGAAAGCTGAAGGCGTTTTAGCAAGGAAGTAAGATAATATAGCCAAGTGTGCAGCCTTCAACAGAGAAGAGTTCAAAGGCCTTAGACATGCAACAAAAATGAACTGGAAAATGCTGGAGCTTTGCAGTTGGATAGACTTGATTTGAATTTAATCTTTGAGCCTCTTTTTATCTATAATACCCATCTGACTGGACTCCTTGAGGATTAAATGATAAACTGTGAAACTGAAATCTGGCGTATGTTAGTCTCCCTTTCTTTACTCTCAGAGACCAGTATCATTAGGATATACAAGTCTGGACCACACTTACTAAGTATCACAAATAAGCTGTGGCTAAGAGAAACACTGAAGGGGCGAAAATTCTGCTCAGTTGCTGAAATGTTGCTGTTTGAATTTCTGGTTGAAAAGAGAGCCCTCTCATTAGATACAAGCAACAGAGTCGACATTCTGTTGTGAAAATGTAGACAACGGGCTTCTTTTCTTGCCCCCAGACGAAGGTTTCATCATGATTCTGCAGACACTGGCCTTAAAGTGAGTAGGTGGCAACACACTGTACACTTTAAACTTATAAATTATTGCTCATCAGTTGTATCTCAATAATGAAAGAAAAAAGAAAAGAAAGAAAGAAAAGCCTAGCACATCTTTTGAATGGATCAAAAATCATTAAAGCGACATCAAAATTACCCAAACAGCTACTTAAGCAGTCTCATCAGCACCAGTGGATTAATACATGTGCTTGCGAGGAAGTGAGGCACATTAGAAATCTATGCTGGCACGTGCACATAATGGAAACCACAGATTCTCTGTGTTACAACCTGGAAGGGCCAACTCTAAGGAAGTAAAGCACAGAGAATACTTTAAACATGTAGCACCAATTAAGCTGAGATTATCATTTCATTCCTTGTAGATAATGGGCAGCACCAGTCTTCTTGGTACAATTTCTTATCGGCAATAGAGAACGTTATTATTATCAGTGCTAGTTAGTTAGGTAGAAAGGAGCTCTGATGGAAACTTTGGGTATCATGAAATTTCATCAAAATTGACCTTTTACTCTCTGCTTTTCCAGCTCAGTTTCTTGCCGTTAGTTACTTAATGGCAGGACATGGCCTCAAATTCACTCAAATAATACCACGATTGAAGCTCTGAGAAGCGCTGTCCAGTACGATTCTGCTCTTCAGACAAAACAGCCAACAGTAAACTAGATTAGAAGCAGATACCCCCTACCATGAAGAATAGGATTGGCCCTTACCATGTTGGGTAGCTTGGCATCCAAAATGATTCCTAAGATAAAAGGAAAATCTACAGGCAAATTTATAGAGATCATCTCAAAAATAAACAAGAAAAATTGTGACTTAAATAGGAAAAGGTCTTTTGCGTGTTGATCATTAATATCTGCCTAACTAAACCAATACATTAATAGAATGTAGAACTATAATTATTCCATATTTTAGAAGACTATTAGAGCAATAACATCATGACATTTTAAAACTTCTATAAAAGCAACCAAGTACATCTTGCATTCGACTTAAATTAGTTTGAAATCATCTTACCTGAGTAAAAAGTATAAACTGAGCAAACTGCCAGGGAAGCATAAAAGCAACATTGGAAAGACAGAGTGCAATAAAATGCCTTCTACTATTGTTCGAGGTCCTTAATAGAGAGAATTAATACCAGTAAGTTTTACCACCAAAGTTAAGCCTATCACTAAACAGAAAAGCTAACTGCAAAATGATGAAATCTAATGACTCCTTACCTTTGATCTAAGGCAACAAAATATAGTCAAATTTAAAAACTCATTAAAAAGAACTTAAAATACCTGTTATAAAAATGCTTAGTACAAAACAATCTAAATTAGCAGTTTAAATACTGTATCTAGTTTACCAGTAAATAAAATACTTTAAACATAAAAGTTTATTTTCCTTTCACTGTGCATGACATAAGAAATTTAATACTCCAGCAATGTGGTCAGAAAACAGAACATGAACTGACCCTGCATAGCTCAAGATACTTAGCCTATATTAGCAGCAACAGTTTTATATACCACCATTTTTATATTTCAAAAAGCAATGGAGGAAAAGTGTACAAGCTGGTGAAGTAATAAATTAACAATGAGAAAAATTTAAAGAAAAAAATTAAAATGATGACTTAAAGAGAATCCTGGAATGCAGTTATAAACTACTGCACACTGAAGTTTTAAATTGTCCAGTCTGCAATTATGAAATATCAGTAACCAAAACCTTTTACCACAGATAGTGTTAGTATCTTTTAGAATATGAAAAAGAAACATACAACATTTTGTGTAAATCATAAAATTGTAGCCGTTCTTTTTTATAAAGGGTATACTGGATTTTGATAAATCCTTACACTATGTTATATAAATTTTCAAAAGCAAAACTTTAAATGTTCCTATTGTTTTGTTATATTATCACAAAATATATTCACTAAGTACTCAGTTATATTTACCAAACAAAAATGACTCTTGGCTAAAGTACAGAGTGTATAATACATGCACTCACGGGTATAATCCTAATGTTGGAGTTAACACATTTCATTCCAGGAAACCCCTGACTGGTCAGACTAAAATCACTTCAAAAATATAAAAAGAAACCATCTCTCTACTAGGAATCTAGATTACCAAAAATCTGTAGTCTAGACTCAAGTGGAAAGCAATCATTTGCGTAATTTTAGATTATTTTCTCAACTAGATACTCAATTTAATTTTAAAGTAACTAAAAATAAAAGGAAAACTAAATTCGACAATTATAACTTAATAAGTTGAAGCATATTTTAAGAAAGCTTACATAATTTATTTAGATTTGTTTATAAACAAAAATTACCTGAGAATCAAAGTTAAAATGCACATCTGAAGTACAAGAAATGGATATGAGAAACTTTCCCGGAGAGGTGGTGTCCACATTACACGGGTAGCCTGAAATCAATAAAATGCTTACTTTGCTTTATGTTCCATTACAGTAAACATTATTAACCTAAAAATCATGGGTAGGCTGGTTTTAATACTTTTAATACCAGACTCATTGATTTCTGAATAGCTGGGATAGCTTCTCAGTTTTTGGAGCTCACTTAATGGGCATACAGGCATTAGGTAGAGAGCCATTAACTAGCAAGTCCAGAAGCAAGTGAAAGATGTATCATGCCAAATATAAGAAAACCTGAAGGACAAACAAGATGACAGGCATAGGAGTGGTGAGGATTCTGGGACTGACAACCAGATCCACATTCTAGCTCTGCACTAATGATCCTGGCATCCCAGGGCTGTGGCCCAGAAAAATATTTAACCAAACGTCACCTAGGGCATGCACAAGCACCAAGAGAGTTTACACATAACAAGTTTAATGAGTACAGACACACAGTACAAATAATTAAGATGGTCTCTGAATCTGTGAAATATACCTTTAAAAGAGTTAACTGCAAATTTCGAAAAACAACTGGAAGTATTTTTAAATCACTAATGTGATGCATAAATGAAAGTATTAACATTTTGTACAGGCTTTAAAACTAATCATTTCTAAGACACGAGTGAGAATATTATAAAAGTTCTATGTCAAGAATTCTAAAATTCTAGAGAAAATCATAACTCTTATAAACTCTTATTACTCCTATTCTAAGAAACCAAAACTATAAACTTTGGAAGATTAATTATGGTATGTTTAAGAAAGTTTGGCATACTCAAAGAAAAGTTCTTGCCTTTATATTAACACCTGGTGAATGACAATGTATTCGTTTAAGTTTATACATTTAAGATATTTATGTATAATTTTTATGATTCCCTTGTCTAACTAGTTTTCTAAAATTCACCAAGTGTTTGCCTTTCCCAGTAGTAACAGAAACTTCAACCCTATGTAACCCATGCCAAACATATTACATATTTTGCTTCCAAAAGCTAGCAGTCATATTCTCTCACTTTTCACTGCCACATCCTCAGCATCGAACAGAATCTGGCATAGGTCATGTACTCAGTATTTTGTTGAATGAATCTATCATACTCTAAATAAGTTTCTATGAGCTCTTTGTAGGTAGACTATACCCCATTGGACTGAGTTAGTACATTTCTACTTTGAATTCAGCATTTTGTGTAACTGAAAAAGGCAGCCTGATGTAATAACAGAAACAAGGTATTAGAGCAAGACAGATGGAGAATGGGAAACCCAGCTTCACCAGGTACTGACTGTGAAATCTTGCATAAGTAACAACCAGCCTAAATTACAATTTCACAACTTCTACCGTGAGGAGAACAGCTACCTTCCAAAAAACTGTGGTATGAGTAAATGAGATGTTTATCAAGTGCCTGAACTCAACAAGTACAGTATTTGCTTTTTCAACAAAATAGAGTATTTGCTTTTTCTACAAAATGTAGGTATACTAAAAACCAAGCAAGATACTTCACATCATGAATTCTAATTATGTAAAAATGTGGATTAACATGATTAAAATAACAACTTACAACATAAGGTTCTTTAAAATATTGCGAAGTCCTAAGTAACATGCAATTATATATTGTTTTGATGAATGTATTTCCTTGTTCCTATACAGCCCCTTCTATTTCTTAAAAATTATTTTCTAGAAAACAAACCTCTCCATGGTTGAAAAAGTAGCATAATACTGTAATTAGACCTCCAAGTTGAGTCCCACTGTTAAAAAAAAGAGTATACATTCATAATTCATGCAAAATATAGTGAGTTTCTCACAAAATTATCTCTTACAATTTAAGGTCATATTTAAGACACCACAGTACTGAACCATATAAAATGATAGTAACGATTTCAAAAGTACCCATGTAGTTAATATTTTAATCTTGAGTGTACAAGCATACAAAGTATACATATAAAGAAATCAGAATTTTATAATTTATTGTATTTAAAATATTTTCTAAACAAAATACATGTGAACATAAAAGTTTTTTACAGGCCAGCATTTCAAAGTCTATACTGCATTCTTTGAATTTTCTCAATGGAGGCCAGGTTTTGTTTTTGAAATTGGATTTCAGTGACTGGGAGATGAAGACAAGAGCCCAAAAGTTTCACTTAGCAGTAACTCTGAACTATCTAAACTACTACAAACATTCTTTTGTTGAGTCCCAAAGAAACAGCAGTGCAAAATGCAAAACTTAGATCCCAGATGGCTGATAATCATCAAAGATTATGAACCGTTTCTTAAAGTTGCCTTTTCTTTGTACATTGTCATCACTGTATCCATGGCTTCACACTTGGAAGACAATATCACATGAATGACTGAAGAACTAACGAAATGAGCTCAAAACAACAAGCAGAGGAAAGCTAATAGGAAGTGATTTACCATCAACAGATTTTCACGAAAGAAAATTCAAAGAATGCCTTTGAAAAGAAAGAAATTGCGAGGAGGAACCTGTGAGAGGCAGAAGACTGAAGCATACAGAAAGTAGGACCATGTGGATATAAATGTGAGCAAGATTCAACAACACAAATGGCGATAACAGTGACTGCTATGGAGGGGAAATAGTAGCACTAAACTACAATAATAATTGTAAGATATGAGGGGCTGCTTTGAAGCAAAGTGTCCTCAAATTCCTTGTATTGTAAGAAGGGGAAATATCTCAATTAATTTTAGACTTGATAAAGTCAGATAAGCATGTTACTGTTTTATTATTAACCACCAAAAGAACAGAAATGGAATAGCTACATTCCAAGTTACTGCCAACGGCGAGGGTAGCCAGGGTAAGAAATATAAATTTACCCCTGCTTCCTATTTCTTTGTTTCTCATATGCCATTGTTTCTGCTCTCGTCACAATATTGGTGATGCTATATATATATACACACACACACACATATACATATATATACATACACTGTATGTCAGCTAACTTATACTTTATTGTCAAGTTAGCTGACATACAGTGTATATACAGTGTGCTCTTGATTTGGGGGTAAACACTTTTGTAGCCAACATTTGTTTTATCTATATATCCTTTTTTTAAAGACTGGAGCCGAATAATGTATTTGATATTCCTGAACTGTGTAAACAATTCAGAGAAGACTATCACCTCTTGGGTACTTCTCCCAGGGGAAAATATTAACTTTAAAAAGTTTTAGTCTTGTATAACATTTTCCATATAAAAAAAGAGTAATATGAATAATTTCAAAAATAGGACATTTTAAAGCTGCCAACATAATCTAAAAATAATTCTTTTCCATCAAAATATTGATGAGCTTATATTTTCCTAAAACACATATATTAAAACATACATAAAATTTTCTAGTTTCTAGAATATAAAGTGAACATCCTTTCAACCACTATATATCATTGAAATAGAAAATTGATCACGCCTTGGGTCCCTACCTGACACCCCTTCAAAAGCCACTATCCTGATTTTTGTGAGTATTAATATAACCACATCTATACACATACTATGATTTACTTTAATCTGTTTTTAAACTGTATACAAATGGAAGTATGCAGCCTTTCTTTAATTCTGTGCTTGCCTTGATTCATTCAACATTCTATTTGTAAGAATAATCCATGTTGATGTGTATAGCTACAGTTCATTCATTCTCAATGTTGTGTAGTAGTTCGCTATTAATAAACTGTAATGGGTACATTTCTCTGTTCATAGATAGAGTTGTTTTCAGCTTGCAGCTCTTACAAACAACACTGCTGGTGTCACCTGCAATACATACTTTCTGGTGTACATAGTATAATTGGCACACAATTATGTTAGTTTCAGGTATACAACATGATGCAACATCTCTATACATTATGATATGCTCACAGATGTAGCTACCATCTGTCACCATACAACACTATTACAATACCATTAACTATATTCCCAATACTGTGCCTTTTCTCCCTGTGACTTACTCATTCCATAACTGGAAGCCTGTATCTCCCATTCTCCTTTATCTATTTTGCTCATTCCCCATTCCCCTCCTCCGTGGCAAACACCAAGTTTGTTCCCTGTATTTAAAGGTGTATATACTTTAAATTGGAATTGCAGAGTTAGAAAGTATCTACACTTTCAACTTTACTAAATTAATGCACACAGTTTTTCCAAAATAGTTGTACTAATTTGTATGTCCACTTGCCACAGAAAAAAGTTCCTTTTGCCAATCTAGTAGATGTGAAATATCCTTGCGGATAAAATCTGTATTTTTCTGATAAGTAATTATGGTAGTCAACTTTACATATGTTTATTGGCAATGTGGAATTCTTCTCATATATGTCTGATCATAAATACTCTGTGCACTTTTCTATTGGGTTGTCTGTCTTCTTAGTCTTGTCTCCTCTCTAGAATATAAATTCTAAAAGGACAGAGGTTCTTTTGTATTCCTGGCACCTGCAGTGCCATGTGATTGCAAAGTCTGGATACAATGTTGGTTATATGCTTTGTAATATCTTTTCCCAGTTTGTGGATTATCTTTTCATTCTATAATGCCTTGAGGAATTTAATTCTTCCCATCAAATTTATTAGTTTTCTTCTTCATGGCTAAACTTTTGTTCCTTGTTTAAAGAAATCTTTTCTTATCCCAAGTTACTGATATTCATTCTAAGCATTTTATATTTTTTTCTTTCATATTTGAGTTTTTACTCTAACTAGGATTTAATTTTCGTACAGTTTCAACTTCTCTTTGTTCCTTAATGATCTTCCAGTGATTCCAGGACCATGTGTTGAGAAGCTGGTCCTTACCTACTGATGGACAATATCCACTCTCAGCATACATCAAGTGTCTTTAAATGGGCCAAGTGTTTCTGAGACCTGCTTTACTCCACTGTTCTACCTGCCTACCCCCATACCACAATCACATTACCTTATTTACATCAGATGTATAATACAGAAATGATTACTAAAGCAAGTCCCCCTATCTTCTTCAAGAATGTCTCCACTATTTTAGGTCTTTTGCATTTCTTTAGGTCTTTTGCATTTTTAACTTTATTTTTTTTAAGGTTTATTCATTTTTGAGAGACAGAGACAGAACATTAGCAGGGGTGGGGCAGAGAGAGAGGGAGACACAGAATCCAAAGCAGGCTCCAGGTTCCCAGCTGTCAGCACAGAGCCCGACACAGGGCTCGAACTCACGAATCGTGAGATAATGATCTGAGCTGAAGTCAGACACCCAACCGACTGAGCCACCCAGGTGCCCCTAGATTTTCAACTTTAAATTCAAGAATAACATTATAAAGAAAGCTGCTGATCAGTAAGGAATATATTTTGCTGTAAGAAATAAAACCTAACAAAAGTGGCTGATATCATTCAATTAAAAAAATGAAAGATAAGTGTCTGCTGGCATTGGTTCACCCAGCACAAGGATGTTAGAGCAGACTTAGGTGCTATATTTGTGGCCTTTCCCTCTTGGTCACAAGGTGACTGCAGCAACTCCAAGCATCACCCTAAAGTTTAAAAGCAGAAGACAGAGAAAAGACAGCTGAAATCTATCCTTGTCAGAAAGACAAATGCTTTCCTAAGTATAAACAAGACTGATTTCATCGTATTTTTCGATGAAAAAACTAACTCATATGGCCATCCCAGGAAGCAATGGAGAGTGGGAAGCAGATTGCATGATTATCATAATCAACCTATCACCTGAGACTGGACACACTGCTACCCGAAACCAAATTGTGGTACCATTAACAAGAAACATAGGCTATCAAATATTAAGTGTCTGCCATAGTGATATATGTTTTCTTTTATACTTTCTTAATTTCACATGTACAGACATTAAAATTAGAAATAATCAGTCACTAATGCCAACCAAAGATTCCTCTAATGTTATAATAAGTTCACATATGGCCTGGTGGTATTCTCACTAAAGGCTTTGTTAAGGAATCTTAGTCTTAAAAAAAAAAAACAAAAAAAACCCAAAAACAAAACCCAGAAGGATAAAAGAGAGGCCTTTAAGCGACAGCTTTAGTTTCTGGTTGCGTGATATTAACTAAGTTTCTGAAAAAAATAAAATTAATGTATAAAATTTCATACTATTAATCAATTAATCTCATAATTATCCTTTTCATTTAATCAGAAAATGTCAGCCAGTCTTTATAGGTCCACTGAAAGATCTAACACAGTAATCTTACCTCAGGTATGCACCATATATGAAGAACAATCCCATCATTACTCCATTTAAAATAAAAATCACAGCAACATAAAAGCAAGCAGGGTCTCCCAATCCTTTAAAAAAGACACAGATTATTAGTACTTCATGAATAAATGACTATAAGGCAATTGGGCATAACTGTCTCAGTGCCTTGGATTCAGGGTTCAGAACTTGCTGAAAACATTTGCTTTTCAGATTGCTGCTCTACTTAATAGTTACATAAGTACCTTCCCCTTATATCACGTATTATTACATTTGAATTATATACTTTATTGTAGTTACATTTATACTTTGCCCTAATGAAGTATTATTATACTGCAATGATTAGTTGGTGGTGTATTATTTTGTTAAAGTGATGTTGCTATTGTTCAGTATCTAGAATTCTCTGTAAAGTCACTTGATGTATTACAGGAGAAGACCTACTGCATTATTTTTATCCTTTGCGACGTTCTTTTTGCAACTTTCTTCTTCCTATATGTATCCAGGCAGGTAGCCACTTGACCTCCCCACTTTCAGGTCTCCTAGGTATCTCAAACTAATGTAGCAATTCAAACCTGCTCCTTAAAACATCTTCTCAATGTTTATTTATTTTTGAGAGAAAGAAAGGGAGAGCATGAGTGGAGGAGGGTCAGAGAGAGAGGGAGACACAGAATCTGAAGCAGGCTCTAGGCTCTGAGCTGTCAGCACAAAGCCTGATGTAGGGCTTGAACTCACGAACTATGAGATCATGACCTAAGCTGAAGTCAGAAGCTTACCTGACTGAGCCACCCAGGTACCCCAAACCTGCTACTTTTAAAAGTTTTTTTTCCATTCAAAGAAACTATCACTTAAGCCAGAAACCAATGTTAACAGGACTTCACTCACTTTCCCCTCCCCCATCAATCGATTACCCAATCTTGTCAATTCTACTTCCAATATCCCACAAATCTCTGCATTTTCCAGTTATCTCCCCCCCCACACACACACACAACCGCAATCACTTGCTAAGAGCTTAATAGTCTCCTCCTGGTCTCACTAAACCCACTTTTGTCCTTTACTAATATATTTTCCATATAACTGTCAAAATAATGTTTTTAAAATGTTAATCTGCTAACATTCTTCAATGAATAAAGTACAAAGTACAAAATCCTTAACCAGCATGTGGCCTTTTGTTTTCTGACCCTTCCTTACATTCCTAGCATCACTTCACACCATTTTTTCTTCTTTCTCTCTCTGCTCCCAAAAGTCTAGCCTTCTTTCAGTTCTCTCTTGCCTCAGGACTTCTGAATATTCTGGTTCCTAATCTTGAAACACTTCTCCTTTACTCCTAAACTCAGCAACCTTATTTTCTTATTTACAATATCCATCACAGTTGTAACCACTAACACCCCTCTTACGTGTAAACTCTATGAGGGTAAGGTCTATGCCTACCTGGCTCATCTGGGTTCTAAGTGCAAACAATAACCTATCACTTAGTGGCAACTTAATAAACATCATATATGTGTGTGTGTGTATATATATGTGTGTCATATATACACACACACATATATATGGCAATTTTTCCCCATCCTTCAGAAAAAAATGTTAACTTCTAAGCTGAGTCATTACAAAGTTTCTCATTTTATGAAACATTTTCTTGATTACTTTGTACAAAAAAAGTCTAATCGCCCCTCAACTATCCCCTATCAATGCTATTTTAAATGCTACAAAGATCAGCTGAGAAAATTAGAAAAATGTAAGGAAAATACAGAAATACAGATTTAGCGAACATTCTAAGAAATAAATGTTATATAAAGAAATCTAAAAAATATATTTATAAAATACAGTTAAGTAGTCATGTTGTAGAGAATATGAAGAAATAAAAAATGCAAATATTATGCAAGTAGATATATGTGACTTTGAATAAAGTTCTTAGAGTTTAAAAGTGCTAAACGACAAATATCTCAAATAGAAGTGACAATTATAGATCCTGGGAAACCCAGGATTCCAAATGGGGTTCTTTGACAAAGGTGCTAATGAAGATGTATACGGAGAGTTCAAGTAGAACTATTCATGAACTGTGAGAATATAAGAAACAGTATTTCTAAAGCAATCTATTAATTACATATTTGATTTTTATGTATGTATGCATAACCAAATTTTTACATGAACTATTACAGGTAGATATTTGACTGTTTACTCTACATCCCCCAATTTTATACATTTAAACTACCCCAAAACTTTTTTTAAATCTTTTTATTCTATTTATACTCTTTTAATCAGCTCTACAGTGTTTTAAAGAAAACAAATCAATCACAGTAATTTATAATTCTTAAAATGAGTCACAACTCTATAAAACATTTTTGTAAATATTAATGACAACATGGCAGCATTTAGGAAGAAACATGCCTTCACAACTTTGAACTTCATTTAAAGGTTCTACTCTGGTGACATTCCAGCAGGTCTTAGCTTCTAGCCCAAATAAACTCATTATTCCCACAAATATACGATACCAGAAGGCTATAATCACCTACAAAGACAAAAACAAAAAGAGATGATGGAGAAAAATATCTTCATAAGAAAACTTTTTCCAAAATACCACTTTATGATGGCTTCCTTTGACATTATAAACTTTTGACAAATTTATTTAAATCATTTCACGGGGAAAACAGTCCTTTTAAAATTATATATATACACACAATAAACTAAAGTTGTATATTACTAATTAATGCACATCTACAAAAATGTATGTTATGATCAATATCTCTGTAATATGTTCTTGTAATCAATTCTACAACATAAATAACAGTAGCTGTAAAATCAAGTATAATAGTACATAATTAAAATATGGTGTTTATTAATAGCAAAATACAATGATTTACGGGAATATTTCATAACATTTCATTTACTGAATTTATTTTCTTCATAGTCTACAAAATATAAAACCAACTGCATATGGGATAATAGCTCCTGTGCCCATTAAAACTTTAACCAAGCAGTGGCTCAGTTGGTTAAGTGTCCAACTTTGGCTTAGGTCATGATCTCACAGTTTGTGGGTTCAAGCCCCACATCAGGCTCTGTGCTGACAGTTCAGAGCCTGAAGCCTGCTTCAGATTCTGTGTCTCCCTCTTTCTTTGCCCCTCCCCTGCTCACACTCTGTCTCTGTCTCTGTCTCTCTCTCAAAAATAAAAAAAAATTAAAAAAACAAAACAAAACTTAAACCAAGCAGATTTAATTAACTAATTCTTCCCAATCTGCAATCCACTTTGGTGAAGTTTAAAGACAAGGGAAAAGGACAACAACAGAAAATTACAACAAAATGCTCATGGTTGGGAGATTTAAAAAAAATAATTTTATAGATTTGGGAATAATACAAGATCATTGGGAAAATAAATAAATAAATAAATAAATAAAGAGTTTAAAGTGAAAGTGAAAACCACCTAGATCTATTTTTAGTATTTTGGTGATCATCCCTCCAGTTTCCCCCTTGGTATACAAAAACACACACAGAGCTAAAGTGATTCAGGATTATATATTATCTAAGATGCTAATGTAATATGCATCACCAAACATAATAAACATCTTTCCATATACGAAAAGTATAGATTTACTGTTTTATCACTTACTTGTATAAAACTGGCCTTATGCAAAAAGTTATATATTCTTGTGTATTTATCACCCATGTACAAAAACTTTATTACATTAAATGCATGTGCTAAATCTAGAATTATACTCCTTTCTGGAAGGTAGCTTGATATAATAGGGAAGCATTGCTTTGAAGTCAGAATTAAACTCAAATTCTGACTCTGTAAGTTATGGTTTTGATAGTCTGAAGTAACCAACCCTTCAACCTCTGAACCTCACACACCTCATCTCTAAAAGGACATTAGTGATAACCATCTTGTAAGAGTGATGGGAGATGAGAAATTACACACTGGCATACAGTTAAGCATTAAATGCTTTGCCTTTTTAAAACATATTGTTCCACACTTAACACTTTCAGCTGTAGGTTAGAAATTAATCCCCTGATGAACGCAAAAAGTATGGAAGTCCACTTCAACACTGCAGTACTAGAGAAGGTTGCATGCAAATCCAGATCTCCACATTGTATCTACGCAACGGGAAATGAGATTGAATGACTCCTTGTTGCCTCGTCCCTTATAATGCTATCAAGTTTACATTATCATGATTACTCTTTCATAACATCAAGGAAACTGAAAACTGCTAATTATTCAATAAGTATCTCTGAACAAGTGAAAAGAAAAAAAATTAGCTAAGAGACCATACTGTTGGAAATTAAGGAAACAAGAAACAGAGATTTTACTATATAAAGTTCTAAAAATAACCAAAAAAGTAAAAATAAGTATAAACGCTAGGAGAAAGGGAGCTAGTGTAGTAAACTAAATCCTCATCCTACACACAGAGTAAGTCAACATCAACTAAAGTGGAAGATTCAAGAAATAGGTTGTCTTTTGATTTTTGCATTCATGCTATAGTTACACAGATAATCACAGAAGTAAGAACAGAAGAGTGTCTCTGAAGGGTTAGCTGGGAAATAGACAAAGCTGGTACAGAAAACTGCTTCTTTCATCTTAGATCTCAGGCAGGTCCATACTATACAATTGTTACTACTGCAAATGACATTGAGAAGTACTTACAGAAATCAAAAAAGAAAAGAAGAAAGAAAGAAGGAAAGAAAGAAGAGAAAAGAAAAGGAAAGAAAAATAAATCTAGAAACCAAAATTAAACAACACAATACCAAATATACGATGGGTCAAAGGAAAAACCATATTGGAAATTAAAAAAGAACTTGAACAGAACCAAAATGAAAAAACAACATATAAATGTTTAAACACTATGAATTTCTGTTTGGGGAAAGATGGAGTAGATGTACTTTCTCCTATTTCTCTAAGTGAGACTAAAGCTCTTGGGAATTATATAAATCAAATGTAAGAAAACTTTGAAAGGTAGAGAAAAGGCAAGCTAGCCAGGGATCTTAGGACCGACCTAAGGCACAAAATGGTGATGAGTTTCTGGGACTTTCTTTTTGCCTCATTTTCTCAGAATTGGTGTTAAAGATCCTGGCAACAGAAACACCAATGGGCGCAGACACAAAAAAGACCAACAGGAAATACAAATCAAAACCACACTCAGATATCACCTCACACCAGTCAGAGTGGCCAAAATGAACAAATCAGGAGACTATAGATGCTGGAGAGGATGTGGAGAAACAGGAACCCTCTTGCACTGTTGGTGGGAATGCAAATTGGTGCAGCCACTCTGGAAAACAGTGTGGAGGTTCCTCAAAAAATTAAAAATAGACCTACCCTATGACCTAGCAATAGCACTGCTAGGAATTTACTCAAGGAATACAGGAGTGCTGATGCATAGGGGCACTTGTACCCCAATGCTGATAGCAGCACTCTCAACAGTAGCCAAATTATGGAAAGAGCCTAAATGTCCATCAACGGATGAATGGATAAAGAAATTGTGGTTTATATACACGATGGAGGACTATGTGGCAATGAGAAAGAATGAAATATGGCCCTTTGTAGCAACATGGATGGAACTGGAGAGTGTTATGCTAAGTAAAATAAGCCATTCAGAGAAAGACAGATACCATATGGTTTCACTCTTATGTGGATCCTGAGAAACTTAACAGAAACCCATGGGGGAGGGGAAGGAAAAAAAAAAGGAGGTTAGAGTGGGAGAGAGCAAAAGCATAAGAGACTTTAAAATTTTTTTTTTTTAACGTTTATTTATTTTTGAGACAGAGAGAGACAGAGCATGAACGGGGGAGGGGCAGAGAGAGAGGGAGACACAGAATCAGAAGCAGGCTCCTGACTCTGAGCCATCAGCCCAGAGCCCGACGCGGGGCTCGAACTCACAGACCATGAGATTGTGACCCGGGCTGAAGTCGGACGCTCAACCGACTGAGCCACCCAGGTGCCCCAAGACTTTTAAAAACTGAGAACAAACTGAGGGTTGATGGGGGGGTGGGATGGAGGGGAGGGTGGGTGATGGGTATTGAGGAGGGCACCTTTTGGGATGAGCACTGGGTGTTGTATGGAAACCAATTTGACAATAAACTTCATATATTGAAAAATAAAAATAAAAAATAAATGAGGAGAAAGGAGATGTAGTACTTTTTAAAAATCATGACCTTTGCTTATGCATGGCGTCTTTCTAGGTAATATGCAAAGCTATATTCTCGAGTCAAAATGAGAATGTGTGAACCTAACTCCTTGAATGGCTTTTGCAAACAAGTTGCAAACACAGCCAATCTATTCTCATAGCCTTGGTCATAGTACTTGAATACACGTGGTAATAAATTTGATTAAAAAAAAAAAAAAAAGACCAACAAAAGCCTTCTCTCTCTAGCTAAAGGACCAGGAAAGCAGAGGCCCAGGAATACATAAAAATTTTATAGACAATAATCTCTCTCAACCAAAAACCACAGAAAACAACAATAATAAAAACATGTGGTCCCACTCCTACCAACAAAGGTCAAATTGAGAACAGAGACTTCAACCTTCTTTAGGCTTTAACAAGTCACCCCAACTTACCCACTGGGATGTTATAGGAGAAAACCAACTAGGAAGCTCTCTATCTTCATGGTGTCAGTATAGACCATGTAGGGAGCCTGGAATTCTACCCTAACCAGAAATAACTTAACCCTTTCCTTTCTCAGTGGGGTAATGTCAGAGGAGGCCTAGTGAAGAGTCAGGGCTTTCATTACCACCCAGGGGTAACAAAGCCATCCACATTATGGTGTCTATAGAGATCACAGAGTTAGTCAGATTCTGATCCCTTCAATGGCAATGAAGAGTACCCCCACCTTGGGTTTAACAGAGGCCAGGGGAAGAATATGGACTTCCATACCCATTTGGCAGTAACAAGATGACTCCAATGAGTCAATTATGAATGTACTTGAAACAAATAAAAACACAGAAAAGTCTTAGTCAAGAAACTGAAAGTTTTAGCAAAAAAATAGAAGATATGAAACAAACAAAAAAATTTCAGAACTGAAAAATACAATAACCAAAATTAAAACTCAATGGATGAACTTAACAGGAGAATGAGGGGGATAGATGAGAATAATCCGTGAACTAGCAGAACAATAGAAATTGCTCAATCTGAATAACAGAAAAAAAAAACAGACTGAAAAAAATAAGGTTATCTATGCACCTCTTGGACTATTACAAAAAATCTAACATTTTTTATCACTGAAGTTTTGAAAAGAGAAAAGAGGAAACCAAAGCTGAGCAAACAAAAAATAGTATAAAACCAAAGAAATCCTCACCAAGCACATCACACTTTTGAACACTTGTGAAAACTGAAAAAGAAAAACATTGAAAGCAACGAGTAAGAAAACAAAATCTTACCTAAAGGAAAAAAAAAATTCAACTGATGACAGATTTCTCATCAGAAACCATGAAGGGCCAGAATGAAGTGGCACCTTTACCAAATGCTGAAAGAAAAAACTGTCAACCTAGAATCCTATAACCAGCAAAATACAGCCTTTAAGAATTAAAGGGAGTTGGACATGAGGGATGGAACAACAACAACAAAAAAAAACAAAACAACAAACTAGGAAAATATGTTGCTAGCAGACTTACCCTAAAAGAAGGCATCTTAGAACATCAAGAAGGAAGGATTTTTTTTTTTAATTTGTTAATGTTTATTTATTTTTGAGAGAGAGAGAGAGAGAGAGAGAGAGACAGACAGACAGACAGAGACAAGGAGCACAGGGGAGGGGAAGAGAGAGGGAAAAACAGAATCTGAAGCAGGCTCCAGGCTCTGAGTTGTCAGCACAGAGCCCAGTGCAGGGCTTGAACCCATGAACTGTGAGGTCATGACCTGAACCAAAGTCAGATGCTTAACTGACTGAGCCACCCAGCTGTCCAAGGAGGGATTTTTTTTTAATGACTAAAATAAAATAGATTTCCCTTCTCAAATAAAAAAAAAAAAAGTTTGAAGGCTAAAACAAACATCATAGTACTGTCTGATGTAGTTTTAAATGGATGTAGAGGAATTATTTAAGATGATGATGTTATAAAGGGAGAAGGGTAGAGAGATGTAAAAGGGGGTAAGTTTTATGCACTATTTGAACTAGTAAAATGATAACAGCAATAGACTGTAATAAGTTACATATATGTAATATCTACAACAACCACTAAAAAAGCTACATAAGGAGATATATTCAAGAAGTATAGACAAATCAAAATATAATTTTTAAATCTTCAAATAACCCAAAGGAAGACAAAAAAAAAGAAAACAGAGAAATGAAAACCCAAGGACAAACAGAAAACAAAAAATAACAGACTCAAGCTGAAACAAATTAATAATTACATTAAATATAAGTGGTAAAATACAATAATTAAAAAAACGTGAGATTGACAATTAAAAAACATAACTCAACTATCTACAAGAAACTCACTTCAAATATAATGAGAAAAGGGGCGCCTGGGTGGCGCAGCCGGTTAAGCGTCCGACTTCGGCTCAGGTCACGATATCGCGGTCCACGAGTTCGAGCCCCGCGTCGGGCTCTGGGCTGATGGCTCAGAGCCTGGAGCCCGCTTCCGATTCTGTGTCTCCCTCTCTCTCTGCCCCTCCCCCGTTCATGCTCTGTCTCTCTCTGTCCCAAAAATAAATAAAAAACGTTGAAAAAAAAATTAAAAAAAAAAAGACAAATATAATGAGAAAGGCAGACTGAAAGTAGAAGGATGAAAAAAGAGACCATGTACACATTAATCAAAAAAAAAAGTAACTATGTTAGTATCAGGAAAAGTAGGCTTCAGAGCAATTTATAAGTGAAGGGGGTAGGATTATTATATAATAATAAAAATCCAACAAAAAGACAGCAATCCTAAATGCCTATGCACTTCACACATTGCTGTAAAATATATGAAGAAGAACTGACAGACCTAAAAGGAGAAATAGATGAATCCACAATTATAGTTGAAGACTTCAGCATTCCTCTCTCAACAATGGATAGACGCTGGACAGAAAATCAGCAAGCACTGAGAAAATATCACCACCACCATCATCCAACAGCATCTAATTAACATTTATAAAACACTTCACCCAAGAATAATGTAATACATACTTTTTTCAAGTGCCTACAGAATATATATCAAGAGGCCCATATTCTGGGCCATAAAACCTCAACAAATTTAAAAGAATCAAAATGATACAAAGTGTTTTCTAAACACAACGAATTTAAGCCACAAGAGTAACAGGAAGATAAAAAGGAAATCTCCCAACACTTGGAAACTAAAAAACCCACTTCTAAAAAATCCATGGATCAAACAGAAAGTCTCAAGGGAAATAAATATATATATATTAAATTGAATAAAAATGAAATACAAAGTTTCCAAGTCCAGCATCTAAGAAGCTCATAAGTTGCAACTTCATCCTAATGAGTAAAAAGTTGAACAAACTAAAAGTTCAGTAATTCTTAGATCCATAAGAGAGGTTAGGTCACAAGGCAAACTCCTGCTCCCCAAATTTGAAAATGACAGGTAAATTGAGAGAATCACAACTTAGTGGAACAGAAACCCATGAGCAAAAACCTCCATGGGAACCAGTTGGAGAGTAGGAAAAACTAAACTATAATTGATAAATTGCTGGAGGCACAGGGTAGACAAGTCTGAGAATCACAAACCCCAGGGAGACCCAGTAATAGGGAAGTGCCAGATATTTATGAGTTTTACTTCTATGAGCTCAACAGGTTCTTACAGTGAGTATCAGAGAAAAATACCCTCCCACTTCTGGCAGGGGGAGTGGAAAAAGGACTAGAGCACTGTGTTTTTCTTAACAAAGCCTGTCTTAGGAGAAATTATTTTACTAGAGCCTAACCTGCTAGGGTTTTATCAGAGCCCAACACACAGGGAAGTGGGGAAATACCAAATTTCAGCCCTATCTAGCCATCTTGTTGCACCTAAGTGGGAGGAAAAAACCTGAGAAGCACTTGTGAAGTTTACAGCCCAGAGGCACAGGTTCATAAAAGACTGACACCTACTAATAGGATTATAGAATGCCTCTTATCACCATGCTACTGGAAGCTTATTGACAGTGGTTCTTTCACCCAGGACCAGCTATTAAGAAACAATTACAAGCCATACTAAAAGCCAAAAACAAGTTTGAAGAAACAGAACAGCGTCAGAACCTGACATAGCAGGGATGTTGTAATTATCAAATTGGGAAATTTAGACCAACTATTATTAATATGCTAAAGGTTCTAATGGATAAAGTAAATAGCATGCAAGAACAGATGGGTAATGTAATCAGAAAGAGAAATCCTAAGAAAGAACCAAAAACAATTGCTAGAGGTATGTATGTATGTATGTATGTATGTATGAATGAATGAATGAATGAATAAATAAATAAATAAATAAATAAATAACAGAAATCAAGAATGCCTTTGATAGGCTTATTAGTAGACTGGACATGGATGAGGAAAGAATCCCTGAGCTTGAATATATTTCAATAGAAACTTCAAAACTGAAAAGCAAAAATAAAAAAAGACAAAACAAAACAAAAAAATAACAAAAAAAAAACATCCTGGAATATTCAAGAACCGTGGGACAACAACAAAAGGTGTACCTACATATAATGGGAATACCAGAAGGAGAAGGGAGAAGGGAAAAGAAGAAATATTTGAAATGGCTCAGAATTCCTTCCAATTAAAGTCATGGGCACCTGGTTGGCTCAGTAGGCTAAGTGTATGACTCTTGGTTTCAGCTCAGGTCATGATCTCACAGGTTCATGAGATCAAGCCCCATGTCTGGCTCTGTGCTGACAGTGCGGAGCCTGCTTGGGATTCTCTCTATCCCTCTCTCACTTCCTCTCCCCTGCTTGTGTGCTCTCTCTCTCTCTCCCTCTCCCTCTCTCTCTCAAAATAAATAAACATAAAAAAGAAAAGAATTCCCTCAAATTGATGTCAGACCACAGATCCAGGAAGCTCAGAGAACACCAAGCATGATAAATGCCAAAAAAAAAAAAAAAAGAAAAAAGAAAAAAATCTACACATATGGTATTTAAACTACAGAAAATCGAAGACAAAGGAAAAATTCTGAAAGAAGCGAGAAGAAAAAACACATCTTACTTACACAGGAGTACAGCTAAGAATTACATCTGACTTCTCCTCAGAAACCATTCAAACATGAGGAAACTGGACTGATAATGTTTAAAGTGCTGGGAGAAAAAGAAACCCAACTTGGGATTCTGTATCATGTGAAAATATCCTTTAAAAGTGAAGGAGAAATAAAGACTTTCTAAGACAAACAAAAATTGAGGAACTTTGTAAAAAAGTTCTTTAGAGGGGATAGAAAAAGATATAGATCAGACATTGAATCTACATAAGGAAAAAAAAAAGAGGATCAAAATAAGAAAAGTGAAGATAAAAAGTTTCCTTTTTATTATTCTTAATTGATCTAACATATATAAATTTTGTTCAAAATAGTAATAGCAACAATGTATTCAATTATGTATCATTATGAATGCATGTAAGCTTATGTATAGGTGACATGAATGACAGAAATTTTTCAGGGGTTGGAAGGGAGGAATTACCATTATTTTGTTATTATAAGGTACTGGCAGTACCGTGGAAGTGATTTAATGTTATTTGAAAGTGGTCTTGGATTAGTCATAAATGTGTACTGTAAACTCTATGGCAACCAAAAAAAGTAAAAAAAAAAAAAAAAAAAAAAAGAATTATAACTCATACCCTAAAAAAGGAGAGAAAATGTAATAATATAAAAGTTCAATTAGAACCACAAAAGGCACAGAAAGACTGCTGGTCAAAATAGTAAAAAGAACAAAGGCAACAAATAGAAAACAGCAAGAAACATAGTAGATATCAGTCCCAGTTTATCAATTATTACTTTGAATGTCAATGATCTAAATGTACCAATCAACAGACAGAGACTGTCAGAAAGGATCAGAAAACAAGACCCAATCATACGTGGGTTTTGTTTTTGTTTTTAAGTAGGCTTAACACCCAAAGTGGGGCTTCAACTCATGGTCCTGGGATTAAAAGCCAGATGATCTACTGACTGAGCCAGCCAGGTGCCCCACAACCATATATTATTAAAAAAAAAAAAAAACCCAACTTTAAAAATAAAGACACCTATATATTAAAAATAAATGGAGTAAGATATACTATGCTAACACTAATTAAAGGAAAGTGGGAGTAGCTATACTAATCCCAAACAGAGCAGACTTTACCATAAAAAAGTTGTCACGGGTGGAGAGTGGTATTACATTATAATAAAGGGGTCAATTCCACATGACATAATCCTCACCATGCGTGCATCTAACAGAACATCAATAAAATTGATAAGTCTCTAGCCAGGTTAACTGAGAAAAAAAAGGGAAGACACAAATTACTAATATCAGAAAGGAAAGAGAGGACATCACTACAGATCCCATTGACATTCAGCAAATAATAAAGTAATGAGCAACCCTTTGTCCATAAATTTCACAATCTAGATGAGACAATTTCTTAAAAGACACAATGTTGCCAAAACTCACACAAGAAGAAATAGACAATCTGAATAGGACTATATCTATTAAACAAATTTAACGATAATAACCTTCCAAATCAGAACGCATCAGGCCCAGATGGGTTTACTACTGAATTCTACCGAACATTTAAGGAATAAAGTATACTAGTTCTCTAGAATTTCCTCCAGAAGATACAGCAGAGGGAACGCTTATGAACTCATTTGTTGAGGCCAGCATTTTTGGTTTGGTAACCAGAAAAAGATATTACAAAAAAAACTACACTACAAACAACATTTTTCATGAACATAGATGCAAAAATCCTCAAAAAAAAAAAAAAAATCAGCTTATCAAATCCAACAATGTATAACAAGATTTATATACCCAGACCAAGTGAGATTTACTGCCAGTATGTAAAGCTGGCTCAACATTTGAAACTGAATTAATATAATCCAACATATCAACAGGCTAAAGAAGAAAAATTACAAGATTATATCAATAGATGCAGAAAAAGCAATTGACAAAATTTAACAACTATTCAAGATTTTAAAAAAAAACTCTCAGTAAACTATGAATACAGGGAATTCCTTAACTTGATCAAGAATATCTACAAAAAAACTACAGCTAAAATTATACTTACTGAGGAGAAGCTTGAAGCTTTCCCACTAAGATCAGGAACAAAGTAAGGATGTTCCATCTCACTGCTCCTCTGATGAGACAACTCAGTGGGGGGAGCACAAAGGAGCACACAGGAACTTTTTGGAATTATGAAAATGTTTCAGAATTCAATTGTGGTGGCTACACAGTTTTACACATTTGTCAAACGTTTAACTCAAAGAACTGTACACTCAAAAATGAATGTATTTTATTGCATGTAAGTTATACCTCAGCAAAACTGATTAAATAAAAAATAGCCAGAGAGAATATATGTATAACGCATATTACTAAGGATTACTCTACAACATATATAAATTTTGCCAAAAAAGCAATAAGAAAACATCCATCAAGTGGTGACAAAGAAAAAACCCAAATGACTATTAAACATGAAAATATTCTTAGCTCCACAAGTCCAAATTAAAATAAACAGCATATCACAGCAATTAGAAGAGCAAAATCAGAAATTCTGATAAACTGAAATCTAGTAAGGATAGAGGAAAAGTACATACTCCTACACAGCAGTGTGAATTGCTGCATTTACTCCAGAGAGCAATTTAGCAGTATCTGATGAAGTTGACTAAACACATACTCTATAACACAGTAATTCTACTTCTAGAACATATCCTACCAAAAAATCTTGCGCCTATACACAATTAGAGAACATATACTATGAATATACAAGAATATATACTTTGGGACTATTTAAAAAAATGGAAACAATTAAATATCCACAAAGAGGAAAATGGACAAATAATTTTGCAATTAATAAAATGGTTAAAATTAAAGAAAAAATATACACATACACAGGGTTCAAAAATATAATGTGAGGAAAAAGCTGTAGAGTGCTTTACTCAGTGTGACAGCCTTTGTATGGATTTATAAAAACACATGAAGCAATCCTTGAAAATCAGGAATGATGGGCACACACATTATACTCATGTAGTGGATGCTTGTGGGAGGGGTGAAGGAGCAAACCAGACTGGGAAGCAAAACAAAGATGACTCTAACTGTATTTATAATGCTTTAACATACCTGAATCAAAAATTACAAAAGAATAGCATTTATTTATTCTAAGTGGTTGATCACACATTCACTTCTTTTCCCTAAATTTCTGTAATTTTCAACATTTCAAAATCAAAGGAATAATAATTTTTTAAAGCTATACAATATGAAATAGGCTTAAAAAGCACTAATTTTTAACAAACGTGCTGGATTCTGAGATAACTCAAAAGTAGTGCATACCATGACATTAAATTAGCATTTATCTTAAGAGTTCAAAAATTGAACTAATTTTTTGTTGTCGTTTTTCCAATTTCTAGAATCTGCAGACTAGAAAATCCATACTCTTTTAGGCTAAGCATTAGAAGATATTCATAGACCTCTGACTATGTAACTAAATAAATCTTGCTTTATTAAGGTAACTCCAAGGTCGCTGTTAGTGCTCATGACTTTCAGTGTCCCTTCACGAGACCAGTATTGCCCATTTGCAGGGTCTCAAAAGCCAACAGACTATCCCCATTTAGACACATCTTGACTCCTTCCCATTTGGCTCCTCTAAGTATGCTGGTCATTACTTCCACACGAACGTTCATTTCTTTGAGTTTATGTCAGCTTAGTTTCTGAAGTCTTTAAAATTTAGAAGAGGAATTTTTGATTCTCTGCTCAACTATAAGGACACACAGTCAACAAGCCTTAAAGGTCTCCTTCCTTTTATGACATCATTGTGCTTACTTACTATTTTTATCTGATAAAAAAAGGATCATTTACAAATATTTTCTCCCAAATAGTACTCACCTCTGGATAAAGATGGAAGCGTTTCACTGTATTAATTACAAGGGGATATTCAGTGAGCCTATCATTCATAATCATCCACAGTCCTTCCAAAAATGAAGGTGCTTCAATAATGGTCTTGAAGTAGGAATAATAAAGTCCCTTTAAAAAGTATAAATTATTGATATAATTAAATATGAAAGTTTTTAGAACAATTTCTTCTGAATAAAAGGAAAAAGTCAATAGTAAAACTTCCTAATTTCTCCTTGCTACTGCATTCTTGGGCTCAAAAAAAAGACATGCATTTTCAGGTTGTCACTGTGCTATTCTTTCATATTTTCTCTATGCTTGAAAAACAGGTGGAGGGGTGGTTAAATGTTGCAAGGAATTTTTCTGACTATGGTTGAAAACAGGAATACAGGGGCGCCTGGGTGGTTCAGTCGGTTAAGCGTCCGACTTTGGCTCAGGTCATGATCTCACGGTCTGTGAGTTCGAGCCCCACGTCGGGCTCTGTGCTGACCGCTCAGAGCCTGGCGCCTGTTTCAGATTCTGTGTCTCCCTCTCTCTCTGCGCCTCCCCTGTTCATGCTCTGTCTCTGTCTCAAAAACAAATAAACGTTAAAAAAACAAAAACAGGAATACAATATATTTGTAATTCCAGCAAGCCTGATTTTGCCCCCACATTATGAGATTCCTAGAGGCTGAAATCTGATGAATTCTGGCATAAACAGAGAAGGCTTCATCTCCTTGTGCAACTTTGCATATGCTTTTTTCCACCTCTTAACAACATACAATGGTCACAAGCAAAGATGAGACATGATTCAGGCTTGCAACTTACTTCCTAGCTCCATCTAACGGCTCTGCACAAAGTGAAAGCTAACTAAATGTCAACTGACCACTGTTCATGACACAAACGCAGTCCTGAAAAGGGGATTATCTGAGCGTATTATGCTAGCATAGGAAATAAGGACTTTATCAGGCCAGCAAAAGTGCTGTTTAGTTAAAATTCAGAGATTAACAAAAGCATGCTGTTTAATATTACTTTCCTCACCAATTTCCTGCTTTTCTTCCTAAAATCTAAAAGCAAATAAAGGGCCACGTTGCTTGTAGTACATGCTTCCAAAAGCATTAAAAATAATTTTCAACTCCACACTCATTCCTGCCTCATAAAACTTTGTTATTAACAGATCAAGCAATGCTAGAGGCTACTAGATTGAAGTTCTGTTTCAGCTGATGTCTGAAAGAGCATTTCCCCATAGTTTTGGTTGCTAAAATAGGAGTTCATATAAGGATTGCTCCTTTCTCCTTAGGAGGGCAAGACAACACTACAATGAAAGAATATTTAATATGCGTAAGTCTTATACTTAGAGAAATAGAAAAATATAAAAATAAGTTTTTGTTAACAACAGCTGTTATTTTTATGCCTGGTACTGTGTTATGTGCTTCATTCATGATCTCCCTTCATATTCCATAAAATCCTGTAAAGCTGGAATTATTTCTAGATGACAGATGAGATTACCGAGAATCTGAGAGGCTGACTGACAAGCCGTCAGACAACGAAGCACAGACCTGCTATCTGAATCCAGTTATTGTCATCAAAGCCCACACCCTACCCACAGCTACACAATTCATTTAATAGTATTTTATATCCTCCCTTTGGAAATAGTATGTATGTTAAAAATTTAAATGCCACAAATATGCTAAATGTATCCAATTCTTCAAAGGTTTAAGGAGGCTATTGGGGTGAGATTCAAAAAGCAGTGGGTGAGGTAAAAATTGTATGCAGATAAATCTGCAAGGACAGAAAGTAGAACGAGATTATGAGGGGCTTGGGGAGAGGGGCATGGGAAGTTGGTGTTTTTAATGGGTATAGTTTCTGTTTGGAATAATAAAAAAAGTTCTGGAAATGAACCGGTGGTGAGGATAAGAAATTTCTGGTAACATTTGGCACGCCTATATCGCTTCTTAAATGTTGTCTTTGTTTTCCTTCTTCCCCAGCTCTTCTGAGTGATCTTTACTATCTTTAAAAGAAGTGTGCATTAGAAGAGTAGGGTAATGACATAAGTAAAAGAATCCTAAAACATTTTCTATTTAAATATTAAACCTAAGTTGTAGCTCGAGAAACAGTGCATTCAACAAAAATTCATTTCAGTTCCTAATATATTTCCACCTTATAGTCTTACTATTCTTAAACTACAAATTAATTTATAAGAAACTAACCATTTCAGTACGAAAAGTCATCTCCCGTTCTAAAGATGAGAGGTGAGAAAAATGACGATCATTTTCAAAAAGTGTTACTAAATGCATCCTAGAAAAAAAAAATGATGCACCATATTCTAATAAGAACATTTCAAAACCATTACTAAAGTATTAAAGTACAAAAACCATGAAAAAAATAAAGTTCTGTAATAAATGAGATAATTTTACAATTTGCTTAATAATTTGTATATTTTTAGGCATTTATAATTCAGTGTGTACAGAGGTGAAATTCCTTAGCCACAGTTGTATATCTAAAACTCCCTCTCTGCACCACCCTTCTTCCACTCCAGGTCTCTAAATCAGAACAGAGGCAAGTTTCTGTTTAAGTTTCACAAGTGATTCTAATGTAACAGGTTGGAGAAATGCCTCTGTAACTATCAAAAAGCATGCAGAATTAAAAAAAATAAATTTAGATTAAAGCAGTTTTAAAATAAATACTATAAAAGGGATCAACTTTCAGGTGCCAAAGAGACACAGAACTGTATGTCAAGATATTTTATTAGTGAGACGCAAGAAAACAGCTGTGTAGTGAAAATAGGAGCACATGTGATAATAAATAGCAATTCTGCTATCCTTAACTTACCGAGTAGATGCTTTCCAAACACACAGAAAGCAAACTTCTATATATCAACCCTGTCTTCACGTACCTTGATTTACATGTAAGACATACATATGCCAGGGTAACACTAGCTATAGGAAATGTTTCTTACCATTACAGCCTTAGTTCTAAAATCAAAATCTCCCTGCAAACTAAATGGCCAGAACAGCCCTGAAAATATGTGAGGCAGATCCCACTCTTCCTAAGAGTAAAAATTCCTGAGCTCTTATAGAAATGAAAATACATCAGAGGAAAAATATTAAATTACATATAGTTTTTATAGACAGGTCACTTGTGTAAAATAAGGTACATGTGCGTGCTCATTTAATTCTGTAATACCACAGTAGCATCTTTAGTTTCATTTCTACCTGATTTCCAGCTGACAAGTGTTACTAAAACTTATGTTTTAGTCACTATGTTTATGTTTTATGTTTAAAACTTATGTTTATGTCACTAACAACACACATTTACTGTAAGATAAGGGAATTTTTTTTAGATGAAATAAACATGCATAATACAGTAGAAAGCTAGATATTTAAGAAATATAGTGGTGAATCCTTGGGTAACACAAAAATATTTTAATTCATAAGTACTATTCCTTTAATGCATCTATTTTGTAAATGCTGCTTCACATTTTTTTTTAAAATAACAAATATGTGTAAACTGGTACACAGATATTATATACACATAGCAAGCGGTTATTGTCTTATTGTTTGTATGCAAACAGCAATGTCAATTTTGAATCCAAATGTTTTTATTCATTTAAAACTGCAACTAATCTTACCAGTGCAAAACTCCCACAAAGGCAGCTGGAAAAACAAACAAAAAAGTTATTAAAAGCTGCTTTATCGTAATATACCCTTAAAACAAGTACTTCAAATGCATTCCCTTCTATGCCTTAAGACAGCACACATATTTAGCAAGATGGCTAAATAATTCCATCTGTATAAAATAGGAAAAATTTACAAACAGACATAGAACAAATTATGAATAGTTCTCACCTCTGCAAGGGAGGGCCGAGGAGCAAAGGAAGATTTGGAAGACTAGATCTCATTCACATAAATTGCAAAAGAGTGATGAAATTACTGATTTTGTGCTTCTTTGTGATTTTCAGTTTATTCTCTCTTCTCCCTCTTATTCTCTATTTCTTTACAATAAAATTTTTAAAACAAGCACACATATACACTATGCTCAGCTCAATCCTTTCAGAATTGAATCTAGCCTACAGGAGCCACCGTAGACCACTTTCCCTCGAGCTCATCAGAAGATTGTTAAATGCAGGAAATGCCTTCCTCAGCAGCACACCTGAAAGCCCCTATATATGGAGCTTTGATTGCTCCCAGACACCTGGCCTGGGAGACCCATCTAGAGCTGCCCTGTCTGCGCCCTATGAATGAGGCTTTAACAGAGGGCGTGGAGACAGGTCAAACAGTGACACTCCTGTGGGTATGGAGACAGGTCAAACAATGACTCCTCTGGTGGCTGGAACACTGCTTGTTTTCAAGGATACAACAGAGCTGGGGAAGGGGCACGGGATGAGGCCTAAACAAAACGCCACAAACTCTGCTGTTCTTACAGAATTGCAGTCGTTTTTTGAATACCTGTTCTCTAGAGTACTGTAACCCTTTGGTTATTTTTGTAAAATTTTGAAAAATTGATTCTGACAATTTTCCAAGTACTTTTGTTACTATCACAGAGGAGTGAATTCACTCAGCTATTCCTAATGTCCTGTCTCCTCTCCAAGATTTTATAATAATATTTCTTATGGTTGTCCCAAATATGCCTGGCAAATCATTTTAGCAAACCACAAATTTGAGCCTCTTAAAAATTCAAGAAATTACTCACCTGGACTAACAAAATAAATTAAGTCGATAAAAAATTAAGTAATAATAATAAATTGCAATTTTGAAAAAAATTCCCAGCCATGCTTCTCCAGCTCTTGTTCTCCATGTTCCTAACCATCTGGTCCCAACCACTCTTTAATACTTCTCAGAAGATTTACTTGATTTTACATGATCAGCAACTATAGCCCTTGGTCTGTTTTTGTACTGTCCACAAGCTAAAAATGCTTGTTACATTTTTAAAGGGTTGTCAAGGGTTGTACAGATATGGAAGAAGAACAGGCAATGGAGACTGTACGTGACCTGTGAAGCCTGAAATATTTACTGCCTGGCTCTTTATAGAAAAAGTACAGGGGCGCCTGGGTGGCTCAGTCGGTTGAGCATCTGACTTTAGCTCAGGTCATGATCCCACGGCTTGTGAGTTAGAGCTCCACATCGGGCTCTGTGCTGACAGCTCCGAGCCTGGAGCCTGCTTCAGATTCTGTGTCTCCCTCTCTCTCTGCCCCACCCCCCACTTACACTCTGTCTCCCTCTCTCAAAAATAAAGAAACGTTAAAAAAATTTTTAAATATATATTTATTACATATGTTAGCTCTTTCTAGCTCATATGTAATATACTGTGAACCACTCTGAAATTAAACCTATACCTGCTCTCTCAACTTAAAGCAGATGCCCCTTTGATAAGGTTTCATTAGCCTTAAGATAAACACATACTACCTCATTCAACTTATATTTATAATCTCTCTCTCACTCTCTAGGCAATTACATATAGTGGCAAAAACTCTTAAAAATGGTGTTTAAGGAAAGGGAAAAGATCAAATATCCTACTTGAGCCATCTAGCTTTCCAAAAATCTTCAAAATATTCTTATGCCTCTCATTCCTTCCCTTTACCCCACATTCCACACCTGATAAAATGATAAGGTGTAATGAAGCCAATATTCTAAACGCATGAAGTGCTTATCACAGTCCCTTCCAAAGCTGTGATAAAAAGCATGTCTCCTGATCCCTGTATCCTGTCAATCTCACCTCTGAAAGTGACCTAGCCTCATATTTCACTGAAACGGAGATCATCTGATACAAGCACTCCTAACTTCTTTTATACCCACTTTAACATTTCTGTATATACTAATCCTTGCTTTGCTATTCTCTACCATCTATCTCAGCAAAGGAAGGATCTCTCTCTTTTCCAGTTAGCTTCTCAAATTTGTGCCTCTAATTCCACTCTTCTCAAAGATTCCAAGACTTCAACTACTTCCTCTCTTGGAACCTGAATCTCACCCTCTCCCCTTGATCTTTCCCTTCAGCCTTCAATTCTCCTAAGCCCTAAAACACTTTGGTTGATCTAACAGCACTTCACTTCAAACTATGACAGATTCTCTCCCCCACCCATAACCCCATTTGCTGCCAAGATTCTTGCACAACATCTTTCTTTTATGTTTCTATGTTCCTGGTCTTTTTTTTTTTTTCTTTAATGACCAATGGCCTCTTTAAATTCTTATGCTTTTCAAACCTCTCTCTAGCATCTGACCAGATTCTTAGATTGCTTCATCTTTTATTACACCAACTCTTCCAGTTTTTCTGGCCTCTGTTTTTATATGCATATCTGGCTTTTCCTTTTCCTCTCCTCTCTGAAAACTAAGTAGAAGGGGTTTTCTCAAGTATCTCTGCTTTGCCCACTTTTCTCTCATGGGAATCTCAATCCTCAAGTTTCAGCTCACTTCTACATGGATAATTCCCAAATCTATAATCCTCATTGCTGAACTTTCTCTCTCCCTGTCCTCCCACCTCATCTACCTCACCACCTACCCAGCGCTCACAATATGCTTCCATGGACTCTCACCTCTGTCCTCCCCTCCCCTCCCCTCCCCTCCCCTCCCCTCTCCAGTCCTGCTGTTGCCACCCTTGCTAAGACCACTGTTGCCTTGATTCTGGTATTCCAATCATGTTTTTCTGCTCTTCTCCATCCGTCATGGGTCCATTTTACAAACCACTACCATGTTAATCATGTCACTCGATTTTAAAATTATTCAAGGCTAACACTGTGAATGTATCCACAGAATTGTTCACTTTAAAATGGTTAATTTTATATGACGGGCATTTCATCTCCTTAAAAAAAAGTTGGTTTTGTTTTTCTTTCCTTAAAGAATCCATCAGTTGCTTCCACAGAATGAAGTTCAAATTCCTTAACCCAAGTTTTGGGTTAGACTCTCCACTGCTCGTCCCAGCCCACCTTGTGAACTTACTTCCCACTTTTGTCACCTTCCTTTGCAGTCTTACTTCACCTTTATATTTTCTTACTCCCTCCACTTCAATTATGCCATTCCTCGGGCCTCTAATACTTGCTGTCCTCTGCCTCACACAGCCAGATGTTAACTTTTGAATCACAATTCTAATCCCACCTTTTCCTAAAAGTCTTTGCTGACCTTATTTCCCACTTCCCATCTTAAAGTGTTAGTTTCCTCTTCTGAACTCTCCTAGCACTTAATATATTCAGTCCTTACTTCACCCAGCACTCAGGGAATGCCCTCGGTGTGCCAGACATGGGTGCTCAGGAGCTGGTGTTGGGGTTGGTGAAACAGCGTGGTGTCCACGCTGATTCTGGATGTGGGATGTATGTGCTGCCACAACTACACATCTGATAAAATGTAAGTGTGAATTCCCATCTATTATTCCTCTCGTATTTGTTAATACCCCACATGTGGAGACCCATTCTTCTCTAACATCAGCAGTCAGCTTATGACTAAAAGAAATCACAACAACTTACATTAGCAGACATTTCTCCATGTTTCAACCTACATCAGTAGCCCATCTGAACGAGGACTAGGCTCAAATCTGATTTTACTGAAACGGCAACATTTAAATTAACTCTTAAACTACAGAAAATGAAGAATGTAAATAAACAATCTTTCAAGTGCCTTAAAAAAAAAATCCCCCAAATCCAAGCAGTGAATTTCTACAGCAAGATGGAAGTAAACTATTAAAGGTTCTCAGCTAATTAAACCAACACTTTATTTTGCTTTAAGGTACAAGAGGAACATGGGTGCCCCAAGAAGTAGCCTATCGTTTTTAGAACCCGTGATAAATGGCTGCCCTGATTAAAACGACCTTTTGGTGGTGGCACAGGGGGTGACCACGATGCCCCCCCCCCAAACCCGGGACTCTTGTTTTAAAAGAAGAACCAGGGGGGCTGGAATTCTTCAGCGATCTTCCAGAGCTGGACCTTGTCATTAGAACTGCTAAGCTTGTTTGTTAAACTGATCTTGAAGACTCGGCCAAACCGCTTCAAACCCGGGCTCAGAGGCCCTCCCGGCCTTGCCACCGGCGCCCCCGCCCCCCTCTGCTCACCTATGCCGAAGGAGGTCCTGCTGTTGACCTGTCGTCTCCGAAACTGCAGCACCTTCTCCCGGAGCTGCTCCAGCAAACAGCTGAGGAACTGGAAGCGGCCGAGAAGAAGGGTCTTGGCGACCACTTCCATTTGCATGCAATTTTGCGCTTTCACGTTTCGGGTCCTCCGCGGCGAGTAATCCCGGGAGCCCCCCGGCAGGTTCCCCCCGCCTACAGGCAAAGGCGGCTGCCGCTTTTCCGTCTCCGCCTGCGGCTCCTCCATCTCCGGCTCCCCGGCTCCGGTGGCCCGGCGCCGCCGCCGGGACTGCACGGAGCGCGAGGACTGCACCGGCTCTGAAGCCGCTTCTTTGAGCTTTCTCCTGGTTTGCCCGACCATTTTCTCATAGTCCCTGTTCAGCTGGAGCTGGGTCTCTGGCTGGCGCGGGCCCAGCCCAGTCGGGCGAGGTCCGCTGGGGCCTGGCTCGGGTCGCGGCCTCAACGACCAGCCCCCGCCGCCGTTGAGGGCCGCCCGGTCGTCATGGCGACCGGGAAACCGGGAGGGAGGGGCCTGAGGCCCAGACAGCCCCGGCCCCGCGCGCGCCCTCCACGCGCACCACGCACGGTCCCCTCGCGCATCCGACGCGCGCAGCCCCTGCGCCCTGCATCCCGTGCATCCCCCAGGAGCACCCCTTGCCCCCCTAACCAGCCCCGCGCGCAGCACAGGCTCACTGCCCCACTCAAATCCCTGCGCGCGTCCTGGGACGCTGGCCGCCCCTGCGCACACCTTGGCTCCATGGTCCTGCTGGCGGGGAAGTAGGAGGAATTCCTATTTAATTATTATTATTATTATTATTATTATTATTATTATTATTATTTTCCTGTTCAGGGTTAGCTTTGTTATTTCAACCAAAAGCTTGTGCGTCTGGAAGTAATTAAAAGGGAAAGAGAGTTTAGTTGAAAGAAAGAACCATAGAAAGAGAGGGAGGGAAGGCACTTTTGGGAACATCTCTCCTCCCCTCCTACGCACACCTTGCATTGGACATTAAATGCCTCCTACAGAGAGGGATTGGTCGAAGGCCATAGGCAACATGTGGCAGAGCAGGCTGAGCCTCAAGGCCTCAGGTTGGCATGAGTTCAGTAACACCGCGGTTACCCTTGGAGGGCGGCATTTATGAATCCATTGTTGAAGTATGTGGACCTTGAAATTTAAAGTTGTTTTATCAGCCAAAAAAAAGGGGGGGGGGTGCTGATTTAGGAATATCAGAGAAATGAAAGCTATAGGCAAAACCAGAGGTGAATGCAACAGAGAACTTATTAGGAGACAGTTGGGAGGGGTTATTTTGAACGTTAAGAGTGCATGAGGATTTCTCATTAGCGGACTTGCTGTTTACCGATGTTTTTGTGGGAGATACAATGTACCTCTTTCTCTGTTAGGACTTGGAATTGATGATTCTTTCTTATTGATGCGTCTTTTGTTGCGGTCTGTAATTGACCTCCAGTGGTACAGTGTGGTAGCTCCCCCTTCTGGCCTTTAGACTCCGTTTGAAATGAGATTTCCTTCTATTAATTTTCACAAGTGGAAGTGTGTGTCCCAACTAATAATTGTTGCTAAGACAGAATTCCTTGGGCATAGAATCATTGTCCTCAGCGCTCTCACCTTGCTAAACCAGACCCTACCCAGCCCTACAGTCACCACATAGCCAAACACGATGCCACAGCGTCTGGCAAAGATGGACATGATTCATTGTCATTTTCCATGTCCTTTGGCATCTTTGGAGTCCACACATTCTTCACTTCCCATCTGTTTTATGATGGATCAGATTGAACTCCCTAATCCCCACCTCCCCCATCAAATCTATGGCTCATTTTGGCCAGATTAATTTTCCTGATGCAACATCTCTCAAAAATGTTCATGGTAGGGGCGTCTAGGTGGCTCAGTTAAGCGTCTGACTCTTGATTTCTGCTCAGGTCATGATCCCAGGATCATGGGATAGAGCCCTGCGTGGGCCTCAGCGCTGAATATGAAGCCTGTTTAAGATTCTCTCTCCCCACCCCCCACCCCTCTCCTCTGCTTACATGAGTGCAGTCTCTCTCTCTCTTTCTCTCTCTCTCTCTCTCTCTCCCCCCCCAAAAAAAAAAAAAAAAAGTTCATGGTTCCCATAGCCCACAAATGAAATGTAAACTTCTTGGCTTACTCATCAGTGCCTTCAATAATCGGCCCCCATCTGCCTTTTCAACTTTAATTTCCCACTTTCCTGGACACAAACTTTCCAGTAATTTTGAGTAAGGTCCGGAGCATGAGACTCTATAACTATCTATCCCTTTGCTCATACCAGAAAGTATCCCCTAGCTTTTTCATCCATTTCTCCCTGCAAATCTGAATTCTGTCACCTTCCAAGCCCCAGCCCACATGAATTCCCCCTTCTCTGAAGGTCTAAAGCAACTACTGACCATAGTATTCCTCTTGTCACTTATTTAAATTCAGTAAGTACTGTTATTAACTTGTTGTCTTGTAAGTTTTTTTCAAAGAACATTTCTACATTCCTGGCACTGTGTTTGGTGCTTAAAATATTTCCTCATTTAATTCATACAATAACTTTGTACAAATTAGAAAACTGAGGATCAAGGATATAGTAATTTGCCCAAGTTGTAATACCTAGTAAATTGTCCAATATTGAGTTTAAAATGAAAAGTATTTATAGGTGGTTGATAAAAATATGTTATTGAATAAATATGCAAACTCAAAATACCTTATTTTTATGTATTTTAATATTTTTTGAGAACAGTAAGTGAAATTCTATGATTATTTTTTAGTAGAGTTATATTAGATTTATAAAATGAACTGGGTGGATTCGTACCTTTTTGTCTATATTACAACATCTGGTTGGAAGCCTTTTTTCTTCCTTTAATCTTTCAGTCTCCTTCATGATTATTGGTCTATTTACATTGTCTACTTCTTCTGTAGTCAATTTGGGAAATTTATTTTTTCCCACAGACATTTCAAGTTGGATGAACTTTATACCTACTTTACCTGAAATTAATATGACTATGTGTGCTTTTAAAAAAAAATCGTGATTGCTCAATGGATCTACCTATCCTTCAACTGTCTGTTATTTTAATAGATGTATTGCTGTTGAGCTATATGTAGTTGAATATTTTTAAGATAATTTGAGGGTCCTTGTTAATAGATTATTCATTTAAGTGACTTTATATGATTTATGTTTCTGTTTTTCATGAGGGTGGGCATTTTTGTGGGAAGGAAGGAGTGGATGCTACTGGAATGTTGACCAGATGTCATTTTCAGTGTCATTCTCTTGTACAATTCTGAACTTTCTGATTTTTGTTTCCTACCCTTCAGTTTCTTTCGCCTATTTCCTATTTCCTATGTGACACTTTTTGGCCAATTTGTTAATTTGTTTCCTGGAGTTTCCAGTTGCCTTTTGGATCACTCAGTGTACTAACAGAATAAAGCATATTCTTACCCTTGGTTTAGCTCTTGAAAGTGTAAATCTGGTCACTTTTACCATTTAAAACATAATTTTTATAAGAATTATCATTGTATTATTTCTTCTATCAGTGAAAATTAGAAATAACCTAAACATCAAATAGCAAATGATAGAATACTCATGCAGTGAAACATTCCTAAATTGACTAAAGTCATTGGAATGAATATTTAACAATATAGAAAAATACTCAAGATATAGTGTTTAAGGTATAAGAAGCAGGGGCCCCTGGGTGGCTCAGCCAGTTAAGTGTCTGACTTCAGCTCAAGTCATGATCTCCTGGTTTGTGAGTTAGAGGGCTGTGGCTGACAGCGCAGAGCCTGGATCCTGCTTTGGATTCTGTGTCTCGCTCTCTCTCTTCCCCTCCCCTGCTCACACTCTGTCTCTCTCTGTCTCAAAAATAAATAAAACATTTTTAAAATTTTATAAAAAAAGGTATAAGAAGCAGGATATATATGATTTAGGCATACAGTAAATGCATACAATTAACTATATGCCAGGCTCCATTTTAAATCTTTTACATAGTGGGCTCATATATGGAAGATTACTGTGGTATGACCTTGAGCTAGAAGCTTAGCCACTCTAATATTTGTGCTCTCATCTGACAAATGTTAAAGCATGTAAAACATAGTACATTCTTAATTTAAAAAAATATTCCTGGGGGCTCCTGGGTGGCTCAGTCAGTCAAGTGTCCGACTTCAGCTCAGCTCATGATCTTGCAGTTTGTGAGTTTGAGCCCCGCATGGGGGCTCTGTGCTGACAGCTCAAGCCTGGAGCCTGCTTCAGATTCTGTGTCTCCCTCTCTCTCTGCCCCTCCCCCACTCAGGCTGTCTCTTTCTCTCTCTCAAAAATAAATAAACATTAAAAATAAATAAATAAATGTTCCTAGATCTTGCTCTAGATGCATCATATTAAAAGTATACTGGTAAGTGTTACTTACCATTAATATTTGCTAACCTGGATTCTTTTTCATTAAATTATATTTCTGTGTAGTCATATTATTAAACAGTAATATGAGTTTTAGGTTCATTAGTTAATTCAAAAAACCGAGAGACAGTTGCCTAAATAATTATGCATTCTCTTACTAAGAAGAGGAATAGATTTGTGTATGTGAGGGAAACCATGGCACTTAGTTTTATTCAGTTGAATAGAATCATGGCACATTTTCACCTTTCTATAACTTCCAACAGCAGTCACTTGTTTTACCTACTGTTTTCAACAGTTATTTGAGTTGTATTTTAACTACATACTTATTATTATAATAACTTAAACCAGCATGTTTGATATTTATTCTATGATGAACTGACAATTAAAATAGCACATTGTAATTTGATAGAATACAATATATTCTTGAATTATTTATCCTATTTAATATGAAGATGCCTCATAATTTAGCAAATTATTTGTTTTACGTAAAGGTTTCTAATTAATCTATATGTAAAACTCATCTGTTTTCTCTTAGTATCTTAGTAAAGCAATTGGTAATTTTTATCCCCCAAATGCAATGAATCAAAATAACCAGCAGATGGCAATAATGACTTGTAAATCAGAATTTTTAAAATTTAGGTATTTTTTAAATTTATTTTAAAAAATCAGTTTTATAATAAATCCATCTACTAAATATGAAATGTAGGGAAATTACAAATGTAATTCCATATAAAAATAATTATGTTGCATATTTCATATTTCAAATAATTAAGATAGTCATCATGGCCAACATTTGGTTTTCCAAATAATAATGACTTTACTTATATTGATTCAAGTAACTTTTTAATCAAATTTAAGTGTTTTATTTTTGTTTTTGTTTTTTTATTTTAGAGAGAGAGAGAGAGAGGGAGAGAGCGCGCACTCACGAGTGGGGTAGAGGGGCGAGAGAGAGAGAATCCTAAGCAGGCTCCACACTCCCGAGCAGAGCCAGACAGGGGCACCATCTCACGACTTTGGTCTCATGACCTGAGCCAAAAGCAAGAGTCAGATGATCAACAGAGCCACCCAGGCACCCCACAAACTTAAATGCTTTAACTTTGCATGAATACACAGATGTAAATTGAAGTGCATAGCTAAGTGGACTTCTGTATTTAGCTTGGTTATATCGACCAGGAAAGACAGAGGTAGAGGTAGTTCTGACAACATCATTTTGAAAAGGTTAAAATTTCCACTATAATTTGATAATTTAACATACTAATTCCACTGTAATTGATGCTCTTCTGCATAAGGATGGGTTTGTATCAGTGTTGTTTCAGTTTCTTACTCATTAAAGTACTTTTTTCCCCTCTGATGGTACAAGGAGTTGGAATTGGCATTAAAGTGTGTATCTCTAGTTTATTACCATGAGTTAGCCCCAAAGATGGTAGCAAAGTTTTTAGGATCTCATAATGACATCACCTGTAATTGAACCACATATCCAATATTCTTTTAGAACCATTTGATGTAGTAATTTTATTCATTTCAATTAACAAGTTTTAAAAAGCTGAACCAAATGGGATTCATTTTTTATATTTTCGCAGGACCTCCTATAAATTTATAAAGATGAAAAAAATATTTTTGTTTAATCATGTATCTCTATTTTTGTCTCCAAAATATAGGATAACCATAGGTATGTGCTTCTTGGTGGCTGTGTATTTTCTAATTGGTCTGTTTTTATATGTTAAAAGATCTTTTCAAATTTCAGCAAGTTGCCTCCACTAAAAGAAATGCTTTTGTATATGTGTATTTTATAAAACAACTACTTCAGTCTAAAACTGTTACATATCTTGGATTGATTCATTTTTAGATAGTATATTTACTGCTACTGAATTACTTTATAGAGCCTGCTTAAATTCTAGTTGGATGCAAGTGCTCCTTCATAGGAGAAAATGGAAAGTCACCAGGTGTCAGTGAACCATACAGCTTGAATGTAAATAATGTGTGTAATGCTTTGCATAATGCTGCCATTTCATCCAAATGAGAAAGGTACCTGTGATAAGTTGGAATTTCTGGGAGTTCTAGTCTATTTTCTTTGTCCACGAGGGGCGTATTCTCCTTTTAAAACTGGAGCTCCTAAGGGCATCTGGGTGGCTCAATTGATTTCAGCTCAGGTCATGATCCCAGAGTCGTGGGATCGAACCCCATGTCAGGCTCCATGATGAAGATTCTCTCTCTTTCTCTCCCTCTGCCCCTTTCCTAGCTTCACGCTCTCTCTCAAATAAAAAATAAAACAAAATACAAAAACAAAACTGGAGCTCCTTCTGCCACCCATACTCTGGTCAGTTGTTACCCAGGCTTATAGTAGATGAAATGAGATCTCTTCGACCTTGAATAGCCTTATATAGGTGTATTTCATTCAAAGGAAGGGGGGGGGGGGAATCCATGAATTCCTTCACCCACCCCCAGGCCACGTGAAGACACTGCCTAATTGCATAGTATATACACACTGATTTGAACAAAAAAGTACTCAGTAATCACTGTTAAATGACTTAACCAATATATGTATACCACATACATACGTACATATATACATACATACATACACCACCCTCCCCCAAAATCTATTTTTCCATGAAACTAATGATGGTAGTTCCATGTGAAAACTCCAATATACTGAGATTATTTTTATTTACCACCAAAGTAACTATTATAAGAATTACTACATTCAATATTAATAACCAGAAGTCTTAGAATATATTAAAGTGTGAATTGTAGCATATGTGTGGGCAGATTAAATGCAAAACATAGCAAAACAGCAATGCTGCATAAGGCATCTGTGTGCTATGTTTTATTTCACATAATATTTTAGATTGATGTAAGATTTAACTTTGATTATGACACAGTGGTCTAGAAATATCACTGCACTGAGCCCAGTATGTTTTGGACCATTTACTTTACTTCTCTAGCTTTTATTTCCCCAACTATGGAATAAAGACTTTGGACTACATGGCCTTATTACATTCTTTTATTTGATTCTGGTTACTATTTGCACATATACTTAAGTAGCTAGAAAAATGTATCTGTTGAGTCATATAGTGCCTTGTACCAACACTTCCCTTCTCTCCTTTGTGTCCAGCTATGTTTGGATTCTGCCCTGAGGGTCTTCATCTCTGCAGTCTATCTACTCCACAGTTTATCCCCATCCTGTACTCCAGATGCTACACTTCACTGCCAACCCAAATGAGCTAAGCCTATCTCTCTCTAACCTGTTCAGCCCAGCCCCAACCTGGCCCCTGCTCCATCCCTGGTCTTTTCTTGTTCCTCCCTGACTCCACTTGCCCTCTAGTCTTTCAGTACGGTGGGCTTCATTGTTTCTATTTTCTAATTATTTCTGTGCTCTAGAAGAACTAACTTGGAACCAGAGTTTAAGGGAGAAGGAAAAGTGTCCCTAAGTGAGTACTAAGTGTTTACATCAAGACCACCAGTCTCTTGCTTTGGGCAACAGAGTCCTGCTTTCACGTAGACATTGACCCATCCCCAAAAGATGAATGTGGAACTCTAAAATTCCCTCCTGTTCTTTGCCATAATCTGAAACTCTTCTTGAGACACTTATCAGTGACAATTATATAATCCACTATGAGAAAATTTGTTGGATCATGCAGCTTTTATGTTTCTTGATTAAGGTTGTGTGTATATGGGTTCAGTAAAGGCAATGTGCACGCTTTAAGTTTTTTTCTTAAAATTTAGAAGTATTTGTGGGGTTAGCACAATGTCTCAGTTATGAGTACAGACAGGATGTGAATCCTGCCTATCTCACTGAGGTAGGTTCTGAGAACTTAATTTCTCTCCGCCTCAGGTTTTTCGTACCTCAAATGGAAATAACACTAGCTCCTACTTCAGAGAGCTGTTGCAAATATTAAGTCAGATAATGTATATGAAGTGCATAGATATAGCAAATGTTCTATAAAAGGTACCAATTATTACCACATCAAGGCTCAGAGTGGAGAGGGAATTATTTATATCATCGTCCCTCCCTCCCCCCACTCCCCAGGGAGTCCAAAGAAATAGCTATGATTCTTCCTAGGAAAATTTAAAAAAAAAGGAGGGGGTAAAAATAAATAAGAATGGAGAGCCTAAGGCTGTACAAGGCTAAAAAATAGGCAGTATCATCTTCCTTTTACAGATTAAAAAAAAATGAGGCAGGGAGAAGATTCTAGATGGCACAGTCAACTCACAAGTACATAAGATTTATTCCCCTGGAAGTCCTCAAAGTTGACAAGTTGGGCACTAAAGACTGGAAATAAAAAGATTCACTGCATAGCTTTTTCTTTCATGTTTTAAAATAACGGTGAGCTATAATTCAAACACCATAAAAGACATTCTTTTAAAGGGTAGAATTCAGTGACTTTAGTATATTCACTAGGATGTGCAACCATGACCACTCATTCCATGTTTTCACTACCCTCAAAAGAGACCTCCATATCCATTGGCAGTAATTCTCATTCCTCCTACCTTCCAGCCCTGGCAACCACTAGTCTGTCTTATATCTCTATGACTCTCCCTATGCTGGATATTTTATATAAGTGGAATCATACAATACATGGTTCTTTGTGTCTGGTTCTTTTACCATGTTTTCAAGATTCGTCCATGCTGTAGCATTTATCAGTACTTCATTTCTGTCTATAGCTACATACTCCATTGCCTAGATATGCCAAATTTTATCCATTCACTAGTTGATAAACATTTGGATGGTTTCCACTTCTTGGCTATTATTAAAAATGATGCTATGAATATTCATGTACAAGTTTTTGTGTGGACATATGTTTTCATTTCTTCTAGGTGTATGCCTAGGAGTGGAATTCCTAGGCCATATGCTAACTCTGTGTTTAACCTGTTGATGAACTGCCAGACTATTTTCCAAACCAGTGCACCATTTTCCCAACACCAAAGTGCAAGGTTTATTTTCTGGACTATTGTTTTGTTAATCTACTTGCCTACTATTTCACCATACTGACTTGATTACTTTAGCTTTATAGTAAGTTTTGAAGTCAGCCTCCAACTTTGTTCTTCTTCAGTATTTCGTTGACTATTCTGGGACTCTTGCCTTTGCATATAAACTTTAGAATCAGTTTGTCGACAGCCATAAAACTTGCTGGGATTTTGATTGGGACTGTATTGACTTTACAGAAGTGGAAAAGAACTGACATCTTGGCAATATTGAGTCTACCTACCCTCAGACATGGAATCCCTCTCCATTTATTGATATCTTCTTTGATTTCTTTCATCAGAGTTTTATAGTTTTCCTCATATAGATCTTGTATATATTGTATTTACACCGAAGTATTTTTTCCCCTTTTTGGGTGCTGATATAAATGGTGTTGTATTTTTAATTTCAAATTTAGATTGTTCATTGCTGATATATGGGAGAGCAATTTACTTATTAACCTTGCATCCCACAACCTAGATATGATTTTTTATTAGTTCTATGAGGTTTTTGTTTGAAGCATGTTAATGTATGTTTTTTTAAAAAGATTAGTAAGAATGAGAAGGAAAGAAAATCCTTCTTTAAAATTAAAAGCAGCTGGCTGGCTTAGCAGGTAGAGCATGCAACTCTTTATCTCAGGCTTATGAGTTCAAGCCCCATGTTAGGTGTAGAGCTTACTTCAAAAAATAAATTAAATAAATACATTTATTATTTTTAAAAACCCACAAAAACAAAACAGTAAGGAACTGAACAAGTGAACCCAGTTGTATTGTGAATGAATAACATAACCATATAGGAAGATGAAGAAGGAACTAATCTAATGGCTAAACATGTGATTTGACTGTGTTCCCTTGGTCAAGGAGTGGGTAGAAGGGGACCAACTGCAAACAACCTCTGAACTCTTTTTTAAAAGGTTTGTTTATTGCAGTTTTATGGGTGAAGCAAGATGAAGTTATTTGGGGTTTATGGTTGAATTGAGTAAATAAGCATGTTGATGTTGGGAACCAGGGAGAAGGTACATGCAGATAGGGAATGGGGCTAAGCAAAAGAAAAAGCCCCTGTGGGAGTGTACTGGAATTGGAGATAGCAGCACAGACTCATGATTTCTAATACGTGCTGTACACACACACACACACACACACACACACACACATGTGTGTGCTTATACACATATATGCATTCCCAACTCTGCTGGCTGAGAGAACCTAGAAACAAACGTATCCCATATGGTACATATCTGGTACCCAGATCTTGGTTTCTAATATATTCCCCAACTAAAAGGAATCTGGGCTCCTTGGAGAAATGGCTGGTTCCAGAAAAGGTATGAGATGAGCCCAGGACAACGTGTTATGCCAGAAACTGAAGTGCTAAAAAAAAAAAAAAAAAAAAAAAAATCAAGTAGGGCATGTCATAAGGACATAGGGACCAGCTTAAGGGGCTCCTGATGACCAAATCCGGGGTGAATTGAGCATCAAGATAACTAAGAATAGTAATAAATTATAAAACATTGAAAAATAAGAATTCTTTGCCATGAAAGACACAGAAAGGTTGCAGAGCTGTACCAGCTTAAAGGAGACTGAAGAAACAGGATAACTCCATGCAATATGTAACCCTGAACTGGATCTGTACTGAAGGAAGAAATATGCTACAAAGGACATCACTGGGTTGGTCATTTAACAAAACCGGAGTACAGATGGTAGGTCACAGTATTATATCACCATGAAATTTCCTGAAATTGCTAACTCTTCTGTAGATATTTAATGGAATCTTCTTGGTTTTAGGATGTGCACTTTGAATTACATAGGGATAGTGGGGCATGATATGTGAAACCTACTCTCAAATGGAGGAAAATAAATTGTATATATTGCATGTGCTTGGGTGGGGGGGGCATATACTACTCAATGTAAATGCTAATTGTAAATCAAATGGGGCAAAACATTAACAATGGGTGAATCTGGGTAAAGAATATACAGCATTTCTTTATATTATCCTTGCAACTTTTCGGTAAACCTGGAATTATTCCAAATAAAAGATTCTTAAAAGGTTGGCATTTGGCATGTACAAAAAATTAAGTATAATAGAGCAGACTTCTGAAAGCACAAGGTATGATAATGTCAAATACCCTGAAGCACAAGGTATGATAATGTCAAATGTCATGTGGAAGGATTAAGACTTTGAATTTGGCTAATCTTATTTTGTATCAACCTGCCTTCTGTAATATCATTACAGCACATCCAAGAGTTTATGGCTAGAATGAGAGGTAGATCTTTAAGCTTTATGGAGTCTTCAGTATCATCCCATACAGAGAGGTGCAAAGTCCTGTAATTTTAAGATTTCATCAGGTGGAGTAAATGAGTGAGGGGACTAGGTGTAGGAGAATAGGAACCAGTGGGGACTTACGAGCGCTGTTTTCTCTAAAGGCTTCCAAATACAATTAAAGACAAAACCCAAACCCTGTACAGTAATCCAGTTGGCTGTGTCTGGACTGGGAGTGGCCAGCTATGACCCCTACTCTTACCTAATCCTTTTTTTTGTTGTTGTTTTTCAAGGTGAGGAAACAGGTACCAAAAGTCACAAAGCAAAGTGTGTAAGATAATTAAAGGTGTAAATGTGTGCATATATATCAAAACACACCATTTTTAATGAAAGAAATTAATATCCACACATTTGTACTTCTGTACAATTTTGGGTAATATATAATTTTAAGCTGTTTACAAATAACATGTAATGCTTCAAATATTACATAATGTTGATAATACATTTCTAGCAGAAATAAATATATTGCACTTAAAAAGAACTTCGTTAGGTGTTACTTCATAGTATTAGGCTTATAACTTCTTTTTTCATAAAACATTTCCCATGCCCTTCCCCCCACCCCCAACACACACACTTCATTACAGTGACTGTTCTCACGCAATTCATTAAAGCAAATGGACACAGCAAACGATATAACTGTGATAGAGTCTACTAAAGAGGCTATATCCAATTTTATCCTCTAGGAAATAAAAGGGTTTTTTTAGGTTTCTGAAAATAAGGAAAAAAACCACAACTAAACACGTATTTTAATGTCTCAGAAGTAAAATACCAAACTGTATTTTTTGTCCAGATGTATTATTTTACCAATGTTTTTATTTTCTTATTATCAGGGAAGGGGATTGGAATTGAGGAAGGGATAGAGAAAGAAGAGTGAGAAAATACTTATGGATTATTTGCCTACCAATATTTATAAATGAAACTTTGCATATTTAAGCATGCCAAAGAAAGATAAGTATTAGAATATTTTATAACTGGCATGGAATAGTAGTGAAGAAATTATTTTATGGTTTTCTAAACGTTTAAGAATTTGTAAGCTTCTCTTTGCCTGTTTAAAATAAAATCCTTGCATTCTGAAATAATATAAAAACATGTAAAATCCATCCTCCACCCAAGCTGCCTAAAGGAGCCAGCTGAAAATCTTTCTGTCCAGTGCTTTATTTCTTTCCAGTCTAGATTTACAGTATAATATTGTTTTGTTTCTAATAATTATCAATTCCATACATGTTTAATAACAAAAACAGTTTCCTTACTTAGTCAATGGAAGATTGAGTAAAAATATTGTTTTCCTTGCAGCATGTGACCCTGGCACATTACATAACTGAATTTTTTGAACATTAGTTGCTGAGTCATGGCTAAGCTTGACTGCATATTTAATGGAGTGGTAAAGTCCTTCTTGAAGCTCATTTTTCTCAATATGGTTCAGCTTAAATATAAGCAAGATGCCTGAAAAGCTAACATGAAGTTCAGAAATGGATTAAATATCCCAACATCTCTCTGAAAAATTCATAGGTCTGGGAATGGTGATCTTTTCTTCTAAAAATTCTTTTTCTTGGCCTTTTGGAGAGTGTCCTTTTTATTTTTTTTGCATGGGGGGGGCAGGAGATGTTGTGGCTAGAGAAGCACAGTGACAGAGATGTGGATGAGAGTGAGGGAGGGGGGAGACCTTGGAATACCCCAGAAGTTAATGTAACTTCTATAGTATAGCCCGACACAGGGTTTTTCTCAGTATCTTCTTAATATCTCCCATTCTGTGCCCACCTGCTAGGAATAACAACAAACCTTCGTTATAAACTCAAACCAGCGGTACAACCTAAATTCATTAATGCAGACCTTATAACCTAATAATTTGTGATATGTTAGACACAAGATGGAGAGATTTTACTTACATACCGCTAAGGGTCGGCAAAGGAGGGGGAAGACTTGTTAAGTAAAACAAATAATTGAACTTACTCCACATTATTGATAAGTGTTCTAAAAACAAATCACATACGCAGAACCTACGGAGTTATAAATTAATTCTTTCAGGTTAGACAAAGCAGTTCCGGAAGGGCCTCTTTGTAGCAGCACTGCACATTAGTCATGCTTTTTGATACTGTGATATACCTGGCGGGGGCAGGGGGGGGACCCTACATTTATTACAAATGGTCTGCAACTCATGCTCTTAATTACTCGATTGGCTTTCCCACTAACTATCTAGTTCTTGCAATTACTTTTGGTAGAATTAGACTTTAAAATCTTAAATACCTGAGGAGTTCAGTAAGAATCAGCAACCAGAATAGTTTAGAAAGACCCTGGGGTTGGGGTAAATTTCTACCCTTGGTTCTCACGGTTAGGGTGACTTTGATCACAGGTTAAGTTCCATGTCACTTGTGCTTTTTCTTCCTCTTTCAAATAATGCCAAATACTTTAAAAAAAATCCAATTGAGAATTTCAGGTGTTATTTCCCAAAAGCATGCTTTGGTATCTCAGTCTTTGCTTTTCTCTAAGCACACTACTTATTTTTAGTTTTATATTGCATAATTACCAAATAAAGTTATGAAGTCAGGAAATACTGAAGTAAAGCCATATTACAAAAACAAACCTACTTTAAGATATGTCAGTTGGGAAAAATGTCTAAATAGTATTAAAATGATGCTTTCATTCTCATTGAAAAGAAAACTCAGATACAGATTCACTGTAGTAGACCAGTAATTTACCAGAATATCGAGTAGCATCATGTTAAATAGCATCTAGTTTTGTTATTCCTGCTTTAAGCAGCAGTACTGTGTAGTAAATGGAGCACTGGCAGCAGGCCAACTATTAAGTATCAAATCCCTATCCTAAGCTCTATGGATACTTAAACATTACTTATAGCTGTTTTTTTTTTTAAATAAATGCACATCTGTGCTGTGTTTGAAAACAAACTACCTGTGGATACTATAGCATAACATGCAAGAAGTTAGAAATTAGCCTACAGTGTCTGCCATAGGACTTTGAGAGGCTTGGGGAGCACAGTCCATGCTTCTCCATAAGTAAACTACGGGACACAGTGGAGAAAAACAATTGCAAAGTCCAACAACAATGGCATCACATAGACAGGCTATGCCATTATGCCTTGTTTCATAGACTAGAAATGCCCAAGAAAGGCATTTGATATGGAAAAGCCTAACAAAATAACTAAATAAAACCCCATGCACTCTGATAAGTATATTGCATTTACCCCCCTCTCTACTCTCAGCAGTGATATTTCCCATCTCTTTTAACAGATTTAATACTTTTGCAGTCAGAACAAAGTAGATACAAAATTTAATTAGGATAAAATAGAGTTGTGGAGAGTTTTCTAAAGAAGACAGGTTATATCTTACAGCTAGAAAGCATTATAAAGTTGAAGGACTATAAACTTTATTAAAGTTGCAAAATGCCAAATACTACCCTGACTTCAAATGCTTAGATACATGTTGCCCCCTAAATATAGAGATTATATATAATTAAAATATAGTTAATTATTAAACATTAAAGGAAGGTTTAAGAAAACAATAAGAACTCAAAGTGAATAAATACTTTGGATTGACTTATAAACACTGCCAGTGTTTCAGTCAGAGAGTCATTGAGTTGACATACAATTTCATATAACGGACTAGGAAAATGATAACGGAGTCACTGAACAGAACAGTAAGAAAGAAGGACAAATCATTTGTATGACTCATAATGCTTCATGAACATAGGTTAAGTGGTGGCTATACGGGCATTCAGAATGGTCATTCATAAATCTTTGTCAATCAGTGGTAACAGCTAATCTAATAACAAAGCAGATTTACCAAAAATGAGAATTTGGCCCGGTGTGTTTTACCATCCATAAGGTCTCCCAAAGCTGAAGTAAAACTAAAGGGGCCTTTGGTACCCATGGCAGAGAAATTCCTTTCAGGACAGGGCAACCATCTTGGTACTGCAGATTGAGAGAAAGCCTCCCGTGTCATCATGTAGAGGCTTTAGAAGTGTTCCCCAGTGAATGAGTCAGCAGTGCACTTAGAATGCAGCCCAGAAAAATATAACCTCAATTGTGTAATGTAACACAAAATAGAGCCTCTTGCTTCAAAATTGTATATAGGTTTTTTCTATGTAAATGGCAAGTCATTGCAAGAAAGAGAATTAGGAAGAAAAAGACAAGACTGAGAAAGAGTTTGTCAGATACTGGCCCTTCAGTGTTACAAAAAGAGCTTTGTAAGGTCATTACCATCTATTCATCCACAAAATAGGATGCGTTAGCATTATCTCAGCCCTTTACCCAGCAGACTAATACAAAGGAAAACTAAACATGCTTAAGCTTCAGCACTACAAATATTTCTCTGTTGGCTCTCATTTTCCTCAGAGAGAAATGGACTTAAGTTAGTCATTATGCATTATGGTCGGTATGTTATACATATTGCCTCTTTGAAGATTCTTTAAACCTGTGGAAAGCAGAAAGATAACCTCTACACATTGATTTTATACATTACTGCGCTGACACAGCATTTTTAACTGCTAGGTATAATGCACCTTCAGATTCCTCTGCCTTGCGTTATTCAATTTTCTGGGTAAGTTAGTATCCTATTGGTTGTAGGACTTAGGCTGGCTAAGAACTTGACACTGATTCTCTCTTGAACCCAAGAGCTTTCTCCGAGCTACACATGAGTCCTGGTCTGTGGTGCATTCCCTCAGCAGTAGGCTTTATTGTGAGTCCAGCTCTCCTCTTTAATAGGTCCCATGTCTCCTGGAGAGCCCCTGCTCCACACCCCACATCCCACCCACCCCACCCTCTCCCACATTTCATACCCATTTGCACATTCTGGATCTGGATTCTCCTAGGTTTAGAAGAGTCATACAAATGGTGTCATCACCGCGGAGGAATGGCGCAGTCCTTGGATAGCAGCATAAGGCCCCTGCTGAAAGTAGTGATGATACCGGGGCATGTGGAAGGAGGGGAATGTCGGGCCGCTCCCCTGCATGGAGCCAGCAATGGCCGACGGGGTCAGAGGCACCCCAAGTCGGCTGTACGGTGGCAAAGAGCCCTGTATAGGGTGAGGAATGGGTGTCGCTATGGATGCTGTGCTGGTGCCGAGAGCAGCGAGGGACTGGGGATGCTGAAATCCAGGAAAAGTGGAAGAAGAAGAGACCCAGGAGCTGAGGGACAAATTATCAGATGTCGTAAAGGCCGACCCTGAAACAAAAAACCACTCATCAGACTAGAAACTCTATTTCAGTGTGCAAATCAAGAATTACGTTATCTGTGCAGATTGATTTATTTTTTTAGAATATATAATAGATCTGCAATTTAAAAAGATAAACACATCAACCATGAGTCAGAACTACCTTTCCAGATAAGAAGATACCATTTATACTATAAGGAAGAGAGAATTTACTAAATAGAAAAAGACTTAACTCATTAGATGGCCTGTATGCTCCTGGAGAATGGTCAAAATACAAGTATTCTGCCTGAAAGGAATAACTGGATTCCCTTTAAAGGAGCTCAGAGGGTACCTGGGTGGCTCAGTTGGTTAAGTGTCTAACTCTTGATTTGGGCTCAGGTCATGATCTCACAGTTTGTGACATCAAGCCCCACGTTGGGCTCTGCACTGACAGCGTGGAACCTGCTTGGGATTCTCTCTCTCCTTTTCTCTTTGACTCTCTCTCTCTCAAAATAAACTAAAAAAATTTTTAAAAAACAAAAGGAGCTACAAATAGCTGGTACCTGTCCTAAACTCTATAGCATCCCTATAAGGAAGGCTGGACATATGAGCCCCAACAAAGCTACTTGGTTTCTAAAGGCCTTGTGAAAACCCACAAGAATGTTTTTCTTTTTCTAGCTTCTTTTTCTAGTTCCAAGAATAATTTTTCCTACATCACAGCATCCACAAATTTAAACAAAAGTTGACGCTGGATTTGCCAGCTGTATAGTTACCAGTAGTTCATTTGGATTTAGTTATAAGAGGTGTCCTATGTTTTGACAGATTACGCTATTCCATAGAAAGGACATAAAAATATGACAAAGGGCTCTCTCCTCACACGAACATCCCTATGCTCAGCGTGAAGCACCGTCTGGTTAGTCTTCTCTGGACTCGCAGATGCAGACGGCTCCTCTGTGAGTCTTTGGGACAGAGGAACTTTTCAGTACTCCCCTACTGTCACCGCTGGGGCCACTGCCTCTACATAATGCCCTTCACTAGGAAAATTTTCTTTTTAAAAGGGTTTTCCACTTTAGTCATTGGTCCTAATAAGATATTCCTGGAACCTCTTATAAGTGGAACAGATATAGTCCCTGATTTTCGGATGATAAAATTGAGGTTCAGTAAGACTAAAGGATTGCCCCCAAAGTCTAATAGCTCTTTGGTGGTAGATCACAGACAAATAACTCCTGAGCCCTGACTCAGAGGCTGGGTGTCCTTTCACTAGAAAACAAACCACAGGAAACCATCAGGCAGAACAATCACTTAAGACTCAGAGGCAGGGGCCCCTGGGTGGCTCAGACGGTTAAGCGTCTGACTTTGGCTCAGGTCCTGATCTCGCAGTTCTTGAGTTCGAGCCCTGCGTCCGGCTCTGTGTTGACAGCTCAGAGCCTGGAGCCTGCTTCAGATGCTGTGTCTCCCTTGCTGTCTGCCCCTCCCCCGCTCACACTCTGTCTGTCTCTCTCAAAAATAAATAAACATTAAAAAAATTAAACAAATGAACAAAAAGAGTCAGAGGCAAAATAATGACCTGTATGAAAATCAGGCTCCAGGGCTGCCCCTTCCTCAAGAGACTCCTGAAATACTTTTGGGGCAGACTGCACGCTAAGGACTAGGAGTCTCATCACCTACCTGCCTCTTCCTCATTCTGGGTGCTCTTGCTCCCAGCAGTTACGTAGCCCAGAAGCTGTCTTACCTCGATTCTGTGTTGTCTGAACCTCATCCCCCAGCACATCATCTTCTCCTCCATAGGTACGGATGGGTGAGCGGGCATAGGAATGCTTTTGGATCAGGCTCTCCACACTTTCCCTAGGTTAGAGAATAACAGATCCTAAATAAACTAAAAAGTACTCAGAGATGGAGACGGGTCTTAAAGATAATTTACTAGTCAGTAAAACTATCTTCTCAGCCAAAAGACCCCCCGCTTCAAGAAAGACGACATTCAAAACGTGTGTTTGTGCCACTGTAGACTGCTTGGAAACATGACATCAGGCATATAAATACAAGCAACAATAACTGCATAGGATAGGAACAATCCCCTGAAATTCTATAAGATGAAGGACAAAGAGGTGAACAAGAACCTATGACACCAGACCATAGGAATGTAGAGTTTAATGAATGAAAAATGAGTGAATTTCCTATGAGGAGTTGCAATGAATCTCTGACTTCATCGGCTAATGAATATAAAACAAATACTCAACTGATATGAACTGCACTTATTCAACATCTGATGAAATGCTGGCCAGAAGTTCAGAATATCATTAGTCATGAAAAGACTCAATACTCACTAATAAATCTAGTAAGTACATAGATTATATGACAATATGGGTAGTTTGGATAATGGACTATTTGAGATTCCTGTTTCTTTAAGATGGAAAATTATAGAAAACCTGTGAAGGACACATAAAATGGCCATTAGGAAATTGAGGCCCCCAAGTAAATTGGTCTATTGACTTTGAAAGTAGTCTTCCTGTTGAAACACAGTCTATCAACTAAAGAATGCAATTAATTTTAAAAGCAAGAATTATTTTGGTATTGACCCATTTGACTTGCTGCACTTGCTGCTGTTAAAAAAAAAAAAAAAAGTCAGCAAGAATTTAGCCAAAGAGGGGCTCCTGGGTGGCTCAGTCGGTTGAGAATTGACTTCAGCTCAGGTCATGATCTAGCAGTTCATGAGTTCAAGTGTCATGTTGGGCTCTGTGCTAATAACAGCTCAGAGCCTGGAGCCTGCTTCAGATTCTATGTCTCCCTCTCTCTTTGCCCCTCCCCTGCTCATGCTCTGTCTCTCTCTCTCTGTCTCTCTCTCTCAAAAATAAATAAACATTTAAAAAATTTTTAAATAAAAAAAGAATTTAACCCAAGAATTTTTCTCCGGAAATGGAAGTTCATAACAGGTAGCTTACACAGTATACAACTCCAGAATAGCTGTAGCCTAAAGACCAACACTGCATTAACCATCAAAGGACAAAAAAAGAATTAGAAAATCGGAGAAATTGTGTTGAATTAAGAATAAATCAAACACCAAATTTCACATTGAGGGGACAAGGAAAGCAAATAGAATGTCATAATAACTTTCAAAATGTAGTACTTGTCAACATTTCACATAGATATACAGACTTTACTGCTAAAAAAAATATTGCCTTATAGTGAATTTGGCCTTCTAAAAAACTTCTATACTCAGAGTTTCATGAAAGCGTTTTGTCATATTATGTAGCTTGCAAATGAGGATTTAAAAGCAAGCCTAAAAGAAAAGTTAATTATAGCAACTATCCAGTTACATCTTTGTTTCCAAAAAGTTTTAAAATAAGCATATAGTACCAACCTCAGGCAGTCACAATGACTGGGATCTATACCCAATAGATTCACATACAGATATTTTAAAAAGTGAAACCATTCCATATTTATTGCAATGGAATGAACTCCAAGATATAGTAAGTGAAAAAGTTAACTACAGAAAAAATGTATAAAGTATGCTACCATTTGTGAATTTAATTTTTTTTAATTAATTTATTTATTTTGAGAGAGAATCAGTGAGAGAGAGCATGCATGAGCAGGGGAGGGACAAAGAGAGAGAGTGAGAGAGAATCCCAAGCAGGCTCCACACTGCCAGCATGGACCCCAATGTGGGGCTCAAACCCATGAACCATGAGATCATGACCTGAGCCTAAATTAAGAGTTGGATGCTTCATCGACTGAGCCACCCAGGCACCCCACCATTTGTGAATTTAAAACGGGGAATATATATGTTTGCATATGCCTATATATATATAATATATGGAAACAATATTTCCAGAATGTTCCAGTTTCAGAACAGGAAACTGCCTAGAATAGGTCATCTCTGTAGGGTGGAACCAGGGACCTGAGGGACTGGAGCAATGATTCCCAACTTTGTCTTGATTTTCAAACTTGTCACAAATCCATTTGAGACACGTGGAGCTCTTAAAAAAGAAAAATTACATTGAGGTATAATATACAACAAGTGGCACATATTTAAAGTGTACAATTTGACCACTTCAAGCTGATGTGACCATGATACCACTACTACAAGTAAGATAAACTACCTAACACCTACAAAAGTTTCCTCATGCGCCTCATGCTCCCTGGTCCCCATCCCAACAAGTTTTGCCAAGGTAACCACTAATATGACTTCTGTCCCTACAGATTAGTTTGCATTTTCTAAAATCATATAAAATGAAATCATATCTCATGTTTCTTTTTTTATCTGGCTTCTTTCCACTCAACATAATTACTTTGAGATTCGTCATTTAGGAGCATATATCAATGGTTCATTCTTATTCTGAGTAGCATTCTGTTTTCCAAGCCATAGTGTATACTATAGTTTACCTATTCACCTTTTGATCTATATTTGCCTTGTTTCCAATCGCTGACTGTTACACATGAAGCTGCTACCCATATTCCTGTGTACTTTTTTTTAAAAAGGACATATGCTTTCACATCTCTTTTTTTCTTTGCAGAAATATTTTTAGTTACAAATTCAAAACCATCAGATTATCTGTTTCTTCTTGAATGAGTTTTGGTAGTTTTTGTCTTCAAAGAATTTGTCCATCTCATCTAAATTATTGAACTTATAAGTGTTCATAATATTGCTTTTTTATCCCTCCTTCTGGTATCCGTAGAATCTGTAGTGATGTTACTCCTCTTATTCCTGACAATGGTAATTTGTGTTTTCTCCCTTTGTTTCATAATCAGTTTGGCTCCAGGATCATCAGTTTTATTAATCTTCTTTGCTTTGGGTCTCACTGATTTTCTCTATTGTTTTCCTGTTTTCTATTTCACTTATTTCTACTCGGATATTTATTATTTCCTGTCTTCCACTTACTTTGGGTTCAATTTGCTCTTCTTTTCCTAGTTCCTTGAGATGGAAGCTGAAGTCATTGATTTGAGACCTTTGTTCACTTCTAAAGTGGGAATGTAGCCTATAAATTTCCTGTTTTAGCAGCATCCTACAAGGTTTTGTGGGCTGTATTTTCATTTTCATTCATTTCAAGACATTTTCTTTTTTTTTTTAATTTTTTAAATATGTTTACTTTAGAGAGTGAAAGAGAAAGCCTGAGCAGGGACGTGGGGAGCGCGGGCAGAGAGAGTGAGAGGGAGACACAGAATTTGAAGCAGGCTCTAGGCTCTAAGCTGTCAGCACAGAGCATGCACAATGTGCAGCTCAAACTCCCAAGGTGCGAGATCATGACCTGAGCCCAACTCAAACATTTAACCGACTGAGCCACCCAGGAGGCCCAGCTCAAGATATTTTCTAATTTCCTTTTTGATATCTCCCATGATCCTTGGGTTATTTAGACATATGTTATTTAGTTTCCAAATGTTTGGGAATCTTCTAGTTATCTTTCTGCTATTTCTTTCTAATAAAATTCCATTGTGGTCAGAGAACATACTTTGTATGGTGACTTGAATGCCTTTAAATTTATTGGGACCCTCTTTTTTGTGGCACAGAGTATGGCCTATCTTCGTAAATGCTCTGTGTGCACTTGAAAAGAAAGTATATTCTGCTGATAGAGAATGGAGCATTTTATAAATGTCACTTGGGTCAAGGTGGTTAACAAAATTGCTCAAATCATCTGTATCTTTACCTATTTTCTGTCTACTCATTCTGCCAGTTTTTGAAAGAGGGACAGTGAAATCTACAACTATAATTGTGTATTATTCTATTTCTCCTTACAATTCTATCAGTTTTGCTTCATGTACCGTACTTTGAAGGTCTCTTAGGCACATAAATATGTAGGATTGCATGTTTTCCCCATGAATTAAAACCTTTACAGGCGTAGCTCTGAGATGCTGTAGACTCAGTTCCAGAACACCCACAATAAGGCAAATACTGCAATAAAGTCAAATGAATTTTTTGGTTTCCTAGTGCATATAAAAGTTATGTTTACACTACACTGTAGTCTATCAAGTGTGCAATAGCATTATGTCTAAAGAAAGTAATATATATACCTTAACTAAAAAATATTTCATTTTTTAAAAATGCTAACCATCATCTGAGCTTTCAGCAAGCCAATCTTTTTGCTTTTCAGGGTGGTGGTTGCTAAAGGTTGGCATGATTATGACAATTTCTTAAAATAAGGCAACAGTGAAGTTTGCCACATAGATTGACTCCTCCTTTCACAAATGATTTCTCTGTAGCATGTGATGCTATTTGATAGCATTGTACCCATGGTGGAATTTATTTCAAAATTGGAATCAATACTCTCAAACCCTTACTGATGCTTTATCAACTAAGTTTATAATATTCTGAATCCTTTGTTGTCATTTCAACAATCTTCACAGCATCTTCAGCAGAAGTAAATTCCATTTCAAGAAACCACTTTCTCTGATCATTCATAAGAAGCACCTCTCATCTGTTAAAGTTTTATCATGAGATTGCAGCAATTCAGTCATATCCTCAGGCCCCACTTCTAAATCTAGTCCTTTTGCTATTTCCACCACATTAGTAATTACTTCCTCCACTGAAGTCTTGAATCTTCAACTTGCAAAAAATGCAGTATTCACAAATCACAATAAAGTGACATGCAATAAAATGTGGTATGCCTACATCAGTATGAAATGATCTAATTTATCCACGGTAAATTCTTTGCTCTGAAATCTGTGATACTGATGTAGTCACTCCAGTTTTCTTTTGATTGGTGTTAATATAGGTATATTCTTTCCATTGCTTTACTTTCAACTTGTGTCTTTATATATAAAGCACATTTTTTATATGGCAGCATATATTTGGATTTTGCTTTTTAATCCAAACTGACAATCTCTCCCTTTTAATTGAGATATTTAGTGCATTTATATTTAATGTGATTATAAATATGTTTAGGTTGAAGTCTATCATCTTTATCACCTATTTGCATCCTACCTTCTCATATGCTATTTACCTTTTCCTTTTTTTTTTTTTTTGCCTTCTTTTAGGTTGTTTCTTATTATTTCATTTCATCTCCTTTGTTGGTTTATTAGCTATAACTTACTTTTGTTATTTTAGTGGTTGATTTAGTACTTATAGTAAATATTTTTTACTACAATCTTCTAGGCAACTTGAAGTACACTGTAAGACTTACAATAATATATTTCCATTTCTCCATCTTTTGTGCCATTCTTGTCAAACCTTTTACTTTTACATAAATCCTACATTATATTATTATGGTTAATTTAAACAGTTATTTTTTAAAAGATGTAAATAATATAGGAAAAATTAATCTACTTATCCTTATAGTCACCATTCCCACTGCTCTTCATTTCTCTGTATTGATCCAGATTGACACCTAATCTTCCTTCTACCTGAAGAACTTATTTTAACATATCTGTAGTACAGTTTGATGATGGTGAATTCTTTCAGGTTTTGTATACCTGAAAAATGTCTTCATTTTATTCTTTTTTTTTTAAGTTATTTTTGCAGAGTGTAAAATTCTAGGTTGACACATACGTCAAAAATGGTGATCTACCATCTCATTTACTTTGTTGTCTGACAAGAAATCTACTCTCACCTTATGTTTAATGTAATATGTCTTTAATGTAATACGTCTTTAATTCCCTGGCTTGCTTTCAATTTTTATCTCTTCATCACACTTCTGAGCAATGTGATTATGATGTGCCCTCCCTCATGTTATTTCTTCAAGTTTTTGAGATTGAGTTTGTTGGGCTTCTTTGGATGGTGTTTCCAGTTGTCATTAAATTCTCATTAAACTTGGAAAAATTCTGGTTATTATTTCTTAAACATAATTCTTCTCCTATGCCTCAACTCCCATCTACCTTTCAGGGCCTCCAATTATGCATATATTAGACTGCTTAAAGTTTTCCCACAACTCACTGATATTCTTCATTTTTAAAAGTTTCTCTTTGTTCTCTACATTTAATTTTGGATTGTTTCTATTGCTGTGTCTTCAAGTTTACCAGTCTTTTCATCTGCAATGTCTACTGTGTCATTAATCCCATCCAGTGGGATTAATACATTTTATACATTAGATACATTGTAGTTTTCATCTTTAGAATTTTGATTTGAATCTCTTGGACATCTTCCATGTCTGTATTTAGTTTTTTGAATATATAAAATAGTTATAATAATTGTTTTAATGTCTTTGTCTAGTAATTATAATATTTGTGTCAGTTTTATTTTCAACTGATAAATTTATAACCACATTATTGGTCATATTTTCCTTGCATATTTCCTTGCATTTCTGATAATTTTTTATTGGATGCCAGACTATGAATTTTATCTTGTTGGGTGCTGGGTGTTTTTGTATTTCTATAAATATTACTGAGTTTTGTTCTGGAATATAATTAAGTTACTCGGAAATAATTTGATCCTTTTGGGTCTTGCTTTCAAGATATCTGAGGGAAGACTGGAACACTGTTTAGTCTAGGATTAAATTTTCCTCACTACTGACGCAAAACCTTTCTGAGAATTCTATCAAATGCCCTGCAAATCACAAGGTTTTCTAGTCCATCCGTTAGATGCTATTCCCACCCTTGTATAAATACTAGGCAGTGTTTCCTCTAATCTTTTCAAGTATTTTTTTTCTTTTTAATATAATTTATTGTCAAATTGGCTTACATACAACACCCAGTGCTCATCCCAACAAGTGCCCTCCTCAATGCCCATCACCCATTTTCCCTATCCCCCCCCCTTCACCCTCAGTTTGTTATCTCTCTGTATTTAAGAATCTCCTGTGGTTTGCCTCCCTCCCTCCCTCTCTGTAACTATTTTTTTCCCCTTCCCTTCTCTCATGGTCTTCTGTTAAGTTTCTCAAGATCCACATATGAGTGAAAACATATGATATCTGTCCTCTCTGACTGACTTATTTCACTCAGCATAATACTACTCCAGTTCCATCCATGTTTCCGCAAATGGCATGATTTCATTCTTTCTCATTTCCAGGTAGTATTCTATTGTATGTATAAACCACATCTTCTTTATCCATTCATCAGTTGATGGACATTTAGGCTCTTTTATAAATTGGCTATTTATAGTGCTGGCTATTTATTGTTGAGAGTGCTGCTATAAACATTGGGGTACATGTGCCCCTATGAATCAGCACTCCTGTATCCCTTGGGTAAATTCCTAGTAGTGCTATTGCTGAGTTGTAGGGTAGTTCTATTTTTTAATTTTTTTTTGACGAACCCCTACACTGTTTTCCAGAGTGGCTGCGCTAGTTTGCATTCCCACCAACAGTGCCTTTTCAGATTTTCTACTCCCAGCCTCTGGTAGTTTCCTCAGATGCATATGCTAATCAGATCTCAGCTGAACACTCAAGAGGGATCCCAAAGGATCCCCTGAAGATCTCTGCAGTTCTCCTATCCTATAATCTATCCTGTGGATTCTCAATGTTTTAGTCTTATCAGACTCTAAGCTCCTACTGCTAACCTTAGGAAATCTGCCAAGCTCTGCCTGTATTCTCCATCCTTGTGCCATGACCTAGATACTCTCTTAGACTAGAAAGCTGGTGCCATCATAAGGCTTACCTCATTTAATTCCCATCCCTTGGGGATTACTGTCTTTTGTTGCCTAATGTCCAATGTCATAAAAAATGTTTCATATATTTCATGTGTTTCTTAGTTATTTAAGGCAAGAGAGTATACTTGCTACTTTACCTGAAGCAAAGTCCCTCCTGGGGATCTTCTGAAAATTCCAAATCCCAGGCCACACACACAGACTAAGTAAGCCACAATCTCTTGGGGTGGGACCCAGACTACAGTAATTGTCAAAGCTCCCCAAGTGACTCCAATGGGCACACAAGTTCAGGAACAGAGGAGTGGTATGTGATGGATGCTTTTTGCCATATACTCCTCTGTACCGTTTGAACTTTGGGCATATGTATTGTTTACTCAAAATTAATAGAAATTATAAAAATATCATGAAAATACTACCCTACCAATGAACAAAAAGAACTGCCGAACTAACATCAATACTTGGTAGATTTACTATAATGAATTGATAAAAATTGTCATTAACATGCTGATTTTTTAATATAGTAAATGCACTGAAGGTAGAGAGTAGTATATTGGAAATGTCATGGGCTTTAAAATCATTTATCAAATGGATGAATGGAGAGATGAGTAGGTGGACCACCTAGAACTATTTTTACATTCTAGTTTTGTTACTTTCTTAACCTCTCTTCATCTGTAAATTGAGAGGAATACTAGCCTTACAGGGTCACTCATCCAGCCAAAAAATATTTATCGAGTACCTATTATGAACAAGGCACTTTTCTATAGCAGTAAGCAAACATAAAAAATCCCTAACAGGGAAGGAGGCTCAAGAGGAGAGAGAGAGAGAGACATTAAGAAAAATATGAAGCACATTAGATAATGATAATAGTGCTATGGAAGAATAAAGCAGGGACTAGTGCTAAGAATGGTAACTATGGGGATTAAATATGATAAGGTATTTGCACTGGCCAAAACGGTGTCTGGCACATAGGACGTACGTAGTAACCTATAAAAGTATACCTAAAGCAGGTAAAATATTTTATTTTCTTAGATTATATTTTTCTCCAATTTATCTACCCATCTGAATCATCTTAATTCAGAGCAATGAGATCCAAATTAGAGGGTTCTTCTTGTTGACAGAATATTAAAGTCAGCAGAGAACTTGACTAGAGTGTTATTTGCAGTATTTAAAAAAAAATTAATGTTTTATTTATTTTTGAGAGACAGAGTGCAACCAGGGGAGGAACAGAGAGAGAGGAAGACACAGAATCTGAAACAGGTTTCAGGCTCTGAGCTGTCAGCACACAGCCCGACGTGGAGCTCGAACCCACAAACCGTGAGATCATGACCTGAACTGATGTCTGATGCTTAACACACTGAGCCACCCCGACGCCTCTATCTGAAGTTCTTCTATAAAATTATACCTATCATAAAAGATAAAATGTTAAGCTTAAGTGAGTCCATATTGCTTGTTTAAAAGTGTAACCTATTTTTAAAAATGTACTAAGAGGCACCAGTAAATATATTAAATGCAGAAGTTAATAGAAAAGGATAATTTGGCAGGACAGGGACCCTAATTAACCAATTTCCCAACTGTCACATATTTTAACTTTTATATGTCCACACTCTGGTAACGTTGGACCCCCACAACCTTAACAGCAGATGTCACTTACTCAAGGACTTATTTTACTACAATATTAGAGAGTTACTGTCTTTTGGGGTAACCTGGGTCATTAAGAAAATAGTCAAGTAAGCTTAGCAATCCTTAAAATTAAAAGTATAACATACATTCAAGCGGATGTCCTTTTAGTCTGAGCCATGTGTCATACAGTTAATATTTAAAATGAACATAGGTAGTTATTTTCACCAAGGAACTTGCTTCAAATACCCTAGAAAACATTTTCTCTTTGTGTAGTTAAAAGGAATGGCCATCAATAGGCCCATTATGGATGGTATATCTCTGAGGTATATTCCTCTCCCCATCCTATGCATATAAGCTGTTCTATCCAAGCATTTAAATTCAAAAACAAAATGCAGTATTTGTTTCTCTAAAAATATCCTTGCATAAAATCACTTAAACATCTTTCACATACACAACCTGATAAATCATTTCCCAAATAACATAATGAGTCACTGCCTTTTAAAATTCCTTGCTTTTCTATAAGAAGAACATTATATTCACTTTGTCCTTGGTAGATCACTAGTATCATTACTTATTTTCATCCCTAGGAGGGAGAAGAAAAAAGGATTTTATCGAAGTGATTTACTTGTGTCAGGCCTGGAAGTGAATGAAAGCAATGGCAGGTCTTATATAAAGGGTGCCATAATTGAATTATTGCCTTTTAAGTGATTGAAAACAGTGGTGCAATATCAGGGCCATCTCTTCGAAGATGTTACAAAGAGTAGACAGCCCCCATTCTTTATGTCTAATCCCTGTTTCTAGCAGAATGAAAAGTGCAAAGAACCTGTTTAGGCCTAGAAGCCCTATTGCAAGGACTTCTAAAATACTGTACCCTGAAAAATAAGGGATGACTCACCTAATGGGTTAAGTGATTTAGATATCACAAGCTATGAGTGTCTTGTAATGCTCAGTTCTCTTATAGCCTAAAGAAAGAGACTGTAACTTTAGTAGGCTTCCTTTGGATCTAGTAGATAAATAAAATGGGTACCTTTACTGAAGTATTATTACCGGCCTTTCTAAAAATCTAACATTAAATTATTTTTCTAGGTAAGAGAAATACATTATTACTTTAGGTATCTCTAAAAGATCTCTTTTGACTATAATGTAACCATCAATCCCAAGAATAATATACATGTGAGAGGCACTATCATAGCCAGAAGGTGGGCAAGATAAAGGGTAACTACAATGATGATGTTGATATCCTGCCAAAATGTTTGGACCTGTCTGAAGTCACTGTTTGTTCAAACCCCAAACAAGCAAAACCAAAACACTCTATGAGTATTGGAACTGACTGCCCATCATCTACCTCTGAAACTAGAGTGCAAATTTCTCAAGGTTCAAAAAGCAAAACCTTCCTTTTTCCCTCACATTCTCCTTTGCACCACCACTATACTTAATATATTCTTCTTTTACTGTACTTTCTAGATTGATCACAATCATGTGCTTGCATGACGATCTCTACTACTGCACCATTGGCCCTTGAACAAAGAGAGAATAATACTTAATCTAGGCAGTGGTTCTCAAATTTTAGTGTGTATTAAGAACTGAATGTCTGTGTCCCCCCGAAAATTCACCTGTTGACATCTTAACTCCCAATTTGATGGAATTAGGAGGTAGGGCTTTCTGTGGCTTTCTGCTTTTCAGTCATGTGAGGACACACTGAGAAGATGGCTATGGCTGCTGACCCAGAGACCATACCTAGAGAACCACTGCCCTAATGTGGTGGTTACAAGTATGCTTGGTGGGAACCTGCTTAGCTTGAATCCTAGCTCCGCCACTTGCTAGTTGTGTGCTTGTGGGCAAATTACTTCACTTCTCCACAACTCAGTTTCCTCATCTGTAAAATGAGAATATTAATATGGTCTAGCTCTTAAGGTTATTATTAAGATTCAGTGATTTAATACACATAGAGAACTTATATTGGTACCTGGGATATAATAAGCATTCAATAAATGTTTACAGATAAAAATAAATCTTGTTGTTATTATTGGGTATCAAGATTGTGTGTTCCTAAAGCTGGTTACAGAGTCATAATCATTTTAGGTGAAGTTAGGACTTCCAGTAGCTATAACTTGCCATGCTTCATTGAAGCCATCCTACACTATACATGTCAGGGAGAAAATTAAATATTATTTCAATTTATATTCTAACTTTCTCTCCTAAATACACACCTGGAAAAAAACTATGTTTAGGGAGAAAATGTCAAGTCCACTAAAATCAATTCTAATCTCTAAGAAATAAAATATTTAAAGTTGTTCTTGCTCCTCAATTTGTTCAAGCTTATATCATCTTCCTGAGCCTTTGTAAATAAGTCCTTGTCACAAAGATTTTCCCAAAGGTTTATGCAGATAATGTTATAAATTACTGGAAGACAATATATCATCAATATCTATAGCTTCCACAAAGTACTTAATAAATGAGAACTTTACATAATATAATTTAAGATGTATTATAAATCATTAATTTTAATTTGAGAACTGAAATGTATAATACAATCCATTTTGGAAAAACAAAATAACTTTAATTTTTTAAAAAGCTTTTAGACTCCAGTTTATTATTATTTATTTCACTTAATCCTACTGGTTTTTCTTTTCAGTGGTAATATGCATTTCTGTTTTTATATCATCATTAGCAACTTAAGTAAGTAAACTGGACCAATGAAAAAACCCCCAAAACTATTATGCTTAGTTTCTAAGTCTTACGGCTGTGACAACCAGAAGAAAGGTCTCAAGCAAAGTACAGATCACTCAGCCTCTAAATAAACATTAGTAAATTGTGAGGCAGGGAACAAATATCCTTCATACAGAGATACAAAATTACAAGCAGGTAAAAAACGAGGACAATTCACAGCTAAATGCCAATTGTGAATAACTCTGCGACTCTAACTACCTGAGTCACCGGTTTGTTTAACACTGCTTTATAAAAGAATGCTTTCTCTTAGAAACTGTGGATAAATGAGTTAACGTTTTAAGGACAGAAACACCGCTTGATAGTTAAAGGAATTCTGTGGTAACTATAAGTTGAAAAAAATTAATTCTGTTAAAAGCCATCCCTTTTTTTTTTTAATTTTTTAATGTTTATTTATTTTTGAGAGAGACAGAGACAGAATGCGAGTGGGTTAGGGGCAGAGAGAGAGGGAGACACAGAACTCGAAGCAGGCTCCAGGCTCTGAGCTGTCAGCACAGAGCCTGATGCGGGCTCGAACTCACAAGCTGTGAGATCATGACCTGAGCCGAAGTCAGACGCTCAACCGACTGAGCCACCCAGGCACCCCCATCCCTTCCTTTTTGAGGTTGTTGTCAACAGATTATTTTACTTTATTCAACTAAGAGATTTTATTTGAAAGCAGACTTTAATCCAGTCACCAAAGAAAATCGCTTTCCTTTTATGCATTCAGGCTCTTATACTAAGTCTCCTCATTGGAGATGACTTTTTTGTTTGTCTTAAATTCAAGTGAGTTCACATACAAGTGTAGTCTTGGCTTCAGGAATAGAACCCAGTGATTCATCACTTATGTATAACACCCAGTGCTCATCCCAACAAGTGCTCTCCTTAATGCCCATCACAAATTTAGCCCATCCCCCCACCCACCTCCCAGCAACCCTCAGTTTGTTTTCCGTATTTAAGAGTCTCTTATAGTTTGCCTCCCTGTTTTTATCTTCTTTTTCCTTCCCTTCCCCTAAGATCATCTGTTGTGTTTCTTAAATTCCACATTTGAGTGAAATCATTTAACTGTTTCTTTCCTATGAAGCTGTGTGATCAGATTCCTCATCTGTATCTGGGCTTTGATTCCTTCTACAAAATGAGGGGGTCGTAGGGAACGAGGAGGCTGGATTAGATGATCTCTAAGATTCATATGGCTCTAACAATTTATGAATTAAAAACAGCCATTTTGAAAAAGTCCATTAGTTCTAAAGAACCCTGGGTTCTAACCCCAGATCTTCTACTAACTAACTGTGTGACCTGAGCAAATCACTTGCAGGCTCTGGGCCCTCGTCGCTTCGTTGGTGTAATGACAGATTAATTGGATGGTTCCCCAAATCGTTCCAGCCCCAAAATACATACTTCCTAGAAAGCTAGGTTTAAGGTGGTTTTTTTGGAAGTTCAACTGCAAAATGTCATGGCACACAGGTATGAATACAATTTAAAATATTTTTCTCATGTTTTATTCTGTGTTTAAGAAAGAATGAACTATATACCAATAATTAAAAATAAAGTCATTTTCATTTATACAAGATTGGAGTATCATATGTTGCTCAACAGTCTCAGAGATAAAATTCAATTTTTAACTCTTTGATTTCTGTCTCTTCATTCTGAGCAACGTCATATTCCTGGGGCCTGTCCCTCTATGCAGAGGTGATACAGAGGTCCTCTGTCCTCCCCTACTGCAGAAGCCCTGGCCTGCTCTGTGGCTCCTGTGACAGAAAGTGGGCCCCAGGGGAACGGTGAAGGTCGCTGGGAGCAGGGGCAGATCCAAAGGGCAGAGACTATTGTTATTAGCTTTTGCCATTTACTATTTTTAGCATGTTTATTTGCAAGTATCTTGATATGCCGCTGCCGTCAATATCCAAGGAGGGTTTTTTGGATTTGTTTTGTTTTAGCAGGCTTCATTAAAATTCTGTTTCAGTTTTACTTCATCACAGACACTCTGGAGTGTGCCTTTTAAGAGTGTCCATAAGACTCAGGGATAGTTGTACTCGTGAAAGATTAAGGGAATTAGCAAACTTTATGAGCCATAACCAATTCTCTATTCAACTCAGCTGAAGTTTAATCTATTTATTTTCTTAGCTAGTATAGTCCCGTCCTCCCAATATACATATTTCTCTCCTTTGCCTAAATCTATTCTGTTGGTGTTCTCTAAAGATAGGATATGAGAGTGATATGAGAACTTACGTTGTTGGCTATCTGGGTAACAGCTATTAGGCTGAAGTAACCACTTCCAAAATGCCTGACTGCAGGAGCCCTGACTGTTACAGTTTTCTTTTTTCCAAAGCTAGCCCAAATGCTTAGAAGAAAGCCCACATACCAGCAGATATCCTAAGTAGGGGAAAGTGAAGACAGAGAGGAAACATGAACTAATTGCACAAAAGTATACTGCATTAGTCTTGCTCTAGACCAACCCTCAAGAAAAAGATAACTATTACATCCAAAATTCAAAGGTAGCAGAGGATTTTTAAAGAAATACTTCTACTATCGGACATCTGGAAAGAGTACTGAGCATGACATCCATTCCGTTCTACCACTGAGTCCATCAAAACGGTGTGAGTGCCAGCTGTCTGGAGGGGACCCAGGATGTAGACACAGTCCTCACATTTCACTTCACCCGCGGATTGCCACCTCTCTGACTCTACAGTTATCAGCACCACTTTTAATTCAAAAATGATTCCACCGAGAAGCTTACAAGAATTCAGTGTAGGGAGAGTCTTGGATTATACACCAACAACTACTCCCTATAAGGAAGCATGAAGTACAAGAGGAGCAAATGAGTAAAGTTTCAAAGGACTAATACCACCTTCTTTCTGTTCCTTAACAACATCTATGAGTGAAGGAAACAGGGACACAACAAGTCCAGATAACCTCTTCTGGGAAGTAGGGATGCCTCTCTGTCTTTTGATCAAGGACAATTAACAACAAAGGAAAAAGAAGGAGATCTTTTGGTCATTCCAGAAAAAAAGACTAAGTCATTTAAATGGACAGGAATATTAGATGGCCATCAGAGTGTGAAAGTGACATTTTATATCAGGAGACAATAACAGCATAATTAAGATATGACAGGAAAGAAATGTGAGGCAAGGATTATCTACCAAATCAAACCGACTTTCACAAATAAAGGCCACACACTGTAATGTGCATGCAAAAGACAAGGAATATTGGCCCCACGAGCCTTTCTAGAGGAATCTACTAGGAAAAAAGAGCCTCAGACAATCAAAATGACTGGGAAACACTGATATAAAATGTATCAGTGGGCATTAAATCTATATTTACTTGAAGAACTAAGATTAAGCCATAAAAAAGAATATGGGGGTGACTGGGTGGCTCAGTCGGTTAAGCATCTGACTTCAGCCCAGGTCATGATCTCATGGTTTGTGAGTGCAAGCCCTGCACTGGGCTCTGTGCTGACAGCTCAGGGCCTGGAGCCTACTTCAGATTCTGTGTCTCCTTCGCTTTCTGCTCCTCCCCTGCTCGTTCTCTCTCTCTCTCAAAAATAAACTTTAAAAAATTTTAAAAATAAAAATAAATTTTAAAAATCTTTAATAAATAAATAAAAAAGAATACATTATGTAATGAATATATACTCTGACAAGGTAAATCAAGTATAATTCTCAAGAATGGGAGGAGGATGGGGAGGGAAGATGCTAAGTAGAATAAGGTTTTAATTATTTATTAACTGAGATTAAAGGAATATTACTTCCAATGCTTAAAAATAGAGAAAATGAGGGGAAAAAATAAGTTACTAGTTAATTTCAGTACTGCTTACAGTAGGGGACCTAGAGAAAATTAGAAAGGGGAGACTAGGAATTTTTTTAAAATATTAGTGTACAGGAAGACAAGATAAGAGTACAAACCTTCATAGTTATCAAAAAATTATAAAAAAGAAAGGTTGCTAATAAAATAGACCACATAGTAAAAGATTATTCACATAAAAGCCTTATTTATCTATTTAAATATAACAAAGCAATACAACTGAACTGAACTCCAATGTATTAATATGTATATCACATATATATTTTATACTCACATAGTATAGAGGTAGAAAATGTGTAGAGTATGTTAATATTTAAGAAAAGAAGGAAGTCAGGGCACCTGGGTGGCTTAGTCAGTTAAGCGTCTGACTCTTTTAAATTTTTTTTTTAACGTTTTTATTTATTTTTGAGACAGAGAGAGACAGAGCATGAACAGGGGAGGGGCAGAGAGAGAGAGGGAGACACAGAATCTGAAACAGGCTCCAGGCTCTGAGCTGTCAGCACAGAGCCCAACGCGGGGCTCGAACTCACGGACCGTAAGATCATGACCTGAGCTGAAGTCAGACGCTTAACCGACCAAGCCACCCAGGCGCCCCAAGCATCTGACTCTTAGTTTCGGCTCAGGTCATGATCTCACGGTTCCTGAGGTCAAGCCCTGGGTCAGGTTCTGCACTGACAGGGCAGAGCCTGCTTGGGATTCTGTCTCTCCCTCTCTCCCTGCCCTTCCCTTTCTCTCTCTCTCTCAAAATAAATATATAAACTTTAAACAAAAAAGAAAAAGAGGAAAAAATATAAATATGTATCTTCTTATAGTAAAAAACACAAAAAACAGTGCTTTTTTTTTTTAATGGTTACTTATAGAAAGAGGAAATAGGGTGGAAAGGATAGGATAGAATCTTGACACCTCTGAATAAGCCACATTCTGTAGATCTGTCTTGAAACTACGTAAATCATTTACTAAGTAATCGTGTAAGAAAATTACATTTTTAATTAAAAAAAAAACCCAGAAAATACAATAAAACAAACGAACCTAAATGTGTATCATTGGGTAGTAAGCATAACTACATAGAGGAATGATTCCAAGTGACTTCAAAATACTCTAGTAGTAAACATGGAAAAGAAACTAAACAAACAAGCTAAAAACAAACACCCTAGTAGAATCTACACTAAGGACACAAAGAACCACAACCAGAATTTTAGCTATTTTTAGGTGCCATGTTGTTGGAGGTATGTGATATGTGTATTGTGAGATCACTGTATATCTACACACTGTGAGATAAAGCACACGAGTAATGACAGAACAGTCTATCGTTTCCCTCATTAGTGAGAACTGGATTCTCCGCATGAGAGAAAAGATACAGGTGTAAGGTCAAAGAAGTTAACTAAAGCCTTATTACCCTGAATTTAAATGGAAAGTATTTGTTTGAACTCATGGTGGATTTTTTTTTTTTTTAACATTCATTCATTTTCGAGAGACAGAGTGTGAGTGAGGGAGGGGCAGACAGAGAGGGAAGACACAGAATCTGAAGCAGGCTCCAGGCTCCCCACTGTCAGCACAGAGCCTGATGTGGGGCTCAAGCCCACAAACTGTGAGATCATGACCTGAGCCGAAGTCGGGTGCTTAACCGACAGCCATCCAGGCGCTCTATGATTTTATCTTTAATGCCCACGTGTGTGCACACACCCTTCAAACTGAAAGCATAAGTGGAAAGGTGGAGGCTCACATTTTACTTATTTGAAGTTTGAGTACCTGATTCTTACACATTTCAAATACATCATTTTGCCATTTTAAAATGTGATCTGAAAAATATTCAAAAAAATATTTTCTAATTCCCTAACAATAAACTGGATGAGGATGTGTTAGGAGTCTTTCTAACACCTGCTTTCCCAAAAGCCTTTTATACTGTTCTCTAAAGGCCCTGAAAGTTTCTGGTGCTTGGAGAGAAAAAAAAAAAAAAAAAAAATCACAGCCTATTTTCCAATTCTTCATCATAGCTAAGGTACAAAATTAGAAAATGGGCAACAATACCATAGGTGATTGAAATCTGCAGAAATTCTTAGAAAGTATGCATATCCAGGCTGTTACTTGGTTACCCTACTCTGTCATCTTTCTTCTGGCTTGAACTGCACCTGCTAAAATGCCCCTGCGAGCACGTCTCAACCACCACCGCAAAGACAGGAAGGATAAGGTGTTGGCAGAGATGAGATCTTGCCAGTTTTGTCAACAGGCTCAAAATGAAATTCTGAGTTTCTTCATTTCAACCCACAGAGAGGAAAGATCATCCTTTGGATATAAAATTGCTGGGTAGGAGTTTTCCCCACTGCTAATATTTCCACCGCCCCTTAAAGCTCTAAGCCGGGAATCCTCAGACTTTTTCTAAAAAAGCCAAACAGTAAATGTTTAAAGCTTCACATGCTTTATGGTCTCTGTCAGATATACCCAGCTCGGTCACTGTAGCATGAAAGCAGCCACATGCAATACATGAACAGAAAAATGTGATTTTCCTCCAGTAAAACTTGATTTATAGACAACAAGACTTAATTTCATATTCTTTTGCATATCACGAAGTATTTTTTTTCTAATTTTTTCAACCGCTGAAAAAGGTAAAGACCATTCTTACCTTGCGGCCTCTCCCAAACAGGTGGCAGATAGCTGTTTGCCAACCCCTGCTCTAAGCCGCTTACCTGATGAGAGATAGGCCCCACTGACCCTGCACCGCTTCTAATGAACACCTTACTGCCTCAGACGGTCTACAAGCAAGCTGAGAGCTGTGTTAGGACCAAACATCACTTTCTTTTTGAAACTGTAAGTCATCACGAAAGACACAGAAATTGTCCACAAAATATGAGCCTCTTTAGCAAAGCTGCCAAAACACTGGCTGCTCTGTGGCTTGATGCAGATGAAACTTCCCTCAATTCCCAGAATATCAGATTTGCGACTTTCCTGAAGTTTCCTTCCTCATCTAAATTAATACAGTGGCTTTGAGCTCTGAGCGAAAAGGCCTGATTCCTTCTGGGCTTCTGTCCAAATTTCGTGTGTTTGAAAGTTGTATTCAGTGCCAGGGGATTTTAAACTTATTTTATAGAGACTTTCAGTATGCATCCTGAATGAATAAGGTGAGATAAGCCTATGTATTTAATTCTCTGCCCCACTGACATGACTGAGAAAACAGGAAATCAGGTAGAATGCCAAATGCACGGTTTAGCCACAAACAGGAGAGGAGTGAGGGAAGCACCAAGCAGCGTGTCAGTCATCACTGGCAAGCTAGCTGGGGAGGGAATAAAGGGAAGTCCTCAGTCAGAGCTTCACCTAAACCCCACCTTGGAGCAGCAGAGATGAATGATAAAGCCAGGTCTGTGAACAGCTGACAAGGAGCGGGTTCTCGCGCTCTGGAGGCTAGGACTAAGGAATCTCAGAGCGAGGCTCTCAGCTAACCCGGGGTGGTTATGGTACACTGAACGCCGTGGGCCCATGGCCGTGGCTGGCTCTGCTCACTCTGACTCTGGAGGAGGGCTGCAAGGCTGCTCTGCCGGGCTGGTTGGAGGAGGTGCTAACTTCTAGCCGCTGAGGCAGACTGAGAGGGGAGCTCAGTCACTGCATGGTGAAAACTCCCTTTCCTACATTCCCTCCCCCCCCAATCCACCTGCCACAACTCCGTACCCCAAACAGAATAATTATACTTCCACGGTGGAAATATTATAAAAAATTTAAATTATCACCCTATTCTTGGGTCTGTACCTGAAAGATTTAACAAAGATCCACATGCTTTTATTCAAAATTAATCTCAACTCCCTAACACTAAGCAATCAGATATCCCATTCTGTAGATGAGCTGGGGAAAAGTAATTGGACATTAACAAAACATTCGGCATTTCAAAAGAAGAAAACTAATTTTAAAAACAGGACAAGGGGCACCTGGATGGCTCAGTCAGTTAAACATCTGACTCTTGATTTCAGCACAGGTCACGATCTCAGGGTGTATGGGATAGAGCCGTGCGTCGGGCTCTGTGCTGATGGTGCAGAGCCTGCTTGGGATTCTCTCTCTCTGTCACCCTCTCTCTCTGACCTCCCCTGCTCATGCTCGTGTTCTCTCTCTCTCAAAATAAATAAATAAACTTAAAAAAATAAATAAAAGATAAAAGCAGAACAAGTGCTCTCTTCTGAAACAGACTTGTTTCAAGAAACAGGAAGAAATATTTTAGTGTCTAATATATATTTTCAAATTTTCAGCAAGATTTAAGCACTAACAAAACAAAACAAGCACTAACGGGCATGAAAAGGAAACCATCGGGATGTGTAAGTATACTCAGAATGTCAAAGAAACAATAACCACATCCTAAAAGAACTCAGAACACAGAACACTGGATGCTGCAGGAAACAAAATCAAACAAATGAGAAACCTTATATAAGAAATTCTCCCAACGTCAGAGTAAAAAAGTTAAGGAGATGAAAATTATTAATTAATAAGAGAAACAGGGAACAGATTTGGGAGATGGAACTAATGTACATATAATAGGAGCCTTGGAGGGTCTGAATAGAGCAGGCCACTTAGAAGCAAGAAGAGGAGATAAAGAAGAATGAGAAGACAGTCTGCCTGGGCTGAAAAACGACCTGAGTTTTCAATTTAAAGGGTTTATTTATAGAGGAAACACTAATTTTTACAAATCTACAATCAGACAAATACTGGCCAGTTTCTGAGTTTCAAAGAAAATATTCTAAAAGCATTTTATCCAGACAGAGAGAAAAAAGGTAAGTTTCCAACAAAGGGGAGGCAGTGGCACCAGCCTTTATTCCACAGTATTTAAAAGCCAGATGGCAAAGGACAGTTGAAAGGGTCTGGGGGGAAAGACTGCTACCATAACGCTGGCAGATCCTCTGGGATAAACAAGAACTCATAAAGCAAAGGATGCACACATCCTTTCCCAGCCAATTACTCAACGTTTACCAACAACTGGGAATAAAGTCAGAACATGATTCCAATAATTGGAAAGACTACAGAAATGAACAATAAACAGTGAAATGACTCGAATTCAATTTAAATGACTATAGTTGATGTACTGTCACCCTTAACAAAAAAACTTTTGAAAAAGATAAAGAAGATACATGAAAAAAATCTGGATTTAAAACCCCAGATCAGGGGCGCCTGGGTAGTTCAGTTGTTTGAGCATCCGACTTTGGCTTAGGTAATGATCTTGTAGTTTGTGAATTTGAGCCCTGCATGAGGCTTGCTGCTCTCAGAGCATAGCTTGCTTCAGATCTTCTGTCCTCATCTCTCTGTCCCTCCCCCGCTTGTGCACACTCTCTCTCTCTCTCAAAAATAAATAAAACATTAAAAAAACATCCCAGATCATGTAAACCACAATTATGGATGGAGGGGGAGGGGTAGTACAAAGAAAAATCATATACTAAATATCTCCTATTTTACAAGAAAAGAAAGTATATAGCTTCTGACAATAACAGAAATGTCAATTTTACAATTATGTCTTTTAGAATTTGAAAGCATAATTATTAAAAAGAAATACAGTTAACACTAGAGCAAAGACTTTGGTTTCATAGAAACTATGGTGGGTGCGAAGCTCAACTCACAAATTGTGTGAATAAAGTACCGATCTCTCCAAACTTCCGCTATCTCATCTACCAAATAGGGATGACAATGGTTCTTTATTATAGGTTTATTTTGACAAGTGACTAAAATCAAGTGTGTAAAGTATATAGCCCACTGCCTGACTGTGGAAGTTCAGCTATAATAAAAGGGGTGGGTGGGGGTAAGGTGATACATATAACAAAGGAAGAGAAAATAAAATGTAAAGCAAATAGCCGAATTAAACAGTGAGCAGAAATATCAAACATATCAAATTAATCAAACATATCAATTATTACGATACTGAAGAGGGATTACATTTTTCTACTAAAACACAAAGACCTTCAGACAAAATTTTTTAAAAAATACAGATACTCTTGTTATTTTTAAAAAGACAACATCATTATTTACTCAACATATATGTGAGTATATACTATGTACCGGCCACTGTTCTAGGACCTAGGGATATAGTAGGAAACAAAAGACAAAGCCTCAGACCCATTCAGATTTGGGGGCAGCACATTCCAGGCGGAGGCCTGGGCATGCTTAGAGAAAAGTGACCAAGAGGAAGAAGGTACATGAGTTCAGAGACAGAACTGAGAAGGTCAGGGCCAGATTCCATAAGAACTCTCAAGCCATGTCTGGACTGGGATTTTACTATCACTGAGAAGGTGAGTCACTGGAGAGCTCTGAGCAAGAGTGATATGGTCCAATTCCCCTTCCTCGACAGTGAAAGTACACCATTCTGACTGGTGTACTAGAAATTGACCTAAAGGCAGTAAGAGTAGAGGTAGAAAGATCAATGAGAAAATTAGTGTAATAATCTAGTAAAGAGATGATAGTGTCTCAGATAAGGGTGGTAGCAGTGGAGATGGTAAGGAAGCAGTTGGACTCCTCCAGACATAGTTTGAAAGATTAGCTGACTGTTTGGATGTGGGAAGAGAAAGAAAAAGAGGAGCCAAGGATGACTGCCAGCCTTTTGGCCAGAGCCGTGGAAGGATGTGGTTGCCCACAGCTGAGATGGGAAGAGTAAGGGAAGAGCAGGTGTGGGAGACAATGACTGGGCATCCTGTCTCAGATGTGTGAAATCTGAGAAGCCCTTTATGGGGAGAGGGAAGAGTAAAAGAAATAGCCAGTCAGATCTTTGAATCTGAGAGGACAGAACCAGAGATGTACATTTAATAGTGATCAGCATATAATATCATGAAATCAGGTCAATTTACCCAGGAAAGAAGTGCAGATTGAGAAAGAGAGGTCCCAGGATGAAGGCCTGGAACATATCACTGTCTAAAGATGGAGGACAAGAGGAAGAACCAACCGGGGGGTGGAGAAAGAATGGCCAATGGAGTAGAATAAAAACCAGAAGAGTGAGAGGTCTTAGAAGCCAAGAGGAAAGTAGGAGAGAATGAACAAGTGTCAAACCTGACTGACAGGACAAGGAAGATGATGACTGAGACTGTCCGTTGGATTTAGCGATGGAGAGGTCACCGGTGACCTGGACAAGGGTGGACTAGTGGAGAAGAGGGGGAAAGCCTGAAAGGCAGGGTAGGAAAGACAAAGGGAAGAGAATAGACACAACTCATAAGGAGCTTTATTATAAGGAGCAGGAAATTGAAAACATCAGTAATTCAAGAGACAAATGGGATCTAGAGATGACTGTCAAATGTCAGGATACTTGATGATGCAAGAGAGAGGGAGTATATTGCTATAGTGACAAAGATTTTTAAAAACTAAAAGGCAAATAAAAGAAAGCAAAAACTTAAAAAGTACAGCAATGTAAGAATAGGCATAGTAGAATCCAAGACAAAAAGCATTAAATGGGATAGAAATTAATATATATTTCTGATAAACTATGGAACTTAACTAGTCAAACAAGTCTTCCCCATAAGAGTACTTCAAGACTATAAAACTTCCTTGCATTTTTAAACTGATCCAGACTCAAAAGGAACATATTTCAATTCATTTGAACAAACTAGCAGAAACCTGATACCAAAAACTGACAGAAAAGGGAAGAAGAAACAAAGTTAAATCTCTGTTACAAAAATTGATAAAATGTCTTAAAGAAAATAGGAGTAAATTAAATCCAGCAACGGATTACAAGAAAACCAGATAAAATCCAGACAGGATTTATTCCAGAAATAAACTGATAGCTCCACATAGACAACAGGACTATAATTATTCATATTATTATTTAAAAGTAGAAAAATAGGGGTGACTGGGTGGCTCAGTCGGTTAAGCATCCGACTTCAGCTCAAGTCATGATCTCACAGTCCATGAGTTCAAGCCCCACGTTGAGCTCTGTGCTGACAGCTCAGAGCCTGGAGCCTGCTTCAGATTCTGTGTCTCCCTCTCTCTCTGCCCCTCCCCTGCTGATGCTCTGTCTCTCTCTGTCTCAAAAATAAATAAGAACATTAAAAAAATTTTTTTAAGTAGAAAAATAATTAAAATTGTCTCAGATGTTAAAAGATTATTAAATATAAATCCATTTAATATTCAGGATAACAAAAAATTATTTAGGCATAGAAAGGTATTGCCTCAACATGATAAAGAATATCCATCTGAAACCCACTGCCAATGAAAACCATATATGATGATCAAACATTTGAGGCATTGCTAAACAAGTCAAGAACAAGAGAATAATGCCAACTACAATCATTACTTTTCAATAGGGTCTTGGAAATTTTAGTGTAGTAAAACAAGGAAAAGACATTTTTAAAAGTATAGCTATAAGAAAGAAAAAAGATAAAATTATCATTTTTTTTTGCAAATTATACAGCAATCTGAGTAGAAAACTCAAGAGACTAAAAGGAAAAATTATTAAAACTCTTTTTTAAGTTTCATCAAAATGGCAGTATGCCCAACACGGATAGGAATCGATAGCTTTTTACAGACTATACTAGGTAGATTCTAATTAAAAATTCTACTTTCAAAAGCAAGCTCTCTCTTCCCAAAAATCTCTCTGGTGCAGTGCCATCCAGTACAAAGGTAGTGTGAGCCATATATGTAATTTTAAATAGTCTAGTTGTCACATTAAAAAAAAATAGGCAAAATCAATTTTAATATGTTTAATATGTCCAAAGTATCATTTTTAAAAGTTTATTTTGAAAGAGAGAGAGAGAGAGAGAGAGAGAACAAGCACAAGCAGGGGAAGGGAAGAAGAGAGAAATAGAGAGAGAGAGAGAGAGAGAGAGAGAGAGAGAGAAAATCCCAAGCAGTCTTCAAGCTATCAGCATGGAGCCCGACATGGGGCTTGAACTCACAAACTGTGAGATCATGACCTGAGCCAAAATCAAGAGTCAGATGCTTAACTGACTGAGCCACCCAGGCACCCCCAAAATATTATTTTAACATCTAACAATATTTTAAAACAACTTTTGAGATATTTTCATTCTTTTTTCAAGGAGCCTTCAACATCATGGGGTTTGTTTGTTTGTTTGTTTGTTTGTTTGTTCTGACAGCACATCTCAATGGGAATAGCCACATTTCAAGTCCTCACTTGACGTCACCTATGGTGACCATCAATGGTCAAGCCATCTATGGTCAAGGGCCATTGGTGAAATAGGACAGTGTAGCTCTAGTAGACTTAGCTGTGTGCCTAAGAAAATTTGGGGCCTAAGAAAATATGGTTGGGACTTACAAACTTGAAAATCTCAAAACTTCTAAGGAACATAAAAAGACATTCTAGTAAAAGGACAAACATATGACATATGCCCAGAAGGAAGTCCCAATACTGTAAAGATACCAATTTTCTCCTCCAACTTATTATATAAATGGAACATAAGCCCGGTCAAATTTCCAATGACTTTTTTTGGGGGAAGTTCTGACAAAATGATTCCAAAGACTGGAAGCATAAATGTCAAAGAATAGCAAGAAAATTTGAAAATAACAAGTAAAAACGTTTGGAGTTTGTCATACCAGATATCTAAGTATCAGTTTTTATATATTTTATCAATTTATAAACATTAAAACAATGCAATACTGGAAGTTTGATAAAGAGACTATAAAAACTACTACAGGTAAGAATTTAATATATGATAGGGGGAATTATAAATAAGTGGGAAAGGAATATGTTAGTAAATACATGTATTGGAACCACTTATAAAAAATGTACAGTACACATGTCTATTTTATATCTTACACCAAAATAAATACTGCATGACCTTTTAAGTGAAAAAATAGAAAGCCGTAAGGTGACAGAAGTCTGTAGTTGAACATTTACATATTTATATAATTCTGAAGTAGGGGGCCTCTTAATAGAAATCATAAAGTAAAAGAAAAACAGACTGGTGATAAAATACTCTATTTATCAAAAACATTTAAAAAGCTAATTTCAAACTGGTAAAATGGGTCCAGTATACATAAACAATAAAAATACTAATACATACTAAATATTATATATAAAATACTAAAAATACTATTACATAAGTAGCTTGTATAGATCAGTAAGAGAAAAAATGAACAATACAAAAGAAAAAAGAGAGGGTTAACGACAAACAGGCCAACTTACAAAAGAAAGGACAAACTTTCACCTATCAAATTGGCAAAGATGAAAAGACAGTGATTATGTTTGACAAAGGTACAAGAAATGGGCACTCTTGACCATGACATGGACAATCATTCTTGAGGGAAATTTGGCAGTATGTATGAAAAGCGTTAAAAACGTGTATCTTTCCCTTTTTCTGAGGTACCTAAACTAAGCAAATTCACAGAGACAGAAAGTAGAACAGATATTACCAGGGGCTGAGGGAGGACCAATGGGGAGCTACTAGTGAATGAGTACAGACTTTCTGTTTGGGATGATGGAAACATTCTGGAAATGTATAATGGTGATGGTTGCACAACACTGTGAATATACGTAATGCCACTGAATTCTATACTCAAAAATGATTAAAATGGCAAACTTTAGGTTGCAATGTTACCACAATTTTTAAAAGTTTTTCCATTGCATGACTATAAACATTCATTAAACTATTTTTCTATTATTGAATATTTAGGTTTTTCCCAAATTTTTAACAATTAAAAGTATGATTAAAACTTAGACCCAGTATTTTCATTTGTTAGGATTTATCCTATGATAATAATGAAGAATATGGGTAAAGATATGTATTTTCTTCCTGGCCCTGTTTATAATAATAAAAAGTGGGAAATGTAAGTAACCAATATATAGGATTGGTCAAATAAATGATCATACACAGTGGAAAATTAGGCAGCTATTGAAAAGTATACTACAGACAAACATCTATTGATATTAAGGGGAAATGATTAAAAACAGTATGTATGTAAACTTTAAAGGAAGTAAATGCATAGGAAAGTACCTGGAAGAATATATAAATTTTTGTTAGCAGTATTACCAATGAGCGAATGGGATTTGTTACGTATTTATGCTTTTTTTTCTTGTTAGTATTTTTCTGCAATGAGCATGAACTTTGAAAAAAAAAACTAATAAAAGAAACTTAATTTTGAAGAAATCAATTAGTAACCCTCCCAGTTATTTTTCCTTTCTCAGAGGTAACACTGTGCTTTCACTTACTGTACAAAGTGCCCCCCCCAAAGAAAACATCAGCTTGACAGATTGTTTATTATTATCTGACAGACCAGCAGGTATTTCTTTCCCTGAACTAAATAACTATGAATGTGGTTATATGAAGAAATCCCTAGGGCACCTGGGTGGCTCAGTTGGTTAAGTATCCAACTTCTACTCAGGTCATGATCTCATGGCTTATGAGTTCGAGCCCCACGTCAAGCTCTATGCTGACAGCTCAGGGGCTCCAGGCTTTGGATTCTGTGTCTCCCTCTCTCTCTGCTCCTCCTCTGCTCACGCTCAGTCTCTCTCTCTCTCAAAAATAAATACACATTTAAAAAAATAAAAAAATAAGAAATCCCTTTGGGCTTTGGTTTGCTTCTAAGCTGTGCAAAGTATCCAATGAAAATACTTTCTACTTTTGCTAATGAGGTGGGTTTCCTTTTAGAAATGAGGGAGATGCTGTCACTGAGGAGTAACGCTACATGTGAAGCATGTTAGACATTCAAGTATCTGACCGGAACCTAGTAAAATGAGAGCAAGAAAACCGTAATGCCTTATACAGTATCCCAAAAGCATATGCAACCGTAGAAGAAATAATATTATAATAGAGGTATATAGCAAACAGATCCAGTCCCAAAGGCATTTTTGTTTGGGTGTCCCATATAGTAGTTGTAAATCTAGAACAGGAAACTTAAAATAATTAAGATCACATATTTATAACATCATATTCAATTAGGTTAGAAAAGTGCAATTTCTGTCATCATGTCATAAAAAGATGTGTTTTTCTCTCAGATCTCTTATAAAGAAAAGTCTCCTCTATTGTTACAGATAGGGCTGTTTTCAATCAGTTACAAGGAGCAATTCAATTACTAGATGGTTTAGTGCAGTAACTGACTCCAGACTAATTTAATTTCTTTAGGTCTCTAAAGATCAATTGATCTGATTTGACCCATCCCCAAAGGCTGTTTAGGGAAAATTCAGACTTAAATACCTGGAAATGAAATCCAAAACCTTGGCCAATTTCACACTAGTTAGGTCATCTTGCAAACTTTCAGCTGGTCACAGAAGATGCTCTTTTTGCTCTCAGACCATTGAAAGCTACTCAGCTTCACGTTCATGTGACTGCTCCCCACATCAGGATGCTTATTCAATAAGTGGAAAATGTGCCTGCATGTATTATTAAATCTGCTGTTCTAAAGGGCAGTCAGTCTGGGGACTCACATCTCGTGAGCGCACGTGCAACTAAGAGGCTATTTTTACTCTAGGAGTAGTTTATTAAGACTACTAAAGTACACTTAGATGGGGCAAAAAAAAAATAATATAATTATTTCATATTTTTATATTTATAAGGTATTTCATAAATGTTATCTTACTTGGTTCTCATAACAAACCTATGAAGTGAGCAGGGTTATTGTTCCCATAGGAAACAGACTCAGAGGCTAGGAGACTTCTCCAGGATCACTGTGCCAGTAAAAGGCAGAGCTGGGAGTCTAACTGATGAGTTTGTCCCCCAGTATATTATACCCATCCTTTGATTTGAGACAGAAGATAGGGCACACACTACAAAAACACACCACTACGGCCCCACTGAGCCACTGTCTTTATTCTTACCTGCTACCTGACTTAAACAGACAAGTTCCCTTATGATTCCACCTGTACACATCTCCTTTGCATCAGTGCCTCTGGCGTTCCAGAAACAAATGAAAAAGGTCACGCTTGAATGAGAGCAGCCTTTGCAAATGGACTCATTTGTCACCCACACTGCTGATGCTACATTCTCACTGACTTCAGTCTCAAGGCCTATCTGCTTGCCTTTGTCCCACCTAATTAGAGAGCTACCCACTTGGAGTCTCTCTGCAGTTTGCAATGGATTTTCTTTTCTTTTCTTTTTTAAAAAAATGTTTTTAATGTTTATTTATTTTTGACAGGGAGAGAGAGAGAGAGAGAGAGAGCGAGAATGAGTGGGGGAGGGGCAGAGAGAGAGGGAGACACAGAATCCGAAGCAGGCTCCAGGCTCTGAGCTGTCAGCACAGAGCCCAACGCGGGGCGTGAACTCACGGACCGCGAGATCATGACCTGAGCCGAAGTCGGACGCTTAACTGACTGAGCCACCCAGGCGCCCATGCAATGGATTTTCAACCACAAGCTCAATTTTCTTTCCCTGATCTCAGCACCCACAGCCACTTGTCAAGCTCCCCAACCACTTAATGTCTCTCTTTTACTCAAATCCCATAGCACCTGCCCCATTTTCAGCCTATCCTGCTGGCTTCTCCACCTCCCCACTGAGTCTCTATATCTGTTTCTCCAACTCAAAACCACCCACCCCCCATGCTCTGCCACTTGGGAAGGCTGAGGGAAGGATCAGAAAGATGTTGTTAAAATGTGTAATTAGTTCTTCATCTGTAATTGCCAGGACAGGTTGGAAAGAAGTGAGGAGGTCAGGAGACGTGACCATGTGGTAGGTAACACAGGGTGTGACAGAGACGTGTAGCAGTTAGTAGGGAAATCGCACAAAGATTTGGAGGTAAATTAAACCTAAAGGCTGGTGGTGAGGGTACACCACCTGTCAAAGACTTCAGGCCACATAAAAGAATAAGTTCAGAAGATAAAAAAGGTCTAAAGATCTAATGTGTAACATGGTTACTAGAGTTGATAACACTTTTTGTATAAGTGAAATCTGCAAAGAGAGGAGAACTTAAATGTTCTCATACAAAAAAAAAAAGAAGTACAGAAAGTTACATAGTAGGTGTAAGAGTTACAAATAATCAGGTTGAAAAATCTTTTCCCTATGAAAAACACACATTTTTTTGACATTCCTATGGGCAAGCTATGGATCTCATTATAGTCATTACTCATCACATAGATGGCCTCGCAATGTGTGAACCATTTCAATTAAGTAAAAAGTGAAGTTACAGGCACACGATTGTCACTTGTCTTCTTAAAGGTCCTGAGATCTGATGTCTCTCCTACAACATAGACACAGTCTACACCATAGGTAAAATATGTGCCTTGAATTAAATTAGATCTCCTTGCTTCGACATTCCAAACTACTCATATTCTTCATGCTAGCAAATATGTCCACTTCAGAAGGCAAAGGCTATCAAAATTCCATTTCTCTATAGATTGCCACTCGAGACATGAAGCTTAGTATCATCAAAAGGATTGAGTCGTTGATAATGAAGAAACCCTATTTTTTACAGTTGAGTAAATGTCCCAACCAAAAAAAACACTTCCTTGGAAATAGCACAGAGCAGATGCAGACATAGCAGCTGTCAAAGCTTAAGCAGCTGCATATCTAAGGGTTTATAGGTGGGAGGGGAAGTGGGGTGGCGAATCGGAGACTATCTACAGCAAGGTTATGGTTCTTTGGCGTTGAAAGGAGTGTGTTCCTACAAACTCGCTCTTTTTTTTTTTTTTATCTTATCTGGACAAAAAAGTAAACAGAAAATTCTCATTACCTCTCAATGTCAGTGAGCCTGGAGGAGTCCCGGAATCCTTTGGCAAAAGGGTTGCTATCTATTTTCAGCTTGGTTATCTGGAAAGGAATGAATGGGCAACAAGACAGTATCATTTCCGAGGTTTGAGTTTGTTCATTTTCCATGCCACCCCAAGAAAACTTAACGTCTCTCAGGACCGTGGGAAGGGTGGAAAGTGACAGAGAAGTTCGCAGGAGGGATGGATCACAGCGGAGTGGGACACCTGATCAGGGAAGGCCTCAGAGAGGAGGGATTTGGAGACCCGCTGGTCCTGGAGAACAGGCTGAAGGTCAACGTATAGAGACAAATGGTGGGGGTGGAGCTTTGTGAACACTGTGGCTGCACTGTGAAGTACTGAAGAGGGCAGTGAGTGAGGGAGCTGTCTAGGCCAGCACTGGTGGGTGATGGGGAATAGAAACAAGAATGTTGCCTCATGCTGAGTTGGCAGCATCATTTGTGAATCCTATAGGCACATACATATACCACAATGGATGCAAAGATAAAATGGCCAATAATAGCTTCATGTTCAATACTAGATTGAAATCCATGACATAAATACATGATATAAAGCTTTCAGAGTATAATTTACCCCTGCTCCCCTTTCCATCTGACCAAATTAGAATCAGTCTTTTGTTATCCTCCCGTACAATGCTATTTATAGACTCCGTGCTTACACAGGAAAAAAAAAAATTCCCTAATAAGAATCATAGTCTGAAGTCCTGAGTACCTACAATGTCCTAGTCATAATTCCCACAGTATTAATATTAATGTAAAAAGATCCATTAAATCATATGTACTTGTCCATCTAAAGAAATAGACATCAGGTTAAGAAGCAAAAAAATTAAAGAAACACCGATTAAAAGATACCTGACTTGTAAAATTCATGATTAGAGCCGAAAAGAACCCAGGAGGACCAGGACACGGCTAATAGATATCTGAATTAGAACCACAGACACCTTTAAACAGAGTCATAGGCCATTGGTATCAAAACAAGAACCCATGTAAATCTTTAGAGAGAAATGCACAGAACAGTCTTAACCTGAAGAAAAAGTTACAATTGAGGCACATCCTCCTTGTAAGCACTAAACAATCAAAATAACCTGAAATACTCTTATGCCAAAATGCAACTATTCCTCTGATCAGAGTGTAGCCGCTGTTCATTTTAAATAACACCTAAAGAATTGCTTTTTTTCATTACAGAAGAAAGGCATTTTTTTCCATTTTGAGTTTTCTAAATATGAACTAACCAATGTACAAGCTGCAAAGAAGCTGTTTGCCTCACGTAAACTAGAACTTCCTGCGCTATCCTATTCAGAGACTGCACTACTCTGCCGTGAACACTGGCAGGATATAAGATTGATCACTGGATACTATTAAGTCTTAAGAGTACTCGACAATATCTCACAAATGTTCATTTTTAGCCTTTTCACTCTAGTGCAGCCAAAAAAAAATTACTGATTTCCTTTTCAGCTTAGTTAATGGACATTGGTAAATAAGGAAGGAAATAAGAAAACTGTTCTTAGTGAATAACAACAGCTAATTTAAGTTTGCATATAAAGAAATAGCCAGGACCTCTGAGGTTGCCTGGTTGATGGCCACCCAGGGTTCATACAGAACCTTCTCTACCTCTCCACCACCACTTCCATAGCCATGGATTTCTCAAGGGTCAAGTCTGTGTCAGTCCTTCTTTCAGAGTAGGATTTAGGTTTGGGCTTTTGTTTGTTTATTTTATTTTTGTTTGGGGGGGGGCAAGTGAGCAAAGGGCAGAGAGAGAAAGAGAGGAGAGAGAGAATCTCACAAGGGGCAGGGAGAGAGAAAGAGAGAGAGGGAGAAGTGGGGCTCACCCTGAAGTGGGGCTCGAGCTCACCCAATGCAGGGCTGGAACGCACAAACCATGAGATCGTGACCTGAGCTGAAGTCGGATGCTTAACTGACTGAATGACCCAGATGCCCCAGGATTTAATTTTGAAGGTCAATTTTCAGGATGAAGGAGAAATTTTTTATTTGTTTGAAATAAACTGTAAACATCCTCTAAAGCACAAGCAACTCCTATGTTCTAAAAACACCAACAAGAGTTTTAAATCCTCAGATAGGAGCTATGTCTCTTTCTACTGAATAATTGTAAGTTAAAACGCTTTCTATTTCCAAAGTGCCTTATAGTTCATGAAAATGCTTTCACAATCATTCATCAGCACATCTTTAATGAGGACCGATTACCTATCCTGTACTATGCTAAATGTTGGATCGTGCAAAACTGAAGAACACATGGTCCCTGCCCTAACGGAGCTTAAAATTCCAAGGCACAAAGCAGAGGGATACATAGCTTCCCAGAACAGACAGTGACTTACAGGCCACTAAAGATGGTGGCATCATAGTCACTGAAGTGCTAGTGATGTTAAGGGTGAACCAAACCCAGATGAAAATTTCAAACCAAAACTGTGAGGTCGGACAGTAAAGGCTTCCTTCAGACTCAAGTCCTATAACCTAATGAATAAATTTTTAAAGTGAATAAAGTTTTACAGAGACAATGGCAGATATCTGATGGAAAAGCTAATTTTGAAAGAAGTTCTTTAACAACCATTCCAAATGTGACTACCAAGCTTTGTTTGAATCTTCACAAACTAATAGAAAGTATGATCTATCTGGCATAATGATTAAAAGGCTGTTGATCTGCTTTGTCCCTGTAAAGGATTTTAAAAATCATATTCGCTCTTCTTCATTATTTTCAAAAGGTAAAGACTAGTGGCTCAGAACGTGATGACTGTCGTAGAGAATAAATACTCTCAGTATGTGTGTGTTGTTCGAGTGATACGTCACCATATCTCATATTACTGCCATGACTCTGAAGAAGTGAATCACATTCAACAGGTGTTCAGATTTCTTTGGGATTTTCTTTCAGTATTAGAATTTTATTTTATTTTATTTTATTTTATTTTATTTTATTTTATTTTATTTTAATGTTTATTTATTTTTGAGAGAGAGAGAGCACGAGGAGGGGAGGGGCAGAGAGAGAAGGGGACAGAGGATCCAAAGCAGGTTCTGTGCGGATAGCCTGATGCGGGGCTCAAACTCAAGAACCGTGAGATCATGACCTGAGCTGAAGTCATAAGCTTAACCAACTGAGCCACCCAGGCACCCCAGAATTTTCTAGTTCCAACATCTTTTCACTTCCTCTTTCATAATCCCCAGGCAGATCAATGGTAGCTTTTTCTCTTCACATTTTGATAGGATTTCAAAAGTACAGGAAAGATTCAAGAATAGTACAAGGCACTCTCATACACCTAGATTTACCAGTTGGTTATAGCAACGATTTGACTTTAGTGTGCTAATTAGAAAAGGAGCTCAAGACAATAACCAGCTATTTACTTTTCTCTATAGACCATTTTATCGAATTTCAGGGAAAATAACTGCTTTTGGAAGTCAGAAGGAAAAAAGCTGAATCGATGATACTAAAATTGTATGGGGGCCCTAGATTACCACTACAATCCTGAACAGGTTTTATTAAGACCTGATTAGCAGCACAAGGACTAGGAGTTAAATTTCCTAATGCATCCACCGTGTCCACAGTGGGTATCACTGGTCTCTGAGTTTGCTGGGGTGTTAACAATAAGACCCCAGAAATGTCTGTTGAAGTTTGCTTCAAGAACAAGCAATCAGAAATACGATTTCATCTTTTTGCCAGTGATGGGCTAGCAAAACTCTTCTTGGATTGACACAAATAGCATTTCATTTTGTTTTCTAATTTTAAAATAAAATAATTTTTAAATAGCAAGATTTTAGCATTCTAGGTAATCATGCATTTTTAAAAGGTCACGCATAGATTTTATTCCATGGATATTCCAATAAAAACTAGTAGTTACATCGAAAGACATTTATTTCTGAAGATAGAGTTGTATACCCCTTTGTGAAATTTGTGATAACTGAAAAAGTTATACCATCCAAGAACTGATTAGAGAAAGGACTTGAGTTACAGACGGTGATCTAAGCTGGACATCATTTCATTTGTTCTCTAACACAGAATCCCTGCCACGACATGCAACACTGTTGAACAATATCATCCGTGTCGAGGGCAATACTACAAAAGGGTCCCAAATTAGTGATCAAACATAATACATTAGAAATAAAATGAAACTACAGGTATAGTTTATAGTTCAAAAACAAATTTTAAAAGCAGCAACATCGTGAGGAAAAGCATTAAAGGGCAGGCTTCCTGCGGTCTGGTGGGTGCCTGCATTTATGCAAATCGCTGACTACTTCAGGCCAGAATATACTGCTGTTTCTTCACCTGTTATCTTAATAGAATACATTTCTTTTTTTGTAAGTCGGATTCTTGCCCAGTGCAGAGCCTATTACGTGGCTTGAACTCATGACCCTGAGATCAAAACCTGAGCTGAGATCAAGGGTTGAACGCTTACCCGAATACGTCCCTCGGACACCCCAAACATAATGCATATCTTAACCAAGAAAAATTCACTCTTTTAACATCTCCTTTATCTATAGATAATAAATGTATGCAGAACTGAAGAGCAGATTTTGACACAGCCAGCTGCACCAAGGAGAAGGGGACCTTTCCCAGTGGTTACTACTCCATGTGATATCACTGGACTCTGAATCCAGCTGGCCCTCAGAGACCATTTCTCCAACTATCAGGAAAAGATCTGTCCAAAGGCATTTTAAAAATGAAACCTGACCTACACTTCAACTCTACAGCAATGGTCTGCCTGCTCAAAAACAATGTATGACCTTTAAATCTTAAATTATAAAATAGTTTGTTGAAAGTGTAATGTATTTAGGTTTTATCTAATAACGTAAGGAAATGCAATCATTTCCTCACAAAAACTAGAGAAAAAAAAACACAACAAAAAAATGTCCCATTTTCATTACTTGCAAATGAAACTACCAGCCACAATACCGGAGAAGCTTTTTCACAAATTCTGTTGAAAACTGATTTCACTTTTAATAGATATAAAAATAACAGTGCTATCTAAAGAGATACAAAGGTGAGCCTCAGTGTGAACTTTTAAATCTCTCTCTTCTTTCTATTCTTTGTGCACAAAAAATTCTAATACTTATCCTAAGTACATGTTTATTTCCTATATATTTACTTTATTGTATATCTCCTGTAGGAAAATAGTACACAAGCATGGTATAGCTGTGAAAATGCAGTAGATGTGGGGAGGCTTGAGAAAGAATCAAGGATAACTTTAGAAAATTGCTTAAGACTAAGGAAAACATTAACCCCCAGACTGATTTATTCATCCCACATGTGTTTATTGAACACATGAATTTTGATTGGTCTTGTGAGGTTTATGAACCATTTACAAAACTGGCTTATTAGTATACCAAATTAAAATCTTCCACTATTACCTGAATTTCAAATATATACATGGCATGGGAATTATGGTTTAGCAGTACATGTAAAGAAATAAACTCAGACACAGCAGGATCTATTGAAAAAATTAGTTCTGAATTTAATCACTTCTATTAAAGGTTATTTAGCAATGAAGTGATATACTAATCACATTAATATTTATACTTAATGATGCAGTGAATGATAGCTAGGAACTGGTGAATGGATTTTAAGCCCACTTATAATCTCAATTAGAAATAAACATTTGCAAGATGAAAAACTACTGTCAGGATGTGTGTTTATTAGTATCTTAGTCTATTTCAATGAATTTTACAAATTCATTGTCCAAACCTTAACACTGTCAATGGTCATTTCCTTGGGCTTGCAATGCCAACAAAAAGGAGAACCTCAGTTTTTTTCATCTACAAAATGGGTCTCATGGGGTCTTCTCCAGGAGACGAGTGTCAGAATTAAATGAGATACTGAGAAAAAAAGAGATTTTTTTAATTTAAATTAAAACTAATAAACCCAAACCATGAACTGTAGTTGGATCCTAGTTCAGAGGGGGTAAATGAAAAATTATAAATTTTTATAACAAATTATAAATTTGTTGGTCCATCCTGGAAATTTTAGTATGAACTGAATTTTAGAAGATGTTAAGGAATAATTCTTATTAATTTTCTCAGCTGTGATAAAGATACTGTGCTTACAAAAATAATATTCTTATTGTCAGTATATACTTGTAGAAGTATTTACAGGGAAAGTATCATGACGTATTCAACTTAGTTTCAAATGAATGAAGGGAGGAGGAAAGTACATACAGAGAAACAGGGCAGGCGAGGTCCAGCAAATTTAGCAAAATGTTAAGTGCTGAATCTGGGTGCAGAATACATGAGGTTCATTTTGCCATTTATTTAACTTTTGGATATTTGGGGGTTTTTTAGTCTTTTTTTTAATTAACATACAGTATAATATTAGTTTCAAGTGTATGATATAGTAATTCAACATTTCCATACAATACCCGGGGCTCATCACAGCAAGTGCACTCCTTAAGCCCCATCACCCATTTAACTCAGATCCTGACCCACCTCCCCTCAGGTAACCACCCAGTTTGTTCTCTATAATTAAGAATCAATGTTTTGGGGCGCCTGAGTGGCTCAGTTGGCTGGGCGTCCGACTTCAGCTCAGGTCATGATCTCACACTCCATGAGTTCGAGCCCCGTGTCGGGTTCTATGCTGACAACTCAGAGCCTGGAGCCTGCTTCAGATTCTGGGTGTCCCTCTCTCTCTGCCCTTACCCCTGCTCATGCTCTCTCTCTGTCTCAAAAATCAATAAAAACATTAAACAAATTTTTTTAATAAAAAAAAAAAAGAATCTGTTTCTTGGTTGGTCTCTCTTGGTTTTTGTTGTTTCTTAAATTCCATACATGAGTGGAATAGTATGTATTTGTCTTTGACTGACTTCTTTCACTTAGCATAGTAGTCTCTAGTTCCATCCATGTCATTACAAATGGCAAAGTTTCATTCTTTTCATTCTTTTTATTCCATTTTATACATATATATTCATCGACTGATGAATGGGTAAAGAATGTATATGTGTATATATAGATATACACACACATATAACATCTTCTTTATCCATTCATTAGTCAATGGACACTTGGGCTGTTTCCATTAATATGGCTATTGTAGACAATGCTGCTACAAACATCAGGGTGCATGTATCCCTTTGAATTAGTATTTTTGTATTCTTTGGGTAAACATCACTGTTGAGTATTTGAAAATTTTTCTAAATAGGAAGTTCAGTGGAAAACAATTAAATGAGAGAGTGTCATTAAAGTGTCTGGCTCCTATTAGCTGCTAGTTTAGGATGATTACTATGCCATTACACTAGCTGCTCTACAGAGTGAACAGTGCCCTGCACGCAGCAGGTAAGTAGTGAGAACTTCCTGAAAAGAAATTTTAAAAATTAACATAAAGAGTTGAAATCATCTCAAAAGGATGTCTCCGAGTCCATGAGGGTCACAAGCTGAGAGGAGATAAAGTTCTGCTTTCTTGGGGACACCGGGCACCTAAAGCTTAGAGGTTAAGAACACTGACCTTTGAGTCTAACCCCTTGGATTTAAATCTGTGGTGGGAGCAGTAAGGTCACCTTGGATGAATTATTTAATCCCACGTCTCAATTTTCCCAGCTGTAAATGTCACTAAAAGCCCACAATTTACCTATTCTTGCTTTGGTTTTCTTTACAGAGAATTCTGATAAAAGCAATGAAGTTTTCACATGACAAGTCTCTATTTGATTCTCAAACATCAATGGGTTTCTTGTAGTAGTACAAATCTAATGTTTTATAGTACAAATGCTACAAATTCAATGTGTGTAAAATGAATGTTTCAGGAATGTTTTCCAAATCTATGATATCCGTATTACATGTGTCCTCAAATAAAACCTAGTATCATTGGTGACAGTGTTTCAGATTCTCAGAGAAACAGTACTAAAAGTTGTAGACCTCCGTAGGCGTCATTCTATACCCAACTCTTTAGCTTGGGCATTCTCTGAAAGTATCTACTCTCGTGTTGTTACCTTTAAGAGATAACCGATCCTGCTTCAAATTCTATGTCTCCCTCTCTCTCTGCTTCTCCCCTGCTCATGCTCTGTCTCTCTCTCCTTCAAAAATAAATAAAAACATTAAAAAAAAAAATAGAAAAAAGGGGTGCCTGGGTGGCTCAATTGGTTAAGCATCTGACTCCAGCTCAGGTCATGATCTCACAGTTCGTGAGTTCAAGCCCCATATCGGGCTCTGTGCTGACAGCTTAGAGCATGGAGCCTGCTTCAAATTCTATGTCTCCCTCTCTCTCTGCTTCTCCCCCGCTTATGTTCTCTCTCTCCTTCTAAAACAAATAAAAACATTAAAAAAAAAATTTAAAAAGGGGCGCCTGGGTGTCTCAGTCGGTTAAAGCGTCTGACTTTGGCTCAGGTCATGCCACTAATGTGTTAAAATCCCAAAGGTGACAGATCCTCTTTGCACACTCCAGATACAGTCCAATAGTAACCACATGCCTTATTTATAGAGTGCCTTACCATTTCCAAGGCATGTTTACACACAGTACCTCATTTGATCCTCACAGCAATGGTCAAGATGTTCTGGGTAGTTCTTAGCCCCAGTTTACAGGTAAGGAAAATGGCAGTCACAGTGGTGAAGTGATGTCTACTCCAAGTCACAGAGAAATTATAGGTGCTTATGTCTTACAGACACACATCCACTCCTGCCTTTTGCTCACATCCCTTCTCTGGGCTCCCATTTCCTCATTTGTGTAGGGCTCCCCGGGCTCCCAGCTCTTGCCTGAGAGACTTAATACCATACCTCCTCTGGCTGACCATCCCACTCTGGACTCTGAGCCATCTACCAGGCACACCTTACAAATACTCATTCACTCAGCACCCAAAATATAACAACATCAAAACAAGAGGAAAGCAATAGTCCTGGTTATCTTGAAACTAATCAAATAAAAGCAAGATACAAAGACCTTAGAGAGGCCACAAACAACCAAATTTGTCAAGTAAACTTAATGAGTTCCTTTTAGAACAAAAGGAATTCTACTTTTGGTCCTTTGTGACTGTGGAAAAGTTTCTTATCCTCTCTTAGCTTCAGCTTCCTCACTACAGAATGTTCCTATTACCCCCAGCCTTCAAAGTTACATTGACCAAAAAAGAAGAAAATATACGGGAATGTATCTAACAGTACCTAGCCCTTAGTTAAGACTTTGATAATTACTTATTGAGTTGGACTAAACCTTATAGATGAAGAAATACATAAGCTTGAAATGTGACATATACCCAAGAGTAAAAGGTATAAAACTCAATATTATAAATTAGATGTCTTGACGTTAATTAAATATATACTGTTTACATGCTCCAGTTTATTATCTAAAGAGATCATTCGACTAGAATTAACCTTAAATTACACTAAATAAGCTTCACAAAATGTCTAAAATATCAGTAGTTTGGATAGTTGGCTGGAATATGTGTGTTAGTTTAGCAAAAAAACTGAACCTCTAAATTTTATGAAGAAATAGCTATATAGATATGATATATATATATCATGAGATATGATATATATATATCATGAGATATGATATATATATATATCATGAGGCTTTGTATAATGATATATATATATATCATGAGGCTTTACCAGAAGGAGAAAAAGAAAGCAGGTGATTTTCTCAAGAACAAAATTTGAGAAGGCAGATAGGGCAGGTTTAGTGGGGGAGAGTGGGCAGTGAACAACCTGACCAAGAATATAAAGATTCTAGACAAGATGGTATAATACAGACCATCATAACTTTGAGCCATGGTCACTCAACACGCTTAGAGGTCCTGGGGCTGATACTCCATAGCATTCACCAAAGTCAACTTCGATATTGAGTTCTGGGATTTCATTTCTCTCCACGAAAATGAAAGCAGCTCCTAAATCTTTACCTTATTTAGGAAATAAATGGTGAATGCCAAACTCACCAGTTGGTTCTGGTAGGCAGTGACTGCTGTGAAAACGGTCTCTGGAAAGATGAATGTTCTGAATTCTTCAGACTTCAGATTGAGCAACGAGGCTGTGTGGTCTTTCTTCTTAATGATGTGCACCCGCGGCTGGTACTTGTGCATGGAGTTCAAAATTATCTACAACAAAGAGATGGGAAGTACTGAATATTAAGTATTTATATTGCAAAACAGGCCAAATTGCAATGAGGCAAAGAAAGAACCATAAAATCTACAGTTTTGAATTTAAGTTTTAAGAGTAGAAGCCACTCTTTCCACTCTCTTTTTTTTTTTTTTTAATGTTGATTTATTTTTGAGAGACAGAGACAGAGCATGAGCAGGGGAGGGGCAGAGAGAGAGGGAGACATAGAATTGGAAGCAGGCTCCAGGCTCTGAGCTGTCAGCACAGAACCTGACACGGGGCTTGGACCCACGAACCCTGAGATCATGACCTGAGTCAAAGTCAGATGCTTAATTAACTGAGGCACCCAGACAACCCCACCGTTTCCATTCTTAAGGCAAATCATTTTCACAGGATGCTGCAGAAACATAGTTGTGAAATCACATTTTACCAAAACAAGTGTAAATAATACAAGTTGCTTCAAGGGTCCTTTCTAAACTGATGCGGGGAAAATCATCTGAAGGATAAGTTTATTTGTTTGTTTGTTTTTTTAATCAAGTCTTTAAAATATATTTTGTTGGTCTGGTTAGACTGAGGATGTATGTCTAAATTTTCTAAAGTAAGAACTTATATATTCCAGGAAGACAGATTGTTATTTATGTAGTAGAGAGGAATAAAAAGAATTAAGAAAGGCTAGGTGACATTAGATCTTAGAGTGCAGAAACTGTTATTTTCTAGCTCCTTCATCTTGGGCCAAATGATCTCGCCTCTCCAACTTTGTTTTCTCAAATACAAAAACTTATTAATCTCACAAGGTTGTGGTGAGGATAAGATGATGTTAACTCTCATAAGTTGCGCAGCAAATAGGAAGTGCTCAGTAAACCTTAGTAGTCGTAGTAGTATTTCTGACAATTTTGTTGATTCCTGACTCACTGTTATGAACCAAACATGAATGACAGTGATGACCATCTTCTGTTTTATAGCTAGTAAAAGTTGCCCAATACTTAGAAATCATAAGTCTACCTTGATTAACAAGGCAGTATTTCTCACGAATGTTTTAAACAAAATATAATGATTTGCCATTATGAAATCCGAGCAACAAAATTCACTTTCATATATAAAGGATTTTCTACATCTTCCCCACTGCCGCTCAGACAGCTACCTAAATCTGCAAAATTGGGCATGTCCTTCCTAGGATAACAGTGCTCACACTGTATGCCCTTCACCCCAAGGGCCTAGCAGAGAGCCTGACTTTCCTGGGCGGCATGTGATAAATAGTGTGGCAGGAGTGTGGTCAATGGCAGTGTTGATGCATCTTCTAGACTAACATGGGTGTGGTAGATGAGTATTTTTGCTGGTTTACTTTAGCAGAGTTAAATACTAGTCACTGTGGGATAACTAATATAGAATCAATCTCTGTGCTGAGATATAAGCCAACTTAAAGTTAGAGGGCATTGGGGCGCCTGGGTGGCTCAGTCGGTTAAGCGTCCGACTTCGGCTCAGGTCATGATCTCGTGGTTTGTGACTTCAAGCCCCGCGTCGGGCTCTGTGCTGACCGCTCGGAGCCTGGAGCCTGTTTCGGATTCTGTGTCTCCCTCTCTCTCTCTGACCCTCCCCCATTCATGCTCTGTCTCTCTCTGTCTCAAAAATAAATAAACGTTTAAAAAAAAAAAATTTTTTTTTAAATTACAGGGCATTAACTGGCATTGAATTTTGAACATGCCATCCTTTTATGATCCCAAACCTGAAGAGGAATAACTAAAACAAAGGAGAGCTCCAAATGAATTGAAATAGACTTTAAAAAAGTCATCTCTTTATATAATACATTTATTCCAAGGAGTTTAAGATATTTACGCTCACTCATAAAACTGGAATAAACTCAAAACAAAACAAAACAAAAAACTGGAATAAATTCAAAGTGACAAAAGTATACTCTTAAAACTGATATAAGAAAAACGCTGGGCATTCATTATGTGTTGTAATAAGAAGTTACAAATAATTTTCACACATTCTCTCTCTCTTTCTCTATCTCTCTCTCTCTCACACACACACACACACACACACTCATACACAAAGGACAAAGCCCTAAGCTTTAAATAATGTCCCTTCTCCCATACTTACACCATCCCTAGGTCAATTTCCTTCGGGAAAAGGTGCTGGAGAGGGTCCAACCTCAGACTGAATCTCAGAGCCAGGGCTCCTTGACTATCCGCTCAAGATCTCATTGGGTTAAGGAACACTAAAAGAAATGTGAACTTTGCTTCACTGAAGAACTAAATTCCCTGAAGTAAAAAATTTTCCTGTTATAAAACTAAAAATGCATCTGTAAGAAGGGCTTCTTCCGGACTAATTCAAAGAACTTGGCTAAACTACACAGGATCTAAAAATCTTGCCTTGTAGTTTTCAGAACACACTATTTATGGTGATAAGGGGTTACATTAAATAATAAAACTTTAAAGCTAAAATGGATATTAACAATCATCTAAGACTAAACAATTTGTCAAGGTCTAATCTTGGCATAATCAGACTAGAACCCAGAGCTCCTGAAATCCAGCTTGGTGTTATTCCCACCCATGAAGTTGGTATTAAAAGGAGAACATATTAATTCTGGACAGGTGATTTCAAAATGAATTCTCAAGTCGTTCTGGAAAGACTCAAACAGTGCTTCTCAAAGCTTCACATATGGAAAATATCAGAACCATTAAAAATTTCATTTCTCCCTGCAAAGATTTCAGTGGAGTCCAAGAAACTTTAATATGAATGACATTAAGAATGATCTGGCCTACAGAAAATGTCTCTCAGATACTCATCATTTTTAACCTGAAAAAAAATCCATCAATGAAAACATCTTTTTTAAAAAAACAGAAAAGGACAGTTATCCCAACAGTCTTAAAGACAAAAGTCAATTATCTTTTCCAATACATAAAATAACAGAAACCTATTAACCTACTTGCAACATCCCAACAGCAGAGTCATGAGTACCCGGTTACTCTGATTTGGTCATGATAAACAAAGTCTCTTGTGGGCGAATGGATGGTGGCAATGTCTGAAGTGATTTGTTTGCTTCCAATTTCATTGGAAATTGATTTTCCAATTTGAAACCATGTCTAAAACTCTCTAATATATATCTACTTATAACCATCCTTTCTGAGAAAAGTTCTGAAACTTCTAAAGTGCATAGATCCAATAAAAACTAAAACCTGAAGTAACAAGAGCCTTAATAAAGGGGTAAGAGAGAGAACAATGATAGAATATCTAAGCCCAGGGAAGCAACCAATGAAATACCAATGTGCTTTCTGGCAATTGAAGCAAAACCAAAAAACCCAGTATTCTTATCAAAAAGAAGTATGCAAGTCTAAAGTTTTCTTAGCATAAAATCTAAAACAATTTTTATGTCAATCTTTATTTAAGAGCATGGACTAACATCACAATTCCTTACAAAGTAGTCTTACCAAATGTGTAAAGCGCTGCGTCAATGGCTATTTGTGCTATTAATTACTGATATGAGCCCAGAATTCCAATTTCTCTTTTTCCATATTTTGATGAACTCCTTATAAGATCAAATGTTTTGTTTTTCATTTCAAGACTTCTCTGTGCCTTAATATTCCTAAGACTCTCTACAGCAGGGGTGTATGATGAGTAAAGAGCACTTCCTCAAATTTATTTGGGCATAAAACCCTTTTGTCCTATTGTATCTCCCATGAACATGGTCTATAAACACACTTTGGGAAACCCCCAAGGGAGATGTCCGTCCTATTCCCCCTATGCTGTGTCATCTAACATACCACTGACAGAAACTAGACGTTTAACCCAAGAATGGGCTACAGTAGCATCCAGAATGCACATTGCCTTTGTTTGGTTGGTGCAGTCTTAGGACATTCATAATGCCATAGGTCCCTGACTCTCTTGCATAGAAATGGCACACGGCATCCCTGTAAGTGATGTCTTAAGAAGAGGAAACAAAATTCCCTGAAGAACAAATGGATGTTTTCAATGAATGACTCACATATGGAGGATGGGATGGGGAGAGGGAGGGGAGGAAGAGATTTAGAGGGAGGAAGTTTTGAGGGACTCCTCCATTCCATCCCAGGGAATCCACATAATCCAAGGCACTGTACTTACATGGCCATGCTGATCTAGTTCATTGTTGGTGAGTTTCACCTTTTCAAAAGACACCATCTGCTTGAGTAGCTGCTCACCAGTAAAAGGAGAATCTGGGTGTACATACAGCCTAAGAAAATTATGAGAGATTTTGTTAATCTTTAATATATTTTTAAAATCTGTTCTCTGTGGGTCATAAAATACTCTGATTCTAAAGGAATGCAAAAACTTCATGTTGGTGAATTTTATTTGCCCCACATAATCTAAAATTTAATAATACAACAACATCAAAATAAATCTAAAACATCTAAACGTGTTTCTTTATGTACCAGTGATCTAAAAGGGGTTTTACCTAATATATTTTCTATTGTCTGTTCAGCAAGCCATTTTTAAAAGGCAAATATTTTTCTATCTATCTAATCAACTACTGGTCTGTTTCTGTAAAATATAAAATCTTATTACTGTTGTGGGTATTTGCAAAAGAGAGACAAGCTTATACTAATTGTGTAACAAGTTCCTAGTGTAAATACTGCTAAAAGTAACAAGAACAATGAAGGGATAAAGAACACAAAAGACAAAACAATTCTAGAGAACACATTCATTTAAACTTGAAGATGATGCAGAAGTTTATAAATATAAGACAAAGTAATTTTACTACAGCGGACTGCCTAACTTTTAATAGTTCACAGATCACAGTCTGTTATTTCTTCTAGTACCTTAAATACTATGACTTTTATCTAGTTAAGTGCCCACTAGATGAGAGTGAAAAAAAGCTGGGTAAACCTCATATTATTCAATGTGTTTATTCATATACAACTTAAAGGGGGGGGGAAGCTTTGATGGGAAAAAATGTAATTACCACGTATTTATCATTTATCAGCTTCTACGTGCAAGAAAACTCACAGTTAGATGTAGGCCATTTGTTCTATCTGCAAAGTATTACACAAAGTATAACTCTTTGTAAATTCAAATTCTGGTATCCACTGGATATAAGCTAGTCTGAAGTCAGGGGAGATACAGAACTCAAGAAAGAAAAGGAAGTATCCCTGATTTAATAGGACAAATCCCTTTATCCATTTAACAGGCTATTTATATCTCAATTTTATATAGGATCTTTATATCTTTAATCAAACATAAATATTATGGTCGGGGCAACATCAGTGGGGAAAAAAAATCACAAAACATTTCCTTGCAGTTTCTTTGAAAGAAAGAAAGAAAGAAAGAAAGAAAGAAAGAAAGAAAGAAAAGAAAAGAAAAGAAAAGAAAAGAAAAGAAAAGAAAAGAAAAGAAAAGAAAAGAAAAGAAAAGAAAAGAAAAGAAACGAAACGAAACCAGAAGTCTATGCCATGCTTTGTCACAAACAGGACTAAGAACAGAAGAATTAGGTAGCCGTACTGAAATGTGAAAGCCCGCCAGAAGCAAAGCACAAAAAAGACTAACAGCACTAGAAATTCTTACTAGACCCATATAAGAACTTTAAAGGCTTTCAGTGTATGTTTGTCTGTCTGTTGGTTTTGGAGGAGTGTTTAAAAATGCCTTTCAATCGAAGTATATTCCTTAATGATACAACCATCATAACGTTTCAAGTATACCCCTCCAAGGCTATCACTATATGAAGTTGTTTTACTGGCCAGCACCACATCCTACCTACCCCACCAAAAAAGGTTCAAAAATATTTAAAGTCCTAGAAGTTCATGAAATGTTCCTTCTTTATCAATTCAACATGGGTCTTCACAATAATAAAGACTAACTTATTTAAATATCAATTGCTTTAAAGACAACAAAAGGTCCTATATGAAAATATGACATTATTTTTTAAAAAAAGAAAAGATAACGTTACTTTAGATAATGTATATATCTTGCCATTGTGGAGATCAAATGATACTGTCCAGTATTATTTCTTCTGGTTAGGAACAACTGACTGGTAAACTTTGGTCTGAAACAATATGTTTCAAGGAATAAGAACCACAAGGAACTTCTACCATTAATACAAAAATTATCACCTCCCATGTTCCTCACCTTTCCCTTACGGAGTTATTCAACACAGCACTATTTGTTTTAATAATAATAAAGAATATTTGCTTAAAATTGGTAGAATATTTCATCCTATAACACACCAAACACTTTTATTTAATATCAGTATAAATATACTGAAGATGAATGAAAAAAAGCATACAGGAAGCCCCTCCTCTCTCAAGTCCCCCAGGACTTAAAATTCCAGCAATAGCTTAAACATGCTTCAGTTAAGATAGTGTATTGGTACGTGCTTTCCTTCTCCAACCAGAACAGATTAGTAACATAAACAAGGCATGTCATATTTCCAAAGTCCTGCTGGCCTGCACCAGCTCCTCATACCTTCAGATAGGAAGAAAACAGATGCTAAATAAGAGGGATTAACTTCTTAGAGGAAAGACTTTGGGGAGAGAAAAAAAAGAAGATTTGATTGTAAAAATGGTTAGAATACTGCTAAAACTCTCTCTCTCTCTGTCTCATTTAAAAAGATTTTGTAAAGTGTGGAAGTAAGCTTGAGAGTAGTAAGAATCAGCTCTTTAATGATAAATAGTAAAGAAAATTAATATAATAATTTTAGTACCAACTATAAGACAGTGAATCTTGCTCTATTTAAAAAAAAATGGGTGTAACATTTTTGTAAAATGTCTTAGGCCTGCTATTTAGTATGTTATTTAATATACTGATTTGGAAGGGTTGGGAAGATGTCCTTCCTAGTCTTCTGTGGGAATGGAAAAGTCTGAGAGGCTTCTTTTAATCTTTTCTCCAGTGTATTTAGCATACCGTAAGCTCAATAATGTGATCAGTGACTAAGTAAGCTTAATATTCTATCTGAACTAGTATGTGTAAATTGTGTTGATTCTGTGCCTTGATTAAAACTCCAGACTAGATACTTACAAAGAATCAACCAAACTTCAGAGTTCCTAAGTCTATACATGTAAATAAATTATTCATTCTGATAGGAACTTCCAACAAACTACAAAAATTAGGTAATCATAAAACAACTTAAAATCAGCGAGGCTTGGCTTTAGAACCCTAACTGTAAAGTCCGCTAATATCCTTTGCTTGTATTAAAGTATTCAGTTAGATTCCTATAACTTCAGCTATTACTATTTGCATAAGCTAATATATGCTTTTCCCCCCCCTTAGAAGGCTAATTTGGGCAAAGCAGCAACAATAAAAAGCAGCATGTGATTTTTTAAACAGAGTTCTCCTTCAAAAACATTACCAATGAACAGCACAAAAATAAACATATATGATCCCTAACGTATTGAGTAACATTTTGCATAAAATAATATTAACCTGTTGTTGAATTACATCCACCCACTGAACTTATTATGGAGAAGGGGTAAAAAAGAGTTTGCTTTTCTTACTTAAAATTTCTGAGTCCCTTACTGGTCAAAAACGAATGCATTTCACCAAAATGATGTTTATTGTGTGCAAATGTTACCATATTACTAAGAAGTACTTACTACAAACAACCACTTTACTAAAATGCACTCTTCTCAAAAGGATGTTAGGGCAACCACTTCAGCAGTAGGTTTTTTCAGTCTGGTGTTAAGTAGCCAACTAGAAATGATGGGTGCCATATGAAATAGGTCTGGATCTCTAATGAATATTCTAACTGAAATTAGGAAAGCTTGAAAATGAATTACAAAAGAAGAAACAATTAAAGACGACTTTCCGTCTGTGCACAAACTCTGCCTTTCTCAGATATTTTGTAGTCAGTCCTCTGGGTTGGGAATGCTCTCTACCAGAGCTCACCACTGTAAAAACAGAACTGCTTAAAATTCAACCAGCCAGACACATTCTGCTCTCAGGGTTCATACGCACTGCATTTGCTCTGCCCGAAAATCTGGAGGCACAAACCTGGCTGGCAGTGGTGGGTCTGCCTTGCCAGCCACCAGCCAGGAAGACCGGTGGTAGGCGTAGCGGTACCTCTTGTTGTCCACGGGGACGATGTCCATCAGGACTATGTACTTGGCCTCAGGATCCACGCCAGAAAAGGATACTCGAATGGTGGGAAACATCCTCCTGACACAAGGAGACAAAGAGAATTCGCTGGAGCTCCTTCCTGGAGGCTAATGAGTCACTGAATAAAAGGGTGAGGTCCTACTCCCTCCCCACTGACCCCCACACCCTTTTTGTTTCCACAGACACTTGAGTACTGAGACCCTCCTTCTCCCACACCTACATAATTTTAGGTGTCACCATCATAGGAGTCCCCTTTGCTACGTGAAAAGTTTTGTTTTGCTTTTTAATACTGGAAGGTCTTCGAGTAGGGAAAATCGTATGCTGTATTATCAAACGTGTCAGACTCCCCCAGACCAAAGTCTCTGGAGCAGACCCAGTCTCCCAACCCTCTAGGGTTGCAGGGAGAAAACTCGGTTCAGCCACAGAAATCTGGGGCAGGTTGGGTTCGGGAGACCCTGCGGGTATTTCCCAGAGTCTACAGAGCTGGAGTGACCAGGGCTGCAGGCCACTGACCTTTAGAGTCTTTGTCCCAGGCCTGGGGAGCCACCTGCACCCCCATGCACTACCCCGTGCCTGCCCCACTAAGGCACCAAGGGGGCCTGCCGCACCAGCACTCCATCCTACACAGTGTGAGTTTCAAATTTCATTCCTCTGTGCAGGTTTTAATTTTAGTTTTTAATGGGAACTGGCAGCTTTTGCAAATTGAGGCCAATAAAAGGGAAGCTACTTGCCTCCCTCGAAGCACCCAGCAGCCTGCCCTACACCCCCAGCAAGATTCCTGCTTCCCTCCAGATGCCAACTCCCCACCCCAAAGCCCTCCCAGATGGCAGATCACTGGTCCCCACATCCCTCTCATCAAGGCCACGGCCACCATGGGGTTTTCCATGGCCAGATCCTGAGAAAGAAAATAAATGCTCAGAAGTCTGTCTCGCAGCTCTTTCCAAAAGCAAGTTGATAGAAAGAAGTCCTCCTTAAGGGAAGCTTCCTCTCGGTGCTCTGGACCAGTGGGGTTTCACCCAGCTCCAGCGAATACCTGAGGCCACCCGGGGCGCCACTGTCATCCCTGTACCCCTTACACACCAAGCGCCCCACCGCCACCACGGATCGCTACCTGCCCGACTTGGTGATGATCATCTCTGTTCCCAGCTCGTGGAATTTGTCCCAGAGCTCCTTCGTCTCCAGGCTGCAGGCAATTTTGGCCATTTCCTCACTGGGGATGATGGGGGTGGTGGGGATCAGTGGCTCAGTACACAGAGAGGAGGAGGAGGGGCTGCCACTGCTGCCGCCACCGGCAAACTCCCCGTGAGCATCCAGGCTGGTCAGTTCACCCAGGGGCTGGGCACAGGAGGACTTCTCAACAAATTGTTCTGCAGGCAAAGAGAATGGAGAATGACAGCTAATGCTGTCAAGCAAAGACACAGGAAGGAGAACAGCGCAACCCAAATTGGTACTGGACTCGACTCTGGAAAAGTGAAGTTCAGAAACTCCAAGAAGGCCGTGATAACCCATCACTATATAAATTCTCATGGAATGACATACCCAGCGCTTGCTTACCGAACCAAATGAGTTCTAGAACTGTGGCTTGTTACTAACATTATGAAAGCCACTTTGGGGACTACAAATGTAAGGAGTGCATAAAGGGAAAGGAGGTGATCATGAAAGATGAAAAGCAAGTATTCCTACTGTTATCCCTGTCAAGTTCTAGACGTTGTAGCTTGTGGGATCTCCTGCCAGTCCTGCCTCTTTGACAACCAGGAGAGACTTTTCTCCAGCGAGACCAAAGGGAACGAAGAGGTCAGCATCTTCCTTACTTTGAGAGAAGCTTTCCCTTCCGTCCTGAGCTCTCTCTCCACAAGAAAAAAGGAAAGGGGGAAGGGAAGGGAAGAAAAGTGGGGATGCGGTTAAAAGGAAAAACTCAAGTCGCTTCACTTCTCTGCCTGGCTCTCAGTGTGCTAGGCTTTAATATCAGGGCAATTTTACAATATCCCTCCCAGCCTGAGATCTTACGAAAGACTCTAACATATAGCTTATTAAATCACAAAAGTGGGCTCGCTAGGCCATTTTGGGAACAGGTGTGAAAAACTGTCTTGAGGGCAGTGTGTGTATTTTTCTCCCTTTCTCTCAAAAAGGTCCTGGAAGTGAGGGAAACAACCCTCAACCCAGGCTAGCAGAGTATTTAAAGTAGGAAGAACACCATCCACCATCAGGCTGGAATACCGCTGCCTATGAACCAAACATTCTACTCCACAGCTGATAAGGGCCTAGGACTACACCAGTCACTTTGATGGAATACAGGGGGACTTTTGTAATTGTCCCAATTATCTTGTATCCCTTAAAAAAGAAACTACTTGAATCTGTAATGTGAAACTGATCTCTAAACAACACTGTTCTAAGTGCCAAGGAATTGAAACAAGTTCTAAATGTAGATATAGTCATGTATATGTTATGTATCACATAAAGCATTTTATTTCCCATATTTCTCCTTGGCTTAGGGCAGGCAAGCAGGAAGCAGGGAATTTTTACCTTTTCTTCTCTTACAATAATAATCCAACTCACTGTAACATTTTAAATTAAGAATAATCAAATTAAGTATCTTGGCCTTAAATTTTCAAGTTCAAAGAATGAAAAGTACGCCAGGGCAAAATCTTATTTTCAACAAATATTTTCAGAAACACATTCACCTGATGTCTTTATAGAGAATTAACACGTAGCTTCAGAAATTTTCTTATTTTTCTGACAATTGGAAAAGGTAGACTCCCTAAGCCCCAGACTAAGGACAGCCAGGGTGGGAAAGTGGAGGAAGAAGAAAATGATACCGAATTTCTGCAACACAATGTTATGTGTCAAGGGTACCTCAATAAAAAAGATCTGAAAAAATGCTCTAGTGGTTTAAGGAAGGCAGCTCTTCTAAATAGATTTTACGTGTTTAAATGCTCAATCCTGATACACTTTTGAGTCCCTGCCCCACAATTGCTTCCACACCTCACACCTCTCCATCCAAAGTACCATATTCTCTGTAACAGAACCTCTAGGTGTTTCTCTTGCGGGAGTCCTCAGCTTAAAGTCACTAATTGCACTGTTGAACTACTAGCCCCTGGAAAGGACAAGAATGCCTTCTGGGTCTTTCAGAGCCCGTCTCATAAGCCCAGGGGAAAGAGGTTCATTTTACAGACTGTGTATTTGCGGTGGGGGAGAAGGTGGTGGCTATATACTTTAGAATTGAGATAGAAAGCGAGTTTTCTCAGGAAAAGAAATAGAAAAGAAAGCAATACTGAAATGACAGTGGAACTGAAAATGGCATGTTTCCCAGTCTGCTGTCTGTAATTCTGACAGGAATATTAACCCGAAGGGCTCTTTCCCTGCTAGCTACCGAACTGTGATGAGGGAGTTCATAAAGAATTCAGAGGCCTTCGAAATAGGAGTGGATAATGTTGGGCTGTCCCACCAAAATAACTTTGAAATTGGTGGTTAATATGTCTGCAAACAGTTTGGGTTTGTTTCATTGGTTGTTTCCTCTTTTTTTTTTGGCAGATTTCAGGCGGATGAGAAGAACCAGGGAAAGTGAGTGAAACCTTGGAGGGGAGACTTTTTGACATTATATTTTCTGGAGATCTTCCTGTTTCCTTTTCCTTGGTTCTAAGTTGCTCTGGGGATTTTAGCTTTCTTTTCTTTTTGCCCAGCCCTCTTATTTTTCATCTTTAACCCTTTGTCTTTCATACTAGGATTGCTGTTTCAGATGTGGGATGTTAAAGTGTTGGAAAGGACAGGGAGAAAGAAAGAAAAAACACAGGGGAGAGTCAAAAAATATATTACCCTAAGTTTGCTATTTGATGTTTCTCACCATTTTCGGGCTATCAGATGATCAGGATGTAAAATAATTTTTTCCTGGGGACCCAAGAGGTGATGAGAACACTTCTTTCTCTGTTAATTGTAAAGGGACTTTGAAATACTCAAGTCCAGCAGTCTCTTTCCCACACAGTTCACTTGTGCTGAGGGGAACATAATCCCTATTTTCCCTTTACTCCAAAACTAGTGTCTTCTATAAATGGTAAAGGTTGTTAAATAAACAGTATAGCTAAAAGTTGAGGAATTTGGAAAATGGTTACTGGCTAATGTTTTTGCCAACCTCCACTGAAAGTGATGGCGGTTACAAAATGATGTCTCACCGATAAGTTCGGAGCTTCGGTGAAGAAAACGGTTCATGGGGGGACAACTGGCTTCTTCTACAGCATATGGCAGTGGCTTTAAGGAGTTAATTCTGTTTATTCAAGTCAAAGGAAAAACAAAATCTAACTAGTTTCTTGTTAAGTCGCTAAGAGTCTCCTCGGGATCAAATGCACACGCAGGTGTTACACGCATGGTAAATTCTGTTGAGTCTTAAAAGGGGTTAATTATTTATCTCTGATTGTTTTGGTCCCAACAAAGTTACACACTCTCCTGCACAAGTACGACTTGCCCTGGGGATTCTAGACGAATAGGTAGAGACAGTGGCTAGCACGCATCCTAGATGGGAAACCGGTTGTCTGTGAAGCCCCCAAAGAAAAGAATCTCCCGACCCCGGCCCGTGGGGCCGGTGGCCTGAAGATCAGAAGCTGCCTAGAGCAGGGAAAGGCGGCCACCCTCTCAAGCCTCCCGCAGGCAGGGGACGGAGGGACAGACAGATGCGCGGCGGCCCGCTCCTGCCCTAGGCGGACAGTCGGGCAGCCCGACTTACCAAGTGGTTTGATGGTGTTCTCGGCGGCTTCCTTCTCCTTAGAGCCGCCGCTCGACATGAGCGCGGCGATGGAGAAGGCGTTGGCCCGGGAGGAGAGCTGTGGCTTGGGCGACGCCGTGAACTCCATGGCCCCCAGTGTGCGGTCCTGGCCACGCACGGGGCCTGCCGAACTGCCGTCCAGCTTCCCCAAGGGAGACAAAAACCAACACAGAGCGCAAAGTTTCCAATTGCAATCTCAGCGGAGTCGGGAACTCCAGATGAGTCAGCCCCAACCGGACAAGAGCTCCCCACTGGCCTCTGTCCCTCACTGCAAAGCCCTCCAGCCGCAGAGACTTCCCACTAGCCGGAGAGGACAGGAGAGGACCAGCCTCGGGCTCCACCGGGTGCGCGAACCCTGGGGCGCTCCGCAGGACCACAGGCTGCGCCGCCGGAAGCTGGAGATGAGCATCGGGCGCGCAAAACCCGGGGGTCTCGCGGCACCCCTGTGCGTCCTTCCTCCGTCCACGCGCTGGGGACAGCCGGAGCGGCCCAAGCTGCAGGAAGGAGGCTACGGGTGGAACTCCGCAGCGAGGGGGCGGACGCCGGACAGCACCGGCGCCAGCGTGCGGAGCACAGCGCGGCGCGGAGGACACTGCGCCCGGGCGCTCGCAGCCCTGCGCCTTAATTTGCTGGCGGCAGCTATCCCAGCGGCCCGCAGCCAGTCAGCGCCGCCTCACGTCACCGCTTCCTGATTCCGCCGCCGGGGGCGGGGCAGCGGGCTGGGCAGGGAGGGCGCGCCCCGGGCGCGGTGCCCGCTCGGCCTCGCGCAGCAGCCAGCCGCGACCCTGGCACCCGTTCGGAAAAAGTGCCACCACCGAGCTGCCGCGGACTCGCCTAGCCTGGTCTCGAAGTCCCAGGGCGGAAGGGACTTGCGCGCGGTTGGGAGGGGGTATTTTTGAAGCGGCTAGGACGCGAGATCCCGAGAGTGGCCCAGTGCGGGAACCTAGACCAGAAGTAGCCTGGGGGAGTTCCTGCTTCTTCCGTTCTTTTTCTTGAGCGTGCTCAAAGTTCCAAAAGAAAGTTGGGAAGCTTTAAGTAGAGCGGAAACCCGCGCCACAGAGCCACCACGTACGGGCCAGGTCCTATTCTCTCTGGGCAGTTCCCAGGGCTGGGTGCCCTCACTCGTTGGGCTCCAAAATCTGTCTGCTTGACAGTGGGACTGGAGATACACAGCCCTGCAAAAGATATGCTGAGAGAGGGATGGGGACATTTAGCAAAGGCTGCTGCTCTCAGAACCACGGCTCCCGCTGCACACCAGTGCGCCACTTACGCGCTGTTCCTGTTCCCGTAAGGGACTCTGGGGAGTGGAACCTCCACCCAAGGGAAGGTGCGGGGCCGGCGCGGGGGCCCGGGCGTGCACCCTGCGGGGACCGGGCGACACGCAGTGGGAGAGTGAGAGATCTACAGTGCTTGAACTTGGTAGACAGGAATCTGCCTTCGCAAACTGGGCTGCGACCAAGGACTTCCCACGGCCTTATGGGGGTCGTCCTGTTGGCCTTGTTCAGCTTGAATAACTCAAATTCTCCGAATTCGCAGGGTAATCCGCTTCACTAGGAGCCGTGTAAACTCAGGCTGACACACACACTCAAGCTGTACATGTAAATATTTGCGCTCCTTTCCAGCCAGCCGGTCTGGCGATTAGGAGCCTCTTGGTGGGTCTTACAATTTTAAAGAAAAAGAAAACATCTTCCATTTCCCACCAACCTTTTTCTCCCTTCACTGCACCCGCTGCCGTCCTGAAATAAACTTACAGTGGAAAAAAAGTCAAAGGTTGAGAACTTTTATGAAATGATGACATTTGGGGGAGTCGTGATTTAAGCCACTCTTGCCAACGTGTATCAATAGTTTCTAACATGGTGCTGCATGCAGGTGGTAAGAAACGCATTCTGATATCCGTCTTCGTGTACAAAGTGTATTTGTGCAGATATTTGGGGAAATTCGTAAAATCATAGGTTTTATTGCTGGAAGGGGTTTGCACCGTGAGTAGTGTATCTCCACTTGCTTTTGAGAGGGAAACACAAGGTCTGGCATGGAGGGGACCATCTCGTTTCCAGTCTGCCCCGCCGGCTAGAGGCAGACCTATGCGCAGGACCCGCACTCCGGGCCACCGGTTTGGTCACACCCTGGCCCTGCAGCTGTGGCCGGGCTGTTCAGGGGAGATCGATCCTAGAGCTAACGCCAGCTGAGAGCAAAAGGCTCTCGGATGAAACCTCAGTAAGAATAGAGGCTAAGCCACCGGGTGTGCCTAAGGATCAGTTTTCACTTTTAAGGCTTTAGTCTTTGACTGTTTTGAACAACCCAGACCTTTCGTGGTTGCTGTTGAAGGCCACTTCGCCCCCCCCCCCCCCCCCCCCCCCCCCCCCGGCATATATCCCATCTCAGTGCACCAGTGACATTTCCCTCTTAAACGTAAGGAGCAAAGGGGTTCCTTCCCTGTCTCAGAAGGGAAGATTTCTGACGAGAGGGTTTTTCTTTGTTTTTAACTTTTTATTGGCGCAGGGGGTGATGTCATGGTCAGTCTAGAACTTATTATATGCTTCAAATGGGTGGCAAAGATCTTGTTGGCTACGTTTGGTTTTCAAACACTTATTATGGAATTATACCTCAATTTTTAAAAGTTGCCATTACTTTTCTACACAGAGGAAACCCCGTTTCTTTTCTTAATTATCCTAATGGTTTAGAATGGAATTTTAATAAATTTAATAAATTTCATGACAGGGCCTTTTTTTTTTTTTTAATTGGCCCAGCGAGGGGAAAGCTGACTTGCCTCCAATCAGCTTCCACTTTTTTTTTTTCTCAATTGCCACGGCCACGCCGAAGCCCAGTTCTGGGTCTCTCGTAGGCAGGGAACTCCGACTAGTCCTCGTATTAAACGTAAAACAAAAAGCCAAGAAGGCCAAGTGAGCGCGCGGGAGACAGCGGGCAAACCTGAGGAGCTGAAAAGGCCACTTTAAACAAACCCGGGCGCGAGAGGTGGGCCGTTTGGGGATCCCTAACAAGCGATGCATCTTGATGGTGTTGAAACCGTGGCAGTAAAATGTATACTACAACATAATTATCGGAGGTGGGGGGGGGGATGCTGTCCCTTCTCTTAGATTTATTGCCTTTGCAAATCAATATGGTGCTATAAAAACCGAGAACCGGTGCTTTGGCAGAGAGACGCTATCAAAGGGTGATTTAAAGCCATCCCGAAGCGGAGAGCGCTGAAGTTCTGAGGTCCCTTCAAAACCTCAGTGTTAGAGCGGGTTAACAGGTAAAGCCGCCGAAGGGGGTGGAACAAAGCAATATGTTAATTCGGAACGCTTCTCTCCAGGCCCTGCTCAGGCCGACGACAGGCGCGCGGGAGCTGCTTTGGGATACTGGAACGTGCAATCGGACCTGGAGAAGGCTTTGAATCTTGACTTTAGCCTTTGCTACCCCTGAGACTTTGTGGAGGTGTTGTTTAAGCCTCTCGAAGCCTCAGTTTCACCGTCTTCATTAAAACAGGGCCAATAATGTATTCCTACCTGGAAGATGGCCCCGTGGATTAATGAGATAATCTGTGTAAAGCTCCTAAACCACAGCTAACCTTAACAGTAACACCAAAGCACGTAAAACATAAGTACAGAATTTTGTTATGTCTAAATTTTGAACTACAACTTCGCGATCTTAGAGATGTATCTATCTCATAGTCTCGCCGAGTTAACTGTATAGATAGTTGGAATGTGCACAGGGGAGAGGAGTCACATGGTGATAATGGACCATTCCTTACATCCCGTTAAATTTTGGAGCCTGAGAATGAAACGTTTTGATTATACGTCGGAGTTCGGTTCTACGGAGTTTGGAGAACTGGAAGATGTCTCTTCGTGCACGCCACCCTTTCAAATTCTCATTTGTCGTCTCCGGAACTCAAAAGTTAGTGGTCCCAGAAAACAGCCTAGGGAGTAATCAGATTCCCGCGTTTTGGCCAACGGTCCTTCGCGTAACGAATGCTAACGCAGAACCCTCCGCGGACCGCAGCAGGGACCGGTTCCCGGCTGGTCTTGGTCACCCGCCGCCAACACCAGGAGCGAGAGCTGAGCGAGGGCTGTGGGACCGGGTGCCAGACCGAGAGCGCCGCCGTGCACCCGAGGGTGACAGCGGGAGAGAAGGTGAGAAAGGAGACGTGCTTCTGGGCACCCGGGCAGAGCTACTCGCGGACTTGGCCCCAAATCCCTGTTCCCATGCTCCTTTCCGCTCTCTCTGCTTTAAAATGCTTCAAAAGCGACAGTAATGGTGCCTTTGGATTCCTAAACTCGGTTTGCCCAACAGAAAAGTCCCAAAGCAGCGTAGGGAGGGCGGCCGCAGCCGCTCGGGAGGCCCCTGAAGCACCTCCCCGGGGAGAGAGCAGCGCGCGTCCCCGCGCCGGGTAGGGAGCGCGCGGCGAGGCCTCGGATTTTGACCGCCGGGCTGCAGGGGTGCGAGCCTGAGCCTTTCCCGGGGCCACCGCACAAACGCACACCCCGGTGGGGTTAAGTTTTCCTGAACCCGAGTGATCCCCCTGAAGCGCCCCCTAGCCCGGGCCTCAAGCCTCCAGGCTTTCGGGCCCACCCGGAGGCCCCTGGGCCTGGCGCTCGAGGCGCATTCGCCCAGCTCAGGCTTTACGGGCAAGGCTCCTCGAGGGGTGCGGCCGGAGGTTGTCATCTGATGGTCCCGGGTGGTGTGCGTGCGTGCGCTTTTGGCCCGGGACTGCACACTTGAGACCGGCTGTGAGACTAAGGAAAGAGATATTTTGCGGGCCTAGGGAGGGCCACACCCATTTCCAGGGCCCGTGTCCTCAGGTGGTGAAGGGAAAGGTCCTTTGGGGCCGGGGCCCGCCGTACTGCGACGTTACCCAGCCAGGCCCAGGCTAGCGGAGGCCTGCAGCGGTGGGTGCCCCCCGCTCTTGCGCTCCGCAGGCCTCCCCCACCCCGGTTTCCACTAATCGGCTCCCCTCGCCGGGGGCCAGAGGTCAGGCGTGGGGCCTCAGAGACCCCTCACAGGATGCTCCCCTGGGGCCGCGGCCCTCCGGCTCCTTCCCGAGACCACTCGCTTCCCAGGTCTTCCCTCGTGAGCTCGCGACTGCAGGGTTGAAAGGCCCTTGGCGCCCCTCAGGCCTCCCCCTGACCAGAGAAGAACCCGTGAGCCACAGTTGGGTGCAAAACTCGCAAGGTGACCCTAAGAACAGCATAGAAAGATTTCTCCTGACGCCGCGGGGGCGAGGCATCCAGACGCACTCTCCCTCCGCCCCTCCATCCTCCTTTCTCTCCCTCCACGCGCGCCCCCCGCCTTCCTCCGCCAATGCTGTTCCTGCGCGGTCACGGTGTTCCCGCTCCCAACCGCCTGGCTGAAGACCGATCCTGTCTCTATTTAAAACTAAGATATTTCGTGCATCGTGAATTTTTGCATGAATTTTGACTTCTTAAATTACTGCATTAAAATATTGTTTCTCGATTACTGAGACTTTTGTCGACACTTAAATTTGGGGCTTTCACCCTAGTCCCAGCTTTGTCAAGAAGGTTAAGAATTTGAGCCAAGTTACACTGATGTAAGCGGTACAACGGGGATTCCGAGGCAAATCTCTAGCTGGAAAAGCGTCGCTCCTGCCATTACGGTACACTCCGGACTGATTAAGCGGAAACTCCCAGCAGCAGGAGAAAAGCGGACAGAGGACAGTCCCCTGCTTCAGGATGAAGGTCCTGTTGGCCTGGTGCCCACGTCTGCCCAGGCGGACTCATGGGCCCTGCGGGGACAGCCAGACAGGTGGCTCGAAGGAGGGCTTCCTGAGCTTAGGCTTCTTAGGTGTTTAAAAAACATACCCAAACCTAAATGAGACAACTTCCACAGAAGAGCAACTACAGCTTGCCAGCGCCCTTCCTCTGGCAAAGTAGCGTCAGTTTTGGAGATGTCACCTAATTAAACTTAAAGCAATTGCCACATTTCAGACGATCCAGGCTTCCAGCAACCAACCGCTCCCTGTCCCTTCTGGTGATTGCTGGAGCACTTCCTGCCTTCCCTCTTCAGGAACCAGAGCTAGCTGTTTGGTGACAGTCTATCTGCTCTTTTTTCAGGAGGTTTGGGAGACCGAGGTGGGGAAGACACAGACAGGAAGTAGTCCTCCAATGTCTCCGCTGCCAGCTCCCACTACAAGTTACCCCAGAAGCCATTGATTAAACTCATCTTATTCCTTACGGAGGGCAAAATACACCCAGTAAGATCTGCGTTCCTATTCCCATGTGAGCATGCTTCAGAAGACTTGAAGCATATATTATGTAAGGGAGCAAAGATGTATGCATCTAACACAAGATGAAGAATGCAGAGTGTTTGTTCATTCATCCCATATTACCTGGTACTTACTCTGGACTGGGTACTGTGCTAGGTTCCAGGAATTGACCAGTGATTAGAACCCTAATTCCTTCCTCATGCAGTCTGGTGGGAGACACCAATAAGAAGTATATAAAAACCAGAAGAAATAGAAATTGTGATGAAGACTTGAGGCAGCAAGGAGCAGAGATAGCTAATCCAATCTATCTGTAGGCATTCATTCATTCTGGACCAGGCACAGCTTGTTGGGGTGAGGTTAGTGTTGGACAGTTTGCATACCATCCCTGTCCCTCCAGGTTTCAAAGTCCAGCTAGAGATGTGTTTAAAAAAAGCACCAACATGAAGAATATACACTACATTCTCGTCAACACTGAGCTCATAAAATAAAGGGGCATATGGCTTAATGTTAATAAAATAAGGCAGAATAAATAACTTTAATAAAAGTCCTGGCAGAAGAAAAGTGTTGAGGTCTGACATTAGAAACACTGCTTTGGAGCAAGCCATGCTGAATCCTTTTCCACATTTTAAAGATATAGTTCCTGATGGGAACATCTACATGGAGAGTTTTTGCAAGGATTAAATGGTATAATGTCCGTGTGAGGGCAAAGGACTTCATAGGCATTACTATTTGACATCTCTGGAACTTGGGAAAAGCCTCCTCTTCAATTTAGGGATGATGTAAATCAACTCTGATCAGGAAGAGTGTTCAAGAGCCCCAGTTTCCACCCTGCACACAACGAATGTAAGAAACAGCTTTCTCGCGGGGGTCTGTAGAGGCTCTACGTCTCACTCAGGAGTCCTATGGTGGAACAGAAACCCATATGCCGCCTGCCAAGTGGAAAGCATCCCTTCAGATGCTCGGACACTCAGCCTCTCTGCTGTGAACACCCTCACTAGAAAGGCTGGAGGCCCACCGTTGGCCTCTCCGCTGCAGTCTTCCGTTAACTCACCTAGTTTGAAGGCGTTTTGCATTCAAATCCTGGAAGCTAGTTTTTCAGTGCATTACAAAGAGCTTCTATCGTGAATTTGATATGTGCCAGGCTTCTCAAGAAACCTATAATGTTGACACCATCAGTCGGGTAGCATAATCGTGCGCGTTTTAAAGTTGCAGAAAATGAGTCCAGAAAGGCTAACTCACTTGTTCAAGGGCACACGGATAGTTTCATGGTGGAGCAGTAGACGACCCTGGGCTGTGTGACCCAATCGCTCCTCAATCTTAACCTCCATCGCATATCGAATTCTATCACTAACTTGGTTGGTTTCCGGTTCTGGAAGCAGAGGCAGTTCCGAAGGGAGGGCTCAGTTTTCCTGGTCTATTTGTAAATAGCACCCCCGGGGCCCGGGAACACGTGCAAGTCTTTGTTGTCCGCCAGACGCGACGAGGAACTTTGTTCCTCCAAACAAGGGCAGATGTGACTGGCGTGACCACCGTCCACCCTCGAGGCGCGCAGAGCGGAAGGCAGGCCAAGTAAAGGTCTTTCGGCGTCGCACGTGGACCTCGGGACCAGACGGCCTTTGTAATTTTCTTTTTCTGGGGGCAATTACCGAGTAAATCTGTAGGTTCCGCGGAGACCGCAGAGTCGGAGGCTGGGTGGCGGTGGGCGGGGTGGCCGGGGTAGAGATGGAGGCGTGGCCGGCTGGGAGATCACGCACCACTTGGCTGGAGACTGTGCAGGCTGACCGCCCTCATACCCCAACTTTTGGAGGTAGACTGCCAACTTTTGGAGGTGCGAAGCCAGGTTTGTCATTTGCCGGCGGTGTGAGCTGGGCTGTCTGGATTGTCCTTAGTGGCAGAGGTTCGCACAGAGCCAGGCGTTGGCTGAGCTCACTGGGAGCAGCGACCCCACTGAGGGTGATGTGATGGCAGGAAGCGGGTACTTTCTGCAGCCGAGCAGCGCGGACGCGCGCGGGGCGAAGGGGCCAGCGAGGCGCACTCCCGCTTCTCGAGTCTGGGATGTCCTGGTTTTCTTCCTTCAACCCACCCCACCCTTTGTGACGGTCGTCAGTCCCAGACCTCCGCTAGGAGAGGCCAAGGCACGTCAGAGTAAAGGGGACAACGTACGCCCGGTGTTAATTAGTGAGTTCCACCACTTGGGGACTCTGGAAGTGGACTCTAACTCCTAAAGAATCCTCCCAGGGCGACGCCGTCGGGTCCCTGTGAACGGCTGACCCAGACCCACTTCGGCTCTGGCGGCGCTCGGGCCGTAGTCCCACACACGCGCTTCCCAGCCAGGACCCGAGGCCCGGGACTGCGCCCTCGGCTCGGACCGCCGCGGTTCCGGGGACTGGGACACAGACGTCCCCGTTAGAGCCCCCGCCACTGCGGGTCCCCGCTTAATCTGCGCGGTGGCGGTGACGGTGGCGCTGGCGGCGGCGGGGGCCTTCCCTTGGCTGCCCCGCTATTTAATCAGGGCTATTATCAGACCCGGCTTGCAGGATGGCGCCGGCGGAGCTTTACCCCCATTAGCGCAGGGCAGGGTGGGGGCTGGGCCCCCAGATCGCCGCCGGTCGGGCCGCCGCTGCGGGAGTTCTGGGGCGCTTAGAGCGAGGCCGAGGCGCGGGGTCTGGCAGCGGCTTGGGCGGTCTCTCCCCAGCCCTTCTCAGGCTGACGGGTTTTATTCCCCAGCTCCCAACTCGACCCTTACTAGCTCTGACGTTGGGGCAAATCGCTGCACTTCCCTGAACCTCGGTTTCTCTTCTGTGAAATAGGTTCGGAAAGCTACTTCGCCCAAGGTAGTCGCGAAAATTAGCTGTCCGGAGATGGACTAAGATGATGCGTCTCAAGTGTTTATGTGGACGACGTGGTACGCACAAATAGTCACTGCTGTTATGACACTAGAAATAGGTCAGCCTTTTTAAAAAGCCTACCCCCCCCCCTTTTTTTTCTTCACTAAAAAGGAACGGAAGCGGGGCGCCTGGGTGGCCCAGCGATCGAGTCAGACTTTCTTGATTTTGGCTCGGGTTATGATCCCAGCCTGGTAGGATCGAGCCCCGCGTGGGTCTCCGCGCTGCGCGTGGCGCCTGCTTGGGATTCTCTCTGTTTCTCTCTCTCTCTCTCTACCTTCCCCCCCTGCTATCTGCCTATAAATAAATAAATAAATAAATAAATAAATAAATAAATATTTTTAAAAATTTTTAGTGTTTATTTTTGAGAGACAGCCACAGAGAGAGAGAGCCAGCATGAGCGGGGGAGGGGCAGAGAGGGAGGACACAGAGAGGGAGGGACAGAGAGGGAGCCTGAAGCAGGCTCCGGGCTCTGAGCTGTCAGCACAGAGCCCGACGCGGGGCTCGAAACTGTGAGATCATGACCTGAGCCGAACTCTGATGCCTAACTGACTGAGCCACCTCGGCGCCCCCAAATAAACAAAAATTTTAAAAAGGAGAGGAAGAGAGGAAGTGAGGTTGAATGTTTCAAAGAAGTCCAAGATTGCTTACCGATTTGCTGATTTTATTCACGCCTAACTGGTGTTCCAGGTTCATCTCTGCCACTGGCTAACCTGTGTGACTTTGGGCATTCTGCTTGCTGTCTCTGTGCCTCCTTTGCCTTAGCTATGAAATGGAAGAAACACTAGCACTTGCACTGTGGCACTGTTCCGCACATAAATGAAGGGTGCATACAGAATGCTGAGCAGAGTAGGCTCTCCTCAAGCACAGGTCATTTATTTGTTATTAGCAAATGATTTTGCAAACCACAGTCGTCCTTCCTTCTTTCCTTCCGTATTCCCTCCCTTCCTTTCTGTCTCTCTCTTTTCCTTTCTCTTTCTTAAACTAAATCTCTCTACAAACAGGCAACTCGACTCACGTTCAGAGCTGAACGTCAGGCTGGAAATGCGAGGGAAAGGGAGTGTGAATCACTCAACAGTGCCTTCTAGCCTCCAGAGTTTCCTCTTTGCATTCCCATCACAATGCCCTATTGACACTGTCCATTTAAGATAAAAGGCAGACAGCAAATCAGGCACTATTATTTTCAGATGGCTGCTAAAAAAATTAGCACTTGGGAGCAAACCCAGTATTGTCAAGGGTAGTTTCTAATCAGTAAAGTGTAATTAGCAAAGCGAGACTAATTATTAAAGTGACCTTCTAAGTAGTGAATGTTTATAAATGGTTCTTAAGTGGGATGTGTTTGGGCACACAGCCCAATCCTTAAGGACTGTGCTCCACTTCAGCCAGCGCTGGCCCCAGCTCTCCTGCTTCCCCCAAAGCCTAGTCTTGCGTTTGGATTGACTTTTTCCGTCTGGCATGTAAACACATGGCTCATAATAACGGTTAAGTTATTTCAAGTGCTTGTATGCTGGCAATATCCTAAGCACCTTACCTGTATTATCTCATTTGATCCTCCCCATTTTACAGATGAGGAAACTAAGAGAAGTTATGTAACTTACTATATAAATCACACTGCCCATAGGTGGTGTGATAGGTTTGAATTCTTGTCTGCTTTTCTCCAAGGCTCCTATGTCACCATCTCCCAGTACTTTTAGTCTCTACTCTTCTACAATTCTAAAAACGCTTCAAAGAGGATAGGAACTCAATGAGTCTGGAGGAAAACAAACAGCAAACTCACGGTGTTTGCTGCTTCTAAGGAGGCACCCAGGGGTAGAGGCTACAATACCTGGTAGGAGTCTGAGGGCCTTTACTCCTCAGGATGACTTCTTGTCAGTCTCTTCTCCTTTGAGCCACAGTTACTCTTTTATTAAAAATGATTGCATGCTTCTTATACTGTCTTGTACAACCGTTAGTTATATTGTATAACCAACATTTAGTGAGACCTAATATATGTCAAAGCCTGTGGGAGGTGCTTTGGGACACATCATGTCATTATAAAATAAATTTCATGAATTTTATTTTGTAATAAATACTGTCTACTTCTCAGACTTTTGTGATGCTCTAATGAGCCAAATTATTTGGAAGTATTAAAAAAATAAGAGTTAATTACAACAATTGTTTAAGCATTTTGAAAAAAAAAAAAAAACCATTTCTTCGGACAGTGATATTTTGCAGTATGTGGTTCAAAGTCTACCTGCGTCCAAAGCACTTAAGATGTTTGTGTATTTCTTGGCTCCACCCGGAGTGACTGGACTTAGGGCCGCTGGTGCCTGTCTGGGGGAGGGGGGGATGAATATGCTTCTGAACCAAGCGCTCCTAGAAGCTTCTGAACTTCTAGCCCTCTTCATAGCGCTCCAGTCCTCCTATTGGCCATATCTAGCTTTAGATTCAACCAGAGCAAAAGAGAAACAAGGACTTCTCACCTCTTCTGAGAAGCCATCTGTGAATAATCAAAAAGTCCCACATTGAAACCTGTAACTTTTATAATTTCCCACCACTCTTAATCAGAAAGGGTGGCTTCTGGTTCTGACACATCTGTTGTTTTCTTTCAAAGGTGAATACTGGAAAAGCATGACTGACTGACTCTGTGCAACTTGCAAAAAAGAAAAGCCACCAGCAAGTCCCACCCCACCACACAGACACATCACAGACAGGGCATAGCTAGAGGTGAGGTCTTTAGCTGAGATTAGCACAGCAGGAACCAAGACATTTTAGAATGTTTGAAAAGACAAGCATAGTCCCTAAAGTCCCCCCTCTTTCCCTATTTATGGATGAGGAAATTGAAAATTGAAGCTGGGTCAGGAAGTGACGTGTCCAAAGTCACGCTGCTGGCCATATCTTTGGACCCAGGTTGCCTGCCTTTGCATTAATGCTGACCCCTTTGACAGGAGCCCTCCTTAGGAGTAGGAAGGCCTTCTCATTATCTATCATTGGTTTCCTAATTTATGCCACTACATTCTCTGAGTCGTGGCCCAGACATATTGGGCTGTTCGGTGGTGATCACAAAGACCACACAACTTCTCTAAATATTGCACCTGAATTCTGCAGTTACAGTATGAGAAGGGAAGATAATTTGGAGTCTTGCCCTTGACATCAAAGATTTGACTTCCAAAAGAGTTCCTTGCTGTCTGGGTTGCACAACAGTCATCTCTGGATTTTAAGGTTGACCGACCTTCAGGATTGGTTTGCTCTTTGTTGGGGAAGGGGGGGAGAGGTCCGGATATACATATGACCAGATAGAATGCAAGTATTGGAAACAAAATTTTAAGTAAAGGGGGTTGAAGTCCTGTGTGTATCAATTAAGATCTTACGTTTCATATGTGGAATTTAAGAAATAAAACAGATGAACATAGGGGAAGGGAAGGAAAAATAAGATAAAAATAGAGAGGGAGGCAAACCATAAGAGACTCTTAAATACAGGGAACAAACTAGGGTTACTGGAGGGGAGGTGGTTGGGGAGATGGGCTAAATGGGTGATGGGCATTAAGGAGGGCACATGTTGGGATGAGCACTGGGTGTTATACATAAGTGATGAATCACTGGGTTCTACTCCTGAAACCAATTCTACACTGTATGTTAACTAACTTGAATTTAAATAAACAAATTTAAAAAAGAGATTCTATGTTTCCAACAATGGGAAATCCTTATCAATCTAGTTTAACAATAAAGGGAACTTCTTACCCCCCCACGTGTACAGTTTAGATACAGCTTCTGATGAAGTATGATCCAAGGCTCACAGAAAATCTACATTTCTCATCTCTGGCTTCCTGCTGTTAGTGCTATTTTTAGGCAGGCTTTCTCCTGGGGTCACAAGATGTCTATCAGCAGGTCTCATGGCTACGTTCTGATTTGTTTGCACCCATTAGGGTCTCTCTCTTTCAGTAGCACCTATAGGGAAATGAACCCAGGAAATGTCTTTACGTTCGTTGGACCTGGCTTAGGATCATGTCCCTTGAATCATGATCAAAGGATGGGGTACCCTGATTGGCTTAGCCAAATCAGGGGTCTAGCCCTGGAATCTGGGGATAGTGGAAGCCGTCTCAAACCATGTAACTGAGAGCAGCAAAGAGGTGAATTCATTAAGGAGAAGTGGGATTAGTATCCGTCACAGTAGAGCTTGGGAATCTTTGCTTGAGAAGATTTTTGTTCTTTTCAGGAAACCTGGATTCTGTTTCCCAAATGAAGCTTTGCAGAACACAGGTTGCTTCAGATGTTGCCTGTTTTTGTACATCCCAAGAACTAAGAATGGCTTTTACATTTTCAAATGGTTGTGGAAAAAAAAACCCAAAAGAATAATAATATTTTGTGACATGTGGAAATGATACGAATTCAAATTTCAGTGTCCACAAATAAAGTTTTATTGCTAGAGTTGGCAAACTTTTTCTGTAAAGGGCCAGATAGTAAACATTTAGGCTTGCAGGCCATATGGTCTCCATCACAATTATTCAACTCTGTCATTGTAACGTAATAACAACCATAGGCAATATGTAAACATATGAATGTGGCTATGTTCTGATTAAAATTTTATTTATGAACACTGAAATTTGAACGTCACATAATTTTTACATGTCACAAAATATTATTCTTCCTTTGATATTTTTTTTCAACCACTTAAAAATGTAAAGACCATGCTTGGCTGGCAGGCTGTGTAAAAACAGGTAACTGGCTAGATTTGGCACATTGGCCATAATTTGCAGACCCCTGTTTTATTGGCTGCTTTTGCAGTACAGCGACAGAGCAGAGTAGCTGTGACAGAGACCACATGGCCTACAAAGCCTAAAATATTTACTAGTTGGTCCTTTACAGAAAAAGTTTGCTGACCCTTAGTCTGGAATGGTACTTCTCAAGCTGTACTTTGCATACAAAGCACCTGGGGATCTTGTGGACATGCGGATTTTGATTCTGTAAGTCTGGCGAGTCCAGACATTCTGCATTTCAATAAGTTCAGAGGTGGACCACATTTGGAGAATTTTTCAGTCATTCTTGGATATCCTGTATCAGAAACCTGAGAGGAAGTCCCCTCTGGCCTACCCCCACTTGTTGAATGAGAAGCTTCTTTGCTGGGGGATGGGAATCTGCATATTAAATAAGCAGATATTTAATCTGTGATTTTTTTTGAGAACCACTGATACAGATGCCTTAACAGAGATTCAATGACAAATTCATTGAGGGCTGGGTATTAGCCAAACAATGGGCTTCAGGGCACAGGTGGGTGGCTTTTTGTCCAATGATGGATTAATACTATATTTTTTTAAGTGTCATTAATTATCTAATTATTATAGCATAAGGATTATTTATTTGTTGGTTAATCTCCAGGGCGTTAACTCTCCTTACCATGTCTTGATTTCACATGAAGGCAGTGACTTAGGCATATTAATTGTTAGCAAAGCCCTTCCATTTTTCCCATTTCAGGATATGCATTTATGACCTGCGAGATCTATTAATGCTCAGATAGGTTTAAAGAACAAGGATTGGGTTTTTATCTATTTTTCATGTAGTAGTAAGGCAAACTTTCTATAAAACCCCATTAAGCACTTTCTTTATTGACCTCTTTCCTTCTTCCCTCCCTTCTTTCCTTTCTTTGGTGTGTATCCATCATGAATTTTTTATTTTATTTCCAACTTTACTAACTTCTAAAGAATTAAACTTCCAAAACTATGCAGCTATTATATTAGTGGAGAAAGAAGAGAATAGAGAACTTTACTAGACGTGGGATTTGGGGTTTACAGAATGTGAATCAGACTCTGGTCCTAGACAGCAAGGAGCAGCCAACATAGGGGCCTTGAAGGATGAGACCGAGCAGCTGTGGAAATAGAACACTCTGGCCCCAAACCGAGTGGGGAATCAGCGTTGTGATATGTGATGTGTCAAACACACTGTTCAAACAGCGTTTATGACACTGTGTGGGTCACATGGATGGAAAAGCACTACTTGTTTTCTTCTGTTTCATACTTGTTAATGACTCAAAGCCAGCTTTATAATTCAATCTGCGCATGTGGTCATACAAGCCAGGCCTGTCAGTACTGTCTGCTTCTTAAAGGGGAGGGATAGGACAATGGGAAATGAGGACATGGGTGGAGGAGAACATTGCATTTAAAGGCTGCAGAGAAGCCTAGGGCATCTTGGGGAACTACTAATCCATTATTAACTTCAGTTTGGGTTGCTTCACATTGGATCCTGAGGGGTGTTTTTATTTTTATTTAAATTAGCAAAATTTCTGAGGTGTCTGGGTGGCTCAGTCCATTGAGCATCTGACCTTGGCTCAGGTCACCATCTCACCGTTCATGAGTTCGAGCCCCCACATGGAGCCCTGCTGCTGTGAGCCTACCTCAGATCCTCTGTCACCCTCTCTCTCTGCCCTTCCCCTGCTTACACATACTCTCTCTCAAAAATAACTAAAACATTTAAAAAAAAATTAGCAGAATTTCTTAGAAAAAGAGAAAATCAAGGGGATGAAAGTGAAAAATCATGATTTTTGGAAGGGCTATCTTAAATGCTCTTAAATAGTTAAACTCTTATTTAACTAAGCCGTGGTGGTGGAGAAAAGCAGTATTCTCCCACCAAAAAATAAATAAACAAATAAATAATAATAACAATAACCCCAAAATCCATACGACTAACTTATCAGCGTTGGAGCCTGTGAGTACAGAGAACCCTCCATTCCTGACTTGATGCTCACCTCGATGCAGAATGATTAGTCTCCTTGCCTAAAAGGCTACAGAGTAAAAGAAACCTGAAAATGAAAATCCCCTCAGACCTCTTAGAATAAATTATGTGGATTTGCTAAGTACACAGACTGTCTCTCTTAAGAGGGAGATAACCACTTTAACTATTGCTTTGGAAAAAAAATCCATAAGGCCAATTACGAGTCTTATTTGACGTTAGTGATTTTCCACCAGTAAAAATTACTACTGGGGGCCTACCCAAAGTGCTGCTTTAAAACAAAACCCAAATGAATTTGGAATTGGTTTACGTTTCAAAGATAAAGTAGCAACGTGTAATAAAGAGCCTGCCAGACTAGAAGTCCGAAAACCGAATTCTCCCAACTCTTGAGTAACCTCAGCAGGCCAGCAAGGCTCAGACTTTTTCATCTATGAAAGGTAGAGGAAGATGTCTACTTCACATTCCTCACAGTATTTTTCTTTCTTTCAGTTAATTGTGGTAAAGTTCACGGTAATTTTGTGAGGCACAAGTGAAATAAAGGATATAAAATTCCCCTTTGAAAATTATAAATCCTAACAAAAGGTATTTTGAGAGGTTGAGCTAGGTTTATTGAAACTAACAACATTTACATGACCATTTTAACATTAAATCATGTTCCATTTTCCTCTTTTCCTGGCTAGCCTCAGCTTTCTGAGTAAAAATTAAGTATAAAGTATCCAAAAGAGAAGGAAGCTAATCTTTCTTAATGACTGATCATAAGTCATTCTGTGGTAGCCAGCCTCTAACATCCAGACAAGCTGCTATCAAATTCCCCACCTAGGGATGCAGTGTGAAATAATAAGTGTTTGTTTTTTTTAAGATGCTGTTTTGGGGTAATTTGTTATGCAGCAATAGATAACTGATACAGGTTCTAACAGGGAGAGAAAGAGGCAGAGATGTCAGGAGGACTTCTCTTAACTTCAGAGAACTTGACCAAGAAAAAGAAAGCCTGTTGGGCACACATTCCCTTTCTCATTAGCTCAGCTTTGGTAAGGATTTGAAAGGCAAAACGTCCCTATATGGTAATTTAACCTAATGAAGTGTATTTTTGAGTTGATGTTGCCCTTGACAAATCATAGCACACAGTTGAGGCAACTGTGTAGCATAAGGAGAAGAGGAACCTCTGAGAAGCAACATGGTTTAGTCAGGCTCTTTCAGGAAAACAGCCCATGCTGGATGGCTCAGTAGAGGGAATTTAAGATGGGAACCCAGTCACAGAGATTGAGAGAGCTGAAAAGCCAAACAGAAAGTGGGGAGGCAACTCAAATGAGCAACACTGAGAAGCTGCTATCGTCCCTGTGACTGAAGAAACCAGAGTCATGTGCCAGGGACTAGAACAATAAAAGCAACATGGCTAGAGGAGAAGCAGCTATTTCTGGAGTTGCTACCCTCAGTGGAGAGAAACTGGGATAAATGCTTTGGCTCTGCCCCCTCTGCTGGCCTTATTTATCTGCCAGTCCCACCATTGGCTAACCTTGGAAACCCTTGGAAATATACTTTGTTAGAGTCATCCCCTTGTGAAACAGAGCAGGGGAAGGGTGGGGAATGGATCTGAGAGCAAACAGTCAAAAAACGCAGTCCACCTTTTTTTGCTATTCAGTATCTGTTATCACATTCCTACCCATGTTTATTTCCCAAACAATATCAACTTCACGTGTCTATCATTCACATAGATGAAGACTCACCCTCCTATTATGGGGAGACACAAAGTTCCATCAGTCATGTCAAAGTCCATATCTACCCATTTCAAAATCTGGAATTGTCAGGTAATACAATTATCCCCTTTAGGATCAGATATGGCTCCCTACGGTCTGGTAATCTATAAATAAAGAGCCACCAAATTCCCTACTCAAATAATAGAAGCAGAAGGCAGAAGGAAAAGAAATCACTGTGTGTCTGTACAGCTATATAATATTATATAGTATTATGTTAATTACATTATAATTTTGTGAATATATAGAGCAATAAAACATACATTGTTACTACAGACCTCATTCTGTAACTGGAAGCCATGTTAGTATTTATCACTTTCTTCATCTACCACCATTTCACGTTCTCTTTGACCTCAGCTGGCACCTCAGCTAGTCAGGGATTTTTTTTTCTTTTCTTTTTTTTTTTGGTGGGAAGATCCAAAGTTTCACTCAAAGTTCCTGAGGTCTTAGTATTATTTATTATCCTTATTGAACTGTTGTAGCCTTCCATTAAACATATATAGAACAAATAAGAAGTGTCCCAGTGAATTTCAGTTCTAAAGAAATTCTCTATACCCCTATTATGTAGCAGCAACCCAACTTCTCCTTGGTAATTAGAATCTGACTCTTCAACCAGCATCCTACCTCCTTCTTTTTCTGTTGGCTCAATGCCTTGAGCAGCATAGATTCAGAAGCAGATTAAGTAGAAACATTGTGTCTCCTAGTGGAAGCTTCATCCCTTGGGAACCAAGGCTTCTAAATAATCATAGCCCAAGGTCTTGGGATCGGGAAGTGAGTATTCTTCAAGAGGGTTATTAAGTGTAAAGGGGCCACTCCTACTTCCATTTCTTCATATCTTGACCTCTGTATTATGGAGGATTGGAGAAACAGCACCATATATTGATTGTGCTTCAGAGTATGTATTACATCCTGCAGGATAACATCTGTGGTAGACAGAATAATGCCACCCCTCCTCCCAAAGATGCCCATCTCTTAATCCCTGGAATATATGAATATGTTAGCCTACATAGCAAAGTAGAATTAACATTGTGGATGGAATTAAAGTTGCTACTAAGCTGATCTTAAATTAGGGAGAATATCCTGAATTATCTATGTGGGCCCAATAGGCCCAAGAATCCTTAAAAGTAGAAGAGAGCATGGAAGAGAATCAGAGGAGCAGATGTGATGATAAAAGCAAGATCAGAGTAATGATATGTGAGAAGGACTCTTTTAATAGTTTTGAATAAAGAGGAGGGGAACCATGAGCCAAGAAATGCAGACAGCATCCAAAAGCTAGACAAGGGCAAGGGGATTGATCTTACCCAGAGTCTACAGAAAGAAAGGCTGTCCTACCAAAGACATAACACCAGTGAGACCTATGTCAGACTTCTTACTTACAGAACTATGAGATGATAAATTTGCATTGTTGAAGCCATTAAGTTTGTGGTGATTTTTCTGCAGCAGCAATAAAAATGAATACAGTACAGTCTTGCAGGGTGTTTATCTCCCAATTAGTGCTGTAGCTGAATCTGCAGTAAGCCATCCTGCCATTCTATCAGGCCAGATGCTTCTGAGTGCTGATTATATTGTAAGATCAATAACTTCTATGAGAGTGATTCCATTCCTAGATTTTTCTCACTATGAAGTGAGTTCCTTGGTTAGAATTGTAATAGTGAATTAAGCATTTTGTAATTCCACGGGTGGTGGTTTTGGCAGAAGCAATGTGGGAAGAGAAGGTGAATCCATGGAGTATCCAGATCAGATTGGATGAAGGTAAGTCTCATGAATTGTCTCTCCTTGTACCACCATGGCCATTTTGTACATGGGCCCGTGGCAATTTTGCATATGGGCCCACTGAGCAAGCAAGCACTCTGGTAGCTGAGGAAAGAGGATGACTTTCATTCACTGAACACGCCACCTTTTTCACCGAATATTGAGTCTTTGTCATGGAGGCCCTTTGAAGAGCATTCACAGGAGACTCAAATATCTTCACACTCTGTTGTCATTCTAGGAAGTTAACCTACCTATTCCACATACTTTCTTGCAGTCAGCCTCATTTTTTTCCCCAAGCCTTTGATCAGCTGGGAAACTTAGATACTGCCTATGAGTAAGAGTAGATTCACCATGCCTTAGGACATCTCTCCTTCCAGGCAAAGTGGACAACCAGATGTACTGCTTAAAGATTTTTTCACTCCTCTTCTAAGACTTCCCTTCTTTATTGAATATAAAGCCACCCTAGAATGGAACTTTAGTGTGGCAGCTGTAATTTTCAACTTATCGTGTAGATTTATATGTGAAATAGTTCCAAGTATTTCCTTCCTTCAACAACTGGTCATAGGGAACTCCTCATGTGACTGTAAGAACGGACTGAGGGAAGGGTGGTATTACATGGAAGAAATTCCCAGATAGCCTAAGTCAACTACATATTCAAGCATTTTCTTGAGCTTTCCAGACCTGCAAAGGCACAAATTTATATATACCATTCCCACTTGATGATGATGGATAATTTTTGTGACCACACTAATTTATGACTTGATGGCTCAAATGACACCTGAGTTTTAATGTGGGTGACTCTGTAGCATAGTCACTTGGTGTCCTGCAGTTAGGTGTTCAGGGCCCAGTAATAAGCCAGAGGCTGTTCTCAAAGGGGAGAAAATTATCAGCAGAATGAGATATGGCTATGTTCCAAAATTTAGAAGGCTGTGTAGAATCTTTTTAATATGTCTTGCCATAGGGCCCATATAGCATCCTGATTTGCAATAGACACTTCAGGCACTTTTATATCTGCAAAATCAGAAGTTCTGAGAGTTGCAGAGGAGCTTGCATCACAACTTGGAGAAATTAAAGGGCCTCTAAAAACTAGTAGTCTTCCAGGTAACTCAGTAAAAAACTTGAAGTAGCAAATTCCAGTGAGGAGGCTCTTGCTTTCAAAATGATAAAGAGGCCCACTAAGCATTTTATCAGCAAGCAACATGAATCAACTTACCTTTCATTGTCACCAAAGCAATGTCTTGTCTTTCACCAAGCAGCAGGCTCATGAATTTTTATGGGTTTTATCTTCTATCTGTTAGAATGTGTGTGTCTTACTAAGGCATCCAGGATACCTGCTCTTACTACTCACCAGGTGCAGTCAACATGATGTTCTCAATGTGGTCGGCCACCATGATGTTCTCTGGAATGCCCAAATGATCAGAGATATACTGGATAATACTGTGACAAAGAGCAAGAGAGTTGACATAACCCTGAGGCAAGATAGTGAAGCTGCACTGCTATTCCTACCAGTTACTGCTTCTGGTTGAATTTGCTAATTGATCTAGAAGAAAAAACATTTGTCAAATCATTCGTTTCTAGGGACTCTTACATTTTTCCAGACGTCAATTGCAATTTATATACCACTTTATTAACTTATCAATAATTCCTGTCATTCTGTAAATGGAGTCATTCTGTATCTGGCCATTCTATATCTGGGTTAAAATGGAGAAGGATAGGAATCACCACCCCTGCTTCTTCTTTCAAGTCTTATATGATAGCATTAATCTTTGCAATTCCTCCAAATATGTGGTATTACTTTTGGTTTACTATTTTGGTAGAAAGGAATAGTTCCAGGGTCTTCAACATGGCTCTTCCTACCATATAATCCCTCACTTTCAGTCAGGGAGCCAGTGAAGATATTCTCCTAGTTCTCTAGTATTAATGTCTTTTCCAAATATGCAATTACTGGGAAATAAACACATGGATGTGGAAGCAGGTTTTCTAGGCCTATTCTAAGACTGACCAGGTCCCAAGCTCTATTTACCACCTTAGACTTACATAAACTTCCTATTATGCCTAGTGGATCACAGTGAAATGTAAACTGAAAGCCAGTGCCATAATAACTTCTGAAAAGTTACTTTTTTCCTCTTCCTAGTGTATTGTCACTTAATTAAATGGTTGTAGGTCCCTTTGGGAAAAGTGTGGAGGAAGATTAATGGTATATACTTAAGGCAATGGGAAAGGGACTTGTTTTTCCCTCTGATCAAAGGCTCTGGGTCTATCAGGTGGCTTAGGTTTGTGAACTGGGTGAATGGCTTTCTTTATCTCTTATTGTGCAACACAAGTCAGAACTATGCTCCTAAGCTTACAATTTTTCTGAAACTATAAACCAAGTAATATTTTGCTAGGCGGACTATTTCATTCCTAGAAGCACCATGATCAGTTATCATATATTTTACTTTATACATTTCATAGACTCCATAAGACATCATTATTGTTGTTTTAAACAATTAATATTTTGAAAATTTACCCATACATTTACCTTTTCCGGTGCTTTTCCTTCTTCTCTGAAGTTCTATGCTTTCATCTGAGATTACTTTCCTTTGGTCTAAAGAACTTGCTTTGGCATTTTTTTGGAGCTCAGTTCTGGCGACAATAACTTTTCTTAGCTTGTGTTTGTGTCTGAAATGTCTTTATTTCATCTTTATTTAATTTTCCTAACTCCAGTCGTCAGAAAAGTTTTTAGACTTACAGAAATATTGCATAGACAGCACAGAGTTCCCAAATATACTGCACAAAGTTTCACATATTGTCAACATCTTATATTAGTACGGTACATTTGTTATAAATAATTAACAAACATTGATACATCATCACCATTATTAATGATACATTATTATAAACTGAAGTCTTATCCAGGTTTCCTTTTTATCTAATGTCCTTTTTCTGTTTAGTACCCCATCTGGGATCCCACTTTCAATGTGGCCACAGTTCACGTTAGTGTCTTTGTGGCTCTGACAGTTTCATTATTTTTGAAAGTTATTTTCACTAGTTTTTTCACTGATCACTTTCAAGATGTCATTCCCTTATCTTATGGCATCTGTAGTTTTTGATGAAAAGTTAGGCAAAAGTCTCCTCTTGTTCTTATGGCAATACTAGTCTACCTAGGAGTTCCTTGGGTGGGAGAGGGGGTGTACTAATGGGTTGGGAAAGGACACGAGAAATGCTTCTGAAGTACTAGAAATGTTCTATGTGTTGATTTGAGGAACAATTACACGAGGGTGTAATCATGTAAAATTAATTGAGCTGTACACATATGGTATATGTACTATATCATATGTGTATTGTATTTCCAAAAAAAGCATTTAAAAAATATCAAAGACAAGTCTTGCTAATATAGTGAGTCTACTGTAGATCCAGCCCTCTCCCTATAACCAACAGTAAGTATGAATACATTGAAAACGATATAATTATTAAATAAGGGACTTATTATTTTCACATGACTTGTAAACCATTATTTTTGTAATTAAAAATAGAACTACCTGGGGCAAGTGGGTGGCTCAGTCGCTTGAGCCTCCGGCTTCAGCTCAGGTCATGATCTCGTGGTCTGTGGGTTCGAGCCCCGTGTCAGGCTCTGTGCTGACAGCTCAGAGCCTGGAGCCTGCTTCGGATTCTCTGTCCCCCTCTCTCTCTGCCCCTCCTCCACTCATGTTCTGTCTCTCTCTATCTCAGAAATAAATAAACATTAAAAAAATAAAAAAAAAATAGAACTACCCTATGACCCAGCAATAGCACTGCTAGGAATCTACCCAAGGGATACAGGAGTGCTGATGCATAGGGGCACATGTACCCCAATGTTTATAGCAGCACTCTCAACAATAGCCAAATTATAGAAAGAGCTTAAATGTCCATCAACTGATGAATGGATAAAGAAGATGTGGCTTATATATACTACTTGGCAATGAGAAAGAATGACATCTGGCCATTTGCAGCAACGTGGATGGAACTGGAAGGTATTATGCTAAGTGAAATAAGTCAGGCAGAGAAAGACAGATACCATATGTTTTCACTCATATATAGATCTTGAGAAACTTAACAGAAGGTCATGGGGGAGAGTAAGGGGGAAAAAAAGTTACAGAGAGGGAGGGAGGCAAACCATAAGAGACTTTTAAGGACCGAAAACAAACTAAGGGTTGATGGGGGGTGGGGGAGAGGGGAAAGCAGGTGATGGGCTTGGAGGAGGGCACTTGTTGGGATGAGCACTGGGTATTGTATGGAAACCAATCTGACAATAAATTATATTTTAAAAATAGTGAATTAAATAAGAAAAAAACTATGATTTTTGTATGATCTAAGACAGACTGATAGGTTTTGTTTAATATCGTTGTCATGATAAATAAATGATATACCCATGGTCATGGCAAATAAGTAATTAAATCAACTCTTGTGGTCAAGAAAGGTATTTTGTAAAACAAGCTCATGTTGAGTGATGATATAATTTGCTGGTATGAATCAACCTTATTAATCAATAGGGCAATGAATGCTCTCACTAGACCACCCTCATATTCAATATATCTTCATACTATAATTTAAAAAATGCATTAATTAGCAATGATGAACAACATATTCAAAAGAATATGATATCAGATACAATAGAGGGCTGGGTTCCATTTCTTGCTGGGTGTAGAATCTTTGTGACTAAGTTACTTAACGTCTCTGAACTTCAGCTGTCTTACCTATACAATGAGGATAATAAAACACATCTCACAGAACTGTGGTAATGAGTAAAATTCCAAAATATATATAAAGTACCTTGACACCCCATAGATGCTCAATAAGTGATAGCCATTAATAATGGCAATAATTATTATAATATCATTCAATCAGATAATTTTGGATTATACTATTCGTTTATTAGACGTAATATTTTCCCCCTATCTAAAATAGTTTATTATTGTCCACTTGGCTTTATAGATATTATCTATAGTATTTATTCTGAAGCACGCTAGCTGTGCTTCAGAATGAGTTGCTGACATCATGATTTTTCCCATCCCTTTATTCAACATTCCCTGGGAAAATGCCCTCTTAGCATAGTCAGTGCAATGCCACAAATGCTGCCAATTAGTGCTAAAGAAGTTCTCTGGCAAATGCTTATCTCTTGAGTTCATGGTGACAGGTTGGCCACAAGACTCCTATCACTATGAGATGACTCCATCTCATCTCTTTCTGTCAGGTGAATCACAGTGACTTATTAATAAGAGAGGAAAACGTTAGCAGCCTTAGAGTATGGAAATTGTTACTCTTTAAGACATGCCCTCCAGATAATTTAGAGTTGTACAGTGCCAGTTTTTGAAGAATCATATTTATATGAATATGAATTATATGAATCTGGAATTACATGAATTATATAAAATCAAATCTCAAGTACCAGCGTGTTTTCTGGGTAAATAATCAATAAATTATGAATGTGCTGGGCACCTGAGGATGCAAAGAAGTCTAGGACTTGGCGCCTGCCCTTGGAGGATGTATGATTGAACACCTAGCACTATCAGATTAGAATGTGATTAAATTGCAGGAGTTCAGAGCAGGCTGGGAGGTCCTACTTGGATCCAGTTGGAAATCATGGATGAGTAGGATTTATAGAAATTCCAGAGAAAAAGAGTCATATCACTACTACAAGGTTAAAGAGTCAGGGTGAGGACAAATCGAGGAGGGGGAGTCTCTCATATAGAGATTTATTCTGTAGGGAAGGTGAGTTGGGGACCTTGCAAGCTTTAAGACAACCCAGTGGTGGTGAAAAGAGGGAGAGACAGAGCAGGCATAGTGGATGGGACACACAGTAGCTGTTGGTGGTCTAGATGTAAGGTCTTGGGGTCACACAAGGGATAGATGATAAAGAAATTTCTAAAGAAGGGCCAACAGGCCTTGAGAGTCATTGGTTATAAAGATGTCTTTGCGGAGAGTGGGTGAGGTTTGGAAGGGAGAGGGAAGGTGGCAAGGTACAAGTCCCAGATGATTCACAGTGTTTATATCTCCTTGGATTGAAGAATGACATGTACAGAGACATGAAAGTCAGGGAATAGATGATGGTGAGTTTGGTTTCAGAGTTTGTGAGTTTGTGATTATTAGAACATCTGTGTGCAAATGACCCACAGCCGGAGTGGGAATGAAGCAAAGTGATGTAAACAGGAGTAGTGATAGCAGTTGTTAGTGTTTTGGAATAACCTCTAGGCATTAATCGTTATGTAAAGGGCTCACTTCTCTCACACTTATATGCAACAGCTATGCAACATGTTCCTGCAAGCTTGGAAGAGTCCTGCTCTGTCCTCCGGCCCTCTGACAAGTGCCCTGCCTGAAAGGTTCTTCATGTGATAGATGCAATGATATTCTGATGCCAGGAGAAAACAATCTATTGGTCATATGAGGCAACAGAGTCACCCATTAGGTGTTTGTGGTGGGGGGATGGGCACAGGGTGAGCACAGTGGTAAGCTGAGGGTCAGCCAGAGAGCTAACTGTACCTCTTTCTGTAAGGGCAGAGCCCATAAAATCTCTCTAGCCAGACTTGTATCACGTTTGCCACTCTTTTCACTGATTAAACATGTTTTTTAACAGCCCTTGTACCGAATAACACTCCCTGTAATGCAGATTTAAATAACAATGTTAAAAGTGCTGGTCACACATGCACACACAGTGGTATGGATTCCTGATTAGGGCTCTTCACCTGCTAGTGAACCAGTGTCCAGGGTGTAGACTAAGCTTAACTCACATGCATATACACATCCTACACAGAAATATTTTACAGAAAAGGCGGCACAGCAGGCATTCCCAAAGAGATGAAAACTGAAACCACAGAGCTGCTCCCACAGAGGGAGTTGCTATCAGAGGAAGGACACACTTCAAGATAGTAAAGGGGGTCCGGTAGCAGTAACTACATCAGAGAAAAGGGTCATTGGATTTTAGGTTGGTAATTGGTGGACTTCTGAGACTGGTTTGTGCAAGTAGGTGGGGCTGAGGCCAGATCACAGGGCTGAGAGTGAGGCTGAGTGTCCAAGAAATGGGAGCAGCAGGTGTGAACCAGATCCTTGAGAAGTTCCCTCCCCAAGGTGGATCGTTCTTCTGGGGCAGCTGAAGCATCAGGGTTGGAAGTAGAAAGCCATGCTGGTACCCTGGAGTTCCTTTTTTTTTTTTTTTAAGTTTATTTATTTATTTATTTTGAGAGAGAGAGAGAGACAGTATGAGCTAGGGAGGGGCAGAGACGGAGGGAGACAGAATCCCAAGCAGTCTCCCTGCTGTCAGCACAGAGCCCAATGTGGGGATCGAGCCCACAGCCCTGGGATCATGACCTGAGCTGAAATCAAGAGTCAGACACTCAACCGACTGAGTCACCCAGGCACCCCTGGAGCTCCATTTGAATGCTACTCTAAGGGGTATCAGCAGCCAGGCTACCTTCTGATGAGAGCCTTTCAGACTTGGTAACTCATCTTCTTTGGGCAGGCCCACGTGGCCTACCTTTTACCAAATGCCGGGCAGTTCTGTGGAAAAGCTTCAGAGTATATGATTTCCGTTCTGCCGTGGTAATGATTAAGTCTCATCTGTATGTAGTGGTTTCCCTCTCTTCCTTGCTGGGGCAAAGGTATAGTGAGCCTCAGGGTGTCTGGGCTCAACGGCCGGGCGGCTCAACAGAGGCTCTGTTTCCAAGGACACAGAGGTGAGTTAGGCATGAAAGGGAATGGCCACAGTGAGGTAATCCCTACCAGAGGCGTGGGACAAGTGTTGTGGGAACGTTGCCTGCGAAGGCTTCCTAGAGAAGGTCTCGAAGTGTGGGTAGGAGTTTACAACCCAGCTAAGTAATAAAGCCAGCTAGAATTGATAAAACAAGAGTTTTTTCTTTCTTTTTTTCTCAGGGGAAAGAGAGTTGGGAATCTGAAGGGGGGAGGGGGGCGCGGTCAGAAGAAGCAGAGCTTATGTTCCACCTCTCATGCTCCATACTATGAGACATGCCATGTGCATCTTTGTCCAACAGCTGAAAGAGAAAATAAAAGCATGCTTGTATGCCAGTGGCCACAGTAGAAAGAATTGTTTTATACATATGGGCATGAGCTCCAAACAGAAAATAAGTGATTCAAATCACATTAATAGTCATGTGGTCACAATGAGATTGGGCCAGGAGCCACATGCAGAGATGTGACTTGCCCAAAAAGCTGACACTTGAAATAAAATGCAGACCCACAGTGGAAAGTCAGGCCAACCCACTGTGCGAATCCAGGCAGTAACAAGATATCATACCCAGGCAGGCTTGTCTTCCTCGAGGTCTGGGTCTGGCCAAACCCTCAAAAGTAGGAAAGTCGTTTCTGCAATGGCTGGATCAAGGTGCAGTGTGGATGTCTTCTCTAATCTTTTCTGATGACAGGCCCAGTGACCTTCGGTGGCACACAAACTTTTTAAGGGGAAAAAAAAGTATAAAGTACAGAAGTCTAAACAGCCCAGTTCCCAGGATTAGCAGACCATGTCCAGCTTTCACCCTGAATTCTTCATCTTGCTCAGTTTCCCATTAACACGAGACAAGGTATTAAAAAAAGGTCGGGGTTTTGAACCAGAGACAGTGTGTTCGGTTTTCCTTATAGGTCGATCTCCGAGGCATAATTAAAAGCCTCACTTCACAAATTAATTTGCAGCTCACGAGGCCAAAAAGAAATCTAAAAGTAATTTTCAGAAGAATGTTTTGTGGCCTGGACAGGGGCACTCATGGTATTAACGTGAAGCTACCTGTACCCAATCCCCTTTCAATAGCCTGTCAGGGAGTAAGACTTCCCTTATAAGATCTGACAAGCGTATGTTCTAGAGGAAGCGGAGGGGAAGCTCTCTGTTCATATGACTAATTAGACGGACTTCATGCTGGGTTGCTCTTTTTTGATGCAGGTCCTGGTCCTAATTGACAGTTTGCTCCTCAGGAAAGTAAGGTTGAGTTCAAATGCTTACATGCCCTGTTTTCTTTTAGCATTCCTGACCTGAAACTGATGCGGGGTGACAGGGAACAGACGGGAAAGAGACTCCTTGTTTCACTTAGAGTAAACCTTTTCAAGTTCCCCACTAGGAAGACTGGACCACTAGGAGCTCCTTCCAAAAGCTGCATTTATCAATTAACATGGCTCACTCCAGCTGGAAATTTTGTCCAGGATAGTGCCAGGATAGTGCCAGACTCTGTGATGGGAAACTAAGCCCAGGTGAAGGGACCACAGATAGTTATTAGCCAAGTCTGCTTGGATTGTTCTCCAAAGGCCAAGACAGCGATTGGCCCATATATGGCAATGTGTTTGGGGATAATGCTGGTAAATGGGGTGTGAGAGATTGATTGCAAGAATGGTTGCAATTCTTTACCCCTCCCTATAGCTGTGGCCTTTAGACTGTTCCTTCTACAGAGGTGGAGTCTGTTTTTCCATCTTAAATCTGGGCTGGCTTTTTGACTTGTGTTGACCAATTGAATGCAGCAGAAGGAAGTTGATGTTAGTTCCAACCCCAGATCTTAAGAGGCCTGAGCACTTACACCGTATCTCTTGAGAGACCGCCACATGCACAAGAGCGAGGGTGAGAGATGACGTGAAATAAGGCTAAAGCATCCCAGTTGAAGTCATCTTAGATTGTTTCGGGCCCAGCTGACTCACCCCCTGACTGTGATGCATGAGCAAGCCCAGCGAGGTCAACCTAGCAAGACTCAGGCCAGCAATACCACCCAACCAACCTGTGGTCTTCTGAGCAAAAAAGAAATGCTCATTGTTTTAAGTGATTAAACTTTGGGATGTGTGTTAGTTCATATCCTCTGAGGAGCAGATGCCAAGACGGAAATAGATGTACAGGAGATTTGTTAGATGAAATGCTATTGAAGGATAAAGAGGAAAGAGACAGAGAAGGCAGGGAGATCCTTCAGACTGAGACGCAGGACTGACCTCTGTATAACAAAGAAGGAAGGAAAGAGTGAGTGGGTAGGGCCCCAAGCTGCAACAGAGGGCTCAGGAAGTTCTGGCTAGCCTGATGAGGAGTCCTTGAGTCCACTCTGGAAGGAGTGGATCTGCATTAGTGCCCCCACTGTGCTCTTCATTGGAAATGTGGCCTCACTGACTTGGGGGTGGATCCAGAAGGGCAACAACTGGGGCCATTAATCGGTTCTACTCCCCACAGCAGGAGGTCTGAGCAGCATTGGTCAGTTTGTTATGCAGCATTACTGGGACAATTACTAACTCATACGTGGGGGAAATAAATTTCTATGCCTCTGCAGATTTTTGTTGCGGCCTAACTTTGATCTAAAAAATGTCTCTTTGACTATAACTAGAGCAGAATCTTTTCCTTGAGGAACATCAAAGTTTTAAAATGTTCTTGGCCAACTGTACCACCTAGCCCTAGAATGCCCGGACAAAAATGCAACAGACCCATCATTCCATCCCCAGAAGCCACTTTTTTTGTTCATTAATTTGCCCAAGACGGTGTCACATGATGTCTTCCATGCCATGCCAGGAGGAAACAGAGTCCTTGGCTAAAGGCTTTAATTACTTAGATTTGAAATTGGCTTCAACCTGTGAGACAAAATTTGTGGATTATTGTTGTTGATGGCAAATTCTTTATGTATCTGTGTGGCCTAGATTAGCATGCCTCATTATTATTGTTTTTATAAAGCAATTTAATCACTAAGCATTTGCAATCACTGTCATTAATTACTTTTTTATAGATATCTGGGAAGAAGATACAACCTCAGATTCAATTAACATTTACGGAGCTCTTTTCATATGCTAGGCACTATGCCAGGGACATATTTTATTGAATTCTCACCAAAACCATGGGAGGTGCTTATTATCTCAATTTGTCTCAGCAATTGTACTTCTGGTAAGTCGTAGAGCACAGGCTTAGAGTTGGGTCCTCCGACCTCGTAATTCATCTACTCAACAATATTCACTAAGCATCTAGAGTGTTCTAGGAGCTATACTATTTGATAGTAATACAAACACAATTCCTGTTTCAAATTGTCCACAGATGAGAGGGGAGACACATACCAAATTTGTCTACCATACCCAATGAGATGTAGCTATGACTGAGAACCACAGGGCACTGCATAGAGAATGGCATCTGTTATGGCTGTTATGGCTTGTGTCCTCCCCAAGTTCATATGTTGAGGTCCTAACTCAGTACTCAGATGTGACAGCATCTGCAGGTAGAGCCTTTAAAGAGGTAGTTAAGGTACAAGAAGGTCAAATAGTTTGGTCCTTATCCAATATGACTGGTGTTCTTATAAGAAGAGCAGAGTGGCCACAGGCATGTGCACACAGAGAGGTAAAACCATGTAAGGGCACAGTGAGATGATGGCCGTGGGCAAGCCAAGGAGAGAGGCCTCAGAAGAGACCAAACCTGCTGATGCCTTGATCTCAGACGTCTAGCCTCAGAACCTCATCTCTGGTGTTGAAGCCACCCTCCTGGGGTATTTTGTTACATTAGCCCTAGCAAACTAATGTAGCATCTAACCATACTGGTCAGGGGGTGGAGAGAAAGCAGTTACAGGAGCATCTCAAACAGAGAGGCAGGAATTAGGAGAGGGCAGGGAGGAAACATGGCTTTTAGTTCCTGCCTGGCTAGGGAGTCCCTGCATCTCCTTCAACAAGTCACTTCCTCTTCTGGGCATCAGATTTCTCATCTGTGAAATGAGGGGATAAGCCTGGAAGACTGTTTGCCAAAATCTGTTTTATGGACCCTTGATTCCCCTGAGACACTTCTCAGGAAAAGGGCAAGGAGGGTCTCCATGGTCAGGTACTTTGGGGAACACTATGTGCTATACGTCTTCCTGTATATTCATAACACAGAGCTGCACTTGGAAATTCTGAGGAGTCTTGCAGGAAAAATAAGTCCTGTTTTATATAGAATTCACCCACCTTGTTTAGCTACAAAACTCCATTTCCACATCATACTCATTACTGCCAGTAGTCCAAAGGATCCACTTTGGGCAACTCAGGCCCAACTACCTCATCTCTTTCCTTTCCAACTCCAATACCTAGTGACTTAAAAAAAGAAACAAGCAAACATTAAAATCCCAAGTATAAAATCTTCAGAGATGAGTGGTTAGATGTATGACTTAAACAAACCACCGATCCAGGGAGGCAGTGCTAACTCCAGGGAGAAATGGAAAGGAGATGGTATTAACTGGGTTGATGTTCTCCTGCTTGATATTCTTCTCTTCATTTCTAATATTTAAACTTAGTTCTTTTATTTTTCTTGTCCCATTTCTTTAGCAAAAAGTCACTGTACAATGTTGAATAATAGTAGTGATAATGGGAATCCTTGGCTTGCTTTTGACTATAATGCAAACACTATAATGTTTAACCCTTAATTTCAGGTTGGCTATTGATCCAAGCAAGTTGTCTTTTACTATGTTAAGGAAATATCTTCTGTTTATTTATAGTTTTCAGAGATTATTTAATAGAAAGTGCTATTGACTCTTAAGATCCTTTTTGGCTTCTATGAAGAGAATCATGATCTTTTAGTCTTTGAATTATTAATTTAATAAGTTATGTTCATTGATAAAATTACTCTTACATTCTTATGGTAGTGGTAACTTGGCCATGATATATATAGTATGATGCATTGATTGATTTGAGAATTTCAGCTGAATATAATTACTGACTTATAGCTGACTGTAATTAGATGCATATATTACAAAAACATTTAAAATAGATTTGTGCTATTGAAAACTTTTCCAAATTATATCAGGATGCTTTAGTTCCCTTACATAATCAAATTGCCCAGCTCTGTTTCAAGGTGATATCAGGCAATTGTTAATCTATTAGAAATTCAGTAATGCATGCATAGAATTTGACAGAAATATGGTCAATCTGCAGGGAGGGTATCCTAAAGAAAATTCAGTGATGTAAATCTCAGTTTATATACATTAGTTATAGGAAAAACAAATATTATAGAAAGAGTTGTTTATTTAAGGGCAAACTGCAAAATAAGATAATGAAAATAGTATTTAAAAAAGATGTATTAGCAATTATTTTTGCAAATTATTCTTTAACAACCCTACTTAATTAAATAATGACATGTAGATTCTTTTTCTGATACTCAGTTATAGTTCTCTCTGTGAAGATACCACATTTGATCTCTAATAAAAAATACACTTACCTGTTTCTTGTCATAAGATCCTACTTGAAAAATGTAGTATTTTATCTAAATCTTTTCTCAAATTGACTTTTAGAATATTTAAACAACAGAGCCGGACTAATTGTTATGATGAAGTAAAGTGGAAAACATCATCAGGACTGATATGCTCTATCTAATCTTGATAATGTAAAACAAAATAAAGAACATAAGAAACCAAAGGAAATGATATTGGGCTGATTTATTTGGTAGTTAACCAGTTGTTTCAAATTTATTATTGACTTCAATGCTTATTCAAATCTTGACAGCAATAGTCAGATACACATCAAGGACAGATTATTAATTTAGGCCCATGTCAGCAATGTTTCTCAACCAGAGAGAAAATCAGACTTCGGAGAGTTTGAGAAAAACACACACATATTAAAGCCACTAACATCATTAGCCTCTTAATCTATCTTACGACCATAGCAATAACCATGTAGCTCAGCCTGTGTGAAAGAACTGCTACGAAACCATACAGTTTTTCCAGCCCCATGGATTCTTGGACAACTTTTTTGCTAAATAAGGAGCATGACACAATGGATTATAGAACATTAGGGCTAGAAGGGTCCCTGATTTGCTGTTGATAGCTCAGTCAGCTTTATCACATGCATTCCCTTACTTTTTTGGACATTACTGGAAGTGCTAAAGACAAATGTCATATCAAGAAGTGGAAGGAAAGTCTCAGATAATAGCAGAGTGGTTAAATACCTTCTTCTCTTATGAGCAGACCATGTCTGCGAACCCAAGCTAGAGATATTCTCCTATTTGAGAACTACAGACTGCCAGAACCAAGTGTGAACTTAGAGATTCTATTGTTCCACTACCTCATTTTATGTATCATTATAAAGTGAGTGCCAGAGAGCTTGAATGATGTGCTTCCTTACTAGGGCAGACTGCCTAGGTGCTCATCTGTCTCATTACTCTGGTTGTATTTACAATACCTGTGATTATATTAGAGAGTTATGTTGCTACACATGAGATGTGGGCACAAGTGATGTGTACCATTCTAAGCCGGGCACAATCCCCTTCTCTCACTCATTAGGTGAATGCAAAGGGTCTGGTGAGCGACTCAGGAAACCCCCAAAATGGAAGCACAACAGGATGAAAAGAACTGGCATCCCTAAAATATTACATTGAACACTGGACACCTGATTGGACCATGACATGGGTGAGAACGATAGCATCAGACTACTAACATTTTGGGAGTTGTTATAGAAGCTGGTGAAATTATCCTAATACACTGCTGGTGTACTTTGGTGGTGACAAAGCTGAAAACAGGACTTCTAATATCCTGTCTGTACTGTCAGTTATATATCATTGTTTAGGCAGAAATCACCTCCAGACCACAAGGAATGTTTTTCTTATTGAATACCTTCCAGGAGAAGAGAAGTTTAACTTTTGCAAAGCTGAAGTGACAGGCATGGGTATGGTCACACTTAAGAGTTCTCAGTTTCTCTACCATTTTTATTATTTTAGATACAGCTGATGGATGGTTAAGGAATTGTCCAAACTGCAATGAGCTGTGCTGGAAACTTCTCAGGAATCAAGGGAAATGACTAAGTCTGCTTGGGGAAAATGGTCTCGTCTGCTTTTAGTGATTTCTTTTATTCTTATCATTAACTTAGAAAATGACTAAGAAGGCTATAGTTGGGGAATTTTCCACTTGATTCTCTGGCCTGTTGATTGAACATTGAAGTCATATTTAGCTGTATGGATGGCTTGTCTCCATAAATCCACAGATGAGCTCCAGATCATCTTATTTTCATGTTTTTGTGGAGGTGGACAGAATGTGGTAGCTACTTCTAGCCACTATAGTAGACTCATGGATATACCCATCTGTGCCAGAAAGGGTGAATTCTGTTTCCTACTTGGGAATATTCAACTTTTTAGTGACATTTCTTGTGTGGTTTTTTGGTGCATGTTATTTCTTTCTGATGGACTTAATTTTTTTTCAGACTGTGAGGAAGGATACTTTACTGTTAGTCTTTTTGTATCACTTATTTTTAACTTTCTTAGAAAAATAGAAATTTTTGAAAAGAATAACATTCTTAATGAACACCTTCAACTTGTGTTGACCAACTGACATGTTGTTTAGTTCCCAGATTGGCTTCCTTTGAAGACTACAGCATAATTTTCAGGAGGGATTAGGAAGCAATTTGACCTAAACAAACATCTCTTTGAAAAAGTTAGAAAAAGAACAGCAAAATAAACTTAGATAAAGTAGGAGGAAAGAAAGAAAGTTGAGAACAAATTAATAAAATAGAAAACAAAGATACAATATAGCAGATCAACAAAACCAAGAGTTTGGTTTTTTGAAAAAGACTATTAAAATTGATCAAGAAATCAGGAGGCTCCTGGCTGGCTCAGTCGATAGAACATGTGACTCTTGATCTCAGGGTTGTGATTTCAAGCCCTACATTGGGTGTAGAGATTACTTAAATAAACACACTTTTTAAAAAAAGAAATCAATTGGCAGAACTGACCGAGAAAACAAGAGAGTCTCTCTTATTTTCTAATATATTCATTTTAAGGCTATGATTTTCCTCTTTAGAAACTCTTTTGGCTGTAACATACACATTTTTATTTTAAAAAAATTTTTTTTAACATTTATTTATTTATTTATTTTTTAATTTTTTTTAACGTTTATTTATTTTTGAGAGAGAGAGAGACAGAGCATGAACAGGGGAGGGGCAGAGAGAGAGGGAGACACAGAATCTGAAACAGGCTCCAGGCTCTGAGCTGTCAGCACAGAGCCCGACGCGGGGCTCGAACTCACGGACTGTGAGATCATGACCTGAGCCGAAGTCGGACGCCTAACTGACCAAGCCACCCAGGCGCCCCTGTAACATACACATTTTTAAATGTAGTTTTGTTGTTGTTGTTGCTGTTGTTAGCAGTATAGTTAAACTTAATGTCTCATTCCCGTATGATTTCGCATTTCCAAACATATGGGTATTTTTTAATTTTTTGGTTTATTTCATTGTTATTAGAGATCATTCTCCACATGATTTCAGTCACTTGAAATTTGATGTGATATTCTTTATGAGCTAGTATACATTGCCCTCCGCTTCTTGTTACATTCCATTTGTGCTTGAAAGATGTGTGTTTGGCCATGTTCTACATTTGTCAGTTGGTTGAGGTACAAAATCATGTTGCTAATGTCTTCTCTTCCATGTTTTTCCCGATCTTTGTCTGTCACTAAGGATACAGAAGATGCTTGTGGATTTGTCTATTTCTCCTTTTAGATCTGTCAAAATTTCTCTTTAGATGTTTTGAAGCCAAATACAATGTTGGTGGACCAAATCTTTATCATTATATAGTGGTTTTTTTAACCTATAGTAACTTTTTTGACCTGAAGTCAACCTAGTTTAATCATAATATGGTCATACCAGCTTTCGTTTTGTTGTTGTTTTCATAGACTACGTAAAAATGTTATTTATGGTATATATAATTGGTTTTTACCTTCTACCCTCTTTGTTCCTTATATATTATGTGTTCATCTTGTAAGCCATATCTAGTTTTTTTTTTTCCTTAACTCCAGTCTGATAATCTTCATCTATTAATTGGAGTACCCCATCTATTTATGTAATGAGAGGTATTAGAATAGAGCAATATGGCTAAATTTGTTTAAAAAAAAATTAGACCCAATTTAGCAGCTTGGCATTGGAGTTGTAGACAGTAAGACTTGTTTGTAACTACAGACTGAGAAACTCCTTTCTGTGTCTCTGGATGGTACCCAAACAAGTCATAAGAAAAGGTCCTGTGAAGCTTTCCTTTTTTGTTTCTCAGAGTCCTGTTATCTGATGGAGCACATGGGGTGGGAGGCAGGGGCAAGCTGCCTGGCCAGCCAGTTCAGCCCCATCCACCCTGGCTCCTTACACACGACAAATGCCAGGGCTGATTGTACTGACATCCAGGATGCCCTGAGGGGTGTTCCGTTCCTTCTCTGATCCCTGGTGACTGGAAGCAAAGTGGCCATGTGCAGATTCTCAACCTTCTGGGCAGAGTTGGAGCTGTGATGTGGGTGCGGAGTATTTTTACTTTTGGTGTTTATCTCAGGAGATTGTCCTTCTGAAGGATGACATTTCCCCCACTCTGTCCCAGATTGGAAAATCTGATGGCATGATTCTGGTGCTACCAAACTGTGAGTCTCTAGATAAGTCTTTTGTACCTGTATAGATCTTGGTTTTCCCATTTGAAAATGGAAAGGATTGGAAGGTCTAGAAGACCTCTTTCAGCTCTTACATCCACTGAATCTATAATTTCTAAGTAAAAGACATATGAATGGTCTCCCTGGATTCTAAAAAAGAAATTAAGTGTACCCCCAAACAGGAAAAAGCTACGTCTGAGATGATTTTCCCCAAAGAAACTAAACATAGGCAGTGAATTAGAGGCATTTATGGCTTGCTTCTATTTGTATGGGGGTGGGGAATGGGAAGGAGATTAAATAAAAAGAGAGTAAAAAAGTTTCCTGATTTTAAGTGAGTTTGATGAGAAATAATTTATAATGTCATTGCTTGCTTGTTTGTTTCATATTTAACTCCCCCTCCCCTCTCCCATCTTAGCTCTTCTCCAAGGGCCAGGCTTTTATCACTGGGATCATTTGATAAAAGTCCTACTTTGCTGTGTGACATTGCAAAAAGGATCTGTATACCCAGGAACATTCTCACCATTTCCAAAGTATCCAATTTTTGTCTCACTTGCTCTGTAGAAATGTTTCCCCTTGGGGTGTTCTTACTCACTTGAGTGCTTTAAGTCTACATTAATACACTTATTTCAACTAGACCTTTAATCAATATTTCATGGGATGTATTGAGAAGACCCACTTAATCTCTTTTAGTCTCTGCAGGTGTAGGAGTGAGAGAAAGCACTGGCCCGAGAAGACGGTGTCATTTACACACAAATGAAGATGTTCCTATCGATCATAGGCTTGTTGGGATAATACTTGTGATGAATCATTTATAGGAAGGGGACAAGGCATTTTATGTTTTACAGAATGGGACTTTTGGATCCTTAAATATCTATCAGAGTCCCATTACTGAAGGAGTCAAGGATTACCATTGGATTGACTTCCTAGCAGGGAAAAAAACTAATATAAAAAAGTGACTTGAATAGGCAGGACCAATTGGGGCCATAGACGATTCTATTTGTAAATTGGGATATTTGAAGAGACCTCAGAGCATTATCATCCATAGACAAATAAGATTCAAGTGGGAAGGTTGGAGTGGCTTGTGGAAAGGTAATTTCTTTCTGAGGATGTTTATAGTACAGTGGTAAGTCACCTGGGTCTTAGAATCAGTGGGATCCTGTCCAGATTCTTGCTCCAATACTTATTATCTGTATGACTGTGGCCATTTTATTTTATTTAAATGGCACTTCCTGATACATAAAATGTTTGAGTAATAGCTCACATATGCTCACTTATCTTGCACTTACCATGTGCAAGATATCTAAATTCTTTTAACATATGTAATCTTTTATAATTCTCAAAATAACTTTAATAAGGGGACACTATTGGTTACTGTAGCTATGTAGTAAGTGTATGAAGTGGAATTTCTCCTACTTTTTTCTTCTTTTCCAAAATTGTTTTAGCTGTTTTAGTTCCTTCGTATTTTCATATAAAATTTAGAATAAGTTTGTCTATACTACAGAAATTTTGCTGGGATTTTTGGTAGGAATTGCATTAAACCTATGAATCAATTTGGGGAGAAATATCTTCACTGTATTAAGTCTTCTAATCCATGAAAATGGTATATCTATTTAGATCTTCAATTTCTTTCATCAATTTTTTGTAATTTTCAGCATGTATATCCTGTACATTGTTTTTAAAAGATTTATTTCTAAGTACTTCATTTTTGGAGTGATTGTACATGACATTGTGTTTTTAATTTTAGTTTTCATGCATTCACTGCTATAGAAATATGACTGGTTTTTGTTTTTTGATCTTGTATTCTGCAACCTTGCTAATAAACTCAATTAGTTCTAGTATTTTTTTTTTTTTCAGAGAATCCTTGGGATTTTCAACATAAGCAATCATGTTATGAGATAGGGAAAGTTTTCTTTCTTCCTTTCCAAACTGTATGTCTTTATTTCTTTTTCTTGCCTTATGAAGCTGGCTGAGCCTTCCAGTATTATGTTGAATAAGAATGGTGAAAGTTGATATTCTGCTTTGTTTCATAGTTTTGGGAGAAAGCATTCAGTTTTTCATCACTAAGTATACTGTTAATTGCAGGATTTTTGTAGACTCTCTTTTCCAAGTTGAGGAAATTCTTTTCTATTTCTAGTTTACTGAGAGTTTTTATTATAAATGAATGTTGAATTCTGTCCAATGCTTTTTTTGGCCTCTGTTGATATGATCATATGGTTTTTCTTATTTAATCTGTTAATATAATGAATCACACTGATTGGTTTCAAAAGTTGGTTTTCCCAGACTTGCTATTCACAGGAAGAACGTCACTTGGTCGTGCTATATATCCTGTTTTTGTATTACTAGATTTGATTTGTTAATGTTTTTTTGACAGTTTTTGCAACATGTTTATGGGAGATATTGGTCTTAATGTCTTTGTGTGATTCTGGTATCGAAGAAACATTTTTTAATATTACAGTTTTGAATTGGTGTGTAGGAAAGCTATTAATTTTTTCACTTTTTTTCTTATATCTAGTCAGCTACTTAAAATTTTGTTTTAATTCTAATAACTTTTTAATTGGTCTTTGTATATTCTAGGTTGGCAATTGTAACTCCTGTTTAAAAAAAACTCTTTGGTCTCTTCTCTGTCCCAAATCAATACGCTTTTTAGTTGCTCTTACATTTGTGCATTATCTAGTGCTCCCCAATCTCCAAAAATTACAATTTTGGTAATTTATATTTTCACAGATTTGTTTATAGTATTTACTAATAAATTTAACTACCTTCCTATTTATATTCTCTTTCTTTCTCCTTACTGATCAGACACCAGAATTTTAACTTTGTAAATTAATTATTTAAAAGTCCAATATAATTGATATATAACATTTTGTTAGTTTTAGATGTGTAACATAATGATTTGATATATGAATTTATTGCAAAATGATTACCACAAGTTCAGTTGACCTCCTTCATCATACATTATCACAATTTTTTGTTGTTGTTGTGATGGGGACTTTTAAGATTTACTCTCTTAGCAACTTTTAAATATAGAATACAGTATTATTATAATAATCACCATGCTATACATCGCATCCCCAGGACTTATATATTTTATAACTGGACGTTTGTACTTTTTAACTACTTTCACCTATTTCACATACTGCCTCCACCCTCCACCTCTGACAACCACGAATCTGTTCTCAGTATCTATAAGTTTGAGGTTTTTTTAGATTCCATAGATAAGTGAAATCATTTAGTACTTGTCTTTCTCAGAGAACTTTAACTTTCTAATTGACCTTTAAAATAAGAGCCTTTGATTTTATAATTATCTATTCTCGGGTAGTTTGTTTTATAATTTATTAATTTATGTTCTTAATTTTAATTACTCTCTTCCTTATTTAGTTTTTTTTAGCCTCATTCATTGACTGCTTGGTTTCTTTATTTTCAGGCTGTTAATTTTTCTCGGAATACTCTTTGGTCACATTTTAAAGATATCAAAGTGTACTGTTTTCATTACCATTCATTTATTTCATTACCATTTATTTAAGTAGTTTATAGTTTCAATTTTGTTTTCTTCTTCCTTCTTCCCTGGCAAACACTGGTATTTTTTTTCTGTCTCCATAATTTCACCTTTTCCAAAATGTTATGTAATTGGAATCATACAGTATGTAGCCTTTTCAGGTTGACTTCTTTTACTTAGTAATATACATTTAAGCTTTCTCAATGTCTTTTCATGACTTAATAGCTCATTTCTTTCTAGCACTGAATAATATTCCATTGTCTGGATGTACCACAGTTTATTTATCCTTTCACCTACTGAAAGATATATTGGTCTCTTCTAAGTTTCGGCCATTATGAATAAAGCTGCTATAAACATCTGTGTGCGTTTTTGTGTGAACACAGTTTTAACCTCATTTGGGTAAATTCCAGGAAGCATGACTACTGGATCATATAGAAGTATATTCAGGTTTTTAAGAGACTGCCAAACTGTTTTCCAAAGTGACTGTACCATTTTGCATTCCCTGCGGAGTTCCTGATGTTCCACATCCTTGCCAACATTTGGTTATGTCAGTATTTTGACTTGTGGCCATTTAAATAGGTGTGTAGTGATATGTCATTCTTGTTTTAATTTGCATTTTACTAATGACATATGATATGACATCTTTTCATATGCTTGTCATCTACATAGCTTCTTTGGTGAGCATTATTCTATGACCCCAGTGATTGTTCTTAAATTTTTAATGAACATCTTTAGAAATGTATTTATTATTTTCTTAAATTCTAAAAGGAACCCAAAATTGCTGTAAAAATTCCATTAGCATGGAAGTCTAAACAGTAAAGGTGAATGTCCATTCTTACCCTTGGAAAAGTTATTAATAAATATTACACTTTCACATTTATTGATGCATAAATAAATACACATATGGTTTTCTATACAGATATGCTTATTTTACTTTCCTTATCTGCCACCACAAATTTATATTTAGTTGAAATTATATTTCATTTTAGTTCAAGACTGCTCACTTTTGTTTCATATTTTGCTGCAATATTTTAAAACAATGGCATCAAGATCATAACCACAATACAATCCTTTAGCCTTGTATTTTAAATTGTTTTTACTTATCACCAAACTTTTCATTTCACAGCTTCCTCTTTGGTAATTTTACTTTTTGTCTTGCTGAAGAATTTCCTTGCATAAATTTTTTGAAAAATGAAAGTACATTTATTTTGTTTTGCCTTACACATTAGTGATAATGCTGTTGTCTTCTAGCATTCTGTGTTGTAAGACAGAAGTGGGACATTGCTCAAATGCTAGTTTCTTTGTAAGTAATTCATTCCTTTCATTTTAAAATGAGTTAACAGATTGTCTAAGATGTCTAGATAAGCATCTTTATTAATTATTTTTGCTCAATGGTCAATAGTGAAGTCCCAAATCTTTGTTCATGTAAATAAAATTATCCTCTGTTATTTCTTTTCTTGTTTCTCTCTTCTCCAGTATGTTTTCTCTTTCTTTTCTACTAAGTGGATGCTGGAGCTTCTAAAAATATCCCCCAAGTCTTTTGTGTCATATTTTTCATTTCTTTGTTTATTGTTCTGTTTTATGGGACATTTCTTTGCTTTATATTCCACATCTCTAATTCGGCCTTTGGGTAGTCCATTTTAATTGCTTCAATTTTTAGCGTTTCTTTTGAGTAATTGCTTCATATGTTTGACTTCTACCTTAAAAATAGCACCTAGTTCTAGTTCTTGGTTCATGAATCCTCCTGAAAGTTTTAGAGGATGCTAGTTAGAATTTTAAAATTTCTCTTCCATTTTTCCATATCTTTTATTTTCTTCAAAATCGATCATTCTGCTTGTCTGTCTTTGCTCTCTGTCACTCCTGCCTTTCTCAAATGTTTGGTGATCTTTAATAGCTCATTTATATTTATCAATGAAATGTTGGATGATGAGTATTTAAAGTTGGTGAGATTTCCTTTTTTGTGCATATCTGTTTCCATAATAGGTTTCTCCCTAACTAAAAGGGATAACTGTAGATCAGGCCTGGTGATGGGCATGTATCTCTTTGAGGGTAGAGGACGAAGGCACATTGGAGCCCCATACGCTTGCCAAGGTGAGGAAGCCTTTACCCCGCTACTAGAATACTTCAGTGTTTTCATTTCTGGAAGAGCTGCCTTTATTCCATACTCATGTTTCCCTGCATGGTCATTATGTAGGACTAGAACTTAAGAGTTCTGTTCCACTTTTCTCTCTTTTCAAACTCAAAAATGTTAGGACACCCTGTCCTCCTGGCCCCCAAAGAGGGATTTGCCACCATAGGAAGTGTTCTCAAGGCCTTGTCCTGGAGGCAAACACTATAAGGAGCCTCTCTGTTCATTTGCAGGGGTGGATGGGGACAACAGACCCAGGGGCTCAGCAAGCACTTCCTTACTTAATTGACCTGTGAATTGCACTGTGGCCGGGGTCTCCTCTAGTTCTGCATTTATATTCTCTGAGTTTGAAGATTGAAGATCTATTTGGGGAAGAACAGCTTTCTTTTCTGCAGCAGCCTTCCCCCTCTCCCACCCCCCCACCCCTGCCTGTTTTGTGTTATGGTTTGTTCTACTCTGGCTTCACTATCATTTGATTCTATTAGGTTTTTTTTTTTAATATTTTTTTAAAGTTTATTTATTTATTTATTTATTTATTTATTTATTTATTTATTTAGAGAGGGCATCAGCAAGGAAGGCGCAGAGAGAGGGGGAGAAAGGGAATGTCAAGCAGGCTTCGCACTGTCAGTGCAGAGACTGATGTGGACTCTGTGTCACGGTTCTTGAGATCATGACCTGAGCCAAAATCTAGAGTCAGATGCTTAACCGATGGAACCATCCAGATGCTTCAGATCTGAGCAGTTTTTTAACTTCTAGAAATTTTCCAAAACGTACAGTCTACTGGTAGTATCCTTTCTTGTTTTCCAGGTTGTTATAAACTTATTTTTAAATTATATACTTAGTGTCACTTAAAACAGATTTTGGCAGAGGGAAGAGACAAATGTGTGTGCTTAGCTTGCCCTATTGAAATAGAAGTCTTCACCTGCTTTTAATTCACAGTTAAAGTTCTATAGGCTAATTAAATGGAAACTGTCACTGGTATGTAGATTCTAATTTAAATTATCTCTTAGTTTCTAAATGAAATCGCTAATCCACTCTTGACGGGATTCCAAGAGAACGAGGTAGAATAAAGCCCTTAAAAATTTTTTTTTCATAGACTACTTAACATGGCAGTGGACAACTAATGAAATATAAGTAAAATCTAAAACTGCACATACCATTCAAGAAAATTTATACCAGCTGATTTTTCCCTAGCATTAAAATATGACCATTTTTAACACAGAGAGAGGTTGAGAGAATTGTACAGCAAACACCCATCTACTCACTTAATTTTGACAGTTACATTGAACTCTGTTTGCTTTATCTCATATCTATCCTTTCCTCTATTTACCAATAAGTTTTTCTTTCTTTTCGATGTATTTGCAAGAGAGGTACAGTCAGCAGTGCACCTTAGAGGGTACCTTTAAAATGACAATACATTTTCTCTGATTTCCTTTGCTCTCATTTTGCCATCACATTCTCATGACACTAAGAGGTGAGCTTCCCTCTGGATGGCAGGTCTGGGTCAGCTTGGTTGGCTACTTGAGTGTGTGTTTAGACATGCAAACCAGATTGATTGCTTTAAGGACCAGCAGAAAGCTCACCTCTTTGGTAAAGCCTTCCTTGATTGGGTGTCTTGACAACCCTTTTTCCTGTGATCTTGGAGCACTTTGGGCAGATCTCTGCTAAGCTATTTATCAGATTGGTATTGTGAGTCATTCCCTATAGGAACGTATCCTCTTCTGACTATAGAATCCTATGTATGTATGTGTGTGTGTTTGTGGGAGACAGTGGGTTAGAGATTTTGTCTTATTTATCTCTGTGTCCAAGAGCTAAAATAATTCCTAGAATGTATTAAATCAATAAATCAGTAAATGAAAAATGAATCAATGCTTGTCTGCTTTTTTAATGTTTATTTCTTTTTGATAGAGAGCATGCACTCACGTGTGAGTGAGCAGGGGCAGGGCAGGGGGTGGGCAGAGGATCCAAAGCAGGCTCTGGGAAGAAGTGGGCTCTGTGCTGACAGCAGCAAGCCCCATGTGGGGCTGGAACTCAGGAATCAATCTGGAACTACTCACAAATATGAGATCATGACCCGAGCCAAAGTCGGTTGCTCAACCCACTGAGCCACCCAGGCACCCCAATGCTTGTCCACTTTGACTAGACAAAACAGTTCAAAGTTGTTTTTATGATCATTGCTTTTTTATTAACTTAGTAGATTAAATTAGAATGGTTGTTTTGCTTAACAGTGTTTGCAGTCTTCACAATTGGTATGGCTTTGGTGTGGTTCTTAAAGAGGATAAGAACATGGCCAAAGTGAGGCTTCTTACGTGATCGTAGATATAATATCTCAAAGCCAAGGGTGGATATCAGAGCACAAAGATAGAATCTGTCAAGCTGTAATCTCAGATTCAAGGACAAATATCATACCATCTATACTCTACTTGCTAGTGTCATCAGAAACTTTTCAGGTTCCTTTATTAGGAATAATAGGCACCACACCATTGTGAAGAAATTACATCTGATTTTTACTTTTTCTCATTTTTAGAAATTTTCCCAAGGTTAATTTGAGTAACTGATCTAATAATAGAGATCTTGATAGCTGGAGTAAAACCTTGCATCTTGACCCAGCTTTTCGATATGTCATACCTTCCTTTCAGCATAGATGATTCATGAACCGTGCACAGTGAAGAAATGCAGGGCAGGTGTTAAATGGGAACCAACATTTATTGATGGACTATGACATGCTTGGCACTATACTATGCAATTTATATTGGTTGTTTTTTCTGAAATGGCCTTTAATTGAGGGAAAATTGGATTAGCTGGCTGAAATCACTCACTTGAACTATCCACATGGCTACTGGTCATTGGTTGCTTGCTGACTTGAGGCTAAGAAACTCCTCCTCCTCTTTCATGTTTATCTTCATGATTTAACATCATACTCAAAAGTAGTGTCAGAGAGCTGAGCCGCCAAACAAGGCCCACAGAGGATGCTGGGATCACAACCATATTTACCGTTCAAAAATGAAAGGACTTCAGAGAATTCCTTGGTGGACAAGACCTAGGGAAAACCTCTTGGGCCCAGTTTTTGCTTTTGTTCAAGTCACAGATCTCCTGATCTTTAAGATAAAGGACACAGATAGATTCCTCGTCTGTCTCCTCACTCTCCTCAAGCAGGCTGTAGCCCTCTTGCTTCTTGTTAGTAGCTTTTTTGGTAGGAGTTCATTTGACCAGATGTAATAAATGTGGCCTAGGAGGGGACTGACGTGTGATTTACTCTGGGACAACTCCATAGTCTGGAAGCCTTCCTGAACCCAGTACACCTACCAGAACTGCACCAAAGCCTGCCCCTGTCTTGTGGTTTGAAGGCACTTCGCAGCACCATTGGGTGGCTGGGTTCCCTAGGATGCTGCTTTAGGGCAGTCTGTGCTTGTGGGAGCAGATAAGAAGTGAGCTTAGGGGGGCCTTTTATCAGCTGCCATGTTCACAGAGGCCAGATGATCTTCAAGGAGTTGCTTAGAGATTTAAAGCACTGATGTGACAAGGATGCTTTGATTCCAATGTCCCAGCCATCTCCCTGCAGCCAGTGTTTATGTAAACTTGAAAAAACCTGCCACTACTGTTCATCACCCTCGTTTTTCAACCTTAATGGTAATTACATTCCACGGACCAGGAAAGATGTAGCATCCTTCAAGTCTGGATTGGAGTCTCCCTTCCACGTGGCGGTGGAATGTTGTAGTCCAGCTTCTGGAGGCACGGGCAGAGCAGGCTGCTGGGGACAAGGGAGACTGCTCTCCAGTGGAGGTTTGAAATCAGCCTCCAGAAGGCTTTAGCGTGTTGATTGATTATTATTATGTATGCAAAGTTCTCACTTACAAGACTTGAAGTCTCTTTTTGCTTTCATGTATGAATCAAAATTCAAGAACTAGAAGTTGTGGCTTTGTACCTGCACTCTCTAAGCCTGTGATCTCTTTCTCAGGCCCTCAGTTTTCTGAGTCCCCTTCCTCCCTTTCCCTCTCAAATTCAGTTCCTGCCTTCTCTCTTCAATGGCCCTTCTTTCAATAGCAAAGATGGGGCTTTGAGAAGGAGAGAGGCCTGTTCCATCAGTTCAAAGCCCCAAATCAAGACAATATGAGGGAACATTAAGAATTGAGACGCCCCCCCCCCCCGCCCCCAATCAAGGGCATATGCTTGCCCTTTGGTTTGTTTTACGTACCTCTTCCTTGTCTTCCACCTCCAAGATACCTTAGATGTCCCTCCCATCATCATTTTTCTTCCTCAATCTGTCTTCATTCCCATATCTACTGTCCTATGAAAGCAAAGGGAAAACAAATGACTTTGTATAGGGGATAGAGTTATGTATGAGAATGTTAAGTTTTCTGTCTCTTCTTCACTCCCTTTCCCTAATCAAGGCCTGAAAGATGTAATTGGTGCATGCCAGTGGACCATACCTTGGGTCTTGACCATCCCAGCCACCTCTAGGGCAATTCTCTAATCTCTGTTTGGCACTCTCGATGCCACTGAGCCCTAGCCCCGGAATGGTGCCATGACGAGCCCTGCCTTTAGGCTGACCACTGGAATGGTGCCAGGGACTGTAAACACAACCACCCAGATGAAAGGAATTCAGATCCTGTCCCTGGAATCCAGAGCCAGGATCTTGATGGAGCCTTTTTCTTCCTCTCAAAGGCCCAGCCACTGGCAGACTTCTTTTCCATCTGTCCAGGAAAGCCAGCTTTCAACAAATACAGTTTTCAGAGCTTTTATCCTGCTCTTGCATCCAAGAGTTGGCCCAGAGCACAGCTCTTGGCTTTTCTCAAAACCAGCTCTGCTTGATGTGAACTCCATTGGGTTTAGTACATGGATACTGGCACTTTTCAACTTGCCTATCTTAAGTAGAAATACAGGGCCAAATGCAGGTTTTGTGAGGCTTGAAAGCTTGTACAATTTTTAACGGCTGTCTTTGGGAAAAAATTATATAATATTACAAAAACAAAATTAAGTACTCAACTTCCTCTTGGGCATATCCCCAAAATGACCATGACATTTCAAAACCACCAACCGGATGGGAGGTGTAATGAAGTAGAAGATGGAGTGGAAAGAGACAGCAGTCTTGCAAATTGGGTTAAAATGTCTTACTTTGGCAACTTCAAAAACAATCAAGTAACATAGGACCATATGAGCACATTACTGGTGATCGTCTAAGGCGTAGGAAGGAGACTGTGCAAGCGGGGAGCTCTGCGGGACGTGTTTCATTAGCTTCACTGTAAATTTACCTCTGTAGGAATGCTTTCCTCTTAAAAAAATGAAAACACAGCCTTCCTTTTCCCCAGACCACAGATTTTATGTTTCTAAGAATGTTTTTCAAACGATCTTTGCACAATTTGATGATGACTCAAGAGCCTGAAAGCATTCATGTTTTATCCCAATAATTCTACTTCTGGCAATCTGGTCTGAGGAAAAGCATCTAGATTATGGAAGAGCTTTATGCACAAAGACATCTGCTGCAGCATTATATATAAAAATGAAACCTTGGGTAAGTTTTAATGACCAGCAACATGGGAATGACTAAGGGAAATGTGATATATTCACCTAGTAAAATATTATATCATTAACACCAATTATTTTTTTTTTCCAAATCCTTGTAGTAATCTGGGAAAATGCTAATATACTAATGTTATCAGAAAATAGCAGCACATGAAAGTTATATAAACTATAACATATAAATGACAATTGATAACATTGCCTTTGAGTTTTTAGCCCTTTGCTAGTATTCTTGAATTATACGTATCTTCTTAGGTGAGAAAAAGAAAGTTCTGAATCCCTTGGATCTTTGGAATTTCCGAAGTTGGGGACTAACATTGATCACACTAGAAGAAAGGCTCATTTTTTTTTTTAAGTTCATTGATTTTTGAGAGAGACAGGGCATGAGGGGGTTGGCAGAGAGAGGGGGAGACACAGGATCTGAAGCAGGCTCCAGGCTCTGAGCTGTCAGCACAGAGCCTGACGTGAGGCTAGAACCCAGGAACTTCAAGATCATGTCCTGAGCTGAAGTGGGACACTTAACCGACTGAGCCACCCAGGCACCCTGAGAAAGACTCATTTTAAAATAGCTTCTGATTTCATATTATTTTCTAAAGATAATTCTTGATATTGATGGCAATAAGACAAAATCAACACTTTTATTTATCGTAGATAGAACAATAATAAATGAATACAACTTTTTTGGAAATCACTTTGGCAATACTAATCAAAAGCCTTAAAAATGCATTCATACGTTTTGACACAGTGATCCCAATTCTGAGCATTCTACTCCAAGGAAATTACCAGAAATATAAAGGTATTATGTACAAAGATGCCAACTGCAATAAAATATAGAGAAACATTACTAACAACTTAAAGATCCAAAAATAAAGAAATTCTTTTTAAAAATCACTGCATTTCATAATGGCATATTAGCTATTGGAACGGTGAAATTAGGTGACAAAGAAGAAGGATAAAAACAAAGATAAGGGCATACAACAGAACTATTAACGAGGTTAACACAAAGCTGCATATTGAAGAATGTATTTTGTTAACAAACTATAATATATACCAGTCACTGTTCTTGGTAACAATCCTATGAGGTTTGTTTTATAATCCTTTCCATTTATGGCTGATGAAGAGCACTGTTGGTGGAGCCACAGTTCTCATTCAGCGGTCTAGTTCCAGAAGTCTCTGCTTTTATCCTCTATGCTGCGCTACCTCAAATTTAGACCTCAGCTTTCTGGTAACCAACATGAAAATGGAAACTAGATTAGTTAGTTCAACATTAGTAACAGGACAATAAAACAATTTAGCATATGCTACTCCTGAAACTAAGACCGGCAAAAAAATTTTTTTTCTTCTGAAATGAATGCGGTGTTGCTTAATGAACACCATCCTTGAAGGAGAGACCACACCACACTTGATGCCAATTTTGACACCTTCTCCTCATTATAGGCTGAGCCTATGACGTTGCACACCAAAGGATACTTCAGTAAGAGTGGTTCTATAGGGATGGGGGGGGGGGCAAGAGTGCTACATAGTAATGCTCAAATGCTTTCTTTAATGAGATGACTTAATTCAAAGATCAAGAATATTCAAAAGAATAAATACAGTGCAGATTCTTCATGGATTCGTTCTTAAAAAAAAAATGTTTCTCTTAGCCAACCTTTTGGAGAGAGGTTAAGACACTGCTTTAGGATATCCCCACAATTCTCTGTAGTTATACAAAATAGGCGTATTAGCTAATTAAAGAAGGGAGGTAAAGAGACACAGCGGTTCAGGTGTTCCAACCCTCAGCCCAGAATTTTGCACCATAGAGTATTAGTGAAATCAGGTACGGTCTTGTGTCCCTTACCTTCTACGTCCCACGAGGGCTGTGCAAGTTTGCAAGTAAGCTGCGGGGGCAGACCAGAGGCTGTGTGACAGGCTGAGAAACTTCCTTCTCTCTCAGTCTCTGGGCATGAGAATGCATTTGTCAACGCATGAAAAATATAAGGTAAAAATTTCAATAGGATTTTTACGACAGATATTTATCCTATCTCCATACCTCTTCCCTATATATAATGGTGAAAAAGGAAAAGAAAAGAAAAAAACAAAGCCAAGGGTGATTGCACCTAATTCCTGCTAGACACAACATCAAAACCAGTTCGTCCCTCTTCTCCCCCATCCCGAGCGGTAGGAATAAGCCAAGTCAGAGCAATGATATGCTTCTGAGTGATTGTCCAACAATGTCCTGTCTTTCTCAGCCAGTCTCCCAGAGAGTCATAGCAAAAACAAACATGCAGGAGAGAGCCGGAATCCTTGTTTATGGTTTTTATTTCTTCAAGAAAAAGGGCAGGAGAACTGATGGGCTAGCTCCAGATATGGCACACAGCCCAAGAAGCAGTGAATGAGTAGCCATTTCCACCTCAGCAGTCTTGGGCTTTGTTCTGGGGGCTGTCAGCAAAAAAAAAATGCCACCCTCTGTTCTGTTCATTAAGGCATCCAACACTTATTATGGATATGTGCTTATTTTTGTCTTATTTTGGGGTGCTTCCCACTCCCTGCCAAACCTCATTGTTACAGTGTCCCATCTGTGAGTTCTGAGTTACTGTCATTAACTGGGATCTAATCTGTGTTAACTTGTCATGGAAATTTTATTGGAACCACTGAATAAATATACACATAAGGAATTATGGCTACCTGCAGGGGACTAATCTGTCTTTTCAGAGTACACTACTATACAAACTCTGCCTTTCACACTTGTGTATTAAGTGCAGCAGGGAGCAGATTTCATTCCCCTAGGGAAAGGACCTCATTCCTTTCCGTAGACTTGGGTCTTTTGAGGTGCTTCCCCACAAACGCAGCCTTTTCTCTCTACACAGAAGTACACACATCCATACGCTTGCTAGACACTCAGTCTTTCCTCCTGACCAGAGCTTTCATCTTGACCCTTCACCCCCACCCCATCTCCATTTTTCCTGATAAGAGTCTGGGCCCCTGATCACACCCCCAAACTAACTGTCTCTTGTGACCCAAGCCACTTTTGCAGCTCTACTCCCAGCTCATTTATCTGAGAAGCAAACAGTGTTTAGCTACCAGTGGATAATGATGGTTTAAGAAAGTGCTTCTCAAATTTTATTATATACAAAGGTCACTTAGGATGTTTGTTTTAAAAAGGTAAATTTCTAGGCCTTTGTCCACAGAGATTGTGATTTTGTAAATCTATTCCCCATTTTGTTTGTTGTTGATTTAAATCAAAATAATGCAAGTGTACGGTTGAAAAATTGGATAATATGGAGGTGCTCTGCTTGTAATAATGACAATCTAGATTTAGAATGACCTTTTCACTGAGGACATCTAGATAAAAACTAGGCAAGATTTTTTCCTTAATTTTTTTTTTAACGTTTATTCATTTTTGAGAGACAGAGAGAGAGAGAGAGACAGAGCATGAGTGGGGAAGGGGCAGAGAGAGGGAGACATAGAATCTGAAGCAGGCTCCAGGCTCTGAGCTGTCAGCACAGAGCCCAACGCAGGGCTCAAACTCACAAACTGCAAGATCATGACCTAAACCGAAGTCCAATGCTCAACCAACTGAGCCAGCCAGGCGCCCCTAGGCAAGATGTTTTCAAAAAATAGTTGAATGCTTCAGTGGAGAATTCCAGAGCTAGATGCTGGAGGAAGGAAACTCAGAGAGGTGACCAGTTCCTATGAGTATTTTGCAGATTCAGAGAGGGAGCTCAAAGTTGTCAAACTTAGTAGAACTTTGACAGAGTCATAGACTATAAATACTACATATTTATATATGAATATTATAAATACTAAATTTGTATACATATAATATATAATATATGTATATAATATATGTATTATGTTATATGTTATATGTGTGTGTGTGTGTGTGTGTGTGTGTGTATATATATATATATATTTCAAAAGTTGCATAGTCCTATATGACTTTATAAATAAAGATAGTTATTTTTGACAATGGTATGTTAGGGGTGGGTTTTTTCATTCATTCAATTTTGTATTTTGTAGATCTTTTCAATCTGAAATTTACTTCTATCTTTAGCTTTGTAAAGTGCTGGTTTTCTTTTTTCATTAATAATTGCTTTCTCTGCATTTATTTGTTGTCTTTTATTTTGCACTTCTCTTAATGGGATGTTGGATCTCCTGGCCTGATACTCTATGTCTCTTATCTTTATTGCTCATATTTTTCATCCCTTGGCCACTTTACTTTTATGCTCTGACAGATTTTCTAGACTTCTCCCTCAATGCTTCTATTGCATTTTTATATCACCTATCATATTTTTAATTTTTGAAACTACTTTCTTGTACCCTGACAATTCCTTTGTATAGTTTCCTATTTCTTTTTTAATTATCTTATTTAAATTCAAGTTAGCTATCATACAGCGCAATATTGGTCTCAAGAGCATAGATTCCTGTTTCTGGATTTGTGGATTAAATAGCTCCTCAAATCTCACTGAGCCTATTAATTAGATTTTTTTTTAAATCACTGAACTTGAATTATGTTCACGTTCGAGTTCTCTTGGACTTTCTCTTTCAAACTGCTGTTTTTCCTAAAGTGTCTGATACCTTATAATGTTTGTTGATATTTAAGAGTGTGGACTAAAAAAAAAAGAGTGTGGACTAGGAAGATAAATCAGGAATTCTCTGTACATTGGTGTGGGCTTGTTCTTGGCAGCCATCTCTAACATGAGCAGGTAGAGAACTATTATTCTGAAGGCCCTCCAAAAACCAGGATGAAGACTTCTTTACGTTTAGGCATTCACACCTTCGGTAGTTGCCTTACTTCACTCCAGGTATATTGTAACTTCTTTATTTTCTTTTTCTTCCCTCCCTCTCCTTTCCTTTTCTTCTCCCTTTCCTTCTTCCCTTCCTTCTTTCCCTCCTTTATTCCCTTCCTTCCTACCTTAAAAATGCCCATGTTTTTTTGGCTGGGGGTAAATGCTTGCCTGCTTGAGCTTTGTATAAGGATGGAGGTATTTACTATTTTGTATATAGTCGTTTCACTTATTTTTAGACCTGCTTTTTATTTCTCTCATATGTGTTCACTCTGAGTCAAGAGGTTCTATGGCTCTGCTGCTTTTGGATTCCACAGCTTCCTCAATGCTGCTGTTTCCCCCGTTTTGCTTCAAGCCACTGATGCTTCTGCATCTACCTTCTATCATCTGGAAATTTGTTATGATCTCTTGTCTGTTGATGAGTAACTTTCTAGTCATTTGCTGTTATAGGCTTACTTGTGCCTTTTTGTTGCCTTACTCTCATCTTTCTGACAGCTCGGGAGATGGAGAGTCTAACATGTGGATTTAGTCTGTCATCTTGAAGCTGAGTCCCTTAATGTTAGAGGAGTCTTAAATTCCATGGAAGATGTTTGATTTAAGCCCAGTTTTGAAAAGTAAGTCAAATTTGTATAGAAACAGATGATTGTTGCAGATCACCTAGAGGACACATGTGAGTGGCAGAGTGGAGATGGGCATAGCCATGTTAGGTTTAAAAATTAGTACCTTAGCCTAACAATCCTAGTGTTTCAGGGGGAGGGTCACAGGAAACAAGATGTGAAAAGTAATCTGGATTGAGAGCTTTTAGTTCTTTGTGGAAAACTTTGGCTTTTGTGAACAGAGGAGAAAAGCAATGAAATCAATATTTTACAAAGATTCATTTGGCAGCACATGAAATATGCTTCGGAGGGGAGATAGACTGGAGGCAGAGGGCCAGTTAAGAAATAGCAGTAATCACCCATTTGTGAAATGATGGATGACGGCAGCAGGAATGGAAAAGTAGGAAGAGATGTGGGCAGATTAAGAATAAGAACCTCTAGTACTTAATGACTGATTGAATATGGAGGATCAGACACATTTTAGATCATTGTATATAGAAGATCAGTAAGTTTTCAGGACTAGATAATTATTGAGAATTATTGGATTGATGTGATTGGGAAATTCGTAGGCACCAATCACACTTCTACCTCCTCTCTCTGCCAGAGTAGGTTATTCACAGTGAAATTCTTGTTTCCCAGCCTAGGTTTTTGACAGATGGTAGCAGCAGCTATAGTGGTGATCGTGGTAGGGGGTTGTAATGTTGAAAGGGGTCATTGTGGCAGGGTAGCAGCAACGGAGGGGTGGCGATACTGATTGTTGAGGTAAGGTTTCATACCAGGAGGCACATCTTACCTATGCAACTACAGCTTTAAGTCTTGAGCTTACTCTTGTTCACACGTATCATGAATTTAGGAGAACAGGTGAAGACTTGGTTGTCCACAGAGCTAGGCAACCCTGTAGCCACAGTTCATTAGACTCGAAGTGGACATCAACTTCAGGGGAACAGTTCTTAGGTTCCATTGAACTAAGAAGACTTTCAACCTCTAGAATTTAACAGACTCGGAAATAGTAGCTGTAAGAGGCAGACCTTTGAACTGAAAAGGTTTGTGGAGTCGGAGCCTGAGTCATCACCACGGCAATGAAATGCTGCATACAGTTAAGGTTAAGAGAGAGTTCATAGGTTATGCATAAGCAGAAAAGGGCAATTTGCCGAGAGAGGCAGGAAGTGAGGGACAGAGCAGCAGCCTCCTTCCTAGCTGATAAGGCCCAGGCCGCATGGGTTCCCAAAGAGACCATCCAAGTCCATTCTGATCTTAGATGGTCATGAGATTGCCATTGTATTCTTTCCATAAACTTTCCTTTTATTGGAGTTACTTTGTGTAGGCTTCTGTTTCTTGCAACCAAATAACAGGGACTAAGAACTTCGTGAAGTAAATTGCTGATTTTCCATGTTGCTTACAGACTTCTTCAAAGTCACCAGTCCCTAGATGCCACTATTAGACGCTTTTGTGTTTGGGTCACTCAGCCATCTTCTGGGAGCTTACCAGGGACAGATCATGAACCTAAGAATTACGTTTAATATCAGGTCCATTCCACACAGGCTCTAGGCTTTAGTTAATATAAGCTATTACTTAACAGTGCCCCTTAATATTTCAAAATGAGAGTTTCTCACCCTGTGGAATATCGCATCCTGTTTCTCCAAAGGCAGGAATGTCTCTAGATTCTGTCTCCTGTACTCTGTCACTGTGCTTTTGTTTCTCTGGTTTGCATTCTCTTGACTTACACCTTGAGCCTCCTTCTCTGGCTTCCCCTTTAGATCCTGAACCTGGACTCTCCATCTGACTTTGGTTTTGGCTCACTCATAAGATTCTGATTCTGGTGTTTTTCTCCCAAGGACACAAGTGCACAGCTGACTAACATGCTGTACTTAGGCATGATGCCCCACACTTCTGCCAGATTTGTAAGAGAGACATGGAGGGGAAGAATCTTGATCTGCTGAGTACCCTGCATGTGTCCAGTATTCTATCACCTGGGAGGTTAGCACTACTGCTTTCTTTTATAGGTGTTAAACCTGAAGCCCAGAGTGTCAAAAGTGACTTCCCAAGTTTATATGGTGAATGAGTGGCAGATCTAGGGAATGAACCCAAGTGTGTTTGACTTCACTTTTTTCCTTTTATACTGTGTTGACTTGTCAAAGATGGAATAAAACCAAGACGTGTTGAGCACCACGGCAGTGACCTTTAGGGGCTACTCAACATCCATTCTCCCTTTCTTTCTAAACAGCAAAAACCATAGTTTTATTTCATATGAAAATTTGTCCCTCCCCCACCAAGTCTCCATATTCCAGGCTTCCCGAAGCAAGATATAGCCACATGAAAGCTGGTATGATGAAAGTGGATGGGTCTTGTGGGGCTTCCAGGAACACTGCTTAAAGCTTGAAGCTGATCTCGCTGGGAGGTTCTTCCTTCTTCTTGCTGCTCAGACACGAGTGGAGCTCTGATAACCACCTTGGGTGTGAGGAGATCCTGAAGACAGAATCCATATTCTAAGGTAATGGAGCCTTTGTCCCTGAAGGCCGCAGTGCTGCAGTATCAGTTCTAGAATGCCTACCTCTGGACTTTTATGCAGAAGAGATGTAAACATCTATTTTGAGTTACTTTTAATTGCAATAGGATACAATCACCTCCCCTACGTGAAACACTGTGCTGGCACTTGGACGTTTGGTTGCCCCTCTTTCAGATGAGGCCTTAAGTTTCAGAAAGCTTAGGTAATTAACTAGGATCACACAGCTACTTAAGTGGCATGTTTTGACATTAGAGCATCTTGCTCTAACAAAATAAAAATCTAAATTCCTTAGCATGGTGTACAAAACACCCATGATCTAACTATTCTTATCTCTTGAGTCTTACATTTTGTTTTATATGCTTTTGAAAATGCTATACCCTCTGCCTCGAATTATCGGCCCCTACTTTTCCTTTTGAAAATACCCACCTTAAAAAAAAAAAAAGGGGGCGCCTGGGTGGCGCAGTCGGTTAAGCGTCTGACTTCAGCCAGGTCACGATCTTGCGGTCAGTGAGTTTGAGCCCCACGTCAGGCTCTGGGCTGATGGCTCAGAGCCTGGAGCCTGTTTCCGATTCTGTGTCTCCCTCTCTCTCTGCCCCTCCCCCGTTCATGCTCTGTCTCTCTCTGTCCCAAAAATAAATAAACGTTGAAAAAAAAAATTAAAAAAAAAAAGAAAATACCCACCTACCCTTTAAGACCCACTGAAGATACTTTCTCCTCCGAAGTTTTCCTAAACAGCTCTCATGAAATAGGTCTTCCTTCCGTGTTCCTGTTTCTCCCTGATGTACCTTAGTAAGACATTGTGGTGCATACAGCTTGGTAATTGGTTCAAAAACGTTTTTGAGTATAGTTGACACACAACGTTACATTAGTTTGAGGTGTGCAACAAACATAGTGAATCAACCTCTCTCTTATGTTGTGCTCTGCTTTGCACAAGCATACTGCCATCTGTCATCATACACTGCTATTATAATACTATTGACTATATTCCCTGTGCCGTGACTTTTATTCCCATGACTAGAAGCCTGTTTTGCCCAAGTCTCACCCACGCTCCCCTCTGGCAACCATCAGTGTGTTTCTTGTATTTATAGGCCTGATTCTGCTTTTCGTTTGTTCATTTGTCTTTGTTTCTTTTTAGATTCCACATTGGTTGTAAAAAATTGTAAAATACATGGTATTTATCTTTCTCAGTCTGACTTATTTCACTTAGCATAATATCCTCTAGGTCTCTTCATGTTGGCACAAATGGCACTATCTCATCCTTTTTATTGGCTGCGTAATATTCCTATGTTTGTGTGTAGCATGTCTTCCTTACTTATTCATCTATCAATGGCCACATAGGTTGCTTCCATATCTTGGCTATTATGAATAATGCTGCAATAAACATAGAGAGGCATATATTTTTTTTTGAGTTAGTGTTTTCATTTTCTTTGGGTAAATACCCAGTGGTGGGATTACTGGATCATGTGGTAGTTCTATTTTTAACTTTTTGAGGAACCTCTATACTGTTTTCCAGAGTAGCTGGACCAGTTTGTGTTCCCACCAACAGTGCGTGAGGATTCCTTTTTCTCCACCTTGCCAACACTTGTTATTTTTTGTCTTTTTGATTTTAGCCATTCTGACTGGTGTAAGGTGATATGTCATTGTGGTTTTGATTTGTATTTCCCGGATGATCAGTGATGTTGAGTATCTTTTCATGCATCTGCTGGCCATCTGTATGTCTTCTGTGGAAAAATGTCTATTCAGGTTCTCTGCCCATGCTTTAATACATTTTTTGTTTTGTTTTGTTTTGTTTTTCAGTGTTGAGTTGTATCTGTTCCTTTTCTATTTTGGATCGAAACCCCTTGTCAGATACATCATTTGCAAATATCTCCTCCCATTCAATAGGTTGCTTTTTTGTTTTGTTGATGATTTCCTTTGCTGTGCAAAAGCTTTTCGTTTTGATGTAGTCCCAAGAGTTTATTTTTGCTTTTGTTTCCCTTGTGTGAGGAGACATATCTGGAAAAATGTTGCTGTGGCCAATGTCTGAAAATTTACCGCCTGTGTTCTCTTCTAGGATTTTTGTTGTTTCAGGTCTCACATTTAGCTCTTTAATCCATTTTGGTTTATTTTTGTGTGTGGTATTTAGCGTGGTATTTGTTTACATATCTGACTCCCCTCTAAAATATCAGCTTCCATCTCTGTATTCTCAGTACTAGTTCACTGCCTGGCACACACACACACACACACACACACACACACACACACACACACACCAGTATTTTTGAATGTCGGACTGCCTGAATGAATAAAAGGCAATCAAGTTGAATGGTATGTTTTAGTAAACTTCAGGGGATAAACAGCACATAATGAGGCTTATCTCTGGGTGTGTCTCCTAAGCTACCCGGGAAGCCTGTGGGAGCATGTCCCAGGAGGGTTACTTTAAACAGAGATCCAAAAGAGCCCATGTCTTCATGGAGACCCTTCAATTCACTCCTTACTCCCATTCCATAGCCCTGCATCTAAGGAAGACTGGGGCATATTTCCAACTCAAAATATCGTTTTGTGAGGGAATGTGACTGAAAAGATGATAAAGGTAGATCTGATTCTTGCTTTAATCCTTTAATCCTTAAATTGAATCAGTTCTGACACAGCATCCTTTTTCAAGATTTTGAAAACTTTGAATCCATTTTAAACTAGATTGTGATCGACAAACTCACTGGAACATTAGCGAACAGTTAAATACTAATTAGCCAAGTCCCTGCTAATCTCTCAGCTGTCAAAGGCAGAGATAGAAACAAAAGCTTAAATTAAACCTGAGTTGGTCCCAGAGGAGGGAGAGGTCAGAGGGGAGTGTTCAGTCAACTGTGAGATTTTGTGAAGGAAGTCCCAAGTAATAATCATAAAAACATGCAAATGTCCCTTCACTCATTTAAAAAGACATTATATTGACATGAAAACTCCTTTTGTCATATTACTCTCCAATCTGCCCCATCATTTAAATATTGCCCATTATTTTTAAGATAAAGTTCAAATTTTTTCCCCTCACTTTCTGTCCCCTAAGATTTCCTGTTGTATTTGTCACTTCCTCCTCCTGGTCTTTCTGCTTACAAGCTAAACGTGCCTCTAGGAGCATAAAGCTTTGGAAGATAGTGAGTGGCAAGGTACGAGATGGGACAGAGATATTGTGGTTGTGATTGTAAATGGTGGTGGTGGGGGACGTTGTTGGAGAAAAAAGGTGGAAAAAGTTGCTTCCTGAGGACCCAGATTGGTCTACACAGATAGACTTCACTTCCACCACTGTGGGCTAGTTCTCTGTTTACACTTCACTGCCCTGCAGAATTTCTCCTAATTGTCTTTCAAAATTTGAGCAACTGTAACCCAGTATTTTAGCTCAAGTCCCCTATTCTAGCAAAGCCCTGTGAAAACCCATCCTTTAAATAATCCTTTGCAGTGAGAGGCTTTTCTTTCATTCCTTAGTGTGCAGGTGGATTGGGTGGGGGAGTGCCCATAGTTTCACATAATTCTCACAGGTATTTAAAACACCCCTAAAGATTAAGAAGCATCAAGTTGGAGGAGACTGGTATGAAAGATTAAAACAGAATTTCTTAAATCAGTGGCCTGCAGACCACTGATGTTAGGATCAACTGGAGGCTTGTTTTTAATATCGATTCTTGGATCACAACCCCAAGCTCTTGAATTAGAAAATCCTGGCTGGGAACCCCAGAATCTTCATTTAAAAGTCCTCCCTGAAGATGTAGGTTAAAATTTGAGAACCACGGGCTCTAATTGGATCTAAGTTCATGTTCTGCGGTATTTTACTATTTGTGGTTCTTTTATAATTACCCATTTTCCTGACTTCTACTAGTTTGCTCCTTGGGTTTTTCTGAAAGACACTCATAACATCAGAAATAATTATAAGTTTTCCTCCTCCTTTCAATTTTCTTTTTTCCCTCCTTCTCTTATTGCACTGGCTATGTTGTAGAATAGGGGTTAGCAAACTATGGCCCACAGTCCTAATCTGGCCACCACCTATGACCCGCAAGTTAGGAAGGGTTTTTACATTTCAAAACGATTTTAAATAAATACCTATATAAAATCCTCCATGTTGCTTCTGGCCAGCAAAGCCTAAAATATTTACTATTTGGCCCTCTACTAAAAAAGTTTGATGACCCCTTCTGTAGACTCTGAAACACATCATCCAGACCCCACTGCAAGGAAGTGCAGCCTCCCCAGCCACACAGGGTGGGCAGCAAAGAGCCTCCAGCTTGCAGCTCCTCCAAGGCTGGTCTCAGCTGCAGGGAACCAGCTTACAAGGAAGAAAAACCCTCTGGGGAAGCTCATAATAGATAGTCAATTGAGATGGGGTATAAAGGTCCATTTCAACTCATGAGCCTGGGAACTCCCTCCAGGCTAGTCTGACTCTGTTGGACTACATAACCTTGTACTTCCTCCTTTGCACGGTCCCCCTTCCTCCCCGCTCCCTTTACAGGTATTGACCCCTTTAAATATCTTGCACATGTGCTGCCTCAGCACCTGCTTCCAGAGGACTCCACCTTTAACAGGTTATAATTTTGCGTACAACGTTAGTAATATTGGTAATAATGAGCACTACTGTTTGATTTCTAACTTTGAGAGAACTGTCTCTTGTTCGTTGTTATATAAAAAGTTTGGTATAGATTTCAGTGGATATTCTTTATCTCTTTGAAGAAGTCTATTACTAGTTTTAAGAATTATATTCATTACAAGTTTTGTTAGGAGGGGGTTTTAAGTTTTATCATATATTTGGAGCATTTTCCACTTTTTTCTATTAATATAATGGACTACATTTAGAGATGAAAAAATTTAATGTGTATTTAGTTTTGAGAGAGAGGACTACATTTAGAGATTTTTGAAAAATTTTTTAATGTTTATTTATTTTTGAGAAAGAGAGAGACTGGGCACGAGCAGGAGAGGGCAGAGAGAGAGGGAGACACAGAATCTGAAGCAGGCTCCGGGCTCTGAGCTATTAGCACAGAGCCCGACGTGGGGCTCGAACCCACAAGCCATGAGATTATGACCTGAGCTGAATTCGGATGCTTAACTGACTGAGCCACCCAAGTGCTCCAATTTAGAGATGTTTTAACACTGAAATATTCTTCTACTCTAGACTAAACATGGGTAATAATAGGTAGATTTTATTTATTTGCATAATATTTGTTCATCTTTTAATTTTTAACATTTACAAAAATTAATAATACTATAAAATTAATTCTTTTTTATGGAGTACAGTCCTCTAAATTTTAACTTACATGTAGATTTGCATAACCATCATCACAATCAAGATACAGAATAGTTATATCATCTAAAAAAAATTTCCTCACGTTCTCCTTTGTAGCCCAACTCTAGCCACATCCCTAACCCCTGGCAATCACTGACTTTTCTAGTGCCATATAAATGAAATCATACAGTATGTAACCTTTTGAGATTGGTTTCTTTAACTCGGCATTATTCCTTTGATATTTTTCCAAGTTGTTGCATGCTCTTGTCTTTATAGTTTCCTTTCCTCTACTTGGCATCTCTATTTTAATTGCTACATTATCACATCTCAAAACTTTATAAGTTAATTTTTTTGCAATTCTTAAATGGTGTAATATGTCTTCAATTATTTCCAAGAAAAATAATACATATGTCATATAGTTTTTTTAACTTTTGCCTCCCTGAAAATTTCTCTCTTGGTCATATGTGAAAGCCAACTTAGCTAGGTATAAAATTCTTATGTTCTAATATATTTTTCTTCAAAAATCTATAGATGTGGCTTCATTGTTATCTAGAATTTACATAGAGAGATGTTTGAAGCTACCCTGATTTGTGTTCCATCGTAGGAAACTGGTTTCACTGCCTGCTAATAGAAATTTTGTAATTTATTTTTGTAATTCAAAGCTTCTGCCAAGAAGTGTAGGCAAATTTCCAATAATTTTTCCTTGGAACTTAGTGAGTGCATTTAGTCTTCAGGTCTTTCTTCAGCTCATAAAAGTTGTATTAGATGATATATTTGAATATTGCTTTATGTAATATTTCTAGTTATCTAATAGTTCTAGCATCACCCTTGTAAATACTATTATCCAAATGGTGATTTGCCATTCTCTGTTCTACGTATCTATTGACTTTCAGTGGTTTTCTTTTTTTTTTCCTTTTTTTCCTACAGTCTGTAAAACCTTCTTCTTTTGTTACCTTTTTTTTTTTTTTTTTGTAAGTAAGCTCCATGCCCAGTGTGAAGCCCAGCATGGGGCTTGAACTCACGACCCTGAGATCAAAACCTGATCTGAGATCAAGAGTTGGCTACTTAAACAACTAAGCCACACAGGCACCCTGTTACTTTTAAATCTTATTCTCTTGATTTCAGGGTTTTTTGCTCCTATTTATTGTGATTATTCCCTCTTGCATTCTTCTAAATATACCAATTAGTTTTCTGAAATTTTATTTTGAATCTTGTAGTACATATTTCATAGGTTTATGCTTTTCTTTTGAGTCTTTATTATATGGTTCTTTTTACTTTGCATTGCAGTACTTTTTAAAAAAATGTTGGTTTTCTTCTTTGTACTCAGTCATTGCCTAGAACAGGGCCTGGCATACAATAAAGGTTCAACGGACATCTGTTTCATGAACAACTCATAAGTACAGTGAAATCTTTCTAAACAATGGGTGTGTGAATTGCTCTTGGCCCTGCTTTTACTCTGTTTATGAAATGGTCTAATTTCAGATCTACAGCTGTAGGCTAATTGATGTACACAGTTTCCAATCTAATTCCCAGACTTTCAACTAATGCGTGTCTCTTCAGTTAAGTTGATATGTCTCCCTGTGTCTGATGTCCACCTGTCTGATGTCCAACTGATAAAATGCATGAACAAGCATAATTCCCATGGCTACCAACTTTCTTCCTATGTCTGTGCATATCTATAAAGATTTCTTGTGGTGGTTACCTATCTCATGGACAATGAAATGAAAGTTTCCTACCATACTTTCTACCCACGTGTTACCTAGCATTTGTTCTTTGACTATAGGAAGATGTTAGAACAGAGAGGTTTGTAGGCATTTGTAGTCCAGCTGTGTTTAGTAATTGAAGGGAAGACTCACGCCCCATTTTTTGGGTGGTATAGATGGAGTCTCTGAATCACTGGTGGTATAAAATGCAGTATGATTTTATCATTCGTATCTTTTAAAATTTAAATTAAAACAATTTAAATGCAAATTTGATTTTAATTAAAAATTTGAATTAAATTTTAATTTAATTAAATTCGTGTTTAATATATTGAGAAGTTAGGCAATATTAAATACAGAGCTAGTAGCTAACACTCTTTTGAGCTTGAACTTCATTTCTAGCATATTTTAAAGTATTAGAGGGGCGCCTGGGCGGCTCAGTCAGTTGAGTGTGTGACTTTGGCTCAGGTCATGATCTCACAGTCTGTGAGTTCAAGCCCTATGTCAGGCTCTGTGCTGACAACTCAGAGCCTGGAGCCTGCTTCGGATTCTGTGTCTCTCTCTCTCTCTGCCTCTCCCTTGCTCATGCTCTGTCTCTCTCTGTCTCTCAAAAATAAATAAACATTAAAAAATGGGAAAAAAGTATTAGGATTTATTTTAAAACCCAGCCAAAATTTAGGGCAATTTATTTTGAATGAAGACATGTTGCTGTTCCTTCTTATCAAATACATCTCCTCCTACACATTCTTACACATAAATATGCCCAAACTAAATACCCACAGTGTATTCTCACTGCAGATGACAAAAGATTTTTAAAACAATTTATAAATATTTATTAAAGTAAAATAACTCTGTTGCCAAAAATGGCATCCTATCTAAGTATATTCATAACTGATGATCTCCAAAATCACTTTATGCTGACTCATATTTTCATTTTATTCCAATGCTGACATGTTCCTCTCTCCCAAATCACTTCAGAGTTATCAGCTTCTCCCTCATGAATTTCCAGTCCAATTAGCAAACCCTTATGTATCCTATTACACTATCTTTCACAGTGCAGTGCTTAGTTCCAAGTCCAGCGCAAGCTATTTCTAGTCTGTGGTTCTTCCCACAGGAATTTTTTGCAATTCTTTAATGTCAAAGAATTTATTTTCAAAATAAAAACTGATAAACAAGTTGTAGAAAAATGTGTATTTTCCTCCCAAGAAAGATTACTGCAAAATGTCAAAAAAAAAAAACCTCATCGACTTATTATTTACCATCTACAATAATCCTGTTTTACACATTGACCTCCACCACTCCTGGACTTCTTCCCTTAAGGACTGAGAAAACATAGTCAGGGAAACTCTATTAGCTACAGAACTAAAAACAGGGAAATGCTGAATTAGAAAATTAGGAAGCCATAGACTGTATATATTGATGCATTTTCATTTAAGATATTTTAGCAGCCATCTTACTGATCAATTCTCTTCACCCTCTTTTGACATTTTTAAAAGCAGCTAACATGGTCTAAACCATTGCATTTACTGTTTTTGGATCTGCTGTTTGTCTTTGTTTGAACAATGGCTGTAATCATGTTTTCTCAGGTCTCTCAGAAGTTACACTAATAAGAAGTAGCAGACGGTCCGCTCCATGCATTCTAAAAGCAGATTTCTCATGTGGCAAGACAAAAAAGGAAAAAGAAATCATTTAACATAAAATAAGGCCCTCTATCTGAGACCCTGTGAGGTCATGTCTGTACAGCAGATTGGAGTCCTGCTTAAGTTTTTCTTATGGAGGCAGGAGTGATTTGGTGATGACATAAAGGGGCCCTAACAGGGGACTGTCAACTTTTTTCTTAGGTGCCAAGACTAGTTCAGAAAAACAAAAAATATTATCCAATCATCTCCTCCCCTGGCTTGCCCAGGGCAGAAATGGAGTTGAGGCTCGCCTAAGTCACCTCTGTCTGCCTCCTCTAAAAATAGGTGTTGATGTGAAAATTAGGTCCCTCTAGCTCTTACCACCAGCACTGCCCTTACCTGTGTTCACTGGCAAAAGTACAAAGTTGGCCAAATGTGTTTCTTGAAAGTTTATTTCTAAGCTAAACCCAAGGTGCTATTGTGCTTACAGAACCATCAACTGTCTTATTGAGTAAGTATCAAAAAATGTACAGGTGCATGTGTGTGATTGGAAAGAAAGGTTAATTTCAGAATTGGAAGAAGACTTTGTCAGGGACAAATGTGTCTTTGTTTTGTGAATTGCCTTGATGGGCCATTTTGTTGTATAAAGAGCTGGAGGGCTAAGTGAGACAGAGAGAAACAGGCTTCTCTCTGAAACTCCGATGTAGCTGGTAGTCCTGTAGTCTGGCTGGCTACGCTAACATTCCAAGATTATTTTTGTAGTGTATCAGTCAGGGTTCAAAAGCAGATCCACTGAGTTAGAGAAGAGATTTATTAGAGTAATTAGGCATCACACAATTGTGGAAAGAATGGGGAAGTGAAAATTCAAGGAGGAAGTTGAAGGATCAAAGAAAGAGTCACCAACCTGTCAGTCTCAGGGGTTGAGCACTTCCAGCCACCAAAGTGAACATGGGGAGGTCTGGGGAAAGCTGTGTCTTCACGTAGCTACTGCTTCTCAGCATCTCCTGCTAAATGTCTGCGGGTTCTGGGGGCTCATGGTGACCCTGCGTCTGCCTGGCGCCACACCTCATCATGACGACCTTAAGAGAATACAGGTTGCTGCTTCCTTTCTGCTTCCAAATATTGTCTGTCTGCCTCTTTTGGTTAATTCTAACTAAGAACAATACAGGGAAGGGGATTCTGGAAAACATAGTCCCCACTTCATCAACTTGAAACAGTATAAACCACCACACTCAGGAAGTCTGGAGGAATCTAATGAAAAGTTATTTAAATTAATAATATAATTTAGTAGCTAACAGGGAAACAAGACAATAACTTTCTAATAAAACAGTGATCAAGAGTTAGAAAATATAGCAGGAAAAAATCCCATGTGGCAACCCCAAATCTAAAACACTCAGGGATAACATGAACAAGAACTGGGTGGTGACTGTGTGTAATAAGCTTCATAATATTACTCAGGAACATGAAAGCGAATTTGGATAAATGGAAACATAAACAATGTTCTTGCATGGAAACTCAGTATTGCAGGGCTATTGGTTATTTCATTTATAAATGTGATAGGATTCCAATCAAAATTCCAATAGCATTATTTTTTGGAACACATAAACTTATTTAAAATTCATTTGGAGGAATAAACGGGAGAGAATAACAGAAAATTTATTAAAGGAAGAATAATGAAGGAGGACTTGCCTTACCAAATACTGGGACACACTGTAAAGTTTAAATAGTGCAACAACATAACATAGTATTGGCACCTAAAGAGACAGACATGCCCATCACCGGAATGAAATGCTGAGATTCGATAAAGATGGCACTTTAAATCACTAGATAAAGAATATTCAGTAAATGATACTGGGGCAACTGGCTAACCAGTTGGAAAAAATGAAACTGGAGCTTAAGGAAAAATCTAACCAAAATAATTTTCAGATGACTGTAAGATGGAAAACACCAGAAAAAAGAAATATCATGAGTACAATTATATTTCATTTTGGGGTGGTGAAGGCCTTTTTAAACATGATGCTGTAGTCAGAAATCATAAGGGAAGATTATGGTATAATCATGGTATAAAAAATGGCATAAAAATTTTAAACCGTATAAGCAAAAAAAAAAAAAACAAAACAAAAAAAACAAACCCAAGAGCAAAATGATAAACTGCAAATTGCATTTGCAATATTTTTGACAAATGGTTAATGTTACTAATGTAGATCATTTTTAAACAAGTAAACAATAATATAGACAAACAGTTAAAAGACATGTCAAGAAATCCCCTCCCCACAAAGTATAGCTAAGGGCAAAAAAAAAAAAATCACATAAAGTCATAGTCATTAAGTAGTCAAGGAAATGAAAATTATAATGGTGTAACTTTTCCCCCATCAAATGGTCAAAGATAAAGGGAAAGATAACATCCACTGTCGGACTGTCCTATTGGGAAAATGAGTCTGCATCTACTGTAGACAGGGACACAAACTGTAAGGTGTGTGGAGAGTTCATCAGTAAGGGATATCAAAAGCCAGGGGTAGATATCACAAGTTTTTTTTTTTAATGTTTATTTATTTTTGAAGGAGAGAGAGACAGAGCATGAATGGGGGAGGGGCAGAGAGACAGGGGGACACAGAATCCAAAGCAGGTTCCAGGCTCCAAGCTGTCAGCACAGAGCCCAACGCGGGGCTCGAACTCACAAACTGCAAGATCATGACCTGAGCCGAAGTCGGTCGCCCAACCAACTGAGCCACCCAGGCGCCCCATCACAAGTCTTGAAAATGTGCACACATCCTGATCCAGCCCACTTCCTTCTGGTATTATTTTTTTCCTAAGAATATTATCATGAATGTACGTCTTTAACTACAAAAATGCTCATCACAGCTTTGTTCAAAATAAGTGCCCATCGTATGAAGTTTGGTGAAGTAAAACATGATACATATATTGATAATATCATGTAATCATTAAAGGGTTGTTCTCATGCATGGGAAGTTGTCCACAATGTGCAATGTGATTAGTGAAAACTCAGTTTATGAAACAATGCCATCAGTCATTTATAGTCTGCTGAGTAGAGTGACCTCCCCCCTCCCCCAATTATCCAGAAAGGAAGGAAAATGGCACATATTTGAGTTATCAGAGACTCAACACACAGCAAACTCCTCCTGGGAGCAGCCACTTCCGTTTCACCTGCACTGCCTTTCTCTGGATCCAGCTCCCTGTGGTCCTTCCAGCCTCCAGCCTTTCCTGTGCCCTTCGCACAGGTGGCTGCCTCAGCACGGGCTCTCCTCCTCACGCACCTTCAGCAGCTCTCTGCACCTACAGGATACAATCTGAGCTCCTCAGCCTGACGTTCAAGGTCCCTTCATCCTGTCCCCACGCTCCCGATTATCTTCATCACCCCTTTCAGGGCAGGCCCTCCAGACTGCTTCCTTCCCTGCTCTGTTCTGTGGTTTTGCTCAGGCTGTTGCTTTCCCTGGGACTGTCTGCCTGCTCAAAAGCCACCCCATCACCCAAATCTCAGGGCTCAGATGATCCATTCTCCACAAGAGTTCTTCACAATTTTCCTGCCAGATTCCCCCATTACAGAAAGTTTGCTCCTTGACTACAGCACATGCCAGACGTTATGGTTCTTTAAATGAGCTGTGTCTTTTCTTTGTTATCTTCCTCCATGCAAGGAAGTCAGTATGCATTTGCTCTACTGCATTGAGCATGCTCACTACAAGTGCACGATTTTCAAAGGATTAGCACGTATAAGTACACTCACCACTGGAGATAGTTCAAGTATTGCATTTTTAATTAACAGTGCTTTATATAGTGTTCTACCATTTCTTTATAAATCTTTCACATAATGAGAGCTAGTCTGAGCAAATATTTGCGTTTTCCTGGGGAAGCTGATTTATCTAATGTTACATGGATAGAAGGCAGGGTTGGGATAGGAAATCTGATTTCTTCCTTCCTAATGTTGTACCTTTTGGTGAACTAAGTGGTCCAATGTGGAGGGGACGTCAAGATCTTTTGATATGAGGGGGCATGATTTTAATATCCATTGCCTTGATACAGGCTTACAGAATTTAGGATTACAGGAGTTTTTTGGTTGTTTAGAGTCTGAATAGATTGGAAGTATTTGGGATTAATTCACCTGGCCTAGGAGTGTTGCATGGATGTCCCAGCTGACCATCGGATATTTGTCCCTGGACTTGTGGAGTGACTCCGAGGTTTCTCCTTTCTCAGGTCATGGGAGGACCACCCTGCTTCATGGCCGACACTGCGGGCTTGCCCGGCCTCCTTCGCGGAGGTCATTGGACCCTGTATATTCTCCTACAAACGTCTCTGGCATCTAAGAGGCAAGTAAACCCTACAGCGCCTGCTTGTTCACAGAGGGCCTTATCAGTTGTTGATGAGACCCTGTCTAGGCTCACAGACAGGCAGTTTCCTCCAGCCCCAGAGCCCGAGCCCGCTGTGGAGCCAGAAGAAGGTGATAAGCCTCCGAGAAGATTTTTTAGGAGCCTTGCCTATCTTTCACACCAAGTCGCCAGGGTACATTTTCCATGGTCGCCATTTACAGATAGGGTGACTGCTCTGGATAAGGCTGCGGGCGGCAGTGGGTGGAGGGACGTTAAAGGGGGCAAATGGTTTTTCCAATTAGCTACCCTTGGGAATCCCTCAGGACTCTACAGGCTTTGTCTTTGACAACTTAGTTTTTTTCTTTTCAGTTGTTAAAATCCCGCCCTTGCCAGCCAAACAAACCCTCTGTGGCTGGCTCCAGAGCAATTAAGCAGGGTAGGCCCAGAGCCTCCTGGTGAAAGAGTTGAGTTTTGCTGGGCCTTAACTCTGGGGAATGTTCTGCCTGCAGCTGCCAGGCAGGAAGGCTGCGGTGATAGGGGCGGTGGGACTGTCACAGAAAAGCCCAGTGTGAAGCCCAGCGTCTCAGACTAGTCGGGTTACAGGAAATATGTTCATAGAACCTCCCACAGCCCAGCCCCTTGACAGAGTCTCCTCGCCAAGTGTTCGGGCAAGGCCAGAAGAAAAGCACAGAGAGACTGGCCAGTGCTTGACTGGGAAGCAAAAGACAGGTTCACGTTCCTGGGAACCAGAAAACCTACCTTCTCTTTGGACACATTTTCCGAGCGGGAAATGGGTGATACAGAGCGTATACTAATGCTTTACAGCATTCATAAAAAGTTAAATGAGGGTTTCAAAAGGCGTTTAGAAAAGGTATTACCTTGGTTTCTTGTTTGGACCAGTAAAGAAGTGTTCCAGACTTTGCAGAGAACTGAAGTACAATCCGTTTTTAAAGTGTGGTGTTTTGAGTTATTTGTTAAGTGCCTGTCCGTTGCATTGTCTCCTATAATTGTTCTTGCCACCCTTTTCCAATGCAGAGCTGAGGTCAAGGGAATAAAGCCAATGCCCAGTGTCACTCAGCTTGTTAGGGGCAGAGTGGGGTTTCAGTGAATTACCTCCTTCCTTCGTTTCATGCTGCTTTCATTTTTTGAACTGTTAGTTTTGTCTTGGTCATTCTCCCAAAGAGCAGACCAGGACAGAATGGAGCCTTGGAGGGTCAATGTAGGAGTAAAACATAATAATATGACAGTGTGTATGTTGGCAGGTGGGGGGTGGGGGGCTAACAGAGGGTGGCAGTCAAGTCAGGCTGGCTGGTCTGGAACAGGGCTTTTTATGGTATGCCATCCAAAAGATTGCTCCCTTTCTTGATTCACGTTTTCCACGTGATAACAGCCAGACTATTAGCAACACTTCTAGACACACTGTTATGTTTTTCCCACTGTCAACTCACAGCATAATCTCACTATCATGTCTCAGATACCATGGTGGAGAATATGCAGTTTGGGTGTAGCCTCATGTTCCTGGGTGACAGTACGCCTGTACTGTCCATGGTACAGTGATGGGCATGTGGAAAATGGACAATAAGTGGTAGCCATAACTGTCGTAGTTTCCAGTGACAGCAATGGTGTAAAACAAACTGGGTCCTTTGCTACAAAGAAAAATGCATAAGCAGAGTACAAATAACAAATACAGATGATGGGACTTCATTTCAGGCTCCCAACCAGTCACAGAGAGAAAGTGCTCATAGGCTGTGGGACCACTCTCTAATTATGGTGGGAGGCAGCTGTCCCATTTCTCTACAGCTGGAAACTTGGAACTCTTCTTTCTGGTTTCTATTTATCCTAAGGAACGTGAGCCTTGGGGAGACAGCCATAGATGGAAATGCCTTTCTAGTCCCCACTGGAAGAAGGATCTAATTAGCGGTCTGTAGAGGAGACTCCCAAGCGTAACATTGACCTTCCTGCCCAGCTTCCTTTATTTTGGAACTTGAGAACTCAAGGCATCCCCCAGCAAAGACCACCAACCACTCACCCTCTAGGTAAGATTCCACATGGGAACTTGGCTTTGGGAGTTTACTTTGAAGGAGCAAAGTGGGTGCCAACAGCCATGGCTCATGCTATTGGCGCTGTTGGCCACTGGCTACTGCCCGCTCCCTGGCAGGTCTCTTCTAAAGGGGCAATCTGGACCCAGCCCAAATGGTTGCAGTGTTACTTAGATATCCCACGTGGCCCTCCACCCTTTGAGCTCTGGGGACAGACTCAACCTTTAAAGGTGCCTGAAGAATCATTTCATAACGTAAATGACTTTTCTTTTTAATACAGTGCTGGGAGAATTATTATTAGGAAGTTTGGTGTTTGTGGACAGTGCCACGACCTTGGCAAGTCCGGATTGATTCAGAATAATAACAAGGCCAGGACAGGGTGGGTAGTAGGCATGTGTATGTCTGTTTCATAGGTGAGGAAATAGAAGGAAGAAGGTTACACTGAGCACCGGGAATCTAAATCTTGGAAGATGCTGGATCCTGGAGAGCACACTGCCTGGGTTTGTCTGGTTGTGCATTTAACGCCGCACGATAGACCAGCAGGAGGGGCCGTATTTCCTAGCTTCGTGCACCAGTCTGGATAGTATGCCTCATGGGGACACTAAGGAGCTGGTTTTAGTATTCCCAGGGCCCAACAGTCTGTGACTCAATACCCTCTCTTGACCACTAACCCTGGCCACGTAGATGTCACACCTCCCTTGCTCATGGTGCAACATTACCCCAGAGGTCTCTCTCACCAGGATGGAATGTAGCAAATCATGCCCTGGGGAATCCTCATTACTTGAGTTACTACATGTCCCAGCATTTATGAGTCTTCCTTCTCACATATTTTTACTGGTAAAATTGAAAGATAGAATTTATCCATTGGAAAAATAAATACAATGTACAATTTTATGTTTCTTGAAATGAAAGATGTCTCTTTTATTCATCCTTTAATCCATCATCTAATCAACTAGCAATTCAGTAACCCAAGATTTTCACAAAATACCAGTTGTCTTAATAAAAGACAAATAATAAAGTAAACACGTCTCCATTAGGAAAGATTTTTTTTAAGCAATTTTCAGAGAATGCAATAATAGGATCGGTATGCCTTCCACTTAATACCCAAAGAGGTGTTAAGGTATGTGTCCTGGGACAATCAGGTATCAGAGGCCCCTTGAGGAAGGATTCCTCTTCTCTGAAATCTCAGAAACTCTGAAATTCTGAAAAAAGCCTGCCCCTCTCACATATGCGGACCTATACCAAAGCCTGGAGGCATGATTCAGATTTCTCAAAGCTCCTTCCAGATCATTCACTCTCATTTGAATGGCTACTGTAGTTTTATCACCCTTTGGTTCTGAGAATTAATTAGCTATTTGGTGCAAATGGCATAACTCAGCCAACTGTCAGCGTAACTCGTAAGTTCCCGGATTTCTCCTACTTTCTCTCATTCTGGAAAAGTTGGGGGCATTTTACATGCATTAAAAAAAAGAAAGGTGACTTCTTTTTTTTTTCCTTTTCCAAATTTGCTGAGCTGTTTTCAGTGGGTATCAAAGATGGCCTTAATTTTGTTCACTACTCAGTTTCAGGCCACACAAATTTTTCCTTCCTCTTGCTGTCGTGATTTCAGAACTTAAAGTAAATATTTACTTTACAAAAAATCTGTATCCCGAGCAACCAAAATGTCCATCGATAGGTAAATAAAACATGGTATTCACACACAATGGAATCATATTTGGCTTTGAAAAGAAGGAGGTTCTGACACATGAATGTGAATGAAGGTTCTGAACGTGAATGAAGCTTGAGGACATCATGCTCAGTGAAATAAACGGGATGGAAGAAGACCAATACTGCATGATTCCACTTATCCAAGGTACCTAGAGTGGTCAGAGAGTTGGTGGGGGTCGGGACCCAGGGGACGGGGGTGGGGAGTTGTTAGGGGACACAGAGTTTCAGTTTTGCAAGATCAAAGAGTTCTGGAGGTGGATGGTGGCAATGGCCTCACAACACTGTGAATGGGCTAATGCCATGGAAATGTACGTTGAGAAAATGGTTACATTGGTACATTTTACATTAGCATATGCTAAACGTTTTTTTTTCATTTAAGAATTTTTAAAATGTAATTAAATTAAAAAATATTTAAATGAAAAGCAATTGGGAAAACCCCCCAATTTCACGCCGTCCTTGACCGTGGTTCGGGGATTCTGGATGGAGTCTGGAGAAAAGCTCTCCCCACAGCCCTGGGGGCAGCTCCATAGTTTTCAGTTCTGTTAAGCAGATGCCAGAGTTCAGCCGCCTGCAGTCAGGATCCCTGAAGTCCAGGACATCTAACCAAGGCCTTTTCCTGTTCTTTTTGGCAAAGTGGTAATGCTCCTAATTAGTGCAGAGACCTGACTCTGCTAGCCTGACAGGCCCAGATGGGAGGGAGCCAGAGGAGGGCTGTCTGCAGGCCCAGGGGAGTGGCTGGGCACCCAGCAGTTGCAGGCAGAGGCTGGAAGAAAGAGGGAGCCCCTCGACAGAGAGGGCAAGAGGGGAATGTTGGCTGACAGAAAAGAGAGATAGTTTAGGCTGACTTCTAATGCAAGTAATGTTTAAATCTCATTGCCAGAGCACAGAACTCTCAGAATAACCTGAATTAATCCAGTGTTCTCCGTGCTCTTCCTCTAGTGAGGACGCAGGGAGACTACAAAAGAGTGTCTTTCTCCCTCTCCTCTCTTTCTGCTTCTCTCTCATAATCAACGCCCATGAGGACCCTTGCTGAATGATTGAATCCAACTTGGGACCCTGACAGCAGAAGATCATCTGCAACAAAGTGGCCCCCAGCCCTTTCTCTCAAGTCCTGGAGATCATCTCCCTCACTAACCCCCCAAAAATGCAGTAGTGACTTGAATGGTGGCCCTCCAAAATGTTTGCCCACCCAGAACCTGTGAATGCCACTTTATTTGGAAAAATGGTAATTAAGGATCTTTTTTTTTTTTAATTTTTTTTCAACGTTTTTTATTTATTTTTTTGGGGGGACAGAGAGAGACAGAGCATGAACGGGGGAGGGGCAGAGAGAGAGGGAGACACAGAATCGGAAACAGGCTCCAGGCTCCGAGCCATCAGCCCAGAGCCTGATGCGTGCGGGGCTCGAACTCATGGACCGCTAGATCGTGACCTGGCTGAAGTCGGACGCTTAACCGACTGCGCCACCCAGGCGCCCCGGTAATTAAGGATCTTGAGATAAGATCATCCTGTATTACCCAGGTGGGTCCTCAACCTAACGACAAGTGTCCACACTAAAGAAAGGCAGAAGGAAATTTGGGACACAGAGGAGTAGGCCTTGTGAAGGCAAGAGACAGAGATTAGAGGGCAGCAGACACAAGTAACTGCTGGAGCCACCAGAATCTGGGAGAGGCAAGGAAGGAAAGAAGGTTCCTCTCTCTAGAGTCTTTAGACCAAGTGCAGACCTTCTGGCCCCTTGATTCTGGGCTTTTGGTTTCCAGAGCTATGAGAGAATAAATTCCTGTTGGTTTAAGACATGAAATGTATGGTAGTTTGTTACAGCAGCCCTATAAAACTAATACATGCTAACACTTAAAACCAGCGTGGCAGGCTCCTTTGCTGCTGAATTGTAGCTGGTGGGACTCCAACTTCCTTTCCTTGGAAAAGAGCCATGGCGTGGCATGTAGGAGCAGTGTTCTCGCACGGTCGTGTATACACGCAACACCGAGGGACCCTGTCACGGGTCAGTCTGTGAGACAGTTGCCAGGCTGGGGTTCAGGATTCTGCATTTCTAAGATGCTTCCTGTGATACAGATGTTGCTGTCGGTGTACCACACTTTGAACCCACAGAAACTAGTTTGGGATACAGACTTTCAAACAGAAGCATCATACATAAACATGTTAATTGTGTCCTGTTGGGAGCCACTGGCCAGCATTCAGTCTTTATCTGGGCCTCCACAGGATCTTTACTGTGATTTTTATCCCAATATTTGGCTTAGTCTGTTTGGTGCTATAGGTAGAATGCCATTATCCATGATCTCTGCCCAATAAACTTGGAACCAATAATTAGTTTTGCATAAAGATCTCTGTGCCGCATCTTCCTCACCTGCTAAACAAGGGACTTCAGCTAGGGTTGTTCACATTTCCTCCACCTCGAACTTTCTTTGAGTAGGGGCTGCTATGCCCACACACAGACCTAAGACTCTCTGGAGTCCTTGTCTTCAACTTGAGGCCTCTCTCCTCATTTCACCCTAAACCAATGGCAGAGAATTGTCCTGATTCTCTGCAGCATAAGGGAGAGTGATAAATTACTCCTATGTTCATTGCTGTTGTGGTTTTTCTCACTGATTAGTTGAGGTCCTTCCCCTGCTCAGTGGGTTGTGAGCTTTCTTCTGAAGATCTAATTCCCATTAGCCAATCATTAGCGAGCCTCTCTGATATCTCTTCCATTTTAAGGGGTGTGTGTGTGAGTGTGAGTGTGTGTGTGTGTGTGTGTGTGTGTAAACATTACTGACCAAATCCTTGTGTTCATCTTATGCACAAAACTGAGTGAAGCCTAACTATCCAAAGCATGTATGTGTTCCCTTAGCACAATCTGGAACATACCCATCCTCTGTGTATTGCTCTGAGAGCAAAAATAACCATGGCCTTTATCTGAACGTCACTCCCTTAGTAAGTGATATTTACAAAAAGCACTTCACTCCCAGGATTGACACTATAGAATTTTGCTAAGATGCTATATGATTTTCCAATATCCCAGCAGGATGGCCATTTTCAAGAGTCACAGTTCTGTTCCTCTGACTTTCCATTGCCCTACCATACTTCTAGATGTAAGTACTTTAAAGATTTGGCTTAAACCACATGCACACACACAACTGATAATGCAGGAGCTGCTGTTCAATGGCCCAGGTTCTCCAGATCATCGAAAATGCATTTACCTTCCTCACAGGTCTAGCAGATAGCCCCTCACCGAATTTCACAGACAAGTGGAATGAGAGGGGGTCAGTGGAAATGGAGTGAGGTTACATTAACGTGTCCCCAGACGATGTATGTGGGAAATATTTATACTGGAGAGTTAACAGTGACTACCTGCCTTACTTCACTCGGATTCATTTTGTTAACTCACTCACTCGCCTCTCCCCTCTCCCTCTCACTCGTCTGGAGATGAAAATCGAGACCCTCACAAGATACCTCATAGCTTTGGGGGTTGATAGTAGGTTGATAGTTTCCTGAGCAGGCATCTGTTTGTGGAATCTGGAACAGAAGCATGTCTAGGGCTGTGGTCCTTTCCTGGGACCCCTGGTTCTGTCTCAACAACTGCTTCATGCTCTGTTCTCTACCAGCAGCTTCTCCTGCTCAGGGTTTCAGCTCCTCTGTCACTTAGTCTTATATATGGTTCTTTTCAAACGCCCTGACCTTTTTCTTGCTACATCATGCTTCACCTCTGACTGCATAGTTGCCAATTCTTGCTGTGTGTTTCAGTTCCAATTCTCAAGGGAAAGAATCTGATCATAGGGAGATATTATCTTTTCATGGGGTCACTCACTGGAAGATTGCTGGCCAGCCCTGGTGTGACCCTGGTTCATATAACTTGACTTGAGCCAATCAGCTGTGGCTTAGGTATCCCACGACATAAACCATGGACCAGGCAGCAAAGGGCTGGGGGTGGGGGTGGGGGGCGGTGGGCAGATTCTCTGTGAAGAGGGTTTGGGCAGGGCTTGTAATGACCCAATTTCCAGGGCACATGCTTCCCTCATCTTACTCTGAAAGGGCTTCAGATAAAAGTCCGGGGTGAAGATTCGAGGGCCTTGGGGGTCATATCTGTACAGTAAGTACCAGCCCCCTCCTGTTTTCAATTCTCCAAGGTGAGAAGGGATGAAGCCAAAGTCACAGAGAATTGAAACTGGTCTCCTTGAAAACACCAAATAGGTGCATTTAGGAACCCAAAGTTAGCTAGTGCCCTTGTAGAGTCAGCCCCACATATCAAAACATTGTTGGGGAGAGCAGGCTGTGGAATTGTGGGGAAGTGCTAGGTGTGACGGGGCAGGAGAGGTGAGCTCTCAGCTGTGAATGTGTTGTGTGCACTTGGATGCGAATCGGGCTGCAGCCTGCCACACGGCACGTCAAGGGTCATGGCACTGTGTGAATTCCATTTGCAGGTCCCCTTTTTAAAAGGCAGAGCTGGCCTCTCTGGCTCTAATGGAGAGGGACAGCTCTGACATTACAACTAGAGAGGAGGGGGTGCCCCCAGCACTCTGGAGACTTCGGTTGTCTGGGTTGGGCATCCACTTTGCTTCTGCTGGCCTCAGCTCCCACTCTGTTGCCACCTCCTTCCCATTGTCTGTACTATTCACGTTTACTAATGATTTCTTGTATTTTAACAGCCTAAGGTAGTATGGAAAATGCCCTTGCTCTTGAAATACTGTGATAAAATTTCTGGAAGAAAATAAAGAATACTTTCATACCCTCACATCTGGGGTTAGATAAAAGATTTCTTAGACAAGATACAAAAAGCACTAACCGTAAAAAATAAATAAATTGGCCTTCATCCGAAGTAAAAGTTTCTGCTCATCAACAGACACCATCAAGAAAATAAAAAGAAAGCCAAAGACTGAGAGAAATATTCACTATATATATAACTTGCATCTAGAATATATGAAGCACACCTACAAATCAGTAATGAAAATGCCAGTTTCGGGGCACCTGGGTGGCTCAGTTGGTTAAGCATCCAACTTTGGCTCAGGTCATGAGCTCACGGTTTGTGATCAAGCCCTGCATCAGGCTCTGTGCTGACAGCTCAGGGCCTGGAGCCTGCTTCAGATTCTGTGTCTCCTGCTCTCTCTGCCCCTCCCCTGCTTGTACTCTGTCTCTCTCTATCTCTCTCAAAAATAAATAAACATTAAAAGAAAAGGTAACCCAATAGAAAACAAATGTCTTTAGACGTGAACACATTCCAAATATAAAAATGGTCTATAAACATACGTAGGCTGCTCAATATCATTACTCATTATGAAAATGCAAATTAGAAACTATAAGGTATTATCACTTCACAGCCACTTGGGTGGCTATAATTAAAAAGACTGACAATACCAGGGGTGCCTGGGTGGCTCAGTCACTTGAGTGTCCAACTTCAGCTGAGGCCATGGTCTCACAGTTCATGAGTTCAAGCCCAGCACTGGACTCACTGCTCTCTGTGCAGAGCCTGCTTTGGATCCTCTGTATCCCTCTCTCTGCCCTTCCCCTGCTCACATATTTTCTCTCAAAAATAAATAACACATTAAAAAAAAAGACTGACAATACCAAAAGTATATCGATTGGAAGTAGAACAATGGAGATCTCATATGTTTCTGGTAGAAGATCAACATATTATAACCACTTTGGGCCATTGTTTAGCATTTATTCTTTAACTGCTAATACACCTACCTCATGACCCATCATTTCATTTCTAAGTATTTATCTGAAAGAAAAGTAAGCATATGTCCACACACAGACGTGTTCAAGAGTGTTCATAACAGTTTCATTCTTAGTGGCAAGAAACTGAAAAAAAAATCTATCAGTAAGTTAATGTAGAAACATTTGTAGTATAATCATATAATAGAATACTACTAACAATAATAAAAATTCTGATATATACAAAAATGTGATTGAATCTATAAACCATTATGGATGCCAGACGCTGCAGACTATGTTCTTTGTGATTCCACTTATAGGAACTTGTAAAACTCACAAAAAATCATCCGTGGTGATAAAAACAGAGCAATGGTTTTCTCTTGGTGGAGGTGGGAGCAAGGTGAGGGAATGGAAACTGATTGCAAAGGGTACTGTGAACTTTCTGGGGTGATGGAAATGTTTTATATTTTAAGTGGGATGATGTAGTAGAGACTATGGTGCTTCTGCCCAGATGTCCTCTTTGGGACTGACATGCCCCAACTGTTGGGAACATCAGCCAGGATAGCCCATATCTGCATTTCTTACTGGGCATTGCCATCAGGGAACTGCCTTGCCCAGTTAACTCCCTTGTAGGAGGTTGCCATAACTAATGACTGTCCAATACAAGGATTCAAAAGTCTGACCCCCTTGTCTCACTTTGGGACTCTCTAAAGGGTCATCCCTTCTCCAAAGCTCCTCATAGGATTAACCAAAGCTTCAACTGAAACAACATTGTGGGTCAGCTTCTCCATCTGCCTAGCCCTGCCTTCACACCTTTACAAGTTTGTCATCTGTGAGTATGCACCAGTAAGCTTTCTGCAATAAATTTTCCACTTAAGCATCTGTTTGCAGAAAATAGAACCAGAAATGGTCCTAGGAATGGACTCTAAAATGGTATTTGGGGGCTGGAAATGTCCCACTGGCTGGTAATGAGAACCTATCGCTGTTGGTAGGCAGAGCATAAAGAGTACTTAGCATGTCATATGGTGTGATTGTTGCACCTTGTACTGGTGGTGGACATGGTTGAGATATCAATGTAATGCATTAGGTGGTAAAGTTGAATAGAATGAGGGAAGTAGTAACCACAAAGATTGTGTAATCGATTGGCTGTTGCTGTACACATTGATTCATTAGAGAAAGGTAATGACTGGCTTATGGTGGTTATCCAACTAAAGGCAAAATATGAAGGTCTGACGGCCTCCTAGGCAGCATTGAAGGAAACTCTACCCTATAACCAAAGGAGAGAGAGCAGTGTGAAGGATCAGGTACAGAACTTAATTGTAAGAGTAGTGGATTCAAAGAAAACTGACTTCACAGAATCCAGAAATCTAGTTTAGAAGGAAGGGGAACTCTGAGAATTGGGCTTGGGATACCTGAATAGACACTTCTAAGAATCCTGAACTCCTAAATAACCTTCAACCTGCCTGACTGTAAGTGGTGCACCCCTGCTCGTTAAGTAATGGTGCTCTTTCAACTTCCTTGAAGCTTATACAGAAATGACAAGTGAAAATATCTTACAAGACAATATCCCCATGCAGGATCTTTTCCCTTTCCCTTACCATCCCCCTTACTGTCAACAAGACCAATAACAAGGGTCAAAGCCCAAAATAGTCTGACCACAGAGGTGCTAGGCTTGCAAAGTCTGAGAGGGGCTATGTGCCAAGTATCTACTATACCAAGGAGCTGTAGGATCTAATAAGTACTAGACTATCCTGGAACATCTGCATGAGTCTGTGCCCTGAGCATGCAGGATCAAGAGAGAGGAACAAGAAGTTGAATAAAGGAGAGTGTATTAATATGAGGAATTCTCCAGGATCCAACATTAACATCATGGCAAGGATCCTGGAAATGGGGCTAATATGCTCCTGGATAGCTATTGGATGCTTGAGAAAAAAATGATGGTCACCACTAAGTGAAGTATAAATGGCAGAACTGCCATGACAGACAGGGAGGAAATCATCTAAAGACTCTGAGAAATGGGCATGTTGGAACAGATATTTCATAAGGCCAGAAAATTCATCAACTGACAAATTTTGCAGGATGGCCTAGAGAATGTACTGGTTGGTGAGTGTGTACTAGAATTATTGAGTAGCTCAGTGGTGGCTGTCTTCATAGACCAGAGCTTCCAGAAAAAGATGCTACTACAGAACTGGGCTTTGAAAGCAATGGGGATAATAAGATCCCAAAATAATAGAGGCCAGGTGGCACAATTATTACAACAAGCAGCAAGGTCAGAATGGAGACTGGACCAAGCATGATGGATGAGCAGAGAGATGGAGAAGGTTGATAGAATACATTGGTCCTCAGGCAGAGATATTTGGGCAACCATTAACAAAAGGCAACTATTAACAAAAGTTAATATTAACATATTGTTAATATGTACAATCAAAAGAAATCCAGGATGAATGGTCAGAGCCTGTGGACAGCAGCCACAGAAAAATGCAAGATTCCTGGCTGTTCTCAGACCTGGAACCCATTGACTCAGTATGGGCCAAGTTCCCAGGAGGAACAATTTTGCAAGTCTACAGCATGTGTACTCAGTGGTAATTTCCCTAGTCCTTTCCTATGGCTATTTATTCAGATAGCCATGCATTGAACAAAGGGGAATATGTATAAACTGTTGGATACCCTAGGGTCTTGATCTAGGGAGTTGACATTGATGCCTAAGAACCCAAAAGCAACTATAGTCTGCCTGTTAGAATTGGAGTATATGGGAGCCAGATAATAACTGAAGCCCTAAACCTAGTCCAGCTAACAGTGGGATCACTGGCCCATGATACCATTCAGTATTATTCTTCCAGTCTCTGAATGTATACTTGGCATCATCATTCTTGGAAGTTGACATAACCCCTGTTTTGTTGTGGGGGTGGGGTGGGTTTGCCATCCAAACCCACTTCTACTTTCAAGCTTAGATCTTTGTTGCTCCATGAAGACCAGCTTAGACTCAAATCCATAGGCTCTTCCCAGTCTTAGCTGTTCTGAGTAACTGCTCAATCTATCTGGCTGTGGACCTGAGACCCCAACCCTGACTCTGGCCCACTCAGCTGGACTCACCTGCCCCAGGAGACATTGTACACTTTTCAGCCCTATAGTCCAACCTTACTATACAAATACAACCCAAACCTGGCATGGACATCTTCTGGCTTTGCTTAAAGAGATATTGGAATGTAAGAAATGATATTGTACCCTGAGATCAACGCTGACGACATCAAGGAAACAATTCCTGGGCTCCACCCGTGAAAGTGAAAACAAAATAAACACATTCTAGACAATACACCAATAAAAAGCAGGGATAGACAGTTATTTGGAGAAGGGATGGAGAGCAAATTTATATATTATTATAAACAGCAATAAATAATGTGGGCTACAATTCATTTAACAACTACGATATGCCAAGAATGTTCACATTTGTTCTCTTATTTGATCCTAATGACAACCCTGTGAGGTGAACAGCATGCCCATTTTATCGGGAAGGAAACTGAGGCTTAGAGAGCTGAGATAAATGGCCCAGAGTCATAAACCTCATAGGCAGCAGAGTGAGAATCCCAGCCTCATCAGCTGACTGTGGTTCCAGCGCTATGCCTGTCACATCAAACTGTATCTGGGTTGCACAGGTTTGTGTCTCAAGCACCTTTGAGAAACTGCTTGGCTTCCAGCAAGTGGGCTTAAGAAAATATGCTTTTTCTTTCATGCTTTTGAAGACAGAATCAGTCATAAAGGGCATTCCTTTAAGACCTTCTGCTTTGAAGTGATAAAAGCTAGATTGAGGGAAGGCTCACAGGCCCCTGATCTGGGCTCACCCCTGCCCCTGGAGCCAGGAAATGTGATTTCTCCTGCCATCCCTTTCACTTACTGCACTTGCCCTGCTTCTTGGGTCTCCAGTGATTTTTTTTTTCCTTAAGAAAAGAAGATAGCTTGGGTTAATTTCAAGTTCTCCACCATTTATCTGTGCTGAGCTGGAAGAGTGTTGAGTGGGAAAGGGTTTCATTGTCCACGAGGGCCTCACAGCTCTTCAACACCCACCACTTCTGCCTCATGTCAAAGGAAAGCAAATAGGTTTATTAAATAGCTGTCAAGCCGAATGAGCGAGTACCGAGAACACACAGAGGGGAGATTGGATTAGAGGTAGAGGACATGCCACACTAAACAAGGGCACAGATTTATGGCCTTGGCCATGCGGCCTTAGAAATGATGCCCAAGGTGGATATGTGTGAGGGGGGGAGGCTGGGCAAAGGATATGAGGTACAGACGGAATGACTGAGGCATGAGGTGCTTCCAGAAAGGCCGGGCGTTTCCTTCCCAGCACTTGGAGGACTAGGAAATGTGGTCTTTGACTTTCCAGCATCTTCAATAATGGAAGATCCAAGAAGAGGATTAGAGTGATGGAGTGAGCCAGTTTGCAGCCTCTGCTCTGTTATTTGTTACTTATAAGCCAGTTTATGTGGGGGTTTCTGTTACTTGAAATGTATGCATCAAGTAGTGAATATGGATCATGTTTTGGAAATCTTAAAGAGCCTTGAATATTAGATGAAGGAGTCAGAGTTTAACTTTGAGGAATAAGGACTCTGAGTAGGAAACTGACATTAATGTCTTATGTTTCTTTTCCTTACATTTATTTTACAAAAATAATAATCTCATAAACGCGACAAACTATATAAACCCCAGCTCGGCAATTCTCGCAAACATGAGAGGTGATATCCCGACTGGGTAGCTAATTAAGATGCAAATAAACTCTAAGATTTAAGACATGTTACCAGATTGGAATTGGTAGGACCCTGTGGTTAGAATGCTTTTAATTCTTAGAATTCTTTTAATTGTATTAGAAATATCCAGGTGTTGATTTAGGCAAAATGGGGGCTTTATGATCAGGGTCTTGTGGTGTCTGACAGAACCCAGGGCAGGGGGCCTGGGGCTCAGAAGAGATTAGAGACAGTACTCTTTGTCCCTCCTCTTCCTTTCTTTCCTCTCATCTTCTTCACCCTCCTTTTATACCTAAAGCCTGGCTTCCTCTGCATTCGTATGTCCCAGGGAGGAAAACAAGACCACTGAAGGCTTCTGAGTGTAGATGGCCCTCTCTCTTCCCCTCCCTCTAAATCCCCATGGAAGGGACTCTGTTTGGCCCAGCTGAGCCAATCAATTTGGAGGACGAGGGAAGGGCTGAGGTCCCATGTGCACCAGGTTTCCTTCTGTGGTTCCGGGAAGGGGATTGTGAAGTGCACCAGCCGAGTGGGCATCCATCCTCTCAAAACTTGGTGCCACTGAATGTGGCCAGGGGTGAGTTAGCAAGGGAGAAGGATGGTCAGTGGTGACAATGAGGCTCCGGGTCTGAGTGACCGAGAGCAGATAGCACCATTTCCTTGGATGGGAGGTTAGGGCTCCCACCCCTGACTGACTTGTGAACAGTTTGAATATGGAGTGATATGGGCTGGAGGAGAAGCAGCCGAGGACTGATATCACTGAGCCTGGCGTTGAAGGCTTTACCCACATTTGACGTGACCTGAAGAGAGACAGGGCCAATTTCGGGGCAATCGGGCACCTGTGAAATTAAGAAAATTCTGAGGCTTAGGGGACCTTCTAGGGCCTCCCTAGAGTAAAGTGACCCTTTGGTCCCAGAATATAGGGCTGAGCCCCCAGACCAGACTTAAATATGGTGAGGGCAAGACAGGGTCTATGGCGACTCGGGCTTCTCACGTGGCTACGTGCTGGCTTTGTGCTTTGGAGAATGAGTTGCCGCTAGCTGTGGCTGGACATGAAGATCTGAGATCTGAGGAAGTGAAATGACACCTCTAAGTTCAATCAGCTGAGACCAGCTCTCCTGTTTCACCTAGAACTGGATACTCTGACCGTCGGTCAACGTGTTTTCTATTGCTCCAAAGTAGAGTTTGAGAACACATTCTTCTGCTGAGTTCCCTAGTAAAGGGGATTTTTTCCAAGATGAATATCAGGTGATCGCCCCTTGCAGTCTGGGTTCTCCAAGTCTGGTCTCAAGTCAGTAATAGCAGCCTCCACTAGGAGCTTGTCACAAGTGCAGAAACCCAGGCCCTACCCCAGGCGTCCTCAGTCAGAATATGCATTTTAACAAGCTGTCTCAGGTGCACAGTGAAGTTTGAGAAGCACCGTTCTCTAAGATCCTAGTCTTTTCAGTTGCCCCGCTGTGGCAGAAAAGATCTACAGGCAAATAAATTTGGGAAGCACTGAATCCTATCCTATCCTTTTTATGCATTAACGTATGAAATGCTTGAGAAAGTCCTAAAGTAAATTTCATTAACTTGGCTTAACAGTGTTTTCCTAAGGTTTATGTTATTTGTATGAGTAAGAATTGTTCATATCCCATGGATTTACTGTTTAACAAAACAGTTGAGACAGGCTGTCACAGAATAAGGCTGGATAAAATCATAAATGTGTGTGTATTAAAAAATAGCTTAAAAATGCAACAAAGATTGATCTGGTAACCAATTCTTTATCAAATATCTGCAGCTGATAGAGAGCACTGCTGCTTTGAGGGCACTGATATCAGAAAATAGAAAAAAAGAAGGTACTCAAGTAAAGGAAAACAAACAATCTGTGAGAAATGTGGGTGGCAATTTGATGTGGGCAGGTATGTTTGACCAAGAGGAAAATGGATGGTAGCATAGATATGTTTCAGGGTGCCTGGGTGGCTCAGTCAGTTAAGTGTCCAACTTTGGCTCAGATCTTGATCTCTTGGTCTGTGAGTTCAAGCCCCTTATTGAGCCTGGAGCCTGCTTCAGATTCTGTGTCTCCATCTCTCTCTGCCCCTCCCCTGCTCATTCTCTCTCTCTCCCTCCCTCTGTCTCTGTCTCTCTCTCTCTCTCTCAATAAATAAACATTAAAAAAAATCTGTTTCATTAAATTGCAATTTTCTACCTCATAGCTTTTCACACAAGTGAAGCATCATGAAATGGGATCAGGGCCTATTCTGTATTTTGTGTATGATCTCATTTAATGTCTACAACAAACCTGTGAGATAGCAGTTAGTATTCCTATTTTACAGACGAAGAAACTGAGGCTCAGGTCATTTGCTAAGGGTCCCACAGCTAATGAGCAGGAATGCAAAATCATAGCTGATGACTCAGAAGCCCAGGCTCTTTAACTTGTACATGGTTTTGCACAGAAAACACAGCGGGAGGCCTGGGCCTCTGGGGGGACTGTCTGATCTCAGCCTGCAGTCCTGAGGAAAAGGTACAGGGATCAGGAGCATGGGACCTGTTGTTCTAGGTTGTCAATCCTCTTGTGATTGACACACCGGCACGGCTTCCTGCGTCTGTCTCTGCTCCTAAAAGGACTGCTCTGGGGTCTGGGACATCACACATCTGACCCGGCAATTTGTTTCCTGTGCTTTACCCTCCCCCTCAGTCACCACCCACCCCCCAGATTAACAGAAAGGAGCAGTCGCAGCCAGCCACTCCCAACTGAATCAAGTAAAATAGATTATTGAACAAAGAAACGAATAGAGAGAATTGGGGGGATGGGGAAGGGGTCCACCGGCAAGTTGCCTGTTTGTAAGTTGCAATTGCTGTTGCAATAATTGATTGCGGGGGGGGGGGGGGGGAGCCAGACCCAGTTTGGCCTAGTTTGGTGATCATTAAGTCAATTAGCTAATTTCCAAGGAAAACATTTGTCTCCAATGAGTAGAAAACAGAATAAACCACAGACTTAAATGCCTCCTTTCAGTGAACTTGGGTTGCAGGCCCAATCTGCAAACAGAAGGCAGCTGGGGAGAACCAGACCAGGCGTGCATGGGTAACAGCCAGAGTGAGAACAGTCATAACCAATATCCAGTCATGGCGCCATGTTACTGGTCAGGTTACTGTACATGTTTTAAAGCATTTTATCTGCACGTAAGCCCCATGGAGACAAGCACTGTTATTATCCCCATTTTACAGATGATAACACCAAGGTCCAGAAACTTCACATGATTTATGCTTAAGATTGCACAGCTAGCAAGTATTAAACACCCAGGAGATAAATTCTGGACCCAGACCGTCCTAATTCAAGCCCTGCCCCGCCATAGTTTTCTTCCTGGGAAAACGAGAGGCTGTTACTAGATCTCTTCTTGCCAAACCTCAGCCTTTTCTTAATACTTTTGAAATTTGGGGCCAATTCTCATATAACCAACACTATTATTTTCTTAGAACTTTTTGTGAACCATCTCTCTTTCTGAAAATTTAAATAAGCAAATCTAAAACAGAAACAGGTAGGTTGAAAACCAGTATCTGTTATCTTAAACAAAAGGTAATAATAACATTAAATATCATCAGAAAAAAATACTATTACAGAGTCTGTGGCACAGATCCATTTCCTCCTTTTTAAAAAGAGAGGTGAACAAATGTTGCAGAGATGCTAGAGACCTATTAGCCTTGGTCCATAATTTTCCTCCTGTGTAAAATCACATGTATCGAAAGAGAACAGAACAGGAAATGCCTTACTCACAATTGTGCTTCAGGAAACACTGCGTTGCCTGTTTCTCAGCTCTATTCTCCACACCACAAAACTGAAATGAAATGCATGATAGAATGCTGGACCTCAGAAGCTTAAAGAGCCCTAGGTGAGCACAGAGCCTTCTGTGGCTCCCACAAACCCCTGCTCAGGTGATCTATATGCTGATCTTTAAAGGAAGAAGCTGAGTGCCCCATCTTTATCCACTCAAGAGGGATTCCCACTCCCCACCCCCCCAGCAAAGTGGCCCAAGCTCCAAAACATCCAATCTTGTGCTAGCAGTTGATGACCATATATCCAACCCACCTCTCCTTTCAGTCTCACGCGAGGACTGTACTCCACCCCTCCCACTTTGACGTAAGCCATGGCTATTCTACTTGCTTTGGCCAATGAAATGTGAGAGAAATGTGAGAGAAAATGATGTGTTTCTCCTCCTGGTGGAGGCACTTAAGAGCTGGTGCATGATCAAAACAGAGACCAGCCTGTTCTGACTGATTAAGAGACAAAGCTCTTACAATGGCCACCAGAGCTAAAAATCCAGAGCCTGATTATCTGGCAAGCTGTTTCTCTATGCTGAAAGTCCCATGTTGGTGATCATCACTGACTCTACACCACCAGTGGAGCTGGAAATCCGCTAATAACTCTGGTATCATTTAGAGCCACGGTCCTGGCAACTCTGCAGTTCATACTCTTTACTGAGACCTGGGATCCTGAGCCCCCGGTGCCACTGTCTCTGGGTATTGATTCCTGAACTTTCACCTGAATCAACAATGAGACCAATACTCCCTGTCTCTGTGTTACCTTCTGTTAAGTGTGGCCCATCAGCAAAGGTTCTTGGGCAGCAAAGGATCCTAGCATTTACAGATGAAGTTCTTTGGATACACACACGCGGTCCCTTCCTCTAGATGTAAACACACCAGGCTGGCTGGGTCACATCTTCCATGCCATGTTCCAAATCCCCATGTCTTTTTTTTTAATGTTTATTTATTTTTGAGAGAGAGAGAGAGAGAGAGAGAGAGAGAGAGACAGTGTGAATGGGGGAGGGGCAGAGAGAGGGAGACCGAATCCAAAGCAGGTTCCGCACTGTCAGCGCAAAGCCTGATGTGGAGCTCCAACCTACAAACCATGAAATCATGACCTGAGCCAAAGCGGGATGCTCAACCGACCAAGCCACCCAGGTGCGCCCCATGTCTTCAGCCTCTTGGGGCCATCTCCACTCATCAGACATGTTTATATATGTCGAACCACTATGATCTTGTCCCCTGAAGTCTCTTCAGCTGCAATAAAGAATCAGTGGACATGAATGGACACTCGGAGGGAATGTCTGAGTGCCTGCCCTGGGCCATCCAGGATACCTTGTGTGTGGTGGCCCTGTGTATAGTTTCTCTGTATGTCTACTTCTTCCTCACAGACTGTAGCTTCCCTAAAGAAAAGACGTAGGTCTTTATTGCATTTGCAACTGTCTGATTATCTTTTGGTGCATGACAAGCCACCTCAAGCTTAGTGGTGTAAAGATAATTTTATTATGCTCATGGACTCTGGAGATCTTGAATTCATATAAGGCACACAGTAGGGCATCAGGAACTCTGAAGGCACTGAGAATTTTTACCCTCCTTGCCAGCTAACAAGCCAGTTTGGCACAGTTTCATGGATGCAGGTAGAAAATATGAAACTCCTGGGTCAGAGATGAAGAACTTTATTACTCACAGCTATACACGTAGTTTGACTAATTATTTTTGTGTGTTAGTCCCTTGAGGCCCAATTCCCACAGGGTGATAGGAAGAGGACAGGTGACACCAGCACACACAATAGGTTGCATTAGAGGAGAGGAATCCCAAGTGTAGGGAACCTGAATCTTTTATAATGGGAAGTAAGCATGTGGCCATAAGATACTATCTCTATTATAAGGGATACTTCTTGTTTTTCAAGGCTGTAAGCAAACCTGTGCTTTCCTTCAGAGGATGGTACAATCTCATTTTTCTGTTGTTTTTGGCCTTTTTTTTCTGAATAGGTGTCTTATAAAAGATAATCTGGAACAAAGGCCATCTGTGCTTCTGCTTACAAGATATGCAGAAATGCAAGACACCCATGGAGAACTGTCTCTCCACATGGCAATGCCTTTTTTTTCTGTTCCAAAATGTATTGAGCCTTAGCTGAGAATACTCACATGGCTGGAGGGTGGGATTATCTGGAGGCTTCTTCATTCACACGTCTGGTGGCTAGGCAGACTTAAAACCTGTGCTCACATGGCACTGTCAACTGGTACCACACTCCTTGTGGGTTAGGATTCTCACATCATGGCAGCTGGAGAGGGAGAGGAACATTCCAAGAGGGAGTATGTGAAGAACAATTGAATGAAGGGAACCCAAGGGAAATTGTATGGCCTTTCTAGCCTCAAGAGTCATGCGGCATTTCTCTGCCACCTTCTATTGACTATAAGCAAGTCACTAAGGGCAGCCCAGACTCAAAGGCAGGGTAGTTAACTGCTTGATGTGGGGAAGTACCAAGGTCACATTAGAGAAGAAATTATGGGATGGAATATTGTTGCAGCATCTTTGGAAAGCATACCCATGGAGTGTAGAACCAACCTGTCTGTGCTCATTGTGGAAATAAAAACACTCTGGTGTGTACAAAGAATCACCTTACATTGGTCGCTATTCATGCTGTATAGTGTAGTACAAAGAACCCAGCCTAAATGTCTGCAGCGCTGTGTTCTAGTTTCTGCTATAACCACTAAACTACCTGGCTGTGGCCTTGGGCAAGTCACTTATGTAACTGAGTCCTTGAGACCCCAGTGCCCTGGGAAAGCACCTGAAACATGAAAGGAACCTGTCCCTCTCACTTCACAGGATTGTTGTGAAAGTCACATGGAAGTCCTGTGAGGATCCTGCACTGTGCCAGGCAAATAGACGAGGAGTTCTAAGGATTATCTGATATGTGACTGTCCAGGACGTAGAGTGTCTGCAGACCATCTGCATCTGAGGCTCTCCTGGATCCTTACTGGGTGAGAGGCACACAGCTTCAAAATTAATAATGTAATCAAAGCCTTTTAATTCTTATAATCAAGTTACCCATGAAGAACGAGGGGAGCACCTGGCTTTCTTCCCTTTAAGGGCTAGGAAACAACGAAAGGATTAAGTGTACCATGAAATTGCTGTGGGACGTTCCTAACCAGGGACCTCCTCCACCTAATAAAAAGAAAAAGAGAGAGGAGGGAAAGGGAGAAAGAGAATGAAAGAGACACACACACAGAGGGAGAGAAACAGCAGATAAGATTGTGGATCAAGGCTCAAAGAAGAGGAAGAATAATTGGCTCTGAATGACAGAGACCAGTATCCTACCGCTGAATACAGTTGCCAACTACTGGGGACTCAGGAGTAGGTGCATGAAGCTTCCTGGGCACTCAAATGTCCCAATTTTGGGACTGGAGATGAGAACAGAGGGAGAAATACTTCTAGTTTAGAACATCAGAAGGTCTTGAAATGTTGCACAGTAAAGTTGTGGAACATTTGCTATGAAGCAGGAACTTCATAATTCTGGGAGCTATTATTATTAAGAGGAAGAAACCAAGGTGCAGAGAGGAGAAGGAAATTGCCCCAGATTGCATGGCTTAGAAGGGATAAAAGCATCACTTAAACTGAAGGCTATTTGGCTCCAAAGCCCAGCCCTTTCCACTGTTTCCCTTATTTCTCTGCCTCTTGGCAGAGATGGGAGTAGGAAAGAGAAAGGGGAGGGGAGCGTGTTGGGGTGGAAACTGGAGTAAGAAGAGGCCATCCTAGCTGTGCCAGCCAAGGACTTGTTGCCATGAGGCAGTCTGCCATGTCCTAGCATCGGCCAGATATTCACAGAGGAGGAGGCAAGAGACTGGGAGAGGGAAATCTGCCTGGCCATGGGGATAAAGGGCTGCTGTATTTTTATAGTCTGAGGATGATGCATTCTGGGCAAAGTGCTCTCTCTGGAGCACCTCTGGTCTCAGTTTACTCTTCCTGATGTATGCCACACTTCTCTGTTTACAGCTTGGATCAGAAGGTATTTGTCGAGTGCTTGTTATGTGCAAGACACTTGCTGTCCTCTGATGATATAGTGATGAATACGATTTCCTTGCCCTGAATGAGCATTCAATTTAATGGGAGAAGTGATCATTTCTGTTCAGATTGATTGACGCTCTTATAGAGGAAAGCATAAGAAAAACATCCAGGCTCACCAGGATGGAGCAACAGTCAAGGAAGGTTTCCTGGAGGATTTAAGTGCTTAGTAGAGTCTTGAAACACAATAGAGAGCAAAGGGTAGCATGAAAGAAGTCATGGTGGCATGGACAAAAAGTTTCGAGTCACCCGCTGCATTAGGTTTTCCTACTTCTTTCCTTATGTCCATTAGAACGTCTTTAGTTTCAAGTTGTATAAAACCCAACTCAGACAGTCTTAAACAAGAAATGGACAACTAAATCGCTGTAGGAATGAAAAGGGGCCATAACTACAGAAAGAGCAAACACTTTCAAAATCTTTAAACATCTTAAGAGAAAGTCGGAGGAAGTCCCCAACTTTCTGGAAAATATAAATTAAGGAAATTGACAATGGAATAGCAAATCTGAATATACCCTGAACTCTTAAAGAAACTAAATTAATAGGCAAAAATCTCCTTGGCCAAAAGTGCATCAGATGGTGTTACTAGAAAGTTTTATAAAACTTACAAGGGATAAGTAGCTCTTATTTTATACAAACAATACTGATAATCTTCCAATCAATGGGGCAAACCATATGATTCCTCCCATTAAGACAGGAAAAGCATATGATAAAATCCAACGGCTATGGTATGAAGCCTGTAGCAAACCATGAATTGAAGAGAACTTCCTTAACCCGTCAAGAACCAAGGACAAATATTAGACTTGATGGTGAAACATTAGACATAGTCGTTGTAAAGCTGAGCACAAACAAGGAGGCCGGTTATTACCTTTCCCCGCGCACATGGTACTGAAGGTTCAGCCATTTTTTTCTTAAAGATCTCAGAAATGAAATAAAGACACAAATTACCATTATTTGAGGAGAGTTACAAATATACTATTAGAATGAAACTTTTAACAAAATTACTTGATGCAGGATCAACATACAACGATCAACAATATCCTTCTGTGCCTGAAACAAATTAGAAACTATGTTAGAAAAATGTATTGTACCAAAATAAACTATAATTTGGCTAGAATTAAATGTAATAAAGTTACAAAAATCTTCTATAAAGACATATGGGACATTATTGGATGGCATGAAAGAGAACTCCAATAAATGGAGAGGTATGGCCGTTTTATGGACAAGAAGAATCAGTATCATACAAATGTATGTTCTCTCTCAGGTTAATTTCTGAATGCAATGAAATTTCAAGTAAAATACCAGTGTGTGTGTGTGTGTGTGTGTGTGTGTGTACGCACACGTGTATACATCTATGTCTATATATATACACATATATATACATATATGTTTTTCCCCCATAACATACCAGTTGAGCCTAAAAGTGATAAACACAAGGGCCTAGAATATCCAGGCATTTTCGAAATAGAAGAAAATGTGGGAATTTTCCTTACAGAGATATCAAGCCTTTATAATATAAAGCCTTCAATGTGAAATTTGTATGGATTATACTAAAAAGCCAGAAACAGACCACCACAAATTCCTGGAAACATTTTCTATTAAAGATTTACCATTTATAAGTCACTGACTTATTCTATTCTATTCAGGGAATAGAATAAGATATTCTATTCAAGGAATATTGCTGGGCCAGTGGGTTATTCACACAAAAAGAAATTAGATCCTTACCTTAAATAATACACAAAAATAAATTCTAGGTTAAATTAAAGAACCAAATGTAAATTTTTGATATAGTTATAGAAGAGAATTTAAGAAAAATTAAAAGCAGGAAAGGAAACATTTTTAAAAATCTGATAAATTTCACTGCATTAAATTTAAATCTTTTTATATGGAAAAATAAACCATAAATATAATGAAAAGATATTATATTTATGTAAGGAAATAGGGATGAGAAATGATATTTGTATATATACAACCTTCAAAGATTAGTTTTTAATACAAACAAATCAGAAACAATTTAAAAGCGTTAGTGTATTTTTATCTAACTAAATATTGGTGCATCCAAAAATGGTAAACTATTCAGTATTGATGTTTATTGCTACCAGTGCATTTTTTTCTATCTTTTAAAAAGAAGCATATAAAGCAGAAATCAGGATACTACCAGCTTGTGTACTTAAGGTGGGTGCCTGTACCTGCCTTTGTGTGTGTGTGTGTGTGTGTGTGTGTGTGCGCGTGTGTGTGTGTGTCTAGGACCAGGTCTTCATTGAGTTTGAGGGACTTCAGGGCAACAAACACAGAAACTTTGCTCAGCACGGTGTCGGGAGTGGCAATGTCTCCAGAAGTGGGTGGGCTGCCCCTCAATCAATTGCAGAGGGAGAATGACTTCCTTGGTATGACACAGGGGTCCTTTGGCCTAGCAGATGTGCCTGCACTGGAAAAAGGCTGGAGTTAACCACTTTAGTTTGGGCTAAGATGCTTATTTTTGAAAGTTTTTCAGTATATTTGAAATATTTTATAGTTGAAAAAGCTTTAAAGGAGTTATAATGGAAAAGCCCCAATTTAAAATGACTCAAAATTTCAGAGGCTAGTAATAAACTTTCTAAGAAATGTATAAGATCTCTAAGAAGAAAACCAGAACACCTACCCAGGAGCTTAAAAGAAGATGGTTAAAATGAAATCTGAGGCTAAGTCCCGATATACAGAATAGATACTAGTATTTGTTGTGCAAACAGATAACAAAATCCATTTATCAAGCACATATTTATGCCAGACACCCCACAAACACTTCATGCACATTGTCTCATTTAATCCTCTGATAACTTGCAAAGCAAGGACTATCCCAGTTCCTGTTTTACATGTGAGAACACCATGGAATGTTTTTTAAAAAAAATTTTTTTAATGTTTATCTTTTTGAGAGACAGAGAGAGAGAGAGAGAGAGAGCAAACAGGGGAGGAGCAGACAGAGGGAGACACAGAATCTGAAGCAGGCTCCAGGCTCTGAGCTGAGCTGTCAGCAGAGAGCCCGATGCAGGGCTTGAACTCACGGACTGCAAAATATGACCTCAGCCGAAGTCGGAGTCTTAACAGATTGAGTCACCCAGGCGCCCCCACCATGGAAGTTTGAGGTTCTCTGTTCCTGATCTGAGAACCAGGACGCCCTGGAGTCAGGTGTCTAGCCTAGGAATGCCTGGCCCCAGAACCTAGGATCTTTGTGGCACTGTAAAACCTGTCTCACTTAAGTGGAGTAGGGTCCTGGAACCCTGTCTCTTGACACCCCTTTGCTTGCTAGGAATGAGGAACTGCTTCTGCTAAGATGGAAAAACTGTACAGCTCTAGGCAAGTTTGGTTGGTTCATTGTTTCTTATATACTGTTCTAGCCTTTATTTATTTATTTATTTATTTATTTATTTATTTATTTTTTAAAGTTCCAGCCTGTGTCTGTGGTGCTAAGCAGCATAGGGGTGGCAGGAAGAAATAGGTGAGAGGGTCTCAAGGGGGAAAATGAGACAGAGGCAAAGAGGTGGGTCCTCCCTGCAGGGAATCCTTCTGGAGTTAATCCTTGAAGCCTTTGTGATTTGGTTTTGTAAGAAAGGCAATTCCCTGTCCCAAGCAAGAGGGTAAGAAACTCTAGAAGCCAGCACACCCAGGTTCAAGTCTCATCTCTTCCACACAGTAATGTATGAGCTCAGGAAAGTTATTCAGCCTCTCTGGACCTCAGTTTCTTTATGCCCCCGAAAGGTTGTCAAGGTTAAATGACATAATGCAGAAATAGTGCACATGGTAAGCCCAAATTATGTCTCACCTATCAACACCAGTGTCACTGTGGTCATGTCACCATCATTTCTCAGAACCAAGAGGCCACCCCCAGAACCTCAACTCTCCAGCCTTCCTGTCACTTTGGCCACACAGCCTCAGCTCGGCCAAGGTCCCCTCAGCAGTGGCTTCCCGATAGACCAGGGCCCTGGGAAATGCCCACTCCATCAGCCCCTTGCTCCTAAAGTGCAGGACAGAGTTGTTTGTGGAAGCCTGAATGAGAGACTGATGACTCAAGATAAGATAGGCAATCAGCTTGGGCTCGCCACTGCAGACTTCTGGTCTACTTGTAAAATGAGTCTTGTCATTTATTTGACAGTCCCCAGGATTGCACAGAGTGGGAGGGACCAATAAAGCCAAGCCCCCAGCAGAGTATTCCTGATAGCCTCAAGTGTGGAGTTTGCTGTTTCTGGGCCCCCCAGACCTAAACAAGTCCATCACTGTCCTGGCTGTCTCCAAGCTCCCCATTCATTTCCACCAATGTTTGTTGAGTGACTACTATGAAGGAAGGGATCCGAGTGGTTTTCCTTTTTAGAGGCGAGCAAAATATTTTCACTTCAAATGAATTCCAAAATTTTAACTCAAAGCAGAAATGTCCAATTGGTGTTCCTCTAGCTGCCAGCTGCCCTTTACTCTTCTGTTGACTAAGTGGTCAGGAATGCAGCCTTGGCCAGCAAGGATCTGGGTTTGGAGGCTGACTCCACAATCTGCGTGCTGTTTCAGTTCTGAGCCCAGTTTTGTCCTCATTTTGCTACCGCTTACACAGGACTGGGATGGGTAAATGAGACGGTGCACAGAGCACCCAGGAATGCATGCGCCTCATTAAACTAATCCTAAGGGAAGTACCTGGTAAAGCAGAAGACCCTTCAGTCACTTTATATAGAGTGTTTTTATACATTAGGTCACCTCAGAATTCAGATACCCCAACAACGAGGGGAGGGAGGCCCAGTCCAGTCATGGCATATGGCAGCCTGCCATGCCAGTGCATGGCTATGGCCTCTGCAGCTGGCTTTTTAGTGACTGTCTTCTGTGGAGAAGACTTCTATGCTTCTATGCTTCAGGTGTGGTTCACCGAGCTCCGTATCCTGAGCACCTGGAACAGAATCTGTCACAAAGCTGGCACCTTGGTGAATATCCACTGAATGAGTGATTCAAAGAATGAATGATAAAGAACAGGAAAAAATGGGAGACAAAAACCAGAATCCCATTGTTTATTTGTTTGCTTTTCAAATATTTTAAGTAATCTCTACACCCAATGTAGGACTCAAACTCACAACCCAGAGATCAGGAGTCCCATGCTTTCCTGACTGAGCCATCCGGGCGATCCCAGAATCCTATTGTTTGTAACTGCCGCCCCTTCTTCAAGAGCTGATCAACAACACCTTCTCTTGTAGCTTTCCTGGCTCCCTCACCTTGTCCCACCCCTCCCACCTGTTCTTTCCTTCTCCCTCTCTCCCAACTCTCACTTTCCCACGATAGAATGCATTTGTCTCTTTTCTCTTGGAAAACTTACAGAGAGAACTAAAGGGGATGGCATCCACTAGGCATGGAAAACACAGCCGGGTAAATGCAGCATCCTCCCATTGCTGAGCCACAGCGGACTCGACTGGCAACAGAGTGCTCTCCCTGATGCCAAAGAAACAGAATGGCAGGAAGAGAGCATACGTCAGGGATGCAAGCCTGGGAGCAAAGGCTAGAGCCTAACTACAGAAAACACTGAAGAATGTTTAGAGAGAGAGGAGAGGTATCACTGTGGAGAGCCTGCTCTGAGCACGCAGGAGGCAGAGGCCATGAGCGACATTCCTGTACTGTACGAGTACTTCTAAAATTGCAGGAGTTGTTCAGGGATCTTGTGAGAAGTCCGATTCGGCTTGGTGAGGTCTGGGGTTGGACCTGAGATACTACACCTCCAACAAGCCCCCAGGTGATGCTGCTGCTGCTAGTTCAGGAACCACACTTTGAGTAGTGTGTCCAAAGGGATCCTCTGATTACTCCTCCCTGACTCTCATCTTCTAGCCTCTGCCTGGGCACTGCCAGGCACAGGGCAGCCTCCTTCAGACAGTAGAGACTGAAGGGGGGTTAGAAATACCAACAGCTCAACTTCAAACCTCCAGCATGATCCGAGAACCATGTTGGCTCCCACAGCATAGATGAGGGCAGCCATTAATACCCTTTCTGGGGGGCGCCTGGGTGGCTCAACGGGCTAAGTGTCCAACTCTTGACTTCAGCTCAGGTCATAATCTCATGGGTCATGAGCCCAAGCTCCAAGTCAGGCCCTGTGCTGACAGTGTGGAGCCTGCTTGAGATTCTCTCTCTCTCTCTCTCTCTCTCTCTCTTTCTCTCGCTCTCGCTGTCTGTCTCTCTGTCTCTCTCTACCCCGCACCCCAAACATTTTGTTTTGAGCTTTCCTCAAAGAATTCTCAAGTTCTATGGAATTTAACATCACTGACTATTGTCCTTTCTTAAACCTATGATTTAAGAGTGTGTCTGTAAGTATTTCTGACTTTCTACCCTCCTGCACCCCCAACATACTCAAACACTAGATATTGACCATTTGAGGAAGCTCAGTTCTTCATTCCCAAGGCTTTTAACTTGGTGCTTGGTAAATGCTTGTTGAATTAATTAACAGAGTTTGACTTTTTTTTTTTTACTACTTGAACTAATCAAATTGGATTTTTCTCAAGGCAGTCAAATTTCTTTTGCATGACAGCACAGGTTTCGTGAGCTTGAATGGTTTTACTTAAGGTAAGTGGCGGGGAAGAGAAAGGAACTGAAACCGTGGTTCCTGGAACAAACTGTAATACTAGCTGCTCACAGTATGCAGTAAGTAGGATTGGATTAGCCTATTTAAAAAATCACAAAATTCTATTACTAGAAGATATCTTAGACCTTGCCTAAACCTGAGATGACAAATAGCTAGAATGAAGAGTGAGTTCTCTCTCTCCATTCCTGTGCCCAGGGCAGACATTAGTAATCAACCACATCACTTTTCCTGCTAAATATAGATGTGGCTTCAGAATCCTAAGTTTGAATCCAACATTGATCCAAACGTTGAACTCTTCATCTGCCTGCTGGTGAACGCTTATGCTTCTGAAGATGTCCATCTGAACACATCCTCACCAGGTTACCACCTGCTTTGTGTTCTCTTGTAACACTGCACACCTGATGTCCCTTTGCCTGCCAGAAATCACGGCTCAGCCTAAACTGACTTAGGCATAAGGTAAAGAGGCAGCACGCTCCATTGTGCAGAGAACCAGGAGGACAGGGAATGCATCTTGTTCCTTCATTCATTTGTTACCGGGTATTTATAAGACCAGGCCCTGGTTTGGCCTGTGTTCACCTCTCTGTCATAATCCCCTAATATGTATGTTTATCTTTCTGTGAATGATGGATGGATGAGTAGATAAATGTTTGATGATGCCTGACAATTCTGAGCCAGGACACTCCTCTTCTTCCTCTTTCTATCCCCAAATAGGTCATTTTTTGTTCTTCTTTCTTCCTTTTCTATACTGAGCACACTCTATACACAAGCCTCACTTGCAAGGGGTCCCCAAGAGTAGCAATCCCTTCATCTCAAGGCACTTCTAGCCAAGTCTTTTTTTTTTTGTAAGTTTATTTATTTATTATGAGAGAGAGGGGGGTGAGAGAGAGAGAGAGAGAGAGAGGAGAGAGACGGGAAGGGCAGAGAGAGAATCCCAAGGAGGCTCCACACAGTCAGCACAGAGCCCGACGCGGGGCTTGAACCCACGAACCGTGAGCTTATGACCTTAGCTAAATCAAGAGTTGGATGCTTAACTGACTGAGCCATCTAGGCGCCCCTAGGCGTGTCTTAATCTGTGCTTTCTAAACTCCATTCAGTCGACCTGATCATTTCTTTTTTTTTTTTAATTTTTTAAAAATATTTATTTTTGAGAGAGAGAGAGAGAGAAAGAGAGCAAGGGAGGAGCAGAGAGAGAGGGAGACACACAGAATCCAAAATAAACGGGCTCCAGGCTCTGAGCTATCGGCACAGAGCCCGACACGGGCTTGAACCCACAGATGATGAGATCATGACCTGAGCTGAAGTCGGACGCTTAACCGACTGAGCCACCCAGGCGCCCCTCAACCTGATCATTTCTGTAGATGCAACTCATCTTTATGGGGACTCTCACTATTGTAATATTCTCTCATTTATTATTTATGTGAAATAGTCTTAGTCCTTTTACATAAACCGTCTTGTTTCATCTCGAGTACAGTTGGGCAGGGCAGTCATTGTGAGCCCATTTTATAGTGGAGGAAATAAAGGCTCAGAAAGGCCTTTTGATGTGCCCAAGATTACAAAGATTACACAGTTAAGTTGCAGAGTGGAGCACGCACCCAGTCCGCCTGACCCGCACATCTATACTCTCACAAAGTGGGCTGTGGCTGGTTGGGGTGTGCTCAAGTCATAGTAAACCGTGAGGTTGCACCAAGAGGCCAGGGCTTTCTGCATTTGTGATGATCTGTTTATAGAAGGAATCACTTCCCCAGGGCTAGTGAGGAGGGTGGTCTCTCGGCAATTTCTCCTGATGCCAGGAAGGCACAGCTCCCTGGCTTTTGCTGTCCCTATTTGCCCAACATTGTTTTGGACGTCTCTAAGCCTTCCAGAGAGGAAGGGCTGGGCCAGTATGGAGTTGACAGGGTACCCCATCCCCTCCGGAAAGGGACAGGGGATTCCATTCACGCTTCACCCAATTTAGGGATTTCCCAAGGAGAGAGAGAGAGCAAGTGGGTGAGCAAGGGCATGTGAGCACACTTGGGCACTATCCTTCCTTGGCCCCACCTGCCCCACCCCTACCACCAGCACCAGAGGCAGCAGCTGCTGTGCCCCAGCAGGCTGCCCCTGGGGGCAAATCCCAGAATGACCCAGGCATTGCGTATCACCTCACCCTGGAACAACCCCCAGGCCTCCTCCAGTCTGTGGCCACCCTGGCTCCCCTGCTAAAGCTGCTGCACTAGGAAAGCCCCACTTTGTGTAATTGTTTAATTATCATGTCAATGTGGATTCATTAGCATGGCAGCTGTCATTGCAAATTGGGGGCAGTGGGGGCTCCCAGAGCCCCTAGGGTCAGCCTAATTGATGTAGTGAACAGAATACTATATTTACTCAACAATGGTTTGAGTTTCTCTTCTGACCTGGGAAGGGCATCCGTGCTTACCAGGAATCAATAGCAGCGGGATGTTCGTCCACAGCGATGGGGCAACAGCCATGAGCTTAACCCCTCCAGGCCTGCCCAGAGACTGGGCAGGCGTCCCATTGCAGTGAGAGGCTGGACACTTGTACTTCTCCCAGGGAAAGAAATGACACGTAGGACCAGAGTGCAGGAAAATACATTCCTCATTTAACACAAGTCTGTGACCAGGTTCTAGTTGATCCTAACTTCCACAGGGTCCTGACCTTGGATCACATCCACTCTGCATCCCTCCCAGCCAGTACAGGGTGCAGAACAACTTGGTGTTCAACACATGTTTGTGGAATGAGTAACAATTCTCCTTTTTTGAATGCTGACTGCCAGGCACTGCCCTTAGCATTTTCCGGGCGTATCAACTCCTAATTCTCACAAGAACCCTCTGAGAGGCACTGTTCTGGTTATCTCTTGCTGTGTAGCTAACTACCCTACCCTTAGTGGTTGAAAACAGCAGTTTATTGTTATTGTAGCTCGTGATTCCCTGGGTCAGGAATGTGTGCAAGGCACAGCGGTGATGGCTTATCTCTGCTCCATAACGCCTGTTGGAGGTGGTACAGTTAGAGGCTGCCCAGGCCTCTTTCTCCCATACTTCATTTAGTAATTGTGCAACCCTAGAAAACCCCCCTACATGTTTTTAAACCACCTTTCTATTTGCTAAGTAGGAATCATAAGGCCTTTCTTCATAGAATTAATGGTGACTTAAATGAGACAATATGGAAAAGCCTGTCAACCCAGAGCCAGGCACACTGTCAGTGTTCAATAAAGGTTCATTGAATCTGAAACCTGAGCACCATTGGGATATACGGTGACAGACAGGAGGGCCTTTAGTTACCGAAATAAGTCTTGTCAAATGTAGTAAAACCCATATTTTAGTAGTCTATGCCATTTTAGATCAACCTTAAGGCTGTAGTTAATGCTGTAGGCATGATGGAATATGGAAAGCATAAAGTAAATGCACTTTCCTCATCTAAAAGATGGAAATGAAACCTATCTATTGTAAGATGAGTAAAAGTGGGCATTAAATGAGGTAAAATGTATAAAATGCCTAATGAGGAGCAAGGACTTGGTAATCACAGGTATGGGAGAGCTAGAAGTCTTACCTCACCCAACATTACAGAACGTAGGCTGGAGAAAAAAACCCATGGATATAATCAACATAGGAAAAGCCTTGGGTTCATCCTTTAGTCTTCACCAAAAATTGCACTTATGGGTAAGTTCCATGAATGTAAATGTGAGGTGTTCTGACTCTAAATCTGAGAACATTAGGCAAGGAAAACAGGTGATGGCCAATGGATATGCAAGTGAACATTCTTCATGGTGCCATACATCAGTAATTATAATTTAAATTCTAGTTGGATATCACATAGTGAGCACATACAGTGTGCCAGGCACTGGGCAGCTCATTTAATCCTCATAGTAAATCAGTGGGGCAAATCCTATTACTATCCCCATTTTCCAGGAAGGCACAGAGAGATTTGGAAATGCCCAAGGTCACATGGCTAGTACATGGTGGAATGAGCCTGGCAGGCCCCCAGCCTGTGCTCCCAACCTCACTGCCTCTGAGTAACAGATCTCACCATGGTGACTTCTTTTAGGGAGATGACCCAGAGTGGAAAAACTAACACTATGCTAAGCCAGGAAGGTCTCCACATTGATGGAGCCAGGCAGTCCTGGGTTTAAATCTCAGTCCCAGCTCTTATCATCCCCATGACCCTGGGTAAGAGACTGACTAATCTTCTCAAGACTCAGTCTCCTCATCAACAGAGTGGGGATACAAGTCAGAGTAATGCCCACCTTGTTCTGCTTCCGTGAAGACCATGCCTGGCACATAGTAGTTGGTTAATTTTTGTCAGTCTCCTTTTCTTTAAAACAGGATTCCAGTGAACTTTCAACCACATTGAAATCATCATGATAGATCTGGGAACTAAGAAGCCCCAGAAGTCTGTCAGTGTGTGTCATCCACCTGAACCTCTGTTAGGTGCTTAATTACACGGAGACAGATATTTTGTACATTTCTTTTTTTACAAAAATATGATTTTTCAGCTGTAGAAAAGTGTCCCTATGCTCTGGGTTTACTGTTGAGGTGAAAAAAAAAAATAAAGCTAAAATATTCCAGGAAGAAAAATACTAAGATTCAGACAAACACATAAATTATGCCCACAATTTCAAATTCAATATTTCTTTTCCTCACATTCTCTAGCTTTATCTGTTAGTCTCTCCAAACTGCCTTTTCTTTTCATTAGACAACACTCTCTGCAAATTATTTCTAACTTTGGGTGATTTGCTGACCCTCAGTGACCAGTGTGTCCCTTTCCCCCACCTATAACACCCACTTTGCATCATAACCAAATGCACCCTCCCCATCGTTCCCCCACCTTCCACTGGGAATGATCTCTTTATCAATAATTCGACCCCTGGAAGCCCAGCGGGTGACTCTTTAGTGCCCCCGACACCAATGCAGATGGGGGCTTCGGATCCCCAGTGTAATCCCAGCCTGAAATGTTACCAGGAGCCCCACGGCTCTTCAATTACCTCCCTTGGCCTGTCAAGACCACAGCATCTCAAATTCAGTTAGCTGGTCTTTGGGTCTCAGCCAAGGCCCAGCCTCTGCTTCTAATGACAGCCAGCTGAGGGGACACTGAGAGGGGCTAAATTCAATTTGCAGCCCTTCTAATGAGATTAGGGGAGCAGGGTTTTTTATTTTCTCCAAAGTTTGCCATGGGCAGGATGAATGATGGCCTAGGGATGAGCTGTCAACGTCAACAAAGGCCCTGAGCTGGGAGGAGGGGGATGGGAGACAAGGATGGGAGAGAGAGGGAGAGATTTTCCAGACAGAGCCAAGGAGCCCTGAGTGAGTCGCCCAGCAGGTGACTATGTCTGGTTGGCAGAGTGTCACTCTGCAGACAGGATGCAAAGTCAAGAATGATCTAGAGGAAAGGCGAATGTCAACTGCAGGCAATATTCCCAAGTAGGATCTCTTTTTTTCTCTGATTCTGAATTCTTTCCCACCTATTCTGACTTTCTAAAGTCACTAAGTAAATGGTATTTAAAAAACAAAACAAGTCAACTAAGATGCATCGTCTTAGATGCAGAAGCAAGGCCCCCACTGGTCTACTGCCTGGAACAGTACTCAGCCCAGCACTACTCTCAGACTTAGGGGACCTGCAAGTCTCCCAGCCAGAGAGCAATCACTGAACTAGAGTCTGGAGCCAGCGAGGACCTCAGATGCCCACACTGTTGTTGTGGCTGGTGGTGAAGAGCTGGGAGGTACTTTATCTGATGCGAGTAACTTTAGGGTGAAGCATAATGCACGAAATGTGTCTAATGAGTGTTTCAGTTAGTACCTGCCTCTGAGTAGCTTCAGCTCAGATGCTAGGGTAGAAGAAATAGGGCAAGACATTCTTCTGTGTCAAAGTGAGAAAGATGGAGGTAGAGCTCTTTGGGGAATATGAAGCGGAAGAGGTCCCTGTGTTGGAAGAAACCAAGGAAACTTTGTTTTTAGGAGGTGACCTTGACCTATGCCTCGAAGGAGGATAGGATCTAAAAAGGCTGAAAGCAGAGACTAAGTTGACCGTTGTCGCTGAAGGTCCCCATGCTTCTACTTGCAGGCCCGGCCATGCCCTGTTCCTAGCTCACTCCTGGTGGGAACTGCAACAGTCCTGCCATGCCCGGCCTGGATCTCATGCTGTGAATGTTGATTTGTTAACTGCACTTCCTTATAGTCCCTCCGAGATGCTCCATACATACAACGGAGCTCCTGCCCAGCTACTTGTCCCACACACAAACCCTCCACTGATGCAGCAATCCTGCACTAGACCCTGGCTGTGGCCCTGACACCTTGAGTTGCTTGGCTTTACCAGTTCTTTCCCAGATGGCAGGAGTTGGGAATCACATATCTTGTTTCTTGTCCCCTAGCCACTGCCTCAAGTTGTGTTCCTGGTAGACCAATGACCATTATGGCCCTTTCTGCACTCCCCTTGAATATGGAAACCAGCCTAGACCCAGGCCTTTACTCAGCTTCAAAACAGGTCAACATGAATCAAAATGCCTTATAGGCACACATTAGTATTTATCAGCTGAATTGGGCTCGTGGGTAAGATGAAAGTTGAGTAGGCTTGAGCATGGGAGCATTTAGACACGTAGTTACCAGCAGGAAGGCATTCGCCTTAAAGAGGAAAGCTCAGAGCCAGGATCATGTTGTTTGTGTTCAGAGAATGATAGTTTCTCTCCTCTGGTGAACTCCTTGTGCCGGAGTTTTGACCTCTATTACCCAGAAGGCCCACAGCCAGCTCTTCAGGGCCTCTGGCCACTTGGGAGCCCCAGTGATGGGCTCCTTGGTTTGCCCACTCAGAGAAAGGTACTGATGATGTCCACAGACCAGGGCAGTTATTCTGCTGGTACTACAGTCTGACCTTGGCCATCAGCCAGATGAACCAGAGGAATCCTACAAATTCCAGAACCCAGGGGTGTGTCACAGCCAGAACCTCTGAGAATATCCTGCCTACAAAACAAAACACAAAACCCCGTCAGGGCCTGTAAAGGATTATGTTGGATGGCTGCGCCAGGCTAAACTGGATTATTAATCCAACCTACCACCTCACAAACCCAACGCTGGTAAGAAAGACAACTTTGGATGCTGGGGTTATGAGCCCAGAAGAGCTCTCAGTTCTATGGTTAGCCACAGCTCCTTTATTAATGTTCTTTTTATGCCGTGAGTCATTTCTGTATTGTTTCTCTTATTCTACTTATTATTAAAATTCCTTGTGAATAGACCATTCTCTCCTAGAGGGGTTTTGTGCTATGAAATGATAGAGGCATCAGAAATTTAAGGCCAAGGTCCGGGACCTCTCCAGCTTTTCTCCACTCCACCTTGGAAGACAGCCTGCTTGGGGTCAATGAGGAAGTCTTGCTCTAAAAGGTGCTGTCTGGGAGCACTGCATGGGCTCTTGAGGAGCACCTGTGGCATTTTGATAAACTTTTAGCCTATGCCCTCCCCCCCATATCAGGCTATGATTGAGATTGGAGTGTCCATCAATAGATGAATGGATAAAGATGTGAGATTTCTTGCCGCCTACAAATTAAATTTTGCTTTCTTCTTCTCTTCCTTCCTAGTCTCTTCTATTTGCTGCACAGAGTTCAGTTACACTCTGGTGTGGTCATGAGAGTTTCCAATGCAAAAGCTCACCCCAGTGTCTGCTGGGCTTGCTAAAAACACCCCTCGGGCCTGCCCCTCCCGGGGCAATGCCAGACCAGGGGGATGGAGCCCTGGGTCTCTTCACTTTGCGCCACATTATCACAGAAAGGTGGATTAGAAGTTATCTCCACTCTGCTTTCTCTCAGAGCTCCTTGGCAACACAGCCACCTCGATATAAATACACACCAGAAACGTGCACAGGCTCATACTCAGAATCAAGGCCTTCGGAGCCCAGGGGCAGATACCGCCAGGGAGCAAGGACGTCAGGAAATCCCCAGGACACGATGGAGTGCCAGCCTTGCCACTTCAAGGTCAAATATGGCACCCATCAAATAAAACGCCTATGATCCTGATAATTCTCTGGCACCCCATCCCAAATGCTGGAGATCCTTCGTCTCTCTGGAGAGCCAAATATTTCATCGTCGAAGCTTCTTTCACATTCTTTACAATTAAACTAAGGGCCGGATTATCTTTCCTGTCTTTGTTCTTCTAACACTTTTTTTTACCCTGGTGTTGCTAATACAGCCCATTCAGGCCAGAAAGAATTCCGTTGTTTTTGATTATTAGTTGTACCAAATTCCAGTGTTTCTGATCATTGGTTGTCTGAAGATCTAAAAGGAAAGAGTGGAATCTTTCAAGGCGTCAAGATTTAAATCGAACAAGAAGATGTTGTGCTTTGGGGTGTAATAATGTGTAACATTTCAGGACTGAACTAATGAAAGGAAATCATAAGCCAGTCCTTTCCCAGACCATTGTTAGCTCTAGTGTCTAAAGTAACTTTAAATTTTCAGGTGACCAGGGCACACGAGTTCTCACAGCTAGCAGGGGGTCAGAAGCATACCATGACAGTTCCTTCCACTGGCCCTGTTCTAGGTGGGACCACACGAAATTGACGGAACCACCAGAAACCTGACTCGGGCATTCGCAGCATACGCAGGAGACACACGCACCAGCTGAAAGGACGGGGAGAAGGGCCCTCTTGCTTGGAGGCCCAGGAGGAAATTTCCCCTGTGTCTCTCATATATATGATAGTCCTCTTAAGATTTAGTTATGAGGCTCTGTTAGACATTTCAAACTACAGAGGGGCTGGAAAGAAAATACAATAAAGAGATCAGAGACCTACAATGCCAGGCCAAAGAAAAGAACCAGAAGGAGCAAGACGTGTTCATTGTAAATATTTTAAAACTGCATTCTTATCTTGGTTTGGTGGTGTGCACTGTCTTGTCTCTGATAATTGTAAATATTTAATGTGCTATAGCTCCATCTCCTTACTGATAGAGGAAAGATGAATAAATCCACATGCGCAGGACGTGTATTCTCCCTCGCGGTGCAGACTGCCAGAGAGTGAGCGCCCCAGGAGGGGCCGCTGTGGATGGCTGTGCAAGCTGTGCCTTGTACAAGGGCAGTGGGGGGCGGGTACTGAAAGACAAGCCCCGCCCACTAGCTCTGGAGTCACTGGGTCAGGTCTCATCAAAGGGCCCCTTTGCGCAACGCTGGGGGTGTTTTTCTGCAGTTCACAGTTTACTAGCGTGAGGGGGGATTAAGCAGAGCTGCTGGGAAAAGTGCTCATATTTATTAAAAAAAAAATCTAGAAAGCTTTTAAGTATCAGTATGCTTTTCTCTAAAATAAAAGTAGTCATCTTCATTCTGCTTTCCCTTGTTTATTCCCTTAACATCTTAAGCCCTGTCTTGATACTTGGTTTTCCTCCCAAACTGACAAAAAGAAGCTTCCAGAAGCAACCATCTACTAAAAGGGGAAGGAAGGTGGGGCCGTGAGGAGAGGAGGTGGCTTCAGAAGCCCTGGTTCTATGGAAACCTGTCCTAGCTGCCATCCTGCCCCTGACACCTGACTTGCTTTGCCCCAGCGGATGACCTGATCTCCATGTGTCTTTGGCTTCTCCAGCCTTCCCACTATTCCATGCTTGCTCAGTTCTGACCTCACCTCTTGGTTGTTTCATGCCAGGGCCTATGGATGCTTGAGCTCTACCACTGGGGCTGACCTCACCTGCCTTCCCAGGTGATAGCAGAAGAGTACATGGAGGAAACCCTAGAGAGTCTAACCTTCAGGGTTCCTCTGACCCCCTTGACCTTGTGAAGATGAAACCTGGGAAATATCCCTGCCAATCAGCTTGCATCTTGGGGTTGTAACAAATGAAGGAAGACATCTTGGGTAGCTCTGGGAGGCACACGGCGTGCAGAGGGGAGGTCGCAGCCATGCTTAGGAAAGCAGGCTCTGAGGCCGGAAGGTCTGAATTCCAACCCACCTTCACAGGGACCTCTGGCTGCCTCCCTGTCCTCATCTCTAAAGAGGGAGTAGCGAGAAGTGGAAGCCTCATTGGGCTGACCTCAGGATTAACGGTTAGGCTCCCAACTCATAAAGTTGCCTAGAGCAATACTTGGAAGACTAAGTGGTCAGTGTGTGTTGACTACTATGATTATTATTTCCAAAGGCTGAGAGAGCCAGGGCACGGTAGAGCCCAGAGAAGCTTTTATTGCCCAGAAGAAGGCTGGAGGTAAATAAATGGCTTTTTAAATCTGGACATTAAGATGTTCAGTTTCCATGTCAGGGAGCCCCTGGGGCATAGTAGGCAAACACAACACACACAAGCACCACGCACACACAGGTATACACACACGGGCACACATAGGTTCATCCATGCTGCCACATGCACACGCAGATACACACTTGCATAGCACGAGGAGCAGCCTGGGGCAGAATCTCCAATCAAGTTTCTGTGGATGGCAGCAGGCTTTACTTGGCTTACCTACCATCCACCTGACGCCTGGCCTAGATGCCAAGGTGCCATGGTACAGACTGTGGGATGTGCCAGTGTCAGGTCTTCACAGATGGTTGTGATCCTGCAGAGACATCTGAGAATTCCAACATGTCTAGCCCTTCAACCTTCCCCTTTCCCCCAGAAGTTTCAGGGGATTCTGCGGGTCATCGTTAAAGGTTTTAGGTTGGGGGGTCCGGCTGCCAATACCCACAGATGGAGACAGGTGGTGAGGTCATTGCTGATGGCATGTCCCCCAGAGAGACCGTAGGAATGTCAGAGCACCTTGGCCTGGTACAAGTGGGTGCCTGAAAATGAGCTGCTGAATAAATGACAAAATAATAATAATAATAAATCCCAGTTCAGCCATTTATTGGCTGATAGCCTTGAATAAATTGCACACCCTTTCTTTTTTTTAGCACCCTCATGAGTAAACATAGAGTAAACATGAGTAACATAGAGATAAACATACCTACCCATAGGGCCGCGTGAAGATTAACTGTTACACCAAACCAGAGGCTCAGTATACAATGTTGTGTTTCCAGTGGTGGTCTCAATATACAATGGACCCAGGGCAGTCCAAGCAAGGATGGTCTCTTTGGGATGGACACCTGGGGACGCTGCACTTGAACGCGGAGCCAAGAAGACTGGTGCCTGAGAAAGAGTCCTGTGCTGAAGATGTTTCTAGTTAAGAAAAGCCATTTTATCCATTTCCCTCTGTGGGGAGGACACAGTGCAATTCTCCCACCTTAGGAGGCTCCGTCAGAGCGGGAAGCTGCATTTCACAGCTCAGGCCTCCTGGCTAGTAAGGCATGTGCAATCCTTCCAGGGTGCCCTTTGGGAGGTGGGAATCTCCCTGAGCTTTTGCTGTCTTTATCAGTTTTATGGCCTCTTTCTGCTTTGCTCATTGAGTTAGTCTTCAGGGAGAAGGGTCTAGGCCAGAGAGCAGAGAAAGCAAGAAGCAAATGTGTCTGGAGCCAGGTCCCAACATTAACGGAACATACCAGAGACAGGGATAAATGACAGTAAAGCCAAACAGGGTCCCTTCTTGGGCTTGTCTGGTTAAAATTCTAGGAAAGTCTCTCACAGTCTGATTTTGTAGATACTCCAAGGCATTTCAGAATATTTCAGTGGCATAAAATATTAGGATATACTGAGATCTATCTATCTATCTATCTGTCATCTATCTAATATACCCACCTGTCTATCTACCACAAATTCATTTAAATTCACTATAACAAACACCCATGCACACAATGTTAGTAGCATATATTTGGATGCAGGCTATGTCAGAAAATCATGATAGTGAGCTTCAGGTCCCAGAAGGGTGGAAATCATTGTACCAGACAATTATTTAATGTCCCTCTTTGGATCCGAAGATCATAAATATTCTTCCCACAATTTCCAGCTGTGTTTCTCAAGTGGATGTGGGGAATTACTCTACAGTCATTAATTTATCTCTTTTGTGTGTGGATCGGAAGGTCATTTAATATTTTTCCAACATCTCCCAACACCTTTCTTATATGAGATGGGGATTCTTCTCCTCTTTACAGTTCTTTCTCTCCTTTCATTCTGGGCTCTCTCCCCATACCTAGAGATATGCACTCATTCATTTATCACCCATTCAGCTAATATATATACTACAAGCATATTAGAAATTGTGCTGGGGTAGGGCAAGCGCCTGGGTGGCTCAGGCGGTTAAGGATCCACCTTTGGTTCAGGTCACGATCTCACAGTTCATGGGTTCTAACCTATGTCAGGCTGTGAGCTGTCAGCCTGCTTCAGATTCTCGTCTCCCTCTCTCTTTCTGCCCCTCCCCCACTGTGTGCACTCTCTCTCTCTCTCTCTCTTTTTCAAAAATAAATAAATAAACATTAAAAAAAAAAGAAATTGTGCTGGGAACTAGGCATGTACACCGAACATGATAGACACAGTTTCTGCTTTCATCAAGCTCAGCCCAGTGGAGAGACAGAAAATGTGTAAAACTTACATGAATAAGGATGTAATTATGAGGCAGATGCTGTCGTGTGTCGTCCAGATCCCCCCTCAGGACAGCAGAAATCGTTCTCCAACCACTGAGAACTCTGCCAGAACATAGTCCTCAGCTGAACCCTTTTCCAGATTTCCTTAACTGAAGAGAACTGCCTCACCTGGGATCCTGCCCCCTTCCCAGGGTAGCCCCATATCCAGTGCCTTTGACCCAATGTCTACTCTGGACAACTCTGAAGGGCCATCCTAGCTTCTGAGCTCCCCAGATGTGCAAACTCACCTCAACTGCATCTTCCTCTTCCCATGGAATTGTTGACCTATGAAAGAGCCAAAGTTGCATTAGCAACCCATGTTCCTTCCTCCACCAATTGTGAGAAAATAGGGCATCTGAGAGCAAAACAGTTAAGAGGACTGGCAATGGCTGGGATACTCTGGAGGATGGCAGTCTCCAGAAGTAGGGATAGCTAGGGTGACGATGGCAAGAACCTTGGAAGCATTCTTGGGGGTGTGACTTTTTCATACTCTGGTGTTTCAGAGTATTATAGAACTAGAAAAAAAGAAGGCCTTCTCAGTAGGGCAATGACGCATTGGTAAAGCCTGAGAAATACTGGAAGCTAGGTTGAAAGCTAGGCTGAAAGGTGAACACCAATTCACCTTTCAACCACAGAATGAAGAACAGGAACCAACCATCACTGGTGTATAAAGCACAGAACCAAGGGCAAGCCACACAGGTTCTCTGTTGGCAACACTGAGCTCAAACTGCCCTCAGCTTTTTGAAAATGAGTAATGCTTTTGAACAGCTTAGTGGTAATAGCTATTAGAATCTAAAATGAAATACATACTAAGGATTATAAAAGAAAATAAAATATATTCTTGATATGCAAGAGATGAATCACTGGGCTCTACTCCTGAAGCCAAGACTATACTGCATGTTAACTAACTTGAATTTAAATTTAAAAAATGAAATGAAATAAAATAAAGTAACTGAAAATGAAGGAAAAATCAAGGATGTATAAAACCAGGATGTATAAAATCACAAAAGAGTAAGTCAGATTTAAGATGAATCAAATGACAACAATAAATGCATGTAGGTTAAGCTTATCAAATAATAGGTCAATAGGTTCATTCAGTGTGGAAAAATCCATTTAAACTTGAGAAACAAACACATAAATACAGTAAGAAAAACTTCACTGAGAAGGATAGCATATGATTACCACCAAACAGAAAGTAGTAGTCACAGCTTAATTGCGAGCAGTCAAAAGGACCAGGGCAGAAGTTCCTGGAGTCTTTCCTTCTTCTGTCCATTTACTAGCTTCCTTTCCCCATCGCCACTTTCTGAAGATGGATTTGAAGGAGAAAAACTAAGTTAGAGAACTGCATTTCACATGGAACGGGATATTGTAAGACCTCATGTGTCCAGAACATACTGTGACACATCATTTGAGGCAAGGAGGAGACAGGCACCGGGACAAAGAGAATAGGACAGGGTGGCTGAGAGAGATCCGTTAGGGAAGAAGAAAAGAGTGCTCACGGGCTCTGTTTTGTAACAGGAGATTACCATAACTCTCTTTTAAATATTTGAAAGACACAGAAGTTAAATGAATTCCAAACTTAAACTTTTTTCCCTTTAAAAAAAAAATGAAATACAGTTAGGGGCCAGACTTTCTTTTCAATGTCAAAAATTTCCAGAAGTTAAAACACACACGCGCATGCACGCGTGCATGCACACACACACAAAGAAACAGCTACAGGTCATACTCTTGACCACAAAGTAGTAAACCAGAAATTAAAGGCAATTATTTAAATCAAATTCCCAACTACTGACAAACTGTAAACATTTTTTTCTGAAATTCTTTTCTCAGAGAGAAAATAAAATAGTAACATAAATTATTTAGAAAACAGAACCTATGAGAATAGGCCATACACTCTGCAGTGACATTGCGGAGCCTGCTTTGGATTCTCTCTCTCTCCTCTCTCTGCTCCTCCTCTCCTCCTCCACTCACCTGCGTCTCTCTGTAAAGAAAAAGAAAAAAAAAAGAATGTGCCATACAAAATGTATGGGATTTGGCCAAAACCATAATGAGAATACTCGTAGTGCCAATTTTTAAAATGTTTAAGCAGAAAGAACGAAAATAAAATAATAATGAATTTGAATCATAAAGCCAAAACATTTAAAAATATAGAAAAAGAGAAAAACATTTTACACAGATAGGAACAGAAATTAATGACTTAAAAAAATAAAATTGAGAAATGAGCTGATTCTTTGACAAGAACAACAAACATAGCCAAATATCAAACAATGATAATTTAAGAAAAGTGACAAATATACAATATTAAGTATAAGAAAAAGAATATAATTACAGATTTTCTAGGTGCAAGCATAGACTTGATCATACTATACAACTGGTTGACCATTTGGAAAGCATAGAGCTACATTCTTAGCATACCAAACCCAAAATTAACTCCAGATGGATTAAAGTGCAAAAATAAAGTACATATAAATATTTATACTTATTTACAGTAGACAGGTACTTTATAAATATAACACCAAAAGCAGCAACCATAAAGGAAATAATTGATCAATTACATCACATTAAAAAACCCAAAACTCTAATACAGGAAAAAAAACAACTAAAAAGCAAATGACAAATTGGGAAAATATTTCTAATATATGTGACAAAATATTAGTGACTTTAATGCATAAAACATATGAATGCGATAAAAAAAATAATAGGAAAATTAATTAAATAACAGTCTTAAAAGTCAAATGTATAAATTTGAAATATTTAGAGTGTTTTAGCTGTTAACAGATATGTCCATTTTAAAATGAGACATATTTTTCAACTATTGAATTGGAAAACATTGAAAGAGTAATATTACCTTCTGATGTACACTTTTTGGGATGCAATTGGGTTATGTATCAAAAAGTTTTGAAAGCATGTACACACTTCTAGTGGAATCCCACCTCTAGGAAGCTATCCTAAGGAAATAATCTGACCAAGGTGTAACTATTTAGTTATAATGATTTTTGCTCTGTGTTTTTGAAAATCATATCCCCAAATTGGGAACAATATTAATTCTTAGCAATGGTAAGATGGGGGTGGGGATAGAGTTAGTTATGGACCCTCTGTTGATGGACTGCTGTGTAACCCATGAAAAATAATGGGGTGCATTTATATTTATTAATCCTGAAAGATGCCATTAATATGTTTGGCAAAAGAGTAAATTACAGTACAAACAGTAATATCCAATTCTTGTTTTAAAATATGTATATGTATGTATATAGAGGGCGACACGACATACAATACATGTCTATTCTTCAGACATTTCCATTACTGGCTGGTAGGACTGGGGATTACTTTGTTGATTTTTTTTTTAATTTTACACCCTACAATATGTTTTCTTATTTTAAAAAAGAGTGAGAGAAAAGAGAAAGAACATTAAATAAAGCCAATTACATGTTGTTAAAGCACAGGCATTAGCTATGGTAGAGCTTATATACTTCTTCCATTGTATTCTTCTACCCTTTTATTTTTTTTACATCTTTCAGTTTCCATATTAGTTTTATATCTCTAGCCCTTATTCCCTCGAGGACAAGGCACTTATTGTCTTTGCATGCCCGGCACTTGGCCCAGTGTCTTATATACTGTAGACATCATTAAATGTTAGTATTTCAAAGAAGGAAGAAAGAAGGGCAGGGTGGGAGAAAAGGAAGGAGGGAGAAAATGGCAGGGAAAAAGAGGGGAAGGGAGGAAGAGGAGAGGAAAGGAGGGGAGGGAGCAAGGAAAGAGGGAAGGAAAAGGGGAAAGAAGGGGGAGGAGAGATGGGAAGAAAGAAGGAAAGGAAGGAAGGCTGGGGGAAGAGGGGAAGATCACGTGGCTATAGGTGTCATTTCTGCACAAATGTACTTTCACCTCCTGGAGATGGAACTAAGATCCCAACCAGAGCTGCCTCCTCTGCCCAGTCCACGTGTCTGCACGTTGCTCTGTTTCAAGTGCCCTGTGGTGCTGTTGGCTCTACCAGTCTTTCAGAGCTCAAACCAGTGGGATCCAGTCTAAGAAAACCTTTTCCCACAAGGTATGAGTGCCCTTTGCAGATGTTTGCTAACATATCAACAGCTGGAGCACTACATCACACAGTTCCTCAATCATTAGCAGACATTACCTAATTGATAAGGGTGTCCCTCTAAGCACAGCAGTCTGTTCCCAGTTCTATGTGACACACAATCAGACTCTGTTCCCTTTCCCTGTGACATCAACATTCTTGGCCGGGCCATTGGAGGAGAACTTCTTTCCATCCAAGATAAACTGAAATCTTGGGCCAGAACCATCCCCCGAGGATCCCCATAGCCACATTCTCCCACCCACTCCCATCTTCCTGGTCCACGTAGAGTTCCAATTCTAGCCATGAGGCTGCTCTTCGGGCCTCATTGACATTGACCCCAGTGCAGCTGTAGCTCTTCAACAGTTCCCTGTGACAGCGGGAAACAGATTGGAGGCACCAGGCGCTTGGTGTCAGTGGACGTACACGCATGGACCCCTGAGGCTGGGAACATCCCTGCCGCTCCCTTTCTCTGTGGTGCCTCCACACAGTTGTGCATCAACACTGAAAATGTCCATCTGGTCTTTCCTGGCAGTAGGTTCCTGATGATAACATATTTCCTTAATAGCGCTCGGGAATGGCCTGTGAACCCAAGAAGCGATGGGTCTTGGCCACCTATGACCAGCTCTGGCCAAGGCACAGAGAGAAACACAAAGCAGAGCCCAAATTACAGGGAAAGCCTCTGAAATGTGGCCCTAAACAAGCCCACCTTCTGCTACTTCTTATGCCTATTGAATGACCCTCTAGGTCATGTTTGGCTAGCAAAGCATATCTTGTAAGCACTATAATCCCTATCTGGGTTGCAAAAAAAAAAAAAGCATATATATATATATATATATATATATTACTAGTATATATATATATGCTACTAAATCGGTCCCTGGCCCCTGAGATTAAAAGAAAGGCTTAAAATAAGTAGGAGAGAGATGAACAGAAGTTTGGTTTTGGGTTTTTTAAGGGGGGGGGGGGTGGTGAGGGGAGGTTTAAATAAATGAAATGTCAATTTATCTTATTTTTGTGTTTTGGCCTAATGGGGACTTTGGAGCCAAATAGACCCAAGTTCAAACGTTGGCTCTTCCACTTACTAGCTTACAACTTTGGGCAAATTGATCTCTCTCACCTTTAATTTTCACCAGTGGTTCTTGTAAGGATTCAGTAAGAAAATGTACATAAATCCCTAGCCTGGAGTAAGTGCAAATTTTTTTTTTTTTTTTTTTTTAACTCAATGCATGTGAAGAGTTTTTTAAGTCAATGCCTTGGAGGTACGTGTCTAGATTGCCAATTTTTCCTTTGGTCGGATTGGCATTGCATTATCTTCCCAGACCCTAGTAAATTGTGAGGTTATTAGCAGGGTTGTCTATAATCAAAAGGGAATTCTAGCAGAGCAAAGTCCTCAAAATCACCTCACCCAGCACAAGGCCTTTTACAGATGAGGTGCCTGAGGCCTAGGAAGGGAAAGTGGGGATAAAGTTGATGCTGGGGTCCTGACCCCACGCCCAGTCTTGTGTCATTCATCCCTGGCACAAGCTGGGGGCAAGAGGAAGTAGGGGACACAGGCCTGCAACCAACTGTTGGGATCAGGCTGTCTTGCATCCCAACTTCTAGAGCAGTAGTACAAGCCTCTTGAGGCTCCAGAAAAATTTCTCCACGCTTCCCCAGTTTCCTGTTCTCATCAAGGTTCGGTCTCCACTGGAGCATTCAGCCTAAGATTTTTGCTAAATTATCACTCTGTGGAAAGCTGTGTGGGTGTGGATTGAACTCCCATGTCCTTTGACTCGGAGTGGATGCCACACCCTGGCCAGCTAGGGGCCTGGGGGTGAAACCTGAGCCCCAGCTGGTTAATGGGTTCAACAGTCACGTCACCATGCTTGCTCCAGGAGGGTGTCTGGGAGAGCCTATTGGAACCTGGGCACCAGTGGGGGAGTAGAAGGATCAGGAATCAGCTCTATCAGTGGTCCAGAGAGTCCAAGCCAGTCTCCAGCCCCCTAAGTGTAGAGTGCTGGCGGGGCCCTGGGCTTATCCACCTCCTTTTGGCCTTTGCTCTGACTCTGGTCTCCATCCCTGGGAGGCCTCGGGCAGTCATGGCCCTCCCTCTGGTCTCTGTCTCCCCTTCTAGGTGGAGAGGAAGGCTGCAAGGGCCTCTTTCAGCCCCAGTGTCACGGAATGCTATCCACACTGGCCTCTCTCTCCCTCCCTGCTTTGCAGGCCTCTTCCCCAGGCCTCTGCAGCCCTGAACTGCAACCGAAGCAGACAGCAGAGGGTGCCCCTCACTCCCTCACCCCCACCCTTTTAAGAATTTGCATCTCCAGAGGGAAGGGTGCGGTGCACAATTTCACTTTGATTCACCTGAGCACAGACTGCCAACTTTCCCAGTCACCGGAACATTTCAGAGACCAGACTACGTAAACTGTTATTTCCATATCTCATTCTCTTGAAGAGAACACAGCCCATAGCTCCACAGAGAGTAAACACACACAGTCTAATCTTTCTCCTCGCTGGGACAGTTTGTTGAAATTGGTGAAATGATGCAGACCCCACCGAAATGGTTTGATAAGAGCTGTAAGTCTGGCTTTGTGATTATTAAACAGAGGGACCATAGCTCGACTACACCGCTCCTAAGTTTAAAAAGAGCCTTCTCTCTTACCTGAATCTTACTTCCCCACCACGTATACATATGGCTTATACACATGTAGAGCTCCAATGTCTACCTGGGCATGTGCACATACGTACATTCAACTTTCTGTTCCTTGAGGAAGGTGCCTGTGCCTCTGGAGCGAGAGAAAATGCTACCTCAATTTTATGATTGCTCATTGGGTTCTTAGCGACATTATGAAAGAGGAACCACAGGCTGAGTGATTCATCCTGTACAAGAATAATGCTGAAAAAAAATAGTTAATGCAGTTTTGGATATATGCACAGATTTCCTTTCTTAGAGCAAGGGTCAGCAAACTGCAGACCACAGGCCTCTTTTTGCATGGCTAAGATATCACATTTACATTTTGAATGGTTGGGAAAAAAATCAAAAAAGGAGTACATTTTATACACATGAAATTCAAACTGCAATGTCCATAAATAAATCTTTATTGGAACACACCTCAGCCATTCATTTATGTATCGGCTATGGCTGTTTTGGGGCACACGTGAGCCTGAAAACTGAAAAGATTCAATATCCGGATGTTTTCAGAAAATGTTTGCTGATCCCTAAGCTAGAGAATTTTTAGAAGTCTTTTTTTTTTTTTTCTTTCCTTTTCCCAAAATTTTCTTATACCATTTCACAGATGGATGAGCTGGGAATCTGAGCGAGCATAAGACTTTAAAGAATGTTCTCAATGTGATTGAGCCCAAGAGAAGCAGACTTCTCACCCCCGTGAGGTAGGGTTCCTTTCTAATCCCTCTACCATGCACTGTTCTTCAGAAGCTGTCCCCCCCACGGAAGGGCTGTTGAAATGCCCATTAAGAAAAATTGATTCTGAAGTGTGACATCATGTCCTTGAAGATACATGGTATCATGACAGGACATGATACAATGTCCTGTGCAAAAATAAATTGTATTGTCAGAGCCCCGGTTGCTTCGGGAGGCAAGATATGGCTGTGAAAACGAAATCGTAATTTATGAAACTGGTGTTTGTGGAAGGAATGTTTAGCATTGAGAACTCTTCTCTTTACAGTGAACATCACAGCCTGTGTTAGATGCTCCGTGACCACTTGCTTGCCTCCTTTGTTCTTTTACTGGCAACACCTCAGAGGGACTGAGTTTCCCATGGCTATCTTATTTTAGGCTTTTGCTTTCACCCAGTGATATGTTCAAGGAGGTCACTTTCAAATTCAACTTCTTATATACCATTAAAGCAGTACCAGGTTGAGAATTCCCAGAACGTCTCTCTCTCTTTTTTTTTTTAATCCATATTGAATGAAAACACTGTAGGATTATGAAATCATCTAATTCATTTAAGTGTTGTAGGAAGTTTCAGAGGAAATAATGCACAGCCATACCCTACATGCCACAGCAGAGATGGCCAAAAAATAGGCAGGGGGAGAAATGGTTTGCCCCTTCTTGGGATGAAAGGTATAAATTCTATGATGGTTCATAAGTGATGTTTGTTCCAGACCCAAATTATGTGTGCTATTTTCACAGACAACACCCTAATCTTGACCCCAGATGCCTTTTTCCAGCTCAGAATCAGCCTCAAGAAAATGGAAGGAAGAAACACATAGGCCGGTCAGAGACACACAGGTGCTTTCTCTTCTGGCTGACTTTGGGCAACTACACCAAGGCAAAGACAGAGGAACCAAGGATTATAGGGACCAGGGCCCAAAGTAGCTATGGGTCTCTGTGAGCTACAAGGAATAAGCAGATGGAAGTCGATCTATCAGGCACTGGGAGGGGGTGCCTGAGTGTCCCTGTCTCTGTCTCATGTCCTAAGAAAACCACCTCTAGCCGCTGCCATCCAATGCACCTCATATCTCATTTAATATATATTCATGTTGAACAATTAAAAAGAGATTCCAAGTTAACTGCTGTTTATTGAGTGCTTGCTCTGTGGCAGGCACTACTGTAGCAAATCCCTGGGACCTTATCTTATGTAATTCTCACAGCAGCCCTCTGTGATGGTCACCGGCATATCCACAGTGTAAAGATGAGGAACCAAGGCCCACAGAGGTTAAATATTTTGTACCAAATGGCACAGCTATAAACTCTAGGAACCTCAAGACAATCCCGGTCTGCTGGTTTTTGCGAACCATCCCTACCTTCTCTAATGAAATGCATCAGACTGAAACCACCATTGGAAGAGTTAGGGTTCCACACAAGGAAGAATTTCCCAAGAGCCAATGATATGAAACATTAGAACATAAGGAAGGGCCTTGTGGAATCTCATCAGAAAGACTCTGAGATGATCTATCTTGCTCGTCCATGGTGGACATCAACTTTTGAGTTGAACGAAGCTTTCTAGAAGTGAGTATTTCAAAATCCTTAACATCCTGAACCCATTTAGCAAGTTATGACCAGATTAACAATTTGGGGGCTCTCATTAGCCATCGGACCTAAGCAAAAACGCCCCCAAATATTCAGTGGGCAGTTGCACTGGACCCATCCTGTCTGGATCCGGCTGCTACGCAAGAGAAGTTTAAGAGGGCTGAACTGTGGAACCCTGCCCAGCTATTACACTTCACACTTGCTTTCTCTCTCTGTCTCTGATGTTAATGGCTCTCTTTTCACCTTTTAACCACGTGTCTGTAGCCTCTGCTTGTTAATGGCTTTTGGGCATCCTGTGGCACAGTGTATCCCTATGCGGTCCCACAGAGACTCCTGCCAGCCTTTCTCCTTGGTAAGCGGTTGCTTACAACTTGTAAATCAGCACATTAGCCACAGTGAAATGTCTGCCGAAGAACTTTCCGAACAGCCTGCGAGCATGGGTTACAATGAGGGACGGTGGCGGGATGCTTCCAGGGCAGAGGCAGAATCGGCTTGTGGCCCAGAGTCGAGTCCAATCCCAAGCAACATTTGAAGAGGCCATCCTTCAAGGCGAGGCCACTCAGCACTTGGAGCATGGGGAGAGGGCACATCTATCCAGAAGAAATCAGGGAGAAAATAAAGAGATTGCTGCTAGGCATTTTCCTTCAGGACTCCTGGCTGGGTACCTACTCTTTAACGCTGAAACCTCAAATACCAGTTTGTTTGGAAAGTTTCTGCTCTACTTTTGAATTTTTGCCCAGAGCGTTTTGTTTTGTTGTTTTGTTTCATTTTGAGAATAGACTGCTGCACCTTCACAGAACACCAAGCCTCACACCTCCTTGCCCTGTGGGTATAGGAAGGAGGTGAGGAAATCCTGAACTCCTCATGCCATCCTGGAAAGCACAGACTGTGCACAGGCTTCAGTTATTGCAAGGTGACTTTCCCAGGCTTTGGGGCCTGGGCCCTGGCATTAACTGGCCCCACCATTAGAGACATTCAAAATTGGACTGGGCTGCCTTGAGGGGAGGGGGGATGAACTTCTCACCACTGGGAAGGTATTGTGGAGACAGTGTGACTTCCCGGCAGATTTTTGAGAGAGGGAATTTCTGTATTGGGTGAGCAGCCCAATGCCCCAGATGTTTCCTGAGAGTACCATTATTCCTGTGGGCAATGGGAAGGTGGTGCGGGTGCCGCAGGCCGCTTGCTCGCGGTCATTTGACTGGTTTGTACTAATGTTCCACGGTTGGAAGAAAGACTTAAACACCACCGTCTAGGACTGGAGGGGATGAAATTTCCATATGTTGCAGTCCTCAGCCCTGCAGTGTGATTATTGCTCCTCCCACGCACTACCATATAGTCATTGGGGGAAAATCAAAAAAACATGGCCCTGCAGAGGAAAGGGTCTGTCCAAAGATGGACAAAAATCTCTCTTTGACAATTAAAGAAAACTCCTGTCTAGTAGGTTTTTTTTTTTTTTTAACAAAGCAAATAGCCTGCTTCATAGCACCAACTTCCATTTGTAGAGACATCAAGTTATTCTCATTCGGGTTGGCAAAATTCAAGAGTCTGCCCACGAAGCCCCTGCTTGCCAGCAGCAGGGGGCACAAACATGCATTTCTACCAATGTGTATCTCAATATATTTAACAGATATTCGATAAACACTATGGACTAAATGACATGGATTTCTCTTTCAGTAATAGATTTGACACACCAGATTCCTTTTTAACTGTTCAGAAGGGCGGGCCACAAGACACGCCGCATGGAAAGGACCCCAGCCCAGGTGACAGCTTAGGCAGTTCTGCAGATATTACTCTGAAAGTTCGGGTCCCCGGCGCCTGGGGGGCTCAGTCGGTTAAGCGTCCAATTTCAGCTGAGGGCATGATCTCATGGTTTGTGAGTTGGAGCCCTGCATCAGGTTCCATGCTGACAGCTCAGAGCCTGGAACCTGCTTCGGATTTTGTGTCTCCCTCTCTGTCTTCCCTCTCCCATTTGTGTGCTCTCTCTCTCTCTCTCTCTCAAAAATAAACATTAAAAGTTCAGGTCCGTACTGTATTTTATTTGAACTATCATTGAAACTGGGATTTTTAAAAATTTTTTAATTTATTTTTGAGAGAAAGACAAAGTGTGAGTGGGGGAGGGGCAGAGAGAGAGGGAGACACAGAATCCGAAGCAGGCTCCAGGCTCTTAACTGTCAGCACAGAGCCTGACGTGGGGCTCAAACTCACAAACCATGAGATCGTGACCCGAGACGAAGTCAGACGCTCAACTGACTGAGCCACCCAGGCACCCCTAAATCGGGATGTTTTTGAGAATGAAAGGATTAATAATTACCCTGGGATGTCACGTGTAAACTGGCATTGTCCCCTGCAAAGTGGATAGTCAGTCATCTTTCTCAGAACTCATTTAACCTGTGACTGTCACACATCAATCATAAGAAAGTAAATGGTGCAAGCCAAAAACAATGTTGGAGGTCATTTGTCTTCAAGTCCCTTACTTTATAGAAGAGGGCACTTGGGCCAGAGAGCTTAAAAGACTTTGCCCAAGGCCGGAGTTTGGCGGTGGCACACTTGGGCTAGAAGCCAGGTCTGTCTGTCCCCCATTCAGGGCACACATGCTGCTTATCGTGTGTTCCTCTAAGTGCAATGCAGAACACTCACTTAAGACCTGCCCAGCAAAGGAAAGTCACCAAAGTTCTTACTTGTGTCACACCAAACAGAACATGAGTACTCATAAGAGTGCATGCCATCAACTTCCTAGGTGATTTTAGATAAAATACCTAATCCTTCTGCATCCTGCTTCCTGACTTGGAAAATCAGGAGAAATAACTGGCCACTATCTATCACCGCATGTAGTTAGGAGGAATAAGAGGTAAATGTAAATAAAAAAGCACATGGAATCCTTGGGGGTAAGGGGAAATTATACACATCCACGTAGAGCAGTAGGTATTCTCATACTGTAAAACTATACCCAATATCCTGATGGACGAGCCACTTAATAGTACTCTTGTGTCCGGAATGTGATCAAGTGATCTCAAATACCTAACTTGTGAAGCAAGAGCAATTTATTGAAGGGAAGGATGTGAGGGGAAACAGGGGGAGGGGGACAAACACAGAATAGTGAAAAGACTTATTCAATGCAATTTTGATTTCCCTAAATGAACACCAGAAGATTGCAGAAGAAATAGACAACATAGTTCATTTTGAAAAATTTGCAGAAAAATTTAACATAGCCTTTTTATCCCCCCAAATTCCACTGTGACCATTTTACCCAAATGGAAAAACTCAATGAACTAAAATATCCCTGAGATGCTATTCGTATTGATGAAAAATATTGGGCAATGGCTTTGGCTTAACGCACTTATCTTCCACATGCCAACCTGGCAATCAGCCACTGTGGTCCCAGAGTGATGGACCATTATGTAAATGCCGGTGGAATTTGCTTCTCAAAGTATGGATTGCTCTGTGCCTTCCAAATCAATTTCCTCCAGTGAGGACAAGTCCTCTGTAAACTTTCCAGGTATTGCTGTGTGTGAAATGTGTACAGCTTTCGGAATAAGACTTCCATCTGGAGCGTCTCCTGGCTCCTGGCATCCCAAAGTAGGGGGTTTAAGCAAAGTGACACATCCCAAGAAAGCTAAGCGTTGGGAGCATAAAGAGCAGCTTGGTGTATGGGCTTCAGGTGCTCAATGTCAGCGCCATTTTATGGGCATCTCCTCTGAACATATGGTGGTGAGTGTGTGTGAGAAGGTGACAGAGAACATGGCGGTGGGGGGGGGTGGTCATACGCAGGCAGCTCATTCTCATTTCATCAAGGACAAAAACTGATGATGAATTACGAAATTGCAATTTTATACCCAAACTGGAGCCAATGGGTTGCTGTTTGTGGCTGCTTTTCTTTAAGGAAGACAGCAATCCATTTAAAGCATGTCCTCCTTACTGAAACCCAAAAATTGAAAATGCGAGGGCAACATCTCTTGGGCTACTTATGACTTACGATAAAATCATATCGTGTGGCAAATAATGCTGTGGATTTCCTTGAACCCGGAAGTCTGACTCCACAGGTGAGAGGTTTATGGCAACCGAAAGCAAGAGGACTTTCCATTACTAGTTCCTTAAAAATTACCAAGAGTGATGGGGCCTCTGGGTGGCTCAGTTGGTTAAGTGTCCAACTTCGGCTCAGGTCATGATCTTGTGCTTTGTGGGTTTAAGGCCTACGTCGGGCTCTGTGCTGACAGCCCGGAGCCTGGAGCCTGCTTTGGATTCTGTGTCTCCCTGTCTCTCTGCACCTCCCCTGCTTGCACTCTCTCTTTTCTCTCTCTGAAAAATAAATAAACATAAAAAAAAAATACCAAGAGTGAAGCTGTTTTCAAGCTTGTGGAAAGGAAAGTCTTGTCTTTCTTCTAATTTGAGGCTTTTCATGCAGGGGGTAGGGGTTTGGACAATAAGAATATGAAAATAAAAGTGTGCCTTGGGACCAGCATTCTCAGCTGATCAGGGTTAGAGCTGTCAGTAAAGAAGGAAATGTGGTCAAATTAAGAAAATGGATTTTAAGAAAGGGGAATTCAACAGGCTTAAGGGATTCATTGAAAAGCCTCCACAGAAAGGAGATCAAGGGTCAGCTAGGGGCCTGGAGACGACCAGGTGTTCTTGCATGAAAACAATTCCCCAAAGTTCTTGCATTGTTGTCATTCACCAAAAAAAAAAAAAAAAAAAAAAAAAGATGTAGAAGGTGGAAGGCAGTCCATTGAGTAAACAGGACTTTCAAGGGATGGAGATGCACACTGAAGGGGCCAAGAAATTGTAAAACAGACTTGTTCCCGGGGAGGACGACAAAGAAATCAGAAAAACGTGTTCAAGGAAGTCAGGAAATCTGAAGCAGGAGATGAGATATAAATTTTCAGGGGGCACAAGAGGAGAGTAAAGGGAAATGCTGTCCCTTTATTAGCTGGAAGAGAAAAGGAAGAGGTAACCATTGCCCCTCTCCAAAATGTTGGATCTGGAAGTCTCATTGAGCCTGTGAGGTAACCTGAAAATAAGAACTAAGAATGGGCTTTCCTTAGAAGTTTTACACTTTTCTAAGTATCCTGTGTCATCTTATTTGAGCCACCTTACAAGCCAAGGGCCAGATATGGAAGGGGAATGACCAGACGGAGAAAAGGCATGGGCAGGTGGGATGCCAACATTCCCTTCAGTTCATCAGTGCAATTTGACTTGCGTGATCTGAGGACTTGTGACCCAGGCCACCAAGAGAACTGCCCAGGGCCCTGCCAGGTGGGAAGAAGGACAAACCATGGTGAGCTGGTGAAGTAAGCCATCTTTAGGCTCAGTCAGAAAACTCCTGACAAGCCAAAAATAATGCTAAATTACCTTGCAAGCACTGAGAAGTAAACAGGGAATGGAGGAACATTCCTTACTCGTGCATTCATTCATTTATTCATTCATTCAACAAATATTTTATGAGCGCCCTACTGTGTGCCAGATGCTGTTCTAAACGTGATGACAACAACATAGTGTCATGAAAGGAAGCTTTCTGTAGGACCAATCGAATTAACCTTCATATGAGAGCCTTGATATTTGTATTGGAACTCATCCTTGCGATTGGTCTTGACTTTGCAAATTTTCCAATGGTGCCTCATATATCATAGCTCTCCATAAATGGAGGGAGACTGTGTGCGCTCCTGCCCAGAGAATGTCCGCACATAATGAATGCATCAACCCACACGATGAAAAGGATCAGGCCTTACATCTCATTTGCTCCTCTAACAACTCTGTTCAATAGTCAGGCCAGGAGTTTAAATAAGGAGACGGGATTCAGAGAGGTCAGATACTGTGCCCATGAGCCTGCAGCTGGGGTGTAATGAAACTGGACTTGGTACCAAGTCATGCTGTGTTATGAAGTTCTTCCAGGATGGATTTTTATTGTTGTTTCATAGGATGAAGAAGACAAACACACTAATGTACAGACCACAAAAGGCCAAATGTGAGGGTATCAGAGCCTCTGGGATTAGAGCCACTAAATCAAACACAGAATGCCCAGTAAAATTTGAATTTCAAATATGTCCCAAATATTGTCCTTTTTTGTTTTGTTTTGTGTTTTGTGGCTAAATTGGCAACCCTTCCTGGGATCCACTGCTACACCACACACCAGATTCCTGGGGCCCTTGCCACACACTTCTTTTGGAGCAAGTATCAATCTCTCCTGAGACGGAAGGGGCTGTTTCCTTCCATTACACCTTGGGCTTGCTGCCCTCTTTAAAGGAGGGTTTTAGTCTGCTGCTGAAACAGACAAGCAGAGAAACTGGATGAGCAGAGAAATTGGAATCCTAATAAGACAAACAGCGACAGCTGCCACATGCGGAACTCTGACTTGTGCTTCGATCCGCAGGATAGCGCTAAGGGTTACCTATCATTTTCTCCCTTTTATGCTCCAGTATTGAATTGATAAACTGAGGCCCACACAGATGAAGGGTGAGGGGCTGAGATTTAAACTCGTACAGATGACACTGTCTGTGTTCTTCTCATTATGCTCCCAATGAAATAACATGCATTTTCCAGAAATTGGACCTGAGCTGCTTGTACAGTATTTCCTAACAACTTCCCGCCATGAGACTCCCACAAGAGGCAAGGCTACCTCGTAGTAGGAGGACATGTGAAGAGGCCCAGGAGGGCTGTTAAGATTTGACAAGCAATGGAAAGGTGTCAAAATGACAAATGCTGTCTTGTCCCAGGAACCAGAATTTCCCTTTGGGGAGCAATCTAATGAAATAAAACTTCCACCTTGCTGGGCTGTCGCAACTGTTAACATCTCCCCAGGGAGATCCACTCTCCCACACTCCGTGGGGGATACTGTCCTCCTCAGGGGGTTCTTGGTTCAGGGCCTCACTCTTCTGCCCAGCTGCCTTTCCATCCATTCTCATCAGCGCCCCCAGGAATCACAATGAAACACTTGGCCTGACCCATGGACGTTTGGTGAGGGAGCAAACCAACATGGTTTTCTCGAGTGCGTGTGTTAGTGGGGAAAGAAGGGAGAGGCATAGAGGTTTCTGGTCCTTTTTCATTATCTGTTGCGTATGATAACACAAAGCAAAGGGTTATGTGCTTTTGATTCTCTGACTGTACATTCTTGACCATCCATCCTGCTGCTTGAAGTATCCCCTCCAGAGAGAAGCCACTTGCATTGCACCTCTAGCATTCATGAAATGGAGTGAAGAAGGGGGTATATTCAAAGTCAGACTCATCACAGGCCAAGCCTCCCTTCCCTGCCCACAAGTCTGTCCATCGCTCTCTCTAAAAGGCTTTCTGTGATCCATACAAATTCAATTTGCAACTCACAATAGAATGGCCACATAGAACCAATGGATAGGCTGGGATAAAAATTAAATATATGGATCACCTTCAAGTGGGGAACATTTCTCTCTTAGCCAAGGGTTGAAGGCCAAGACCAAATATTTCAAAGGTGTTCTGATCATAGCTGAAAACAGTAGGTGTGTTCTAGAAGAACGAGGCAAACTCATCAGCAGCCCAGAGACGAGAATGAAATCGTGACACTGAGCCAAATATATAGATATGGAGACATGCCATCTGAAAAGGAAACAATGACAAAAATGCACCTGTGTGCTATTCCACCTAGGTGGACCCCACACATAAATTTTTATTCAAAAATATATTATTGTTCTGTATTGGGCTAGACTTCCAGTTGGGTAAGTCTCACATTATCAAGAGTTGGCTCCGTGTGGAGTTTTGTAGGCACGATCTCATTTAATCCTCAGAGCACCCAGAATTTGCTCTTCCCTCTGCCTGACACTTTCCCCCAGAAAACAACACGGTACATGGTGGTCCCTCTGCTTTGTGCAGGTCTCGGCCCAGGCAGCACCTGTTCAGAAAGGTCTTCCTTCCTGGGCCACCCCGCGTGAACCAGAACCTCCTTACCCTGCTTTATTTCTCTTCTTGGCACTCATTTTATATGTGTCTTTGTCTCCCCAGCATTCACATGGGCAAGATCAGACTGAAAGCAGCATCAAGGATGACTCTGAGAGGAAAACAGCTCAACTCAAAAAGGAGGCATTCAGTTCGGTGCGTGTACGTGTGCGTAAGGAGAAAACTGGCCCTTCGCCATTTGCGTCCCTGTTAGTGCTGGTTTATGGAGCTATACTCAGGAAGCTGGTTTTGTCTGTTTTCTTGCACACAGAGAATAGTTCGCGATGTACAAGCAACACCACATTCTCCCTGGAACCTTACAATACTTTCCTCTTGCAGGTAGGCCAGCGTTGTCTGTTTTACAGATGACGAAGCTGAGGTGGGGTAGTCTGGAGGGCTTGTGAAGTGTTCTGACGTTAGGGAGAGGAGGAAGGGGGCCCAAGGGAACCACTCTGGTGCCTCACACGCAGGGAGCAGCTCTACGGTGAGGAAGGTGTGTTCCTAGGCTGGTAGCAGACCAGTGAAGACAAGAGGCAACTGGCCCAGTGCACCTCTTCTCACTGCACCCCAAGGGGCAGACATGTGGGCACCGGAGGCGGTGAGAGGAATCTGACTCCCAGCCCCACAGCGTTGTTGCCGTGTGGCCCTGGGCTTGTTCTGTCACTTTGTCCCTGCGAGCCTCAGTCTACTCACCTGTAAATGGGACTGGTGATGTCTGTCTTGCAGGGGTTGTTGTGAAGATCAGAAATAAGCGATATGGCATGCCTCACATGCTGCCTGGCCTGGCGCCCAGCAAAAAATGTCACAAATCCAGAACCTGCTACTAATCATCACGAATGCAAGGTAAAATCTTGCTGGCTGAGTTTTCAGATAAGAGGTATTTTAAACGTGTAGTTTCAGTGTTCTTTGATTTTTTTTATTTTTAATTTTTTTAAATGTTTATTCATTTTTGAGAGAGAGAGAGAGAGAGAGAGAGAGAGAGAGTGTGAGTGAGAGAGGGGCAGAGAGAGAGGGAGACACAGAGTCCAAGGCAGGCTCCAGGCTCCGAGCTGTCAGCACAGAGCCCGATGTGGGGCTCAAACCCACAAACCGGGAGATTAAGACCTGAGCCAAACTCGGTTGCTCAACCAACGGAACCACCCAGGTGCCCCACAGCGTTCTTTGATTCTTAAACTTGGAGCTACGTCCACTACTTTGTGAGCTTCCTTGCAGGGTCCTGCCTTATTCGTCACTGCTCCAGAGCCCAGCATTGAGCATGGCTGAGCTTGCCACGGGTTCCGTGCTACAGAAATACCATAATAAATACGATGCTTTTCTTTGAAGGGTTGCAGCGTATGCAGGTAGTGCGAAGTGATGGAAGGATTATCTAGAGGTGGGCAGAAAGTGGTATTATGGGATGTGGATGTGTGTTTCATCACATGCATAGTATAGTAGGTTTGAGAGTTGTACATGTGTGTGATTGTGTGTTCCTACACAGCTCATTTCAACTGGAGGCAGTTTTCTCCTTTGCCTAGTGTTTCTTGTGGACAAAATGCTATGCTCAAATTGTCCCCCGGTATTTCAATTGCATCGGAAGAAATTTGTGCTTTCAAAACAAGTGCCACGGCAGAACTGACTGTAGCATTCAAACAGGCTGTGACCCAAATGCTTGCCCGGATCTTTTTATACAAGGACATGTCCCCCATTACGTCCACACTGTCATGGAATAGATGTTTTTCCTATTTCACCGGGATTTTGACATTGCCTTCAAAGTCCTTCCAAAAGACACGAGAAAGGATAGTTTGCTCATAGTCTACCTCTTTGAGAACCACTACTTTGTGTCCTCATTAAACTCCGCTTGATTTTCTGTACACCATCCTGGCCTTCTTTAAGGCCCATGATTTGCCTTTGCCATCTGGCCTCACCTTCTGCCAAAAAGAACTAGCTATGAACTTGAAAAATGAAAGACAAAAATTCCATATCGTCTGGAAGTTGGCCATTTCTCTTTCATAGCTCTCCTCTGCACGGTACTTAGAGAGAGGCACCCCCTCTGGGTGGGTGTAACCTTGTGACAGGGTGCTCTGTTGGGCGCATCTCTGCCTCCCCTCAGATAGCCCTCAGGCCAGGTGCCCTTGTGCAGAGGACGCAGCCCAGCTAGGTTTCCTGGCCACCCTGACTCTCCCTTGGGCTGAGCTGGTCACAAGTGCTCTGGTTCCACAGTATCGGGTGCTGGACCTGGGGACTCCAGCTGAGGCCCAGAGCAGTTAAATGCCTTGCTAGCGATCACATGCTAGCAAGTGACAGGGCTACTTTTACAAACTAGAGAACCAAGCAGGGAGGAAGAGGCCGCTGGCTCTGAGCTGCACCCCTGGAAGTGAACTGAGGGGTCTAACAGCATTGTTTACCCTCTCAAACCCCACTCGTTTTATAGCAGAGCAGCGACGTACATGTGAGAGTAGAGTCCACATCAGAACAAAATCTACACAAAGCTTAAAACGCCAGGGCCTTTTCCTGAGTGAGAAAAGCATCGATTCTGTGTGAAAGCAACAGGGACCATTGCCAAAGGTGTGTAACGTGGAACCAAAACTACCTGGTTTCACTCGCCTGTTTTCAAAAGGAGGCAGAATATGATGGGGATTTGCCTCCACTCTCCAGCCCCCTTCACTCCCAGGGAGCAGTCACTTGGAGCTCGGTGCAGACTTGGAGCCAAGTGGGGGCCCTGATCTCGTCGGGCCTCTTCACAAGTGGGGCCATTGATACAGGTGGATCAAGTTAAGGACCTGAGGATTACTCTGCTGTTTTCTCTCAGCTGCAAATGGTGCCCGGATGAATGGCAGCCAGGTCAAGGAGCCGGGAGTCTGGGGCGGAAACGCACAGGGAGGGGGCACGTTCTTCAGCCTTCCACCAAAGTTATCTTTTTCCTTTAAGAGGAGAGAAATTGTATAACAAAACAGGAGAGAATGAGGTGGGGGAGGGAGAAGGAATATGATGGGGGTGGGGAGGAAGCAAGGAAGAGAAAGAAGAAATGTCTTTTTCTAATGCATGAAGTTGAGAGAACATGAATTGGATAGTAAATATGTTAGTGTTTACCTGAAAGGTGGTTATCTTTTTAGTCTCAGGGAAAACAAAGATAGGTTTGGAATGGAAAACCCCATTGACCCTTACTTAGCCATCAATCCTATCCATCACGGCCCACGCTCCCCTCCTGTCCATGATTACTCCTCACACAAGCAGGCCAAGAGCATCTGGATGTCTCGAGGGCCATGCACAGAGCAGGGTCGCCTGGGAATGGCTGCAGCCCGCAGGTTCTTCCTTCCTTGGAGCAAAGCAAGGCGTGCTGAGGGAAGAGTGGATAGGGTTACAAGCGGGAGCCGAAGATGCCAGCGTTGGCTTGAGCTCTGAGCTGTGCGGTTGTCCTCTGGGGTCGATGCCATGGCACATCTACTCTGGAAATCGCTCCCAGTGAAGGGGTGAAGTGGGGCGAGGGAAAGCCCGGGGAGTGAAGGTGGCAGCTGGTTAGCACAGCCGGACACAGTCTCTGAAGCATTCCCAGGAAAATACCCACAGACACTGGAGAGAGTAGAAAATGCCCCTCAACACCAACAAGCAAGAGCGACAGGTGTTCATTTCAGGATGTTTCTACAGAATCAAGAAAAACTCATACAGATTTAACCTAATGAAACAGACTATTTAAAAAGAAAATGATACATTATGTCTTTTCCTAGTGTCTGTTCCTAACTCAGAAAAGACAGGTCTGAATCAACCACCAAATTCCAGCGCATCCTTTTCCCTTCATCTGAGGATCTGACAGTCACCAGAGTCCACGCCCCTGGTGGCCCTGCCTTCCCCTCCCCACCACAATTCTACAGGTACAGCAGCCCTGCTGTTCAATGAAGGAGCAGAGAAGCAAAAGGGATCTTCCCATAATGCAAATCATGCGTGATACCTCTCATGTTGTCCCCAGCAGTGTTTCCTAGACCTCCCCCTTTTATTTTTTTTAAACTTTTTTTTTAATGTTCATTATTTTTGAGAGAGAGAGAGAGCGCGCACAAGTGGGGGAGGGGCAGGGAGAGAGAGGGAGACCCAGAATCCAAAGCAGGTCCAGGCTCTGAACTGTCAGCACAGAGCCCCACGAGGGGCTCGAACTCAATAACCATGAGATCATGACCTGAGCCGAAGTTGGAGCCACCCAGGTGCCCCGTAAACTGTACCCTTTCAAAGGCAGGAAACTTCCCACTTGAAACGACTGAATGAGCCTGCATGAATATCATGAGCAAATGCATGATTTCCACTTGGACCCCCATAGTGGACTTCTATAGTGGATTCCCATTATTACTTTCAGGAATTACTAACGGAACAAGATCTGCAAATAGGATATCCGAGCTTAGAGGAGTTAAGTCCACTTCCTCTATTTGACCCCATAATTTTTGCTGTATTCATCTTCTGTCCCTCATACAGGATAACAAAACTATCTCTTTTTCTGTATTTATTAAATGCCAGGGGTTTCAAAGACATTCTCTCTCATCCAAATTTCAAAACAAACATAAAAAGGCAAGTATTATTGCCACTTTAAAGGCACGGACACTGAGGTCAATGGTGCCCCCACGCCTCAAATCCCGTCCACTCTGACAACCCACTCTGCCTTCACCACCTCTGAGAGTATAAGTCCCAAATCTCTGTTTCTTACTCCCTCACCCCTTTGCGCGTTGTCTTTCTCCGTTTGGAGCCCCATTCCCCCTAGAGAGCCAAACATCACTCTTTCCTCATTTAGTGCTGCATTCTCGGGGGAGCCTTCCCAGACCCCTTCTCCCCAACTACTTTCTTCGTCTTCACAGCCCTTCATCTCCCCGCTAGTTTTGAACACCATGACTGTAATGGTTTGTTTTAGCTCCTTCCGCTCCATGGTGTGAGCTCCATGGTGGTTTTAGCTCCTTCCGCTCCATGGTGGTGATCCGCACCCAGGATTTTTGCAGTTGTGGGTCGATTAAAACGCACTTGAAGTGGCCTTGTAAAGCACTACAAGAAAATGAGGGGCAGGGGCTTCTTTTAAGGCGCTGAGTTTGGGCTGACTTGTTTTACAGCAACAGACAACCAGAACAATGCCTGCCTCAGAGGACAGTTGTGAAGATCTAATGCTCAGAGATGGGCTGAACATAGTAACAGCTCAGTTAATACGGTGAATTAATTTATAACTATTCGTATCTTTCTAACATTGCTGTTTTCTTGGTAATATCTAACTGGAGAAGGGGTAATTGCCTATGTTTTTAGAAGTGTGCCATTTCGAATGTAGGTCACCAATCAATCAAATTAAAACAGAGGAGCTTCCTCCTATCTCCAACCTCTCTCTGGAAACTTGACAGGAAGCCTCTTAGTGTCTGTTATTTGGAATCAGATGAAAGTGCTCACAATGCAATCTATGTGTGTAATGCCAGCAAAATCTGAGTTTCTGATGAAGAGTCATCATCACTTGGCCATTTCTGTCCTCAAAAAAAAATTTTTTTAACTATAAAGGGAAGATACAGAGCCAGAACTGAAACAGAAGGGACTATCAACACCATCATATTTTAAAAATGTGTCTGAGGTCAGATATTCTGTGTTCTTTCTATTAGCTCTTTCCACACCATCCAGTCCTCCAGGATGGTAAAACTCCACTCTGTGCAGGTCACAGATTGATTCAGCGGAGACACTTCAATCAAAGTCACAATCCATTGGTCAACCAAAGAAAAGCTGTGATTCTCTGTCTCATTAGTCAAATTACTTCCCCTCTCCCATACTCTTAATTGGAAATTAAATGCAGCTTTTTAAGACATTGACACAAAGTTTAGAAGTGATTAATTCCTGGCTGTATTTGCAGACCTGCGCACATAAATTTAAACACACAATGAATACTGCTTAAATTGAAAAAGGCTCAATTTAATTTAACACATTTATTGAATACCCAATACGTGTTAGGTGCCGGTAATAGGGTGACAAAACATGGGCCATGAAAGTATCCCAGTTGTCCAATAAACTACATCGAAAATCTACTTAAAATTCAAAGCAACAATTTATGCTGGGTCCCAGTGCTTATGGAACTTGGGAGAAGGATATTACGAGGGCTTTTATATTTTTCAATATTTTTAAGTATTGCAATAAATACATGTTAAATGAAGGACTGAAAGTTGTCATTCATGTTTGTTAGTTGACTAAAGTTGATTATAGCATAGATTGTGTCTCTGTTGACACATCCTTTAACAAGGCCATCGAAGTTTAACTTACGATCGTCATCTGATTTGTGGATAGTTAGTACTTCAAAATTGTGTTTGCTGATAAAACTTTGTCCTGGGACTCATTGATGGATTCTTTTTAACACCCTTTCATTTTGCTAAGAGCCCTGAATAAAGCAGCTAAGTAACTCAATCGTGAGTTTGAGAGCAGAAATATCAACACTTCCATAAGCTTTTAGCTTCTTGGTTGTGATGGACACGTGGTGTCATTGGCCATTTTGGTCGTTCTATAAATAGACCCCACTGTAAACAGAAATATATGCATGCTTCAAAGCGGCCACATAAAATAGAAATCATCTAAACTTAGCGAGTTGTTAAAACCAATGTAATAGGCTTTTTAAAATATAAGAGTGAGACATGTGCCTGGAAGTTCTGGGCTTCAAGACTTTCTGTTCTCTGCTGACAACTGAGGGGTGCTTGAAGCTCCTTTGGCCCCAGAAGCTGCCGTGTGATCCATGTGTGGCTCGTGCAGGAGGATGTTTCCACACACTCTCTTCCGTGTCATCACATAGGCCCACGCTTCTGGATCAAGAGGTGCACACCACAAGGGGTGAAGTTAGCCTGTCTCCCCGTTTCTCCCTATTTGAAGGCGAAGGATTAAAAAAAAAAAAAAACCTACCGAAGAAGAATGTTCTCTCTCCCTTTTTGGCAGGGTAGTTGCTCTCCATCCAGCATCTTGAGAGTCTCGGACTCTAAGTGAATGGATCAAAAGCAAAAACGATTAAACTTCTCTGACAGGTGTTGGTATTGCCTGTGGCTTCCTAAATCTGAATCTGTCTCCCTTCCACTTCTCATACCTCAGCATCCTTCCAGATTTCCTCAGGCTTCTCGGCTCCTTGGTGGTCTATTTTGACATCTGCTCACCCTTATCTCGAATCATTTTAGCTGATCGACGTTTCCCTGGAAAAGTTGTCTAACAGATCTTTTTAAACTCCTTTAACAACTACCAAGTACTTAGGAAATTATCTTGGTGGGCCGGGAGAGTGACAGGCCCAAGACTTCCAGAAAGAGGATCACCATGGATGCATGTTCCCACACTTGACTATCTCCTGCATCAAATGGTACATGATCTTTAAACCTTTTATTTCGGCTACAAGGGGTACAGCATATAGGAGGATAGGCTCTGCTGTCCGAGAGACCTGTGTTTGAACCCATTTCCGGACCTCCGTAGTAGTGCAGCTTTTGAAAAGTCACAACTTCCTCATCTGAGAAATAGAGATAACACCATGAACTTCTCAGGGGTGGGAAGGAGATAGAGTCCACGCTTGTGCCCTACCCGGCACCGGGCACAAGGTTGGTGGATCAGGTGCTCCATGAGCATTAAGTCCCTTCCCCCAGCTACTTCCTTCTGGGAACGGGAGGTGAGCAGAGAGTGTCAGAAATGGCCTGACACACTCAATCATGCACCTGTCAGTGCAGTTCCATGGCTGTATCTCTAAGGGACTCTTTCCCAATGTTTCCTTTCATCTTCCTCCATTCCTCCTCCTGCCACACAGCACACTGTCAGAGTGTCTTCACCCCCACACCTCAGCCCAGACGCGAACACACATCCACAACCCTGACCTCTTCCCACAGATGTCCCTACACGGGACCTTATCGAAGAAGAAAGCCAAACCAACCAATTAAGACCTCCCCTAATGCCGGCCGGAGAAGAAAAAGGTAAAACAAACATCAAGCCTCCACAGCAAATGGAAGGACTCAGTCTATGCTCGAAGATGCTAATCTAAATCAAGAAACAATCCAGCATAAGAAGGTAGAAAGGACCTTTTAATTCAGAAAAGCATTTAGAATTCTGGGAGAGTGATTTTTTTAAAGAAATATCAGAAGCAAGAGATACTTTCCATTCTGTTAGATATGAAAAATGATGCAGACTAAAGACACAGAAAAATAAAGAACTAACAACTTTTTTTCCTCTAGAAAAAGTCACAGTAGAGCATGATTCTGTCTTTTCATCTTGATGCCCTTTCTAAAAATTCACATCTTGAAACTGAGGTGAGCCAATTCCAGAAAATAGAAAAACCTAATTTGATGTCCTTCCAGAAAAGTAGAAATTAAGTTCTGGGGTAATGATAGCAGCAAACGTTTGTTGAATGCTTATAATGTTGGGAGGCAAAGGATCCTGTTATAAGCATTTTATGTGCATCATTTTATTACACTCTCACTAACCATATGAAGATAGTTAGTATTAGCCCAATCTTACAGATGAGGAAACGGAGGCACGGAGGGGCTGAATAACTTGCTCATGGGCATGTGAGTTGTAAATAATGGAGCTAGGATTTGAAGTGAGGAGTTGGGCTCCAGAACCCACACTGAGCCAGGCTGCCATGCACAGAGACGGGGAGTGCCCTCTATGCCCTCCAGAGCACCCAATCCTTACCTCGGAGCTGGCAGTTCCCAGGGAGACAGTGCTCCTAGGCCACGTTGTCAGGCAACTTAAAGAAGCAAGTGTTGATGGCATCATTGGAGAGCCAGTGAGGTGAAGACATTCTTTTTTCTGCTGGGACCCACTTGTCTAGAGAAGGAAGAAAAAATGTCAAGACTTGGAGATGTCTGAATGCTTGCTTTTTGCACTGAATGTTTGTTTGAAAAGTGTGAGGTTTTTTGTTTTTGTTGTTTTAATGTTTATTTATTTTTAGAGAGAGAGAGAGAAAGACAGAAAGGGAGGGGCAGAAAGAGAGGGAGGGACAGAATCCCAAGCAGGTTCCACATTGTCAGCACAGAGCCGAATGTGGGTCTCAATCCCACAACCTAGAGATCATGGCCTGAGCTAAATCAAGAGTCATATGCTTAATCAACTGAGCCACCCAGGTGCCCAGAAAAGTGTTTGTTTTTTTTTGTTTTTTTTTTTTTTTTTATTGTGGCAGCTCTCTGTGGTCACAAGATCAAGATAACACTTGGAAAGAAAAGCAGTAAAAGCTCCTGATCCAAAAACACACAGCTGGTTTCTTCATTCCTTTTTAGCTCTACTGAGGGGATCTACTAATAATTGAAAATAATAATTAATAATATAGAACATAATAATTATCTAACATATTGGATTGATAGCATAGTAGAATAATAATTAAAAATAATTGATCATTGAAAACCAGCTGAGGAAACATTAGGAGAGACGAGGTAGAAAAAGCAATGCATCAAACAGATAGCTGAATTCTAAAATGCTGTAGGTTAGGGGCACCTGGGTGGTTCAATTGGTTAAGTGCCCGACTCTTGGTTTCAGCTCAGGTCATGATCTCACAGTTCGTATATTCAAACCCTGCACTGGGCTCAGCACTAATGGTGCGGAGTCTGCTTGGGATTCTCTGTCTCTCACTCTCTCTCTCTCTCTCTCTCTCTCTCTCTCTCTCTCTCTGTCCCCCTGCCCCTTCCTCTCTATCTTTCTCAAAAATAAATAAACAAGCCAAAACAAACAAACAACTAAATAAAATGTTGTAGGTTAAAAGTCTAAAACCAAATTTAAAAGTCACTTTATTATGGGGGTGCCTGGGTGACTCAGTCAGTTAAGTGTCTGACTCTTGGTTTCGGCTCAGGTCATGATCTTGCGGTTTTGTGATCCAAGCCCCGAGTTGGGCTCTGCACTGGCAGCCAGAAGCCTGCTGGGGATTCTCTCTCTCCCTCTCCCCCACTTGTGCTGTCTCTGTCTCTCTCAAAATAAATAAATAAACTTAAAGAAATTTAAAAGTCACTATATTATGCAGAATTTAACAAATTTCCCAAGCTAGCCAAATAATTTTGGAAATACTAGTTCAGTTCAACAATACTTATTGATAACTCCATTGGATTGCTGTGTTTGATGCCTTGAAGATAAAGATAAAGAAGTGACACTTCCTTTCCTCAAGCATTGGTGCAGAGAGCAGTCAACACCCCAAAAATGCAAGGCACAGTGCATTTAGTTATGTGAATATAAAACAAAAGAAAAAGAAAAACACAAAAAAATAAGCAGAACTAAATCAAAAGACGGAATTAGGGGAATAAATTATTTTGTCTGTAGTCAGGAAAAGCTTGCCAGGATCCTGGCTAGATTTCGATGGATGAGTGATTTTCTGCACAGGTAAAATGGTAGGGATTGGGTGGGGGAAGAGTACTGTGGAGAAACAGAGCAAGGTGAGCAAAGCCTGGTGCAGAAGGAAAACAATTCATGTTCTGGATTTGCTAGAAGGAAGAGTGTGGAAGGGAGATGGTGGTAGGGATATGAGAAAACGTTTGAGGGGGTGACAGGAGGAGAAGTTGGCTGGGGGTTACTGTACTAGTTCTAATGGAAGATAAGGAACAGTTAGACTAAGCTGGTCTCAGTAGCAATGAAGAGAAAAGAGAGCAGATTTATTGGAGAGACAATTAGGAATTGATAGTGACAGGACTTGGAAGTAACTGTGAGACTGAGGGAGAAAGGGAGACACTTGAAGTCTGCATCAGAGGTCTTGGGTGCAGGTGACTGGAAGGAAGATGGCGGCTGAGACGGTCTGTGGATGACCGTGAGCCTGAGGACCAGGTCTTGCAGAAGAGAGGCCAGGAATAGGTGAGGAGTCCATCTAGAAGGGGCTAGGTTTGATCCAGTGGCTGAGAGCTTACAGCTGTTCTCTGCCATTAAAGTATTTCCTGAAAAATGAAAAAAGGGAGTCCACAGTGGTGGCAGACTTTAAGGTGGCTCCCATGACCTCCAACCCGCAGTGTTCATACCTGTATAATCCCTTCCCTTTGAGCGGGGGCAGGACCTGTGACTTGCTTCTAACCAGTAGAATATGGCAGAGGGGATGGATATCACTCCCAATGACTATGTTATTTTATAAAAGACCGTCTTGCTAATGGAGTCTATGCCTGGAGATTCTCCTTGCTGGCCCAATGGAGTAAGTGGCCATGTGGAGGGATTGCAGGCATCCTTGTCTAGGAGTTGAGAATGCCCTCCCTCTGACAGCCAGCAAGAACCCAGGTCCCTCAGTTCTACGGCTGCAAGGAAATGAATTCTGCCCCAACAACTTGAATGAACTTAGAAGTGGATTCTTTCCTAGTCAAGCATTCAGATGAAAATAGAGCCCAGTCAGTGTCCTGATTGCAGGGTTGTGAGACCCCAAGCAGAAAGCCCAACTCAGCCATGCCCAGCTTCCTTCACAAATTTATGTGTCACCCTTGCACAGGGACCATGCTAATCTTCTCTGTATCGTTCCAATTTTAGTACATGTGCTGCCGAAGCAAGCATAGCCGTGCCCAGCTTCCTGACCCATGGAAACTGTGAACTAGAATATGTGTGCTGTTTTAATCCACTGACTTGGTGGTAATCTGCTACGGTAGCCACGGGAAACTAATATAGTCACACTGTGGGAAGGACCCAGAGGGGTTTTGAGGACTTGGAGGAAACAAGGGAAAAGGGAAAAAATAGAAGCAGGTCAAGGAGGCCACTGCTGAGGTGACAGAAGAAGGTTGGCTCAGGGCACTGCCCAGTTTGGGGCCCATGGGGAGCCACACACAGGCTCACATTTCAGCTGGTCTACCTCTGGGGACCTTGGGCTTCTCACAAAATAAAGACCATCTCATAATGTCCCTCAAATTTGTGCAGGTGGGGAAGGGGTTCCAAATGCTGACATACCCTGTGGGGTGGCATGTCTGCCTCCCAGAGGAGATGCTATCCCATGGCAGAGACGAAAACTAGGCCCTGGGGCAGCATAAACCACTCGGCTGGAGGCAGGCCACACCTGCTTCTGTTCTGCATAGCAGACACAGGCCACTGGCTCTCCTCTGCTTCTAGGAAGCCCTCCCTGTTGTCTTACAGAGCTGTGTCGTTCATGGGTCTACAAGGAGAGAAAACTCTTCTATTCCTCCCTTGTCTTTCCCCCTTCTTGTACTCAGAACTCATACTACTTTCGACTATTCAGATATAATTCAGTGCTATTTTAGGTAAAATTTTGAGGGGAACCGAATCATACTTATACCCAGAAATACACCCCCCAAACACCCCCACACACACGGACAGAGAATGCGAATGTGCATTACAGAATAACTGGGTCCTGTCTGTAAGTTCTTGTGTGAAAGATAATCATTACTTAAAGTAATTTGCTTAAAACCCTGCCTTGATTGCTTGTTATTACATGAAAGCCTGGTAAGGAACCCAAGATTTGCTCAGAAATGTAAAATGCAGAAGGTCCAAATCTTAGTGACCGACAGCCACTAGGAACCCTTACGGAAGCAAAAGAGCTCTGTCTCAGTAGCAATGAAGAGAAAAGCTCCTGAGAGCTTACGTAAGAGGTTAAATAAGAGTAAAAGCTCCTGTTTCGGGGGAGGAAATAAGGAGGAACTTATAATACTTATAATATGGCAGGCCCCCTGCCAAGCACCCAGTGCACTTTATCTCATGCAATCCTCACAATGACAACATGATAGAATAAATATTATCATCTGCAGTTGAAGGAAAGAAGGAGAAACTTGGGCTTGGGCAGGTCAGAGTGAGTGCCCAGCTGGACAGCTCCAAACCGAGGCCTCTCTCCACCACACTGGAAGACAGCAGGGCCAACAAGACTCCGACTGTGTTCATTCTTCTCTTCCCCAACTTCAATACACAAATCCTGAAGATAGAGTCAAAACCCCCATGGCCACAAGAAAACTTTCCTTGGTTTTTGAAAGATCAGAGACTGTGCAGCAAGCAGTGTGCACGCACACTGAGAACCAGCTATGCCTGCAGCCCAGCACCTTCAGGAGTGCCCACCAATACAGAACCTCCCCCAACAAGACACGGGCCCTGTGCTAGTGGAGATGGAGGCCGAAGTTGGGTCTGTCTCGTTCACCACGGCAAACTCAGTGCTGAGCACAGGCAATGTTTGTTAAACAACTGAATGAGTAAATGGATGGATAGATACATAAATGGATGGATGGATAGACAGACAGGTGGATAGAAGGAAAGGAATTGATTAATGGATGGATGAATGGATGTAAAAAAAAAACCCAACTCAAGAGAGGGAGACAAACAAGTTTAGCTCATTCATTCATTCATTCATTCATTCATTCATTCATTCTGAGAGAGACAGAGAAGGCATGAGTGGGGGAAAGAGAGAGAGAGAGAGAGAAAATCCCAAGCAGGCTCTGTACTGTCATTGCAAAGCCTGATATGGGGCTCGAACTCACGAACTGCGAGATTGTGACCTGAGCTGATATCAGATGCTTAACTGACTAAGCCACCCAGGCACCCCAAGGTCAGCTCCTTTTAAATCACACTCTTCCTTTCTGGTCAGTCACCCCTGGGCATCCTAGACTTAAAAAGCAATGTCAGTAAGGAATGGTTTCCCCCATTATTGTTACCACCTCTAGCCAAGATGAATTTTAAAAGTGAAAGGAGGGGTGCCTGGGTAGCTCAATCAGTTGAGCTTTCGACTCTTGATCTTGGCTCAAGTGATGACCTCGAGGTTTGTGGGATCAGGCCCTGAGTCGCTGTCAGCACAGAGCCTGTTTGGAATTTTCTCTCTCCCACTTTCTCTGCCCCTCCTCTGCTCCCACATGCTCTCTCTGTCTCTCTCCCTCTCTCTCTCTCTCTCTCTCTCTCTCTCTCTCTCTCTCTCTCTCTCAAAATAAATAAACTTAAAAAAAATAAAAGTGAAAGTAGACAAAGGATGTTTATTTTATGAAGCATTAGTCAAAGGGTTTTTTTTAAAAAACCGCCCAACTGAAAGACAGACATCATTCCTGTCATGTTGAATTCCTCAGACAGGGCCTCACATACTTAGCCCCTGAATACGCATGTAGGGAGCTTGAGAAAAAGGCACATTTCAAGAGGTAAGCACAGAACCATGCGATGGTCCTGCCTGAATACTAACAAATTAATAAATTAAGCCAAGCCAGGCCTGCAAAATGCCTAGCTAGACATCCAAATACCATGGCTCCGAGCCTCTCAGCCTTATCTGCATTCTTGAAGTTTAACCCAGGCCACTGGCAAGCTGGCTCCCAACAACTGATCTCGATACTGAGATAGCAAATGGGGTAATAACCCCAAGCCTGCTCCCTGGATATGGAGTGTGCAGAGTGTGCAGTTCCAAGCATGAACATTTTCCTGCCCTCTTGCATGGAGCTGTGACCACGTCCTGCCACGTCTCCTGTCTACCATATGCATCCCTCCAAGGCCAAAGAAGCTGGAAAACAGGGAAGCAGGGGACATCATTAGCGAAAAAGGTTTCTTTGTTGCGAAGTCCCTTTGGGTAGGGACGTCTGCCAAACTGGCCACATGAAGCTGGGGATCAGCCATGGTGCTCAAGAGGGAAGCAAACAACGATATACAAAATTTTTTCCACTAGTCTTGATCCTTAGAGAAATCTCTTTCCAGATGTGGTTTTTCATCAGCTTCCTACTGAGAGACCTCAAGGCGCCTAAGCCACCTTCTGTACCATATGGATCATCTAATACAAACAGTGTCTAATGATAGCAACTCTCAGTTATCCAGAAGCTATTAATTTAGCGTGTGGGTTAGCCAGAACCTCAGCTTCCTCTTCCCCTCCGCTTCTTGCCTGGTTTGCACTGCCCTCCAGCTGCTCCCCAGAGGTGCCCCAAGCAAGGCTCAGTAGGCTGACTTTCTGTTGGCATCTGTGGGATTCTAAAAACTCAATGTCAGAACAGATCTTATCCCATTATCCATTCAAATCCTTTCATTTTCCAGATGAGGAAAATGAGGCACAGATGAGGGAAGTTAGTGGCTGAACTGGATCTCTTAATTTTTTAGTGTTTCTTTATTTATTTTGAGAGGGAGGGAGGGAGGAAGGAAAGGGGGGAGAGAGAGAGAGGGAGAGAGAGACAGACAGACAGAGAGAGAGAGAGAGAGAGAGAGAGAGAGAACAATCAGGGAGGGGCAGAGAGAGAGGGAAAGAGAGAATCCCAAGCAGGCTCCACGATGTCAGCACAGAGCCCACCTCAGGGCTCGATCCCACAAACCTTGAGGTCGTGACCTGAGCTGAAATTAAGAGTCACACACTCAACTGACTGAGCCACCCAGGTGCCCCTGAACTAGATTTATAGTTCCCTTTCATGCCTAGCTCCAGCTGAAAACATAATTGGGGTAAGAAAGGTGAAAACAGTGGTAACCAGGAAGTTTGGGGACTCATGTCTTCTTCATTCATCTATTCTTCACCCATTATCTCCCCACTTCCTATGTCAAGTTGAAAGATACAGGCCTGGGATGAGAATAGAAAATAGATTTCGTCTTGCAGAGCAAAGCTGTTCAGTTGTCAGTGACTGCCTGGACAGCTGTATGGAGAAGGACATGGAATGGTCAGTGATGTCCTTCTTGGACAAAGGAGTGGAGAAGTACCAATAGCCACTGACTTGGACGTGAAGACCACCGTAATCTGGTCTCATTTTACTCATCTAACCTCATTTCTCCCATCTCCCAAATAAGGTGCTCTCTTGGGGTCAGAATCTGGCTCCACCTTCCCACTGAACCACATCTGTGTCTTCCCTATGTCTGTTTTTTTTTTCTTTTGTGTTCTCCTGCTCGTGATTCTCTCCATTCATCGAATCAAATCACAACACCCATTTCTCGGCAGAGACTTCCTGACTACCACAGCCCACACAGAAATCATCCGCATTGTGACAGACCACCCAACTTAGCGTTTAATTACAGTCTTGCTATGGGTTAGCTCCTTCGTGCCAGTCTTTTCTCCCCAACTAGGTACCCCCAAGAATAGGGGGGGATGCAGTAAGTTTTCAATCATTGACGTTAGAATCAATGTGAATAGCATGTATAGTTTTAATTTTCAAATGTACGTGTGTATTTTATGACAGTGAGACAAAAAGCAGGATTTGGGGACCTCCTCTCCATTTCTTCTTTCCTTCTCATTCATTCAGCCATGACCTCCTTCTAAACTCAATCATAGTGACATTCAAACAAAAGCAACATTTCCTAAAACTCAAACCCGGTACACGCCTAAGCAAATTAGTTTGATATAAATTCTTGGCATTTTAATAAGTCAAGGGGAGAGATTATTAAGCCTTCCAAGTACAGTCTTTACTCAAGCTAAGCAGATGTTAACTGTCATTTATTCTAGGATTTAGTCCTCAGAACTTAGCAAGGAAGTCAGATATAGATAATATCCCTAAAACATTTTTGCTTTAGGTCTTTATCCAAAAATGTTGATAATTTCTTCCCCTTAGCAAAACCCACACATTTTTCTTAACAAAAAAAGAAAACACGACAATTATCACCGTATTCTTTTGCATAAAAATAATACTAAACTGATGGATCATTTATATAGTGGCCATCTCTAAGAAACTCAGGAATTTGTGTGAGAGCTTTGGGACGGGAAAAATAAAAATTCAGGATCTTTTACTATCCATTAAGGCCTTCTCATGTATTTTTCTAATTTCTTTTCAGGTTAAAACATTCATGTTTCCCACTAGAACTGGTTGGTAGAGAACTGAAGTCCCTTCCTCTCCACTGCCCACCAACATTCCTTCATTTTCCATTTTGAGTGAAAGTGTCAACAGAACCTTTAAGCTGTTTTCCTAGACATGACCTATGCTCCTTGAAATAAGTAGGAAGCTCCCTTCAAACAAACCATGGTAAATCACCCAGCATCTCCACTGCCCTGGGCTTGGGTACGTTTCTCACGTAAACTCAGCTTTTTAGGGTTCAAAAATCTTAGCTTATTTTAGAGAGAGAGAGCAAGTGAGGGAGAGGGATAGAGAGGGAAAGAGAGAATTTTTTAAGTTTATTTATTTATTTTGAGAGAGAGTGAGCGAGCATGTACAAGTGAGAGGGGGAGGGGCAGGGAGAGAGAATCCCAGGCAGGCTCTGCACTGTCAATAGAGTCCAGTGAGATACTCGAACTCATGAACCACGAGATTATGACCTGAGCTGAAGTCGTATGTGTAACCACCTGAGCCACGCAGGCACCCCAGAGAGAGAAACATAAGCAGGTTCCACGCTCACCACGGAGCCCAGTGTGGGTTCGACCCACGACCCTCGGATCATGACCTGGGCCGAAATCAAGAGTCGGACACTGAATTGCCTGACCCACCCAGGTGTCCCTCAAAATCTTAGTTTTGAGCGATGGGCCGGTTCAGCCTGTCCACATCATGAACAGCCGGGGAGAAGAAAGGAAGTCCTCTCACACTGGGCCAGAACTGAGGAGCCTGATGGAGGACTTGTCTGCACACACCCACCACCCACAGCCCAGGGACACACGAGGGACCCAGGCTCCCTGGAGGTGGTGGGGGCAGGGCATTTGAGGAAAAGGCCAAGAAGTCAGGACCCTGAGCCCACCTTGCCCCAAAGTCAGAGCTCCCGTGCTTTAGTCTACACTGTGGTACACGCCCAAGTTCTGAGTGACTGGATTACGTTAAAAGGTCCTTCTGCTTTTAAAGATGGGGCAACTACTGACCTAATGAATGCCTCATTGCCTTAGAATTCCAGGGTACCCAAGGTACTGAAAGCACCTTTAACCTTGGGAGCAGCAAGATATGGAAGATATAGAAACTAGGAACAAAGATTATCTGTGTCACTTTTTCTCCAAAAGATTAAAAAAAAAAAAGTATGAGGGTAAAACTTTAACGAACATTTGCTGAGAAGTCTGTTTAACAACATAGTCTTACAGATTTTTGTTTTCCAGAGTCTGATAATTTCAGAGACAAACATTTTTGGAATCAATGGAAACTTCTTATCATACCAGGTAAGAGCATTGAAAACAAATAAAAGTCAAAGCACAAAAACCTTTCCTAGCCACCATCACCATCATCTCACTTCTAAAAAGGGAATATTTAGCACCAAAGACATGAGGAGGACATCAAATCAGAAAAGAGGACAGTCCTCGAAATGAAAGAGATTTAGTTCCCTGAAAAGTGCAGCACATGGCCCCTTTCTTGCCATGGTCAGGTGGAAATGCCATCAGGGCCCGGTCCCTGGAACCTATCCTTCTAGGGTGGTGGGAGATTCACAGAGGAGGGAGAAGACCTGGGTCACAGAGGCCCACGTGTGTTTCCCAGACCCTTCTCCCTCTCCTGTGACTGGCTGGAGGATCTCTGAGTGTCTGAATGTCTGGAGCCTTGCTCGCTTATTCTGTCAAGTCTGGCCGGAGTCTGGGAGCCAGCGTGGCAGTGTTTGTGGAGCCAAAGTGGAGATTAAGTCATGTTTTAGAGGTGACCTCTGTCCACCCTTTCTGCAGTCATCCCCTCCCCTCTGGGCCTCACTCCCCAGCAACTCCCCACCTAGATGCTTTTGTCCTAGATGAGCCCCTCCCTGCTAACACAAGACCCAACACGGTCTGGTCCGCACACCCACCATCACCTTCCGACCCCCCACCCACCCCCACGGTTGCCTTCTCCTCAAATGGACCTGGTCTTTGTTGTTGTAATTAGGTTATCTCTGCCTTAGGGACCTAAGGGACAGTCCCCAGCAGCTCTGGCTGGAAAGGCAGGTCGCATAATCCCTGTTATCAAGAGGCTTGTCATTTAGCATGTAGATCAACTAATTCTTTCGATACCAGGGGAGCAATTGTGCATCTTAATATTGATTTTTTTTGAGATACAATCGCCTACATTCCTGAGTCAGACTCACTTACTGAAGCTAAAAGGTTCCACTTACTATATTATGAAACTACCCCCACCCCCATCACACACTCCATCCCAATTTAATGTTACAAAATTGGACAAATCTGAAAGGCTTTGTGTTTTTCCACTTGGTCCAATTTCAGAATGAGCATCCAATCAGAAAAAATAATCCTGGCTCTTCTAAGACAGCACATGTTTGTCTTTGGGGTAGGGGGGGCATATTCTGCCATTCCTCACTGCCCACCCAACTGGCGCACACTTCCTGTGCTCCCCAAACTTTGCAGTGCAGTGATGTTGGGCCCTTAATTTAATGAAGCCAGCTTATCAGATTTCTATGTTTCATGATGAATTGGGAAGCTGGGCTTTCAAATTAAGCCGGGGGCATTTTCTTATTAAATACCCTTCCAGGGCAGTGAGAGGCAGAGAAAGAAAAATCTGAGCTACCGCCTCAAGAAAAAGTGCTACCTCCTCAAAGGCCAAAGATGCACTCAGATTTGGGACAGGCAGAGTTGTAGATTCCATATTATGAAAGAGTATGAGGCAAAGCAAGTAGCAGCCAAGAGCAATATAAAATTTGTTCTATCCAGAAAGTTCAATGTCCCTGAACACAAGGGTGCCTGCTGCAATAGAGCACATCATCACCATTGGAATCCCAATCAACGACGACTCTTTCCACCACTTACTAAGGACCAGCCATGGGTTTGGCACTGTGTTGCAGAGTGTGCTGTATCTTTTACGCACATGGTCCCGCTTCATCCTCACAGCAAGCTTGTGAGGTGTGTTCTATTAATCATTCCCATCTTACAGATAAAACTACCGAGGCCAGGAAAGTTTATGCGAGTTGCTCAAATTCCTGAAACCAACAAGTAGCAGAGGCAGTTTCCAACCCAAGGCTGCCCAACTCCTAAACTTGTAGGCCTACTACAAAACTGCTCTTCATGTTCTGCGAGTTACTAAGGGGTGCCTTCATTTATTCCACTAGCTGTGCGTTCATTTGGAGATGATTGCTCATCTTCCAGGTCCTAGGCGCCAAGGAGAGAAAAGAACATAGATTGCAGGACAGGAGACAGAGAAAAGTAAACAAATACTGTACCATCAAATAAAGTGATGCCTTTCTTCCATCGGGAGGGACTTTGGAGAGGGTCTTAAAGATTTCATAGGAGATTTTAGAGTATATGTTGTTTTCTTTTGAAATTCCATGTAAATGATTAGATGCTTAAGAGAGAATGGGGAAAGAACTGAGCTAAGAGAGTCTCATAAGTCCATTCAGTACACAAGCGAATGTGGTCATGTTACTTCCCTTTGTATTTATGTGAAATCTTCTATCTTGTGGGCTCTATGTGCATATTGATGTTTTACTGACTGCGAAGTGAAATTAAATCTTCAACCAGGAGAGCAAATGTAGCAGACTTCAAAAAAATTCTCAGCAGAGATCTGCATTGCACTGGGAACAAGATATTAACATATGACTTCTTTGTAGTTACTCTGTGCTTAAGGAAGGAAGAGTTATATTTACTTTTTTTAAGTGTATTTATTTATTTTGAGAGAGATTGAGAGAGAGAGACAGACAGACAGACAGAGGCAGAAAGAGGGAGGGAGAGAATCTGTCAGTGCAGAGCCCAACGCAGGGCTCAATCTCACAAACTGAGAGATCACGACCTGAGCCGAAATCAAGAGTCAAAGGCTTAATCCATTGAGCCACCCAGACACCCAAGTTATTTACTTTTTGTTGTGTAATCATAATGTAGTGTGTGGTTAAGCACTGTTATAGATTTCTGTCCTAAAAGTTCTTTTATTGCATTGGTTTTGCTTACTTCTCTCTCATACTATTGAACGGCCCAGTCTTTGTGGAACAACTCAAGGGCCTAGTTCAGTGTCTGGACCACAGGAGGTGCTCAAGAAATGTTTGTTAAAATAGAAAATTGAATGCATGAATTAATTTTAATGCCTGTACAACTTCTCCTAGAAACAAATGATATACCCATTGTAGTGTGGGTACATACTATGACCATATCATACTTTCTGGAACACTCCTGATTTGAAATATTCTCTTGTCCTCACCAACCATCAAAATGGCCATTTTAATATTTGAGCATCATCTATCAGCTTACTTCTTGTGCCCCAAAACAATTACCAAGATTATTTGTCAGAATCATGTGTCTCATTGCTCTTTTGGGGAAACAACGTTGCCACAATAACAGATAAACTATGTTCTTGAATGAGAAGGTAGACACCATTAGGGGGTGTGAAAATGAAGAGCCAGAAGTACAATCCATCAATTTGGGTTCTAAGAGTTTTTGGTGTTCTCATTAAGTAAAAAGAATACATGATAAAATTTATTCATTTATTAGCAAACACTATCAAATGTTCTGAGAATACTGAACATGTGTTACGTAAAGTTTTGGTGAGAATCTGATGGAAAATACTTGACTTGTCAGCCTTGTTGATCACTACATTTATATTTGTCGAACATGAATTCTGTTATTTTAGAGGCTTAGATGTTAAAGCACAATATAGTAGTACTAAGGGAGAACTCCAGGCCTATACCAGACATTTGTCATATTTTTACCGGCCCATCAACTTTGAAATGACCTCCCATTACTAACTGAAATACCTATGTTTCCCAGTATAGAAGTTAGAACTGAAGTGACTTAGCCTTTTTGCAGCTAGAATACAGCATGTGACCCAAGTGCCCACCAATCAAGGACATTTGGGAGAGACTTCCTTCCAAAAGATCCTGTTGCACAAATGGCTTCAAAATAGGTGGAAGAAGCTGGTGCAGTAAAAGTGAATCTCAGGTGCTTAGTGCTCGGCAGTGGCAGAGTCTGCAGGGTTTGGGTATTGCTTCTGAAGGGGGGTTTCCAGCTCCTTCCTCTAGCCTTCCCCCCAGGTTCTGTGAGTTTCCTCGTATCCTTCAATAAATCCTTCTTCTGCTGAAACGTGTTCAATGAACACATTGCTTCGCAAGTAGGACCAGGGACTGTTACAAAAGATGACATCTGATCATGAAAATAATCTTGACATTCACAGTGAGTACATCATCTGGGAAGTCCAGGCTGATCTCTGAGTGTGTCTGTGCGTGCCTGAACAATGGAGTGTGAAGTCAAACTAGTTTAATCAGACAGAAATCCTGGCATCTGTTTGTTGGAATATGATTATGGGGGCTTTTGTTGTTGTTGTTGTTGTTGTTGTTGTTGTTGTTGTTGAATATATTACTATTACTTACTCAAACTGCTTGGAAGATAGTCCTGAGTTTCCTGTTAATTACAAAAACATTGATTTGGAATAAGCAAATGGTTATACATCTGTAAAACCTTTGTATGAGTTTGCTTGGGCTGCTGTAACAATATACCCCAGTCGGGGTGGCTTAGACAACAGAAATTTATTTTCTCACAGTTTTGGAGGCCAGAAGTCCAAGATCAAGCCCAAGATTAGGAGTCACCAGGTTTAGTTTCTTCTGAGGCTTCTCTCATCAGCTTGAAGATGGCCTCCATCTCTGTGTCCTCGCATGGTGTGTCCCCTGTGCACATGTGTGCTAATCTCTTGTGATAAGGACAGCAGCCATATTGGATCAGCGCCCATACATATGAACTCATTTTACGTTAATTACCTCTTTAATGGCCCTATCTCCAAATACAGTCACATCCTGAAGCCCTGGTTGTTAGGATTTAAGCATACAAATTTGTGGGGGAAGAGGACACATTTCAGCTCATCGCACTTATGTTCATCTAAATTGTTTAAATCTAAGGCTGATTTGGGGAAGCTAATTCAAAAAGGTACCACTACTTCTGTTTAGTTTAACATATATATTTATAGTAGAATAATACGTTGGTTATTACATAAAAACTCCATTTTAGAAAGCAAGGTTAGACCTCTGTTTCCCCAAACCCTCCCCCCTCCATCCTTCAAAGTTTACTTTTTAAGAAATTAAAGTAAAAATGTCTAAACAGCATTTAAAATCTGATCTTTTCCACAGAGTTGTCCTCACTCTTCAATCCCCCACTAAAATCCTACTTTTACACAAGGTCTCCCCTGATCTTCCCCAGCTGGAGGAGCTCTCTTCAGGACTCTGAGAGTACCAATTAAAAGGCAGAGATTGGTGGAATGGACAAAAATTATAATGTAATTAGGTGCTGTCTTATAAGAGAGATACTCTCAATTCAAAGACACAGATAGTTTGAATGTGAAAGATGGAAAAAAATTAAGCAAAAGAGAACTGGAGTGGATATCCTAATATCAGACAAAATGGACTTTAATACAAAATTGTTACGAGAGACAAAGAAGGACATTTCACAATGATAAAAGGATAAATCCATCAAGAAGACAGTAACAAACATTTAGGCACTTAACCATGGAAGCCAAATTATATGAAGTAAAAACTATCAAAACTGAAGAAGAAATAGACAATTCAACAATAATAGTCGAAGACTTTGATACCCTGCTTTCAATTAAGAATAGAAAAACTACACAGGAGACCAATAACAAACCAGAAGAGTTGAACAACATTACAAACCAAATGGACTTAATGGACATCTATAGAACCCTCAAACCATTAACCACAGACTATACATTTCTTCTCAATGTAAATAGAAAATGCTCCATGAGACATCATACATTAGGCCATAAAGTAAGTCTCAATAAATTTTAAATGACTGAACCACACAAACTATGTTTTCTCATCTAATGGAATGAAAATATAAAGGAATAACAGGAGGACTTTGGGGAATTAAAAAATATGTGGAAATTAACACACTCCTCAATAACCAATGAGTCAAAGAAGAAAGTACAACAGAAATTGGAAGATATTTCAGTTAGTAGTGTATTTAGGGCTGCTCTTCCAAAACTAAGCTATTGTGCTAGAAAACTGCCCATTGTATTCATCAAAAGAAAAATCCAGTAGAATGTTACTTGCCGATTGTCTGGCAATATGCGAAAATCATGAATAAATCAGAATTTCTGTCCTAACAAATCCCTCTGGTTCTGCTTTGAATCATCCTGTCTCCATTTCTTTCATTAATGGATGGAGAAGAAATGCCATGAATGAGAAGTGGCAGCTTGCACTTTGAGAATGATTATAACACCCTTAATATTTACTCCCTAGAAGCTGTCAAAAAAAAAAGTTTGGCATTGAATACAACCTAATATTCACAATGAAGAAGAGCAATTATCTATAATCCTATTTTCGTATCTATTATAAAGGCTACCTTTGTGTCTTCTCCAAGACAATCTGCATTTATTAATGCTGTGACCAGACACGTGTAAGCAACAGTATGAGTTTACTTTACAGTAAACTCATTTTACTTTACTTTACAGTTTACTTTACAGGAGGGTTTGGCCTTCACAGTTGCATTCTACGCTAGGAATCCAGTCTCCTCCAGCTCTAGTAAGAGCTGGATAAATTCCGGGCCTTTCCTAAAATAACAATGATTACTCTTCACAAAAGAATCACCAACAAAGACTACACTTGAGAAGATTTAGATTGTCTTCCCCACGGTGCACATATAGCAATGCTCCGCTTTTTAGACCTGATATAGCGACACTACAGATGAATATTTTGGTTAATTAGTACAGGTTTATCAAATTCTGTGATAATCTTGGATGGAAAAGTAAAGCAACTCAAAGATTCAGTCCAGACTAAATAGTGTAGCCTAATAGATCAAAAGCCTGCAAGAAACCAAGCTGTGGAAAAATAATAATGTAAATAAAAATGTGATTTCAATCCCTGCTTGGCGACTGTCCTCGCTCTGGCCACGAAGGCTCAGTGCCATCAGATGCATTAATGCTGAGACACTGGTCACTCCGCGGGGAGGGGGAGATGGTGAAGCTTTTTTGCCTGTAGATTGAGGGGAACTGCTTATAAGCCTGAAATGCATTTGGCTTATGCATCAGACATCAGTTACTGAAGAAGCAGAGGCGATGAACTTCCTTTAGCATTGACCTGACCTGAGGGGATAAAGGCATGCCAACGTGCTGAGTTACTTCAACAATGCAGAGACATCCAATGTCAAAATGCCACAGGGCTGTGCGGTGTTCCAAAGCTGGAACCGGGTTTCCATGAGACTATTTTAAGGTGGTGGGATTTCTGAAGTGTCTGCAGAGGTGCAGCCCTCCCCTCCCCTGCACCCCCACCACTCGCATTGTTGGAAGAGCAGAGTAACCTTTGTCCTAGGAAACAATGACGGACGATCCCCAAAGCCCAATGCATATAAACAGTGCTAGCTTCACATGGTGGTCTGGAGACCGAGCAAGGTATAGGAGGTAATGAAGAAGACATTTGCAAGGAATTTCTGTTCTCCTGTTCTTTCTTTCTATCCTCCTGCTAAGCCATTTTCAACTGCTGACCCCCCCAGCAGGGTTTAGGACTTTGGCTGGAGAACAGCATAGGAATGAGCATCTGAAATCTAGGATTCGAAGCCCTTTGTTCAGAGTTGGAAATCTTCCTGGAGCAGGGAATCTTAATAGCATAGATTAAGAGCTAGGGCATTGGAGTCTGACATCCTGGTTTCAGATTCTCATCTGTCACTTAATAGCTGTGCAAACTTGTGAAAGGTGCTTAACTTCTCTGAGTCTCGTTCCCTCATCTGTCTATGAAGGGGACTTAATAGTAATATCCACCAGAATAAATTAGGACCTGCAAGTACCGGGAAACCTGAGATAACAGTGGTTTTAGCGAGATAGAAGTCTATCTCTCTCTCTCTCATGTAACACGGCAGTCCAGGCCTGCTGTGGAGACTCCACACAATGAAGAAATTGGGTCTTCCATCGAGTTGCTCCACGATCTTCATGGTGGCTTCCATTCTAGTCCAAGATGGATGCTGCAGCCCCAGCCCTCACACTCATATTCCACGCAGAGCAAGCAGGCAAAGAGAAAAGAAGGGAATGGTCTTCCCCTCTAGGGACATGACCCTTAACTTTTTTTTGTCCTGAACTTAATCACAGGACCACACCTGGCTGCAAGAGAGCCTGGGAAATGTGGTCTTTATTCTGGATGGGCATGTGCCCCACTGCAATTGGGAAAGTCTGTTCCTGAGAGGAAAGAATAATAGTGGGGGATGCATAGGATTCTGTGCTCCCCAACCTATCAAGCTATTGTGAGGATTCAGATAATGCTGGTAAAGTGCTTTGCACAGAGACCAGGCCAAAGGAAGTGCCCCATGAATGGCTGGGACCGCTGCCATCCCTCATCCACTCAGAACACCAGCGTTTGGTCCTAGGTTGCCAGGAGGGAGCTGCAACTGTGGGAAGGTGGGCAGAAGCAGGACATGTACAGATGCTATTTGCGGAGCATGGAAGGTGCACCGGGCTCTCAGGCAGCAGGGCCAGGAATGGGGTGAGGTGAGAGTGAGTGCCTCACCACGGAGGCAAAATTTAGGGGTGCCAAAGAATCAGCATTCAAGAAAAGTAATGTTTCAATGCAGTGTTTTAAAAGTAACATGAATGCAAAAAATCCACAATAAATATCAAACATTTAAGGAAATAGGGGGTCCAACACCACGCTTGTACAACTCCCCTCACCTGCTTTACCCTGATCAGAGCCTGTCCCTCCTGACAGCCTCTCTTCAGGTGTGAGAGAATTCCAGAGTTTAAGGGGGATCACTTTCAAACCTTGGAGATATATCTGCAAAATAATAGGACCTGACAAAATATAAAATCCCTAAGGCATATGGATATCTTTAATCCATACATTAGTTTTAAAGAAAAACAATACTCTTTTTTAAATTGAAAAAAATCCATACCACCTAAGTCACGAGAAAGTTAAAAGCACAATCAAAATTGTACCCCTACAACAGAACCTTAATATTTAAAAAAAATTTTTTTTTAACATTTATTTATTTTTTGAGACAGAGAGAGACAGAGCATGAACAGGGGAGGGGCAGAGAGAGAGGGAGACACAGAATCTGAAACGGGCTCCAGGCTCTGAGCTGTCAGCACAGAGCCCGACGCGGGGCTCGAACTCACGGATCGTGAGATCCTGACCTGAGCCGAAGTCGGCCGCTCAACCGACTGAGCCACCCAGGCACCCCCAGAACCTTAATATTTTAACGTCTATCTTCTCAACTTTCTAAAAGCCATGGGTATACGTATATATTTTTTTCATTTAAAATTGAGCCATTCAGTATATACTACAACCGGCATTTACATCTAACAATAGTTTGTATTATTACATATTCTTCTACAATAGAACTTCTTATGGGTCATCCCATTGTGTGTGTATAGCAAATTAGAGTGTGTCCAACTTTTCTGCTCTTATAAATAGTTCTGTAGGGGCACCTGGGTGGCTCAGTTCCTTGAGTGTTTAACTCTTGGTTTCATCTCAGGTCATGATCTCACTGTTCCTGGGATCGAACCCTGAATCTGGCTCCTTGCTGTCAGCGTGGAGCCTGCCTGGGATTCTCTCTCTCTCTCTCTCTCTCTCTCTCTCTCTCTGCCCCTCTCCCACTTGTGTGCTCTCAAAATAAATAAAGAAGCTTTAAAAAAATATCTCTGTAATAAATATCCTGATAGTTAAGTTGTTTTCACAGTTATGTGTTTATTTGCTTGGTAAAAATCCCTAGGGGCGCCTGGGTGGCTCAGTCGGTTAAGTGGCCGACTTCGGCTCAGGTCACGATCTCGGGGTCTGTGAGTTCGAGCCCCGCGTCGGGCTCTGTGCTGACAGCTCAGAGCCTGGAGCCCGTTTCAGATTCTGTGTCTCCCTCTCTCTCTGCCCCTCCCCTGTTCAAGCTCTGTCTCTCTCTGTCTCAAAAATAAATAAATGTTAAAAAAAAAATTCCTAGAAGAGGAACTCCTCTTGAAGGAAGGTAATGCTTCTCAAGGTTGCCAAATGGCCTTCCAGAAAGTTTCTACCCCTTCATACTCCTCCCAGAAGCACATACGAGTACATGTGTCCCATACTCTCAACAACATTGAATATAACCATTTTTTTTAACATCTCTACCATTGAAAGAGTGAAGAGTTAAAATAAAATATTTTATTCACATTTCTTTAATTGCTAATGGAAGTCAAGACTTTTTTCAGTTTGTATTAGTATTTGCATTTTTTAAGATAAATTACTTGAGGAGGTAAGGTCTGTCACAGCAGGGATTTTTGTGTATGCCTCCAAGGATCTACACCAGTTCCTGACAAAGAATAAGTGCTCAGTTAATATTTGTTGAATGAAGGGAAGTGCCTAACAATTTGCAAGAGTTCTTTATCTATCAAAGGAATGAATACTTAGGATGGGTTTCAAATATTTTTCTTAATTTATCATGCACCTGTTTTATTTATTGTGTTCTCTGCAAGTTTTTTAAAAATCGAATTAATTGGTGTTTTTCCTCATGTTTTCTCTCTGTGTCAGGATATTACACCAAGAACATGTGTGCTGGCATATTTGATTTTTTTTAGTTTTTCCAGGCAGGCTATTATCTTCTGCAAAGTATATAAAATATATAATATATATATATATATATATATATATATATATATATATCTTTTACTCTTTACCAATGTTTATGCCTCATTTATTTTTCTCATCTTATTGCCTTTAAGTTCCAGAAAACTGCTTAATAATAAGGTGATAGTAAGTATCTTTGTCTTATTTTTTGATGTGAAAGTAAATGCTTCTTTATTTGTATGCTATTAACATCAAGATACTAATTTCATAATGCCTACTTCAGTTAAATTTTTTGTTTCCCTTTAAGAGAATTTTTTAAATCAGGAATAAATTTTAGGTTTTTTCAAATGTTTTTGACACCAATATTTTTTTCTATTTTGCTATTTGAGCACTAAAATTTTTCCTTGTTCTGGTAATATGATTAACCATATTAATAAATATCCCAAAATTATATCCATCTTATATTTCAAGAGTAAGCACACTTGGACATAGTGTATTTAAAAAAAAAAACACAGCTCCAGTTTTGACTTGCTAATATTTCATATGGGATTATTACATTTATACAGTTATACATTTAGTCGATTATCTCTTTTTGAGGTTCTAGTATGTCAAGTCTGGTATCAGGGTTATACTAATTTTCTAAAATAAATTGTGGAACTTTCATTTCCCTCTCTTTTAATAGTTTTAATAGCATAGGAACTATGTGCTCCTTGAAAATATGAAGGAACTTGCCAATACATTTTCCTGGATACAGTACTTTAACGGTGGGTCTTCAACGATGCCTTTTTTTTTTTTTTTATCTTTTCTATGCTTTTTGTTCTATGTAGACTTTCAACTTCTTTTACACAAACGTGACCATCTGTTTTCAGTTTTAAAAATGGATTGAATCAGGATTTTGAAATTTATCAACGTAGAGATATACATTGTATTTTCTTAAAACTTTTCATAATCTCTTTTATAGCTTTGCCCAAATCCACTTCTTGTGATTAATATTGTATATTGGATTTTTTATTTTAGGGGTTCTCTTTTTTCTCTCCTTTTGTTTTCCTTACACTTGTGAGGAGTTTGCTGACTTAACTGGTCCTATTGAAGGAATGGATTTTGAATTTATTATCATTTCTCTACTTTTCTAATTAATTAATTTTGCATTAAACTTTATGCTACCTTTCTTCTGCTTCCCCTATATTTCTCTCTCTTTCTGGATTGAGCTAAATGCTTAGATTATTTTTGGTGCTGTTTTTAATAAACACACTTGGGACTACTTGAATGTAGCTGCATTAGTCAGTTTTTGCTAGGTTATGCTGCAGGGAGAAATAATCCCCAAATCTCATCAGTTTAAACATCTAGGGTTTATTCTCTTTTACATTACATGTCCTTTGCATGCTGGCTGCAGCTTTAGTCTTTTTCGTTCTGAGACGCAAGCCAAAGAAGCCACCTCATATGTGGGACATGCTTTTCTTACTGTAGAAGAAAAAGAGCAGTGGCTGAGGCACACCTGGGGTCTTAAAGCTTCTGCTTGAACCAGACACAGGTTACTCCCATTCACATTCTAATGGCCTAGCAAAGTCAAATGGTGCTGGTGGGGTAGGTAAGGTGGCAAATCCCTATCACAGGGAGATTAGCAAATAATTGTCCTAGACTTTGAGAGGTAATACTCTTATTGTTATTTTTTAAAGTAGTCTACAACTATGGTTTTTACTTTTTTTCCAGAGTGTTTCATACTGTGTTATGAGAAAACAAGTGTTTGTTGTGACCGCACAGAACAAAGACAACTAGTCCAATCTAAAGGTTAGAGATAGGGTGCCTGGGTGGCTCAGTCAGTTAAGCATCTGACTCCAGCTCAGGTCATGATCTCATGGTTCATGGGTTCAAACCCTGTGTCAGGCTCTGTGCTGACAGCTCAGAGCCTGGAGCCTGCTTCAGATTCTGTGTCTCCCTTTCTCTCTTTTCCTCCCCTGCTTGTGCTCTGTCTCTCTCAAAAATAAATAAACATTTTTTAAAAAAAGAAAAACATTATAAATAAATAAACAAACAAACAAACAAATAAATAAATAAAGGTTAGAGAGCTTCCTGATAGAGCAATGGTAGCTGTTGGCCTAATAGAGAAGAACCACGGGAGTTTCAGGACTAAAGGGAGGTTGGGTGTAGGGTGGGGGGAATCTCTTTCAATTATCTGATCAGATGCCAGTATACAATTTTTGATTGTGAACCTGAACTGTGTCTGTCCACACTGCTAAAATATTATCTTCAAAAAGTTAAAAACATGACTTCTATGCAAATATAAGAGGAATATGTGTTAAAGATTTTGTTTGACCCCTTAATGGGAGAATCTGTAAGATGTTAAGACTATTTCTCTTTTCTTAAGACTTTTTTTAAATTTTTTTTTAATTTTTTTTCAACGTTTTTTATTTATTTTTGGGACAGAGAGAGACAGAGCATGAACAGGGGAGGGGCAGAGAGAGAGGGAGACACAGAATCGGAAACAGGCTCCGAGCCATCAGCCCAGAGCCTGACGCGGGGCTCGAACTCACGGACCGCGAGATCGTGACCTGGCTGAAGTCGGACGCTTAACCGACTGCGCCACCCAGGTGCCCCTGTTTTATTTATTTTTAAGAGACAGAGAGAGTGTGAGTGGGGGCAGGGGGCAGAGAGAGAGAAAAAAAGAGGATCCAAAGTGGGCTCTGTGCTGACAGCAGTAAGCCTGATGCGGGGCTCACGAACCATGAGATCATGACCTGAACCCAAGTCAGAGGCTCAACCGACTGAGCCACCCAGGTGCCCCTTAAGACTATTTCAATGGAGAATCTGAAGAACAGAGATATCTATAGGCAGTCAAGAATGCCTACATAAATTTGCTAATAGATGCAAACTGGTTAATACCAGAAAGAGCAATAAAATGCACATCATATATCATGCATTTTTATATATGCAGTGTTTGGGGTTATCTTTTCTATATCCACTGGATGAAATTCATTTGCTTTGCTGTGAACAAGAGCCATTTGCATTACTATCAAGTTTTCTACATGTTAACTGTTATCCCTGTGGTTGGAAAGTAGCCTAATCAATAGAAAGCCAGTAAAAAGTGCACACCTTATAGGACATGTTAGCTAATGCCCAGTAAGCCACTAAAAGCACACTCAGTCGTCTCTTTGCTCATCTTGAAGTTTGAACAAGTTTTCTTGATAATACCTTTATAAATTGTGAAAAAAAATTAACATTGTTTTCCAACAAAGTAATTAACTCTGCTGAGTGGATCAGATATGTGTGAGCCCACTACACGGTCTTGAAACATGTATCTCCACCTCCCTGCCTAGGTCCAGGTCCGGCCTATATGTTAATAATCTCTACTATGTGTCCTGGGAAGGTCATTTGGGTTTACTCTCACTATCAAGGGTAACACATTCAGCAAATTCTTAAGCTCTTGTCATCTCCCCAGCAGCCTTTTGTGGTCCTTTAACAGTCTGCTGGGCTGAGCAGGAAGAGACAGGTTGCTCTGGGCAGTGTTCGACAGCACAGCTCTTTGTCTCTCGTTGTCAGCCAGCCCTGTCACTACATTGTTCTCTGGGCGGCATGCCTTTGATGGACTATCTGCCCCTCATGGCTCAACACTCTGAGCAGCATTTGGAGAAACAGCAGTCCTACGTTGTTCCTTCTGGTACAGAATAATCCCATTATAATATGATGCACTATCAACTCAGTTCCAATATTTGTTGAGAACACAGTGAGGGAGTCACAAAGATGTAAAGCCGTGCTCCCATTCTCAAAGAGTTGTCTGCCTGCTGGGGAGACGCCACACACAAGAACAAATGCTAGAACAGCCCCACAAGGAGGCCACAACCAAACCCCTACTCTGCTGCTTGTGCAATCTTGGACAAGCATTTTTTTTTTAAACATCATTCCTGAAGTATAATTTATATACCATTACCCATTGTGAGTATAGCGTTTGATAAAATTATTTTTAGTAACTTTACAGAGCATGCAAACATCACTTCAGTCCAATCTTAGAACATTTCCATCATCCCCAGAAGTTTACCTATGATCACTTTCAGTCAATCCTCATTTTCAGCCCAGATCCAGGCAACCACTGATCTGTTTTCTGTTTCTACAGATTTGCCCTTTCTAGAAATTTCTTAAGTGGAATCATACAATATGTGCTCATTGGTGCATGACTTCTTTTACTTGGCATCATATTTTTGAGCTCCATCCATGTTGTAGCACGTATTAGTGTGTATTCATTCCTTTTGATTGCTGAATTGTATTGCATTTTATGGATTTCCACATTTGGTTATCCATTCACTAGTGGATGGATATTTGGATTGGGCCTATTATGTATAGTTCTTCTATGAACACTCACCTATAAATCTTTATGTAGATATAGGATCCTTGGAGTAGATTTTGGGGGTTTACGTATCTGTTTAACTTCTTAAGAAACTACCAAACTCATATACCAAGTGGTTGCACCATTTTGCATTCCCACCAGCAATGCATGAGGCTTCTACTTTCTTTGCATCCCCACAAGTACTTGCTATCATCTGTCTTTTCAATTATAACCATCCGAATGGGTGGGGATGGCATCTCGTTGTGGTTTTGATTTGCATTCTCCTAATGGCTAATGATGCTAAGGGTATCTCCGTGTGCTGAATAGCCATTCACATATCTTCTTGGGCAAAATGTCTATTCAAATCTGGCCTATTTTTAATTGAGTTATTTATCTTCTTACTGTTGAGTTGTAAGAGTTGTTTACATACTCTGGATACAAATTCCATGTCAGATATATGATGTGCAAATATTTTCTCCCAGTCTGTGGCTTGTCTTCTCATTTTCTTAATGGACAAATTATTTAAGCTACTGTAATCTAGCTTCAATTTTGGCATATGTTTGTGGGGAATATTAACAATATCTATTCTCGGGATTGTTGAAAGGATTACAAGAGGTAAAATATGTAAAAGATGCTTAGCCTAGACTTGGGAAATTATTAGGAGGCTTGCTGAATGTTCATTGAATAATCTGAATATAAGAAAGTGTGTGAAAAGTGCCAAACTGCGGGTAGCTGAGTGCTTCGCTTGTTCAGGGAGCAAAGAAATCAAGCAACAGCTGAAGGCCACGGTCCCACAGTGGGAGTAACACCTTGAGATATGTGTTGCGGGATGAGAAAATAGGGACACAGGAAGGTAGTCCAGGATAGGGAAACAGCCAAGAGCAGCACAGAGGCATGAGTAAGCAAAGCCGGTGAAGATGGCAGAAGGGAAACCAATTTGCTGCAGATTGTGATCCTCAGACAGAACCAAGTATTGCTAAAGCCTGGTGTTATCAAGTTACTATGTAAAGTAGGCATTTCGTCCAGTTCTCTAACACTGGAGTTAAAAGAAAAATGTGATTGCTCCGTTTTGAAAGGGGGAAATCAAAGAAAAAGCAAAAATATTTTAGCCAATGTAAAATTATGTCACCAATCCTGGAGAAGACTGAAAATATATTACTTGAGGTGGGGACACTGTGGGGCCTGACAAGGGTGGGGAGGAGACGGGGCCCATGAGAGAGCACCCAGGCCAGCTGTCCTGGCTGTGGACTCCTGGGGGCATGGGCCACCACACCATCTTGAAACCTGGGCCAGTTTCAAACTGACATCAAATTATCTTGGAGTCAGCAACCAAACAGATTCGAGAGCCAGGGCCACCAAACGCAGGAAATTGTGTCTATCATGAGAAGAGGGTAAACCCAAAATGTCAGGAAATAAGAAGAGCTGATATCTATTTGAGCTCACTATATACTAGGGACTGGGTCGACTTTTTGCATAAATTCTCTCATTAAATTTTAGCTATTCCCCGTGCAGCAGGTAGTATTACTGTCCCCATTTTATAGATGAGGAAACCAAGACTCAATGAGGTTAAGAAACTTGATGGAGCTGGACGCCTAACTTGGGCAATCTGACCCAAGCCCTTGCTCGTAAACACGGTCTATGCTGTGCCTTCAGTGGGGCTCACATCAATGCCTGTTTCTCTGAGTATTGTAAGCCAGCACAGGGCCTACTATATATGCGAGTACCTAAGAGGTGTGTATGGCAGGGACCAAAGCCAAAGTAACCCCTAGCATCACAGAATGAAGCTGATCACTGTACACATGAGGCATGATGAAGAAAACCCACAGGTATCGATGATTAAACATGAGGTGGAATGCAGGGCCTAATAGGAGTTAAGTGTGCTTTTAAAAACATTTTTTTTTCAGTTTATTTATTTTGAGAGAGAGAGTGCACAAGCAGAGGAGGGGCAGAAAAAGAGGGAGACAATCAGAAGTAGGCTCTGCACGCTAAGCACAGAGCCCAATGTGGGGCTCGAACCCACGAACCATGAGATCATGACCTGAGCCGAAATCAAGAGTCGGACGCTTAACTGACTGAGCCACCCAGGGGCCCCTAGGAGTTGCATATTTTAAGTGATTTATTGAATATATTTATTTATTTAATGATTTATTTGGTATATTTAAATGATTTGCAAATCATCTACTCTTACCCATCAATTAGAGCAGTTCCAAGCTTTTCCCTCTGTAATAATAACTTCACTCCATCCCACTTCATTTCACTTGACCTTGTGGAGCCAGTCCCATAGCTGGCCCTCTGAGGCTTGTGCATGATCCAGTGTCCACCCCAGGAGTGGGTTCGACGAGAGAACCATCACACATGCAGCTGCCCAGGATGGGTGGAAAGCTGCTTCTCCAGCCTGCACCGGCCCCCACAGCATGGCAGTGCAGGGTCAGACTACATCAGCCTCTTGCTGGCTGCATCATGGGCGATGGGCTTAACCCTTCCGGCCTCAATTTCATCTTCTTTAAAATGTAAATAATAACAGTTTCTACCCAAAGAAAGCCATAGTGCTGCAGGGACATTTAAATAAAATACAGCCTGTAAAGTCATAAGCATAGGAATAAGTCGGTCAGAGAAAGACAAATACCATATGATTTCACTCACATGTGGAATTTAAGAAACAAAACAGATGAACAAATGGGAAGGAGGGGAAAAAGACAGGAGAGGGAAACAAACCACAAGAGATTCTTAACGATAGAGAACAAACTGAGGATTGACAAACTGGAGGTGAGTGGGAGATGGGCTAGATGGGTGATGGTTACTACGGAGAGCACTTGTGATGAGCACTGGGTGTTGTATGTAAGTGATGAACCACTGAATTCCACTCCTGAAGCCAATATTGCACTGTATGTTAACCAACTACAATCTAAACTAAAGAAAAATAAAATAAAATACATATTTTATAAGAAAGAAAGAAAGAAAGAAAGAAAGAAAGAAAGAAAGAAAGAAAGAAAAAAAGAAAGAAAATCCTCAAAAAAATGTTGGTCTTATCATTTGACTTTCCCAGGTGCTAGTTCCAAAGCCCATATCAGGTGGGGGTGTCTCTTCTCCAAATGTGTCACATCCTTCCTGTGCAATCCCAGGCTGGATACGCAGGATACCAATAGGGCCGATTTGCCAGTCTTATCCTATGCTGAGAAAGAATGGATGAACTTTCTGAAGATAAGGCATCCCTAATTCCCTTCCTTCCTCTGTAATTCTCCACCCCCCTCTTTTTTCCCTTTCAGCCTAGTAGACAAAAAAATGAGTGTCCTGGCGTCTTGCCAAATGTCGCAGGAAGTTATGAATGAGGATTGCACAGGACAGTTGACTCTCTCCAGAGATAGGCTCCAAATTAATCCTGAAGGCTGGGCAGTAACCACAGGAAACTTGGAGCCATGAGGCCACCACTTAACACTTACATATCTCTGTCTATCCTGGAGTCTTAGGCAAACAATAGCTTAATCCACTAAAGGACCGGGGGAAGTATTATTAGTCATGGACTATCTGAGATCAACCTTTCGGAACGTACACTTGGGACCAGAATCTGGAATCAGGGCCTCTGGTGGGAGTAGGATCCTTATGTGAGTCTTTGAGGAATATCACAGCAAATTTCCAACAACTGGTTAATGTCTACCAGTGCTTAGCAAATTAGGCCTATGTTGAAGTGTCAATGCCCAAGGGACTGATTTATTGAACTACCCTAATTAGGATTTTGTATCACATCAAAGGAGCATTAAAGAAAAAAGTGTTGGCTTCTGAGACTAAGGAGTACACATACACACGGTCTGTCTCTGCCAGGCTTGACAAATGCCATTCTGACACTGCAGTGGGCCCCAGTGGAACAGCAGCCATCAATTAAATGAAAACATTAACCCAACTCCTGGAGCAACCACATTGTAACCTTGTCCCCCATGCCGACTTTCTCCTTTGCTAGTCTTTCGTCTCTTTTGGAGGCTCAAAACTAGCTCAGAGTCAAGGCTGGGAAAGCCTCCGGATCAAAGAACTACCCAAGACAACCTGCCATTAAGGATTTGGAAATAAGCTGAGACAATTAATCAGCTCCCAGAATTATTGCCGTCCTCTCTCTACCGCTACTACTGTGTTTCAAAGATGCATCTTTCATTTGAAATCTCCTTAACCACAAATGAAACCAGCTTTCCCCATAGTCACATCTTGCCAAGCAAGCCAGTTTCGCTGTTAAGAGTATAGTGCCATATTATTTCTATACAAGCTTAAACCCCACCACTGTCAATTCACTCTCTGTAATCTTGAATAACATACTCAATCTTTCTGCTTTGGTTTCTTCATCTGTAGAGGAAAAATTACTGAAAATACATACCCTATGGGGTTGCATGGAGGATTAGAAATCTATGTCAAGTGTCTGGTACATAATTAGAACTTGATGAGCACAGTGATTGTTATTACCCTCATATGATTAGGATAAAAGGAGACCCGGATGACTGAGAGTACCTAAGAAATAGTGACAAACAAGTCTTTACAGAAGGGCCTTCTCATAATCAAGACAGAGAATGCCTCGGGGTACCTGGGTGGCTTAGTTGAGGGTCCAACTTCAGCTCAGGTCATGATCTCATAGTTGGTGGGTTTGAGCCCCAAGTCAGGCTCTGTGATGACAGCTCAGAGCCTGGAGCCTGCTTCAGATTCTGTAACTTTCTCCCTCTCTCTCTCTCTCTCTCTCTCTCTCTCTCTCTCTTCCCTACCCCTGCTTGCACTCTCTCTGTCTCTCTCTCAAAAAAATTAAACATTGAAAATAATTTTTTAAAAGACAGAGAATGCCTCTCATAATAATAAGATGCCTATGTCAAGGTATACTTAGGTCTCCCCAGATGCAAAACATTCCACAACCCCAGTAGGATTCTATGCTTAGCTAATTGTCTGAGTTTCCCTTTTGGTTGACATTGAAGAATATAATACATGAAAGAGAAGCAGTCACCTACTACAAGTAACAGAATTCAGGTCTGGAGCAGGAAATATGTGGGATACACCTGGAGCTTTTTATCATATGAGACAGCAACAAAGCTATCAGAGTCTATTGGGATCAAGGCAAAAGGACTCAGGGGCTGTCTCATCAGAGAGGTTCCCATTGGCCAAAGATGGGGCAAACTGAGCAGCAAATAGGATAATAACTGCTGCAATGGATTGAAATAGATTAAATGTGTTCTAGGGAATGAATTCATTATTTTTTTAAATTGGCAAATAAAAGGAAAGACTCAAATACTTATTTTACCTTTCCAATGTGAACTCTATTTGAGAGTAATCAAATCATTGATGAGTGGTTTCTCTTTATAGAGTTTCCAGCTAATAAATGAGGAGGGGTAATAGAAAATCACCATTTTGCAACACTAATGAATTAATTTACTTGGCAATGATCATCACAATATCATAAAAAGAGAGGCAATCAAACATTTTATGCCTCCTGATGAAAGTACATAGCACCATCTCTACAGTGGTCTTACCAAAAATACCACATTTTAATCTGATCAAACTCTAGATCTAAATACTAATTTTCTGGCAATTCAGAGCCAGAAAAACATGCTAAATGGCACTGTGGGGGTTATAATCAGCAAAGTCTAGACTATGAGAACCTCTACAGGACAAACGGTTGGTTTCATCAACAAACAAAGTGAAAGGTAAAGAGAGAGATGAAGGAGAAACCTATAAATTAAAAAGCAACACACGCCGAAAACACCAGATGGTGGTGAAGATGGGGAGCAACAGGAACTCTCATTCATTGCTGGTGGGAATGCAAAATAGAAAGTGCTTGGCATTTTCTCATTAAACCAAACAGACCCTTACCATTGCAGTCTAGCAATCATACTCCTCAGTATTTACCCAGATGAATCTAAAACTTCTGTCCACACAAAAAACTGCAGATAGATATTTACTGCCAAGTTATTCATACTTGCCAAAACTTAGAAGCAACCAAGATGTCCTTCAGTATGCAAATGAATAAATTGTTGTACATCCAAATGATAGAATACTATTCGAGACTAAAAAGAAATGAGCTAACAAACCATGAAAAGAACCCTAAATGCATATTACTAAGTGAAAGAAGCCAGTCTGTAAAGGCTACATACTATAGGATTCCAACTATGAGATATTCTAGAAAAGACAAAAGTATGGAGACAGTACAAAAGGTAAGTGGTTGACAGGCATTAGTGGGGAGGGAAAGTAGAATAGACAGAACACAGAGGATTTTCAAGGCAGTAAAATTGTATCTGTATGATATTATAATGTACTTATAACTGTATGATACTAACTAAGAGGGATACTCGCCATTATGTATTTGCCAAGACCCATAGAAGGCACAACACCAAGAGTGAAACTAATGTAAACTCTGTTCTTTGGGTGATAATGATGTATCAATGCAGGTTCATCAATTGTTACAAATGTACCACTCCAGTGCAGGAGGTTGACAGAGGGGGAGTTTGTTGAGTGTGTGAGGACAGAGGGTATATGGGAAGTCTACTTGCCATTCAATTTTGATGTGAACCCCAAACTGCTCTAAAAAATGAAGTATATTTTTTTTAAGAAAGCAACACATGTGAAAAGTCAACCAACTGCAATGTATAAACCTTATTTGGATCTTAATATGAACAAACTACATATGGCAGAGTATGGGTGGAGAGAAGGAGAGGAAAAATAAGTAGATACTGAAAGATATTAAGGAATTATTGTAATAATTTTTAGAGGTGATAATGTAGTGTGATTATGTTTGAAAAATAGTTCTTCTCCATATACTAAATACTGAAATGTATATATAATAATATATAAATGTATATATATAATATATAATAATATAATATAATATATATAATAATGTATATATAATAATGGGTTTTGCTTTAAAATATTCTAGTAGGACAGCAAGTGAGTAAGAATATGCATAAAACAGGATTGAATAGGTGATGGGTAAATACGGTTCATTATACTATTCTTCTGACTGCTGTTTATACTTGAAATTTTCCATAATAAAAAGAAAAAGGACAGTACCAACTGGGATACCAGGCACAGCCCCATGACAACACATTTGCTGTGATATGAACACACGGACAAAGCTCTTAAACTTTTATCCCCAAAGAGGAGGTCCACACAGTAAGCCAGTTAAGTCATTGCAATCTGGGAACATCTAAAAAATTAAAGTAAACCTGATTAATTATCCCACATTACTGGCTCCTGGACCCATTAGGTCCTCTGTGGTTGACATGTTTAATGGGAATTTTAAAAGTTACGTAATAAAAATAAATAAATAAATAATGAAAATTCTCTGCAAGGGCTATTTAAAAATCAAGTACCATGGAGATCATCTCTTGATATTGGTCTCCCAAAGGGAAAGAAAAATGAACATTTGCTGAGTCTCTTCTGTGTGCCAGGCACTAGGCTTGCTTCATCTCCTTTATTACATAGAAGAGCCTGGGAAGGTAGGAATTAATAGTTCCCATTTTGAGGTAGGGAACTGAAGCTCAGAGAAGTGAAAGAGGCCCTTCGACACTAGAAGGGTGGTAAGTGGCTGAGCCAGGATTTGAACCTTAGCCATCTGGGTACATACTGTTAATCTCCACTCTGTATTTTCTTAGTGGATTCAACCTAGGTTGACTTTTAGCCATCACTTACGGATACGACAAACCTTTCTGATTTTAGGTGTCAAATACAACCTTTTCTTTTCTCTTTTTCTTTTCTTTTCTTTTTTCTTTACCCCTTCCTTCCTTCCTTCCTTCCTTCCTTCCTTCCTTCCTTCCTTCCTTCCTTCCTTCCTCAAAGTCTGTCCACAGTCAGGTATCAAAGTCTGGGTTGTTGAGTAAAAGGCTAGGGATGTATGGGGTGGGGAGTGTGGAGGGGTAGGATGCTGAGATTGGCCTGAGAAGCAGATTCAGGGATATGCAGAGAGTTGCATCAATGACCAGGGATCAAATGAAAGCCTCACACTGGACACCCATCCAAACAAGACGCCTCTATGAAGAGCTGGGCAGGACCAAGGTATGGGGCTAGAGGATAGAGCCGAGGCCATCAGCTAGAAGAAGAGAACTACAAGAAGGAGAGTTGGGGAGGAATCTGAGCTGATTCCCTGAGCCAACTGGCACAGAATCACGGGTGCCTCTTGGATCTTGACCTGGGGCTTTGGAGGCCTGCTCAGATAAGCCCTGTTTTTCATGGCATTGCCCACTCACGTTTCTCCCTTAATATGATGCCCACCGTGTCACGATTTTTCTGAAATACACACTTCTCTCTAGGTCATTTGGTGCTTTGTTCCCATAGAACTGGACATATTTAAGTGTTGGGAGAAGCCTCAGGCAGTGTGTAGTTTAGAGGTTTTAAACTATTTTCAGTCATCTATGCAGCTACTTCAAATCATCCTACAGATCATGGGCCCAAGAGGTGGTCTTCTCTTTTTGTGCCCCATTAATGTAAGCGTTAATGCTTTAGATTTCATCCAAGTCAACAGTTATGAAATGTCTACCTGTGTTTTAAACCTCTGAGCCCAGCATGATTAGAATTTCAGACTGAGCCAGAATACATAGCTAGAAATGTGTTTTCCCTCTCTCCTAAAGCATAGACTTCTCAGAATTTGAATATAAGCTGGCTCTGCAAGAATGCTTTATGCATCCTCTCCCAAAAGTTCTAGAAGAGTTTATGAAAGCTGCCAATGCCAATGTTACACACAATGGCTTGTACAGTGTATCATTTTCTAGGTTGGATGAACCAGACCTTCTGATTCTATTAGAGCAAATTTGGGTGAAACAGTAATACTATTACTAATAGTAAAACTCCAAAGCTGCTATATTATAAATACTGTTTGTGATTTATTGCATGTACTTGCTATTTTAGGGGACTTGGTACTCAGTAGGAACACAATTAGAGCAAATACCTTCAGGATGCATTGTTTCATAAAGGATGAAAATAGCATACAGATTGGTTTCTCTTTCGAACGTTTTTTTTTTTTTTTTTTTTTTTTTGGGACAGAGAGAGACAGAGCATGAACGGGGGAGGGGCAGAGAGAGAGACAGAGACACAGAATCGGAAACAGGCTCCAGGCTCCCAGCCATCAGCCCAGAGCCTGACGCGGGGCTCGAACTCACGGACCACGAGCTCGTGACCTGGCTGAAGTCGGACGCTTAACCGACTGCGCCACCCAGGCGCCCCTGGGTTTCTCTTTCGAAAGTGATATAGGTAGCAAAACATCTTCTTCCAGGGTTCTGATTGTGGTCTGAGCTTCTCTGGGGCCTGTCTGCTAGAAGCCCCATCTAAACCAGCCACCAAGAGGGAAACAGTTTAATATTCACCCTCTAGCAACTTGAGTCTATGCTTGCAGGTGACAAGGGGTTTCAGCAAAGATTGGGAGACTCCAATGCAGAATGCATGCTCTTAAGCAGTAAGACTGAGAAGGTACGAGAACCCACCTTCCTTCTTTCCCATCGTCTTTTGCCTCCTCACTGACACCCCATGGAGACAAAAGCTTCACGAGGAACTTACTGCAGTAGTTGATCTCTCGCAAGTGAACGTTTAGCAGGTTTAGCAGAACAGTCATTGGCTATCAATGCCTTACCCTAGGGACTCGCCACAGCCACCATAAGTCAGTCTGTGAATCAGCCCTTTTGAAGTTCACAGGCCCTTTGTGGAGGAGAGAGAGCTCTTTTCAGGCACTTGACCCTATCGTCTCAGCCTACAGTCAGAACTTGCTCAGGCAATAGGAGCAAACAAAGTCAGGACGGATTTTAGCAACAATACTGAAATCCTATAATCCTATTTCACAGCTTCAAAATGTCACCATCATGGACCCGGAGCAAGTGATCAATATGTTAACATTCATGACCCTAAATTAATCTTCTAAGGACTTCCTACCACTGCTCAGACCTCACAGAATCACCCTCTCCTTGCCCTCAGAGTCTAGGGCTGGAAGAAGAAACACAGAGGATGCAGACTTCCACTACTGTAGTCAGGAAGCCACCCAACTAACATGCCATCACCTCTGTCCCTCATAATTCCTTTGGAAGCAGGCAGAAAGATTCTGTATTCCCCATCATACAGACAAAGAAACTGAGGCACGGAGAGGTAATATTATTTGTCCACATTCCTACAGCTAATAGAGCTGAGACCACCTCCCTGGTCTCTGACACTTAGACCTTTGTTCTTTCCATTATCCATTAAAGCAACATAGATGCAAGTCCTTACTGTCACCTGTCGTTATTATGCTTTAGTCTTCCGAAAGGGATCTCTACTAAAACCTTGCCAAGTAGTGGCAGTACAAGGTCATTCCCCCATCAGAAGGTCATCTGCTAATCATTTCCCTTCTTTCCTCCCAAGTTCCTGTTTACTGTGCCCCTGTCCTTCCCCTACTTCCCATCTGTCACCACGACCTGCCTCGGGCTACCTTTCCCTGGCAGACATGCGGTGTCCCCTCTCCTGCCAGGGTGCTCAGGAGGGAGGAGGCATCCTTAGAGAGTCTCACCTCTGGTAGATCTGTCAAAGTAAGAGAAATTGGGAAATCACAGGAAAAGGGAACTTTGGGCAACAGCAGCTATCTTATCTCTCCCATCCTTGGAAGAGAGAAGGAGATTTCCAGCTTCTACAAACAACCAAGCTCTAGGAGGAGGCTTCTTTTACATACACTTTGCAGGGATGACTTAAGTAAGTCTTGACGACTCTCTTTCCCTGGAGACTAGACTAAAAGTATTGTTTAGAAATCTAATATATGGTTTATTTACTCAATTTGTGCTGAGCTCCACAGTTCCTTCAGGCCAGCCTCACCAGCCCATTACTCTATTAATGCTCCATTACTGAAATTAGTGCTGTAATTGGAGGGGGAAGGGCTGAGGAAGGGGGCACTCCTTAAAGGCACAGGTCTCATTTAATCACATCACGCACAGAGGCACAGAACTGGGGTGGGGGCCACATGAGCCGCTGGGCCAAAGTGACGCCTTACCAGCGAGGCAGCAGGCAATGGACATTGGCACCGCACCTGCCAGTCAGCACGCAGCACCTGTGTGAGGCCCGGTGGGGGTGGAGGGAGCTAAGACCATTGCTCTTGCAGCAACTCCACGGGCTTTGATGCTTTAGTCTCAGTTCATCCTCAAACCCGCAGACCCGAACACACCACTCAGTCCCAACTCCACCCCTGGTCCCCCACTCTTAGCAGGGGCGGTGAAGGCCATCTTTCTTGAGCTTCCTTCCATTGCTTCCCACCTTTTTACTTCAACACACCTGCCCACTCTCCCTCCTTTTTGCTTCCCCTTGCCTAAACGAACCCCCTCCCAACCACCTACCTCTCACCGCCACTGTACCTTCAGTCCGGGCCATGCTCACTTCCTCTAAGAACCATACCAGAAACCCTACACTCGTGCACTCCCTTTCAATGAATGAATTCATTTCTCTCCTTGCCTCTTAGCCCTCACCTCCTACTCACTTCTCCGCACTCTGGGATCTGAACTGCACCTTCTCACATCACACTGAGGTGGCTTTATTTAAAGGTCACCGGCCGTCTAATCGGAAAGCCGTTCCTCAGTTCTTATCCTCCGTGGGACAGATGTCCCACAGATGTGTAGCATCTGAAATTTGCCAAACATCCACTTTCTGGAATGAACTTTCCCTCTGGCACCTGTGAATAATGGTTCCTCCAAATTCTTCTGTTCTTTCTGACAGAACACTCTCTTTCTACAGTTGTAGTTCTTGACTTTTTTTTTAAATTTTTTTTAATGTTTATTTATTTTTGAGACTGAGAGAGACAGAGCACGAATGGGGGAGGGGCAGAGAGAGAGGGAGACACAGAATCAGAAGCAGGCTCCAGGCTCTGAGCCATCAGCCCAGAGCCCGACGCGGGGCTCGAACTCACTGACCGTGAGGTCGTAACCTGAGCCGAAGTCGGACGCCCAACCGACTGAGCCACCCAGGCGTCCCTTGACATTTTTTAAAGAGTCACAGGTTGTTTTGAGAATCTAATAAACACACACACACACATCCATTCGTGGGCCCTATAAAAGTCTGGAAATGCCAGGTTAACTACCTCTGCTCCTTACTTTCTTTCTTGGTGATCTTGACAATTCTTATTTTTAAAATGATGCAATTTGGACAATTTTCACATCTAAGCCTCCAACCTTGGTCTCTTTACCAATTCCATACCTGCATTTTGAGCTGCTTGATAGATACCCCACAGGGACCTCAAACACATCTTCCTTCCATTTCCTGCTTTACTCTTGCCTATTTCTGTTGGTGGCTGGGTGACATCTCTGTGGTTGTGCAGACTAGAAAACTTGCGGTCATCATTAAGCCTTCTGATTTTCCTAAACCCGTACCCAGGCCCATCAGACACCAAGTCCTGCTGATTTTTCCTCTACCTCACGGCCATTCCTCTCTCCTCCACCCCTCTGGCACCACCTCAGTTTGGCTTCATCCTCACAACTGATCTCCATACCTCCAGGCTGCCCCATCCACCCATATCACACCACCGCTGTGATACAGAGACTTAGAACTCACAGACTCCCGGTCTGGGACATGGCAGGGATCCTGTAGGGGTGGTCCAGTCCAGCCCACTCTCTCCTTGTCGGTCTCTGTGACATCTGGAGAGTGGCTGTACAGCATTTACTTGAATATCTCTGATGAAGAGAAATTGACTTCATCATTAAATAGATCATTTACCTCTGGTCAATTCCAGTCACAGAAGGATGAAACCTTACATTAAGCTAAAATCTACCTCCCTCGTGTCACTTTCAGCTCTTTAGTGATTCTCTCCGCCTACAGAAGTTCCCATCTCTTTACCTTAGCACATAAACCCGTTCACAATGAGGCCCAAATCTCCCCAGTGACAAAGACTGGCTGCAGAGTGGCCTGCACAGCTAGTGACTACATTTCCCAGCCTACCCTGCAGCCAGTCGTGGCCAGTGACTAAATTCTTGCTAACTGACAGTAAGCAAAAATGATCACACTTCCCAGTGTGAGCCATTCAAACATCGAGCACACATTTCTCTAGCCTGTCATCCTCTCCCCCGAAGCTGGGACGTGGAGCCTGCCCCAATCACAAAGACAGAGCAACACCCCCGGGGAGGACAGAGCGATCAGGCAAGGAACCCGAGTCCCCAAACAACCACCCAGAGCACCACTCCCCTGGCCACTTGGACCACTCCCCCCATGACTATTACCTGAGAGAGAAGTAAGCTTGCACATCCTCTAAGCCACTGAATTTTGTTAAAGAAACCTAGCCTTGACTCTGAATAAGCTCATCACTTCCTCCTCAAAATCTGTGTCGCAACCACACTGAACTTCTCACCATGTCCAAATATAGCATGTCTTTCTGCACACGTTTCACTGTTCATACCTCTGCCGGGAATTCTCTTCCCCACTTTTTGTACCAGGTGAGCCCCACTCATCCTTCAAGACCCAACTCAAGTGTCATCTCATCTATGCAACCTCCAATGTGTAGCCTCTGTCCCCCAAGAATTTAGTAGCATATATCTTAGTAAAGCCCTTCCCTCATTTTTAACATTTAGGAATGCTTTGGCTACTAGTAACAAAAAGATTTAACTACCTCTGGCTCAAACTCCTATTTCCTTAATAGGAAGTCAGGTGACAGATGGTCCCAGGTTTGCTTTTAATGGTTCAATGATGCCATCCAAGACTCAATTACCAATATCTCTACTTTGTCATCCACAGTTGTTGTCTATAGCTCTCCAAGTCTTCCTCTGAAGTCTTACTGGCCAGAACTGAGTCCCATATCCACCCCTAGGGCTGGTCACTGAAAAAGACATCGGACTTGCAGTGACTGATTCGGACCCACCCTAACTGATCCACTATGGCACAGCAGGTTAAATGGGAATACAATTGGAGTTCTATTAGCAAGAAAGAAGGGAGAATGCTATTCGTTAAGCACGTAAGCAACTAATTATACTGCCATGATACAGAATTATACTCTATCAGTTTATTTGTCTGACTAGGAGTTCCTTAAAAAAAAGAGAGATTGTGTCTGTTCACCTTGAAGTCATCTGTATCTCTCACAATAAAGATGTTTAAAGATGTTTTCAAAGCATACATGAAGAAGCCCAAATCTTCTGATTCTTTCCCTGATTTCCCAGGTGCTTAGCATTCTTGTCAGGGCAAAAAGTTGGCTTGATAGCCTCTGTCAGAAAAGGATAAAGCTGAGGAGATTCATCGGCACTTCACCTTCATGTGAAACTCAGACAACTGACGTGGACCATTCCCAAGAAGCCTAGATTATTTTAAGGGTGTGTGGGTGAAAGACTATTAGTGTCTCACATCTCTGTACCCTTATTTGCTGCTGTTGAAGCCAGAGACAAAAGTGCTAAAATATAGCTGCAAAGGCAGGTCTCAGGGCATTTGTGGCCAAGTCAAAGTTGGAAGGATAAGAAATCCCACAAGATTGTTCTTGTAAAGCATAAGGCTACGTCTTGGACAGTCTCAAGGTTTGTGGAGACGTGGTTGCCCTTCAGGGTCCTCTCTGGGTCAGGGGAGAGCTCAGAGCCACACCTTCTCTGGGCAGAGCGACATCTTCCACTGCCCAGGAGAAACTACTGCTAATGATTTTCCAAACACGGCACTTCTAAGTGCTCTGTGCTGTTCTCTGGTGGGAGCACAGCTTGTAGGAAGGTGGTGGGTAGTTGTGAGGACCAGATGGGATCAAGCATGTTGAAAGTGCTACATAAGATGAGATTTGCGAAATGAGTCCCTAGAACAGTGTCAGCCCTGCAGATGTTAATAAATGTTAAGGATTCATTGCTAGAGGATCAGATAGTCCTTAATATTTCCAACCCTGGGAATCAAGAGAGTGGATAGGCAGTCCACCATAAATAGAGTTCAAATGTTTGATCTTAACTTATATATTCACCAAGGTGTAAGATGCAAGTTTTAGAGCTTTCTTCTATCCCCCTGATGAGAGTGGATGTCCAACTGAAATAACTGCAAAGTATGAGAGGAAGAGCATGAGTTTTGTGATTTTTCTCTGCAATCAACAGGTCAGTTAATCAAGAAAATAGGAGTATTCTGTTCCAACCATTGACTGGTGGCTGGCTAAAACAATTGAATAGAATTTACCTGATTAATACAATGCACAGTTTTAGATCTATGACATTATTTAATTCTTTTGTTTAATACATGAAGAAACTGAGACTCCCAAGGAATTAAAAGACTGACCCAAAGACACCAGTCTTTCAAAGTAAAGGATTAGGTTTCCTGATTCTCAGATCTGTGATCTTTCCTGTCCCTAGACTGTCCCACTATTCTCTCTGTTGTGGATCTAAAGATCTCCAGCTCTGCAGGTACTGTTAGCTATTAATTATACTAGAGGCTTTGGCCATTCTAACAGGAGCCATTGGTGGTCTACAATCAGATGCAGGCGGCACTTTAAGGCTGTTTCTTGCATCAAGATCTTCCCATGTGTTCCAATGAAAGCAACAAATTCGTGTAAACCTGATGGCAGGTGGTGCAACCAAATCTGAAGATTTTAGGAGGCGGGCAGATTGTCCTAAGCTTCCACAAGATCATGATATTCATGATTCCAGAGGGCTCAAACATGCTCACTAGAGTCCCACCCCTTGATTTGCCCTATTGAGAGAGAAACCAAACGTGGTCAGCACTAGGCACCAAGAATGTGCAAAATAGAGTTCCCTGGTGGGGCTTGAATACCTACCTTCTCCTCAAGCTGGACCTCTCCAACCAGGAGTTTTAGAGTCTTCCATTCTATATCCATTCTTTATTCATTCATCAAACTGATATTTACTGGGACCTAATTGTAGCAAGTACAGTGTAAGGATACAGAAGCAGTTAAGCCATGGTCTCTTCCCTGGAGAAACATGTTCCGTAGTTTGGAAATAGGCCTGGGAACAGCTTGTTCTGGCTCCAAGGGGTAAGTGCTGCGGTTTTCACGTGTGCACAGGGAAGGATGCCCCTCCTTCTGCCATAGAGTTATTTGCATTGGTGTTTATCTGGTGGACCAGAGCAGGGTAAGCATTCCAGGCAGCATTCCAGGCAGCAGGAACAGCATGTGCAAAGGCACAGAAGCATGCAAGAAGGATATTTGTTGGATTAGGCGTATCCAGCTCTTTAGCTATTCAATCCATGTCTCATAAATTGAGAGGCTCACTGGAAAATGGGAGGGCTGACATCAGATCCTACAGTGAGCTTCAGAAGTCCCATGTCTGTATGGTCAAGACTTTAGCACTTTGCTGTGCCCACCTCTGCTATCCATTCCATTACCATCAACCCATGAGGACAGAAGATAGTGACAGAGTCAACTTTGATCAGATTATGAAATGGGTAATGTTTGATTTGTTTCTTTGTTCCGTCTCTTCTGCTCCTTTCCCCAGCCACCAGGTGTCCTGGAATCTCCTTTTTCCTCCTATCTCCCCCTCCTCTGATGCCCAATGTTGGCAAATTCAATTCGACTCGAGCCCTCTGTTCCCCCACTCAGGTATTTGAATGGAAGCCCTGCATTCCATTGGAATAAATGTACGCATCTCCTTCTATGAGAGTTTGAAAACTAAATTCTAACCTAGGAACTAGGGTAAAAAAAATGCAGGTGATAAAATATGTGTATATGTAACCACAAAATCTGACTGGACTTAAAGCCTAAGAGTCATGATTTAGTCAAACATTTCTAAGTATATATTGAAACGATCGTATTGTTTTTTATTTTTGACGCATTGATTATGAAATTACTCCATTGATTACGAAATGTGCAATAATATGAAACTATTTTACATGTCTAAAATTAGACTAATGTTTGTATGATGGCAAAGCCTTTTAATAATTTGTCAAATCCAATTGGTTAGCATTTTATTTGGGATGTTTACACCTCTTGTCTTGGGGTGGAAGCCCTAATCTGAAGGTAGGCTATATTGAATATTTGGTTTTGGTTTCTTCTTCTGAGGCACGTATAATTCTCAGTTTGCAGTACACTCCTAAGTCTCGAGATCTGCTACTTACCACCATTTTGATCTTTTCACCATTTTCCTCTTTGTTAAGGAAGTTTCTCAAGTTGGTCTCCCACGTTACTGGTATCATCTTCTGCAAGATCTCTTTTACTCTCCATCGTCAATTGAGTTTTCATTCTGCTACTACATTTGGAATTTCCCTGCATTCTTATTTCAGCCAACTACTTTTAGCTGATCCTGTTTCATAGAAGAACACCGCAAGAAGGTTTGCTCTATGATTCTCTCCTTTTTATAATAGGACAGTCTTTTTAGAACGACGAATCATCAGGTAAAGTCTCCCATACTTTGCAAAACCTTCCCAGAGGCCCCTTAGCGATCTTTTCTCTTCATTCATCCATGAAAGGAGAAATTGCTGTCTAAGCCTGGAATGACCAGCAGCCCCCATCATTGCACATTCTGGTGCTTTAGCGGCCCTGCTAAGGTACGGAGCTAAGAACCAGACACTAGGTCAACGCACCTGTGGGCCTTTGCTGTGAGCAAAGGCTGCTAGGCTGAAGTTAGATCTTCCTTGTGCAACCAGCAGGTTCTCTAAATAAATATAGGTTTAATTTCTGTTGTATACAGTTTAGAACATGGAAGATGACACTCCATCCTTATCCAGAACTGTGTCCAGGGCTCTTGTGACTCTCCCCTGCTTCCACTGCTTCTCTTCAGGCATCTGAGTGAGCCACGATGCACTGTGCTTCCACTAGCTCTCCTGTGCCTTGTGGCAAGTGTGGCTTTTGAACGGATGCAGGTAGAGATCATCTGAAGACAGTGGTGAGGGGCAGGGAGTGGTGGGGGCATCCTGGGGAGAGACAGGACTCCTGCATCTCTGCCAGCTATGAAAGTAGTGGAGGACAGCCTGATTCTCTAATCGTTTTCCCTGTGGCTTGATGACCTAGGCATCAGTAGGAAGCTCCTTAGACTATTCCATCTTCTGCCTTTGGATTTGGGTTGTTTTTAAAAAAAAAAAATTTTTTTTAATGTTTATTTATTTTTGACAGAGACAGAATGCGAGTGGGTTAGGGGCAGAGAGAGAGGGAGACACAGAATCTGAAACAGGCTCCAGGCTCTGAGCTGTCAGCACAGAGCCTGACGCGGGGCTCGAACTCACGAGCTGTGAGATCATGACCTGAGCCGAAGTCGGACACTCAACCAACTGAGCCACCCAGGTGCCCCGGATTTGGGTTGTTTTAATCAGAGAATGTGTGCTCCAAAATTATTTCTCAATTCTCTCCTATCGGTGAGGTCATCAATAACAATTATCCCCAGAATTTAACGTATGACCTGTCTTATATTTTTGTTAAAGAAGAATTATATGCTTGTTTGTTTGCATTTTCATGACTTTTACACTGCCATTTGCCGGGAGGGGGTGGGGGTGGAATATACCAGGCAGCATACACCTTGTTAAATCAGAAATCCTTACTTCTGATTTCTACATTTTACTGGGTTTTCTTAATTTTCTCCCTAACCATGTAGCCATCATAAATATTAAAAATTGTACAGAGCTTTAACAGAGTGATCATTTTAGACTATGAAGGTATGTAAGATAGTGCCCCCACACTAAATGACCCTAATCTGTTGCGCTTTTAAAAATCCTTTTGTTTTCTTTCTCTTTTCTCCAGAATCTTTCAGTAAGGCTGTCTTTTCTTCTCCGTTCTCTCTCTAGGACCACCCTGCCCTTCCCAAAGTGAAGCCTCTAAAGTATTCTGTCTGGAAAGGACTATGCTTCTTACTGAAGAGTCATAAAATCTCAAATTGGAAGAACATTTTTAAAAGGTCCAAACCAGTCACTGATGCTAATCTGGAGACCCCTCTAACTCTCTCCCCACCTGCCACCCACCCCTACATACTCATCAAGGGGTCATCTGTCCTCTGCTTGAACACCAAGCAGTGGTCAGGAACACCACCAGTTCCCTGAACACCACCAGTGGTCAGGAACTCATGACCCCTCTTGGTGCACTCAGTTCCCTCTCTGGGCAGCTCACATTGTTAGAAAGTCATTTCTTATGTTGAGCTGCAATGTAATGTTTCTCCTTTGCTCCCTGCCGTGATCCTGGTTCTCCCACATAAGGACTCAGAGCACAAGTCTGCCATCATTCCCACATGCGTGCCTGTTGGGGAACTGAATGCAGATTCCTCGCCACTCCCCCACTCGAGCTCTCTCTTCTCTGAGATAAGCACGTTCAGTTCCTTCAACCCCGCCTGTGATTCTTTGGAAATACTTAGTGGACTCACGTGGCGTTCTCAGTTCCTTTAATGAGAAGCACGAGCACCAAGTTCTCATAACCACCAAACGTAGAGGTGCCGGGGAGAGAATACTCATCGACTGGAGAATACCCATCACTGTCAAAGGGCAAGGCAGGCCTCCCCAGAGAAGGTGGGCCAGAAGTGTTCATCCAGAGCTGGAGCTGCCATGGTCAGTAAGATGAGATGGTCATCCAGTTGGAAAACTAGAGAAAAGGCTAATGAAGAAGTGAATTCCAAAGGTGTAGACACAGTAAAGGGAAACCACGGGGAAGGTGCCATCCCGGGAGCTGTTAGCAGGGGGACAGGTCACCATCCCTAGGCCTGAAGGAGGAAGAAGAGGGAGTGGTGACTGTAGAACACAGTGTAGAATCTATTCGTGGTAAAAGTGGTCTATTACTTAGTTTAAAAAATAGGAACACTGATAAAAATTCTATCGCTTGCATTTTAACCCCCACTTTTAGGTATGAATTGGTCTCTATTAAACTGCTAAGAACTCCATTAGCTTTAATTAATCATCACGCAAGGAACGAACTAAGTAATCAGGATGGCCGAAGTGGAAGCATGAAGAGAAGTGCATTCTGAGACTTCTCTTAAAGGGGCCCGTGAGCAAGTGCCAAACCCTTTCAAACACGGGACCTCCCCGCCCCCCTCCCTGCTCCCAGAGGTGGCAATTCTATGTCCCTGTTTGGCTCAGGTCTAAAGCACACTCTGGCCGGGAGGCAGCTGGCACCGGCCCAGGCATGAATCCGTGCCTACCCCTCGGGGCCCCACTTCTAACAGGTCACCCGGGTCTGTGTTGTCACCTTGAAACATTCAAGAGAGTTGTGAGCTTCAGAAGGTGAGACGTGTGGGGCTGGGGGCAGGGAAGGCCAGCCCTGGAGGGTGGCTGGAGAGCTTTTGACAGCCCAGAGCAGAGCCCAGGGTCCTATTCCTGACGACGTGAGCCCCCAGGCAGGCGCCGAGTGGATAAGAGTGTAGACAGTGAGGCCGGCCGTGATGCTTGCCAGCACCTGCAGATAGCAGGCAAATAATTGGCACATGTTTAAAAAAAAAATTAAAAAGCTATTGGATGTGAGTATTTTCTAACAGTGTCTGGCGGGAGTGCCCGGGAGGAATTTAATCAGCAAGAGTTGTTTAAACGGGGCTCCGCACACGGGCCCTGGCGAGGCTCGTAATGAACTCCGTATCATGTGCCACTCCTGTCTGCTGGGGACATTCAATTTGTTAATTCTGCAGCTGGTGAGAGAGGTCAGATAGGAAAGTGACGATTGTTTTCTGACGTTCCAGCCCCTGCTCACATCTTTCTAATTAATCCTTTTAGGAGCCAAGGGTAGATTAAGAAGGAGAAAAAGTGCAGGGAGCAAGCGTGAGAGAAATTGATGGAAAGACAGCCGCTGCCCTTCTCTCCCCAAATGGGATGGGATGTGAGGGCGGGGGATGAGGAGACAAAAGGCAGGGGTTGGCCAGCCGCCCTGGTGCTCTTCTCACTCAAAGGGAAATCAGATGCTAGGAAGAGATGGAGCCCACAAGGGCCATCAGGTGGTCTCCTGTGGTGACTGTTTGAAACAAGGGTCACAGAAGGAAGGGCCCTTGGCCTCCATCACTGGGTCTTGGACTGACCACAGCCATCAGGGGCCACGGAGGTGTGAGGCTTCCCAAGCAGAGTGGACCGCCAGGCAGGGTGGGAGTGTGACTCGCGGTTAAAGTCCCATGGTCACTGGGATTTTGTAAGAATGTCCCCTGGGTGCCACGAGGCCCTGTTTGGTGTCTCCATGTTGTTCTTGCCTGCCTGCGTCGAGATGCTGCTGGTGTGCATTTGTCTTCTGTTTGCCCTTCCAGATCCAGTCCCCTTCTCTCCACCCTGCTCTCTGTCTCAGAAGCAGAGCCCCCTGGACCCATCCATGGGCACCATGGTCCCTGGCAGGAGGAGCACAGGAGGTTGCCTTAGGCTGGCCAGGTTGGGGCAGGGAGGCCTGTGCCTCACCAGCTCTCCTTGCAAGCTTCTGCACCCTCTCTCTTACTGCTGATGGCTATGCTACTCCCAGCCTGGGTTCATGCACTTTCCCCTCTACTTCCCCTGAACCCACCCATAGCTTTGTAATTCATGTCTCTGTAAATACACACCCCTCAAATTATCCTAAGAGGATCCTTTGTTCCCAATGGGACATTGACACTAGTGCCTGATGGGTAAGGCAAACCTGAGCATGCATCTGACCTCTTCCTCAGGTAAGAACATGAGAAAGTTACTTCCCTCCCTAAGCCTGGATTAACATCTGTAAAATGGGAACAGTGACACCAACCCACAGCGTTACGAAATAACCAGAATTAAACACCTACTAGTTGCTATGTTAATGCCCATTTCTTTGCTTACAAAAGTCTCCAGTTTAGGAGAACCACAAAACAGTAAAGGGTGTAAAATAAAAGAATACAAGAAACAGTCGAGTCATTATCAAACCCAAAATATTTACCTACTTCTCCTACCAGAGTGACTCCAGCCAGGTGGTGCTATTTGACATAGGGATTCCCCTCTCCTGGTTGACGGAGAGCCCTGCATAGAGCTGTCCATCCACAGCAGGCTTCAGCCATGAAGCATGGATGTCCCCTCATCCCACAGGCTCCTCGAATCCTCAGTTCTTCCACTCATGCTGATACATTCATTCTTCAGACATGTGCTGGGTCATCTTTATGTGCCAGGCTCTATGCTAGGTCCTAGGGAATCAGAGGTGAATCAGACACAGCACCAGACTTCAAGATGCTCACAACTAACTGGTAGACAGGTTCTAAATCATTCATTTTGATCAAATGCCATCAGGTATCAAAGTGAAAATGATTAATTCTGCTGTGTGTGAGTGTGAATGAGTGTGAGTGTGAGTGTGTGTGTGTGTGTGTGTGTGTGTGTGTGTGTATTTGTTAAGAGAGAAGGGTCTATGAAGATTCCTCTAGGGCCTTGAAAGATGAGTCCTTGAAAGATGAGTTTCCCAGAAAATAAAGAGGAGCTCTGCAGGCAGTGGGAACAGCATGTGCGAAGGCCTGGAAGTAGGAGAGTACACAGGGCTCCACAGTGGCTGGAGTACAGGATCTGAAGTCCTGAGGGCAGAGGGATTCAGCTGGAAATGAAGACTGGCTTGGAGGCAGGAAGGAGCTGAAAACCACCCTCAGAAATCTGGCTTCGATTTAGGAGACAAAGCAGGAGTAGCAAAAATTCTTTATTCTAAGCATTTTGGAAAGAAAACTCTGGCATGAACTCTGTGTGCATTTTTTGTAATCAGCTGCATTCTGACAGCAAGGTCCTATTCCACTGGACAGGCAGAAAAAGGATTCATAGCCATCATGGAGACTTCCTCTTTCCCTGGCTGCCCCCAGGACGATGCCCTGTTCCCAGAGACTTGCACTAAGACAACTCTAGGGGACCCCACAAAGCCATCCCCTTGAAGTCTGTCCACCTCCCCCAGGACTGCCATAATGGGAGTGGATCCCACATCACTTGTGCAAACTCACTAGCCGGAGACCACTCCCCAGGCTCGTGGGGGGGGGGGGGTGAGGGGGGGAGCAACTTTCTTTTGTCCATCTCTGGCCCTCAGAATCTTTTCCTCTCTCCCATCAACCTCCTCCCAGATACATAGCCTAATATGCCATAAATGTTTACAAAATACAGGAGGAATCATAGACTTTGAGCAGCTTTTGTTTATACTGTCCTGCAAAAATTCCCTAAGGCAAGGAAATGATAAGGGCCTGACAACTTGCTTGAAATGTAGAAGCGAAATCCATGGAAAGCAAACACAAATGAGTATGTCCATGAAGCAGATGTTTTTGAAAGGACTTGGACACTCATTACTAAGTAGAACACTCCACATTCCGAGGTTATGTGTATTGAAGTAATTATCCAAATAATTTGGTTCCCCAAGTGCTTTTGGCAAAATCATTCAGATAACTGAGACAATGGCGGGAATATTTAATTTGAAATTTAGAGCGAATTCATAATCATCACACCTAAAATAGTCTCTACTAGACAGTGAACTTCTTCGGGGCAGAACTACTAACTGTAATGGTCCTGAACTTCAGAGTTGGGTTTTCCTCTCTGAACTACAGAACTGTGAGCAAATTATTTTAATCCCTTGAGCCCCTTCTCTCATCAGTAAAATAGGGCTCACCTTACGGCATTATGAGGACACAGGCAGAGAGTAGGCATCCAATAAGTGCTGACTGGAGAGTTGGATGGATGGAAGGACTTATGGACAGGAAGACAGATGGACATCTACACGCTTTGATGCATGTTTTCAATCATGACCCCAGCGCAAACTTTGCATCTTGGAATAACATCTGCGCAAACTTTGCATCTTGGAATAACATCTAAGCATTTTGTGAGCTCTTAGTTAAGAATTTTTTTAAATGTTTATTTATTTTTGAAAGAGAGACAGAGTGTGATCAGGGGAGGGGAAGAGAGAGAGGGAGATAGAGTCCGAAGCAGGCTCCAGGCTCTGAGCTGTCAGCACAGAGCCCGACGTGGGGCTCGAACCCACGAGCTGTGAGATCATGACCTGAGCCAAAGTCGGAAGCTTAACCGACTGAGCCACCCAGGCGCCCCAGTTAAGTGTAACTTCTAAAGTAGGATCTAAACTGAGGTCTCTGTCTTGCCTATGCAGATTATTGCACATAAAAAGAAATACTGAGGGTGGAGAGAGAGGAGGTGGGGGTCAATTACCTCTTTATCAGGTGTAAGGACAGCACATTCTTCCATTCATTAGCACCCACTTGTGCCTGCCAAGAGAAGGCCAATCAGCTGCCATTTGCCTGGGGCACAAATAGAAGAGGTGACCCAGAGACAGAAGATTGGGTGTAGCAGTAGAGAGAGCCAAGGAAGAAAGTTTAGACCTGCTGACCTCCAGGCAGGGGCTGGTTGTCCTGGTCTCAGAGATACAAACACGCGACCCCCGCTGGCCCTTGCAGGGTAGTCTGAAGAAGCTGGCAAATCATTCGGGTTATTACTAATTATAATAAAGTTGCTTTGCAGGCAATGAAGTACTTCTCTGAAGTGGCAGAGAAGAAAATCTACCCAATATACTGGCCAGGTAAGCATTGTGATTATTCTAAGCAAGGAGTAGCCGCCTCCAGGGCTCACAGGTGGATGAGTGAAGCAAAAGAGAAATAAGACGATGAGGGGCCTACTGTGATAAACAGTACAGCCTAAACACACAGGCTCCAGGCTATCAGGTTTCCCCCTTTTTTTTTCAAGTAAGCCTGAAATTTGGGTATATGTGTGAAATGTCCCAATTTTAAATGTCGATTATGAATTCAAAATCTATCAAGACCCTGTGTAGGTCAAATGAAAACATGTCTGAAGGCCTTCAACGGCCCTCAGACTGCCAGTGTCTCCATCAGATCCTAAATCTAGGCATGAGACGGAGTAGCGATGTTAAGGGTCAAAGCCAGAATCAATATCAAGAATCATAGTGGAAGATGGCAGGCACCTGGTAAAAAGAACACCACAGCCAGGAGCCAAGTCTGGAATTAGCAATGCACATGAGATAATAAGGGATGAGGTCTTGAGGCAAGGTTTTGTGAGGGATGATTTAATTCTGGCAGATTGTACCTGGTTGGCAAGAAGCTGTGCCCACATTGCACATTTCCAGTTACCCTGCAGACAGAGTCAAATTCATTGCACCGTGTAGAAGAGGGCAATGAATTTCCACTTTGTAAATGGTAGTAATTATGTGGAGGTTACATCATTAGAAACAATGCAATGATGATCATTTTTATGTATTTAGATTTTATCATTTTTCTATTTCCTGAGAGTACATATTCAGAAGTGAAATTATCGTTGCATTTGACTTATACTGTAAATTGATTTCCAGAAGGGCAGTATTCACTAAATAGTTCTTATGCTCCCTTGTAATTAGTTTGGGGTCATGTGACTAGCTCTGGCCAATGGGCTTTGAGCAGAAATGGCGCTTATCCAAGATACCTAAGGGAGACTATGCTTTCCATACCTCCTTTCCATCTGCCAAGGTGATGCTAAAAGCCATCCATTGATATAGTACTATGGACCTCTGAGTCACCAGATGGAGAAAAGCCACAATAAACAGTCACTCGGCTTTGCATATGTGAGAAATAAGCTTTTGTGTTAAGCCACTGAGATTTTCAAGTTACTTGTTCAAGCAGTGTGGTCTAATCATCCTGATTAATATATACCACTTTCTAATGTCATCAGCAACAAGTATAAATATCATTTCTACTGTATCTCTAACATTTGGCATCACCATTAAAAACATTCATTTTAGCTTATGTAAGGGATGAAGTATGATTTCTCACTTTCTTTTAATTTTGCATTTCTGAGATCATTTGTAAGGTAGAATACTTTTCATGTTTATTCATTTGCTATAATTCCTATTCTATAAATTGTCAATTGCCATTTGATGTCACCTAATTCTGTTGATTTTAATGCTTTTATTACTTTTTAAACTTTAGATGAGCCCTTTATATGAAAAAGAGATAATCCTTTGTCAATAAAATTGATTGAACATACTTTCCAGTGTGTTTTGTCTTTTTATTTTATCATTCTAATGGCAGTTAAAATTGTTGCAGTTAAATCAGTTATACTTTTTACTTGTGAACTTTTTCTATTATTTTATGTTATTTTATTTTTTTAAGTAGGCTTAACATCCAGCATGGAGTCCAAGCAGGACTTGAACTCATGACCCTGAGGTCAAGACCAGGGCTAATATCAGGAGTCAGGCGCTTAACCAACTGAGCCACCCAGGTGCTCCTCTATTACTTCTAAATTTAAAAATTCTTCCTCCACAGAGGTCTAATAAGTATTTAACTCAAAATTTTAACTCTTTATATTTTAAAATAAGTCCATCTTGAATTTACTTTGGTTCTTAATAAAAATGATGATCTAAATAGTACTTTATTACAAAATGCCAGTCAATTATCCCACACATTTACATGTAATGTTGGTCCTTTTTCCAAATTCATTTATATTTTTAATTTTTTTTAATGTTTATTTATTTTTGAGACAGAGAGAAACACAGAGTGCAAGTGTGGGAGGGGCAGAAAGAGAGGGAGACACAGAATCTGAACCAGGCTCCAGGCTCAAAGCTGTCAGCCCAGAGCCCGACATGGAGCTCAAACCCATGGACCATGAGATCATGACCTGATCCAAAGTCGGACGCTTAACCAACTGAGCCACCCAGGCACCCCACAAATTAATTTATAATGCCTATTTTATCAAATACTTAATGTAAACATAAAAGACTATTTCTCTGTTATTCTATTCCATTGATGTATTTACTGTTGAATCAGTGCCACCAAGTTTAAATTGTTATAACTTTATAGTGTGATTTAATGCCAAGAACAGCTAACTGGTATCATCCTCTGCTCTCATACTCACCATTGTCAGAAGCATCTTTCATAGTCCTGGTTTAGCTCTTTCGTCACATGAGATTCTGCATTATTTTTTGTCATATTCCCTACACGACGTCCTGTATATACACTTCATTGGAATTGCGTCCTGGCAATCTATTAATGGGGAAAGATGAAATATTCATGATACTTGATCTCTCATTTAAGAATGTAGTACGTGTTGCCATTCGCGTAAGTCATCTTTTATACCTCTTCATATCATTTTGTAATTGAATTTATATAGACTGAAGTCTAAACAAATATACACTTAAATCATGATAGAACTAAAACTACATGCATGTGAAGGAGAGAGAATCTTAACAGTGTGGGTGACCCTGCCCATCATCTGCTCACTGAGCATATTCTGGAGAACAATGGAGGATCAGCTTCGGTTTCTGGCACTTTCCCTGATGTCATCCTCTCAAGGTGCTGGGAATTATGCGAGGTTTATGTTGACTGTACAAGATTTTAGCTGAGAGCTCACTTTGTGGTCTCACTCCTATGTAAAATGTGGTTCCACTGAGCTCACAAGCCCTTACAATTAAGTTTACTATTTAGTTTGATTATTATTATGATTATTATTATTATGTAGTTTGATTATTATGTAGTTTATATCTCCTTTGCTATTGCAAGATTGCTCATGAGATCTCATCTCTTTCTTAATAATCCTTACCTTTTCTTATTATTAAAGAAACAGTTGTTCTTTGTATAAAAGTTGTAAATACAGGTTATGAACAATAAAATTAAAATCAGTAGAAAAATGGCATACTAGGAAATTCCAGGCTCTCATTCCTTCATAGAAACTTTTTTTTAAAAACAACTAGTGATGAGCTAAAGTAACTTTGTAGACGTTCTGGAAGACCGTTAAAGATTGACAGCGACCAAACAAATCTCCCATCAAGAAAATCTGTATGCAAAATGGTAGATTTAGTGACATATTTACTGATCCTTGTCCCATCCCCTCCCCAGCGTGGAACATTCTTGGTCTGAAGGAGGTAGTGACCCAGCTCCCAATTCACTCACTTGAACCAGACAGAGCAGAGCAGACTTGATTTGCAGAGTTACCAGCTGTCTGGGAGCTGCCTGAAGCACTGTTCTTGGTTCTGCCTGACTTGCAGGTTAGTGGGGAAAAGTGGCATAGCTTCCATCTCAGACTGGGAAAAATGTCAAAAAGCAGTGACTATAGTTCACAAAAACTGCAGCCACCTGAGCGAGCGATTACAAATGGAGGCACACAGCTTCCCTGGGGGGCTCAGTCGGTTAACCATCCGACTCTCAATTTTGGCTCAGGTCATGATCTCACAGTTGTGAGATTGAACCCTTGTCCAGGCTCCATGCTGAGCATGGAACCTACTTCAAATTCTCTCTCTGCCCCCCCCCCCCGCCTCTCGCACGCGTGCGCGCAAAATAAATAAATAAACATATTTTAAAAAACAAATGGAGGCATACAATAAAACATCTATGGCTTTGAGGAGAAGCTGAGGTGAAGCTCTTTGGGAAATTAAAACATTCAACAATATTCAATTCCCTGTGTAGATAGGGGAATTCAAAAAGCCACACAGAGGTCCAGATAAGACATGTGTTCAGAAAAGATTGGTAAAGATCTTAAGCCTTCACCTTGGGTTGATTCCAAGACTCAAAGTATATTCTGCTAGTAAGTAGAGGAACGTCCCAGCACATAGCCAATCTGCAAAGACTAGGAGAAGTGGCTATTTTTTTTTAATTTTTGTAAAGATTTGTTTTTAAATAATCTCTAAACCTAATGTGGGGCTCAAACTCACAACCGCGAGATCAAGAGTCACATGCTTTACTCGCTGAGCCAGGCAGGCACCCCAGTGACTATTTTCAAATACCCAATTTCCAACAAAAAAATAATTAAATGAAAATAATATAAGGTATACAAAGAAATAGAAAACCATGTCCCATTCAAAGGAACAAAAATACATCTCCTGAAACTATCCCTGAGGAAACATAGACATCAGACCTCTAGACAAAGACTTTTTAAAAAAAACTGTCTTTAAGTATCCTCAAAGATCTACAGCAAAGCACCAATAACCAAAGGAAATTTTAAATATGATACTTGAATAAAATAAGAATTTCAACAAATAAATCAACAGCATAAAGAAGACTGGAAAATTCACAAATGTGTGAAAATTAAAAAATACACTCCTAAACAACAAATGAGTCAAAGAAGAAATCATAAGGGAAATTAGAAAATACCTTGAGTCAAATTAAAATGAAACATCACATACTGAAACATGGAATGCGGCAAGAACTGGGAGGGGTGGGGAATTTATATCTGCAAACACATGAGAAAAGAAGAAAGATCTCAGATCTACAGTCTCACCTTACACAAGGAACTAGGAAAAAAAAAGAGAACAAACTAAACCAAAAGCTAGCAGAAGAAAAGAAATATTAAAGATTAGAGCAGTGATAAATAAAATAGAAAATAGAGAAGCAAAAGAGAAAATCCACAAAACCAAAAGTTGTCTCTTTCAGAATATCAGTAAAATTGACAAACCATTAGCTACAGTGACTAAGAAAAAAGAGAGAAGACTCAAATTACTAAAATCAGAATGAAATATGGGACCTACTACTGATGTGACAGAAATAAAAAAGACTATAAGCAAAATATGAACAACTGTATGCCAACAAGTTGGATAAACTAGATGAAATGGACCAATCCCTACCAAGAATGAATCCTGAACAAAGTATTAGCAATCCCACTACTCATTACCATTCTGATGTCTACATCACCAGACGGATGAATGAATAGATAGAAGCAAAAACTGAGTCTTCCACACTGAAGTGCTTTTTATCAAACCTCTCCCGTTAGCAACATTTTATGAATATATACTGTTTACCATTTACTATCTACAATTGCACTATCCAACATGGTAGCCACTAGCCAAATGTGGCTCTTTACATGTTAACTTAAACTAAGTGAAGTTAAACAAAATTAAAAATTCAGTTCATCAATATATTGGCTTCCTATTGTAACAAATTACTACAAATTTAGTAGCTTAAAACCACATAAGTTTATTATCTTACAGTTCTGGGAACAGAAGCTCAAAATGGGTCACACTGGACTAAACTCAAGGTATTAGCAGGGCTGCATCCCTTCTGAAGGCTCCAAGGGAGAATACATTTCCTTTCCTTTTCCAGTTTTTAGGGGATGCCTACATTCTTTGACTCATGGTCCCTTCCTCCATCCTCAAAGCTAGCAGTGTAACACCTTCAGATCTCTCTCTCTCTCTCTCTCTCTCTGGCTCTGACCCCTCTTGTCTTCTTCTTACAAGGACTGCTGGGACTACATTGGGTTTGCCCAGATAATCCAGGATAAGCTCCCCATCTCAAAATCCTTAATTTAATCATGTCTACAAATCCCTTTTGTCCTGCAATGAAACATAATCACAGCATCTGGGTACTAGGATGTGGACATCTTTGGTGTCCACATCCTAGTGGTGGGGGCATTCTGAGGACAGACTGCCTACGATACTCAAGTTTTCAATAGCCACGTATATCGGATGGCACAGGTCATAGAACATTTCCACCATCTCAGAAAGTTCTATTGGACAACACCGATGGAGAGTCAAGAATCTTTAACCAGTTACTTAACTTTTTGCACCTAGTTTCCTCCTCTGCAGAAGGTATGGAGAGACAGAACTAACTGCAGGGCTGCTTTAACAGTAGAGGAATTTTATGCTGAGTCTTGTGAGGTACTTACAATGTGCCAGGCACTCCTCTGAGCACTTTACATATTTTACTTTATTTAATCTTCACTACAACATGATAAAGCAGATGAATGATTAGTATTTCCATGTTATAGATAAGGAAACTGAGACACAAGAGGTCAAGTGCCTTGCACAAGACCATGCAGCAAGCGTGAGGCGGTGCTTTGCACTATATCGTATGTTCCCCATTACGCAGCATTCTACATCTAATCCACCCAGCAACTCTGCGCGGTAAGCCCCGTTACAGACATCTCAGTACTCAGGAGTACTGAGACTTGGTTGAATAACTGAATAGGCTACATAACTTGCTCAAGGTCACGCACAGAGTGTGCACTGGTGGTAAGATGCAAACTCATTGTTCTTTCTCCCTCTGGACCGGCAGAGATATTGGGAGTAAGGGCAGTAGAAGTTCTGTATCTCACAGAAGAAACTAAAACTGTGTCACGACAAGATAGAAAAGCCATCTTGGCTCCCCACGTGGGATTCCTGCCCTTGTGGAGGCCCTGACGGTGAGGTGGTGGTGAGTACCAAGACCAGGGGGCCCTGCCGCCCACCCAGGGGGCTGTGGGGGACCACCCATAGCTCATATTTCTGAGCCCAGAGTGGGGAGCACAGCTTAGCCTCCTCACTAGGATGATAAAGGACAAAGGGAAGAGACCATAGTTGGGAGGCGAAAATGATTTTAGAGGCTTTAATAAAAACATGGGCTTTGACAAAAGTTAGGAAAGAAAACAGCTCCATAACAGCCAAATCAAGACCCACAGACTGAATACTGGGCAAGAGTGATCGAAGGAGCCCTAATTAAAAAGCAACTGGGCTGTCTGCTGGAGGCTTCGTGTGAGGCCCGCCGTCCCTCTGGCTCTCCCCCATGACACCCTCCCCCGGCATTCACGGACATGCTCTCACCATGATGGATGGTTCAAACAGGCCTGGAAAGAGAGCTCTGCACTAAAGCAGAGCTCAGGCAGTCCACAGAACAAAACGTCCATTTGTCTTGCAAAACAATAGCAATAATGTATGTTCTCATGCAGAAAGCGTTTATGTAGCACCTATTCTGTGCCAAGCATCTCCTGAGCCCTTCCTGACCTATCTCTTCCTAACTTAACTCTTGCCTCCATTCTCCATGCTTCTCCTATGCATCCTGAGCTCTGGCCACCTCAAATTCCATCAGGCCCATGTTTTCCCTTCATACCTGAAATGCCTTCCCCTACCTTGTCTGGAAAACTCCTATCTAGACTTCAAAACCTCAGCTCACAATCACCTCCTCTAGAGAGCCATTTCTGAGCCATGAGATTTCCTCGGTGCCTTCCGCATCTTTCTATTTTTATACTTAGGTTGTATTGTACAATATCTGCCTGTCCCCGCCAGACCAGTAGCTCCTTGACTCCAAGGCTGTATCCTTTTCATCTTTGGATTCTCAGGGCTGAACAAAGGGCCTGGCTCTGTGCATTGGTAAGTGAACGGGGAATACAAAGGTAAGATGTGGTTTTAGTCTCGCAGAGGAGGTATGCGATGCATACAAGTAACCATACCATTAGGCAAATTTTGCTGAAAAGACATGAACGAGTTACCTAGAGAACCAGAGGATGAGCCAATTATCCTTAGCCTGCAGGATAAGCAAAGGATACTCATGAATGAAGTCATAGAGGTGGAGCAGAATTTCTTCATGTATTTCAGTTTTCTAGAACTTTGTGGGTTGTTAGAATCTCTGTTTACCCTCCTAGAGTACCAGGAGGGGAATGGATTTGACAGCCAGGATATACACATCCTTTCATAACATCTGGTCACGTTGGAGTTTGGTGAGGAAGAAAGACTGATGTTAGAAAGAGAAGGAAGGGATGACATTTAAGGCCTTCTTTCTCTTTCTACCCCGGCATTTTTTTTCCTCCCCACTCTTTTCTGTTCAGGTGACGCAAAGCAATAGTGTTAAAAACCAAGCCTCTGGAAACTGAATTCAAAGCCATATTCTGTCACATATGGCCCATGTCTGTATCCTATTTGGCACACATCTGGAAGCAAGATATAAATGCCTACCTCCGAGATATTGGAGGAATGAAATGGAACAGACATACCGTATCCGTGAGGGCTCCAAGCAGGAAGCAGAAACCACTCTAGCCAGAAAGATTGAAAACAAGGCATTATGTGAGGACAAAAGCATCAGGGGGTCTGGAAGAGTCACGTGGAGGCCAGGCCTTGAGGAGTTTCTCCCAGAACACACAAAACTGGCCCACCAATCGTGCAGTCAAGAATGTGAGGAATCAGGAGCCCCACCACCAGAACGACCAAATTCAAACACACTAGCAGCTTCGGGGCTACAGGCCAACCCAGGGCCTCTCCTGAGGTGAATTCATCTACACAAGGGTAAGAGTGGCCCCGGTTGAAGTTGGGGCATCCCACGATGGCAGGGCTTGGGGCAGGCGACAGTGAGGGCCCACGGAACTGTGTGTGAGCGCTGTGAATGCAGGCCCTTCAGGTAGGGACCGGGAGAGATAAGGGGCCATGACCGGCTTTAGTCAGTAACAAAGTGTGGCTCCATGTAGGGGACCAGGGCAATCTTCCCACACCAGTCCAGAACCCAGGAAAGACTCCAGGGCACACAGCTCAAATATGGCACCTTGAGGGGGCAGCTTTTTGAGTCTAAGGAAAGAGGGCCTGTGCACAAACAGTACTGTCCATAATTATAGGAGTTCCTGCAGCAGCCACAGAGACATGGTCCCACTCTCTCTGGCTTTGTGAGCAGTGGGCATCATGAGGGCACATGGAACAGGACAGGAGAGAAGACGAACTCCCTCTGGCACTCCCAAGGTCAAAGCCAGATGAAGATCCTTGGAGGCCTCTGTTCTGACACGGTCATGGCATTCTCACCTATGGAAATTAAGCTAAAGGCAACACAAAACAATACATGCCCACATGTCCAGCGATGCTCATTTTTCCATCAATGACCCATTGGAGACTTTTACTTCAACATTAAAATCTCTCCCTACCTTCCCACCCCTCCAACCATAGAAACGCAAAAGCAGTAGCAATTGGTCACTCCAAGAACATGCTTGGTTGTCTAGACACTGCCCTGAAATTCTGAGAACGAACTGGACAAGACTTTGAGCAGGTGCAGAGGACCTGTGTACAGCAAGAGCAAAGGGCCAAGGAGATCTGGGCTGGAAAATATCTGGAAAATAGAAAAGCCCACAGAAGAGAAGGACCTGGGGAGCCAGTCCCTGGATTAAACAGCATTGAAATGTTATCTGTGATAGTCCAGAGTTTTTCAGAGGCAATATTTTCCCACCCTGTGAAGCAAAGGAGAAGAAATTCAAGACTCTGAACTGGAATTGTCTCCTGTCCTGTGAACTTCCCCAGATTCCCCCCACCCAAATCCCTCAGAAGTCAAGTCAAAAGATGAGGCTTTGCTGTAAGAGGCATATGGCACAGGGCAGCAGGAAATGGGCCCCTGGGCCAATGCCAACCTGCCTTGCTCCCAACCTTCCCAGCACTGCTCTGCACATTCTATTAAGATCTGGATTCTGGGGACAGCCTTCAGCAAGGAGCCACGTAGATGAAGATCCTTTTCCCTTCAGTGATGTGACACCAGGAGATGCCTGAAAAGACACAAAATCTCCAGCAGGAAAATCAACCCTTCCTTCTGTTCTGCCACCTTTTTTCCCTCCTTCCTTTTTCCTCTTCCCTTCCTTTCCCTTCTCCTATCCCTCTCCGCCTTCTCCTTCTTTCCTTTTCTTCTTTCCTTCTATTCTTCCTTCCATCATCCATCCATTTATTATTCCCCAAGTATTTGTTATGCACCCACTGTGCCCCAGAAATGTTCTAGGTCCCAGCCATACAACAGTGAATAAGACAAAATTTAAACCCTCACCAAGCTCGCATTCTCGTCAGGGAGACATAGCAGAAGAAACAATGGGTGAAATCATGGTGGGTAGTGACGAATGATGTAAAGAAAAATAAAGCAAGGTCATATGGATGAAGACAAGTGCAGGGGGATTCTTTCAGATGAGGTGATCAGGAGAAGCGTCTCTAAGGAGAAGACAGGGCAGGGCAGCAAGGGCAAAGTCTCTGAGGCAGGGGAGTTCTTGCCACGATAGTGGAGCAGAAAGGTGGTTGCTATGGCTGGAGCCAAGTGAGCCAGAAGGAATGAGGAATTGGATGCTGCAGGACCTTATACTCTACGGCAAGGGTTGAGCTTTTGTTCCAAGGGTTCTGAAAGCCCTGGGGATTATGAGCAGGAGAATGAGATGACCTGCCTCTCATTTCAAAAAAAAAAAAATCTATTCTGTACACATGTAACATATTTAGGGGGAAGACTACTGAGGTCTCCAACTACTCACCTTACTATGAAGTGCATCACAAAATAAGATGGTCTAAGGGATGGATAGACGGACAGGTAGGTGGATAGATCTGTGATAAAATAAGTGTAGTAACATGTTCATGGCTGAATCTAGGGGTGGTGTACAGATGCTCACTGTAAAATTCATTTGTTCTTTTTTTTTAAAAAAAATGCTTATTTATTTTTGAGAAAGAGAGAGCAAGAGCAGGGGAGGGGCGGGCGGGGGTGGGAAACAAAGGATCCTAAGTGAGCTCTGTACTGACAGCAGATGTGGGGCGCGAACTCACAAACCATGAGATCATGACCCGAGCCAAAGTCAGACACTTAACCAACTAAGCCACTCAGGCACCCCTAGAATTCATGTCTTGTACATGTGATATTTTTCATAATAAAAATGTTTAAAAGAGGCTCACTCTGGCTGCTGGGTGAGGAATATACTGGAGGAAGGGCAAAGGACGAAGCTGGGAGATGAGGGAGGGGCCTATTGCCAGACCCCAGCTCTAGGTAGTAAAGCCCTGGACCAGGGTAGTGGCATGAAAGGAGAGAGAGCGCTCACAATTAGTAAGTGGCAGGAATTTTGTTGGAAAGGGCAGTTAGAGGACAGCTGGGCATCAAGGAATGAGCAGAATCAGTTGTGAACAGGGATGCAGTAAGTCTACGTTGGAATCCTGCCTCTTCCACTTGCTGCGTGGCCTTGAGCAAGTTACCTGATCTCTCTGAGCCTCTGTTTCCTTGAAAGGAAAACGAAAGGAACAAAATTTACCATACAGTGTGCTTTTCAACAGCATGACTCCCATAAATTTCCAAGCAGTGGGGCAGAAACATAGTAGATGCTTAATAAATATCAGTTCTCCTGAAAGGGGACGCGAAGAGCACTTGAACGTCATTGGTGGCATGAATAACCATTTGAAACACAAACTCTGTTACTTTAAAACAGTAGATGCAAAATATCCACTCACACTGTACTAAAATATGGAATGAGATCTGAAACTGCCACGCAAAGCATTTTTATAATTAAAAAGTCCTCAGAGCAACAGCACAGGAGACCTTAGTCAGGAAGAAATAAAGAGAGTGAAGTTCCTCTTAACGAAAGGAGGGCCGCTGCACATTTTCAGGCAGAAAGGACCAGTCTGCAACCTTTAAGTTGACTCCCAGTCCGTATGAACAAACTTAGCCTCCACTAGTGTATCTATCTGATGATGACATTAAAGAAAAAAAAAATAGGTGGGAGAGGATTTGAACCCAGAGCTTGATGTCACAGACTCAACCCCTTGTGATCTCCCTACTTTCCTATACCTTTAAACCTTTACATTTGGGCTAAACCCAGGAATAAAAAAAGCCAAAATGCTACGGACAAGACATTCTTTTATAAAGGTACTGGAAAGTCCATACACGATGTCCAGTAAATTGACATTTCGGTGCCAAAATGGCTGAATCAATTGATTACTCCCAGCGAAAACATTCTGTCCGATTCTTTCTCTCTTCCTCTCACTCCCTAACTCTTCCCCCTCCCCCAAGTCCCCCTAGAATTGCCTCACTCTCCTGGAACCTCTGACTCAGCTGTATAAATAACAGGAAAAATAATTAGAAGTCAGAAGGTCAAATGCTCCAAATGCCCATTGGACAATTTGCTCTTTTCCCACCAGGACTTGGCGTCTTCATTTCCTTGTGGGAGCAGTTTTTGTGAGTCCAAGTCATTCAGGTGGTGAAAAAAAAATGGTCCAAGAGTGAGGTTTCAGGCCTGGTAGGAAGCCTGGTTCTAATTCACACCAGAGGAATGCTGGGGGTCAGTGCTGCTCGTCTGCGATGTCACTGAACAGCCAGAAAGTCCTGGAGTCCTCTGTGGGTTACTAATTGAGATGTTTGCTTTACCTGGCCTGGGCAACTTCATATTTAGTGAGTTAGGTAGTGTTTGATGACTTCAAAACTCAGAACTAAGAGCAAAAATGTGTATCATATGCCAGACCTGTATATTGATTCATGTAAGTCATGATCATGACACTAAGCCCAGAGAGTAGACGCTATTGTCTTCCCTCTTCTGTAAAGGAAGAATCTGAGGCACAGAAAGGGTTACGTGACTAGCCCAAGGCCGCACAGGTGGTAAGCGAGAGGGCCACAGTTTGGACATGGGCAGGGAAGACTTCTGAGCACTACTTTATGATTCCCCTCAAACCCAATAACCCAATATCCTCCCTCAATGCTGGTGACCTCATGTTATTTCCATCAGTGTCCCCATGGCCTGGCCTCATGGGATCATGATGTTCCCACTGATGTGTCAGGTGATCTATCCCATGGGTTAGTTACATCTCTGACTCACACAAGTGCTGAACACCTCCTTGAAGAACATAAAAGTGGAAAATAAAATAGCAAATGTGAACCTTGTCAGAATTATGGTGTAAATGCCTATGGACATGTCTGAAAGGCTAGGGTTGCCCCCATGGAAGGCAGACCGTGGCAGGGATAACAAAGTCGCTGGAGCAGAAATTCCACCACAAGGGACAAAGGAATCAGATCCTGTGGCCCAGCCCAAGCTGTGAGGCCCCACATGAGGAGATAGATTCTGGGTACAGAAGGATACCAAATCCCCTGCTGTCCAGGTCACTTATTTGGCAGGTATATGTTCTGGGGACAAAGAGCCGTGTGTAGGAGCTAAAAGAGCAGTCTCACCAACATGGATGGACCTAGAAAGTATTATGTGAAGAGAAATAAGTCAGACTAAGAAAGACAAATACCGTATGATTTCACTCATAAGTAGAATCTAAAAACAAAACCAGAATAAAACACAAGAACAAATGAATAAGCAAACCAAAAGCAGAATCAGACCTATAAAAGCAGGGAACAAACTGATGGTTGCCAGAGGGAAGGGGGAGATGGGCAAAATAGGGGAAGGAGAGTGGGAGATTACAGGCTTCCAGTTATGGAATGAATAAGTCACAGGAATAAAAGGCACCGCATAGGAATATGATGTTGTCATAGTGATGTATTGGGACAGATGTTACTACACTTGCAGTGAAGGTAGCATAATGTGCAAACTTGTTGAGTTTACAACGCTGTGTGTCAACTATACTTAAATAAAAAATAAATAAATAATAAAAGAGCAGTCTCGCTTGGGGCTCAAGCAGCCTTGTTCTGACCTTAGCTGGTTTTAACAGTAAGGAAGGGTTCGAGTGGGTGGTGCCCTCACTTCCAGGAGAGCAACTTGGATTCCAAGTGCATCAGCCCAAAGACAGACTAGAGTGTGGGCCACCCAGATGCAGCAGCCCCCAGCGTGATCATGCTCCCTTGGCAATGAGTCTCAGAGAGGCCCAGCTCCCCAGCACCAGGGGTGCAGAGGGTCTCCGGCAACCTGCCCCCGGGCGCCAGCTTGGGCAACTGGCTAAAGTTCATCCCAGAGGGACACCTATGACCAGAACAGTGTCTCAGAATACATGCAGTACCCCTTGAGATTTCCAAGAAATAATGGGGCGTCAGGGAGGGAAAGTCTGCCAAAGATTGGAACATTTGCAGATAAGCTGGTTGGAACTTATAGCTTCAAAGGGCCAGCACAATGCAACCACCTCTGTACTCCCTGGCTTGTGAAGCCTGAGTAGTCAGGGCATGCATGTTTTAAAACTGGAGAATTCTGATTCTGGTATCAAGCACATGCTGAAAACACAGACAGCAAAAGTATCCATGTCTCTGGATTATATCACTGGATAGTTTCAACCCCCATAATTGCCTACATGATACAACATAAGAATGACATTAAAAAGCACTATGAGGGGCGCCTGGGTGGCTCAGTCGGTTTAGCAACTGACTCTTGATTTCAGCTCAGGTCATGATCTCCCGGTTCATGGGATCAAGACCTGTGTCAGGCCACTCACAAACAGCATGAAGCCAGCTTGGGATTCTATCTTCCTTTCTCTCTGCCTCTCCCCCACTGGTGCTTTTTCTCTCTCAGTCTCTCTCTCTCTCTCTCTCTCTCTCTCTCTCTCTCTCTCTCTCACACACACACACACACACACACACACACACTAAATAAACATTAAAAAAGTCACTATGAAAAAGAAAACGTCACAAACACCTTCTTCTAGGGACTGCTCCCGGCATCTCTCCATGTAGTGCTCCTAAGTTCCACAGCATTTTTGGTCCCATTTAATCCTGCCTTTGGTTCTTGTTGTTTGTCTTCCCTCTCTGGATGAATGATCCAGTTTGGAACGGTGTCCCCAGCTCCTTACTCTGCATCCGGTGTATGCACGACAACTGTGGGCAAGGCCCTCCCAGCCTACACTGCAGCCCAGTGGGCCCTCCACATGCCTAGGTCCCCATCCTACAGGGAAGGAGAATGGAATACAAGGACCTAGATCTCCATTCAGCATTTTAGAACTAGTCGCGTGCACTGACCTTGCAAATGCCAAAGCTTGCCCTACCACCACATCCTATCCCAGGCAACTGGCTGGTGAAGCTGCCCGAAGACTGTGGAAGAAGTCTGTGTTGGGTTCTAGCTAAGAGACTGAAATAAGAGAGTGGACCTGTTTTCATGTGCTGCTTTTCCACTTTCCCAAACACTAGCTCATACAAGGCTTCTTTAAGGATTTGATTGAATGACTCTGCTTACAACAGAGAAAACTGAAATTCACAGTCTGCCTAGCAGGTCAGAGACAGAGCCACAGGAATTAGAACTCGAGTCTCTTCACCACTCTTAACAGCCACGTTTCCTTCTCATTCCCTTCCCCTGGGATTTGGCTAATGGGCCTGAACCAGGCTGGGCAGATAACCAGCTGGAAGGGTGTTTACTATGACAAAGGCTGCCAGGGGAGGTGGAACACGTAGGTGCAGTCTGCCCACCTGGCAACCTACAGGTCTCGTCTCCTGTAGGAGCGCTGGGGCCGGGCAAGACCACTTTGTTCTGGTCCCTTGATCTCCCACTGAGCTTTGAAATCAACCACCCGTCTGTATTCTGAAGCATTTGTATCTCATACGTAATGCAATCACCTTGTAACAGAGGATCCTAGAATAGGATCTTGTGCTGAGTTACAAATAGGACATTATTTTTTAAATCTTTGTTTTTAAGTTTATTTATTTATTTTAAGAGAGAGAGGGAGCACGAACAGGCAAGGTGCAGAGAGAGAGGGAGAGAGAGAGTCCCTGCACTGTCAGTGCAGAGCCTGACACAGGGCTCAGTCTCTCGAACCTTGAGATCATGACCTGAGCCGAAATCAAGAGTTAAGTGCTTAACTGACTGAGCCACCAGGGGCCCCTGTTATTTTAAATCCTTATACACAGCATCACAAATAGTTAATGCTTTTACTAGATGAAGTAAATTAACATCAACTTTTATCATAGTTTGATGAATGCTAAATAACATATAGTCAAATGAAGTCTACTCCTTCCCAAGGTCCAATAGAGACATAGTAAAATTGACTGTCAGACCCTGATATCTACAAACATGGGAAAATCAGTTGCCAGCACTTTCCAGGAAGGGAAATCATCCTTCCAGGACACCCAGAGCTAGCTATGCTTGATGAGGGGTTTTCTCCATTAAGGAGGAAGATGACAAGGTGAGATGGGACCCAAATAGATGATCTTCCTCGCTGTGCAGAATGGCCTGTGCAATTTTCTCCCTCCTGGAGACCAGAAAACATCCACAAAGTAAACACAAAGCCTTGACATGTTTTATAAATAGTTGTTTTGCCTGTACAAATCCAATTTGCTGCCCATCCCCTGAAGTCTAACGAGTATCTTCTTACCTTGACCTCATACCTCTTCCCCAGGGCAGCCAGCAGCTTTCAGGGTGCAACCCCTGATAAAAGGATGCCCCAGCTCCCTCCCCTGCCATGCTACATTAGCACTTCACGCCAGGGAGCTCAGGCAGCCAGCGCCCACAGGGTTGCGTGAAAACCCTGCACCCACCACCCCTCAGCATCCGGGCACAGATGCCAAACAGCTTGCACAGCAGGTCTTTGGGGACAAGTGTGGTGCTGCTAGTGACTTTGAGAGAGCCGGGCCTTCAACCTGCTCCTGGGAGGTGAGGCCCCAGAGTGCATTATCTCACATTAGCGGAGTCTTCCTGCTGGCTCAGCTATCCTAGAGTCTTCCCTTGCAGCCCAGGTTACAGGGCCTGACTCAGAATCTTCCAGTATTTGAATCACAGCCCAGCCGCAGTACTGAACCACGTGGATGAGAGAAAATATACTGAAAATCTCTGTTAGAAATTATATATGTATCTCTCAGGTCTCTGGCTCTAAACTCTGATCATCATCATCATCATCCTTAAAAACTATGTCATGTGACTGTGCATTAGAAAGGCCAGGCATCTGCACAATAGATCTGACTTTGAACTCCAATTTTTTTTTTCCATTACACTAATTTAATTTTCTTTAAAGGACTAAAGGGCTCTGTTAAATCTAGATTAAAAGGAATTCCTATCTCACCATCTGTAATAGCTGTGTTACTTAGCCCACAGTTCATTTTGTACTTTTTTCTGTGTTTCTAGACAATTAATTGGTGAAAATATTGTCTTATTTTCCTATAAAACTGCCTTATAATGAATGATTGGTTTAGATTTTTTTTTTTTTTTGGCAACTATCTTTTGAGTTGTGAGACATTTCATTTGTAATTTTACTACAGGTCAAAAAGCTGGATGCTCCTTCCTGATACCTCATCTTAAGGCAAAATATATTTCTTTATCTGTAAAAGAGGGATAATCAAACTGACCTCAGCTGGAACTTGGAAAAACTCAATGAGATTATATACATGCATCACCTCCCAAAGACTTAGTTAGGCACATAATAGCTTCTCCTGCCTCGAATAATTTCCATCATAAGGGTGTATTACACAGCCTCCCTCAATTTCTCCTGAATCATGTGAGGATACAGGAGAAGGTGAGGACTAACAGTCTTACCAAAATCTAAGGCTGACAGTGGCCGAGCCCTCTTGAATCTGGGATTTGGACTGCTAAGAGTGTACGTCAGCTGCCCACTGGATGTAGATGAGGTAAGGAGACTCCACATTACCTCCAGGCAAATGCATGTCTCATGTATGATGTGAAACACAGAGTCTGGCTAGATGTTCCTGTGACTAAGGGTGAGTACATGTGAGCGTAGATTATGGGAAACACTAGTTGAGAAAAAGTAGTTGAGACCAAGGAAAAGGAAAGGTCATAAAGAACACAAAGAGGAGGAGCATGCCTCTAAAAAGAATCTGCTACCTGAACAAGAGGAAGTTTTTCAGTGAGTGCTTGATCTGAGTACAGTATCCGTCTGTAAGAAATAGAAAGCTAAATGAGGAAGACATAGGCTGAGATAAAGAGACAATAAGATGTGAACTAAACAGAAAGATAATGGAGAAGAGAATGGGGACCCAGACTGCGATGACAGAATTAAAATCCTCACTGTAGGTGGCTGGGAGTGAAATTGGTACCACAGACAACAGGATCGCTATGTGAACAGCGAACCTGAGACTCCCCCAGAGCCAATGAGGACCAGGACAGAAAGGTGAAAAGGGAAAAACACATGAGAAATACGGAGGACAGAAAATGGATAATCAACACTGTCGCCGACGTCAAAGGCAGAACAAGATTACGGCAACGCTTTCATTAAGGTGCAGCTTTTAAAGACTCTTTGGGAGAAAATAGCAGCTTGATTGTTCAGAATGAAAGGGTCACCACATTCTAGTCTAATATCAATGAAAATAGGAGCATGCCTATATATTTTGGGGGGAATGTTTTAATTTCAACAATAGAGACTATTTCAAAAAAAATAAGAAGGTAAAGAAAAAAGTCCTACGAGCGTGCTACATGTGAAGGAATAAAGACCAGGTTGGCCTCAGGCAGCTCAGCAATACTGGAGGCCAGAATATAAAATTTCCCTGCAAAGATCTGAGGAGGGAAAAGTGCTGAGTCAAGAAGGTAAAACCCACACCAGCTATCTTCAATGTGAGAAGCCAGACCAAAGGCATTCCAGCCATATGGTATCTATGGATCCTTACTGAGTACAATGATTGGAGACTTACCATACACTAACAAAGAGATTAACTGAATTAACTTCATTTTCTTCTATTTAGTTTGGCTACCAAACCCAGGCAGCCATTTGGATGATGCATCATAGGTAGATTCTGAAAATGAGCATGAACCTGGCCCTGCTAAAGGTCCCTCTTCTTTCCATTAACAGGAATTTTGTTTCTGGCACCACAATCCTTCACTTTGTTCGGAATGTTTATTGCATCTGATGACCGTGGGTGCCGTTCCATTCTAGCACTTGCTAACAACACTAAAGCATTTTACACACTTGGAACACTTTGTCAGGAGAACTGTTCAAATAAACGCTTAAAAGCAGCTTTGTGTAGCATGACAGATGAGCTGATGCTTATTGGCTGAGAACTGAAGTCATTTTGCATCTTTAAAAGTTGTTTGTTTAATTAACCAAATCATTGGTCTTCCTCATAGATAAATATCAAGAGCAGATATCATCTTCCTTCTGGAACCTATGAATTGCCTGTATTGAGTATGCTTAAAAATCAAATAGGCAAAATGATCTCGATTACATTGTAAAATGCATAGGAAAAAACAGGCTGTCAGAACATGCCAATAAATTAACAGAGATTATCCACAGGTGGTAAGATGTTGGAAATCTTTTTCTTTTTTACTTAAAAAAAAATTTAATGTTTATTTATTTATTTATTTTTCAACATTTATCTATCTTTGGGACAGAGAGAGACAGAGCATGAACGGGGGAGGGGCAGAGAGAGAGGGAGACACAGAATCGGAAACAGGCTCCAGGCTCTGAGCCATCAGCTCAGAACCTGACGCGGGGCTCGAACTCACGGACCGCGAGATCGTGACCTAGCTGAAGTCGGACGCTTAACCGACTGCGCCACCCAGGTGCCCCTTAATGTTTATTTTTGAGGGAGGGGGCGGAGAGAGAGAGAGAGAGAGAGAGCAAGAGTGGGGAAAGGGCAGAGAGCGAGGGAGACACAGAGTCTGAAGCAGGCTCCAGGCTCTGAGCTATCAGCACAGAGCCTGACACAGGGCTTGAACTCACGAACTGTGATATCATGACCTGAGCTGATGTCGGATGCTTAACCGACTGAGCCACCCAGGTGCCCCTTCTTTTTTTACTTTTAATACATTTTCTAAACTGTATATACAATATGCCTTCACCTTTATAATCAGGGGTGCGAAACAGGATTTTGACAACTATTATGTGCAATTTTGTATTTACTATCTGATTACAACTATGTAAAAAATAATATATAATTCAAAAGGATTAGAAGTATACTAATGCATTAACAGTGATCGTCCCTAGGTGGTAGCAAATGGTTAAATTGTTTTTCTTCTATATTTTCAAAACGTTTCCTAATTAGCATATATTATTATCACTAACAACAATAAATAAGAGAGATTTAATGCATATGTTTCCCTCCCCTCTCCTGGTTGAGAACATCAAGAATGAAGATGATGTGGGACGCCTGGATGGCTCAGTCAGTTGAGAGTCTTACTCTCGATTTCAGCCCAGGTGGTGGTGTCACAGTTAGTGGGGTTGAGCCCCACATCAGGCTCTGTGCTGACAGTGCAGAGAATGTTTGGGATTCTCTCTCTCCTCTCTCTGCCCCAGCTCTTTCTCTCTCAATTTCTCTCTCTCTCAACAAATAAATAAATAAACATTAATTTTTTTAAAAACAAGAATGAAGAAGATGTGAGGGAGCTGCACTTTCAAGGGTCCCATACAGATCCTGCACAAGGGGCCAGAAAACCTCGAGCCGCCTTCCTCCACTGAGCCTGGGCTGTCAGTTATTCAATCCAGGGGCCCCTCGCCCTGGGTTCTCCTTTAATGTCAGGATAGAGTCCTGGCGTCTCAAGACGACCAGTGCTACTAAGCAACCTTGAAGAATTCACGGACCACGAGAGCCTTCCTCTGAGACCCCCAGAAGGAGCCCTGTTTGGCTCCAAGTGGGAGCCTCTCCCCTCCACCGAGGTCACGGGGGCCTGTGCTGGTGGCTGCAGTGTGTTTTCCTAAGCTGGGAAAAGCACCTCACAGACAGAAAGGTGAAATGTGAACTAAAAATAGAGCGGCGCTAGCCCAGGCCACTGGGGCTGAGGCGGCAAACAGAGGCAGACACAACAGAAGGGCTGAATGAGCTGAGGACAGACGGCCCCGGCAGCCTCTCACATCTGCTCTAAATCAGACCCTGGTTTCTGTGGCTTCCACTGCTGCTTGAGGCCAAGATCCCCGACACCGACATCTTTTGCCCCATATTTTGGAATGCTGCTCATGTCCCAAGACCCTTCCAGAGCGTTTGTGCAGAAAAGAGAGGCTGTCCTCTTCCATGCCTCTTGGTGGTCTCAGAGAAAATTCATTCTTACCTGAAGAATTTAAGAAGCGCTTGCCAGAGCAGAATGTTGCCATGGCCAGAAATGTCCAGTGGAGTTCAAGAAAAATACGTTCCGCCACTGAAGCACCAAATCTGCTTCCTCTGGCTCAACTGGCCTTTCAACAAAGAAGTCCTATTGGGTTTTCTTTCTGCTCACGAACTATAATATAAGCAACAGATGGAATGCCACCTTGACCTGTCTGCCAGAGACGAGGAGCCAACCTGGGACAGGACAGGTGGCTTTTTAAAGCTTCACTGTCCTCATCTGTAAAATGGGCATGTTGCTGCCTCAGTCTTGTACTGCGCACACTGCAAATGCCCTCTCCCTTCTTCCTCTGTGAATAACAAAACACAATTACTAAAATTTCAAGTTAACTCAGCAGGACCCAACTTACCCTTCCAGTGGTTCTTTCCCTTCTTAAAAGCCTGCCACAAACTGATATAGATCAGCTCTTGATGTATGTCGATGCTCTTAAAAGAACTGCTTGCAGGAATGTCAGTCAGGGCCCTGGCAGCAGAGACAATTCCATGTGGGAGGGTTTGACTGAAGAGGTGTGGGCAGGGCAAAGGGTCCCCAAATGGATTCTGAGGCAGCCAGGGACGAGCAATGGCAGGACGCCATGTTTAGTCCTAGTCTGGAGGGACAAGGAAGGAAAACATTACTGACAGCTGGTGAGAAGGGGCTTCCCAGACAGGAGTTGAGGTCCGTAGCCACAGAACTGTGACAGCAAAGCAGGCAGCAGCAGAAAGAAACACCCCAACCTCACTCTTTTCCACTCTCCTGTCTTCTAGTGGTGCCTGCCATTGGCCAAACCCAACCAGAAGCTAGCGGGTGGGGGGAGCCCAAGGGACGAGGGTGCTGAGCAAACCAGAGGAGAGTGGGGGATGGGGGATGAATAAAGTCCCATCGGTCCCATACGCCTTCCAAGTACACACGATGAGCAATTGCTTTGCAGATTACCAGTCGTCTTTATCCATCTATCCCCCCCTTCAGAAAGCCTTTACCGAGCATATGCTATGTTCTTGGCTCAAAATAGGAATCTAGGGTGCAAAGATGAATGGGATACCACCACTCTGCCCATGAGGATCTCACGCCCTAGTAGGGTGACTGAGCAGTAACAATGGCCGGGCTTATCCAGTGTCTGCACTGTATATGGTTGGATAACTCAATCTCTACGGTCACCACCAAGCATCAGACTAATTAGGTGTCTCTCCCAAAGCCTCAACTTCAATAAGCAGTGAGCAGGAGTCAAACTATCTGAACATCTCCCAAACTCATGGTTGTAACCATCGCTCTGTCACATGGGAAAGGTGACACAGGTTGCCCTGGGAGCACCCAAATCCCATCAACTCAACAGTGGCCAAGACTTCGGCTGTCTAGTTCTGTATTGAAGTCTTTGAAGGGAGCCAGTCTACATGTCCCGCAAAATCCTACATCATCCCAATATAAATTAAACATTCCCTATTTCTGGACACACTGATTTTTAACCTTGACCACATGTTAGGACCAACTTCCTAGCCTAGTGACCACTTCTGGGCCCCTTTGGACAAGGGTTTGTAGCCTTAGATTAATGTCAGAAAACCTAGGAACAGTCAGTCCCTGTCCTGCTTCTCACTCCTCCTCGTCTTTAAGTTCCCAACCAGATATAAAACAAAAGACTGCTTTTTGAGTAGCTGGGCAACATCTTGATATCCCCTAATGTAGTCTTTTTGGTGGAAGCTGAAATCAGAACTTGGTGCTGAGGCTCAAGTTCCTTCCTTGGGTTTCCAATCTCTGTCCTCTGACTCTAGGGTGAGTGGGCTGCAGAGAGGACCCAGGATGCCTTTCCTTCCAAGTTACATGATCAGCAGAAGACAAAGACTAGAAGCAGAAGTGGCTGGACCTGACCCGGAGAATGCAAGTGAGTTTACTACATGGCAGCAAGAACTAGGACATGGGGGAGCATGGTGATGGGGTGCTGGTCTTTAAAGCTACTAACCCCACCCGGTAGCCAATCAGGGCCCAGCAAGAACAGCCTCCTACAAATCAGGATTGACACTCCCCCAGGAGAAGATGGAGTTAGTGTGGGGGGTGGGCACAGGGGTGAAATCTTGGTGAGATGAAACAGAACGTCCCTCCTTAACACTTCCCTCCAGGGACACTTGCTTTGAGAACTGTGCTGTTTAAAGGACACATTCAATTTCTTTGGCAGAAAATAAATCAATTAGGAGAAAATAAAATCCATGATCAGTGCTGGATTAAACATTTTCCCAAGCCACCAAAGGTGATGCCATCTTCACCATATAAAAATATAAATGTCTTCACACCAAATGGATCTTTACAACTTATTTTAAGTGTTATTTTCCTGTGGTAAGAATGCCTAACATGAGATCTCCTTCCTTACACGTTTAAGGACACAATACAGTACTGTCATCTGTAGGTACAATGTTGTCAGCAGAACTCCAGGGCTTATTCTTTGTGCTTCGCTGAAACTTTATGCTGGAAGACTATCAACTCCTCATTTCCTGTCCTCCTTGCCCCTGACAACCACCATTCCACTCGTGGATTCTAGGAATCTGATTGCTCTGGATACCTTTCATAAGGTAAGAGGAATCCTGCAGTATTTGTCCTTCTGTGATTGGTTTATTTCACCTAACATGAGGTCCTCAAAACTCATCCATGTTGTTGAAAATTGCAAGATTCCCTTCCTTTTTATGAAAAGAACCTCCGGGGAAGTGATTTCCCACTGTGCCTCTCATCACCTGCTGTGAATGGGGTAAGGGCTTACAGTTTCTGAAATCAGTGGAGAGTTCCGGAGAGGGGGGCAAAGACCTGATTTCCAGTCCCTCATCTCTGCTAACCAGATGGTTGACCTTTGATCACCATTTACAGTCTCTGGGCGTCAGTTTCTTCAGTAAAATTAAGCTATTGTATTAAATACCACTAAGCTCTCTTCCGCCTTGGAGTGGTTACAGTTCTGTGTGGATTAGATAATGCAATGAACATGTGTCTAGGGGCGTGTGTCTACAGACATCCACACATGAAGTTTTAAATTAACATGTTTCCTCCCCGAGGTCCTTGCCATTTGGGAAAAGAAGCTCGTGTAATGGTGGTTCCAACACTGAATTCCTAAAGAATAAAAGCATTATTTTCAGTGTCTCCCACTAGTATGCTTTTTTTGCTTCCCTTTTTTATTTTCTTAGAAAATGCCATAATATAAATGTTAAGATCATTATAGAAAAGAAATCCTTCCTGATGAGCTTGGGATCCTATAGTAATCATATTAAACGAGGCCTTTTATTGCTGGTTAATGAAATTCTTTTAAAATTGAACCAGCTTCAAGTAACCTGATTTGCATTGATTTGGTGATGTATAGAGCTCAAGCCACTCTATGTATAAGCAAATTAAAAGCCCTAAGCCTGTATAGCCAAGCTGTATAGTCCCTGGCTGAAAAATTGATCCCATGGTTCCCTCCAGGGGCACCTTGCTCTGGGGTTGGTGCTGCTTAAAGGGACACAGTCAATTTCTTTGGCAGAAAATAAATTAATTAGGAGAAAAGAAAAATCATGTTCGGTGCTGGACTAAACCTTTTTCCAAGTCACCAAAGACAATCTTTGTAATGAAAAAATCATCCCGGATGCCTTCTAAGTCCATTTCACACACCCTTAAATGACAACAGGGGGGAAGCCTCACGTCCCTCCCAAGCTACCCTTGCTGAGCATCCCACAGTGTCCTAAGATCTCTAGGGCCACAAGAAGGCCGGCCCTCCTGTCCATCCCCCTGCCTCAGTGCAGCCTACTACTCCTTCTCTCTGTCACTTCCAAGGTGTCTCTCCTCCTGCCAAAGAGAATAGATGGGGGACCATGCAGAGGGCCCCCCAGGATCCAGGTTCAGAACCAAGGAGGAACATTTTTAGGAGTGTTAGAGAGTCAGTCCCACCACTTGTTAGCCATGTGAACTTAAGGTCTCTATGCCTCAGTGATTTCACCTATAAAATGGAGTTAGCAACGGTACCCACATTGCTTCTCTGCCTTTTGGCTAAGGTCAAGTGTAGTAACAGTACCTACATGATAGAGTTATGGAGAGGATGAAAGCTCTGAGTGTGGAGCCAAGTGCTCAAAAACTTACCAGGTGCTATTATCAGTGTTGTTGGTAATGTCATTATTATGTAGCATAAATGGCTTTGCCTCTGGCCTGCTGCCCCAGAACTGCCCCTCACAGGAGAGAGGTAGTCCTTCAGACTCGTACAGAAAAATCCTCACAGTTCTGGACTCTGCAACTACTTGCTCAAATGTTGGCATGTGCTAAGCCTTGGGCCTGACTCTGAGGCTACAGCAGTGAGTAAGGCATCTTTAGTCTCTGTTCTCCATGGTAGGAAGATATCAGGCAATATTTGCACAGATAATCACTCAAATCACAATGAGAATAAGCCTCTGAATGAGAAGTAGAAAATACTTATTGAGTAGGTCAGAGGAAGCCAGGTGGGGGTAAGGGTGAGGGCAGGCCTCCCCCAGGCTTCCCTTGGGGAATAGCATGAAGTAGAGCCGGCCAGGTGAAGAGGTCACCAAGAGGAGTGTGCAAGAGAAGGCCTGGAGATGGGCAGCTTCTTGGAAAGGATTGTGATATTGTCCCAAGAGCTCAGGCAGCCATTGGTGGCTTTCAGACCAGAGGTGGCATCATCAAGTTTGCATTTTAAGATCTATAGAACTATAAAAATCAGTCCATGAATCAGACAGGACAGACCAAACTATACTTTGGTAATAACCAACCCCAAAAGCTCAAGGACTTAACACAATAGCTTATTTCAAAGTCAGCCTGGCCCATGGCTCTGGCAGCTTCCTTTAAGCACAGTCTCAAAGATCCTGGTGGTTCCCATCTTATGGTTCCACCATCCCAAAACACAACGTTCACAGTCTCAGTGGCAGGGGGGGAGAAAAGAGCTAGGGGGTCTCTCCGGAGCTTTTTTTCCACCTCAGCTTGTAAGTGATGCACACACCATTCCACTCAGTCAACTGGCTAGAACTTGTCATGCGGCCCTGCCCACTCTCAGGAGAGGCTGAGAAGTATGGAGTATTTAGCAAGCGTTAAATGCCTCTGTCACAGCCCTCTTCCAGCTCTGCCAGGAAAAGCTCTACATTAACTCTGCATGTTTAAACAAACAAACAAACAAACAAACAAACAAAAGCCCTCATCTTCTCCCTACAAATGCCCAGAGGGCTCCCCTGCTTGGGTCTATGCCCCGCCAACTTTCTTTTTTGCTTTAAGCACATTGCCATATATACTCATATGATTAAGTATTAAAATATGTAAATCATTATTTGATTATTGACTTTATGATACAGCATTAATGGTATCGTACTATGATATATATGCATGATGATAGGGTCACGATAGATATGATAGGTATTAACATCAACAACAAATGGATACTCTTCAACTACTACTATAAAAATCGAGGTAGGGGCACCTGGGTGGCTCAGTCGGTTAAGCGTCCGACTTCGGCTCAGGTCACGATCTCACAGTTCGTGAGTTTGAGCCCCGCGTCGGGCTCTGTGCTGACAGCTCAGAGCCTGGAGCCTGTTTCAGATTCTGTGTCTCCCTCTCTCTGACCCTCCCCCGTTCATGCTCTGTCTCTCTCTGTCTCAAAAACAAATAAATAAACGTTAAAAAAAAATTTTTTTTTTAAAAATCGAGGTATACCATCCTTCTAAAAACCGTCCATCCCCATCATAAATGACTGCACTATATATACATGGCTAAGGTTCAGAGTAGAATCACAGAATTGGACCTAAAATTAAACTAGTGAAACCCTGTAACTAATGAATTTATCAATGCGATCCCTTTTTAACACTTCTACTGACAAGCAATTCGGTAGCTCACACAGCAAAGCGGGGATGTTAGACTCTTAGAGAAACTTTTGAACACAAGCTCACTTTTTGGTTGAAAAAAACCAATGAGCGAGCCTAAATGGCGTGTGCGGGCTCCACAGAGGCTGGCTGGAGCCCTCACCTCCTGCTCTCAGGCCTGTACTGTTCATCCTCTGCGTTCACAAACCCCGTCATCACGGCACCCTGAATGGAGAAGGACAGCATCCATTCTACGTGCAAGGACTTCCTTTGAATTCCTGTCTGTTATCTCAAAGAGTCATTTGATTTTCATATTCCACTCCATAACGCACCCATTCTCTTTTAATAGAAAAATACATCGGATTCATTTAATCGATGAACTAAGAAGAGCTGCATGATTATTTATTCTGTGGCTGCTGGGTTCCCTCACCTGCTATTATGCACTTCCAATAGCATCCATGACCCGCTTTGAGAAGCAAATGTTAAGGCTAAAGATGAAAACATCCCTTATATTAATCCCACAAATAATACTTTATGCACTCAATAAATACTACAGTTGGCCTGCCCGGGTCACATGCCTACGCCCAAGGCTGGAACGAGGGTGAGATGGAGGTAGTTACAGTAATTAGCAGCCTCATGCATTGCAGAGCCATGCAACCAGGCCAAATGAAAGGATTCTTGGCAGACAAAATACAGTAATGTCCTTTCCAACCACCCTGAGACATGAAATGGTCTAAAAAGGTAACACGCATAATAAAAATCCAATGTATTGGTCTCAAAGCCCTTTCACTGCCCTGTGGTAGAAACAGGAGACATTATGTAGCATATAGCCACGCCCCCAATTTTACAATCATAGTTTTGAAAGATTCCCAGACCATGGAAAAGGGCAGGGAGGAAGGTGGGCAGTCCATGGTTAGTTGGCACAATCAGCTGGGGCCAATGACTCACCTGAGGGAGCTAATCGCTGAAACTCCTGACGAATGCTTGCTGCAGGAAGATGGAAAGAAAGACTGTTTGATCTCCATATTCTCTCCCAAAAAGTGCCATTGCTCCGGTAGCTGTGCCTCCTCTTGATGCCCCCACTATCCAGCTGTCCCTCTGTAGGGGGCTCGACCTGACTCCTGAACGTGCAGACAAAATGCAGGTAGCAGCTTGGCACCACTGGAGTCTGGGTTTCCAGGCCCAACTCCACACTTGCCAATAACCATTTGCATTACAGAAGCAAAGCACAAAGCCCTGGGCCTCACTGGAGCAGAGCAGCTGAGAAACAGGGCCTTAATGAGCCCCGAGAATCCTGCCTGCCCAGGCAAACAAGTGTGGCTCAAGGTTAATATCATCAGAATTCAGGGAGAATACCTTGTTTTGACTGAAAGATCAAAGGAAGGGGCGTTTTGTGATCAGAATTGTCCAGACAAATATTTTAGCCTCCAATTTATTCTGATTATGCAGAACCGGCCTGAGAGGGTCACAGCCAGTTAGAGAGGCGGTCACTCAGCCCAGCCGGGCTGGAGGGACAGCAACTCCTGTTTGGGAGTTCAGAAATTGTGAAACATTCTACTGGTACCAGTTGTGGGAAGTTAGAGAGAACGCTCTGGCCCCGCTTGCTGAGCTTGCTGCACTTAGATGAAAAAGGAGGTTAGATCTGGAAGGGGCCTCTGGGACCTCCTTCAGGTCACAGCCATGCTCCACTGGTTGGCCACACAGCCAGTTGATGGCCGACTTGGGAAGAGAATCGGGCCACCTTCTCCTAACCCTGCCACCTGTACTTGTCCCCACTGCTTCTGGCTGGAAATACTCACAGTGAAACAAAACCCAAATGCAAACTGTGGGCCCTGGGGAGGCATGCACAAGAAACCGTGGGGCTGTTCCTGAGAAGCTGGGGTGAGCCTGCCTAGTCACAGCTGCAGCTCTGAGGGGCCACCACAGGGACTTGAGCAGCCCAGGGAGGAAGCCCAGCCCTCAGAGCAGCAAACACATCAGGAGCAAAGTCCCCACAAAGGAGGCACATGGAATATTCCAGAGGCCGACTCTGCCAATGAGCTGAGCCTGTGCTCGGTCAGCTAAGATCCCCATAGGCGCCCAGGCCTGGAACTTTATTGTATTGCAGACATTTGATGAGCGCTTTCTGCAGCAGGCGCGGTGCTTCTACACAACTCATTTACTGAATTCTTGTAACAACCCTACAAGGCTGTCTCCGTTTTAAAAGAAGGAACCTGAAGATCAAAGGTGTGCAATAATTTGCTCAAGGGAAAGTAGCCACTACACAGCAGATGCAGGATTAGAACCCAAACCTGTCTGTCTTTAAAGTCTTTTCAGAACTGAGCAGCTACTCTGACTCTCCTGGATGAAGTGTACCTTGGATCAACAAAAGAGTGGTATGTTTTAGAAAAGAGTCTGCCTAATAGATGAGAAAGGAATGACAGATCTAGAATACCACCACTCTGTAACCACTAATGAAGAAATAGCCTTGTGATAACCATCAATGACTGAGAAAATCACCAGATAAAACATCTGAGGGGGAATTCATTATACATTGGGGGGATCACCCTAATACTACAAAAGAAGAGACAACCAGTCATAAGGTGCCTCCCAAATTACCCCAAATGTAGCAGCTCAAAGCAGTGCTCTTTTGTTACCTCACAATTCTGTAGGTCAGAAGTTGGGGTATGGTGTGGCTCAGTTGGTCTGCTGAGAGCCTCACAAGGCAAAAAGCAACACATAACCAGGGTTGTGTTCTTTTCTGAAGGCTCGGAGGAAAACAGGGTTGCAAGTGATTCCAGTTGTTGGCTGAATCCAGTTTCTGGTGGCTGGGGGATTGACATCCCCGTTTCCTGGCTGGCTGTCAGTCAGAGGCCATCCTTGGCTCTTCTGGCCCTTTTCCCATCCTTCCTCATGAGCTCTCCATCTCAGAGCCAGTGGCCACTCATCCTGCTCCCCTCACATGCGGAGTCTCTTGAAACTCCTTTCTCTTTTGCCATCTTCCTCCTCTTCCTGCCGGTGACAGTTGTCTGCTTTTAAGGGCTCATGCGACCATCTGGGCCCACCGAAATAATCCAGAAGAGTCTCTCTATCTTTGGGTCCCTCACCTTAATTACATCTGTCAAGTCCCTTATGCCAACAACTCAGTTTCTGGGGATTAGGCTGTGGACACCTCGGGGGTTTGGGGGATTATTCTGCCTACCACAAGAAGGAATTTGGGATTTTTCAGGAGTGGCAATGCTGTGGTGATTATGACATAAAATAAAATAGTCCTTATCCTTTAGATTTCATTAAGAAACATTTTTAGATGAAATGTTATAATAACAGACTTTCTTGGATTAAACAATCCAAGGGGGTGTGGAGAAAGTGGGGGAGGTTGTGGGTGAAGCATAATTAGCCTGTTTCGATCACTGTTAAATCAGAATGGCAGGTTCATGAAGATACATTATTTTATTCCCTCTGCTTTCAAATATGTATGAAAATCTTCATAATACAAAAAGGTAGGGGAGCCCCTTCCACCACACAGTGATCCTCAAAATCGGGCAGTGGCATGGAATCACTAGAAAGCTCATTAAACATGCATATTCCTGAGTCCCTACAGATCCTGTGCCAATAGGTTTTGAATGGATCCTGGGGGTTCTAATATGAGTGATACATACGGCACCTTAAGAAGCACTACACTATTATGGGAAGTTTCATAAGAAACTTTAGTAAGAAATTGATCAAATATAACTACTAGGCCAAAAAAAGTTAGAGAGAGTCAAAGGATTGACAGATTGGATCCACTGGAGAAAACTGGGAAGCCTTCCTGAGAGAAGTGATACCTGGGATAAGGACATGGAAAAAGAAAGTTTTAATAGTGGGCAAGCTGAAATTTTCTTCAAAACAAGGGAGGCAGGAAAGGGCAGGGCATAGCTGGGAGATCCCAATTTGTCCAGCTTGGTTGAAAAATATCAGTGAAGGGGAGGTGTAAAAAATGAAATAGGAATCGGGGGTTGTGTGCTGTGCGTGGTCCCCGAATGGTAAGATTTGTATACAAATTAGCAAGCAAGTGAACTACTGATGGCATTCACAAAAAGAAATGATGGGTTCAGAGTTATTCATTCCAGCCCAAATTCCTATTTCAGAATAACCACCACTTACCATCTTTTTTAACCTTGGTCAGAAATACCAGATTTGGACATGCTGTGACTAACAACATATTTGCCAAAAGCAAGACTGCCACTCAGAAAACCATGTGCTTCTTTCCCTGGCAGGGGGTGCGGGGGGAGCGTTGTGAGGGTAGCCAAGATTCAGATGGGCCCTTTCTCCTCTCTGCTTTTGCAAACACACAGTGCAGAATTATATGCTTGTCTCAAAAGAGAAACAACCAAAGTGGCAAATGTCTAACATCGTCAGAGCTGCTATTTGAAATCCTAGCTGAATATTTTTCTTAAGTATTAACTAAGCGTGCTGAGATTCAGCCCACTGTTTGGAAAGGTGAAAGTGACTTCACATTTTTCTTTGTATATTTTGAAATTCCTGAGGCATACACAATGGAGTTGAGAAGGCTGGATCTGTGTTATCCCTTTGGGAAATGGAGAATGTTAATTATTACTCTTTCTCCTCTTCTAAAAGTACCTCTCCTGTGTCCAAGCAGAATCTTAAAGGCACAGAATATCGCACAGCATTTTTTCCCCTGTGAACCCAGAGTTTACTGTTAGTGTTTGTTATGTTTTTTACAAATAAATACAAAAGGGCAATGGACATGCGCGCACGCACGCGCGCGCGCACACACACACACGTTTACCCACACTCAGTTTTGTCCAAATGGAAAGGACCACACACTTTCTACTGAATTTCACTGCATCTAAGACACTATTGATTATAGAACACATCATTAAACTATGACATGCTATTGATTATAAAATGCATCCTAATTTCAGAAATGTTAAAATGTCAATCAATGAAAAAACAATACTTTGTTTAATTCCTCCTCTAGAACAGAGCTCAAATTCCACCTTCCATAAATACTATTATTAGTCATCAGCAGCATTCATAGGAACATATAAGTCATCGCGGAGGCCACAGCAAGGTCCGTCGCCAAATAGCCCAACAAGAATTCAATAAGTAAAGAGCACGAAACTTGGGTTTAAGAAGCCTTGGCTCAGATACCAGCCCTGCCATTTATTACCTGTGTGAGCTTGAGCCCTGTGTGAACTTCCTGGATTTCACTTTCCTCATCTACTAAATGGGAGTAATGAGATCTACTATCTTAATTCAGGCTGCCAGAACAGAATACCATCAACTAGGTGGTTTATAAACAACAAATTTGTTGAGAAATCTGTTTCTCACAGAAATCAGGTTCTGGTGAGACCCTCTTCCTGGTTCCAGACTGTCAACTTCTCACTGTATCTCATAAAGCAGAAAGCAGGCAAGAGAGCTCTCTGGGGCCTCTTTTATAAGGTCACTAATCCCATTCATAAGGGATCCAACTTCATGGCCTAATGACCTCCCAGAGGCCCCACCTCCTAATACCATCATCTTGGGGTTAGGATTTCAATATATAATTCTGGGGAGACACATTTGGTCTATCACATGTACCAAACAGGATTGTTGTAAGAATAAAATTATACAGGGCATGTGGGTGGCTCTGTCGGTTGAGCATCTGACTCAATTTCATCTCAGGTCATGACTCCAGAGCTGTGGGATGGAGTCTGGCATCGGGCTCTGTGCTGAGCATGGAACCTGCTTAAGATTCACTCTCTCTCTCTCTCTCTCTCTCTCTCTCTCTCTCTCTCTCTCTCCCTCTGTCCCTCCCCCACTCACACTCTATCTAAAAACAAAATTAAAAAAAAGAATAAAATTATAAACCCACAGGAATGTTCCTAGCCCCAAATTTGAGATACACCAAGTGATTACTAAATGTTTGTTGAGTCCAAATCTAAGAGTCCGTGATACATATCAGTAATGCCATGCACATCGAGGGCAGAGAGACAGAATAAACATTTAATCAGCAAGGCAAGTTTTTATTGAGATCCCACCAGAGAGACTTTCACTCAGTCTCCCCAGGTTATATAATGAGTTGCTTCTCAAAATAGAGTGAGCATCGGAATCACCTAAAGGCTGGTTGTTTAAATACATATTGCTGGGCCCCACACCCAGAGTTTCTGATTCAATATGTCTGAGGTGAGGCCTGAGAATTTGAATTTCTAAGTTCCTAGGTGATTCTGAACCTGTTGTTTCAAATACCACATTCTGACACCCAGTGGCAAGTGTGATCTCTGCCCCAAGGAGCTCTTAGTCTAGTTGAGGAAACAGAAGCTCTGGTGAACAGCAAAGCCCTCTGAGTAATAGTATGTTGGCAGGTATGACTCAGACAATGGCTGCAGATGAAATCTAGAGGAGGGAGAGAACAATGATGGCTGGAGCAGCCAGCATGGATCCACTTCACTGTTTAGATTGGTGGGGCTGGGTGGGGGGGGACTTGAAGGCCAAGGAGATTTTGTCCAGGAAGCAGCAAAGCTGACACTGGGCAGCGCCCATTGTTTATGGCTGATGTCTGCTCCATGCGCCATCCTGACACATTGGTGTCCATTGAGTGGCCAGGGGCCACACTCATCAAATAGCTGAATTTGCCAGGATGGAGCGTTGTGACAAGGGAGTCCAGATAAAGAAAGGAAACCCAGAGAAGGGAATGAGGGTTCTGGTTGGCAGGAAAAACCAGTCTGACTGGGTGAAAGGCCCACCAGGGAGAAAAGAAAAAGAGGCTGAAAGGGAGGTGGGGAAGGGAGGCATCTGGGAAGGGGGTCCTTTAAAGCAGCCTGGAGACAAGAGCTCAAGTCGGAATGGTGCATTTTCCAGGCACAAAGATTGAACACCTGGAGCAGGATCCGGGCAGTAAGACCTGAGAAGTAGGGAAGGCAAAAGTGAAATTTAAAGGGGGAAATCAAGATTAGTGCGTGGCTGGGCACAGGTTTAAATAAGGGAGCTGCTAAAGATGGGAATAAATGGCCCCAAGAGGGTACAGCTTTGGGAGCAAAATGGTTGTGCAGGATAAGGGTGTGCAGTCTGGTGTGGGTTGGTGGGGGGGGTTGCTGACTAGCATGTGGGATTGGCTGTCCAAGCCTCTGCGATGTGCTACCGAGCTCAGAGAGAGGACAGGATTCAAGGCATGGACATAGGAAGTCATCTGTCTGACAGCATGAGGCGAATCCAGGGAATAGTGAGGGCTTTGGGTGAGGGATGCTCAGTAAGCTGGACTGAACTTTCATAAGTACTCAAAGTAAGGTAAAGGGAATAGCTTTCTGTTGAGTTCGACTACATTTATGGAGTGCGAGCTGCATGCCAGACCAGGAGCGTGGGAAAAGAGATCCCTCACATTCTCAGTGCCACCTGTTCACCTGGACGGCAGGTACATTCACAAGACAGGTGAATTGGCAGCATTGAGAAGGTGAGGGATCTCAGATAATGGGCTGCACGTGAAGTCAGAAAGGACACAGGAAAGCCTTCTAATCAGTGGGGTCACCATGATGGATGGGAGGTATTCATGGATGGTTTCCTGGAGGAGGTGATGCCTACACTAAGAATTGAAGGATGAGTAGATGAAGAAGTTAGCAGACAAAGAACAGTGAGAGGGGTGGTATTTTATTCAGAGGGAGCGGATTTTCAAAGGAAATAGAAACAATTTGGTCTCATTTTAAATGATAGCATTTGTTATTTTTGTTATCACCTTCCATATTTCTTTCCCAAAATAGAAAAGCCTAGGGCATCTGGGCGGCTCAGTCGGTTGAGTGTCTGACTTCAGCTCAGGTCATGATCTCACAGTCTGTGAGTTCGAGCCCCACATCGGGCTCTATGCTGACAGCTCAGAGCCTGGAGCCTGCTTTGGATTCTGTGTCTCCCTCTCTTTCTCTGCCCCTCCCCCACTCATTTTCTCTCTCCCTCTCTCTCTCTCTCAAAAATAAATAAACATTAAGAAAAAAAATTTTTAAATGAAAGAAAAAAAAGAAAAGCCTAAAAAGAAAACCAGAAGAACATAATAATAGTGACCAAAGGAGATTGGAATTTCATAAAGCACAAATCAGCAGGTCCAGAACCTGCCAACCCCAAAGGAGAAGATGCACTTGGGAAAGGGGGTGTGTTGTACAATGAAGAAGTCAATGGCATCTTAAGGCAAAAGTCATCAAGGATAAAAGAGGCCACTACATAATGATAAAAGGAACAGTTCTGCCGGGAAGATATAACAATGCTGAAATGTGCGATTGTAACAACATAGTCTCAGATCATGCAAAGGACAAATTTGCAATTACAGAAAGAAAATATTAAGCCCACTGTAATAGTAAAAGGTTTTTAAGACAGCTGTCACAGAAACAAATAGAACAAGCAGACAAAAACTCAGCAAATAAACACATTTGAACATCCTAATGAACGAACAGGATGGATATTAACTATGCTCAACAATTAGAGAATATACATCGTTTTCAAGTGTGCATAAAACATACATAGCAGGCACCAGGTACTAGGCAAGTCTCTCAAGGAATTTACAGTCTACTAGACAAATGACTGATGGTCACCAGGCTTTGGGATCTGTTTCCTGATGAAATTTCAGGAACAAGAAGCTGAACTAAATGAGATTGATTCCCTCACTTGTCCTTTGTCCCAGAAACGACTCTCCGGCCCCCATACTGGCCAGCTCTGGTTCCTCTGGGTCACCTCCAGCCAAGGCTGGGGGACTGTCCCCAGGTGGAGTTCTGAACAGAGACTGCCTCTGGGGAGGGTCACTGCGGTACTATAAATGCTGGGCATATGGGACAAACTGCAGGAGCAAGAAAGTCACTGGCCCAATAAAGAAGAATAAAATTCTCCGCTCCACCCTGGAAATTTCTCCTTCCTGACTTGACCTTGTACAACAAGTTTGCTGACTGCAAGTGTGGCAGGTATGGTGTGAAATGTTCCCCAAACTTTCAAATCACTTTTGTGTGGTGCTTCTGGTAATACCTTGTAGAGCTGCTTTCCTGCAAAACACAGTTTGGGAAACGGCAGGCTGGAGAAAAGTGTCTCCCAAACTGCTTTCCTTCTGCTTTCTGCAAGCAGGCCTCACCACGATAGCCCCATCACAAATAATGAAACCAGCAGGTCCCCCAACATCTTAGATGCCTGTGTGACCCTCCTCCAGACGGCCTCCTCCAGGGCCAGTTTCCCTGTGGGCAAGCGGGTCAAACACACAGAAAGAAGGCATCTGGGGCTGATGTTGCACCCAGAAGCAGTGTTTATTTTCCTTTCTCTAGTGAAGTTGACCTTGGCTTCGTCACTTCACACTCTAAATGGTTGGATCCTATTGTGTTATTGTTGTAATCATCCACATTTTCTTTTCTTGGAGAAAATGCTAAAAATAAGTGAGCCTTAATACAATGACAGGGATCACAGGGATCCCTGTGAGCGTCTCTTCTCTTTGAGAACGTGCTGGCAACATATGCACTGCCAGGTCACCCCCTGGCATTGTCCATAATCTGTCAGCATGTCCCCTCACCACCATGGCAGTGGAGCAGAATAAGGCACTGTCAGGCAGATGGCTCCCAAATCCCACCCAGAAGCCTGTTGTGGAGACCTAATGAAAACACATTTCACCAGATTGTATGTCAACACAGTCCTGAGGTCAGCGTTCGGCTTTCCTTTGGAAACCAAGCCAGGGAAGGGACCTTAGACGCACCCCTTGATGTGTCCATACCTGCCAAGGAGACATGCTAATTCCTCATGACAGTGACACTGACCAGTGGTGATTGAGGAGATGGTGGCCGGGTGAATGATAGGGGACCTGGTGACATACTGTAACATAGCTCCCATCATGTTCAATCAGCTGAGAGTGCCTTGGGTCTGAGAGGCTGTACCTCTGGGGCCTTTAGGAAGTCTCCGGATTTCAGCACCCTTGTGAATGACTCATGGTGTGCTCGAGCCAGCTGAAGTGTTAAAGATGATTTAGAGCGAGTGGGATCCGTTTGTGGTTACATGAACCTCCTTAAGAGTCTAATTGCCAGCTTTTCTAGGGCTTCAAAATCTATTGAGTTTGGAACAAAGCCAGGCCCAGGCAAAACTCTGGCCCCTTCCAATGCTTCATTTCTCCTTCTGGGTGCCCCTACCCTCAGGCCCTCAGTATATTTGTGGGGAGCCCCAAAGCTCCAACCAGGATAACATAACAAAATGGTTGTCACCTTTAAGTGAGCATGGTTCCAGGAGCTACACACACAGTTTCAAATCCTCACAAAAGTTCTGCATTTTAAAGATATGGAAATTAAAGTTACTTGCCCCCAAGCCCTGGTAATAGTGAGAGAGATGACGTTGGAATCCAGACTGAACAGATTCCCATCCTTATCCCCCTTCCCCACCCCCCCCCCGGATGTGCACTGTGCACATCCATCACCCTCCCTATCAGCTTTTCCTCCCCACCTATGTTTCATTCCTTCTCAGCTGGAAACTGAGTTGCCAAAGCAGTCGTTCTTAAAGTGTGGTCCCAAACTGACATCAGCATCACCTGGAGATACAAATTCTTGGACACCAGCTTACAGAATCAGAATCTGAAAGTCTGGGGGTAGAGCCCAGCAATCTGTGTTTTAACAAAACTCTTCAGATAAGCTTGATGCATACCCAAGTGTGAGGACCACCAGGCTGAAGTGTTCAAAGAGCCACGTGGCCGAGATTACCAAACTGTGGCACGGCTCTCTGCCTCGTATGGGAGAATACCTGAGGCTCTAGAAGGCTGCAATCATCTGGAGCTTCTGGGAGTGTGTACAATTATTTCCTTCAGTGTGTTGTCTTCTACGTCATACTCATCCTCCACTCAAGTTCAACTTGTGCGGTGATGCAGACCTTTCCACCCTCCGCAATTGTCAGCCACTGCTGGGAGTATCTTATATCCACCCAGTGAGTAATATTATTTCATTTTCACTGGCTTTCCCAGAGGTAAATTATTCAAAACAGTAATAGCAGCAGCAGCAGCAGCAACAAAAACCTTGACTACAGACCAAGTGAAAGGGGGAGAAAGTGAAGGGGCCGGGAGACGCAACAGAAGGCTGGCTTTCATAGGGAAGTTATAGGATGGGTTCCTTTTTATTGTGGAAAAAAATTATACATAAATCTTACCATCTTAACCATTTTTAAGCGTACAGTTCAGTGGCATTGAGTACATTCACGCTATCGCGCAACCATTGCTACCAGCCATCTCTAGAACTTTCTCATCACCCCAAACTAAAACCCTGTGCCCGTTCAACACTAACTCCCCAATCCTCCTTCCCCCAGCCCTGGTAACCTCTATTCTACTTTCAGTCTTATGAATTTGACTACTCTAGATCCCTCATGTAAACAGAATCATACAGTATTTTCCCTTTTGTGACTGGCTTATTCCATACAGCACAATGTCCTCAAGGTTCATCCATGTTGTAGCACCTGTCAGAATTTTTTACCTTTTTAAGGCTGCATAATATTTCATTGTGTGCATAGACCACATTTTGTTTACCCATTCACTCATCAATGGTCATGCGGGTGGCTTCTACCTTTTGTCTGTTGTGAATAATGCTGCTATGAACTTTGGGCTACAAATACCTATTGGATTCCCTGCTTTGAATTCTTTTGATTATATACCCAGAAGTGAAACTGCTGGATCATAGGATAATTCTATATTTAACTTTTTGATGAACCATCATACTGTTTTCCACAGTGGCTGTACCAGTTTACATTCCCACCAGCAATGTGCAAGGGTTCCAATTTCTGCACATCCTCACCAACACTTATAGTCTTCTGTTTGTCTTTTTAAATAAAAGCCATTCTAATGGGTGTGATGTAGGATGGGATTTTATGATATTTCTCCCCACCTTTCTTCACCTAAAAGAAAAAAAATGTTTGCTAATGCCCCATTGTGTTTCTTAGCATTTTATACCTGAAGGTACCTAAGAGATTGCCTAGTCCAGTAGCGTTCAAACTTTTAACAGCAGAACACTTATTTTCCCTCCCAATTGTCTTACTTGGAACCCTAAAATAAAAAAGAAATAAAAAATAGGTCTGATTAGGGGCGCCTGGGTGGCTCAGTCAGTTAAGCGTCTGACTTCGGCTCAGGTCATGATATCACTGTCCGTGAGTTCGAGCCCTGCATCAGGCTCTGTGCTGACAGCTCAGAGCCTGGAGCCTGCTTCAGATTCTGTGCCTCCCTCTCTCTCTGATCCTCTCCCATTCATACTCTGTCTCTCTCTGTCTCAAAAATAAATAAACATTAAAAAAAATTTTTTTAATAGGTCTGATTAATCCAAAGATGGAGACAGAGCCCCATCCTTTAGCCTCCTTCTCTATCTCCTAACCCTGTGGAGCTCTACACTGCTCCTCGGGAGCCCTGCGACTCTGCAGAACTCAGTGTGAAAACCAACACTAGGAATAGGTGCAGGGGATAAAGCTGGGGTCTCTGTCTCTATCCCTCACTGGACTACATACTCTGTGAGAGCAAGACACTGTCTGTGCCAGCTCTTCATCATTAGCAACTAGCAAAGTGTTTGCTACATATAAATACTTCATAAATCAGCCCATTAAATGTCTGTCTGAATGGATGAATGAATGAGACCAAGTTTTAACCACAGTCTAATGCCAAAGCTGAAGCAAAGACCCAGGATTGTTGAGCCTTATTCAGGGATCTCTCTATACAAGTGATTCTCAAACTTGGGCCTGGATAAGAATCAGTTGGATAGCTTGTTAAAACACATATTTCTAAGTACCTCCTTTTCCCTGCACCAAGATTCTGTATTAGTAGATCTGGGGCCTGAGAATTTGCATTTCTTATAAGTTCCAGTTGATGCCAGAACTTTGGGGTAGACATGCTACCTGTATGTCCCTTAACGAACCTGAGACCTGCATGCCTTTATATTCCTATTTTTTTAAGATACAAATTTTTGAATAAAATCTCCAAATCTTACAATAAAAGATCAATTTATTTTCAAACTGTGCAGGCCAAATGGAACATTCTGAGAGCTGAATGCCATTCCAAAGTCACCAGTTTGCAATCTTTAGTCTAGGAGAAGAGCTCAGTCAAAGCAAATATTTAATAATTCCCACAAAAGAAAACCCCATGCAACTAAAGGCAAAACTCAGGTCCTCCTAGGGGCGAGGACCAGGATGGTTTAGGGAAGAAAAATATCGGAGATGGACTATTTGGTTGAGAACCAGACAAATTATCAGCATGGCCTGTCTACATTAATCAAATAATTACTCACCTCTCTATTTCATGAAGCCTGCTGAGTACTCGTTTTCACAGTTGCATCCTAAATTTAGTTCTGACTCCTGATAACCAGGACTGTGCTTTGGGTCTATTCTCTGACCTGGTCCTGGCTAACATCCAAGGCTCCAACACCCTAGGGAAGTTTAGGAGAGATGGCCTGAGTTGTGTGGCCCCAAGACTGGGCCTTCAGGCCTAAGCTTCAGGGCCCCAGGGAGAATGTGAGCAGCCACTTCTTGCCTGTGGCTGGTGGGGACAGCAAGAACGGGCTCAAGTGAGGATGCAAAGATTCTAGAGCATCTGTTATGTACTTGGTCCATACCCTGAGTTCTAATTTAGTTCTCCACAAGTTATTATTTTAGGGAAGAAGTAATTGGAGCTCAAAGAGGCTAAATAACTTGCCCAAAGTCCACGCAGCCAGGATGTGATAATGCTGGAATTTTTACTTGAGTCTCCTGATTTACCCAACATCTACATCTACATTTACCTCTACATCTTAATTGTAGTTAAATCCATCCGATTTAACTACATCCATCCGATTGTTGAAGTTAAATCCATCCGAATTACCTCCTCACGAAAATGCTCTCAATAGTTCCCTGGGATAGTGTACTAAAAACCCAACAAAACACAAAGCGAAGACATTCAAAGCCAATAGGTTTAAATCTTGGTTGTGCTACTTGCTACCATGCGAACTCAAGCAAGCGCCGCTGCCCCTCTGTTCATCAGTTGCTCACCTATGGCGTGAAAATTCTACCTACTCAGGAAATGCCATGAAGAATACATTAGTTATGCATAAAAGGGATCTAGATAAAGCACCTATGAATGGGATTGTCTTTTTCCTGATTCTTGGGAGGACTGGGCACCTTCCACAATATGTGTTGTGCAGTTCACACACACATACACACACACCCCTCCATAGCACCGGGCTGCTTGGCACAGTTGCCGAAGATGAAAGTCTCTGCTGTACCTTCCTGCTGCCCCAGAAAAGTTGCAGTGGCCCCAGCTCCTTGCCCCACTCTTTGAAATATTGTAGATGTCACTTCCAAAAGGGCATTCCAACAGGACACAGTTCTTCTTGGTATTAGTAGGTCTTGACTTCGTAAAATCTTGAGTTAAGCAAAGTTAAACTGAATTTTTTTCCTGCAGAACATTTCAGAGCTTTTAAAATACAAAGGTGCTTTATGACACTACAAAGAGAACAGTATACACCTCACCCAAATTTAACCAAATTGTCTCATTTTTTCACTGAGAATCTTGTTAAATTCATGTCTTGAAAAACGCACGTTGGGAAATACTGGTCCGACACTCAGGACCTGGGTCTGATCCACTGCTATCACCAGGATGAAGTATGGCCACAGCTTTGCTGAGACTAGACGGGGCTACCCACCAGGGGACTTTTCCAGTGCTCTCTCATTTAAATGTCTAATGGTTTTCAGGGCGCCTGGGTGGCTCAGTTGGTTGAGTATCTGACTTCGGCTCAGGTCATGATCGCACAGCTCGTGAGTTCAAGCCCCTGCGGACAGCTCAGAGCCCGGAGCCTGCTTCAGATTCAGATTCTGTGTCTCCCTCTGTCTCTGCCCCTACCCCACTCACGCTCTGTCTCTCTCTGTCAAAAATAAACATTTAAAAATTAAAAAAAAAATAAATGTCTAATGGTTTTCTCTTCTGTACAAGCAGTATCCACTAATATACAGGCCCATGTGGTTTGGATTTACATTTCAGAGCACCTTGCTCAAGCTCCAAGAGCATTTTGTCAGGAGCTTAAAGAATTGTGGCCACTTCCTGGCAGGAGAGAATAGGAAGGTAGAGCCACCTACAGGAGACTTGTGTTACTGCACAGCAAGAATGCTAGGAGCTTGCCGTCTGGACTGGAGAATTCAACACAGCACTGAGTAGAAATTGCACTACCCTCTCTTTACTTACAATGGAGATTTAACAATGAGAGCAGAGGTTTTCACAGGTGGACCTTTTTGTTTGAGGAAGTGGATGGAGAGACATGATTTGGACCATGATTTATGTAATGACAAAACGTGTGTTGGGGAGGCAGGGCTTTGAAATAGATGTTTCCTCTGCAGGGTTGAATATTCATTAAAGTAGTCACAAAAGTGGACTCATGTTCAATGTCTCCATCCCAGCCACAATTTGATTTAACTGCAAGATTGTTTTTACCCTGATGACAAGGTGTGCCCAGTGGTTTATAGGACGTTCACATAAAAAGATTGAGGGCTTTTCATTATAGCTACTAAACCTCATAGTGATTTCCTAGATGCGTTTTTAGCATTTTGAAAAATAAACTTCGTTTCCACAAAAATTAAGGCAACAAAATTTATGTCATCAGAACTGTGATGTACTACATTTTGTGATAAAAGCAAAATGTGAAACATGTTAATGCACTTAGTAACAAATGTGTTCAGGCTGATGGGAAAACTCTTATCAGACCTCAGGGAAAGCGAGGGAGGAGAGCCATGTGCCAGGACAGATCATTCCCAGCTCCTCTTATGTGCAAGGAGTGGGGATCATTCCTTCCTCCAATGTCCCACAGTGTTTCCTGAGGCCTGTAACACACCAGACACTACAGTAGGTGTGGTCGATAGCCAGGAGAGGATGACAGACATAGTCCCCTGTCCTTGTGATCCTGTTCCCACCAACCAACAAGGCTGAGAGCAACATTTCCAAGTAGGAAGAATCTCAAAAATCATCCTATGAGAAATTCTACTTAGGAGATACTTCCAGATTTAAAGCAGATTTTGCCAACAAGGAGTGAAAAGAGGTCCATTGGCATTTTCTTAGGCAAGATAATTGTGCCCAAAGTTGGTATCGATTTGTCTTTTCCAAAACTCATTGGAAGGTGGGATCAATGCCCTTGTGAATACTTTCCATTTCAGAATCTTTATAGAGAAACTTAGGCCTACTTCTATAAAAGCATTTTATCTAAGCAATCTTTCCATTTAAGACAAGCTTCAATTATCCAGACGATTGATAGTTTATAATTAAATAAGCTAGTGAAATCAACTTTGTAATTTGAAAATCTAAATATCAAGAACCCCAAAATGATGCTTATCATTTTGAATACTCTTGGCCCACTCTCTGCCCTGCTTTTCTTTCTTTCTTTCTTTCTTCTTGTATAAATATCCTTTTTGTTTTCACTATTATATGTTTTATTTTTCTTCATAAGTTATCTTAAATCCTTTAAATTTTTTTCCAACGTTTTTTATTTATTTTTGGGACAGAGAGAGACAGAGCATGAACGGGGGAGGGGCAGAGAGAGAGGGAGACACAGAATCCGAAACAGGCTCCAGGCTCTGAGCCATCAGCCCAGAGCCCAACGCGGGGCTCGAACCCACGGACTGCGAGATCGTGACCTGGCTGAAGTCGGACGCTTAACCGACTGCGCCACCCAGGCGCCCCTTAAATCCTTTAAGGAATAAATAAACAAATAAGTTCTAATATTAAAACCTATTATGGAAAAGAGGGGCTTACTTACATTATTTTCAACTTGGAATATCTAGTTGAATAGTCTACATAAAAACCTTGGATGCTAGCATTCCCATGAGACCAGATAAACTATAACTCAAACATAATCAAATGAAATCTGGAAAGAACACTCAAACACTCAAACACTCAAAACCTCAAAACACCACTTATTCCTACAGTTGTGAAAAGGCAACGTGGTTCCTTTTTTTTAATGTTTGTTTATTTTGAGAGAAAGAGCGCATGCTTGTGCTTGGGGGAGGGGCAGAGGGAGAGGGAGAGAAAGAATCCCAAGAAGGTCTCATGCTCAATGCATGGAGCCTGAGGACATGGGGCTCAGCTCCATCCCACCACCGTGAGATCATGACCTGAGGGGAAATCAAGAGTGGGATACTCAACCGACTGAGCCACCCAGGTGCCTGGCAATGTGGTTCTTAATAACAAAGGCCAGAAAACCACAAGATGTATTTCTGGCTCTAAAACAAGACAATTGCAGAGAATGAGAGCCTTTCTGGAGAAAAACATGTTCAAGTCTAAATAGTGTATACCATCTATAAATGGGGGTTGGGTGGAGATAGTGGGAAGAGGCATGGAAAACTTCTGGAATTCTAGGGTATCTCCATCTGGGTGTAAGTGATTACTTACATTAAAATTATCAAGGTGTACATGTCAGATTGGTATACTTAACATACTTTATTTTTACCATGTTATACTTTAATTAAATTTATAGTAATTAAATATACTCATTATACCTTAATTGAATTAAACATGCTTTAGTATGTTAGACCTTAATATGTATTCAATTAATGCATACGTGTGTAGGATTTTTATTTCAGAAATCTCATTGAATCTTAAGATGACCCAAAGTGAAATTTTAAAGGGGTTAAATTCTATTCACTATCTCCATTACCTCTTTTGCCAAAGTAAGGAAATGGGTGTATATTTTTTCAAAGTGTCCACATGGAATAAGGATTAAAACCAAAATGTGTTCTACTTAGAATTAGCATATCTTGGCCCAAAATGAGAGGCTCTAGGTCCCCCTGGCTTCCTCACAGACAAGCAAGAACTCTGCTCTCAGATGAGCCCATCAAGCTGGACGCTAAACCCTCAGGGCTTTGAGGGCTGTTCCTCAGGAAGCAGGCGTCTTGATGGACCCAGGTCCGAGCAGCGTGTTGAGGAACCCAGTCCTTACTCAGCTGCTTGGACGTGGGAGTTCCAGAGGTCCAGGGGGTTGACGGGGAGAGGAAAGCTGCTTCCCAAGGCTCATCAAGAGGCACAGCTGGCTGTACATTTTCTGCGGCTGTCCTGCCCTCCCAACATGATCACCACAACGAACAGCCTGACTTCCTATGGATGTATGGGAGAGTGTGTATTTCCTAAAATGTGCACACATTAAATAGAAGAATACCAAAGCCTGGGGATGCAGTGTCTCAGTGACTCTTATCAAGAGAGGCTTCGACTCAAGTCAAACAAACCAGCACTGGCAGAGCACACACTCGATGCCACGTGCTGGGCAGAGTCCTGGGGAAACAGAGCCCCACAGGAACGTGAATTCTGGGTACTGTCCAATGTGGAGGGCAGGCAGGCAAACAAATCATCGCTTGCCATGCTGGCTATGTCGCAGGTAGGTACAAAGTACTAACCGAGGTATAAGGTAGGGGAGACTTAATTTTGTCCAGGAGTTAGGGAGGCTCTAGAGAGGAAATCATTTCCAACTGTTTCCTGATGAGACCTGCAGGTCATAGGAAATCCCAACATATTCTAACATAAGATATGATGAAGGAAGTAAAAAAGTCCCCCAGAGTCCCACCACCCAGGACAGCCACTATTAACATCTTGCTTACCTGCTTCCAGATGTCTCTGCCCACCCAGTGTTAATCTGTCATTAACTCCACGTGTGGCACTTTGCCAGGGGTTTTTTGCCATCTCATTTTATTCTCATGACAAACCTGTACAGCAAGTAGAATTAGGTATAAATATGGAGATTGGCATACGTGTCAATCTCATTTTACAAGCAAGGAGATAGGGAGAATTAAGGAAGGAAATGACTTGCCCAGGCTGCCCAAGTTGGTAAGTGGTAGGACTTACCTCCCAGTCTATCTAACTGCGGAGGCTGGGCTCCTAACCTCCCAGGAGGATGGGGCCTATTCCCAGCTCCAGCCTGGAGTCCAGAGTGACCTAGAGGGAGGGGGTGGAGAGAAACAGGGTTATGAGTGGTAGGAAGTGAAGCTGAGTGGGGAGAACACTGAGTGCTTTGCTGAGAAGTTTGGACTTCAGCCTGAATGCAATGTGTGTCTTCCAGCATTCTTAAGCATGAAAGTGACAACACCTGTTTTGTGTTTTAGAAGGATTCTGTTGGCAGTTCTATGGGGTAGGGCATAACCTGCAGCAGCATGAGTGGTTACAAGGCAGTCCAAGAGACCCTCAGCCAGAATAGCAGGTGTGTGGAAAGAGAGCCAAGATACCTGTCTGGGTGGAATCACCGTGCTTCCAGGATGAGTGAAAGGCTGTGTGGGACAAAGGAGAAAGAGGGAATAAGGAGGATTCTGAGCCAGGGTCCTAGTTTCAGTGACCAAGAGGGTTCTTTTCATGATGAGCTCTTTCCTGTGCTGAGCACTGTGCTAGATATTGGGGCACAAAGCTGAGTTAAAACTGACCATGACTTTGAGACAACAGTAATTTGCACTTTTGAATGAGTCCATGACAGGGCCACCTACCTTATGCTAGATTCTACTTGATGGAGAAGACTGGGCTCTTGAAGCCCCATATGTGCCATTTGGCCATTTTAGCCATTAAAGTCATTAAAAATGCCACAGGTAGAAACAGGCCACAGATTTTTCAAGAGCAGCCTTTCTGGTGGTCTGAAGCCAGAGGGTTGGACTTAGGTTGGTTTTTAATCATTTACAAAAATACCTAGATGCTGTGATGCATTGTGGGGGAAAAAGCAAGACATCATTTCATTTCCTTAATGCCATCAACATGAACTTTGAGTTTTCATGTCCCAGAACTTGGTGCCATGAAGGGACGCATTCAATCAGATTCTCTTAAAGGGTTATTATTTTAAACTCATCCAGACCTGAGCTCTTTGTGTTATTAGGGGAAAAAAAAAATCTTAGACATACCTTTGGCAGAATTGAATAGTGGTATTAATGGAATTAAATCTAACTGAATAAGATTTAATAAATTCTGATATTTTATATAGATTGACTTAGCCCCCTTGGAGTAGAACTTCTATAATTGGAGCAGCTTTCAGCTTTTGGATATCTCTTGGCATCATCAGTCTTTGCAGTGGGAATTTTAAACCACAAATTCAGGTGAGCAAGAATGTTCTTTGCTTTATTTCCTACCACTTGCCTTGATTTCTGACTCTCAGCCCCATTCCAATGGGGCAATGAGACATTACGCATCAATCTTTCTGGGCGTTTCTCACTCCCTCTCCTTGCTCTCCTCACTGGGCACATACCACAGGAATCTCAGTGGGACAAGGTTCCTGTGCATCCCTTGACCACTGTCCACAGGGCTTGTCCATCCTGCCTGTCAGCCTTGTCCATGTGGCATTTGGGCATGGAACTTCCTGCCTTTGGCCCTGTCTTCCTGGACGCGAGGCCACAAACTAAAAGCCCACAGATGCAAATGTGGCCTACAGGGGTGCTTTTCTTATTTCTTTTGGCCCACACACTGATTTTTTTTTAATTAGAACTTTTCACATTTTTAAAAACTTAAATTTCCAGCTTCTCTTAAAACCTGTATGATGCAGGAACTCTGGACCCACATGTTCTCTGGCACAGATGGGCTGGGGCTGAGCTCATCCTTCAGAGAGGACTGAGTCCTCTAGCCCATCCTGTTCATAAGACACCCCATCCCCCCCATATCATCACCCTGTGCTTTTGTTTTTCTCATAGGAGAGAAAGATGAACAGAGATTAACATGCAAGAAGGGGCACATGCTCCTGGGGTCAGCACCCGTGAAAGGAGCGAGGATGCTACAAAATTGGGTAGAGGGAGAAGCTGGGCTACCACGCAGCCTCAACGGTGGCCTCAGCCAACTTCACGGGTAACTCTGTAGCTGTGATGGCCCTCTTCCTGTGGTGAAAGGCCCCAGGTCTTTATATTCCTGCATCCACCAGGCATTGGGTGTCACTGCCCCTGGAGAGGAGCATGATCTTGGCCCAGGTGGGTCTCTTCAGCTGAGGGCAGTTCCTTGCAGCTAGGGAACTGGTCCCTCATTCTGATGGGGCCTCTGGGTGATATGTCACAGCATCAACCGTAGGGCCTGTTGTGGGCAGGGTAGGGACGGATCCGCAGACCAAAGGGATGCTGCAGGCACCTCGACTCATTTATACTACTTTCCAGGTCCCCGTGGACACTTGGGCCAAGCACTTCTCTCTAGGGGCTCTGTCAGAGGCCCAGGAGAGCTACCTGAGGAGCTGGACATTGGCCCTTTGCTCAGGCTCCTCCCTCCTCTCTGAGTCTGCCCCCAACCCACCACCACCAGAAACCTTTTCCAGTCTGGGGAAATCTGACTACTATTCCATGTCTCCCACAGATGTCCTCACCGCTGCCTCTCAGGCCCTCTGCAAGGCCCTAAACAGAGGCTCTGAGAACACAAAGGTCAGAAAGAACTGCTGGTTATTTCTGCCTCCCTCCCTGCCACAAATCTCCCTGAGACAATGAACACAGAGACAGCTACTTGTTGGACTAGGAGGAAAGGAAATGAGAAACTGCAGAGAGATAAGAAAAGCATAAGCGAGTGCTGCTGGCTCTCTGCTTACCCAAACTCTGGCCAGGAATCAGACCAAGCAGCAAGCCCAGTCAGGACGCCGCCCAGCCCACCAGGAAGACTGTCTCCAGTGGCCATTCCATAGCGAGAGCCCAGCGGCAGGAATGGTTTGCACTTCACTGGCTCTGAGAACCCTGACTGAAGGCAGCTTCCCTCCTCTTCACTGCTCCACAGTACTGCCTCCTCCATCCTCAGGCCCCACCTCGTTTGGCTATTTTCTTTCTTTTTTTTTTTTTTTTAACTTTGCTGTTCTCTTTACTAGGCCTTCCTAGCATCATATTATAATTAGGGGTCATTCAGAGTCTTCATCTGCGAGGAGACAGGGGATCAAAACTGCCAAGTCATGGGGACCCCAACTGATGCAGCACCGTGGAAACAGTATGGAGGTTCCTCAAGAAATGAAAAATGGCAATACTACATGATCCAGAAATTTCACTTCTGGTTATTCACCCGAAGACAATGAAAACACTAACTTGAAAAGAGAGGTGCCCCTCCATGTTCATTTATACGTGCATCATTTATAGCAGCCAAGACATGGAAGCAAGCCAAGTGTCCATTGACAGATGAACGGATGAGGAAAATGTGGTGTATACACACACACACACACACACACACACACACACACACACACACAGAATATTATTCAGCCACAAAAAAGAAGGAAATTCTGCCATGTGGGACAAACACGGATGGACCTCGAGGGCATTGTGCTAAGTGAAATAAGTCCAACAAAGACAAAATACCATGTGCCCTCACTTATATGTGGACCCCCCCAAAAAAAATCAAACAAACAAAAAACAAAAAACTGAACATCTAGATACAGACAACAGATTGGTGGGGGTGTGGATGAAATGAGTGAAGACAATCAAATGTACAAACTTCTAGTTATAAGGTAAGTCCTGGGGATGTAATGAGCGGCATAGTGACTCTAGTTAATAATATTTTGTTGTAACTGAGGGTTGATGGGGGTGGGAGGGAGGGGAGGGTGGGTGATGGGTATTGAGGAGGGCACCTTTTGGGATGAGCACTGGGTGTTGTATGGAAACTAATTTGACAATAAACTTCATATATTGAAAAAAAAATATTTTGTTGTATATTTGAAGGTTGCTAAGAAAGCAGATCTTGAAATTCTTATCACAAGAAAAAAAAATGTGTGTTGTACACCTGAACCTAATATAATAGTATATGTTAATTATATCTCAATAAAAAATAATTAAAAATAACAGAATGCCCAGTCAGGTCTCTGAAGACGTCTGGCCAGCTCCCCAGCCTGGAGCTCTGCGGTGCAGCTTGCTGATATTGTGCTACTGCACCCACAGCAGCCAGAGGCTGGTCACTCCTTCCCATCCTTAACCCACTTCCTGATGTGCAGGTCTGCCCAGCTAGTTCACAATTCTCTTTATATTATCTACCCTAGAGTATCTATACAGAAGAAATACATGCCTATAACTTAGAGAAGGATATGACTTCTATAAAATAAACACAGGAGGCGGATAGCCAACTCAGGAAATATATGTTCACATTTTCCAGCTACGTCTAGATAACGATGTGGAGATGAGGGTCAGTGATCGGCCCGGTGCTCTGCATGGGGAGAGAGGAGTGCCCTTCTGTAAGCTGGATTCCACAGACCGTTGTCCTGAGTCAGAAACTCTTTGGAATGGATTCCAACTCAAAGTGCTTACGACATTTCTGTGGACTAGTTTGTGTGAAATGAGCAAAAGCACAGGAAAATGCCAAGCCTGAGAATGGACTTGAGGAAGGAGAAGATGAGCAGTCGGATGCAGCTGGGGTAGGGAAGGCCTTCCAGCAAGTACCCACTCTAGGGATCCAAGGTGCCTGGGATTCAGACAGGCTAGACACAGGACATTAAGGAAGGTGGACAGGTAGTAGGACCACATTTACTACCACATTTACTCCAAGAGCAAAGATGTTTTCCCTGCCCTCAAGAAGCTCTGACTAGAACAAGGAGCATAGACAACAAGCACTGATCCCAAACAGACCAGGAAGGTTGGGCACAAAGGTGGAAGAGTCGTAGATTGGGTTTGGGGGATGCAGGGAAGGGATTAGAGGCTGATTGTCAGAGAAGGTGACACCTGCAATGGGCTTTGGAGGATGAAAATTATTGCACCAAGCAGAGAGCATTTCTTCATGGCTAGGGGCAGATGGGAACCATTATGTCAAGGACCACTCTCAGAACAGCATCCCTCATCTCCCCCATGCTGGACAGAAGAAGGAATGTTTAGAGGTGGATTATGGAGGAGTGTCCCTCACAGGGTTCTCAATTCTTCCCTCTTTACTAATAAAATACAAACACGAGACCAGCTCTGAAAGAAGGTCTACAGACCCAATTTCCACTTGCCTTTGGTGTTCTGATGGAGACTGTACCTGCCAGGAGGGGAGCTGTCTGCCAGTTTCCCTTAGAAAATGAAGGCACAGACAGCTCATGAGGAAGACAAAATTGTATTGACTTAGTCAATTTTTGTTTCTCTTCAGCTCACCAAATTTATATTCACTGTTACTGGGTGACCCAATTAACTTCTCTGCTCCCTGAATTGATTACCCATATCACGTGGCTCATTATGAGCGATGGAGAGTCCATTTAAGAAATACAGTTTGACTACCTACTATGTTGCAGGCATTTTCAGAGAGCTGGAGAGTCAAAGATGAAAAATATACTCATCAGAGAACCAAAGTTGCAAGGAAGAGACCCGCACAGACCATCTTCCGTGATGGAAATGTGTTGCATGAATCATAAAAACATGAATGTATAGGAGATGCCCTAATACACATACAGTCACCAGAGCCCAGAATTCCTGACATGGGACACAAACTAGGCACCATGGAGAAGCACCACATGCACCCCCTCCAGGGGCGTTCCTCAGAACTCTGTCCTCTAGAGAAGCTGGACTGTGACTACAATAATTGTTTTGGGGTATCCACTGTAATAAGACACTGATTCTGATTCAAGAGGTGAGGACAGGGTAGCATTTCTAACCAGTTACCAGGTAGATGCTGGTGCTGCTGATGCAGGAATTACCGTTTGAGCAGCAAGGCTTTAAAAAGCCTAAAACGTAACATTACAAAGGTGTGGGCATGTTCCCACAGGTCAGATCAACTCAGTATAATAAATTCACAAGGTGGAGCCTTCAGAAGTGGTGAGAAAGGGTGAAGTGTCCTTTCCAGGAGACATGGACAGCAGGGGGAATCTGACATTCAATATACACTATTTGAAAGGGGAAAAAGAGAGAGGCAAACCAAGAAACAGACTCTTAGCTACAGAGAACAAACTGATGGTCATGTAACCAGAGGGGAGGTGGGTGGGGGGATGGGTTAAATAGGTGATGGGGACAAAGGAGGGCACTTGTCATGATGAGCACCGGGTATTCTATGGAAGTGCTGAATTACTATATTGTACATCTGAAACTAATATTATACTGTATGTTAACCAACTGGAACTTACATTAAAAACTTAAAAAAAAAAACACATGCCGTTTGCAAAAAGGAAAGCGACTCCACCCAGGATCTCAATGCTGGCTGCTCATTAGAATCACTGGGATATATCATAAAACTATGATACCTGGATCCTACCCTCAGAGATTATAATTTAACAGATCTGCAGTATCTAGGCATTGATATTTTTAAAAAGCTTTCTAGAGAACTCTAGTGTGCACTATCTAATGGGATAATCAGTGCTCCCCAATGTGGTATCACCCACGGGTTTGGAGCTGTGAGCTGAGAAGCAGGTAGCTCTTGTAGTGCACTATTTTGCCTGTGACACCCCCTGTTTTATATAAATTGCCTGTGAAGACTACAGCACAGCAGGAGCTTGAGTTATTTTATTTTCCCAGGAGGGAGGCTTCTTTGTGCCAAGCCATCCCCTTGTCACATCATGCATTGTGAGGCAGTGATTCCTTCCACCGTTAGATTCTTAGGGCTGGCAAGGAACTTGAGAACCATGAACTTACTAAGTAGCAGGTAGCCAAAACCAAGGCTCAGAGTGGTTCTGTGACCTCCCCACCATCACACAACCAGGGAAAGAATATGCCAGGAATGGGGTGAAGGTCCTGTGGCTCTTGACCTAGGTCTCTCTCCATTAAACCTGGAGGCGGGTTCCCTTTTGACCCTCACATACAGATCTTGCCAGGCACTCTCCAGGGGGAAGAAACTATCCTGCAGTGCCCTAGCTCAGAGAGCAGGGCAAAGAGAAGACAAGACAGTGAGTCTGCTAGATTAGCTCTCCTGGGCCACACACCAGGCTAGGAGCGCTCACAAGCCTGTCTCTTCCAACCCTCCCAGCCAAGGTCTTGAACGGTGGGTGTGGTCAAACCCCAGAACTATCCAGCTGAGGCTTCAAGGGGACTGTCTAGTGTAAAGGTAAAGAGCCCAGATGAGGAGCTGAGATCCCCATCTCTCACCAGAGACACCCACTCTGCCACCCCATGCAGCCCACCCAAGACAGAACCCACCCAGTCAGGGGCTTTCCTCCAACCCCTACACAACTAGGGGCAGGTTTTATTTGGCCAACTGAGGACTCCTCTGGTCCAAATCCACATTCTCTTGCAGACAGCAGATTCCACTGGCAGGTCAAGATGAATTGTCAGTTACTACTTGCTGTTCTGAAACCAACCGGGCTAAAAATCGGCCATCTGTCATTGAACAAACTCAAAGAGTTAGGTCTCAACAATTTGAAAACTCTGGCCTGCCTTTTTGACTTGGAATATTACCACCTGCATGCTAACAGGCTTTGGAAAACAGAACAAACTTCTGGCCAACAGGAGTACTCAGTGCGTACATGGCCCAAATACACAACTGAGATCAAAGGAAAAGCAGTATCCACTGCAAGAAAGTCCCCCTTATGGCCAAGCCCAACACGACTTTGAGCAATTAAGGCCACAGCAGCATCTTACATGAAACCCAAATCATGGAGAAAGAAACAGAGATCATGTCTCCAGTGAGGTATCAGAACTTCACAGGGCACTAAAAGCAAGTCTAGTGGGATAGCACCTTCCCTCCACACCCCCAAGGGAGAGTAGGAATAGCTCAAAATCTGGCATGAATTGAATGGGTGAGTGAGCGGGTGAATGAGTGAATGCATAACATTTATTGATCATGGCTCTAGCCCAAGCACTGAGAAGAGCCTTTTCAAATATGTTACCTCAGTAAATCCTCACGGCTAAGTAGATGTACTAATACCCCAAATAAGGCTCAGGGAAGCTAAACAGCCTGCCCAAGGTCACAAAGTCACCTGGATGAAGAGCACGCAACAGTTGAGAACTGCAGGATGTGCTAAGGGCACTGGATCAAATAGACACTCGGAAGCCCGAGGTCATGCCCTCAGGCCACCCACCTTCTGAACTGGAGGGCTGAGCCACACCAGAAAACAGGCAAAACTCACAAACACAACTGGAACCCAAAGGAATGAGAGGTCTGGAATTGCAGGGCTGTTTCTAAGATTGCCCTGACTGACTCTGAGCCAGCGACAGAGCAGCAGAACATGGGCACCCACTGCCCAAGGACAGATGTACTTTCAGAGATGAGTTGTGACGCTGCCCTGACGCTGCCCTGACACTGCCCAGGCCGCAGGGGTGGGGGCACATCAGAAGCATGTGAAGGATGTGGGGGGGATGTGGGGGGCCACATGAGGATAGGTCAGGACCAGGGGTTGTGTCGGGGAGCATGGAGGACTGATGAGAAGTGGGGAGGGGCGCGGGGGTGCTGTGGCTCATCAGGCAGCAGTGGGGGGTGTACAGGAAGCATATGGAGGAATAGGGGACATGGGAACCTATGGGGGACGTGTGGAAACGTGTCACAGCAGACAGAAGGCACACATTGTCAATGTTTTCCCACTAAGGGCTGCCCCTTTGCTGCATAGATTCAGCCCCAGCACTTGTTGCCCTGTGAGGAGTGTCCAAACGCAGATCAGCTAGACACTGAGGCCATCTAGTGTTGGAAGCATCTTAATGGCCACTTTACCAAAACTCGCATCTGTAGTCCCCAACTTTTACCAAGGAGCCCTGGAGCCCTGGAGCTCAAAGGAGATTTGTCCAAGGGCAGGTCAGAAGTGCACCAAGAACTCCGTATCCTAGTCCCCAGTCCTAAGGGCCAGCTGGAGCCACTTGGCTGTCAGCTGTGTGGGGGCCACAACCCAAAAGACAGCCACATTCCCTAGCAGACCGGTCTGCTCCCTCCCTTGGTCACCAGCCATGCTCACCTTCTCCCTCACCAAAAACTTATCCACGGGTTACAGTATGAAAGTAAGTAGAATTTAAAAGAAGATAAAACTCCATACATCACAACTTACAGACGCTAACTGCAATCAGCACAACTAATGCTTCAGCGGTCGGATTGCTTCTGCAGACTCAGGAAACCTAAATGTCTGCAAATGGTGTACAATTCCTGGAGGTCCTACTCCCACCCCCTTCACTTCGTATTCTGGGCAGATGACAGGGAAACAGGTGTGTAAGGGTGCACATATGCCCATTTAGAAAGCAAGTAAACCACCCACCAGCTTTGGTCCTTTAGCACTCACTAAGGACAGATCGCTAGTGGCCCGGCTCATGGCTGAGTGCAGCCTAGAGGTGAAGCTCCCTGCTCCGTGCCCTGTGGCTCTCTCCTATAACAAGGAGTTCCAAAAAACAGGTTCTGGGGACTTGTCTCGGAAGCGGTGGCCTGACAGTCATCCTTTCTTAGGAAAGTAAATTGTAATTCCCACTTGCTCAGCACATCACTTCCCTCTGTGGGAAGGAACAGCTTGAACCCAGGCAAAGAAACAAGGCTTTGCCACCGTGATCCACTCTTCAGGCTGGAGAGACTGAGGAACTCTCTCCCCAGGCTTGCCTCCTGGGCTGCGCACTGTCTACCTGACTTACATCCCACCAGGGCCCCTGTTCGCCCATAGCGTCTCCCCATAACATTCAATCAAAACCGAACCCTCCATTTAAACCATTGCTTGGCTTTCCATTGCTTTTGGGATAAAAACATCGACAAGGTCCTGCCTGGTCTGGCCCTTGCTCACCTCTCAGCATTTCCCACATACCACACCTCCCTTGCTTTCTGCTCGCCAGCTTTACCCCACCTTCTCTCAACCCTTGGCTCTTGCCTTTCCAGGGTCATCACACACTCCACACCCTCTGTCTGGAATGCTCTTCCCTTCTCTCTCCTCCTAGTCACATATCTCCTCTTGAGGAAGCCCTCTCTGACTTCTTTGGCCAGATCTCCCTATCAGAGTTTTTTTGGGTACCTTTGTGGCACATATTCTAATTTGACCATTGTCTCTCTCCCTGGCAAGACTGAAAGCTCCATGTTGGATTTTGCTCATCCTCTACCTCACAGGTACTATGGCACCCCATAATAATAATGGTGGCAACTACCATTTATTAGGCATCTACTTGAGCTGGCCATTGTGGAAATAAGCTTTAATCTCTTCATCTTGGAGCATACTAGCCTCACTAGAGATGAGAGATACTAGCCTCACTACGCAGATCAGGATAGTGAGGCTTGGATAGGGTAAGCAGGTTGCCTCATAGTTGTTAAGTAGAGGAGCTGGGATTCAGGGACTTCTGGTGGTAAAGCCCATACTCAACCACCACTCCATACACCTGTTCATCTGTTATATCACCTTCCCCCTCACCATATACCACCCTTCTGCCATGTCTTCACCCTCTTTGTTCCATCCCCACCCACTCTGTATAACTCATGGCTGACCCAGAGTAGGGATTCAGTAAATGCCTGCTTGTTGAAACCTGGCCTGGTAATGTGATACCAGGTTTCCTTCTTCTATGCAGGCACAGTCAAGTACAGCATTGCCATCAAAAATCATCTGAAGGACACATTCAGTCGGCATCAATCAGATCCCCCTTCCTGAGCATCTCCTCATGAGCAGGTATTACATGAAGGGACTGAAATACCCAAGACATTATTTGCCAGAGGCGTGCTGGGGCACAGTATCCCTTAGGATGTCAATAAGCACAAAAACTGGACTCTGTCATCAAAGTTGGGAAGGCATGGATTGAAGCAAGTTGTACAGGGTCCCTTGTGGTGCACTTTCTTAGTCTTTCATGAGCTAATGTGTACTGACCATCCACACAAGGGGTTGGGATGGGCATCTCTTCCTCAAACAACTCCCAGAACCTTCTCTTCTGAGAGCCAAACACCTGACTAGAGTTCCATGGAAATGCTTTGAATGTCACCTAACCCATGGTACAACTCTCCTCTTGGCTTTGTCGGTGAAGTCAATATGGCTCTGACATCTTCAGCACAGCACTGATCCCTTGTGCTTGGCAGTGGAAAATCTGACAAATAATTCAGTATTCAATAATTCTCAGCTACAGGGACTCTATCAATATTTTTCAGCTTTAAAGTCTGATATCTTTCAGCCAAAAACTCACATGGCAACTGTTTCCATTGCCACCCCTCTTGGAGGTGGCTCTCAACGTTCTTGGTGCATGTATTATCCACATTAGGTGCAAAAGTCTCACAGGCTTCCTTTCCCAGGTACCAGGGCCATCAACAGCTCGGTAAAAGGTAATGAGAACAGGTAGGCTGCTTAAATGAAGCATGGGAAGGAAATGGTAAGACTGTATCCAATTTTTAGGACATAGAGAACAGATTTGCCAAATGACATGGTAGAAAGAAGCCTACCTACTAGTTAACTGAGGGTCTCAGAGGCTCCTCTGACCTTCAACCTATCAAGGGAAGAATTCAAGACAGGACTCTGACAGCACCATCCATTCATTCAACACATACTTAGTTAGAGAATGACTATTTTTACATTGTTAGCATTCACATCCTACCTGTCTATCTTTCAACAGATAATTTTAAGAACTGTGTGTACAAAGGGATGGTGAGTTGATTGTTTTCCATACCTGGGTTTTTAGATCTTGAAAGAATTCAATACAATTTGGGGAATAAAGAGAACATCTAGCCAACAAATAGACTGTACTTCCAAAGAGGGTTTGTGAATTAATTGTTTGGAGTTCAGGATGTACTTTCTAGAGGAAATCTCAGGCTGCTACTGATAATAATAATAATAGATACTAGAAATAGTAATACAGGGTTTATTATGTGCCTGGCCCTTTACTAAGCACTTAGTATTCATTTTTTTCACTCAACCCCTGCAATACTGCTATGACTTCTATGATGGTCATCTCTATTTTCCAGAGGAAGAAACTGAGGCTTAAAGAGATAGGGTAACTTATTTCAGGTCCCACATTTGGTAAATGGCAGAACTTAGACTCCAACCCAGACCTGTCTGTCCAGAGACATTCCAGCAAAAGGCTGTGCAACTCCAAAGCTGTGTTGACATATGGCAGAAAATTGCACAGTGATAACTGCAGCATCCATCACAAGGAAATAATAGCATCTAATAAGCAGGCTTATTTTCTATATTGAACACTAAGGATTTAAGAAAAGAAGACACGCTTTAAGAATTTGATTTTCTACCAAAGATGTCTTAACACATGGTTTACATTTCCCAATTCCTGATTCCTACCACCCTATGCAACCTTCATTCTGGTACATCATGGTTTATCTCGGGAACCTTGAGAACAAGCCAGATGCAAGCAGACTGACCAAAGGAGCAGAGGTTAGTTAGCTCTATTCTCCACACTCACAGCCAGGTTCATGCAGCCAAAATGGGAGGAAAGGACATCATCTCTGTCTGCACAACCTAAGCTAACCAGGGATATTAATCAATTGATGGATTCAAATTAATTGGTAATCAAATTGATCAATCCACATTCTTCAAGGAAGAACACTCCAACAGAAAAATAAGCAGGGAACATGAAAGAGTAATCCACAGAAAAATATAAACGGGGCTATAAACATATAAAAAGACTGCTAAATTCTCTAGGAATCACTGAGATACCAATAACAATAAAATACACTGGGCCATTACATTTACAACATTTGGACTGGTCTTGTTTTGTTTTTTAAAGATGACAGTATTTCTGAGGATCCATGCAGAAAGGCACTCCCATTTTCTGTGGGTGAACAGCAGTACAGCTTTTCTGTACAGCAATTGGAAAAGCACACCAAACACCCTTACAAAGTGCACGCCCTTTGCTTAGCAACTTCATTTCAAGGAGTTTGTCTTAAGGAACTAAATAGGGATGTACGAGAAGTTTAGCTACAAGTAGTGTGTCCTGTATGGTCCCATTTTTTTGTTAAAAAAAAAAACACACGTGCGTGGGGTGCCTGGGTGACTCAGTCGGTTGGGTGTCTGACTTCAGCTCAGTTTATGATTTCGTGGTTCGTGGGTTCAAGCCCCACATCAGGCTCTGTACTGACAGCTCAGAGCCTGGAGCCTGCTTCAGATTCTGTGTCTCCCTTTCTCTCTTCCCCTTCCCCGCTCACACTGTCTGTCTCTCTCAAAAATAAACATTAAAAAAAAATTAAACACACACACACACACACACACACACACATATCTTTAAGACAAAGTCTAGGAGAATATAAACTAAAAAATAAATTGTAGTTACCACTAGATTACAGAACAAGGACTAATTTTATATTTTCTATTTTTTTGCTCAATGAATATGTACTAATGCTGTAATTTTTTAAGTTGCATATATAAAAGCTGTAAGTGTGTGTATATATATATTTGTGTGTGTATATATATATATATATATATATATATATATATATATTTAGGTTACATGTGTGTGTTTGTGTGTATATATATATATATATTAGGCTATATATATGTGTGTGTATATATCTGTGTGTGTGTATATATACGTGTGTATATATATATATATATATATATATATATAGCCTAAAATATACATATATATATATGATTCAAGCCAATGAACCCATTCCAGATTATTTGCAGGGTAGGGGGTGGGGTACCCTTTGTCTTGAGTAGTGGTCTCCAAAGTAGATTATGTGCATGCCAGGATGTGCAGAAGAAGATCCATTGAGATGTGGGGAGAAAATATTAGAGCTTCTATTTATATTTATTCTTCATCAAAAAATAAGAAAGATGTTTAGTGTTAGCAACATGTAATAAAGTAGCTGACACTGGCACCTCGCTGGATCCCCTGGTGAGCCAGGCGCAAGTCACATGAGACCTGATGGTTCCCAAAGGAGGAGGGGTTCCCAAGACAGAGGCTTCACCTTCTTTCTTGCTTGCTTTCAGTGTCTCATGCTGTGCCGCACTTGACATGTGCCCAGTTACATCAATTTATGACTCTGGTGTTCAGATGTAACTAAACCGGCCCTCAGGAAATAGACAAGTGGCTTTAAAAGAGTCCTGCCAAGAAATGGCAGATTGCAGATGATAATGATAATATTGCAAGCCCAGCAAACAGCAAGCAAAAGCTCACTGTGACACTTCTGCTCCCCGTGACAGCAAGTCCTCAGCCACATGATTAGATAAAAGTAATGACACTCTAATCAGATCTGACAAGAAGTGAGCCAGAAAAAGCCAGAAAGTACGGAGTTAGAGGTGATGTTTTAACAATACCAAGGATCAGTAAGACAGAAACCGGGTTCCAGCTTTAAAGAAATTATATTGTTGAGTGAGAAAGCGAAGTGCAGAACAGGGAGTAATAATCATCAACCACCATAAAAGGGGAGGGAAATACTGTCTGTACTGGCTTGTACGTGCACTTAAAAACAACAGTGGAAGGATAAACCAGACATGAACAGTAGTGGTAACTTGCTTAGAAAAGCAAGACCTGAGGAGACTGACAAGTAGGCAAGGAGACATTTCAGGCTTTTACTTACAGCTTTTGAAGTTTGCACTGTATGGATGTATTACCTCCTCAAAAAAAAGTAAAAGCAATATTTTAATTACTTTTTTCTTAGGCCATTTCTGAACATTTCCGAACCATATTCTATAAAAGTCTTCTACTCTTGGAGTCTGACCTACTGGTTTATCAGATCCAATTTTAAACCTGTGAGTGGTTCAGCTGGTGAGGCGTCTGACTTCAGCTCAGGTCATGGTCAGACTTCAGATCCTCTGTCCCCTTCTCTCTCTGCCCCTCTACTGCCCATTCTCTCCCCCCCCTTCTCTCTCAAAAAGAAATAAACAATAAAAAAAATTTAGACAAATAAAAGCTATGAGAGCTATTAAATATGCCTTATTCCGAACACTTGTCTATCTATCTCCAAAAATCTATTCCTCAGAACATTTCTGAATGTGGCAATGGAAAGAAAGAGAGGCAGAGGAAGGAGCCCATTCCAGCCCTCCTGGGAATATCTGACTGACCGAATACACAAGCCTCAACCATCCACTTGGACAACATTTTTAACACTGTCCTAGGAAGTTATTTTAAAAAAAAATATATATATATATATATATTAAAATATATATATATATATATTATATATATATATATATGGAAACTAAATATATATATATGGAAACTAAAAGTCTTACCAAATTCCCAGGCAACTTCTGGTTTCAGGTCCAGCATGTAAAGAGCTTGAAAATCTTGTCATCACTTGCCAAAGTAGGATCTAACCTCCACAAAGTGGCCCCTCACCTCCAAAGGATTTCCCAGGGTCCTCAGGAAATTCTGAAGAGGTCAACAAGTCCAGAACTAATGGAACTTGTGTCCAGTATTCTAAAAGTTACAAATCAAAACTCAAAAGAGAACCTCAGTACATCATCCTCTTTGTCCTTCTAAAGTGAATACTATGACTCTATTCATTTTGAATGTGCACCCAAATCTCTTTCCCATATCTATTTTGCCATTTTTATTGTGTCTCACGGTATTCTTTAAAAGGTATATCTAAATTCCTTTTCAAACAGAATGTTTTTACAAGGCCCTCCTTTTCTTGTGGATTCCAAAGCAGTCCCCGGAAGGAAGAAAATCCCCCAGGTTGACATGTTAAGAGCTGAGGAATGTGCTCAACATCATTAGTCACTAGGGAAATGCAAATAAAAACCACAATGAGATACCACTTCATACCCACTAGGATGGTCATAATCAAATATATGGATAGTAGGGGTGCCTGGGTGGCTCAGTCAGCTAAGCGTCTGACTTCAGCTCAGGTCATGATCTCACAGTTCGTGGGTTCGAGCCCCACATCAGGCTCTGTGCTGAGAGCTCAGAGCCTGTTGCCTGCTTCAGATTCTGTGTCTCCTTCTCTCTCTGCCCCTCCCTCACTTGTGCTCTGTCCCTATCAAAAATAAATAAATGTAAAAAATAAAAAATAAATAAATATATGGACAGTAATACATGTTGGTGAGGATGTGGAAAAATTGAAACCTTGTACATTACAGGTAGGAATGCAAAATGGTGCCGCCACTGTGGAAAACAGTCTGGCAGTTCCTCAAAAAGCTAAACATCATATCACCATATGACTCTGCAATTCTACTCCTAGGTATATATCCAAAAGAATTAAAAACAGGTATTCAAACAAAAGCTTGTACTTAGAAGTTCATTCAGCACTACTCACAATCACCAAAAAGCAGAAATAACCCAGACGTCCATCAACTGATGATGTAGTATATACGAAGTGTGGTATGCCCATGCAATGGAATATTATTCAGGCATGAAAAGGAATGAGGTACTGACACATGCTACATCATGGATGAACTCTGAAAACTTAAACAAGACACATATGTGATTCCATGTATATGAAATAGAATTGGTAAATCTATAAAGATAGATCAGTGGCCACAGGGGCTGGGTACATGAGTGAAGGGGAAGTGATTTGCTTAATGGGTATGGGGTTTCTCTTTGAGGTGATAAAGAAGTTTTGGAAACTATCTAGTGGTATGGTTGTACAACATTGGAAATATACTAAATGCCACGGAACTGTATACTTTAAGATGATTAATTTTATATTACATGAATTTTATTTTGATTAAAAAAAAAAACCTAGGAGAGGGAGGTGCCTGGGTGGCTCTGTCAGCTAAGCATCTGACTCTTGGTTTTGGTTCAGGTCATGATCTCATGGTTTGTGGGATCAAGCCCCGTATCAGGCTCTGCACTAACAGCGTGGAGTGTGCTTGGGATTTTCCCTCTCTCCTCTCTCTCTGCCTCTCCCTTCACCCTCTCTCTCTCTTTCTCTCAAAATAAATAAATAAACATTAAAAATTAAAAAAAAAAAACCTAAGGGCTGGTTATCCCCATCCTATGGTTTGTGGTCTCCTCATTTCTTCTCCGTGTAGATCTTGGGTAAATGACAAATCAAACTGCAAAAGCTTGAGTCCATGGGTTTGTTCCCACGCCAGTTCTCGCTCGTGCCCAGGAGTAAACCCAGTCCATTACTCTGCCATATCTGAACTTTATCCTCTTCCTGTTCTGGTCCTTCACAGACACTGCTGATACTTCTGCTAGGTAACAGTGATTTACATTGAGCACCTCCTACTTCCAGAGTCACTAAGCTAAGCACTTAGCATGCATTACCTCATGTAATGTTCCCAACAATGCCATAAAGTGAGATTATCACTGTCTCCATTTTACACTTGATGGAACAGAGAAGGACTTTCCCAAGACACCTGGGCAGTGGCAAAACTGGGCTGGGAAGGTGGATGGCAATGATTCCAAAGCCATGACACAAATCTATTCTCTGAGATGTTAATGGTGTTCCCTGCAAAATAAAGTGGGAATTCATATTAGTTTAAAAAAGACTCTGATAAAAATCCTGCAAGAAAGGAACTTTGGATTTCTTTTTCCCAGTGTTCTCCAAAATTAGTTAACCACAGAACACTCTCTCCCTCTCTCTTTCCCCTCTGGCCCCTCCTGCATCTCTTCGTCTCTTTCAGAGAACTTCCCTTAACATCTCAGGGGACACTCATGTTTCTGGGACCACAGGGTGGAAAGAGCCACCCTGTCGGGCCAGAGAGGCCTCTCCAGCTAAGCAGTGTCAAAGGGACTAGTCATAACACTAAAACGGAAAGGCGGACTTCAGAGACCACTGAGCTGGGTGTAGGGACCCCGGCAACGGGGTCTGGCACTACAGGAGATAGGACTCAACTGCAAACCCAACAAGGGAAAGTGAGGACGTACAGCCAAAGAGCCAGGTGGGGGTGAGTGGATGGAAAATTCCTAAGAGGAAAGGGGCGCTCTGGCTAAACCCACCTACCAGGGTGATCAGACACCATCTGCAGGACAATGGAAGATAAGGAACCAGATCAGCTATCGAGGGTGAGACTCTGGCTAAACCACCTTCGCAGGATTCTTGCTAAAACTGGATAATGCGAGATGGACACAGAAGCCCAAAAGCCAAGTCCTAGCTGGGAAGAGGGCCCAAAGGAGCCTGGCTGAAGTTTGGTCAAGGAGAGGCTCTGCCAACAAACCACCAGCTGACCCCCTGCGTCAGACTCTGAAGAAGTACCAGAGGGACCTGCAGGAAAACAGAGCAGGAAGTTAGGAGGCGGCAGGACGAATCGAGGAAGATGGCAGAGCCAGGGCTTCCAGCCGGGATTCTCAGCCCTGAAGCACATCGCAATCCCTGCAGAACTGAAAAACAAAAGCAAAGAACCCACCTCCGCCCTCGGAGGCTCTGCGTAGAGCTAGAGCTCACACATGCACACACTTGTCCGTCTTCCCAGGTGAGTCTGGTGCGCAGCAGCCGGGTGGGACCGCGCCGGGCCGGGCTGGGCATCTCCCTCACACGGCTCCCAGTCACGGCCAGAGAGGTTCCCCCAAGAAGACACGCCAACGGGCTTCAGGTTTCTTGAAGAAAGGCTGTCCTTGGCAGCTCTAACCTCAAGAAGCTGAGACTGACAAGGCCAGGATGAGGGAGAGAGGCAGGAAGCGGCATCCTCCCCATCTTCACTGGAGCCAGGGCCATTAGGCAGAAATGGCTTCCTCTCCCCCGGAATCCCCACGCTTGCCATCGAAAGCCAGAAACAGGATGAGTGATTACAGTTCCTGACAATCAATCCATTTCATAGGATCTCCCTCTCAGTTATTTCCTAAATAAATGGATTTTTGGAGGGAAGGATTTATTGCCAATCAACCCTGTCAGCTCTCTATATCATCAACATGTATTTTCTTTTACAAAGTATTTGTTGTATTCTGGTTTTTTTGATTTTTTGTTTGTTTGTTTGTTTTTGAATGTGGCCTGAGATAGACGCATCCTGGAGAATTTAAGAAATTCCATTTTATTTTGTTGTTTTCCTTCAGGCTTTCCGGATGCCCATTTCCCTGGCCTCTCAGCCTTTATGTTAATGGTTTTCAAATCATGGCCCCAGAACCACCACCACCAGCACCTGCACCAGCAACAGCAGGGAGCATGTTAGAAATGCAAAGTCTTGGACTTCAACACCCCCCCCCCCCATCTACTAAATCAGAAACAGAAATGCTGAGGGTGGAGCCACAACCCGTTATCTTAACAAGCCTTCAGGTCACACTCAGCTGCACAGTCAGACTGCTTTCAATTCTTTTGCTTGAGACCCTAAAAGTCCACACTTTGCGGAAATAGTCTGTGTCTTTAAGCACCTCCCTTAGATTTCTAGGCTCTTTGTTTTTTTGTTTGTTTTATTTTGAGAGAGAGAGAGCATGAGCAGGGGAGGGATGGAGAGAGGGAGAGAGAGAGAGAGAGAGAGAGAATCCCAAGCAGGCCCCTCACTGTCAGTACAGAGCCTGATGTGGGGTTCAAACTCACCAACTGTGAGATCACAACCTGAGCCCAAATCAGAAGTCAGACGCTTAACCGACTAGGCCACCCAGGCGCCCCCTTTTTAAAAATTTGTGTTGTCAAACTCTTCTTTGGTAGTCATTGCTCTGAGCAGGCCCCGATGTTCTTTCTTAGTCATGGGTTGTCTGTGGAAAGGACGCTGGGAGCAGGGGTCACTATGCGGGGCCTGATCGCCTGGGCCACAGGACAAAATATAGGGAATTAAACAAGAGCAAAATCCAGAACCAGTGATCAAAGGAAAGAGAAACGTGGGCTTCCCCGGCACCAGCCCCCAGTGGGGAGGGAAGCCGCAGGACTGAGATCCCACAGCAGAGCGCCAGGAGGCCCACACAGTCCTGGTTGATGCCCCTGCCCCCTGCCTTCCTTTCTCAAACTTACTGGCCAATTTGCATGAAGTCCCAGCTCATTAGGCACTGGGGATTGGAAGTCTAGTATTAGGCAATGTCTCCCCTCCAAGGTTTCAACTTCCTTCCAACACCAGAGAAACCAGGTACAGGAATCCAGAACTGCAGGCTAGAATTCTTTTTACTGAGAATTTGCAGTCTCCTGAGCAAGGGAGAAGGGCCCAAGGGAGCTTGCCCTGCTAAAAAGGGCTAGCCGCCTCCCTACAGGGACGGCCTTGAAGGACACCCAGAATCTCTCTGATTTGGGGGCACACCCCAAAATTCCTCATCTCAGAACCGCTGTCTCTACTGAGGCAATGTGGTTCCAGAAAACATTTTTTTATTTTTGTTTTTTTTTTTTTTCCAGAAAACATCTTTTAAGTTAATCCCTCCTTTGGAGTCATCAAACCAGAGAGGGGCCTGGCATCAGTTTAGCACCTACTGTATACCAGATTCCATGCCAAGTACACTATACACATTGTCTCCTTTATTCCTCATCAGCCTGTGGGGCAGACACTATTACCACCCCCACTCCATTGTACAGATGAGGAAACTGAGGCCCAGGGAGTGTGTGACAGTTGCTCTAGATCATAAGACTAGTGTGGGGCAGGTCAGAGGCAAACCCAGGTATGAGCACTTCCCCTGCACCGCCTCCTACCTTTAACCCATCCGCTCATGTTTGCCTTTGAAAACTTAGAAACAGATTCCCTAGAAACAAAGCCGGATTCCTTAAACACAGGAGTAGAAAAGGGGCAGAAAAGGGCCAGATATTATTTTGAGTGAGATAGGGTCTTTGTAGCGAACAAGACTGGTGAAGTCCGGTGGTCCTGGAGGGCTAGGGTGAAAGTACATTCATAGCCTGCAAAGCAAGAAGGGGATTCAAAGCCATAGGTAAGAAGGCCTTTGCCTCACCCTGGCCCATGGATTCCCCAGGAGTGGGATTGTGAAAACAGGAGAGTTTCTGAGGGCTTCTAGTGGGAACCGGTGCTCAAGTAATCCCTGCCTGCAGAAGGGGACTTTTCCTACCCCACTCTCCTCCTGGCCTCAGAGACCTGAACAACAAACACTGCTAACAGAGGTCACTTGCCCCCATCACACAACATAAGCCACCTGACCCTCCTTCGGGAAAAGGCCCTTTCTGTCCAGCAGGCCTAGAGACCAGGCAATCTGAGTCCCACCCCTCCCACCACCCCAACTTCGGGGTTCACAGCCCGAGCAGATGGCCTCCCATGGCAAGGAAAGCCCAAAAAGATCTTAAAACCATCCCCAGAGGGGCAGTCCCACTTTTGGGGATGGCAGTTACGGAGTGCCCCGAGTATGTAATTTTTAACTGATGTAAATTCAGCTTTCCCTGCTTCATTCCAGGAGACACATAATACAATGTTAGGGGTGTGGAAGTGTGTGCATTATGATTAGATTCACAAACCTAGTGCTTGAACGGACGCCGGGAGACCAGCCCCCCAGGAGGGCAAGACAAATCTTAGGCAGAAGCTTTGGGTTTCAGTCTCAGGCTTTTGTTATGGGATAGATTTCTCTGGGTCCACCGTGCTATTGGCATCATCGGACCCCTTCCTTCATTTGCTCCTTAGTGGATTCTAATCAGGACTGGAAGGCAAAGGCCAGGAGCCTGTTCTAGGACATCTGTGGAAGGGAAAGTTGGGTGGATCTGGTGGCGACAGACTCAAATGTCATGGTGGAGATGAGGCTGCCAGGCCGCTACCACAGCAGCAGAAGAGATCTGGGTGGGGCACAGATGAGGCCTCCTGGGTACTTGCTGGAGTTGTACATGTTGCCCTGGGTGAGGTTATACAAGCATCGAGTGTCACTTCACGAAAGTTCATTAAGCTGTATATTTATGTTTCATGCTGTGGAATGTTTGTTGCATTTCATCATTTTTTTTTTGAAGCATGGCTTTTAAAAAACAGGCATCCTGAGCATTTCCAGTTTAATCCCAATATTGCCTCCAAGGCCTCCTGAAAGAGATGACGTGCATGAGTCAGGAAATGTCTGTGAAAGGGCAATGTCATTCTCTAAGCAGCAAGGGAGGAATCTGATTTCATTCTGTGGGGGGTGGCGGACAGGAGATTTTCCCCTTCTGGAGTGCAGGAACCCTTGCCTCCGCGCCCAGAGGGATGCAGAGCTGCAGACAGCCTGGAGGAGGGGCCTGAGGGCGCCCCACTGGGAGTGGGAGCGAGTGTTGGCATGGGCTGAGAGAGGCCGAGCAGCCATGCTGGCAACTGCTGAAAGAAGGAGCCGCCAGGGGCCTCCACAGGCCTGATCTCTGCTACCATCGCAGCAGATTACGTGAGGTAAAATGTGTTTTTATAAAGCCACTCCCAACTTTTCATTAGCTTGCTTTTTTCTTAACGAGAAAACTGATCAGGAGAAACCACAAGAGAGCCCCAGCTGGATTTGAGCTCTTTGCAGGGTGGCCAAATGTGGCTGAACTCAGACCAAATAAAGATGTTTACTGACAGCCTAATAAACAAATGGACCCCTTTGGATGTAACCTTGATGAATGGAGCATCCAGGTGTTTTCAATAATGGCAATAAGCACTACAACTCAAAGTATTTCTGATTCAAGTATAATGCATTATTAGGCCATTAGAGGCTGAGCACGGAGGACCATTTGGACACGGCCCTATCAATAATGCTGCTTCCCAGCCTGCATTTAGGCCCAGGGAATTAGTCATCCTGATATTCTATTTAATAAAAACCTCAAGAAGAAGCATCAAAAATCACATTACATTTTAACAGGGTTACAGCAGCCCAGGAGAACCACAAGTTTAATTTTCATAAGAGCATTCATTCCTCAATTATGTCAGACATGAAAATGTAAATGGCAAATTTAATGCTCACAATATCCCTCAAAGCACATTGGCAGGTAAAGGCACATTATGTTGAGTAGATGCTGGCTGCATATCAAGCAGCCCCCAGAGTGAGACTTGGGGGTGCAGAGAGGAGGAGGGATTCAGGCTACTTAGCTGGAAGAGCTCCAGCGCCTTGGGTAGGGGGAGGGGAGGAAACACTTGTGCGTCCCAGAGACACAGGCTCCCTGGCGCCCGCTCATGGCATTTCTAACGGGTGCCAAAAGCCCATTTTGTTCAATTTGTTCCGCAGTCAAAAGATGCCAATGAAGGCATTCCAGGGTCTAAAAGTGAACAGGACTTCCAAGGGATTACCAGGAATTGTACGGAGTATGCGAGATGGGAATGTGTATTTTAAACAAAATTCCAGGTTAGAAACTACTCCTCCTTCAGAGGACTAGACCATTTTCTGGTCAAGAGTGTGATAGAACGAGGAGAGTATCATTTCTATTTTGTTAACTTTTTTAAAGTTTATTTATTTATTTTGAGAGAGAGAGAGAGAAAGAGAGAGCACAAGGGAGGGGCAGAGAAGGAGGGAGGGAGAGAGAATCCCAAGCAGTCTCCACACTGTCAGCACAGAGCCCGATGCGGACCTTGAACTCACAAACCATGAGTTCATGACCTGAATCAAAATCAAGAGTCGGACTCTTAACCAACTGAGCCACCCAGGCACATCTTATTTCTATTTTTAATGGGAGCCACTGAATTCAACCACCAAAGAATTCCACTGCCTTTTTTTCCATAAAGAAAATGGCTTCTGCAAGATGTTCATGATATATTGGTAGATTTAAAAAATGGAATAATCTGTAGCAAGAAAATACCAGATATTAATTGGGTAGGTATACGTATAGGAAATCATCTGAAAGATTATATACCAAACTAAGGGTATCTATTGAGTGTGCATTACTTTTGTAAGCAAAAATAATAATGATAAAGCTTTTTTTCAAGATAGAAACCCTGTTAGAGAATGTCCATTCATGGGTACAGCCATCTCTCCAACGACAGTTATACCATTCCTTCTGAGTTTCTCTGTGTCTGTAATTAAACCAGAATCATAAGACATGGGAGAAGAAAGGAGGCTCAGATACACTCTGGTCTTATCCCTCCCTTCACTCTGGAGGAAACTAAGACCCAGAGAGATTCATTCATTCAGCAAGGATTTGCCAGAGTCCAAATGCGCCAGGCAGGACTCGAAGTTCTGTGTTTCCCTCCACAGCTTGATCCAAACCTCACTCTGAAGATCTTGGAGCAGATACATCACTGATAACTGGGTTCTATGGAACCTAATCTATGACAGCAAATTTTGCCATTCTTTCCTTTTGGTGAATTTTTTTGGAAGTTCACCTTTAAAAGATCTACTCAAATGTTTTTTATTTCAAACAAGGTCATGAGTCATTGTTTTAAATATTCTTTGCTCTTTTCATGTAAGAAAGCATTTATAAAGATTTTTTCAGAGGAAAATGTTCAAACCATATTATTTTATATGTGAAAGATCCTATAGGGAAAACATAAGAAGACACAAACATTGAGTTGATGTCAAGGAACTTTAAATGGCCCAGGTAAGAAGAGACGAGGGTCCACACCAGGGCTATAACTGAAAGGTCAGATGGGAGGGAACAAATGAGATACTTAGGAGGTAAAACCTTTAGAATGTACAAACTGAGTGGATGTGGGGATGAGAAGAAGAAGAACCAAGGATGCATGTGGGAAGACACGGCTTTAGAAGCTAGGGAATGTCGATGTCTCCAAGTACCTAGGAAAGACAAGAGAGACATTTGGTAGGATGGGGTAGGGAATTAATTTATCTTTCGGCAGGTTGAGTTTGAGGAGCTTTGGGGACATTCAAGGAAAGATTCTGATGGACATGGAGTCTAGAGCTCCAGAGAAAATTCTGTTGGAAGACAGAGAGTTGGAATACAACTTCGCCATATGACAGTGGTTAAAACTGTGACAGGGAATGAGGTTTTTGGCCCAGGCAGAACGTGAATGAAAAGGGAAAGTGGTTGCCATTGTCTGCTAAGCAACAAAAACGCTAAAGCCTTAGGCAGAACAAGAACTGATGAAGGCAACAGGGAAAGAACAGAGAAGTAGTAAAACACCAGGACAGCGGCCAGATCACAAATGCACAGGGCAGAAGGCCACACAGATCATAAGAAGCTAGGAATCAAAGATGGGGGATTTGCTAGCACTACTGAGTCAGCATGACCCTTTGGGCTTTCTCGAGTAAGTTAGACTATGACAACACTCACAAAATCATAACAAAATTTTATTGATGCCTGATTTCTGGCTGGACCCCAGGGAAGCTGAGGCAAGATATGTAAAGCCCAAGCTCCCAGACATTTCAAACAAGGCTTAAATTTTTTTTGAAGTGTTTCATAAGAAAACACTCTTCTCCCATGACAACATTTCATGGGTCCTCAGCTCCTCCCCAACACTTAACAACCCACACCCTATGAAGGGGTAGGGAAAACCTTGTCGGGAGAAATGGAAGACATCTGCCAGCCACAAGCAAGACTTCACCTTGCCTGTCTGCCTTCTCTCTGTCAACACTGAGCGTCTGTCACATGCTGAGCAGCTTGACACTTGGGTCCCTTCTCTGTGCCCAGCAGCAAAAGAACAGAGGAAGTTGAAATCACATAGATCCTACATGTCTGCTGCGGAGAGAGTAAAATATGAATATTCTAAGACAACGTTGTCTCCATACGGCAGAGCAGAAGACAACATAGGCAGGATGGGGCAAGAATCTTACTCATGCCAGTAAATCAGTGGGGACACTAATGAGAGGTTTGACTCTGGGTTCTTGTCACATAATCGGGATCTACAAGCACTTCCTCCTTCCTCCTGGAGCCATTATTACCTTCCCTATGTGACTACTGAAGAGCATGGTGAGGGAAGAGAGGGGTGAAGAACCAGGAAATGACGCATTATAACAGCTGAGTTCAACAATGGCAAACCCCTGGTATTGGGCTGGGAAGGTAACCTCCTTCCCTCTGGCTTCGTGTTCCACCTGAGGGATATGACTGACTCTCCTGGCCACTCCTTCCCCCTGCAGAAGAGAAGTGATCTATCAGATTGTCTGACTGAAAGCAAATGCTTATCTGAGGATGCACCTGTGTCCCCAGGAGCCTTTAGAAATCCCCACCAACAGAAGGCATCTCTGCTTTTCTGGGTTCCCTGCAGAAACGTGTGGACAAACAGATTGTCCTGGGTGGCAATTGCTCGCTGTGAAGCAGCTGGAAGGGCTCCACTTTGCACAAAATAAATAAATCTACAATGTAATGTTAAATAAATCTACGATGTAATGTAAGTTGTGACATGCACCGAGAATACCTTCCACTGGCAAATACGCTGATGTGTCTGGGACACTGGTTTTGTCCAGAAGAGTCTGACAAAAACAACAAACACACATTAACTGAATGAGAATTGGAACGACAAGGAGAGAAAGAAAGTATGTGTTCAGGCCTCCTCTGTGCTGAGCCCTGCCTTTTATATACACTATAACCATCCAATCTGCACAATAATTCCACTAGACAAGGAAACAGCATCAGAGAGCCCGGGCAACTTGCCTGAGATCACACATGGAAAGAGCAGAGCCGGCATTTGAAGGCCTCAGGTCTGTCTAATTCCAAAGCTCCTGGTCTTTTCATTCATACGTACTGACAGGTGGCAAGCAATTTGTTTTCCTCATTTTCTCTTTGCTTGCAGTTTCAGCCCCACACCAGAGCAGAAAGCCCACTGTCTGGGAATAACAGAAGTGTTGGAGTTTTACCTGGGGTTCAGAAAATTCCTAAGAGCTGGTAAGGGACATACCCGCTGTTGCGAGGGAGGTGGCAGGAATACACATGATAGTACACCTGCACACTATAGTACACCCACACATTGCAGTATACTCACACATGGTTGTACACATGCACGCTGCAGTGCCTCTGCACTCTGTAGTACCACTGCATGCTGCAATATATTTGCGCTCTAAAGTTTACCTCAAGGTTGTAGTAGGCTGTAGTCTGTCCTCATAAATGTTAGTTCCCCTTTCTCAGTTTGAGAAAATGATAGGAACCAATCGCAGTGACAGGGACTGCATCTTGACAACAGTAAAGAGAGGACACCAGCAATTTAAAACTGTTCAGAAGAACTAAAGCTAGGCTTTTTTCAAGGAGGCTCATATCCTGGTGAGAATCAGTTCGTCATCAACTAATCAGGAAAAATCTGTAGAACCCAAACCTCATGGGAAGTGCCATGCATAGTAGACCACCTTCTAGGATGATCCCCAATGATGCCTGTCTCCTGGTGCTCATACCCTTGGGTAATTCTCACCCCTCAAGGGTAGACTAAATTTGGTACTTGCTTATAACAAGTAGAATACAGCAAAAGTAAAATAACTTCATTTCTGAGATTTGGTTATAAAAGACCGTACTTTCCTTCTTGCTGGCTTGCTCGACCATTCTCCACCCTCCACCACTCACTTAGGTAAAGCCAGCTGCCATGTTGTGCTGCCCTATGGAGAGGCCCCTGTGGGAGAAATTGAGGGTGACTGTCAGCCAAGGTGGAGACGCCCTAGCTGCAACCTCATGAGAGACTCTGAGCCCAAAGACCCAGGTAAGCCATGCCCAAATTCCTGACTCACAGACACTGTGGCATGACAAATGTGTGTTACTTTAAGCTAAGTTTTGGAGTAATTTGTCACACAGCAATAGATAGCTAAAGCACCAAGTGAACTAGACTCTGCACAATTTTTCATTTGAATAAACATAGTCCAGAAACCACAAATAATTAAAATCGATCCCAAGCTTCACTGGAATTTTGTAAAGAAAGTCAAAGCAAATACAACTTTAAAACCACTACCACACCGAAAACCTTCTTTGGCCATTTCAGCACGCCAGTTATCGCTCACGTCCAGTGGCTGCCCCACAGCCCCTCTCTCTTTATGCCTCAATCTGAATTGCTTACTGAAAACTCACCACCAGATTTGGGCCCTCATGGCCCTTCTCTTGACTTCCACTCTCCCTTTCCTTCAATGTCTTTTCTTCTTTTCTTTTGAAAGTATATCTGGACCATGGCAGACCCAAATCACCAGTAACCATCCCTCAGTTTTGCCTCTTCTGGCCCTAAAGCAACCAGTGAGCCGAGCAAGTGAATACAGCATTTGCCTTAGTCAATGGGGTGGTGGAAAGACAGGGAACACACACTTGGGTGAATATTTGCCCCTGTCACACCTGGTGATGGGCTTGAGCTGTTCCATGAACAAGCACAAACCCCATGGCACGTGGACTTCAGCTTTAAAAAAAAAAAAAAGAGTATCAGGTCCTTGGAGAAGTAGCAGCTGCCAGGGATGACTTGGGTGCCGACCACCATTCCTAAAAAATTGGGCCTTCTGGAATGAAATTTTCCTCTAAGACAATTTTACAGTTTCTCTTTCCATTTGTGATTACATTGGGAAGGGTAGATTACAGATATTTTTGGGCTAGAGATGTCTTACATACTCATGAATTAGGTAAGGGTTTTATCCTACAGCCAAATTATTAAAAATAAGAATGACTTAAAAATAAAAAGTAAAATAATAATAATAATAATAATAATAATAATAATGATAATAATAATAAAGAAGAAGAAGAAGAAGATCTCAGGAAGAATGCCAAGTTCCACCAAGACTGAATTTCTCAAGGTCCTGCAACCTAGCCAGTGTCTGGTTGAAAATTTGCTACAGCCTCATCTGGGGCATTCAGATAACTCTGAGTATACCCTGATAGGCTGTGCAGAATCATTATCTCCCCTAAGTAGATCCAGTTCCAAGAGCAGGAAATTAAATAGCTTATTTTAGCCAAGAAGACTGCCGTAAATTAGCTAACTCCATTACCTTCATTGCAGTGCTCCTCTTGCCCTAAAGGACAGCCCTGGGGCTGCACAGGAAGCTCTCAACCACTGAGAGCGGGCGTGGCTCAGGCTGCACGAAGTCTGAGCCTCAGAGTGTCTGTGCAGAGAGAAAAAGTGCCATTCAATGCCCCAAATGCCACCACCTTGGGTTCAAACAAGAGTGTCTCAGGTTATTTTCAACAGGACAGTGAGCTCTGGGAGGACAAGGATGGCATCCTTTATCTCTGAATATATTGTAAGGTGCTCTGTGTTTAGGTAAGCCAAAATGTTTTACTCTCTAAAATGGGAGTGTGTCTCCCTCTCTCTCTGCTTCTTACCGCACTCACTCACTCTCTCTCTCTCTCAAAAATAAATAAACATTAAAAAAAAAAAAAAACAGGGCACCTGGATGGCTCAGTCGGTTAAGTGTCCGACTTCAGCTGAGTTCACAATCTCACGGTTCATGGGTTCGAGCCCTGCTGAGCTGTCAGCACAGAGCCTGGAGCCTGCTTCAGATTCTGTGTCTCCTCTCTCTCTGTTCCTTGTCCCACTCACGCTCTGTCTCTCTCTCTCTCTCTCTCTCTTTCAAAAATAAATAAACATTTAAAAATTTAAATAAATAAATAAAATGGGAGTAATATGCGCATACGCTCAGAGCTGTAGAGAACATTACAAATTGTGTACATTGAGCTTCTAACAATTTATAGATACAGATATATATCTATAGATATAGACTGGCATATAGTAGCTACTCAATATTAATGAAAGGGGAAGAGAGTATCACAGAAGAGATAATGGAAAGAAAATTAACCATAAAAACATATATTTATTATTGTGTATGTTATTTGTCAGACACCATTTTCAATGGACAGAGAGCAGCAAAATATATAACAGAGAAAGACAGCATTTTTATAATCTACAAATTTAATATAGTGACAATAACTAGTATGTATAGCTAACTGTTAACCATTTGTTATCATGACCATTTCATGGTGAGAAAACTGAATATTTCAGAGATTAAGTAATTTGCTGAAGCTATCCACAAGTATATAATAAGGTTTTTAGAATGACAATAGTATCTTTGGAGTACATCATATTTACCAGACGCTTTGCATACATTAGCTCTTTTAATGTTTTCAGCAACCTCATCATTAATTTTTTTGAGAGAGAGAGAGAGAGAGAGCAAGCAGGGCAAGAGCAGAGGGAAAGGAGAGAGAGAATCTCAAGCAGGCTCCATGCTCAGCACAGAATCCAATGTGAGGTTCAATCCCACAACTGCTAGATCATGACCTAAGCCAAAGTCAAGAGTCAGACGCCTGACCAAACGAACCACCCAGACACCTCAACAACCTCATCATTAAGCTAGAGGCTATTACCCCACTTAACAGAGGAGGAAACAGAAGCCCAGAGAAGTGTCAATGACCATTAAGTGGCAGAACCCATGTGCTTCCTCCTGACGATATCCTTGATAAATATATACACAAAATCCTCAACAAAATTCTGAATTGAACTGCACATTAAAAGGATCATACACTCTGATCATGTGGGATTCATCCCTGGGATGCAAAGTTGTTTCAAACATATGCAAATCAAAAATACCATACACCACATTAATAGAATAACAGATGAAAGTCCTATGATCCTCTCAGTTGATGCAAAGAAAGCATTTGACAAAATATGACACTGTTTCATGACAAAAGCTCTCAATAAAATGGGTACAGAATGAACATACCTGTACAGAATGAACATACTTCAACATAATCAAGGCCATATATGACAAACTCCAAGCTAGCATCATATTCAGTAGAAAAGCTGAGAGCTTTTCCTCCAAAATTAAGAACAAGACAAGAATACCCACTTTCCAGTCTTACTCAACATAAAAAAAGAGCCGGGGAGAGCCTGGGTGGCTCAGTCAGTTGAGTGCCCAACTCTCGATTTCAGGTCAGGTCATGGTCCCAGCATCATAGTATCAGGTCCCGCATCAAGCTCTGGGCTGAGCATGGAGCCTGCTTAAGAGGCTCTTCCTATCTCTCTCTCTCAAATAAAAAAGAAGGAGGAGGAGGAGGAAATAGTCTACCTGAACTGACATTTAACAATAGGTCTAACGGGGGATAAATGTGCACTATGAAGAAAGGTGCCATGGGTGGAAAAAACAAACAGAACTAAAATGTCAATCTTAGGTCAAAAGTCGCAAGGGCAGGTGTTCTGAGGATACATATTTGCAGCTGAACTTCTTCTTCCCCTTAGGCCACCCTGAACAGTAGCTGTTCATGAACAGTAGCATGAAGTCAGTCCCTTATCAGGGATAGAAGATTCTCCTTAACAACATACAAAGCCAACTACAATAAGAAGAAACAATTCCAGGTGATAGATACAACAAAGAAGGAATGAAGGCAGAAAAGGGGATAAGCAGACCAATCTCTTTTCAAGTCTGTGAATCAAAAAACAAACAATCATTTTTACAGTTATTGCCTCCCACAATTAAATCTGTGTGTGTGTGTGTGTGTAACAATTCTGAGGAATAGAATAACACTTGTTAGAGGTAAGACAAAGAAAGGTTATCTTTCTCAGATGATAGAAGGCTTGCAATAAGAAATATTGTGCACACAGGCACAATTAAAGCACATTTTTGAAATAATTTAATGTTAATATTGAATTTCACATAGTTTGCCAGAGGAATCTATCGCTTGGGCTAGATGTGAACTTTTCTGCAAGCTGGTATATATTGCTTAACACAGTTCAGCCTGTTCCCTCCTGATGGGACAGTGTATTGTCCCCATCAAGGAGTTCTGGCAACAGGGTTACGACCAGAAGCTGAAGTAAAGGCTGATCAAGGATCTAGAATTCAGAGACAAATACCAATCAGTAAGATGCTTTGGGTGACTACTGTCTCCTAGTTGTGTCAATTACGTGATAAGTGAGCAAAGGCATGACGGGTCCGTGAGTTCAGAGCAAAGTTCTGAAGGGCATAGAAGAAGCAATTCAGTTTGAGAGGGGTCCGAACGGCAGCGGAGGGAGAGTAAAAACACTAGCAATTACTGAGCCCCTGCCATACACTTGACACCATGTGCTGGTTTTCATGCCATGCTTTTCCTGCCCACCAGGCACTTACTTCAATTTGTGGTTTCTCCAAATTGTTGCATCTTTGGCCTTCCCAAGAATAATCATCTCAAGGAAATTGAGATAACACAATGGCAATTAAATAGCCATGAGGAAATGAGTTCCTATCATCATGGGACAAAGACCCCAAAGACACTGGTTTGGTTGCTGGAAAATATGCAGCTCAATTCAAGCCTAATGTGAGAAAAAGCAGTATCAGAATGCTGGAAAAGTCAAGTTCTTTCCACAGTGGATGCTGCTGTAGTTGGCATGCCAACTATTAACTCCAATTCAGTAAAAAGAGATAAGGAAGAGACAGTCAGTGCAAACCCATAAATCTCTCTGCCATTCAACCTTTTATCTGAATATATAAAAAAAGAATCTAGACAGGAAGTATGTAACCCTAAAGCAGTACCCTGATACATTTATTAGCTATAACTGGGTTTTCCAAAGATGCAGCATAAGTTAATTGAGAGCTTCAAGGGAGGCCTTAAACTACTGGCCTCTTCTACCCATTTAAAATTTAGAAAATCACAATGTTCCTGATGAGAATCAAGATAGCTGTATTGTCTGCAGAAACCAGGAACCCCTGGACACGAAATGTCTACCTGTAGACCCCAATAGCTGATCCCTGCTCAGGTACCATTTTGTAAATGGTGAGTTAAATAAATATGACTAGTATGTGCAAAGGCACTAAATGTGCAATTCTCATTATTCAGTGACCAAATAAGACCTGAAAGCATGAGCCTGGACTTATAACTTGTCTGCCAGTTCAGATCTCTCCTCTAAAGAGTCTCTTTTAATTTGATTAAGAAATTTCAAATAAACACTACACAACTATACACACATGTCTATCTATATTTCTATCTTTTTATCTATGTTATTGAAGGTTAACTTAAGGATAAACACCTACATTTACAAATTCAAATACTATACAAGTCTGACATTATGCTTCTGGAATTATCTACCAGTCCTTCTCACTAGGGAATTTTGTCAGGTATGATTAGGCTAAACTAATTCTCAACCAATGCCTCTTAGAGGACCTTGGGCAATATCTGGAGACATTTTTTTGAAGTTTATTTATTTAGGGGCATCTAGGTGGCTCAGTCAGTTGAGAGTCCAGTCCGACTTTGGCTCAGGTCATGATCTCGCAGTTCATGAGTTCAAGCCCTACATTGGGCTCTGTGCTGACAGCTCAGAATCTGGAGTCTGCTTTGGATTGTGTCTCCTCTCTCTCTTCCCCTCCTCTGCTCACACTCTCTCTCTTTCTTAAAAGTAAATAAACATTTTAAAATATTTAAGTTTGTTATTTATTTTGAGAGAGAGTGTGTGAGCAGGGGAGGGGAGGCTGACAGAGAGGGAGAGAGAATCCCAAGCAGAGACAGAATCCCTGCTTGGGATTCTGTCTCTGCCCCTCCCCCTTCCCCCCCCCCCACCCCGTCTCTCTCAAAAATAAATAAACATTAAAAAATAATTTAAATATATATATATATATATATATATATATATATATACATACACACACAGTTTTCTTGGAAAACACCACATTTAATTAATTATGTGTAAATATATATATTAAGTAAAGTGTCTTTAAACAGAAACACACATAAAACAAGATTATGGATTGATCAGTTGATGAAAATGTTGTGCGTAGAGGCATGCAGGAGTCCCATCCTGTATTTCCTCTAGGAGCAATGATTCCATATTTGCTAATTCAGTATTTGTGGCAACTTAACAGGACATAACTGCTGCAGATAATGAGAGAATCAACTGCATCTTAGGAAGGGACGTCTCAGAATCAACATCACATGGAAGTATAAATTCCTGATGTTGTGTACCTTCCTGAGGGCACATTTGAAAGGCTTCCGGAGCACCCGGTGGGAGGTTTACTACAGAGAAAGAGAGGCAGACCCGAAGAAAGAACAAGAGGGAAGAAAAGACAAACTCCGCCTACTTCCCCATAAGGCTATGGTTCTGCCAAAGCTCCAATGACTCAGCAGCTCCTGGAGTGAAAACCCAGTGAAATTAAAGTGATTTGCCAAAGACGAGCTAGCTCGGTGATCATGGCGCTAGTACTTGGAGTCTGGTTCTGTCTTTTCTGCACTTACCCCAGGGAGTTACAGAAAGATACTCTCATGGCCATGCATGGAGCCATCAACACAACATATACTCATGCCTGTGGGCACACCAGCCATGTCAGGACTGCCCATCAGCAGCTAGCCACCAGGGGACTAGCTAGTCTAGGGCCTAAGACCCTTACAGACTCACTCAACAAAGAATGACATTTCTCAATCTCAGAGAACACACCCAAAAGTATACACCTGGCAATATTGACATCAACAAAAATGATAACAGCAATATTTATTGAGCACTTCCTTTGTGACAAGCATTGCATTCAGTGCTTAACTTGTTACAAATTGTAGAGCTTAGCGTACATCAAAGTCAAGCCAACTGGAGCAGCATTTTGAAGAAATGGCTTCTATGGACATAGAAGTTTCTTTTACGTTGATGTAAATTTAGGCAGTTGTCATTTCTGAAAATCTCACCTTAGAGATGTGTGTCCTGGCAGTAGGTGATCACTGAGAACTTAGCAACAGTCGTACTACATTATATTTGTTTATGGAAAATTATTTCTGAAGCCCCAGTGTGAGAAAGTGAGCAGGCTGGGTGCTAAGCACACCCAGCAGAACAGGATATCTGCCTGCAGGAATCAGAGCTGGCAGAGGACAGGAGTCAGGAACAGAAATAACAGGAAAGGAAGCGATATGATTAGAAGAAGTGACCTGTGGACGTGTTGCCAGAGAGGTTCAGAGGATGGAGCAACGTCTCCTGCATAGGAGACACTGGGAAGGCTCTTGGAGGAGGGGATGTTTGCACTGTATGTGAAGAGAGGGCAGCAGGCACGTGGTGGGAAAAAGGGACTGGGGTTCAGAGGCAGGCAAAAGCTAGACAGCATCCGTCTCTGGGTAGCACCACACCGCACATATAAATAAGGGTGGCCAGGGGCGTCTGGGTGGCTCAGTTGGTTAAGCGTCCAACTCTGCATTTCGACTCAGGTCGTGATCTCAAGGTTCATGGGTTCAAGCCCCATGTCGGGATCTGCGCTGACCGTGCCGAACCTGCTTAGGATTCTCTCCCTCTCTCTCTGCCCCTCCCCTGCTCGCTCACTCTCTCTCTCTCTCTCTCTCTCTCTCTCTCAGAATAAATAAACTTTAAAAAAAAAAACAAAGAAGAGTGTCCAGAATCTATCATGTTCCAGGCCCCATGATAGAACTAGGACCCAAAGATGGTTAGGGTGAGGCCCCAGTCCCAGAGGGGCTCCTGAGCAGCCCAGAGGCCCTCCTAGAGCAGTGCTGCTCAAATGCAGCCTTTGGTAAGATAAGGAGCACTCGCCAGAATGAAAAACAACCTGCCGATTCTTTTCTTAAGTCAGTCTTGTGAGGAAACATGTGAGCTGATCCAGTGACAGACTTGACTTACACGTGGGCCCAAGGACACTATCGGGGACTGGCAGCTGGTGTGCCATACTTGGAGCTGCACTTCTCTCGAGCAACCGTCTCCAGAACAGGGCACGTGCAAGAAGACATATTGGGGCACACAGGGTAAACACTAAAATTTCTCCTCATAGAGGGCCACGAGCTCTGAGCTGAAATCTTTGGGGCCAGATGTGCTTTGCATTTTCTTTTGGGTGTTAGAAAAGGCAAAATGTGCACACACCCCACAGGAGGTAGGGCGACACCAATTAATCAGACACACGGACACTTCTGCGGCAAAATTTGCGACTGATTCTCCAACAGCGTGTTTAATACTGATTCCAAATAGTCTTTGATCACTGCAGGTCAGACTTTGCTGATCTTGGGAGACCCATCTTCCCCAGAATTCCTGTCATTTCTACACAGTCTCGTTCCTCTGCACAGCAGCACTGGCAAGCTCTGATTAGAAATGACTAAACCGCAAACGTCTTAGAAGCGAGAGAGAGCATATGACAAAGATAGAGAATGTATGTCTCCCTCCCCGAAGACATTCCAGGACTGTAAAGCTTAGAGATGCCTCCTTCCTCAGAGACGTCCCAGGGGAGTAAAGATAATGTCTTGTCTTCCTCAGAGGCAACCAAAAGTAGCAGGCACCATTATCACTCCACCCCCGCGCGCCTTCCCTGGAGCTTGGACTCAGCAGTTAATCCAGCAAGGTCACACAACCAACGAGCAGTGGAGCTGGGTTGGAACATGATTCTATAGGGTTCTGTCCGATGCCCAGCTCTGCTCTTACCCACTGAACTCAGATGAGGATGTGCCAAGAGCACCGGGAAAATTGCCCGCTATGAAACCTTATTTAAGGCATACCTCTTAACTTCTCTGTGTCCTTACCTGTAAAATGGGGCTAATGATTTCCTACCTCTGAAAATTGTGACGATGTGGTAAGATGATCACGGGATGGTGTTGGGTGGGATATTCTGGAAATTAAAAGGCAATGTAAAATGTAAGGGATTATAACTGATGTTACTGCAATCATTAGGGTCCTAAAATATACAAAAGGGAAATGAGTAAAGTGACTTAGTAGCCTTGCCACTGCCTCCCATTGCAGCGTAGAAAGGCCCAGCAAGGCTCAAAGGCCCATCGACACTCAAAGGCCAGCCTTGGTGAGTGGACAGGCTTTGGCTCACGAGACTCCCTGAGCATGACCAAGCAAAGAAGAGAAGAGAGCTTGGGCTCTGAAGAAACAGAATTGTCCTGCTTTCCATTTCTTTCATTCCAGAAATAGTGAGGCCTTCTCAGCAGGTTATGGGGAACTGCTATGTTTTGATTTTACCCAGAAGTTGTCCAAGGAAAAGAGCAGTTCCAGAGCCCCTCTAAGCAGGAATGAGGATCACACACTTAATTCCTACTTAGCTAAACACTCTTCCTTGGCTGGTCTGACTGAGTTTAGAAAGAGTAAATATTTTTTGTAGGATCAAGTAAGTGATTTTGTTTTCTAAATACATGCTGACATAGGGTCTGGATAGAAGAAATACAGGTTCAGACTAGATCTAGAGATCAGGAATTCACATTTGAGCCCCAAATGTATATCAGACACAGAGCTGGACATGTGCACAGTCCTCTCCTTACTCTTCATAGCAGCCCCTGAAGGAACGACTGCCGCCCTCACTTTATTACAGATGAGAGAGAAGCTTGGAGAGGCTAACTGGTCTACCATAGACACACAGGCAGCAAGCACCAGAACTGGGGTCTAAACCCAGCTTGCCTGTCTAGAACACCTATGCTGTTTCCAGAATGCTCTGCCCGGCTGACTTATTTTTGATTCCTCTTCTGTGCCAGGTGACCAAAGGACAGACATCGTCATACCGGTGTCTCTTCATCTGTCCAAAACCCTAACCATATTATTCCCTGGCAGATTAGAAAAGTAGTTCTTTAAGACAATAAAATGGTGCTGTTGACTTTTGCATCTTACCTTAGAATAATAATAAGCATTACCTCTAGAAGTTGACATAGATGGCTTGCTCTCTGTGGTTTCATTTAGCACTCAGTTGTTAGATTGGATCTACACCTATGATGTCGCCGAAAGGTAGAGGTTGGAGATATCAGAGCAAATCAGCCAGTCACCAGAGGTGATGCCCCTGAGACGGGTCCAGCCTGGTGAGAGGCCACATGCCCCAGGAGGAAGCCAGGCTCCTTCAACAACAGCGATGGCTTACTGGCCCTTGTTCCTGTAGCTCTGGAAACAACAGCATTTCTCCTGCTCATGATCACACACTTCTGTTTATTGACACCCCCTCTCAATTTTCCTTACTACGACTTATATTGTAACCCAGCACTAGACGTTCTGGGTCCAGCATAAGCTTGAAATGGAAGGTGAGATTTTTAAAAAGTTCTGGATGAAAGTACTAAACACTGTTAAAGAGTTCAAAAATCAAAGAGATGGAGAAAGAGAGAGATGGAGAAAGGCGGAGAAAAACAGAAAGAGAAAGAGAGGGAAGGAGAGAATTACTGCTTTGCCTAGAGAATGCAGTGAAAACACAGTCAGCTCTTTATTTGGGGGGTGAATCGTTTTTGTTGCAGAAAACCCAAGGAGATCTCATCCTAGCGATGTCATTGAGCATCTAGTACACAGTGGGCACTGGTCTGGCACACTACCCACATTATCTGGAAGGGGGTGCTCTTTCCAGCATACTTGGGCATGATGCCTTTAGAGAGAAATCAGGAATGGAAATGAGGAGGAAGAGGAGGGAAGGGAAAAGGAGGAATAGGGCCGGGTAAGGAGGGGAAGGAAAAGAAACAGCTATTTCTTATAAACATGTATGATCCCGTACTATGCTAAGCTTACGACAGGCAATGCAGCATTTCTCCCCACATCCACTCTGCAAACTGCAAAGTAGGCATGAAGAGTGCCATTTGACAGATTAGGAAACTGCAGCTCACACATCGGCACATGTGTGATCAGCTAGCTGTCACTGAACTACTGCACTAATTTGAGTCGGCGCTGATGAGTGGACCAAAAATAATTCTTCTAGGACAAAGAAGAGAATAAAATTCCTTTGCTCCTAAAATAGTCATATCACTATGGGAAAAAAAAAAAGAGTTTTATTAGATTATTGGGATTCTTGCCTTCATTATAAATTTTATATCCGTACTCTATATAGACAGTCCTGTGTTTTGATTTCAGTGCCACAGGGGACAGTTATATCCAAAGCTGTAGTACCAAGTCTAGTCACTTCACACCAATAAATGTTTTTTTGCAGTTTTTATTGAAGCAGAACAAATTTGAATCATATACTATCAGTGGAAGCTGCAACCAATCCTCAAGGCCAATGAGGCCTTGACCAGAGTTGAATGGTTTGGAGGGTGAACATCAAAATGCTTCCTGGAGGAGGGTCTAAGGCCAAAACCAAGTCCATGCTGGGGGTCAGGGAAGGCCTGGAACCAAGGTCTAGAGTCAAAAGCAGGGAGAGGAGCAGAGAAATAGGAAAATGAAGAGCTGGCTGGAGATAGTCTCAGATCAATAGACTGAAGATAAGTCTGCATCCTTGTAACATGTATTTTATCTGTTCCAAGTGCACAGTGGATGAATAGACCAGAATTAGGTAAAGAAGTCCACCCTGGATACACTCTAGCATGTTGAAAGTCATATTTTTCATCCCATATCACCAATTTACCATTCTGGTTTCTACCCAATTCTCAGTGCTGTGCCCACCATATGGTAAGCTGTCAATAAATATTTGTTGAAGTATATGAATCAACACATTTTTTAATGTACCCAGAGAGTGAGGGAGGTTTCTATATTTAGAAGCCTTGACCCCATCTGAGAAGAGACACACCTGAGGGGCCAGTTGGCATCTCACAATGATACCTCTGCCTCTTTGTTAACCACCAAGACCCCCAGTTTGAACAACACAGCCTTCCTCTAGCTAGGAAACTATTTTTGCATCAGCACAAGAAATTTGGGCTCATCTCTCAGAGAAGAGGCTTGAAACCCTGTGACCGCCACTTGTCCCCCAGACACACAGTCGTCAAGTAGTGGTTCTGTGTTTTCATAGTAATGGGTGATGGGTCTTCCCTAAGTGCTTGATTACTCCTGCTGAACTCTCACAGTGCAGAGACTTCTATATACGTGGAAGATAACACTCAAATCTAATGTCCAGGTCTGACTTCTCTCCACTTAAGATAATAAGAAAGACCGGTAAAAGAGACTTCACACAATGCAAGAAGAGCACACATATCACTGATAATACCTCCCTTTCACAGTACTTAGGAGTTGCTTGCATGGATCAGGTTATATTCCAAAGGCTTTGGTTTGTCACAGCCGGAAATAATTCACAGGCTAGTACAGTGCAAGATCATGTAATAGTACTCAAATGTAGTCAACTAATGATGGGTGTTACTATTAACTCATTTCAGAACAGCATTATGAAATATTTGTTATCTCCATTTTATAGACGAGGAAACAAAAGCTGGGAGAATAAAGCTATCAAAAAGCATAATAAATTACCCCAGAACTTAGCTTAAAATAACAAACATTGGGGCACCTGGGTAGCTCAGTCAGTTGAGCATCCTACTTCAGCTCAGGTCATGATCTCATGGTTTGCGAGTTCAACCCCCATGTCAGGCTTGCTACTGTCAGTGCACAGCCAGTTTCAGGTCCTCTGTCCCCCTCTCTCTCTTCCCCTCCTTCGTTCTCTCTGTCTCTCTCTCTCTCTCTCTGTCTCTTAAAAATAAAATAAATGAATAAACCTTTAAAAAAACCATGAACATTTACTATCTCACACAGTTTCTGTGGGTCAAGAACTGGGAGATAGTTGGGATGAGTGCTTCTGGCTTAGGATTTCTCCTGAGATTTCAGTCAGTCTGTTAACTGGGACTACAGTCTTTGGAAGGCTTGACTGGGACATGGCTGGAAGTCTGATGCTGGCTGTGGGTGTTAGTTCTTCCCCAAGCCAGCCCCTCAACAGGCTGCTTGAGTGTCCTTATAACGTGGCTCCAGCTTCCTCAGAGTGAACAATCCAAAATATAGACAGCCAAGTGGAAGTTATCCATTTGGCTAGCCATAAGATCACTTTGACCACATTCTATTTATTAGAAGTAAATCACTAAGACTAGCCCACATTCAATAGAAGGGAAAATAGATTCCACTTTTTTAGGACAAGTGTGTCAAACATTTTACAACATATTTCAAAATCACCACAGAAGCAGAACTGGAATTCTCATTTACCCCTTTCTAATTTCACATCTTCATATCTGTCCTTGATACCCAAGGTAGGGAAAATACGGCATAAATATTTCCCCAGTTCATCTCCATTATCTGTAGCAGACATCATAAGCAATCTAGGACTCATTCTGCTGAAGCTAGACTTGGCCTCAGAATCTCTCTCACTGTGCTTGAGGAAATCACCACCAGTCATTTGGAATTGGTACACAAGTAGACATGTACTCCATCACTGCCTATACCATACCTGTGCAGAAGAACCTCAAAGGTATGGCAGGTTTGGACTTAGACTCCCTAATCTATGGATCACCTCTTGAACCCTCTGTAAAACAAGATTTGTACTAGTAAACCCCTCACAAAAGTTCACTAAGAAGGAAAAGGCTTTAGAAAGCCTCATTTGTCCTATCTTTTAGAAGACCCTCCAAATCTAGAACTCCACTATAACTGTGCACCCCATACTCCAGTGATGTCGTTTATACTCTAGTGACAGGAGGACGGGACTGTATCTAACACCCACATTCCTTTACTTGGTACAGGGGCGCTCACTCATGTGTGCACATTGGAGTCACCAGTACTGGGGACTGGCTCCCACCTCAGGGATTCTGAGGTCTTTGATCTGGGATGCAGCCTGAAGCCCGGAGCCTTTTCAGAGCTCCCCACATGATGCTAATGTTTAGCCATGTCAGAAAAACTGACTTAGTACTTTGTTTTCATGGTCAATAAGCTGTGTATGCATTAAAGTATGTCACTGTGTCACTAGTTAAATGAATATATTAATAGAATTTAGAGAGTGATTAATCTGCAGGCAATATTCAAACTTTGCTACTCTTTTCAAAATGCCAATCTTGTTCTGACTATAGATTGCCTTCCTCCTATAGTTTTTACCATCTTTTTTAAATGGACCAACCCATATGATTCAATAAAGATCAAATTACTTTGCATATGTAAGTGGCTTGAACACACATTTTTCATAGGCACCTCCAAAACCCCCACAAATGTTCACTTCCCTCTATAATTCATCTGAATTTCATAAAAATATGAGATCGCTTTGGAGTAAATATAAAATTCTGTTTATCTGGAATTTAATGACGGTTTTTAGTAAATACTTTTCTCATACCACATAGTCCATGTTTACTCTCATAAATTAATGAGAAGTTAGTTAGATCATCCAAAAATAAAGAGGGAGATTAGATAGATAATCTAAAAAATCTGAAAATTTTCTTTCAATTATCACATCTATCCTAAAAGGACATATTTTTATCTCAGACATTTTTGTCTTTACTCATTAGCCAAGGCAAAGATAGACCATCACCACAAGATATTGGAGGTTTCTGGAGACAGAGGGAAGGCTGCAGTTCCCTTAACACAGTTCCTAAACTTTATTTTTCATTAAAATCACCTTTAAAAGTCCTCATCATCAGTTGCACCCCAAATATTTAAATCAAAATCACTGGCAGTGAAAGTTAGGCATTTGTAAAATTTGTAAAAATGCCCTAGGTAGTAGCTATGTGCAAAAAAGTTTGAGAACTATTGCCTTAACATTTTACTGCTAATTTTTTTAGACAAAGAGAGAGAGACCACGCAAGTGGGGCAGAGGGACAGAGGAAGAGAGAAAATCTTAGAACCCAGATGCAGGATCATGACCTGAGCCAAAATCAAGAGTTGGACACTCAACCGACTGAGCCACCCAGGCATCCCCTTACTGCTAAATTTGTATGGATCTATGAACAGAATAAATTTTCTATATCCTCAAACTATTTCAAGAAAAAAAAAGCACCTACTTAGATGGGACAGATTTGAATAAAAAGTTCATAACTGAGCTAGACTGTTACACAGTTAAGAACTTGAAAAATACATGTTTCTTCACTTACCAAGATTTAACATTAAAGCAGAACATATTATTTTAAATACAGTATTACCCTTTGGATTTGAAAGCTAAGCAAAAATGTAGTTTATCAATGTGTTCTTTTTTCTCTCTTTGCTATAGCTGACTTGTCTAGTTATGTCACATATGTCTCACAACCAAAGACCAAATTAAAACTGATATCAAGAATCACATTTTTAATCATAAAAATAAATTGTTTATATTTCTATTGTAAGGGACTTATTAGCTTAACTCACAAGACTTATCCATACCACTTTTTCAGTTCTTAATCATCTACTACTGCCTTACAACTTCATTTATTTAACTGATTTACATCATTAATTCTTATTTAGTTTTTTTATTTTCAGTGTGTGTCTCACATGGATTGTAAGAGAAGAGATCACGTACATCAACTAATACTTACTGAAAATATGTTATGTGTCTAGAGCTATTTTGGCCCATCAAAAATGCTGTGTTGCCTATAGCTATGTTATTCAATTTACAGTTTACAATCAGTAACTAAATCAACTTAGTGGCCTGACCACCTTTTTAATGACATAGTATAAAACAAAAGAGACTAGAAAAGAATAGCAGATTACAGCATGCTTCCCACATATTAAGGGTAAGTTTAATTAAATGAAATTTTGTTTCAGTGTGTGTGTGTGTGTGTGTGTGTGTGTGTGTGTGTGTGTGCGCACCCATACGTGTGTGTGCACACAGAGTTAGTGGAGCCTTGGAAATCAAAAGAAAACTATATGACAATGATTGATATCCTAAACTAATTTTTTAATGCATATTAGTTATTTGTAGGACTAAAACTCACACACAATCTGTGATAATTCAGGCAATTTATAACTCACTAATAGCCACTAATTGTGCTCCACACCTGCATCCCTATGACCCTGATTATGATTAATGAGGTCATTCATTCTTGCTGTTATCCATATAGCATATACAACCTACTTATGCTTTGAACTAACTGAAATGAGGGGAATATGGTCACACTCAATGTCTGCCAAGAATTCTACATAGTGGTTCAGTAAAATGAAGCATCGTATTTCACTACAATGCACACAGTTTGAATGCGGAGAAGACATGTATAAATTGATTCAACTAATCAATATCTGGGTGCCTACCATATGCTAAGCATGAGAAAATTAAATATGATTATTTATACTGTGGAATTATAATAAAGTTCTACCTGCATTAGTGGTAAGTCAAAGGAGGCCACTAATTGCTATATGGGTTCAGAATGGTGAAATTCAGAGCAGACATCAAGATAATTTGAACACATTTTAAAATATTGAAAACACAGAATGTCACAAAATGTGAGAAACTATTGAAGACAAAATTTCATAAGCCACCAACATACCGGCCTCACAGCAAGACGACAGACTTCAGAAGAGGTTATATGGGTTACCACTTGTATGAATATGTATTGATAAATAGAATTTATAGAAATGTATAATGTATGTTTGCATCTATTCTGTTCAATCCTCAAAATGTTTAGAAGTGGAGGGCATACTTGCTTCTTTACCAAGTCATTACAGCACCTTCATATACTTTCCAAATCGATAATTGCATGAGTTATAATAAAATAACCTGTGTCCTCCATGGTTTAATTGCAGCGTGGATGTTCGGTGGCTTTCCTCTAGGTAAGAGGCAATAGCTGGACAACAGACTTTTCTCACTGCAAAGAGACAAATATTTGTGGAATGTGTTTCTCCTCCATCCTCCTCCTCTCTGCAAACTAACATTTGATAAACCCTTAGACACAGTGTGATAAGCAGGAGTGCTGTAATCAGAAATAGGCTCAGCAACACTGAAAAACAGCTTTCTTATGGAGGAATATCATCTTGCGTTTAAAGAGCTGATGAAGAGTTAGAAGAAATACCTGATCATCACTGTCTAGGCTAGTTGAATTCTGCCTGGAGAAACCAACTTTGCTTTAGAGCTTTGGTCCTCAAAAGACGGGAGGTTTTATTCTTGCCCAGTATAATCATGGTCCTTCCATCTTTGAGCTCCTTTCCAGGGATAAGTAGGATACCAAGATACTAAGTACACATTGGGCTATTTTATCAATATTTATTTGCTGATGTGAGTGAAGTTTTCTGTTTCTTCTAGAGTTTTTATTGCTTGTAGCTATTGTTTTTCTGTTATAATAATTGTAAAATTTTCAAGAACATTTTGTAATTATAGTTCAACTCAAGATCAATAACAACTATATTCCACATTCAGCACGTTGGTTTGTTGTCCTTGAGAAAAGACCATGGGTGGGAAACCAAGGGACCTGAGTTCTAGTTCAGCTCTGTCATGCTGCTGTGTGATCCCGAGCAAGCCCTTGGCCTCTCTGGACCGGAGTTGTATCATCTACAAAATATAGAGCTTCAAGAAGATGTTCTCTCCTCCTTTAGACAATTAGATCTCCTTTAGTGCTAAAACTATACAACTTGGGCTTAGAACTGTCTTACCTGCAAGACCTCTGTGCTAGACTTTGTGCACTGGCTATTCACATGCTATCCACAGCCCCCTTCTCTCTTACCTTCCTCAGTCATGGGCTGGAAAGCTAACATTCTTAATTCTCAGACCCCTTGTGTTTACATGGGATAGCCATGTAAGCAAGTTCTGGCCAGTGATGTTACTTGAAGCCTCTGAGAGGAAATTCCAGAATAGCTTTAAAAAAAAAACACACTCAGTTATAACATCCCTTCATCCTTTCATTCCTCTTCTATCTTCCTTCTTGGATGTGGCTATAAGCATAAAGCCACAGCATGTGACCATGAGGCACAAACATGAAGACTATGGCCATAAGCTAATGCTAGCAAAAATATGAAAGGAACCTGATCTGCAAATGCATCCCCAAACCATCATCCCAGACCTGGCTGTTCTACATCACACTCTTGTTGCTTGAAACAAATAAATCCTTGACCAATTAAAGCACTACTAATTGGGCTTTTTATGAGCTGCAAATAAATGGAGCCATAATAAACATTAAAAATTATCTTTCCCAAGGGGCACCCGTGTGGCTCAGTTAGTTGGTAATAGGGAACTCCCATGAGTTTCCCACGACTCTTGATCTCGGCTCAGGTCATGATCTCACGTAGGATCGAGCCTCACATTAGGCTCTGCGCAG